>NC_045641.1:56863523-58113523 GCF_009829145.1 Chiroxiphia lanceolata
CTCTGTCAGCTCCAGTAACTACACCTACAGAAAAGATCTTATCTGAAGCTTGAAAATTGCTAACTTGCAAAATGCAAATCCTCAAGAAATTGTCAATTAAAAGTAGGGAAGGCTAACGTTGACTTTTTTATGTTCCTATGGAAAACACAATTGTCATGTGAGGAACTGATTTTTGTTAGTGTGACCATACTCTTCCCTAAAAATGTTTGTTCAAATAAAGCCTTTTCTATTTATTTAGAAAGACAACAGGCAGTGCAGTTTGTGTTAACTGGCTGTAGGGAGTATAAACAGAAAGATCTAAAAAAATACTCTTTGTTTTGCTGCAACATAGACTTTTTATTTATGTGCTCATTTCTGCTGTGGATTTAGGTACTGTTTGATATATGCATACATATGTATCTTGACCTAAATATTAAGAGTAGCTGAGTGTCTGCACAAAAGCATGCAGATCCTTTAATGTCCTGTGAGAGAGCAACCTGGGTGGCATAAACACCAGGAGTTAACGTTCCCTAGATAAGAGCTCACTTTTACAGAGCAGAGATCTTTAATCTGCTTTTTTTCCAACCGTTTCCACTGTTCACACCTCTGCTTCACAGAAGAGACTTTAAAGGTCTAAGCAGTGCACTAGGTAGGGTGGCTTTGGCATGATTTAGTAAAAGATGAGAGTAACTTTTCAAACTTTTCTTTACAGCTGATTGAGCTTGACAGTTCTTCTGAAGAATACAAGAAAGTCAAGGTGGACTTTCAACGTACAATGCCCAAAACAGCTATTAAAAGAATTTGTAGAGTTCAGAACCCATCGCTCTGGGAACTGTATCAATGGTATGTGTAAAATACTGGTCTGGTATGTATCATGAAGTTTGCTTTTTCTGCAGTTAGCTGTATGCTGTATGCTAAAGATAGACACACACATTTCTGAAATGCATCTGCTTCCACTCTTCCACTGAAATACCTAGCCAATATCAACATTTAGATAAAGAGATATCAACAAAACCAAAACTCACTCAAGGCACAGAACTTAGAATAGTCAGAGGAGCTGTGTGGGAGGAATCCTTGCTCCGGAGTAAGTGGTTCTGACTTCTGCCACGCCTGTGTCCAAAACAGCTGCCTTCCAGTGGAGCCTTGGAGCTGCTAATCAGTCACATCTAGCACAAACACTGGTTTGCAGCTGGTCAAAACTGAAACAGTCTTCAAAATTAAATGCAAAACTCATGGAGGGAAAGCCTTAACTCCATGAACTCCTGTGTTTTGGAAAAAAACTACTGCTAAGATTCCTCCCCCCCACAAGCAGTGAACAAAAAGAAAACATTTTTAATATTAAATATGTGGAGGCATTTCTGTATAACGAAAGCATGTTTGTATGCAGCTAGACAGCAAGATACTATGTTTGCCCTAAGTTTAGGCCTTAATGTAAGGATTTTCAGAATGTACTCTGTAAAATTGTTTCAGAGTGCTGGTATGGCTGGAACCTGTGGGTATGGCCGCTGTGGAACTGCAAAGATACTGCTTCTTATTGCAGGCAGAAGGAGCTAATGCAGAAGAGCAATGGTGGAAAGGCCGCGGATGAGCGATTTTTATTTCATGGGACCAATAAAAAAGACATCGATGCCATCTGTCAGCAAAACTTCGACTGGAGAATCTGTGGCCTTAATGGGACAGTCTACGGCAAAGGTTGTTTTTCAGCTCTTTCATTAATCTTCGACTTGCTAAAAAATTCTCAGTATTCACTGCAGAGGTATACAGTTAAAAGGGGGGCACTCAGCCAATCTAGGGCTTCTCTCTGTCGTGATGGGGGCAACATAGCTACTTTGGCAATGGTCATTTCGAGCTAAGGCATACTGAAAGGCCTTGGTTTCTATGCTCCACTCAATCCTTGCAAGAAAAGACAGACTTGGAGAGGCCTGTTCTAGGGATAGTTTCTGCTAGACTCCAGGATTACTTCTGTTCCAGTTTTTCCAAACTCCTATAGGAAGGCAACATGGCTTTTTTTTTTTCCCCCAGGAACCTAAATGCCATTCTGATTATGGAATGCCTTGTTAGCAAATTATATTCCTTTACACTGTCCTGTGTACAGGAAATTACTAGCATACCAAGTGCAATAACTGAGACAGGCTGACTGGCCGACTAGCCCACCTTTCTGACTGAATACTTTGTAGCTCTGAGAAATGTTTTGATGACTGTTAATAGCCTCTGTCAGGAGATGAAGTTGGGTGGGATTGGGGAAGGTGGACATCTAGGGTCAGGAGGAAATCTTTTACAGGAATATGATGACATTTAAAACATTACTTGGATGGCTTTTAAATATGTGTGCTGTGAAAAATAAAAACTGTAGGTAATGCACAGTGATCATTTTCACTAAGAGGGACATAGAGAACGAGGGAAGTCTTTGGAAAGGCTGTTCATGAGCAGCTTAATGGATTCGTTTATTAATTCACTTTCACACTGTTATTGCTTTCTTCCCTGCAATTTTGGTGACTTATCAGCTCTGTCTTGGTATCTCTTCTGCAGGAAGTTATTTTGCAAGGGATGCATCTTACTCTGACAAGTACTGTGGGACAGACTCAAGCAAGACCATGTTTCTGGCACGAGTGCTGGTGGGGGAGTTCACTCGCGGTAGTTCTGATTATGTTCGGCCTCCCATGAAGGACAGCCAAAACTTCTATGACAGTTGTGTCAATGATGCTTTAAACCCTTCTATCTTTGTCATCTTCGAGAAGCAGCAGATTTATCCAGAGTATCTCATAGAATACAGGGCACCAGTAGAACTCATATAGCAGCAAACCCTATCCTCATTGTGTTTAACTGGTATAAACATTTTTTTAGTATTCGCATAAGAGAGAAAAAGTGATTTTTATAGAAGTTGTGTGATCGGATAGGTGAATATTCAGAAACATTTATTCTCTATCCTTCCTGTGCAATAGAAAACAAGGGATAAAAAGACACAGGATGTTTTATAATTCCTAAAATCCTGTGTCTGTCTCCTATTCTTTAGCAGCTTTTACATTTCCCTACATTACTAGAGACTTTTGTAAATTTATTAGAAGAAATCGCTGATTCTTGTAGCATGAGGATTGGCTATAACAGCAAATAATTAATGACAAGTTCAAATATTTTTTTTTAACAAGTTCAAACAGAAATGTTTCAGGATAGATCTTTACACATGCTCATTGGTCACTGGCTGTGTCCCTCTACCTCTTTATCTTTTAACTCAAAACTGGCTAAAAGCTGGTTTTTTTAGTAATCTGTCTCCTGTAACAGTAGACATTCAGGTGCTTGCAAATGTGTTGTACAATCTCTGTGCTCAACATATTGCATATATTCTTACTAGCACTCCTTTTTGTTCCCGGTTAATCTTCGCCAACAAAACCTCAAAAATTAAACTTGCTTGTTGAAAAGGAACAGAGACTTATTTTTACTTGTTAATTTTCTCATTTAAAACAAGTACCAAAGGTATAAGCATAACAAGGGTTGCTTGGTGCTGTGTGATTTGGTTGATTTACTCTGTCAAATAAGTGCTGTATTTTCTATCTGTGAAGATACCAGTTTTTCATGACTTTCACTGTGCCTACAAATGAAAGAATGCTAGCAGGTGCCATGGAGGAAGCAGAGGAGGCACCTCATGCTGTTAGTTAATACCCTACTTAGGAGTAAAATACACTCCTTGTAGTGCTTGATTATCAGTACCTTGTTTCTGGGAGCAACTTCATGGTTCTCTTACAGCTCTTGGGAAGGATGGTGAGTGACTGTCTCATTAGGTGCACTGCCTCTTTGGTTGCAGGAGATACACAGGTTACCTGTGTCATCACGCTGTCTGGACTTTTTTTGCAGGAGAAATGTGCTTACCTGGAAAGTAGTCTTCAGCCACAGAGCTGAAACTTTTAAAAATCTGAAAATTAAGTTGAATATTTAATTGTTCCCAGCATAAGATATTAATAGTGTTGAGCAGTCAGCATATATGTGTGCAATCAAAAAACCTGAACTGTATTTTTTTACGATGTAATTGCTGATGCATAGATAGATAGATACTTTATCACAGATTTAATGTGCATAGGTGAGTACTGGTTAGCTATAGTGTACTGCAGAAGCCTTAAGATATACTTTCTATATGACCTAAAAAAGCTCATCTCTAGGACCACTTCTTTTTAATTCATCTGCATGATGACTGACAGGTGTACATTGGGTAACTCTTTATTACTTCAGCACTGTGAACCAGAAATTTAACCACAATTATCTGGAGTAAGGCTCCTTTTTATGTGACCTATAAAACTAACAGCATGCTACCTAAAGGAAAATTTAACTTCCATTTGTGTTTAATCCCAGTAAAACACTGGATATGGAAAAGCAAGTTGACTGTATTATTTCTTCTGAAAGATTTGTAATAGAACACAGACGATAAATCTCATGTCAGCAAATGAGCTTGTCAGCAAATAGTAATTCATTGAGGGGGATAACATGTATGTATGAAAGCTTTAATACCTGTGCAGAATAAGGGGTTTTGTCCAAAACAAACCCCACGTTCATGGCAAATGAAAATACTAGTAGGATGCCTTTCTTCCTCTCAACATAAGCAGCATTTCAGCTAAGAACTAGAATAGCTTCAGTCATTAATCTTCTGCCAGACAATTGAAACAAAATCTTTCTAATGCAAAAAGTTTTGATTTTTTTTAATTGACTTTTTTATTATATTTTTATAACCTTTAACTTAATTCTTGGAGAGGATGTACGTATGCTTGTGTGTATGTATGTGTGTAAGTAAAATAACAAATAAAATGCCTGGTTGTCGTACTTTGTCATCTCTTATTTCTCCATTAACACAGAAAAAGAAAAGTTGCTATGTTTTCCACTTCTGAAACTGCAGTGGTAACTTTTCTTGTGTGTAGTAAATAAACAGGTATTCAAACCACTAAATTCCCTCTAATGGTTTTCTCTCTGTCAATACTGTTTCAATACATTTGTGAGTATTTGTAAACTCTTAGAGGCAGTAGTAGTCCTTTTACAGCTGTTTGGATTGCATTTGGAAATGAACAGATTAAAGAGATGTTTGCATTAAATCTAAACTTTAGACAAAAAGTAATATTGAACCTCTTTTCTGAGTGAGGAGGATATCTTTTGGCTGCTTAAGACAAGAAACTGAGCAGGAGCAGTGTAATAATCTGTCACTCATTCCTACGCCGTGTGAGGAGAAAGATAAGCTGTGAAGGTTGTTTCCTTTTTTGGTAACAGGTCCATCCAGGCAAGACAGACGGCAAAGCCAGCAGAAGCCAAACAGCTTTGCTATGCCAGCAGTGTGGTATGGAGGATGGTACTTTATGAACCCCTGATTCCCCACCTGCTGGGTTGGGAAAGGGTCTGGCAGCCCACCAAAGTCAACACACTGCACTATTTAATGAGTTTTACCTGTAACCAGGTTTGTGATGCTCTTCTGCCCAGATTTTCTAAGATGTGGGTGTCAAAATCCTGTCTAGGTGGCAGTGCGCTATCTGGTTCAGATACCTGCAGCCTGGTAAAGTAGGGGGTGGTGGAGAAGAAGATCTTGGGTGGATGGCACATACCAGCTATGGTGATGTGCTCAGTGCTGCTTGGCTTGGAGAAAGCTTGCACTTTGCTTCTGGGAACCATTGCTCAGAGCTACCTTTGGGCCAAAGGGCAAGTGGGAGTTGCAGAAATGCTGCTTAACTTGGAGTAAGTCCAGCACAAAATCCAGGTAGGATGACTGTTACATGGCCAGGATTACTGATGCTTACCTGTTTTACCAAGGGATAGACTACCTGGGCCTCCATAGCTCCCTTGCACCTCTTTCTTCAGGTTCAGTCACAAATTCATCTCTACTTTCAAAAATCCTATCAACTGAGGGAATCCTTCTCCCTCCTTGTAAGGAGCCCCAGCATCCAGTAGTGCAGGGAGAAAACATCTTGGAGATGAGTGAGACTTATCAGGGTCAGAAGAAGGTGAGCAGGGCCAGTATGAACCAGGCAATGACACAGTTTATAAGTCAGCTGTAAATTCTTTTACCAGGTTTTCTGCTGTAAACACTTGGAGGAGTCTGGTATCAGGTGAAGCTGTGTCCAAGATGTTTAACAAAGCGAAATGAGAAGGTGCTCATTTCCTAAAGTATCACACACAGAGAGAAAATTCTGCAGTTTAATGCCAGATAAGAACAGATAGTTCAAATTTGCAATCAGTGAAACATAATGATTTCTAACATGCAACTCTGATTTTCTAGGAATACTATTTATAAAGTACAAAACTGTAAAGCTTTTTTCCTATCAGCAGCCTTATTAAAAATACCATTTTATACTGACAGCTTTCTGTAATCATTACAAAGATCAGAAGATGTTTTTAATAGAAGCTTTCCTTTACCAAGCAGCCTTTGCTTTGTATCAGCTGTCAGAGAATGACTAAAATCCTTTTGTAACACAGACGTGCCCAATTTTAAACAAACCCACAGCTCAGCAATGCAAGACAACACACTTAGTGTTTCTGAGGAAAGGAATTAGTTTAAATTGGTTTCTTTGTTCCTCCCTAAACCTAACTGCTGTTGACTGAATTTTTTTTTTTTTTGGCAGGTTTTGGGTTCTTTTTTTGGTTGTTTTTGGTTGGGTTTTTTGGGTTTTTGTTAATTAATTCTAAAGGCAACTCTGCTCAGGATCAATTTAGGACCATGTTATATAAGTGCACAAACACACTGATTATCGTGACATTACCAGTTTCTGTTTTGGAGAACTGCTGGCAGTTTAGTGTCTGTTTTTTCTGCAGATGTGTGCTTCCAGAGGGCTCGCTGATCCCTCAGGACAGGCTGCTCTTTAGGTGTGTCACTGAGCTCACACAACTACAGTGAGGTCCAGTGTCATTAAACATCTTGGTACGTGTCTGTGCAGTGTCTGTACCACCAACTGTTATTTAAAAGGAACAAATGGCTTGGGGCTCTTCCTATATTACTGGAAAGTTGGCAGCTCTGTCTTTTCTAGCTGTCTCTCTGCATGCAGAACAAGGGTTGATGCACTTCCAGAAATCTGACTTCAGATGCAAAAATAATTCCTCTATTCCATACTACTACAAACTGACAGGTGAAAACAGATAACACTTCCTAACCAGAAAACTTTGCAGAACAGTTGAAAAAATGTTATCACAGACTCAGGGGAGTTTACTTGCACACATACTGTTCATTTTCAACTTGAATGCAGCTGGGAAATACTCTTGGATCATCTTCCAAGCCTGATGAGAAGGGAGTGTCGCCCTCTGTGAATGACCAGGTGGAGGGCATGAAGCTCCACTTGGGGATGGATGAGGAGCTGACCCAGAGCTTATAGGTCAGGACTAAAGGGAGGGATGAGGGGCCCAGGAAAGCTCGTTAATATTCAAGGATCACCTCCTCCAAGATCAGGAGTGATGCATCACAACAAAGAAGTCAGGCAAAAATACCAGGAGAGCTGCACGGATGAATAAGGAGTTCCTCAACAAACACAAAAAGGAAGCCTACAGAGGATGGAAGCAAGAATAGGTAACCTGGGATGAATACAGAGAAACTAAGTTGCCAGGGATCAGGTTAAGAAAGCTAAAGCAAGCCCTGATAGAAATAAATCTGGCCAGAGACATTAAGGGCTACAAAAAAAAAAAGCTTCTATAGGTATCTCTGTGATGAAAGGAAGACTAGGGAAAATGTAGGCCCTCTGGAAGGAAACAGGAGATATGTTTACCCAGGACATGGAGAAGGCTGAGGTACTCAATGACTTTTTTTGCCCCGATCTTCACCGGTAAGTGCTCCAGTTGCAGAGGCAGGGACTGGGAAGGAGACTTTATGTAAAATCATATCTTAGAAAGGGACAAGCTTGGTTAAGGATGGAGTATTTTGTCAAAAATGAAGCACGCAACAACCTTCTAATTCATGTAAGGAAAACAAACAAGCCTTTGGCAGCTGACTTCAGATGGAATAAGCTTTCTGCTCATTCAAGTAGGTGAGATGTTTTTAGGCAAGGTCCATCCAGCTTTTTGCCAACTGTATGTATAAGGTATACAGTAAATCAGCCTCCAGCACACTATTTTCAAGGGGGGAAAATTATGGATAATGTGTAGAAACTAAGGTATATACAGTGTGTTGCTTTTTAAAGAAATAAAAATCATATAAGCAGTGTGTCTGTAACAGGGCACTACTGTTTAGCGTGCCAGAGATGCTCCATAGAAACAGGAACTATTCCAAGACTGCCAGGTCAGCACTTCATCACTAGTACCTATACAGTTCTGGTTTAAAAAAAAAAAACACAAACAAAACACAAAAAACATGAAAGAGAAAGACACAATCTTTGAGGAACAAGATACAGTAATTTGATCAGCGTTCAGGCAGTATGTGGGAAGAAGGCAGCAAAAGACAGGGACCTAGCCAAGGATGTGTGCAGATGGCTCCTTCCAGAAATCCTTGCAATGAAGATGAGCAGTCAGTCTCTTCCTCCTGCTGCCTTGACACTTCTCTGTGCATACCACCAAGAGAGATGCTGTACCTAAGGAAACCTCAAGCAGAGTATGTCAAGCAGGCAGAAGGTCAAGACTTGCAAAGAACCAAAGCTGCTTCCTTATTTTTATATAGTGCCATAAGAGTTTTTGTTACATACAAAAATTTTAAAGAAAAAATAAAAGACGGAATTAAAAAAAAAAAAAAAAAGGACCTTGAGACTGCACCAACTTCTTCTCATGGTTTTGTTATGGTTTAACCCCAGCCAGCAACTAAGCCCCACAGAGCCACTGGTTCACTTCCCCCCAGTGGGCTGAGGGAGAGAATCAGAAGAGTAATAGTGAGAAAACTCATGGGTTGAGATAAAGACAGTTTAATTGGTAAAGCAAAAGCCACACACAAAACAAAGAATTCATTTACTACTTCCCATGGGCAGGTAGGTGTTCCACCATCCCCAGGACAGCAGGGCTCTGGCATGTATGACAGTGATTTGGGAAGACAAAGACCATCCCTCTGAATGTCCTCACCTTCCCTCTTCTTCCTCCAGATTTATATGCTGAGCATGATGCCATACAGTATGGAATGTCCCTGTGGTCAGTGGGGGTCAGCTGTCCCAGCTGTGTCCCCTCCCAATTGCTTGTCCATCCCCAAGCCTCCTTGCTGATGGAGTGGTGTGAGAAGAAGAACAGGCCTTGACTCTGTTCAAGCACTGCTAATAATGAAAGACAAATCCAAAACAGAGCCCCATGCTGCCATGAAGAAAATTATCTGAGACAAAACCAGCACAACTGTACAGACAACCAGTCTGTGGCACCCACTGAAGGAAAGGTGTGGGGATTTTCCTTGTCAATTGATCCCTGCTGTGTGTTGCTCCACTAGCTGTGTGGTGGTTGAAGGGCTTTGTAGAGAAGTAGGAAAGAGCATGGAGAAAATCTGACGACTGGAAGTGTACAGCTGTTTTGGCTGTGAAGATGCATGTGCACAGTCATACAGCTTGAATGGATCCACGGTGCTGCTGCAGCCGGAAATCAGACAAGTTCCTTCCTGAGGCGAGTGAGGCACCTGGGACATGAGCTGCTCCAGAGTCACATAAGGAGTCAAGAGAGCTGCTGGGACTGATGATCCTGGATCCCACTCCTTTAACATTGGCTCTAGTGCATGCATGCTCTTAATTTCCTTGAGTCAAGGAGCTAGACAACTGCCATGCTTGGAAAGGAAAAGCCTTATCATGAAGCAGATGTTGTAACAACACCTTCTGATTAACCTTCAATTTCCTTCAGTTTTCCTGCTTGTTTTAAATTTGTATCTTCTTTTTCTCCAGTTTTCCAACAGCAGTTCAGTAGCCAGCAAAATGGCAGTCAGCTCATTTCCTTGGTCTTAGCTACTGGAACTTAACTGGTAAGCAGGGAAACTCCTCAATCCTCTATCAATGCAACGTGCCAAGTGCAAATTGTTAATTTAAGTGTATATAAAATCACTTCAAAGCATGAAGGAGGTGCAACTCTTTCCATTTTACAGACACAGGAAGAGATTAAGCATTGTGCAGGAGCCTCAGCTTTGATTGTTAGCAGAGTTGATGACAAAATCCAACGCACTGCATCCCAGGTTTTCTGTTGTAATTGTGGTGCCTTTTGGGCTTTCTCTAGAGTAGAAACTTTGAAGTGCATGAGAAGGATGTGCCATATAATGAATTGTAATTAAAATCTATTTTAAATTGCTTGTACGCTTAACACCTGCTCCATTTGTTGAAATTGAGCAGGAGGAAAGCATTCTCAAAGATGAGTGAAAGGAAGTGAAAAACAAGTGAAAGTGGGATGCTACTTTACAGATGCTATTCACAGTGATTCGAAAACTGCCAAAATAGACTGTGGAGCCCATTTTAAAAGGTGACTGGAGGCTCTCCCACAGGAGGGCACTGAGGAAGCACCTACTGACCATCAGTGGGACTTAGGCTCCTAGCTGTCTTTGGGGTTTTGAAAAATAGTTATATTTTGTTAGTGAGTCACTAACAAGGGGTCTTATCCCAGTAGGCTTCAGGATGTACATTTTCTTTTAGCGAGATTCTAGCATAATGTAGACTCCATTTTTTGGTCCAAGTGTGGCTTTTGATTTGAGCTTTAAAGGAATCTGAAAGAAAAAAGAGCATCTTATGTACAGTTGTATGTGTTTGTTTCTCTGTGTATAACACCCCCATATACAGACAGACACTTTTGCTGGGGGACCAGTTCATACCAGGATTACTGCAGAAGCTGTAAAGTACTTGTTCTACAGTCAGCTGCGCTAGCATAATATTAAATAGAATTTACAGCCAGAGGCTGAGGCATTGGTTGCCCAGGTATACTGTAGATCTGAACAGGAAGAAATTAACTCTGTAAACTCCAGAGCTGCTGAGTAAGTGCCAGGTGCAATGTACATAGCAATAGGTATATACTAAAGTGCTAAGATCCTATGAAGTATGTACACCCATTCTCACCCTCTATAAATCAAGATATTTTGACTGTGGTGTTGTTATACAGCTCTCCACTAAGGTAGGGCTGTGTAACCATTTCTTTTGTTGGAAAAAATCATATATCTTGAATCATATTTTGATTAAAACATGCAGTCCAGGCCTCTTGTCCCTCCTTATTATGAAAGTGTCTCTAGCAGTTTTCCCAAATGAAGTCACAAAGGCAAATCAGTTGCCCTCTGTCTAAGATATACTGTCAACTCTCTCAAGTTGACAAGCGTGATCTTTAGCCTCCCCGCATGTACAAACCTCAGTCTCTGGGCAGGTCTTGAATTGAAACTTCTGCAAAATCCTCAGCAGAGTCATTTTTGTCTCCAACAAACCCATTTTCATGCCAATGCAGCCACGAGGTCCTGCTCCAAAGGGCAGATATGCAAAGGGATGTCGTTTCTTCTTGGCTTCCTCTGTAAACCTAAAGAGTGCAGAGATGGAAACCAGTTCAAGGAATGCTTTTTGCTCCTGATTCCTTGATTTTCATTTAAATCTCAAAAGATGGTTATTTCAATTGGTCTTAATGGACAGGTCAGGGGAACTATTGACAGATTATGTCCTGACATCTTAAGTAAACAGATAATTGACTTACGGCCATCAGCCTTTGTCAGCTGGTGATTTCAGGAGAGCACATGCAGACATGAGTATTACTTCCAATCTATCTTTCACAACTTGCCTTCATTTGAGGACCATGCTCAGAAGAATGATAACTTCAGGTGCAGACAGGCTAGGGTGATTAGGGACATCCTTTGCACATGTGAGGGAGAAATTACAGCTAAGAGGAAACTAATAGGCTGCAACCTGAACTAAATAGAATTAGCAACAGCATTCCTTGCTGTGCCTTGCAGATGAAGGTCAACAGGAATTGCTCTTTGAAGGTTGTAAGGGGAGATGAAATCTCATGGCATTGGACAGGCCATGGAATATGGTTATTACAATTCAGTACAGCCCTTCTCTCTGCTCTTGGCCTGAAGAGACCAGGTTCACAATTGGGAAACATTAAAATTGCACATGGTTCTGTTCTTTGAGCCATCTCAGTACCTCAGTCCAGCTGGAAAGACTCATTAATGTGTCAATCTGTATGCAGATCTGCATCAATTAGCTAGCTTTAAAATACTTGATCAGCTCATTAGAAATGAGCCTTTTTTTTTTTTTTTTGTTCCATGAGGGAAACAAAATTCCTATTTGAACAGCAGTTCAAAGGGAAAAAAAAAAAGTAAAATCTATTTGCCAACATCTGCAAAGATGAATGCCTATTGGATAAAATATGTACAGACAGGAATACGGTGTCTGAGCCAGTACGAGTTATTAGGGCCAATGCATAATCAACATGGTCAGGCTAACCCTGGGCTGTATTGAGTCACTACTCAGAGTGGTGCCTCGAAAGAAGCAAACTCTTACAGTGATGGCATTACCCTGGAAATCTACATAATCCTCCCATGTCCTAAGGTATTTGGAACTTTTCTTGTACTACCAAACTACTTTTCCAGTTCTGTGCATGGATACAGGTTCTGCCTTCATGTATGGGGGTCATCCCTGAAAATCTCTCATCTCTTTGGATATAGTTTGCAAGAACTTCAGACTGCTAAGGCCCAGAGAACTCATGCAGGGTAGAAAGAGATGAGATGTAATACAGGCTATTTTGAGCTTTGGAAAAAAATAATATTATGTATTTCCACTAATCCCATCTCCACGCTTAGATATCCTAAATAAGATTGAGTTACTACTCCAAAAAGTACTATAGAAGCCTGTAATTTGAGACTGAAGGACCATTATCTTATATACTGTTGCATATCCCATCCAAATAGGTTAATGCAATTCTTGCTTTGCTCACCCCCATATATCACTGTGGTAAATTTAAAGTCTCTCCTGTATTATTCCAAAGGCCGATTTCAAAAATAAATATTAGGGGTAAAAAGGCTGTAGACAAATTATTTTATTTTTTGTTAAGTTCTTATTTTATAATTCTTACTAACATTACCAAATGATACAATCCAAGGAGAATGTTAGTAATTATACATCATTCCTCAGGAAGTTTCAAAAAGGAATTAATCTCAGATTCATTACAAACAGCACTGTGTGAGTCAAGAGGACTGCAGCCCCCACTGTCCATTTTACTCCATAATGTGCTTTCATGCTATCATTGAAGTGGTGAATAAACAATTAAGAAAATATTTGTAGATAAGCATTACTAAAAAAACCCGCCCTAGACTTCCAGTAACTGCTAAGATTCCTCTCCAGCAAAATTTCTGGGCTTCTCTAACCCTGAAAATGCTCTTCTTCATGGCCAAAAGAGCCCGACGGAGCATATGCCTAGATTTGTTCCAGAAGGGGCATTAGGCAAACCCACCTACACCATACATGTGTTGTCTTACTGGTAAAGATGGTTCTGGGCTGCCTGCCTCACACCCAGTTGTTTGTGGAGCAGTCACTTTTTTTACTTAGTAAACTTTTCAGTGCAGTGGTAGCTTAAAATGCATCTACCCACAAAACAGCTTAAAAATGTATCTGTCCACAAAACTGAACTGTGCTTCTACACAGCACCACATCAGCTGAAACTCTCCCTGTAAGCTCAACTCAGCATCTGTAAGATAGGGCATGGTACAAAACCACAGCTTGACAGTGTCCCCCCACCAGCTGAAGAGAATAAATGCTCCATGTGAAAGTATGTATGTCTTGCCAAGAAAGAACCAAGGATCCTAACTTACAGATGGAGAGCAAATTCCCTGTGGCAGATGGGGTAGGTTCCCCACTCACAGAGGACCCACACCATTACAAGATTTCAGGTGAAAAGGGTGCTCTAAACCAGTCAGGAGCTGGATGAGTTTCCCAGGTACATCCATGTCAGTGAATATACTATCTCACTTCAGAATTTCTGCATCCAGAAGAGACATTATTCACAGTATCTGATTTGGAAATGGGTCTGAAAACCCATCTCACGATTCAACCAAATCTCACACCCTTTGTGGGATGCGCCACTATCATCGTTTGTCTAATTTGGTAGAAATAACATAATTTTATGGTCTAAATTAAACTAAATTCCACTCTTGGTGGAAATACTGCTTTGGATGAATTGTGGGTGATTGTGACTGTGAAAGAGCAGCAGGATCTGGTGTCTCCACTGGACAGGCTGGAGTTCTGTGCACATCCTAATGCATAAACCAGCATTTAACATTGATCGAAACAGGCCCAAATAAGAACTTCAATCTAAGAATGAAAAGCATTATTCCACATACCTCTCAGGAATGAACTTCTCAGGCTCTGGCCAGAACTCAGGGTTATGGTGGAGGTGTCCAACTGCAGTTTCAATGACAGCCCCAGCTGGAATATGCTGCCCCAGCACTACACAGTCTTTAGCTGCTTCCCGAGTGAATCTGCAATGTCATGTATCCTATATGATTAATAAAGGTTAAAAACACAGCAGGAGAGATCTATAAAAGTAAATCTCTTCAGCTGACCCTACAATTTCCAGAGTAACACTTTCTCAGTAGATAAATACAACTGTTGCTGACGCTAGTGTCTTCTCAGGTGTCCTCTCCATCCAGAAGCCCATAGCTCCAGCCCAGACAGCTAATCTCTGCCCTTTTCAAAGGGAAGAATTTGTGATATGTACCGTTTTCCAAAGCAATAACTGTTAAACTGCAACTTTACTGTGAATGTTGGATTTAGACTAATTTTTTATGAAAATTGCTAATGAGATGTATCTATCATCTCTAATTAAACAAGTACAAAGAATATGGTGGTTTGTTTTCAGGAAAAGAAAAAAGGATACCAAATATAGTTTTGAGTTTGTTTATTCGAGAAGCTCCCCCACGTTGGTACCTGAAACTTAGCAAGAGATGTAATATTAGGGCTAGGTGTTCTGCTGCAGCTGCCACTACAAAAATACAACTAATTCATAGGCTTTGGAAAACCTCATTTCACATACATGGATCAAAGACAGCCATGATGTTAGCAAAAAAACTCCGCAGTTTCCTCCCACCCCCTGGTGACAGGCAACAGAGTAGGACTGTCCTTAGAAACCTCATTGTGACAAGAAGACTGAAAAAAGCCATCTGCCAAAGCAAAGCTTGGGTCTGTAAAGCTTACAAAAAATTGTGTGTGGGTGTGCATGTGTGGTGGTAGGTTCTGATCTAGAACACTTGGTGCTTCGGTGGTCACTACAGATCCCAAATCAGCCCAGAGCCAGGTGAGTGCCCTGCTGTCTCAGTCTGGGAGCTATTCCCTGGCACCAGCTGGGTGCCAGGGGCAAGACAATGTGCAGGAGCTCCCTTTCCTGCTTCCCACACTCTGCTTAAAAAGTTGAATAAAGATTTCAGTTTCAGGGCTGTCAGTCTGGTATCATTACAGAAACACATTCTTTCCTTGCTGTCACCCATCTCTCTTTCTCAGACAAATAAATAACAAAGGCTCCAAACCTGCAACAAAACACTGGCATGCCAAAAAAATGCATTGACAAGCTATTCTTTTCATTCTTACATGAATTTGGTGATAGTGGAAACATGAGTTCTGCGGAAGAAAGTTCTCTGGATAGTAAGTTCATTAAAAAAAAAGAAAACCAACTCATTTTATAACAAACTTGGCTGCTACCGACTTTTCCCCTAACTCAGCATTGCCATTGTCATAGGCAATTAACGTCTTTCAGAGGCACTGGGCTGTCCTATCCATTCCACATCCATCAGAGTAAAAGCCAA
The DNA here is from genome assembly GCF_009829145.1 of Chiroxiphia lanceolata. Taxonomy (NCBI): domain Eukaryota; kingdom Metazoa; phylum Chordata; class Aves; order Passeriformes; family Pipridae; genus Chiroxiphia; species Chiroxiphia lanceolata. The sequence goes on from NC_045641.1 coordinate 56,879,161, forward strand.
GTCAATAAACAGCACTGAAAATGCCAACCAAAATTTCAGAATAACTTCGTTCCATTCTCATTCTGTTTCCCATCTGACAAACATTAATTGTTTCCCAGTGATACAGACAAAACTCAAAGACCCCTGTTGCTTTAACCAGTAAAACAGTTTCCACCTATAACACAGTAGAGCCCCATCACCTCATCCAGGAGCAAATATCTTTGACGTTTGCTTTGACGTTTACTCTCTGAACAATCCTGCAGATGTCCTGCAGAAAAAAATCTTGACTTCCAATCTTTGTGAACATATAGAAGAGAATATGATTTAAAGTTTTTCTATTTTAAGGCGCTTGCAATCACAGGTTAAATTTTTCAAAGGCTCTCACAGCAAGCTCAGCTTTGGCTCCTTTCCAGTCACCTGAATTTTTCCTCCAGCTTCACGAGAAGCAGTGCAACGGGCTGATCACTTTGAAAAGTTCCATTCCTTAACGTTTGCATTTATGTTTGTGATAAGTCAGAACTTCATCAAACAATCTTCTAACTTCTTTTTCCCTTGTTTTCAGTTCATCAACATAGTAGAACTAGTCTTGTGTGAATCAGGACAAAACTTTCAAAAGTTAATGGATATTGCCGTTAGTTTAGCTATGTTAGTATAACGCAGTACTAAGTGAAAATGTGCTGAAGTTAAATACACATGTAAAATACAGCTTTCTGGATGTGCAACCCTCCACAGATCAGGGCCTTAATGACCAACAAGCTAGGGCAGGTCTTTGGTCTGTATCTCTGAAGCCTGATGCACACAGAAGAAGCAGGATCTGGCTTTCTAAGGCCAGGCCTGCTTCAAAATGGCTCCATCCTCTAACCTTGGGGGATGTGGAGACTGGTAAGGAAGCAACCTTGGCCAATCCGCTGTAAAAAAGCGCTTTAGAAATACCAGAATCAGCCAGCTTTCCTTCAATAGGCCACATTATATCTTTCAAATGCACAAAGCAGTACTGATGTTGGCACAGAGACTAAGAGACCATAGATCTTCCAACAACAGACTTCCATTTTATAGAGCTAGGGAGCTATCCTGTGGAGTCAGAAGGAAAAAAAACTCCAGATACCTGAATGCAGGTGGGTACATGCGCAATGTCTCTGCAATCACCATGTCCAGATAAGGGAGTTCTTGTACATTTTGGTAATCAGGGACCATCTGAAAGGGCAGAAAGAAAGGAACAATTATATTTTCTCATATTTAAGAGCCAAACTCATCTCAGATTAGCTTTTAAATCATCTGTTTTTTACTGGGCATCTTTCCTGCAGAAGAACTCGATGTCTCATCTAAAACAGTAAATGATAAAATTATACAAAAATGTGGGCAGTAATTAAATGTGTGTATAACATTCCTTTCATCATCAAAATGCTTTGGTGCACAGCCTAGATGAAGATATAATAATAAATCAACTTGCTAGGAAGTATTAAAAACAGGGCATTACATAGAGCATTAATAGCTACAACAGAGCTATTGCTTTACACATGCACCAAAATCTGCACAGGATCCTTGTTTCTTCCCAAAGACAAGAGTACGGCTCACACTTTGTTCACAAGAAACAGCAAGTCCTGCAGTTACTCTTGTTGATGTTGGAACAAACCCTTTGCCCCTTCCCAGTTATAGAAATAAAGCAAAGAGCTAGTGCTGTGATGCCTGTGGAGGGGTGGAAGTGGCACTGGAAGAAATGGGCACTCCGATGAGGAACAGCAGGCAGTGGCAAATTGCTCTGCCAAGAAGGGGGATGCTGAGGTACAGCTCAAATGCCACCTGGCAAGACTTCAATAGTGCCTGGGTAGAGAAGCTTGTTTCCTCCTGCGGCCACCCCTTGTTTAATGCTTAACTCTGCATAGTGGTCAATGCCTGAACCTACATTTTCCTAAGTGTACAAAGCCACCCAGCCCTTGACAATGAGTGGTGGGCACTAAAACCTGATTAGGGCTGTAGCTCAGAAGACTTTTCCCTCTGACTGGAAGCAAAGAGACAATGAGAGACACCAAACCACGGGTGCCCACCAGCAGCAGTGACAGAACTCAGCACATGGATAAACAGGGAATTTCTTCCAATGTAACCTTCCTTGGAAAGAGGATATTTTCCCTGTCTTATTCAGTGCTCTCAGCAGAGGGCAGCCAAAGAACATCGAATAACCTCATCAGGAAAGTGGAGTTTTGTTTTAAATTAGAGCATCTCCTAAAGACTGACACAGAGTAAATTGGAGAAAAGCACAGACGTTAGACTAGACTAAACCTTTTATGAAGATTTGGGGCCCCTGCCGTTCACAAAGGGGACTGGATTCCATCCTTCCTTTATTTACTACAGCACTTTTCATGTATAATGCATATTTTATTGAATTTTCATGCAAAAACATATGGTACATAGTGAAAATACTAAGCAGAGAACAACTCCAGATGGTATGCAGAAAAGGCGTACAATAGAACAAGGATACCTTGTTGGATTAGGGTATCCCACTTATTCAGCACTAAGCCACCATGCACCATTTCACATTAGCTGATCTTTTCTAGGAAGGAAATAGATACATTCTATTATCCCTAGTTTTTGGCTCAGGAAAGAAAAGCAAAACCAGAGAAAGTAATTTGCACAGGCTGAGCAGAACCAGCACGTTTGCTCCTCTCTTAGAGAAAAAGATGCAACTCAGCTTGTCAATAGATGAAGTATTTTGTCAGTATACGTCAAATATTATCAATACAGGAAGTATGGACTGCCCTGACAGCCTTTTTTACATTGCAGTGGTGCCTGCTAACTTAAACCTTTGGCTTAGGTCAATGGTTATCAGACAAAGGACTAGGAGACTAAAAGCCAAAAATGGCCACAATGTCATGAGAACCATGGCTGAAGGCTGTGTGAGGAACTGTGCTCCAATAATGTCGATGGCTAAAACCAAAGACAGGAGGATGATTTTTATCATCCTTGTTTTGCAGAAAGAGGGCTGAGGGCTGCGTAACTTTGGAGGGTGGGGGGGGTGGGAGAATCGGTAGCAGAGACTGGAAGTGCAGGTTCAAATTTCAAGCCTTCATGGCAAAACTACCCTTCTCCATGCCCACAAAGATGGTCCACTCCTTGATGCAAATGCATGCTATGGTGAGTATTCTTTTATTTTTTCTGCTAATTTTACAACTGTCTTTCAGAATCTTCCTCTGTTCTTTTTATACTGCTCTCCTGCATCTCTTTGAATCCTGGCTAAGCATCTGAGTCCTGTCTCTGCAATCCATCCTGATTTCATGGCCAGGCTGGCTGAGGGAAGAGTTCAGGCTCAGAGAAAATGAGTGGTGGAGCCAAGAGCACACCAAGATGTGTTCGATTCTCTGAACCATGGTCTTTCCACTGGGCCTTTCTGTCTCTCTCATAATCCCTCTACTTACTTCTGGAGTCAATAATTAAGATAATTATATGGTAACCTGATATAATAAGTAGCCACTAAATCAAACCATACATCAGCAAATAATATAACACTAAATTACTGGAGCTTTGACTTGCTCTTTCAAATAGCTTCTATACCTTCAGGGGATTAGCAGTTCAGAAAACAAAACAAAGGTGTAAAAACAGCTGATTTTCCTTAAAAGAAAATTCCTTTTGCTTACATAAAAGGGGGTTGGTCAAATGGCAGCAGAGTGAACTCTGCTATGCTGAGCACAACAGACACATCAGTCATTTCCTACATCTGATGCAACTTAATTATTGGCACTTCCATGCTTTTAGCATCAAAGTAGCTGGACCTAATTTAGTAGTTGTTTGCAAGGTCTGACCTACAGCTGCATAAAGTACACATCAGCCAAGCATCTCTATTTAGGAAGGACAGTTTGTTGCTTTTTTTCCCTTTCAAAGAAAATATTTTCCATTTGTTTTTCCACTCCCTCTCTTAAAAATATGCCTTTAGCCAAGCACATTTTAAAGGAACGTAAATATGCTTTTCTCCCTAAATGTCCCTATTTATATCTATCAACTGCTGACAGGTTTGCTGGGGTGAGGGTTGGTGTTGTGCAAACATGCCACTTTAACCCCCTGAAAAAAAAAAAAAAAAAAAAAACCAACAATAAAAAGTATAAATTGCCTTGTACTGAAGATGAGCTATTTTTTTCACTAAGAAAGATTCTTGTCTTTAACAAGTAGAGATGGGGTGAAGGAAAGACGTTGCATATAGTAAACCATCCTATATTTTAATTTTGCAGTCACTGCTTTGCATATCAGCTTTTCTTATGCTTTGCACATCAGCTTTTCTTATGCTTTGCACAACCTTGTAGTGTCTTTTCCTGTTGATGTGGAAGTGAATGGCCATGTAACATCTTGAGGTGTTTCTCTGCACGCATGTTTCCCCAGTTTGATTTCCAGAGGTGTGATGGTACACCCTCACCAATCCCGGACCGTTTAATCACTTCTGAGGGCCAGAAAGCATCTAGTTTGGCTGCAAACTCTCCTTTATGACTGACAGAAAATCACAGGCCTTTATTCCTTAGAAAAAAATGGAAAATTAATTCTTCATCCCACAGAGTATCCTGAGGTGAAATACCAGCAGTGATTATAAAATTGCCTATGTGCTACAATGATGACACGTGTTTTAATCCCCATATAAATTCCAAGAGAGATAACTACCTTCAGATCCACCTCTGCTTTTCAGTATTGGTTTTAGCATTTTCTAGGCAGGCAAACCTATTTTTTACCACCACCCTCAGTTAACTTTTAATTCCTCAATGAACAGCAAGGAAATACAAGTGCTGACAGGAGCGGTCTGGCCAATCACTCCGCTGCAGTTTGAGATGTTACTGTTCCCAGTTGCTCGTTCTTCTTTGCTGGCTGTGGTTAGCATCACCACAGCCAAGTCAGCAGAAGGGAACATATGCCTGCACCTCAGTTGCTTCCACACAACGTCCAGAGTGAACCAATCTTCAGTGACAGTTGAAGATGAGATACTAACTTTTCCCCAAAGTAGCTGATGAGTGAGGCACAGATCATCCTCCTTTACTGCCTCTGTTTTGGGAATGGTAATTCAAAGTACACATCAGTGAATAAGAGATTTCCACTTATCCTATTGGTCATGGTCTAGTAATGCTCAGCATCCAGAAATGAAAAAAAAACCCAGAGAAAATTTTGTGTAGCTGACAGTGTGGCATGCACCCGAAATCAATTTGGAAGCAGCGAAGTCTGCGAGACCACATTCCTCATAACAAGTGCTGCTGAGTCATGGCCTGATATTGAACCAGCTGAGGTTTCTGAGAAATTGCAATTCAAATCTGATGCCTCATGGACAGGTGTGGCTGTGACAAAGTCCATGTCAGAGAGATGACGTGCAGAGGTAGACCACGAGTCATCTGTGTAGGCATAGTTACATAGTCCACACGGGCTCTCCCCCAAAATGTAGACTTTGGATAGCAATGGGATAGGAGTCAAAAACAAGCCAGCATCACCCCGATTTCTCTCACCCACCCCCCTTTCAAATTGCCAAAAGAGATATTCAGACAACGGCCATTCACAAACAGGTCAATAATGTTTCTTGATCAAATGGATCAAAAGCTGCTGATAGATCAAGGAATCTGCCTGGAGTTTTGACCTCTCTTTGGTCACCTCTAGGAGCTACTCATCCCCTAACAGATCTAGAGCTTGTGTGCCTCACTCAGCTTCTGAGAGGGGAAGAAATGCAAGAACAGGAAGTACAATGTCAAACTAGGGTTGCCCCATGACAACCTTCCAACAACCATATCAAGAAAGGAAAAGTTAGAGCCAGGACAGCACTCAAAATGTAGATCAGTAAAAAAAGGGTTGGGATGGTTTAACAGAAACCTATCTTTTACTTGCTTAAAGAAAGCTTGTCTCATGTTTTACCACTTTTATGACACCATACTGGAATACCTGTAAAGCACCAAACTAAAACCTCCCTACAGTCTCAGGCAGCAAGATAGGGACAAAGTTGATGAAGTAAAATTTCTTAGCTTTATCCTTAGAACTTGAACCAAACACCTAAAAAATGCTTAAGACAGTCCTCATGCAATACTTACTGCAAATTCTTTCTTACTGGAAATCCTTTCTTTCTGTTGTCTGTGGTCCAGACTGCACCTGCCAATGAGATGTCCCTTTGAGGCATGGCACCAGGCAGAACCAGCCCATGCTGTTGGGGAAACATGACCCCGAAGCTCCTGAGTCCCGCTCATTCTGAGAGGCAGCTCATGGCAAAAGTCGTTGCCTTAAGATAGAAAAGAGCCTGCCTAAAATCACCAAGTGCCTGTTAGCCACTTCCAGTGACAGAGGCCTACAGAATCTTTGAGTAAAATATTAAATTCTTGACTATAGAATCAAGGACAAGGTTCAGGAATGGAAAATAGGACAACAAGCCTGATTTTCAGATTAAGACGTGGCAGCAAGAGGCTTTCTGAACTGCCTACCACTTCTGAAATTCTTAGAGCACACCTTGGTAGCACTGAAGCCTCTGTCAGCGGCACTGTGCCTTCTCAGATGCTCTCAGGAATGAATATCAAACCAAGTCTTCAGCTCCATCCCCTCATGCCTTTTTTCCCAGAAGCAAGGAAAGGCTATCCAAAACATGTATTCCTAAGCTTTCTATTTATTCCTTTATTCCATGTGGGTTACCTACCACCTTTCTCATCTGCTTGGGTTGTCATTCAAAGGGAAGTTTGTCATGCTCTCACCCCCACCCACAGTGGATGCTCACTGGGTTTGGGAAAGTTACTTTGCTCACTGAGGCACTTCCCAAGATGTGACAACACAAAGTGCTTCAGACACGCCAAACAAATTCTTCCCAGCTCCTCCTAAAGACTCTGAGTGCTAAATAAATTTAGTATTACAGATCTCTGTTCAAGTCACCTACCAGTCACCATCACCTCTAATTCCACCTCTCTCTGGGTTTACTACCATGCAAGTCCACTCAGCATAGACAGAAGAAGGTGCTGATTTGAAGGCCATGTTCAGAGCTTGTGGGAAAGGCCGGTGCACCAGTTTCACACTGATAACCACATTACACGCAGACCTTGCAGCCAAACTCCCTCCTTTGCTTTGGTGCAAATCCACAGAGCTCCCTGGGGCTGTATCAGTGTAAGGGAGAGGAAAATGCGGTTCTAAGTATGCACCAAATAGTGCTGGGGAAAGAGCCAGAAGGTATAAGGTTACACCAATGTCAACTTACTTTAATGCTACTTTGCTTTTTGAATCAAAGACTTTAGCTCCTGACAGAAGACAGACCTGCATTACCTCCAGTGGCTTTCACGGTGCTAAAACGAAATCTTTGTAGCATCACTGCTCACAAGGAAACTTCTGTGAGATAAAAATACTTCCTGAAACTGAACAGTGTCCCGAAACCAAACAGATAAACATAAAAGCTGCAACCAAAATAGTCAGAAATTCTCTTCCACCTACATTACTACTGACACATGGCAATCAGCAAGAACAGAACGAGTGCCATCAGGTAGAAGATCCAGAAAAAAAAAAAAGAAAGTCAGGAAAAGAGAAGAAAACCGCTAAGGAAATCCTTTATGAGGCAAGCTACAAATGAAAAGAAACAAGAAAAAAACTTGTTTCAATTTTGGTTTTGTAAATTCGTCAATTTTACCTAATCCCAGATTCCCATGCCAAGAGAACTGTGTGCCCTCAAATGAAAATCAATTAAATAACTGTGAGATTGGGTGCCTGGAGTACTCTGCTGTCATGAAGGAAGGGCCAGGTCCCCAGTGTGCTGATATTGCCAAGCCAGGCAGCTTTTCATACACAAGTGCCCTCACTATACCAGTTTTTATTTTTTTAATTAGTTGGGTGGGGAAGAATAGCTCCTCTCTAGAAGTGGCTCCCTACCTGAATGCGATGCTTGCCTAGCTCCAGCTATTTGTGGATGTGATATAATCCCTGGCCATGCATTGTAGCAAGCTAAGCTCATCAGAGGCACAGTCACTGCCTCTTTCTTGCCTCCTTAAAAAACACTCAGCCCCCAGGAAATCGGCCCCGGTTCTCTCTGCAGCCCACTGCGGCTCAAAGTCTCTCTTTCTACACTTGTCTGACACAAAATTTCTACTTGGGTGGCAGAAATGCTGAATGGTGAAGGATCCCAGTGGGAGGGAGGCAAGGAGGAAATTAAACAGGAGAAAGGACTGCCAGAGGCCCAAAAGGCTGCGAAAGAGAATTATAAAACTGGGGTAGGTCTGTCCGAAGGGCATGTCACCAGTCCAAAGCACATTAACCACTAAAGTTCGTGCAAGACTTAATCCTTCCTCCCATGGAAGTGTCCCTTGATGGTTGCTGCAGATCTACAGGAATAAAGAGGAGGGATTTTTTTTTTCCCTCTCAGCAGACATTCATGGTATCACATAAGAGCCAGATGATTTAATTTAATCATTCCTGCTCCAGCTGGTATTTTCTGTATGGAGGTGACAGTGCTTTAAATTAGGGCCTTGCATATAAAAGGCCCGTGTGTTTAGTTTAATCAAATGTTCATTTCCTCACGTTATGTTTATATTAAAGGGCATCAGCATGAATTTTCATTCTGCAAACAGAGGCTATCTTACGGGCTATGAAGTGAGGTCATCTTTGGTCGTTCTTCAACTCTATATCAGCCTTACAGACTGAGAGGTGACTCAGCCCCAGGCACGCAACTTGGGAAAATATGTCCTAGAGAGCACAGTCCAACCTATGAGGAGATCAGGATATTTTACACAAAATAAATTACTTCTGTAATTCACCCTTCTTGAGCCACTGGCTGCTTAAGTCATTGGCTTCAGCAATTGCTGGATGAGACCTTTTCTGAATTAGTAAACAGGCAAACATTCATAGCAAAGAAACTGCAAGATTCTCTCATCACTCAGAGTAATTATTATTTGCTCCGACAAGGGCAGGTCAGTTTTAATACCATACAACATTTATGTTGTGCCTGATGCCTTGAAAACATTTTATGTACATTAGGTGCAGTAAGACAACAATAAGACTTTGCTTTTCTGTAGTTGTTTTTCCCCTGAGGCTCACGAAGCGTTTAGCAAACATTAATTAGTTGGTCATCTTCCAAATGCATGTGTGAGGTGCTCCTGGTAAATACTCCCTCCCTCTGGACAAGGGGCCAGCAGAGGTGCTGAAGACTGAGACCATCAATTTACAACCTTAAGAGTCGAGCACCCACCATCTGAAGCCTTCATAAGTAGTCTGATTTTTTTTCAGCCTCAGTGTGACTCCTGTTCATAAATAGGCAAATACTGCTCTGAATGCATAGACTTAAAGTGGCTAAAAAAGAAATAAATCCATTGCATGGTATTTAAATATATCTTAAACAAAAAAGAGCTTTGTTTGGTTCAGCTGCCAAAATTGTAACTCAGGGTCCAGCCTGTCCTCGAGAAACTGATGTTACTAACGGTACAGAACATAAAATGTTTCTGGTGTCAAAGCTTGCTGTAGACTTCTGCATCTCCTACAGGTAATACAAGTAAAATCTACAGGTAAAAGCCATGTCCAGTCATAGCTCCAAATTTCAGCATGTGTCCTTTCTACAAAGCACAAAGGAAAAGTTTGTTCCTGTTGAAACTTCTCAAGTTTAACTGAAAAGATGAAAAATGGAAAAAGAAAGGGAAAAAAATTATTTTCTAACCAAAGCTATTCAATGCCTTTTCCTCTTTTGCTCCCTCTGGAAAGTGCTGACTGCCTTGGATACAACAAAGCAATTTGCAACTGGTATGTGAAAAAAATTGATAGCACTTGAAACAGCTTTTGTGTTTTCTTCCTCCAGTGCATGAAGAAGACCTTTTTAAAAAAAACAAAACTACATGCCAGTTGAAAACCCACTACCACAAGCTCAGTGGGGAGCTGGCTGTGAGCAGGGGTGTCTGCTACCATGACACTAACCTATGAAAAACCTCTCTAGATATTCAGATAAAGCTGTCTGCAACAAATCCTGACAGATGCCTATTCAAGGATTTCTTTCCTTTTATTCCCTTACTCTATCTCTCTCCATCTGGGAACACAGAAATTTTTCTAAGCCTGTTCACGCTTAGATTCAGTGAAGCCATCACGGTGTCATGTTCTGGTGCTGTTTTGTGTCTTTGCTCTCCTCTATCCTTTGTAGAGCAGCACGGCACGACTGTCCATCTGTTTATGATTTACTTCTCACAATGACTTGGTCCTGATTACACAGATAGTCACAGTAGGTTATTTGAGGTCCAACTGGACCTCTATAATGACACTCAAACTGTACCCAAGTTGTGGGAACGTTTCCAATCAAAAAAAGGCCAGTGGAAAAACTCCACCGGGACCTCCCCAGGGAGAGCCTTCCTGTCCTTAATCCCAAGAAGTATTAACAAAACCTTAAATTTTTATCTGGAATTCTTTTGCAATTATCAGTGTCCAAGTGATCCACAAAAACTGAGGAGAAGACAAGAAAAGAAACCGAGACCGGGGTCTTTCTGATGTTTAAAGATGCATATTGGAGAAGAGATTATAAAGAATAGTATTCGATTCAGGAGACCACGTCTTTCATGGTCTCCTTTAGCACTGACCTGAATCACAGAGTCAGAGGAACTGTACCCATTTGCACCAGCTGAGGACAGAGCCTGGGGAGTGCAGCTGTTTGGGGGGGCACCGGGTACTGCCATGTGTAGGAAGCCCTTCCACGTGTACTGACTCACTGGCCCTTGTGAGCACATGGGAGTGAAGGGGAACAAAAGCACAACTCAAAAAGCTGCAGGATGAAGTCACAGGGTCAGCAGTGAGAAAATAGAGAATTCATTTGTAGTCTGAACAAGGTCATTTCTAGCATGTTTTAGGATGATATAAGACTTTACAGGGAAGGCAAATGGAAAGTATTGCTCATTTCTTCTGCTTTATGAGTAAGTTGCTTTGGCCTTTATTTATTTATTACCTCACAGTCCCACAACGTCCTGGTGTGAAGACCAATTTGCTGTTCTTTCTTTCTTGCTTCTCAAAAATACTTTTGCTTCTTAAACCTGATCCTTTCCTGTCTCAGGGCCTGGCTACCTCACTCATTTACCTCTGTATTTCCAAGGATACCCTTATTTTTACAATTTCCAACACCTCACCTCTGTGCTGCCTTTTCACTTATGGCCACACTATTTTAATGTTCAGTATTTTATTCTTTATTTGTCTTTTTCAAAGCTCTATCCTGCATCAAGTCTCAAAAGTTCTGGAGTGCAGGGGAACCTGGTAAACACAGTGGCACCCACCTGGGTATGAGCCAGCCCTGACAGGGAGGCCACTTAATCCAGATGCCATTGAGACACAAAGGTGGCACCCACAAACTGACACATCTCACAGAATCATTCAACACAAAAAAGCACTTTTAAGCCAGAAAAGTGCATAAACCATAGCGTTCTGCAGTGGGTTCACTAGCAGTTTTGCCCATATAAAATAACTAATAAAGGATGGTATCCTTTGCCCTTTTAGCACGAGTTGTGGCACAAAGATCTATAGATATCTTAGATGGGCTAATTTGTGGGGAGGGATTTTCTAAGTACCAAGATGAAGCACAGCTGTAGGCTTTTTCTGTAAAGGGCCTGTCACACACATGAGAGCAGCTAGCATATTACCAACCCTGATCACTCAAACATTATGAGTGAGGCCCCAACATACTTAGAAATTGGCTGGAAAACACAAGAGATTTATGACAAATAACAGTACTTTGAACTTCATATGCCTTCTGGCTTCTGAACTGGGATTCATGTTTTCAGTCTTACCTTTTCAACTAGAAACCTTTTTTACTTTTTTTTTTTTTTTAATTGGTTGTCTATTGTTCTAATAATGAAATATGAGATTCTGGTTATACACCTGACTTTAGTGTTGAGTGATTTGAGAGAATACAAAACAAACACCAGAGACTTGCAGCGTGATGGCAGGATGCTGGTACTATTCCATTTACAGAGCACCATGGGCTATCCGTGCCTGCCCTTTGGCCATCTGCTGCTAGTGCAGGTCTAAAATCACATAGACTTTTTTAAAAAAAGAAAAAAGTCTACAAGACCAGGAACTTCATGTGAATGAACATCAGAAAAGCGTGAGCTGCCCCTCAGAGTGCCTCAGTGCGGTATTGTAGCACACATTTGGGGGGGGGGGGGTTCAGGGTGTTACTACGAGGGGGGGACCTCGGGGATTATCCAACCTCCTCTTGAAAATGCCAAACTTGGTACCTTGGCAAAGTTTGACACAGAACGAAATTGAAACATGCAGGCAAAGTAACTGGGGGGGGGAGAGGGAACTGTGCTGAGTCTATATATAGCATTCTGTTTCTGCTGAGTTCTAGGGGGAGGTGGGGAAGGGAGGAAGTGAGGGGGAGAGAGGGAAAAGAAAGATAAATTTTGGTCATTGCTGTTATATGTAGACCCACTTATCTATGGCCGAAGCCTAAACATCTGTGTGATTCTAAATGAAGAAACTTAATTTAAAAGTAAAAAAATTAAAACCAGGAAGAAAAAAAAAACAGGGAAAAAACAGGACTTCTTGCTTCTCACACCTACCCTGATGTATAAATAGAGACTATCTGACTGATGAAGGGTGCGTATTATTTCTCTTACTTCTATGTATATAAAGAAATCTACAATACCTTTTAGCAAAAAGGCAGGATAATTAAGAAGCCAATGGTATGTTTCTGCTATTTCAACTCTGCTGCTCTGGTTTAAATGGCACCTTGCAATATCTTGATAGCCCCCATCATAGCTCCAGTCATATATTACTTAGATCACGCTAAAGTAAAAAAAAGCAGGGGGGAGGTTGGCTCAGTTATGAAGGAAAAGATTTTGGAAAGCAGGTTACTTGGGATCATATTCTCATATTCTGCCTGTGTTACACCTCTTGTAAGAAATGTGCTGGTAAAAAGTGCAAGGGGATGTGATCCCCTTTTGCACCTCTTGCGTACTTAGTCCTGCCTTCCGCCAGTGTAACTTGGAGCAACCTTGCAGCTTTCCCTGCCTTAAGTCCCAGGGTATTTGTGATCCAGCTCAAAAGAGCCAGAGCATCTTGCACTTCTGTCCATACCCACTGCTTTTGCTAGCACATTCATTTCCTATTTCACATGGCAGCACAGTAAGAGAGATTGGTATTAGTACTTTTGGCCTCTCTTCATGTGCACACACACGTGCGCATTCTCTGTAACACATCCATCTATTTGAAGTGGAATAAAAATGACTAAAAAATATATATAATCTTTAAATCTCAGAAGATTCAAAGTGTCAGTGCTATGAAGTCAGTGAAGTCAGAAAATTCATTCCAAGTCCTATTTATCTAGGTCAGGATGTGGGAAGACTTTTTTTTTGTGTTCTGCATATGCACGTCACCGCTTTTGCTCCTTGGTACTGCACAGGCTGGGAGCTGAAGAGCCAGGGAAGATGACAGCTTGCTCCCTGCTTCCAGTGAACTTGATAGAAAAAATCCCTTTTGTGTTCCTTATAATGGAGTCTTTCCTCATTTTTACCATAAGAGATGCTTTGACCAGTATATTACAAACACCATGCTGACAGTGCCTATATGTAGCTCTGCCTCAGTGCCACATCACCATTAGCTCTTCTTTAAAGCAGAAGAGAAAAGCACCCTGCAAAGCAAGGAACAAGTTAACAAAAGGCTTCATTTATCTCCAGCTGATACCAACATGACAGCAAGAAATGCGGGGTCAGATTCCAGGCACATTATTGCGAGGGCAGGAGGAGTGCGGGGAGTAGCTGCTGCGTGGCACAACCACGGGGCTTGTTATCAGAAGGTCAAGTCCTGATGCAGCCTTCCAAGCAAATTTGGGAAAGTCTCTTCCTCTCCTTCAGCACTCTTAATAAGACCGATAAACCTTAATCATGAGATTGTGTGGATACTGCTGGCATGCTCAGAGGACAGCAGCAAATGATGCTCCTGTTTAAAGCCTGATCATTACATGGCACTAACAGCAAATCCCCTGCTTTTTTTAAGAAAAGATTTTATGTCATGGGTAAGGTCAAGTCTTGGCAGCTAATACCGATATTATACAAAACAAAGGTAAATCTTGAATGGAAAACAAAATTGTGGACAGACTATCAGAACAGAAATTTTACCCATTCCTTCTGCATAAATAAAGAAGTGAACCTAACCTGTGATTAAAGCTTTGCTTTACGATGTGTAATTGCTGGGGGAAAAAAGTTGTAATAAGTGTTGTACACTTACCCACACACCAGCAAAGGAACTCAGCGTTTGCCCACCTTAGCATGAAAAAAATAGCTGTAATTTGAGGTTTAAGGGACCTGCCTTCAAGGTTAATCTATCTATGCTGTCCTTGGGTTCCAAACAGAGGTTGAGATCCATGGGAATTCTCCCTCTTCCGTGCACCTCTGACCTCTCAAATTATGAAGTGGGAACCATGCAGGGAAACTACTGCTGCTATTAGACCTCTGCAAGAGGAACTGCACCAAAAGTGGTCCCTGAGCAGACACCACGATGGATTCCTGCAGCCAGTGTCAGGAATTAGAAGCCAGGCTCGTGCTGTTCTCAGGTCCCATGCTCCCCAACATCCAGAGGGTAGGCTGTTGGGACAAGGCAATGCCATTCCACTGCATGCAGTGCTACCCGCACATCTCTGCTCCATCCTGGACGGTTCTTCCCTATTTGACTATTTTCTCCATCATGCATTTCTTACTGCACTGAGGGGAGTTACTAATCAGGTGACCCAGGAGTGGTGGGGTTTCCTGTGAACCCAAGATTACTCCAGAGAGGGACAGAGCCAGTGCTTTGCTTGGTGTTGGTGCACTCCTTCCTCACTAAAGCTGAAAGATGGCTTGTGTTCAGAGAGTGCTGCGCACGATCAGGCTCCAGACAGGATGTAGCAGGCTCAGCTTGGTGGGAAATGAAAGGAATATAGACTCTTTTGTCAGCGTGACTTGGTCTTAATAATGTTTAAATATCCGAAGGTCACTAAATTAGAGTTCAGAAACTTGGCACAAAGGCCTTTCTCTAAGATTATCTAGGTTTACTGAAGTAAGACAACAAAACAGAATAAACTGAACTGAGCAAAACCAACAACTGCTGCTGAGATGTTATTTTTCTCATTAAGCCTATATGCTGAGCCTATAGAGAAGGCAGCATTTCCTGTCTCTCTTGCTGACAGTTCAGTATTAGGGCACAAAGGCAGGTCACTGTCCTTGGCGATGCGGTAAACAAAGATAAGAGCTGAAAGCAACAGAATATTTTTTTAACCCTGATAATTCACTCAGTATAAATTCCATTGTGGAGAGATTTATTGTTTACTTAGAACTCATCAGAAGAGCTCCTTGAGAATGCGATGGACACAAAACACACATTTCAGCTGAAAGCATTGGCTAGGCCTCCTCAGGGCATCTACTACTTGTCCCTGGATTCATGTGTATGAAACGTAAGCAAACCTGCCAGAAAAATGCAGTCCCAAATATTTGCCCAGATCTGCTTGTTATCTCGAGGTGGGAACTTAAACAGATGTCTTCAACGGGCAGCCATGCTCATGAAAATGCTTTGTCAAAACAAAAAACATCATTGCTTTCCTTCTCTGCTTGCAAAATGTCTGCAGCAGAGCAGCACAAGAGTGAAAACCATTGGTGTATTATTTAATACTTAGTAGAAGAAGGATCAGTCTTCCCTCTGCTTGCCCCAAATAAAACTCCCTATTTCCCTCCCCTCACAGTACATTTCCCCAAATGCAGACAATACCACACCACTACAGAGGGAAGCATGAGAGGACGTCACCATTGCCAACAGCAGAGACTGCCTTATCTTTTCCATGTAATGGCTCAGAAGCTTAAAGCAAAGCAAAAGTTTAAGGATTTGCTGATTAGCCATGTAGGGCATCAGATGAGAATTTGGGAGCTGTGGGTGCTGCCACAGATGAGGCCACTTAATCCCACTGTGGCTCCCCTTTCCACTTGGGAAGCAGAAATAAAACCTCTCCAGCAGATTGCCTGGGACCTCTGAAAGGTGCATTTGGTAGTCTTCCCCCAGGAATACCAGATAACTTCAAACCCAGTCAGATCAGATTTAGGCAAACTGCTCCCCAGAAAAGCATAGAGTCAAGACTGGAAGAACAACGAGGAATTTCTCATGGTTAGTGCCATACGTTTTACCTTCCCTACTTTTTCATAGGGTCTCTGGATCTCAACAGAAACAAGAAGGTTTGTTGCAATGCTGGTTTTCAACATGTGTTTATTGGGGTCATCCTAGGATTGGCAGAGATGGATTACCTATAGCCTTGGGCTGTGCTATAAAATGGATTGTGAGTTTGTTTCTGTTTCATTTTCTGAAAGAACTATAAGCTTAGCTGTTGCTAAAGTTTCTAACAGCATTCTTGGGCATAGCTTTTGTAACCAGATCTCATCTCTAGAGCCTGCATTACCTGTTGACCATTCTGACTAGCCCCTCTGTTTTCCTCTGAGCAGTTAAGAACTCTTCTTTGCTCTCACAGCACCACAACACCCATAGGACACACATGTGCATGTTCCTCTCCCGTGTTTTCAGACCACCACTACTATTGCTCAGTGGGTACCAGTTGCTCTATTGCTTGCAGCAGGCATGTTCTTGCTCTTTTTCAGCTGTTCTCAGAACCTCTCTTTAGCAGCTTTCTTGCCAGATAATCTGGCAACTCAAAGTATAGAAGCGAGTTCTGTTATCTGTTCCAAGGGAAGTTTTTCCAGGAGCACTCAAAGATGTCAAAATCATGGAAGAGTTGTTTACAAAGGTCAGTACACATGGCATCAGCATAGCATCCAGCTTCTGATACTCAGGTCAGCCAGGGTTTATCAATATAAGTGGTGGTTCTTGTTGCAGAAAAATAATTTCATTGAGACCAGTCAGCCCACAAACAGAAGCTGAGCGGTTGTGGAGTCCTGAAGAAAACAGCAGTAGAATTAAGCTATCCCTCTGTATTGTCATGTACTCATGGAAAAGGAGAAGTATGCCTACAGTCATCACATGTTATCTCATATCTGCTAGAGCAGTATGGCCTGATGGATGAATGGTGCTGGGGTTATACTTTCAGAATTGGAGGTAAATTCAAGCATAGTCTACTTAAAGATACTGGATAGCATAATAAATCAGGAAAACTACAAGCCAACTTTTACTGCCTCCTTTCACTGGAGCCATTTGTCCCAATACAGGGAGGAGAATAAACAATATTACCAGGACACTTTTTCCAGGGAACTGTATCTATGCTATAATACATCTTAACGCAGATATACAATAACTAATGCAGATATACAATAACTAAAGCTGGTTATGAGTGCTGGTGGAAGAGCCATACAGTACATCTGTCCCATGTAAACACGAGGCTTCTAAAAGCAGCAAACAACACCCCATCCAGACATGTAAACAGAACACGCACTACACAAACTAGTGCTACTGCCAAGGGGTATTGCTCCAGCAATGTCCTCATGGATCAGCATTGGAACATGCCTTGTCAGCCATTACTCAAAAAGAACTTCTTTTTAAAAAGAAACAAAACTTCAAACTTCAGTATAATGTCTGAAAAAAACACAGTAAATGGATTGTACATCATTTAAGTTGCATAGAAGAGAAAAGGAATCAGCCCCCTTTTAAACAGTGGTTACAGAACCGAGTCATAGAGCACATCCCCTGATGGCAGACTTGCCTAATTTGGCTAACAGACTGTTTTAGAATTTGCGTATCAGACAAGAAACAAAATGAAAATATAATGTAAAGGTATTATATCAAACTAAAGATGCTTGTACTGAAAAAAAGAAGTTATACTGATAGAAGCAGTTTTATATTTCTATACTTCCATGTATGCTAGGAAGTTGCATGACATTAACTGCATTGGTTTCTAAGTTAATATGTATATAGATGATTATAGCTATATACACATGTGTACACCCACCCACATCCTGTTCTCCCTTCAACACCGCACACAGAAATTCACTTTTCTATAACAGCAGCCATTTCTGTCATCTGTAATACGGAAAGGGCAATTTATATACATTATTTTTCAACAAAGATCTAATTTAAAAACAAGACGAAAAAGAGGATAGAATAATAAGGCACCCATCCACACGGTATTGACTAAAGTTTTCTATGACAAGCCACTCCAGAAGTAAGCATCAGAGTCCCACACTATGACACACACTCACACAAACACATGCGTGCACACATGCACACACAAAGGCGAGACTAACAGTTATTTGTATTCCTACTCTGAGAGACAGGAAACCTCCCTTTGCATCTGCTTTTTTCTCACTAAGAAGAAGAATTTTAATTACAGACACTTGGCAGGAAGCCAACTTTGATTTTTTTTTTTAATGACATCTGTCTAAGCATTTTTAAACTTCCTGCTCAATGTAACTTCCTTCATTTTATAGACCAACACCCAGTTTCAGCAGAAAAGAAAAGGGAGTAGCAAATGATTTATTCATTTTTCATGTTAACTCTTATCAGGTATATCAAGCAGTTCATTGTTCTGAGAACCGATGGTACAGAAAGCAGATTTACAGGGGGAATTTAGGACTCAAGCAGTCTGGGAAAGGAAAAAAAAAAAAAAAAAAGAAAACTCATGCATGGAAAAAACCAACACAGTTGTAACTTAACCCTAAAACAACTCAGTGGTTCCTGTTGTGCAGACCGATTTTCCTCAGTTCGGTTATGCTTTTGTTCATGGGAAAAAAAAAAAAGAGGGTTGAGAATAGGGCAAAAGTTAGGGCAACATTAAATGCTTAAAACTGAGAACATGAGGCATCATGGCTAGTGGATGCCGCCTATGCTTGGCACTGGGCAAATTCCTGCTGCATCAGTGAAGCTCCTCTGGCCTTGGAGAGTGCTACAGAGGTAGAGTCTGGACTTAAAGTCCACATCCCAAACTGGCACAGCCTCCTGTTTCAGTCAGGTAATTGGGACAGGAATAAGGAATCCTAGAGCACCTCTACCAAAACTGAATGCAGAAAAAGCAAACATTTAATTTTCAGGTGCTGAGTATTAAACCCACCTTCCCTTCTCTTCCTTTCATTCTGCCATTAGTCATGGCTTACAAGGCTGTATTGCATGGCTTGCTGTTTTCCTGCTATACGAGGAGCATGGTGAGCTGAGAGGTGAAAGAGAGAGGACAAAAACCTGCCAGAGAAGGAAAGCTGAATAATGCAGAAGAAAGGAGAAAATGCAGGAGCAGAAAACAGGAGAGATGCATTAAAAGTGAGTGCCACGGGATAGAGGGAAGGAAGCAAGGACAGAAGAAAAGGTGGACGAGATAGCAGGCGAGCCACCCTGCCAGCCCTCAGGGCTTTTCAGGTATCTCAGCCTTTCCCAGAGATTCAGCAGGGAACCACAGCTCTTGGGCTAGGGGAAGGCTGGGGCCCAGGCTGTGCTGGGGAGCAGAGAGCAGGAGAGCTGGTGAGGAGTGTGGAGGTGCACGTTTTACACGTCCTTCTGGCCCCCCATTCCCTGCTGCGTTGGAGCTCGAGCCGCAGGTGCGTACTCACCTAACCAAAGTCCCAAAGGGATGGGATTTACAATACATATCTGAAATGCAGCCGGTGTTATCTGTAAGAGTATTTGTCTCGTGGCTGGCCCCACTGCTGGGACACAGGTAAGCCTAACGAATTGTTAATGCCTTTACACCAAATCTGCATTCTCATTCTTAGCACTAGACAACCTAGATTTTATTCTTTTGGTTTACATGCTTTCTTGAGCAAGGTAAATCATCTTTCACGATATACAAACAACACAACACAACTGACCTGGGAAAACTAAGTCTCCCTCCTGCACATTCTGCCTCTGTGGAGACCTAACCTACAGTCATCTCCTGAAAACACTGCAAAAGTTTCCATATGATTTTTAATTTCCTGGTCCTAGCTGGAACCAGAACTGTGAGTGCTGCAAGCCTCTGAAGGAAAAATTGGTATTGTCAGATTCTGCCCTAATTTTCCAAGATCCAGGAGTTTCAAAGAATATCTCAGGTCTTTAAGTGTTTGGAGACCTCAGTCTCACAAGTGGCTGACTGCCTTCTGACTTGAGTCAACACAGCTGGAAAATGGAGTAAAAAAAAAACAACCAACCCCGAAACCTCACTGAAAACCAGATGTTGCCATTGAGCAGAGCTACTGTGCTAATAAAACACTAGCACCCCTGCGCTCCCTGAAACAAAATTAATAGCCCTAATAGATTTCCCAAACTGTGCTTTATGCCAGAAAAAAATTAGGAGAAAATTTTTTTAAGGCCTGAAGCACACTGTGGAGAGGTATGATTCTGATGCTGATGCTGGAATTACTGTGCAGCAAAGAAGTTCTCTATTTTTAGGGAGGACAGGTTGTGTTTGCTATTTGGCAGGAAGCGATCAGGACCAGTGATTGCAACATTATTGCTGGGCCTGTGGTCAGCTGGATATGAATGATGTGTCATAACACATGGTTTGGTACGGTGGTGCCGAACACACAAATGTTGCTGATGTGTGCCCAGTGTTGTGTGCCACACAGTTTAAGCAGGGTCAGGAGTTTATGTGTACCCCCAGGGCATACAGTGTCTCCTAGTGGTTCTCATACTGTAGCTGTAAAAGAAAACATTTCAGTGCTGTGGGTAGCAAAACAAAGTTTTTGGAGCAGTTTTGCTTTAAAGATAGTGGAGTTTCTTTGCATACTCTCATCAAAGATATTTTTCGGTCAACTACAAATACGGGATGTAGATATGATATGATATATACATAGGTAGGCAGGAATGCATGCAAGAACTGAAAAACAACAGTGGTTTGTTTAAATGCCCTGTTTCATCTCATCCAGCCACCATCCCATTATGAGCCACAGGGGGCCAGCTTTCTGAGGCCACCAAGACGTCAACAGTTGGAGAAAATGTTCACTCAAATGCCCCTGGGGTTGCTCTGAAAGCAGTCACTGACATGACATCCACAGCCCTCTGCAACAGAAGCAGCAGTGCAGATTTAGCAGGCTACTTGAAGTTGCCACAAACTAGAGAAAGCTCATGTCTTTGCAGAAAAAAGCTGATCTCTCTCTCTGCTTTCCATCGTGCACAACATCCCCATCTTTTGTCCTCCCTCGGCACAGCTGATAAAGGTCTTTAGGACTGATGAAGAGCGCAGACAAGACTCACGCACCACGTGGTCGCAGACAACGTGCCCTGCGCAAGTGGGATCGCGTTGGTTTGGTCTGAACCAGAAGCCAAGAGAAAAATGGGTTTCACTCTTCACGCTGCTTTGCTGTGATGGAGCCCTAAGACCACCGGCAGTACTGACTGGTTGCAGCACTAAGTTTAGGTTGAGTCACTGATATGACTTAGATTACTATGAACATCAGTGGCCATTATCTGTGGGTGGCTTACATTTAGCAACGATAGCAAAAATAAAGCCAAATTAGAAGTGCAAATATGATGAGGAGTTTCAAATGCAGAGCTGTACATTATAAATAATGTGCTGAACGTATCCTGTGCTCTGATGCTTAACAAAATAAAAATATGGCACCTTTCAACTAGTAATTTCCAGCCATTTTTTAAAAAAGAAATGGGAAAGCTGACTCATGAAAAAGGTAAAATGTTTTGCTTAGGGTCAGAGATCACAAATTTGGGGCTAGAAAAATCAGTTCCTTAAGCTAATTCCCTTGCTTTGTCACCAGATTATACCGGATGCAGTACACTTGAGCAGTAAATTTTGACTTTAAAAAACTCAAGGGCATTAGCAAATTCTAATTAAGCACACATTCTGCAATGAGATTAATTGTTTTTATAATAAGAGGCAGTAAAACCTAGTGCCTATAAATTGCACATTGTAGGAGAAAATTACTCCTTCGTAGAGACAACAACAAATACTTTTGGCAGATTTTGAAGATACAGATGTGTGTGTATGCCTGTGCGTGTTTAGAATACAGTAAAAGCAATAACAGCCTGGCTGCCCTCACTGCTATGCACCTTGATGGGAAAGATAAGTGATACTAGAATCAGAAAACACTTCAGGGCCTGGCTTTATTCAAAAATATACGGTATTTTTTACATTAAGACTGCTAAACATGTGAATTGTATTTCCTGGAGTGGATGATTTAAGCAGAAGCCCCAAAGAGACACCAACTGTCTTTGATAACTGCATAAACTGCATTGACACTCAGCTATTGTTTCTTTGCAGTTAGATGCTGAATGCAAATCAGCTACGACATACCATATTAAAACTTTGAATGAGATGCTAGATTGGGACAACCCTCATAAATAATTTTTTTTGTGTGTTAAAGGGTACTGAACACGTAAAGCTGTCATTCACATTGGTGTAGATTGCCAGCGGTTAGTCCCTTTAACAAACCTAAGCAACTATTTAGGTGCTTAAATATAGAGTTAGGGGACTAACTTTAGGCACCCATGACTGAAAATATCACCACTAAATACTATTTGTGCAGGCTGATGCTGAAATACTACTATGAGTTTTTCATAATGTCACGAAAAAGTAGGGGATATAACAAAATTATAATAACATGTTCTTTTCCCTAATGCCCTTTATCTGAGAATCTCAAACACCCATTGAGATAAGCATGCTCTATTTACCACATGAACTGTCTGTGGTCTTAGAGCAAGTCAGAATTTAAGAAAGTCAGAAACAAGGAGTTCAAATAACATTTGCCAGCTACCACTTCCCTTTTCCTCTCTGTTTAGAGGTGGATGAACACACATATTTGCTATGGTCCTTCTGAGAAGACCAACATCAAGCATTAGAACAGGAAGTGGTAGAGTCACCATCCATGGAGGTATTTACAAGATGTGGTCTTTAGGGACATGGTGTAGATAGACTTGGCAGTGTTAGGATTACAGTTGGACTGTAATCCAACCCAAACTATTCTGTGATCATGAATTCCATGGTCAGGGCTGAGGGCACACCACAGTTTAATCAAAAAGGAACAATATTTTCATCTCGGAGTTATCTAAAAAACCCTCATACTGACAAAGGAAATAATTGTATTGCTCACTGTGCACTTTACTAATTTGCTCTCCTTAAACCAGCCCAAGCTATCACCTTCTCCTGGCAGGAGGGCTGGTCAAACATATGCTTTTGCAGATGATCCCAGTGCCAGCTGGCACAGGGTAAGAGGGGCAGTCATGCACAAAAAGCCTGGCCCACATCTCCTTCTGACTTCGAAGATGTCACTGTCTCTGTCACCCACCCACTCTAGCTCTGTTTCTACAACTAAGCCATGAAATGGTGGGTCTGTTTTTAGACTTGCCACTCTGCTGGGCAGCCATGTCTCTTTTTCCACCAGGGTGCAGCTATTAGGACAAGTTTATTACAGCTTCTGGTACTGTTGATTAAGCAGTTAAACTGCATGCCGCTATATCAATCTAACAAACAAAGCCCTTGCTGTTCATTGATACACCAAGAGTACTGAAGTGGTAAGCATTGGATAGAGAAGAGAGCTAAGGGACATCTCAGCAATCATTAACTTTACAGCTACATGACTTCTTACATACTTTAAAAAACTGAGACACAGGGGTTTACACCCCTCAAAATCTTACCCTCTTCCCATTGTACCTGTACAATCGAAGTTTGATTACCAGGAGCCAACAGCCAAAGCTGCATGAAGGCTCCTGTGCAAGGTCATTGCTGGCATCTTCCTCCTGGCAGCAGGAAGGGCTGGGTGTGATGGGCCTCCTGCCAGAGGTCTCTGGGACTGTTCCTAGCTCAGTGGGGGGACAGTTGCAGACCTTTCAGACAGTCTTTCTCCATCACAAACAACCTGGGCTCTTCCTGTGGGAGCTTTAGCTCTGGCTAGTTCAGGGAATGAGAAAGCAGACCTGCAAGTTTAATTCAGCCCACTCACCAGCACAGGATCTGAGCCAATACACATCCAGTGCCGGGCACAGAGGTAGTACACACTCTGCACCCAGGGCCAGGACATACCCCTGCCACTACAGCAGCACAGCCCAGAGAAAGCGCTAAGTCCTCATTAACAGTGTGATGAATCTCATCTGGGAGACAGACAGCATGATGAACAGAAAAAGAAGGCCTGCTGGCTCTGATAGTTCAAACCCAAATGGTCGGTTTGAACTCCACAAGTCCTGAAGGTGCCCTCAAGCAGACCAGGGAGTGAGCTGAACACCAGTCCTGGATAGCTCTTGGAGAACACAGGGCTGCTTCACCTGGCATCTGGCTGCTTGTGCTTAAAGCAGGACAGTTTGGGCTGATGGGGACTGTGGATGGAAAAGGGTCAGCCCTTCCTTTTTCGCTACCCTCTCTTCTGTTCCCCCAACCTTCTCCATGAGCAACTATTAACAACACACACAGACCCTGCTCAGTGACAGAAACTGCTGCAGCAGAAAGATTGAATGAGATGGGGAAAAACTGCTTTTGCAAATTCAACTGCCCAACTTTTAATAATATAAACAGCTTGCCTTGCTGAAGCAGCAAAGCTGGGCATTGATGGGTATGTCTACTTCCATTTCACAGAGGAATTAAAAGATCACTGGCATCAGCCTTTGAACAGATGACCGTCTCTTCGTTTGTGCTGCTGGGGCTGATACTGTGGGCACCAAGCAGCTGGCACTGAGCTCTGGGGGTTCAGACCTGCTCAACCTGCAAGCTCGTCTCACCTGAACGAACTCCTAAGCCTCCAGATTATTAAATACAGATAATCCTGCGTGAATTCATCCTTTTCCTATTCCCACCACGGAGTGGGCTCTTACCTTTGAGAAGGTGAGGTCCACCCCCACCAGAATGTTACAACCTTTAGTAAAATCTTTGTAAGTACCATTTTCCCCTTTGCTAAGTGGGGACAGTGCCCCTGGTAGCACCCAGCCTGGCACCACCACAGTGGGAAGGATGCAGGACCCACACAACAGCCCACAGTAGGGTTTTTCCTGACCACTTCCAAGCTCATAAAGACAACGTATGCCAACATGGGCTGAGCACGAACACAACACATTGCAAAACCTTACAAGGTCCTTTAAAAGGCAATTTGTTTGTTTGTTTGTTTGCCAGTATAACAAACTATTCTCATCTTGTTTACACTGTTTGGATAATGAATAATCTGTATGTTTTTGTATTGCACAATAATGCTCTCTCAAATCTCCATTGCTTTATTTGTACACATATAAAAAGCCTAAGATCTGCTACAAAATTTGCCAGTGAAATCTCCACTAGTTAAGAATATTAGAGCCACCTCTGCTACCACACGAAACAAGGAAATGTCATATAGGGGTTGGCTCTCTCAACTCAGCTTTAGTCCAGTGGCAAACAAAGTTATTAACAGTCCAGACAGCATAAATAGTTATGTATCTCTTTTTAAACATCTGTAATTATCAGTCTGCTAACTATTAGTTTGCTTCTTTAGACTTTTCCAAATAGGCTTAACTAGGACATAGACAGTATTTATTTCTCATTTAATCCCACCTATTTCAATTAGAAAAAGGTGGCTGCAAAAGGTGACTTATTTGCAATGCCACAGTATCTGTCAGTATGACATTCTGATTTAATACAGGGGTTATAGGGCAGGTATGCTTTATTATGCTCTGGCCATTTCACGACACTTGCAATTACAGAATTAATAGTGTTGATGTTAGGACTTAGAAATAAACAATAGTTCATTTGATGATTGATATTCACTGAAAACAAGATTATCCTTAATGTAATTGAATAATTAGTTATTGATAAATGACTCATGATTAATAACAATTTACCTGCCTTTGCAAGATTTTAGGCATCCAGTATTCATTATTTTCAATGGCAATGATGAAATTAAGAATATGAAACTGTTAAATGTCATTATTTCAACATTATGATTTTTAAAAGTAATTAAAAGATCTTCCTAATACTTTACAATCAAAGCCTGCCTCAGTAGAGATGGTTGCCCTCTGCCTCTGGGCTACACACCCCTCTCCGTTGTGAACCCTGTGAGCCTGAGGCTTTGGGCCAGGGCATCAACTGGCACAAATCAGCACAGCTTCTTTGAAGCCAGTGACACATATAGAAAAAAATTCAATTTAATTGGGTATTTATAGAGGTCACTGAGATTATTTACACTTTGTAAGGAACTTGGATGCTGAAACTGTGGGATCAATTTAAAAATACCAGATAAATAGTTAACAGTTGTCATCTAATCGATCAACAATGGATGCATAAGGATTGATTTATATGACATTACATCACAGTATCATATCACATCTACGTTAATAGTATCCAGGAAGGGCACAAGGAAGTGACCATGTTTTTGCATGTCAACATCTTATGAAGACAGATGTTGCTAAAACACCGACTAGGTTTTATCCCTGTTGCTTTTTTTTCTGCTTGCAAAAGGAAGAGTGAAGGGACTCTGATACTGGCAAAAGAAGCTGTTCAGAAATGTTCTCAGGCTTACAGATGCTACATCCACTTTCTTAAGACAGTCATTCCTTCATTTTGGCTTGATAATCAGTGCCTTCAGTCTTAATCCAAACCTTGACCAGCCCAAAGACCTCAGCGTGTTTTCATATGAGGGGATGAGGAATGCCAGATTCATCACCACACACATTTTAGCACTGACAGCAAAGCAGTTCATTCATTCAGCACTGAGCATCACTGGTTTTCTGTCTGTATTCAACAACGCAATGGATGATGGGATCCCTCCCAAGAATATAAGAAAGGACCAACAAGGTGGAAAATAAAGGTGCAAACACTATAGGTTTCCAAAAGCACTTAATCTGGCCAAAAAAATTCCGATGCAGTAGATTCAAAAACTCTCCTAAAATTCTTTTGTTCTGCATGCCTCTGCAGGACAATTTCTCCTTATTGAGCCTGCTCTATTCCCTGTGTTTGCATGGAAAGTATTTCACTAGGCTCCTTTCAACCGCCCACCCCCTAAACCCTAATTCAGAGGCATACCTTGTCCCTTCCCTACCCTCTTCTCCCCAGAGCATAATTTAAAAGGAAAAAAAAAAGTAATTTACAAGGTGGAAGTAATATAACAAATGATGCCTTATGGGGAAACCCCACTGCTCTAATAAAGAACTAGTAGGATCTTGGGATCATTCCTTGTTGGGGAGGGTTAATGGAGGCCCTGCTCCTTCGCATCACTGTATTAAGCTTGACGTTTTTAAAGGAGAAAACACTCCCCACTACAACATAAAATGCTTTGCCTACAGCACTGCCCATATGTACCACTTCTCTTATGATGCAAAGCTAAAGCATGGGAAGCTATAAACCACTCTGCAGTCACTGCCAGCAGACAAAGGACTTTCTTTAGGGAAAGCCAGAGACTGTGGCAAGAGTTAAAACAAGCAGTTAAGATTACACAGTTCACTTCATTTTACCCTAGGAAACTGAAAATTCCCTTTCATTCTACTTCTGCTCCCCTTAAATTAAGTTCAATCCACTCATATAAAAGAGCCACAATACAATATCCTTAAGGAAAATGTATCCCAACTGTGATGTGCACTGTTCCTATCTGAAGACATTGGAGGTCAAGGCTGAACTAAAAGAGCAACCAAACAACACATAAGCCTGGAGAAGTAAAGCAAGAATCCTTTGCAGCAGCTCTCTGTGGGAACCCAAGGGAAACCTTGAGTAAACTGATGGCTTTGGGGAAGTGACTCGGAATTGTGTGATGGTAGATTCAACCACTGACTAATGGGAGCATCCTGAGAAATTAAATTTTCAGCAAAACTAGCACTTGGAAAAGGTCCCGTTTTTATGACTTCCACTGACATGGTAGGCTGCAAATATATAATTTCTTTCTCTAGTTTAGAAAGATTTCACTCACTACTAAAAGGTTAATTTGAAAATGAAAACCATTAAAAAGATATCTGCACTCACCAGTGTACTAATAACAGCTTTGATCATTAAAGATGAGCTTTATTTAACAAATGCCTTGCTACTGCCAAGACTTGAGATCTTGATCTCTCTTTCTTTCTTCCTGTGTTACATTATAATTGCAGCTAGTGATGTTTTAATAGAGATTTCTAGTTGTTTATGAAGGCCTAGGACAAAACATGTTGGTGCTGTGCGAAGAAGGAGTTTTGTGGATCCTTTCAAATGAGATTCCAAGGGTCTGCTTCCATGTGAAGACATGCATTACGATGATGGTCTTCCTGGGGTCTCAAGAAAACAGTGTAAAGTCTAAGACTGCATTTTCCCTTCATGCAATTTCTTTACTCAGAATGGGCAGTAGTCTCATTTCAGCAGCCCATGCTCACAGGGATGCACCACAGCAGCCACTGGAAGCAGCTGTATGAGACAGTGCTGCCCTGTGGTAGTACCTGGGGCAGGTGAGAGTAAGGCTGGGTCAGAGGCACACTGTGCATCATGTTTGTGTCTGAGCTGGATGGAACTACTGCTTCCATCGCTCATCACCACCCTCACCTCAGACCCTGACAGCAGATCTGCTCAGGTCTTCGCACTCCACTCACTCAGTCCAAAATCCTTACTATTTTATGATGAAGCCTTACACTAAATTCAAGTTTCCTCATGCTAAATAGGGTTGTTTTGACTGAGGCAAGTGTGGGGGGCAACTATGCAGGCTTGAAGGGAATGTAAACTGTGGTGCAGACAAAGGGTTGGTCGACCAACCACTGCTGTCCTGCATTCAGCTCACATCCACCTAGAGAACTACATGACCATAATCAGAAGCTTGGATGGTGACCTTAGGAAACATCCAAGCTCTAATGCCACAGAAGGGATGCTGAGAACCCGAGTATTTATTTAGGGTCCTAATCAGTTCAGTGTTGTTTTACTGCAAAGCAACCCATCTTCTTTTCCTGTACTAGGCAAAGAGTCAACATCTCTAACAGCAATATACAATCTTAAATCCACATTGTTTTGTCAGTTTAAGTACACACTGTAAGCTGTTTTGAAACGATGTCCTATTAAGTTTTTTGAACATCGTATGCTCCAATAAAGTCCAGATCTAGGGTGGAAATTCTCAGTAGTACTGTAGCAATAATCACAGGAATAAGGATTGCAGCAATATTCCCTCAGGAAATCTGCTTTGCTCGCTGGTTCCCATGCAGCAGGGATGTGTAAATTATTAAAATGCACTGTGCAGGAAGAGAAGGCTTGTATGAAAATAAGTACTATTGTTATTTGAGAAGGAAATAATGAAGAAGGAGTTTTTAAAACACACATGTAATTTTTCCACAAAGCAACAAGCGGAATTTGTACATAGAACTTATTCACTGTGAAAGTCAGTTTTGCATGTTTTATAAAAATCTGTATTTTTTTTTAAAATCAGAAACCATAAACAGATACAAAGCAAGTTTGAGGGACTTAAAAGCAAAAGAGTAGATTTAAAACATTACAGTAACCAAGAACCTGTTCACTTACTTTGCTAGCAGAAAACTCTTTAAATTTTAAACTTCATTTTACTTGGGCTCACATCCATGATATACATTTCTCTGCTTGTTCTAGCACACAAGAGAAAAACAGGGAATTACAACTGACCTGGCACAAACCTGCAAACCAAGTTCATGACAGCATTTACAAAGCTAATGCTGTGTGACATGGTTAGCAGGTCAAATGAAAGCAAACCAGCAAGTGGAAGTAAATGATGTAAGAGAATTATGTTTAATTTGGGGAGGTAGAACAAAACTTCAATTGCTGTGTTGTTGCCTCGAAAATAATGCTGAATGGATTCAGAACTCTAAATGGAAGAAAAAAACCTGCCAGCAGCAGCTGCATTTTACACTTGAGTAGGCACATGAGGAAACCAGGGGCAGGTCCTCAACCAGGGTAAATTGCCTTAGCTCTGAATGGGACCTGAATTCAGAAGTCTGTCTGTTCACTGACTTCAATGAGCTGTGAATTATACCCAAGAGTGCCAGGTTTCCACAATTTCAGAATGCTCTGTTCCTCATCAAAATGTACTTACTGGTGACAGCAGCCAATGTTAACCTAATGAACAAAGAAGTTCATTACTGACAAAAAGTACGAATGCATTTTTATGTACAACTCATGACAAAATCATCTTTGAAGAAAACAAAGCAAGATCCTCACCCCTGGCTGGCTTGGACAAATTCCTCATCCAAACACTATGGAAGACCTCCAAAAACTGCCTTGCAAGCCTAAATGTGGATACTATGTTGGGCTGGGATAAATTTGTGAAACATCAGTGCCCTGAAAACTTTATCTGACCTTTTAATTTAGATGGCTTTCAATTAGATTTCCCATACCTCTCAATATTAAAGGAGGTGTAGCCCTTGCCCTAGGGAAGCTGACATAAGGACAAGATGCCAAAAGGATGTTTTGGGGATTTTTTTAGCTTACAATTTTTAAAGACTTTTTGATCCCATCTCCATTTTTCTGAAAACCACACCAACCTTCTTAGACTAAATCTATACTGCAGCTAAGGCCACAAATGTGGGCATACCTGCTGAGCCAGCTTTGAGCCAGCTAAGAGTAATGGAAACCACACCAGAAGCAGAAAGGTCAGTGAGGGCTGAACTAGATCAGCGGTCAGATAATTAACTTGTCCTGTCATCTGGACCATGGCTACTTAGGTGACCAAAAGCTAAACAAACCCATTCTCTTGGTTACGCAGCAGCCATTCGATCACACACACGGGGTGTATGACCAGCATCCCAACACAGCGTCTTTTTGTGTCTGGGGTTGGTAAAGGCATAACCCTTTGAATGCTCCTCACTTTTTTCTGTCCTGTAGGCTGTTATCTTCTCATGACAGGGACAGATGTTCTGCCATGGAATTGAGAGTAATTTTGCTGCTCCTCAACACACCCCATATGTAGCCATAACAGTATTTACAGGAGCAGTAGCAAGACCCCACTGCTTGTTTAGCAATAAGGGGAGTCACTCAGCCATCTTCAGGGAAAGAGACAAAAGAGGACATTTTGAAAGCTAAAACCAGTATAAAGGTGCCCAGTTTCCACTAAGGGACAGTGAGAGTCAGGCTAGAAATTGCAGGGGATTTTTCAAGGCACAAATGCCTGTTAGTTTGTCCAACTACCACTTCAGCCTTTAAGAAGTAGTTGGCAAAATGTCTGGCCCAAATCTTCTCTGTCCAGTACCTCGCCAAATTAGTTGTACTTTTACAAACTGAGCATAAAATGCACCCTGAGGTGTTTACCTCCAAGCTGCATAAGGAAGAATTACACAAAAGACACACTCCAGGGCATCAGGCTCAACAGCTTCTGAATGGAAAATGAGTGATAACAGAAGGCTGTAAGTGAATCTTAAAAAGAGCTTGAGTCACCTCAGGACAACTCAATTCAAACAGCCCCTGACAGACTGCAGAGTAAGGAAGGATTGCTGCATCCAGACACATCCTTCAGGTCTCCAACATGCTTTCAGTATGGAGCACACCACAGGCAAAAGTGAGGAACAATAGCATTATACCAGACACATCACACCCAGAAGGCTGAAGCCACCTTTGAGACACCACCAGCCATAGTTTGGGCTTGTGTACCAACAATTAAGAATGAAAGACAGGACTCTCTCAAACAACAAACTCAAACCCTAGCTCCATCCTCCCAATACCAAACCCTTAATCAGCACTGGAAGTATTAAGAGTGTTAATTGCTCTACAGCTTTGAGAACTCAACCTCCTAGACCATTACATAAAAAGATAATTCTGGCTACCATCTCACAGCACTGTGCTGAGGAAGAAACCTCCATAACCTGCCATAAACAGAGACAGAAACAGAGTATTTCTGTAAATACCATCACATCTCTGAGCAAAATCATAGTGACAGGCACTCTGGGCTGCTGCAGTTTACAACTGCATGAAATGGGGGTGTGAGTAGGGTACAGTAACAAATAATAGATATACATTTCAAAACAGAGAAACCCATTATTTGTAAGAAAAATGCAGGCAGCAGAACTGAAAGGCAAAGTGTATTGATGGAATCTTAAATCTCAGGGTGTTGATCTTATTATGCTAGATAATTACTTTATCCCCTTATCCACAATGCCATGTTTACTTAGCAGGCATTAAAAAAGAGGAGAGGAAAAAGGGTAAAAGAACAAAACCTACAATGACTGAAGCTAAATTTATACACACAACAGAGACAGATAAAGCATCCCAGGGGACCTTATCAGTTTTACACAATAACCAACAGGCTGTTTCCTGTATATAGCAGCTTAAGGTCGGCGGATGTTTATTAGAGGCAGAGGGGAAAGGAAATGCAGTATCTTTGACTGACACAGCATGGATATATGAGAAGTGCTATTTATGCTTTTGACTTGAATAAGAACCACAGTGACTCATAGCTGTCTTTTACTTAATATTCCCATTAGTGCTCCAGGAATGCTGAGCAACACTGTCCCAAAATTGCAGGGCTTGTTTACTGTACCTGACGAGACATATTCAAGGATAGGAAGAATTTAGGCTTCTTCAATCCATTACTATCCCTCAGTTAAAAACTGCTGGGATAGATCAACCTCTTTTCACCCCCTTTGATTTTTTAAAAAGAGACATTAATTATTAAACATTTGTATGGTGTCCAGGGAGAATCCAGTCTAGGTTTGAGGCCACACTAAATACAGCTCTGTGGTATGCTAGGGAAATCAGCTGTCTGTGTGCTAATTCTTTTCATTCCTGGAAGCCTGGTAGAAACATGAGAAGAGAGGCAGGCATTTGGTCCACTGTTTTTCTATGAATCAAGCTAATACATTATTGAAGCAGGAGTTTTAGAAACACAACAGGCATGGGGGGCAGGGATATCTTGTTAAACCACAGCTCTCCGTGCTATCTGGCTACAAAGAGAAGCTTAAACCAGAGGCGGGACAGCAAGATGGAGCAATTAGGAACATACTGAGTATTTAATGGAGACCCTTCCCTAGAGAGGCAAATAGACATTTGCTTGCTGTCACTACGCTGTGGAGAGCTCCAAGAGAAGGTCTGCAGAGCTCTATCAGCACGATTTATCTCTGCACCAAGCCAGGGTAACAGCCATGGGTATAACATATCAGACTTACAGGGGCAACAGAGCACATGATGCTTCATGTTGCATGAGGAAACAAAGCATATGGAGAACTACCTCAGCAAAATAAGGCAAGTTGCTTCTTGATTGGAAGAGGAGAGATGAGAAGTCAGTGTCTGCTGGAAACTTTGAAACTAAAGAAATAATGTTTCATTTAGGGAAGATGAACTATCTTTTGTATGTAACAAAATGTTTCCTTTGCTCTCCCCTCCACTGTAAGACAATAGAGAACAATTACACTTCTCTTACTTGCTCTTTAGAACACTAATTGTTTTCCACAGTGCTGTACAGAAAAACAAACAGTGGTCTCACTGCTCTCAGAGCTTTACCTACCTTAGCAGAGGAGATGACTTCTGTGACTCCATGCAGAATGGAGATAGTCCCTGAGGTCAATGGCACAGGATTTTCTAATTCCCAAAAGGCCTCGAGAGAGACACAATGATGAAGGCAGGAATAAGGGAGAAATAGAACAACCACTATTTTCCCCCACTTCCAGGATTACAGAGGTTTGCAAATCAAGAAAGGGTGTGTGTCACTGTCATAAGAGGGGGTGTGAAACTGTACACATTGTACATCTGAAAAAAAAATTGGTGATTATTATTATTCTCTGTAAAAAACTAAAAAACCCCTCACTCCATTATCCTCGACAAAAGGACAAACATTCACCCTTTGCCTCAACTACCTTTTACCAAAGTTTATGTGTGAAACTGCACACAGTGTAACCTTATTCCAATACACATTAGTGCAAACCTATCTGCTGGACATGAATCTTTCTCATGTCCATCTGGAGGTGTGTGGAGCGGAGGAAAGCTATAGCTGGACATTTTAAAAATATTTCAAGTAATATTTACAACAAAGTGGACACAAACTTACTGTGCTCTAATTAGGAAAACTGGCTTCTAATCCTAACTCCTCACTGTAGAGATGCATGTTTGTCCTATGATGCATGTTTGTCCTGGATGTTCAGAGGATTTGATTTCTGCAGTAGGCTTTCAGGGTGAGCTCACCTCCCACCTAGCTGTCATGCAAGGGGCAGTCAAAGATCTGAAACTCAAACGGCTGGGCATACTGATATCTTACTGGTATTACTGTGTGCATCTCCTGAAAGCCTGAGTTTTATTCAAGTATCTAAATGGAGAAAACTTTCAGAGGCATCAAGTGCAGTTATGTACATACCTTTCTTGCTCTGCCTCACAAGCTGGACATCTCTGGGTAAAATGGCATCAGCATGGAGCTTCAGGCCAGCTTGGAAGCAGCAGCAGGGTCCATAAATACTTGACCCAGAGATCAAGTATTCCTAGAAACTCTGCCACAACATATGTCCTGTCAAGCCCCCCTAGATTCAAGTCTCTGGTGGGTTGACCCCATCTGGATGCCAGATACCCACCAAAGCTTCTCTGTTATTCCCCATTTTGGCTAGACAGTGGAGGGAAATATAATGAAAGGCTCTTGGGTCAAGATAAGGACAGGGAGGGATCACAGGTAAAGCAGACTCAACTTGGGAATATTAACTGAATTCAATGCTAATCAAATCAGAGTAGGATAATAAAAAGTAAAGCCAAATCTTAAAAACACCTTCCCCCCATTCCTCCCTTTTACCTGGGCTCAATATTCTAGAGTTCCCTACCTCCTCCTCATTTCTAGTGGTGCAGGGCAATAGGGAATGGGAGTTACAGTTGGTTCATCACATGTTGTTTCTGCTGCTCTTTCCTCCTCAGGGGGAGGACTCCTCACACTCTTCCCCTGCTCCAGCATGGGGTCCCTCCCACAAGAGACAATTCTCCATGAACTTCTCCCACATGGATCCTTCCCACAGGCTGCAGTTCTTCATGAATTGCTCCAGCATGGGTCCCTTTCATGGGGTGCAGTCCTTTGGGAACAGGCTGCTCCAGCGTGGGTCCTCCATGGGTCACAAGTCCTGCCAGCAAATATGCTCCAGCATGGACTCCTGTCACCATGGGTCCACAGGGCCAGCCTCCTTTGGGCACATCCACCTGCTCCAGCATGGGGTCCTCCACAGGCTGCAGGTGGGTCTCTGCTCCTCCGTGGACTTCCACAGCCTGCAGGGGCACAGCTGCCTCACCATGGTCTTCACCATGGGGTGCAGGGGAGTTTCTGCTCTGGTACCTGGAGCATCTCCTCCTTCTCATTCTTCATTGACCAGGGTGTCCGTGAGCTGTTTCTCTCTATACTCTGACTCCTCTTGTCTGACTGCTGCTTCTATTGTGCAAGCTTTTCCCCCCATTCTTAACTGTGTTATCCCTGTGTATAGCATCATCACTAATGGACTCAGCAGTGGATCTGTCTTGGAGCCAGCTGATGTTGCCTCTGTTGTACATAGGCGAAGTTTCCAGCAGTTTCTCACAGAAGTCACCCTTGTAGTCCCCACCACTGCCAAAAACTTGCCAAGCAAACCCAATACACAACCTCACCTCTATACTAGTGTCCTGCACAGACATCTCTCTAAAATTTAGGCAAGTATTTGTACCATGGAAAGTCACCAAGCAAATGTTTGGAAAAATCTATCCTCAGTTGCAGATGCCAAGCATGGAAGCCAACTCCTCTGACTGTTTTGGAAAGGGAAGGCAGGTGGAGACCTCAAATTACTGAGCAGCTAGCTCCAGCTGGACATCTTCAGCTTTCCAAACAAGGGAGAAGCAAGAGCTCAGTCTTAAGGAACCAGTAGCAACAGCACTTCTTGACCCTCATAGGCCTGCTCTGAATAAAAACAGGGATACACTGAATTCAAATGATTGAGACTGGAGATGGGAGTGAGTTTGCTGTGAATCATATGGCTACAAAAAGGGTATGACATGCAGAGCCTTCTGTATGGCACAAGGGAGGGAAGACAGGTGTCTCATGAATTATGACTAAAGTGGGACGATTTAGGGAAAGTTTTAACTTAAAAAAAAAAAAAAGAGGAGACCAAAAGCCATTAGATACATAACCTTGTAGTCTAATATGGCCATAAATTAACAGCTGCACTATATTATGTAAATTTATGTTAAATTATTCACTACCTGTCACCATATCTCCATAAAAAATCTACATACTGACATTTACGAAAAATGACATCTTCTGATAATAGTTTTGCTACTTATTTCAGTGGCTGCAATTGCCTTTTAACCATCTTGACTGCTGCTGAGGCAAACACTACTGAAACAGAGATGCTTTAGGAGGTCTAATGAATTCATTAGTATTCACGAATTCACCCTCCAGGATGGCACTGCCCATGTAAGCCAGCATCCTTAGGGTAGAACAACTCTTCCTCTAGTTTCAGAACTTACTGGAGAGGAGCCAGGAAGGATCACACAGGTCTCTCTATCACTCCAGCTCTAAGATGAAATTGGATATCCCGTAAAGACCCTGGCTGCATCCGTTTAGTGTCAAATGTGCAGGTCACTAAGCACAGCAGGGCCGTGTTGAAGGGCTGTGCAAGCCAGCTTGTCCTCCTTCACCCGTAAGGAATCAAAGCAATCATCCAGTTGTGAAAACCGCTCTGAATCAGAGCTCTTCTTGAGATGAGATGCTTTATGAATCACACCTGGCTTGAGATGGACCTTCAACTTTCTAGTCGTGTGCTTCTGCTGACTGGAACTGATTACTCAAGTGGGATGCCTCAGCAATCCTGACTGTAGTGATGCACAGTACACAGGGACACATTATCCATGCTTATTCTAAATAGGACATACAATAGTTTAGGAACTTGTGTGTGTCTCATCCTCCATAGCTTTGGAAGCAGCAAAACACATGCAGCTTCACCACATCTTATTTTGGCACCTATGTTAGAAACGCAGCTACCTCAGGCTGTCTTTTTCCCTAGCCCGCAGGGACAGAAAAGTCTTCAGAGGATCATTCAGACCTCAGGACATGACACAGTTCCCTCTATGTGTATCCTGCCCCACCAACTACAAAGGAAGATCATGATACAGGTTCACATGAGCCTCACACAGGCTTTACTGATCCCACACTGCCATTCTGCAGAGATGGTGGAGCCTGAAGAGTAGGCTCTGGCTGTTGGCCTCCTCCTTAAGGGTCTAAGCAAGAAGTTCTAGCTCACCTCTCCAGTCAAGGAGCTAATCTGACTGGTTTCACTATGTGTTTGCTAGCTGACCTCTAATATCCAGCTTAAGCACAGATCTGCATCCACAGAGAACTACTTGCGGGTGACTCTGTCGTGGCTTAAGGTAACAACAGCAACTGAAGTTCACTGAAAGACTCCCACTGATTAACTTTGGAGCAAGCCAAGGATAAGGAAAAAACTCTGAAGCTCACTGAGAAATGGGAAAGAAGGTCAGCTTCTTCTGCTTCTTCCTGATAAATTTTAAGTATAAGCTAAGAAAAGAAGCAGAGGGCAAAAGATAAAAGAAAATTCAGGCGCCCTCCTATTAAGCCAAAAACCATGCTATAAACGGCTAATGTACTTCCAGGGCCACTGTCCCTAATTTGACCTTGCAGTTCTGCTCAGAAACATTAAGCCAGCATTTCAGAGATGGGAGAAAGGGAGAGGGGATAAATGTTAAAGAAAGAAAAAAGGGAGGGCGGGGGAGGGAAGGCAGAAGAATAAACAAGCTTTTGCGACAGCAGGAAGCTCTCTCTTAATTCTGAGATAATGAAACGCTTCTAACCAGGCCCAACTGCTGAATATTACAAGAGCCATCATCTCGTGTGGATTGCATGCAGCTTTATTTTCTACTCCCCTGCATGGACTGAGTATGATTCACAGCACAGTCACAGGAAACAGTCATTACTATTTATTTGGAGTGAGATGAGTGACTGCTCTAAACAGCATCAACTGCACCTGCGATACTGCAGAGAATCTTTTTTTATTAAGCACACCCATGCCCTCTTTTTCCCCCCTGCTCTTCAATATTCTCTTCACAAAGAGCATCTTATTACAGTGCTGGCTGTGTAGTTCAAAAAGAGAAGAGGCAAATTTACAATGATCATTAGAGAAAATGCAGAAGCATGGCAGCAAACACTGGCTTCACCACTTTGTGTGCACAGAAACATCCCCACATCATGCACATGCCACACAAACAGTCCGTACACAAAGAGACAATTCATAAAGTATAGCCACATGCAATTATAGTATAATTCCCTGGCTACGGGTGAACATCCTTGCCCCCATTTTGTACTTTTGCTGCAGCTGGAACATGTCAGAACACCCTGAACTCCACTCCGCTCCAGACAGCCCTAAAAAACAGCTCGTCTTCCTCAACCCCTGGGCAGCTCTTCTGTTTTCTTTACAAGACACTGCTTGCAATTTTGCTGCAGCAATTTATCTCTGGCTACACAGAGAGGTGAGCAGCCGGCTCCCCAGCTTGCTGCTGCTCTTTCTCCTGCCATACTTTAGCATCTTATGTTGAAGCCTCCATGGCCCCCAAATCCTGTACCTATGAGGTGACAGAGCCTCAGCTAATTCCCCCAACACTCTCACTCTCCCCTTTAGCAGTCTCTGCTGATGAAGGTACTCTTTTAGACCACAATTTTGAATTTAACACACAGTTATAGAGAATCCAGAGTGCTCAAAGCACAGACCTCTCTCTCATATATAGCAGTTATTGCCCAAGTGCATGCACCTGATGTGCTTACAAAAAATGCCCTTCCTGGTAAAATCCTCTTAAAATGGCACTGCTCAGTTTTCTGCTGGTTTCAGGCCAGCAGTAAGGAGAAGCTAAGGCTATTTCATCCCTCTGCTGTAGGTATCAGTATCTCAAGCACCTGCATCCTGTGATGCCATTAAAAGCTTCAAGAGATTAAAAGTGTGGGTTTTTTTGTTTGTCTAACAAAGTAAGGTACTTCACAGTATAATGGATTGCTCTTGAAAACTAATACTCCTAATAGCAGCAAAGAGATGCACAGACAGAATTGTTTTATCCATATTAAACCTGGGTACTTATTTTTCGTAAATTATGTGTGGTCTCTGGCATGAGTGTGATTTCAGATCACAGCACTTATGGGAACATCCTATTTTATTTCGTATTTTCCCATATGACCACTCTGATGCCACACATGACTGACACAAAGAAAGCTTCCTCAACAAACTGAGAGCAGCTCAGAGCCCAGCACCCTCATGAATGAGGAGTCATGGTGAGACCAAAAATTACAAAGAGCATGAAGGAGGAACAGAGCATGGAAGCAATGAGAGATAACAGAGGCAAGAAGGTGGAGCAATGACTTTGTGGTGACTTGTACTCTGTTTACAGTACAGCAGTGTGGTAATCATCTGTATATCCACAAACAGACACTAAAGCAATTGGTATAGATAAAAAGAAGGTGGCAAAAAAGGAAATTAGCATAGTTAATACATAAACCACTAGAAACTGCTTTTGATTGGACTACTTATGCTCCTAGCCATTACATTGTATGCTGTACGCTTTTCCCCAACTGATTTTAAAAAATCTCTTAAAACTGCTTCTCCTATCACCACCTACCAAAGGACTACTACCAGACAACCTAATTTCCACCTTAGGTGTCAGCAACTGCAGTCACTGCCCTGCCCTGTGAGGAGAGCAGCACAACACTTCATTTCTACCAGGCTGAGTTCTGCTCCACCATCCACAGCAACAGACTTTGCCAATCCAGGAGGACTCTTGTTTCATTGTTGCAAGAGTCTGTAGAAAAGTGGAATCATATCCAGTATCATATCAGGCAGGTGAGAAATACATCAGACCCAGCATTAGGTCTCTTCCTGATTCCAAAGAAAACATTTTAAAACCCAAGGCATGAGGATCATCAAAGGCAGTCCAAGTTGTGGTACAGTTTGTTTTGCAATAGACATTAGCTCACTAGGTGCTGATCCCAAACTCTTATCACTTCACTTTTGCCTTTGATACCTATTAGTCAAGCAAATCTAGGGACAGATTCTTTTCCTGGTTACAGCACAGTAAACCCCTGAGCTGACAAGGTTGTTCCATATTTATACCCCTAGAACTGAGAGGTAGGTGTCATATTTTGTTTTTTGCAGCTGGAGGTAGCTGAGGGAATAGCCTCAAGGATAGAAGTAGCACAAGCCTGTCTGTGCTCACAGGGCTATGGGGAGGGGAACTACCTGTGAGCTACCTGGGGAAGGAGCTGCCCCACACCCTCAGTCTTGGGAGCTTCCCAGGGGACAGGTCGCTGTCATGCCACCATGGTGAGGGCTCAAGTATCCATTGCACGTGCCACTGCTCTAAGAGCCTTCCATCCTCAATACCGTCAGGGCACAGCATTCCCTATCAAATTATTTTAAGTAAAAGCCAAGGTTTGAGACAGAAAGTGCATCTTGACATGTGAATTCTCAGCCCATGAGCAAAAGATTCATGGGTTCCCCCTTACCCTCGATGTTTAAATGATTAATTAACAATTTCTAGAAAGCAATTCATAAAAGGAGAAAGGGCAGATTTTCAAAACTATCAGCTTGTAAATGAAGCAGAGCTGATTCTCTGGCAACTCTTCTAACAAGGTTTCACATTATTTGTTTTATGCTTCCTAAAGATCTGTTCCTAGCCTAAATCCCAGCAGGACGAGATGCCAGGGGAGTTTAATTACATTCCACCTATGGGGAACATTTAAGGAACAGGGGTCTGAAAAAAGCCCCACAACTTGGTCTAAAAAGAAAAAAAAAAAAGAAAACAATAATCTGATTAAAACAATTATATGGATGTACTGTGTCTCCTAACCATAGGTTTAAAACGTTATCTTCTTACAAGTCTCAAGGCATAGAGCCAAATTGTCTTCTGAAGCAAGCAAAGAATTTATACCATCAATTTACAACAGACACTCAGCATTCAGGCCTATGGCTTAAGTAAATACGAGAAATGGCATTTTAAAGGGTTTTGGTCCTTTGATTTCAGAGTTTTTTTCCTTTTATATGAACTAGACATGCCTCATGCTGTGGTGAAAATCCCTGGGATTCAGGACAGGTTTTACCTTAGACATGAGCTATGCTTAGTGTTTCAAGGGATTAACACATGCCCTGTGCTCTGCTGGCTGGGTTGCCTGTGTGTGCACACGCCCACAGCACAAACACCCACCTGGTCTCCAGTAGATGCTGAGGTACATCTCACCTGGGCCAGGAGGGTGGGCAGGAGTTGAGGACATGCACAGCAAATGCAAAAGGGAGACTCACTGATCCACAGCCATGACACGGGAACCTGCTGTCCTCAGCACAAGTGTGAAGGAGATGGAGAGAAAACTGCAGGCAGCCTCCTCCAGGTATAATTTTTCAAATCTGGAAAACCCATCTAGCTGAAATATCTTTCTCTGCAGGAATAGGGCAAATGACTCCTGTGCGTTCAGCTGGGACACCTGAATGGTGGACTGGGCAGTGGAGGAAAAATACTGCATTCAAAGTCAAGAGGCAAAACTAGGCATTTACACCATTCCCCCTTCTGGTATCCCTAAGTCACCCACCTCAGTGTTCTGCCACCAGCTGTGATGAGACCCAAACTCAAGGCTCAGGGAGCAGGTCCCACGAGGGGCTGAAAAAGGAACAATGAGCACCACTTCTCCAACAACTATCTGGAGCTGGTATTATGTCCTGCTGTACACAACAGAGAGACTTTCCACTAAACAAGCACTGAAATATTTAATCATTTGAAACATTCAAGTGCGACAAAATTATCAATGAAACTAATTAAGAATCTTGAGATAATAAGCACTGATGACAAAATGTTCCACTCTAGTGCCTGCCATCAGGCAGTTAGGATTTATAATATCTGTCATTCATAAAACTTACACCCTGAAGGATCCCAGTGCACTTTCAAAACATGTACTTCCACATCCAGAGAGTCCCCCTACTCATGCATACCCAGCAAAGGTTCCCAGATTAGGGGTGAGGACTTGAGATCATGATGACAAAAATTGGAGCATGTATGGCATCACAAGCAGAGAAGGTGGGAAGTGTCAGCTTTGGTGTCTGCAGGGCCAGGTCTCAATCCAGCTCTATCACGGGGACTCAGAAGGGCAGGCCACAGGAAAGTGAGACAAGAGCACACAGAACAGACGTGGGGAGGAAGAAGGTCATGGATTCAACAAAAAAACCCCGGCGCCAGCATTTTATGCACTGGGATTTTTCAGCAGTCTAGGACAGGAAGTGAACTGGTGTCAGGCAATCGACACTGCAGATGG
This sequence comes from Chiroxiphia lanceolata, assembly GCF_009829145.1. Lineage (NCBI taxonomy): Eukaryota > Metazoa > Chordata > Aves > Passeriformes > Pipridae > Chiroxiphia > Chiroxiphia lanceolata. The sequence goes on from NC_045641.1 coordinate 56,921,088, forward strand.
GTCTTTAAGCAGCCAACATGTAAATGGGTTTTGGCGAAGATACCGCGACTAACAGTCTTTTTTTTTTTTTTGTGAGAAATGCCATTTTTAGGTACAGTTGGAGAAATGTTGCCTTCTGCCTGCTAAGAGCAGGTGTACAGATGTCGACAGCGAGTTCACGCGAGTGCCAGGTACTCAAGAGTTGTCACTGGGTATGTAAGCTGCCTCACATCATCTCCAAGCTTTTGCAGGAGGAAGGATTTATTTTCTGCTGAGGTTTCCAACGAACCGATTCTCCAGTAGACCCTGTCTTTGGGCTCAACGGCTTATCACAGCCTGATTTTTATTTCGCCTTTGTTTCTAAGTTAAGCTGTCTGTGTCAGGCCAACTTCTAAGTGAGGAAAATGGTGGGTCTCTCTGACTCACCAGCGCGGCTCCCGATGAGCTGCCCACGAGACAGGTACAGCTAATCTGAAATGACGCCTGGTAACTGCAACATCTAATTTCAGACTCAAGGCACCAATTTCCCAGTCACTTTGTAGCTACACTCTGTTACCGTAATGGGTTCTCCGCACAATTATCACAACACTTAGTAAGTTATTCATTTCTGAGAGAGCTAAAAAACCTTGTAAATTATTTTCATTTTAAAGAAAGCAGGCATATTCATCCTCTGGAATAAATAAATAGTGAAGATTCTCACCTATATTGTGTTTATTTTTAATGTTTTACAAAAAATTGTATCCCATCATTAGTATTAAAATATTTTTGCTTCCAAAAAAATGTAATAAACAGGCAAGAATTTAAAACCCAGGTGCCTTTGTGGCAGTGGCATGCATCAGGCACATGCAGTTTGAATATTTTATACTTTATAATTTTTTTCTTAAATAATTAACTAACTTTAACTAGTGATTGTCCAGTCCATAAACCATTGCTGTGGGTTTAACTGCATATTACATCTCCGAGTGTTCCTTTGGTGGCTCTGCTTCTCCCTGCTCTGAATCCGGACTCAATACATCCACAAGCCTTGCTAAATTTTTAACTTAGAGATCTGTTTCCTACCTCACTCTGTAACAAATGTAAATCCATTTTCCACAGCTTTCCCTTCACAGCAGACCCAAACAGCTCCAGCTAAGATCTCTAGTGCTCACTGCTGGACTAGCATTCAGTCTGGTATCTCTTAGCCCAGTGGAGAAACCTCCTCACTCCAGCTGGTGACGTGGGCTTATTTGATTCTTTGTTTGCCTCTTGCAGTCCAGAAATGAAGAGGTTAAAATACCATAGCCTGGTTTGATTACTGTATTGCTGACAGAAATGCAGAGCTGGACCAGGAGACAAGATGTACTCAGCCACTAAAGAGTTGTACCCTTTGGATAAGACATTGAAATTAAACCCTTTCTCCCACTATTGGCTTGGAAAAGGAAGTTCTCCTAAGAGCTTTTTCAAAAAAACTTACCACCAAAAATGACCTCGTCTATAATTATCATCCCATAGCATAGTCCAGTGTTGAAGGATATATAAGTGTACATATATTTAGATGCATAAAAATGCACATGAGTGCTTGATAGAGTTTGCCAACACGCTGCTTAGAATTTGCATATCTGCCTGAGCACAGCAAGTGTCTCTAGCACGTTGCTCTACAGAGTCTGAGCATTAGTGGGATTAAAATTATTACTTCCTTAACCTGAAATGCTAAAAATACAAAAGGCAGTACTCAGATTTCTATTCAGTTTCAAGCAACCATTCCAGCAATTAGTTTTGACTTGATAAGAGATCTGGTAACAACATTTTCCTACAAAACAAAACCTTAAACACCAGCTTGAGGCAACACTTCCCATCTAATTTCTCTTTGTGTATTTATAGAATCATAGAAACTGGGTAGTAATACGCTGAAAAAAGGATCTAACAACACTTAGAAACACTTAACTGCAACATCAACTGCAACAGTTGAAACAAGGGCACACTGAGCAAAATCAGATCTGTAAGATAAATTTGGTAAGATTTCACAATGGTGGAAAATTGCTTTTAGAGTACTCTATCCAACTCTAATATCCACATTTTGCCAAAGGACGTTAAAACCCATAGGTGAACCTCTGAAAGCAGGCACACATACTGTTCAACTTCTAAAAAAAAATTAATTAATTAAAAAAAAAAAGAAATAATTTTAGGAACATACAGTTTTAATACAAGAAAAGATTAACAGGTGGTTTACACTGTGGTTTACAATAACAGTCACATATTAAAGAAAAAATACCTTTCCTATGCAAAGAGTCTTTTGTACAGCAGTCCAAAAATGATGGAAGTTAAGGAGAATCTAAGGGCAATAAACTGAAAATAGAAACAAACCTAATCTTTATTTAGGAGAAGGATAATTAACTATGAGAAGAGGTGAAACAAAACTGGGGTAAATTCACTGTTGCCTGAACAGTTAGACAGAAGCAGGAGGGCATGACACAACATATTCCCAGCTATATTTATGTAGGATGTCAGGACTGGTGGTGAGATGAACCCATATGGCAGGAATGGGGATGAAATCAGAGACCAATTCCAAAGGATACCAAAAATGAAAAAAGTTCACATCTCAATGTTATGGCCTGGATCTATTTTTTTTTTCTTGTAAAATCAGAGCTAGGAAAGAAAGCAGGATGTTCACTTTGCACCAAGTCTCTATGTCCTTGCATTGTTCTCCATTTAAGTGCACTGCTAAGTCTCCACTGATAATAAAAGATTGATTTAAAAGACCATTCCACAACCTAAGCAAACACTGAGCCTGGTTAATGTTACATATCATATCCTCTTGTCATTTACTGCTACTCTGTGTGTTTACTGTGCCTTTCACTCCCCCTCAGTACCAGCCCAAATTTGCAGCAGAGCAGCTGGTCCTCTGGGGTTGCTGGTACAACTGCAAGCCTGAGCCCAGCAACAGAAACCTCTTGATTGATTATAAAAGCACAGCTGGGCTCTCACTTAGGATCTGAACTAAAACAACACCCTCCCAAGGCTTCAGGTCAAGCCTTTGCAGAGCTCCTAAATGACAAGCACCTCTATTTCACAAGCTGAACTTTACTTCTCGTAAGATCCAAATTTTAATCCAATTCTCTGCATTCCTATATCAAGGCTCCAACTTCAGTCCAAGAGAGAATATAAAAGTAGGTGGTGTGAACAAAAAAAGAATTAAAAAAATTGTTTCCACTCCATTTTTAATTTCTGTAAGAAAAGCTATTATTTAGCATGGACTACTCTTCTTGTATCAAATTCAGTACACAGCATGACAAAAACATCCATGTCCTTTCCACTAATATAGGAGGAAAACTAACTTAATGGAGTCTGTTATGTTTTGCTTTGTCTTCCTCTTGTCATTTTTTGTATTACTGGTTTTGCTTTGTGCTTCTTGAAAGCATGATGAGTATTGCTCCTTTCCTTTAAATAACTGGATTGTAAGAATAAAGAGAAGTGTCTTTGGAGTCTGATTCTTAATTTCATTAATGTCCCTAACAGGCCTTACCACAGTTGCAAGCACTTGTTTATATGTTAACAAGATAATACCAAGGAGTAAGGAGGTGATGACAATCCTGCTGCAGATAAATTGTGAGGTTGATGTACATACACCTTGATGGCCCATTCCCATTACAGGAATGGCAAAAGAGGGCATAAACGTAAACTGAGAATCAGGTTCTGGGTTTGAAGTTACCCTGGATATAGTTGGTAGGATTTATATGTTTAATTAACACAAAAGGTAGAAGCTTCCACAACCCTATGAAGACAATATGTTAAACGCAGTTTTGCCCAACGTTTCTAGAACTACAAAACTTGCAGCAATGGAACAAGAATAATTAAAAAGATTACTAAAGCATTTTGTTTTGCTTGTTCTTCTTGGGATCCTTCATTTTCAAAGTCAAGAAAGACATTTTATGTCATCTAATTAAAACAACTGGGAGGCTTTTTTTTTTTTAAATTGATACACTAAACAGAATTAATTCAAAGAAGTCCTGTGTCCTTGTTTGTACACAAGATTAGACTGCACAGTAACAAATTCCTAATATTTTAATGTATGGTTTAATGACTTCCATAGACAACACCTCTTTTTCCACACTGTAGAATGAAAAAGAATGTGCTTTGTAGGGACTACTCAAAACTCTGTTGAAAAGAGTTTGCATTTCTGTACTTGCATAGGGTGATGCATGCACATCCTTTAATTTGTGCACATCAGTAGACCTGTTGACTCCTGTGGTTCAGATCTCTGATGAAAATCACTGTATTTTCACAGGAAATACCAGATGATTTTGCAAAGCATTTTTTTGAGGGATGTAAGTTAACCAGAACATGTAAATACTGATCAATGAGTTCTCTATTTCCCATGCCAAAACTTTCAAATTCTCTGTGCCTCACACTGAAGAAACAGGACCACTAATATTACAAGACTTGTAGGTACTTTTAGAGGTTAGTATTTATGTAGCATTTGGATGTTATCATATGAAAACTGCTAAAATAACCTAAAATATTTAGAAAAGATATAGTATCTTTGTTCCCACCGTCAGATGTCTGCTGTGCTGAAGTGGCACCAGGTTACTGAACTGAATGAAAAGAGAATAATTTCCCTCACAGTTACTGTTTGGGTTAAACATTGTCAAGACCTGTAGGTAAAGCAACCACTCCTCTCTCTGGACAAAGTTAACAAACAGATAAGCTTCATTACAGAATCAAGTAAGGAGAATTACAGCCCCTGTGCAAAGTTGCAGGCGACTGTTGCAACACAAAATGACGAGCAACGATGGCACCTGTGGGCACAGGGGTTTCTCACCGTAGCTCTATGCACAGACCTGTGTGTTCAGGAAAACAGGAAAAGGATCAGAAAAGGAAAAAAAAGGAGGAGACAAGGAAGCACCAGGCACCGTCTCAGAAGCATGGCAAACACGGTTTGGTGAGGGACTGCCACCATCCATGCTGCTTAATGGAGCTGTGAGTGCAGGAGCCATGTCCTGCTGCTCAGTTCCTGCTGGGATGGGCAAAAAGAGAGCATGCACATTCCCTGTAAATAAGTAGGATCACTTCAAAGATACTTGGATCTCAGCTCTAAGCCAAACAACCCGAAGGCTCTGAAATTTCAGCTGGCTGCTCAGCTCAGCACAGGTAATGAATGTAGATAGGCAACAAATTATGACATGGTACTAAATCTGACAAATGTTGGCGCCTTTCTCAGCTGACAGTGTGGCCACATCCACCTTTCAGTATGGGAGTTCACACGCTCCTTTGGCGAGGGATCAAGCACTCCCAGTTTGAATCCAAATTGTGCATTTTATCTCACATTGAGCTTGCTCAGGCAACAGGCAGTATTTTAGGTAACAACTACTACTTCTTGCTCCTCGTACTTCCACAGGAAACCGCTGGTAGTCAGGACTTTCTTATTACAGAAGGCATCAAACACATACAAAAGTTTTAAAATAACAAGCCATTGGGGGAAAACCCCACAACCTGTGACACTGCCTGAAGACAATGCATGCAACTGGTGTCAAGCTGTGCCACTCAAAGCATTTTTGCAGCACCCTCCTAAGACAGCCTGGCAGTGCATATTTGTGAATTTCTCACAGGCAGGGAGTAAAATGCTTTTAAACGTCATCTTATTCCCCCCTTGACTTCTCCTCCCAGCAGGGATCTCCGCTGGCTGGTTTCTACCAGGCAGGTAAAGCACTATCACTTTTAAATAACAACTTCTCCCACTACTTGATTTCCTTACCCTAAAGCCTAGGGAAATGTATCTGAACACTGGGATGCCAGCACCACAAAGCACCCACAGCTCAAAGTTGCATGTGCTGGAGCAGGATGTGACACCCCGGACACCCTGAGGGTCTGGCAGAAAGCCAGCTGTGGGGTAACCACATACAGAGACTTTGGTGACGAAATCCAGGGAGTTCGAACATTTTTGGAACACACATCACAAGTAGAGCTGCTTGTGAAGATGGACTCTTCAATAGTGGAGGGCAACAGCACAAAGCTGGGAGAGTGCTGTAATTTGACAAATTGCAAAGAAATAGCTGGGCCCTCCTCCGCAGAAAACCAGCGGAAAACCTCACCTTTGGGTGAAGGGACGTTCGTACTGCCTGCAAATCAAGAACTGAAATTCAAGTAACTCCTCACAGCTACTCCCCACCTCTTCCCTGATGCTGAAACAACATCAGAGCTATCTGCTGGTGGTACTTAAATGCTTGTGTTTTTCACATCACAGAGGCAGGAGTTTTGGACCCCCTGATTCCTATACTTACATACCTTTGGAAATTAGCATAAACATCTCAGCTGGCTACCAATGTGATTAAGATGTGCCTCCACTTTGCAATTTTTCCTTTGAAACAAAGCAAAGGCTTTCATTTGTTAAGTGAAAATTCCCCAGTGGAAACCTCTCTCTCTTTCCCTCCCATTTCTGACCCCATATTGGGCACTTTAATCTAATTTTGGTTTGAGGTTTTAGAAGCTGAAGGCTGCTTCTGAAGATCACTGAGGGAAAAGAAATCACTGGGAGGAACACCACACTTTGAACTGAGCATCCCTGGCACAATGCATATTGGAAAAAGCAGTGAGAGTATTTCCCAATCAATGTAGCTGTATTTTTCACAACCAGTTAGAAGAAATGGAAACCTATGGTAAATAATGCTGCTTTGTACAACTCCAATTACCTTGAATGATAAATTGTCTAATTATTTCAGCTCTAGAATCTTTCCCAAGTTCTTTATCCTTTCCTTTGTAGTCACTGTCTGCAGAACAAGAGCATTTGACTGTAACTAATTAACAAGAGGGAAAGATGCAGGACATTTAGTAAATTCGCTTCCCTTTATATCCATCTTAGAGTTATTTTTCCCCATCGAAGTAAAAAACCCAACTAATAATTTATTTAAAAGCTGCTCTGATGGAAGAAATTTTTCTCCATGACCACTCTATGATATTAAAACAGTCAGCTTTTGTTTTTTACACTCTCCAGAACACCAAGAGATTAAAGGTACACCAAGGTTAGATTAACACCTTGACATTATCTGTAAGGTTCTCTAGTTATCAGGCTATTAAATCTTAATTCCTGACTGCACAAAATCTTCTTCATATTGTACCCTGAGCACAAACAAACTTGATGCATCTTGAAAACAAATTCCAAAAAGCAAGAGCTTTTAAAAGCGTTTTGTTCCAGTTCACAATACAATGACTTTTTGACAGCTTGTTACTTCCTTGTTCCTTCATTTAGATCAACAACAGCAGCAAGGGTTTGTGGACAATAGCCCAATGTTCAGAACTTTTTCACTTCTCAATTTTCTCCTTCAAATTTAAAGTGTAACTAAGAGTATTGAGAAAGATATTAAAGTTTATTCAAAATTTCTATTGAACCAGAAGGTCAAAATCATCTTAATGTGTTCCATCTTTAGAACTGATAGAGTGTTAAGCATTAAAAAAATTATTAAAACCCCCACAATATTAACAGAAACTTTTCTGAAATTCAATTTTTAAGATGCATGTGAAAGCAAAATGTTTTACATAGAAAATATTAACATTTCATTAAGTTCTGAAAGCACATTTCATACAGGTGGAAAACACTGAGTCAACAGTACTAAAGAGTGAATTATTCTGCTTGCAAAACACACCTTAATGTGCTATGTCTCAGTGACAGCCAGGAAGGATAATTCCTGGGACTGAGAAAGTAACTAAGTTCTTGGTCTCATTATATCTGAGACCTAAGGATGGTAACAGCTATTAAATTAGTCTTCATTCAAGCATCTATTTATCCACTCAGTGTTGGCTAAAAAACTAACATTCCAGTCCATACAAACTATTGACATTTCCAGAGTAAAAAAGTTCTAAGCCTCCCCTGATCAAGGCCCCAAATGCCTCTCTCAGTGGCTGCTGCAGTGGTAAAATTCCAATTCTGGCCAGACCACTTATATAGAAAGCATTGTGGAACACTGACCACAACATTCAAAATATGACCAGTTACACTGAGGAACAAGATTTTTTGGTTGCTATAAAGGATTTGATTTTGGAAAAGAGTCATAACCTTTCTTCTGAAAACCAGGCATCAAACTGGTTATCAATAAGATTACAACCACGGACTTCACGAGAGCTAACTTCAGCCTCCTCAGGGGTCTTCCTGGAAGAATCCTGTGGGAAAAGACCCTGCAGGGAAGAGGGGTTCAAGAGAGTTGATTGATATTCAAGGATCACTTCCTCCAGGCTCAAGAATGATCCATCCCAACGAGCAAGAATTTAGGCAAAGCAGGAGAGACACCTTAATGGATGAAGAAAGAACTCCTGCCATTACTCAAGCATAAGCAGAAAATACAGAGGAGATGGAAGCAGGGTCAGGCCGTTTGGAATGAATATAGAGAGCTTGTCAGAGTAAGTAGAAATGAGATAAGGAAGGCCAAGGGCCATCTGGAATTAAATCTGGCCAAGGATGTCAAGGACAACAAGAAGGGCTTTTTCAAACACATCAATAACAGAAGGAAAACAAAGGCAATGGACAGAAATTGATGCACAGGAAGTTCCACCTGAATATGAGGAAGAACTTCTTTATTGTCCAGGTGATCATGCACTGGAACAGACTACCCAGAGAGGTTGCGGAGCCTCCCTCACTGGAGATAGTCAAGAACTGTCTGGATGCAATCCTGTGCCATGTGCTCTGGGATGAGTCTGCTTGAGCAGGGAGGTTGGACCAGATGATCCACTGTGGTCCCTTCCAACCTGGCCTATTCTTTGATTCTGTGAATATTAGTGAAAAATTGGTATCATTCAGTTCTCTGAGACAGTAAAATATATTAACTGGTGTTAAATGGAACATTCCTCAGATAGCATGTGCTTCCTACTTTTCTTTGTGTTTTCCTGACTACTCCCTTTGCCCCAGTCTTTCTATCTGGTCAAGTAAGGAAATGTTCACTCCTATCTCTAGAAGACCACTACATTTCTAGAGCAAGGGCACACTCAAAAATACCACTTTTTCTTTCTTTGCATATTAAAAGAGAAGCATAAGACGAAGCAGGATGAACAATACAAAAGCCATCTCGTGCTGATTAAAAGTAACACAAAACACATTGTTAGAAATGGAAATTATTTAAATACACATGTGCTGCCAGTGTGGTAAAGAAGGGAAAAAAAAAAAGAGGGAGGGGAGGTCACAAGAAGTTCATTCCACCAAGAACTGCTTTACATAATCATGAAATGCAAACTAGTTTCCATTCCTTCTGGCACCGGCTCATTCAGCCTTCACTTTGAATGCTTATTGACAAATAAATGGACTGGTTACTTCCTATTAATGCTTCCTAATTTATGTACATACCTGGAGGAAAAATTCCATTTTGACCTCACATTCATACAAGCTCAGATCATTTTTAAACTATGAATATGATGAATACAATTTTAATTTCTTCTTAGTTGCTGCCGGGGATTTGCTGTTTCTTAATAAATTAGGCATGTGTTCTCCTCAGCTCAACTTTTGCACCTTGTGCATATAATATGTGCAATTCAGGAGTCTGTGTGAAACTTTCAGATGAAAGACCTTCTTTTCTTCAGCCATAATTCATTCTCTCCCTTCTTTTTCTCATGCAGTCATGCACAAACACGACTTGTTAGTCACTTTTGTTTTATAAGTTGTTCCCCAATACTTCTCTTTCTCTGCCCAAAAAAATCATAGAATGGTTTGGGTTGGTAAGGATCTTAAGGATAATCTAGTTCAAACCCCCTTACCATGGGCAGTGACACCTTCCGGTAGACAAAGTTGCTCAAAGCTCCATCCAACCTGGCTGTGAAGGTTCCCAGGGATGGGGCATCCACAGTTTCTCTGGGCAACCTGTTCCAGTGTCTTACCACCCTCACAGTAAAGAATCTAATCTCAACCTACCATCTTTTTGTTTAAAGCCATTACCCTTTGTCCTGTCACTACAGGCCCTTGTAGCAGGTCCCACGGAAAGTCCTTATTATGAAAGTGGTATTTGTTTTCACAAATCTTGAGTCACTATTGTCCTGACCAGTTAAAGTACTACTAAAGTAAGACTTCATCCATTGGTCTTGAAGGCCTCTCAGAAGCAGACAGTTCAGCGGAGATCCCTGCAGCTGACAAGGATGCGAGGGCTGGACCAACATTTTCACCCTCTGAAGAATATGCCTGTCTGTCCGAGTTCACGGAGGGATCTCATTCCAAATGGATGCTAACTAACAAAAAGCTTGAAAATGCTTCTTTGTTTAGCTTAGTATTTAATATTTAATATTCTTCAGGAGACAACTTCCCACCCGATGAATGCAACTGGCTACTAACACTGAGACACAGTGTGGGGTCCTGACTCAGATGTCCAAGGCCACCTTCTCTCATTTGTAAGTTCTTTCAAGGGCCAGATGGTTTCGTTTCTCCGATTTTTTTGCATCTGAAGTTGTGCCTGTGGCTACTGTTCTCTCTTTCTTTGCTAAATAATTATGATTCAGCAGTATATACCTTATGGAAACTTTTGGTGCCTAAATTCCATGAAAAAAATCTATATAATAAATATAGATATTTATATATATATATATATATATATATATATATATATATATATAAAAAATATATATATTAGTATAATACCTTTCTAGACTTGCATTCTATTTCCCATTGAGAAAACTCCTGAGTGCTAGACAGGCTACCACCGAAAGAACAGGCACTTATACCTATGAAGGCATGCCCATTCCTGAGAAGTCATGCCATGTTCACTTCTTTTCCTGTCATATGTAGTTCTTCTGGCTAGGCTGGTGAGAGTTTGTCCCTCCCAAAGTCGTGGAGGTGGGTGGTGGTGCTATTTATTGTGGGTTGAGCCTATCTCGTTTCTCCCTTCTGCAAGGCTCAACTGTGCAGTGCAAATTTGATCTACCAATCTACAATGATGTTCCACCCTGAAAATGATGTACCTACATGTAGCCAAAAAGTTAATCCTGATATAAATAGTTAGCATTGATTGGACATTGATATTGGTTTTAATTTGGTTTGCTCAGTCCCTGGAGGAAGCATGTTGATTGTCATATACAGGAGCAGTTTGGATATGAATCCTGAAGAAAACTGTAACCAGTTTCTTACTCAGTGATATTTTTCCTTAAATTAAAAGCAAATATGCTCATTCCTCCATAAAAGCCTCAGATGAAAGGATGGAGGTGAGGGAGAGAAGGAATAGAAAGCGGGGAAAGATGTATCCTTCCCTTTACTTCATCTTTAAACAGATCTGCCTAATCGCATTTAAAGAGCTACATTATTAACATCTTCACCATTAAATGTTCCATGTCACCAGAAAAATTTATTCTTTAACATGAACCCTGCAGCAGTGATAGTGGGTCAATTATTATGAGGATGGCAAAATACCAGGAAAATTCAGGGGTGAAAATGAGTATCTGTCTAGCATACATTACCTGAGACTCAGTTTTGCCCAAGAATAGCAATAAGGCAGAGTCACTGAGCAACATGTGACATTGTAAGCAAAAGATAAATTAGTCTTCATGGGCAAGAGACTGATAAGCCCAAGCAAATGGAAAAATAAAAGTTTTTTTTTCTTTTTATTTCTTTTACTTGAGTGAAAAGGGGTAAATGAACTCTATTGTGTCAACAATAAGAAGTTCCTTGAAATAAAGGTACATTAATCACCTCAACAACACCATTTCAGGCCACATAGAATCACCAGTTGTCAAAAGGACTTTCCTAGGAATGAAATAAGTTTTTTTTCATACTCAGGTTGTGGTTTTGGTAAAGTCAAGGATGGAGTACAATGCAATCTTCAACCTGTACGTACGGAAGAGACTAAGATAAATAACTGATTTCAGACATTGAGTGATTGCATGAAGATCTGCAGAAATATAACCTAACAGTACTCAGTCTTGATGTCTTTAAAAGCATCTTTTTATTTGTTTACAACAAAACCGATTGCTGACAGCTGACACTTGTAAATTATGTGAGGCTCTGCAACACCTTCTTAAAGAAAAAAGAAATCAAAGAGTGTCATTTCCATCAAGAGAATAAACAGCAACAACACACAATATTGCTTGTACTTACTGGTTCTGTATGTTTTGTGCGTGCATGTGTATGCATGTGTAACTGCGACTCTCTGCTGCGGACTTTTTTCTGCACACTATTTACAATTCAATCTCCCTTGATAAATGCAAGCCTCCACCGTCAGCAATATTTGCTTAGTGAAGCTTAGTCTCTGTAGTTGCAAGCTTCTGAGAGCATAGAGCCTTGAGATACCGCATGAAAGGCACCAAACTCATGCAAATTGTTGTAGTAATTCCCCAGCAGTGACATCTATCTCTCTGACTTTCACCTCTCATTTTTCACTAACGCTCAGAGAAAACTCTCTGTCCTACCAAGGAGACTCTCCGCATAGACAGCTTAAAAACCTAAAGTACTCAATCAGGCAGAGAGACACCATAAAAATGGTCCTACCTCTCTCTGCTCTCTAGAAATTTTATGGGAAGGGAAAATTTTAAAATGGTAAAATCTCTTTACAATAAGACATCTCCACAGTAAGACATCTCCATTAGACTGCAGTATTAGTGAAGGAGCTTTTCAGTGTGAAGAACGGAATCATAAGCCAGTGTAAAGTAGTATGGTTCCACTCAAGTCAATGATGGCAATTACCCAAGATGAGCAACTGCCACATCCAGTAAGTCTGATAAATTACAGCACCAGAATCATCAGTCATAAAGGAGGTGTTTGTGTATAAATCCAGTTGAACTTGGCCCATTCACAAGTGACCGTGCACAGCAGCTAAAATGGGATTTAGCAGTGTCTTTTCACAAACAAAACTATGGATTGCAATAACTTCATTCAATATTATTGACATGAAAGAATAAAGATGAAACAGTCTGGTCAACATTTTCAATTAAATGTATTGAAAATATTCTTGGGCCCTAGAGTAACAGAAAATCGAGTATTTATAGGAACAGGAAGATTTGTTTCTATTAAAGAAAAAAACTCTAAATCACCATTAAAATAGTGAGAAGGTATGACAGGACTCTGAAGTTTCCTAAACTTTATGGCATCTAGCCAGAGGTGAAAATGTTGGTAAGTCATACCAGCACTGAATCATTACACTAGTACTTTGTGTGGATACAAAATTGGATGGATTAGAGACATACTGGGTCTTATCCAGCTCTTCATTCCTCTCCACACTGACGTTTCTAAGTAGCATATCAAACAGTGATAAGAGCTGTACACAGCTTTTTAAAAATAGAATGGAAAACACAGTCTTGCAGTCTCCAATGACTGTTTTACAGTAATAGCTGCCCTTTCCTCTATTCACTTTTATTTACCACTCCTTAATCCTGTGCTCTGCTTCACCTTTGTCAGGGTTCCTGAAAGTATTCCTAGGCACCAGCAGCAAGGAGCGGTGAGCTGCTACTTTGTCCTTCACTAGACTGGAAGCCTTATGTGTCAGTGCAGCAACACATCTCAGGGTCACTAAGTAGCACTAAGCCTTCAAGGCAACTTTTTCCTGGGTGCTTTAAATAATGATGGGCTAGAAAACCTGCAAAACTTGTAGTACCAAGGTTACCCATTTGCTAACGCAAGGCTTGGTTATCCAGTACTGAGAACATGCAGTAAATTATTCCTGAAGCCAAGATTAGAATTTAAGGTGCTCCTTGCTCCAGGCTTCTCTATGCTCTGTACCTTCAAGTATGGATTTCATTGTTACAGAGACAGAGCAGTTCATTCTTATACTTCTTTTGCCCTCCTTAGCTGCCCCAAGTATTCTTGCTTTCCCTCCCTCAGGAAAATGACCTAGTTTCACTTGTTTAACCTGGTGTGTTTACTTTGCAACAGATCAGGAGCACATACATAGCCACTCACCACATTTCACCTAAGGGTAACAAATAGCTTCTCATGAGAAGTTAGCTTGATTGCCTGTGTTTTTGCTATCTATTTTGTGCCACAACTCTTTCTGTCTAAAATTATGCAGTCCAGTAAACCACCACCAACAAAAAAATAATTGATAATTGTGAATGATTCAGGCTTGAGAGTAGGAAGAAGGAAGGGAGAGAGATATGTAAATTCTAAAATGGGAATAGAAGTAAGAAAAAGAGGCCTCACATTAAGGGAATCCCCAGCATGGAAGATGCAGTTTTTCAAGCCCTAAGCACTGTGGCTTAGGACAAAACACACAGAGCAACTCAGAGCACACAGTGGTGCTCAGAAGTAAGTGTACATCTGCTCAGAACAAATGTGTGCTGCAGGCTTGCTATGCTTTTGCTAAGCACACACACACATAAACAAAAATCAATATGCTTTTACAACAAAATAATCGGTCACAAGCACAAGAACTGTTCCTAAATACATGTCTTGTGAAGGGCTCTTTAAAAACTCTGCACAGGGATCATTATTGATTGAAATGCAGAGGGTGAAGACCATGTGCGCATTCCTTCTCACTTGGTAAATATGGACAAAAACATCTCTTTCACAACTGTATAGCCTCTAACAGTTTAGGGACGGTTAGCCACAAACGCTATAAAAAGAATCTGGTCTTGAAATAGCAGCCTTTCCCCCCCCCCCATGCTCCTTTACTAGTATATACCAGGCTTGCTTCTCAACTGATGCTTATCACCATACCTCTGCTAATACCAAGCATGTGCCAGTTTACAGCCTCCTGAAGATCTGACCCCTCTTTGCTGTCCTGGAAACAGATCTGTGGTCTCTGCAGAAAGTAATATTATTTTATACAGACACAGATGTAGGCGTCCTGCCCCCACTAGTTCATATTTAACTCTCCTTTCATCCTGTTTATTTTGTCTTCATGGTATCAAAGCAAGCTGCATGCCCAGCAACAAGCTCATAGCAAATAGGTGCATCTTATTTGCAGTGGATTGCCCTTCACAGTGCACATACTACACCCTCAAGGGATTTATGAAGAGGATCAGGTCAAAGCCTCTACAGTTTGAATTTTTATTTTTGTGTTAGAGGAATTATGCTTAAACTTATTTTTCCCAGTGCAGTTAGAGCAGACACAGGGATTCAGAGGTAGAATGGGAAGATGCAGTGTGTGACAACAGTAGTCACCACTCAGTACCTTGTCTCTCTACTTCCCCAGAGACAATAAAAAGCTGTGCAGTCCCTTTCCCTACACCCCAGAGACCCAGACAGAGGCGAGGAGGGAAATAACCTGTGTGTCCTACCCTCTACAATAACCAAAGCTAGAGTCTTCTCCTGCTTGCCAGGCTATGAAACGGGCCAGGTGCCTCTTCTCACTTTGAGGGAAAGAGGCACCATCTCCACACCGAGATATCAGCCAAGAAAGACCTAGAAGGTCCTTTAGCAAACACATAAGGATTGTCCTGGAGGTAAAAAAAGAGGTGACAACCCATGACTCACTTCAGGCACTGTTTTCTGAGGACACTTGCCTGGAAGTGTCATCTCCACCATGTATTCAGGTAGTGTGGCGGAGAGAGGCAGTGAGATCTCCCAAGGCAGCTCTGAAACAAATTTGGCTGGACACAACACGATCAGCAGGACAACATGATCAGTCAGACCTAACTCTCCTCTGGGCTTCCAACTCCCAGCAGATTGCTGGGGCTAGACCGCTTCCAGCACCTAGTCTTGTATTTCTGTACCACACTGCAGCCACTTGCACCATGCTAGCCCAGGGATCTCTAGCACAGCAGTGCCTCAGCTTTCTCCATCCCCTTTATACTCTCCCATCCTGCTAAGACACCCACTGTGCAAAACAGACGAAAATCACAGCAAACTCAGGGGTATCCCCAACTACAACACCCAGAGCCACCAAAATACTGCCGTACACTCAGATGGACTAACCCTGTTCTCTCTCCTTACTATCACAAGGTCACGGTGCTTTGCGTTTTCAGCTGGAGTGCCAAAAAGCTGGAACTGTGCCTGTCATTTAGAGCACCTTTTCTCAGATGGCTCTCACATGTCTTTATAAACTTTGGTAAATGAGTATATAAATCACTCTGTCCACCACCAAAGTACAGCCATCTCTGGGATGATACACAGCAGCTGCTGTAAAATCAGACCACAACTCTACACCACAGATTAGGGCACTAAAACATGCTGCATGAGGCAACTGAAATGGTTGAAGGAAGGAAGGGGATGTGGTGGAGAGCATTTTGTAGTTATAATTACCTGAGTATAAATTTGGCTGAAGAGGCTACTGTGTTTAATACTTGCATATCTGCAAATCAAATCAGTCTTCCACCACCTGTCAAAACAATCTGACTGTATCATTCCCCATGTCTTGGCCTTCTAAAGCCCTTCCTTTCTGAAAATTGCAAAGCACCTTGATAAGAACAAAGCTGATGTGCTGAGTACAAGTAATAACCTAATCAAATTTCTTAGCAACTGACTTGATAACTAACTGTGAGCCTGTAGCTTCTATGTCCTCTCCCTTCCTCTCTCTTGCATGACAACTGAACATAGCATCTATATATACCCAGTTCTAAAATAGCTGCTGCTCCTGTAACTTGCAAACCGTTCACATAGATCTCATCTAGGCTAAAAGTAGTTAATTACAGTCACTAAGGGGACTGAACTGCTGCACTCTTTTCCTTATTCTGGGATGGGCTCCTTGAGTAGTGTATTGCCCCTCTATCCCCCTGCCAAATCATGAACTGTTTATAAAAGGAAATTTTTTGATGGATGGGGCTGCACAGATCAGATCTATGAATTTCCTTGTATCAGAGACTGCAGATGTATAGTTATTCTTCTCTCCCTCTTACCCTTGGCCATACAGCAAAATATGCACCATCTAAAGCTAAACCTGAAAATTCATAAAGTACAGAGAAGTTATGTGAAAGATTCTTCCAATAATTATATGTGACGTGGGACAGCATGGTTTAGGATGAGGACACCAGTTTGGGTTGAGGTACCACACAGACTTTATACAGTGCTAATCTGCAAAAATTATTTGTTTAGTTTGAGTGCCATCTCTCTACACATTACCACAAGCATTCTTATGTCTCCTAGACAGTGCAAAAGCTGAAATTATTAGCAAAATATTCCTAGAGAACCAAGAGAGTCAAGAATTGTGCCTTTTAATTGGATTATTATTGAAATATTACTAGTGGTGAGTGACAGCTCAGACAGACCATAAACAACACAGGTCCCATTTAGTTCTTGAGCTTGGATCAGGAGCAGACTCACATCCGAATCTGTTGCACTGGTTCACACTGCAGTCTCCAAGTGCACAGCAAGGGCTCCTTTAACTGGAACTAAACCAGACCAACTGCTAAGAGGAATTTGGTACACAGAGCCAGGCTTAGACTAACCCAGAATAAACTCCTGGGGTGCATAGAGTGTGCATCCAACAGTCCTCACTACCAGTCACGCTAGAGGACGAATCTATCTATGGTAGCATATTACTACTTAAAGTGGACATGGCCATATGCATGGACTCCCTACACGAAATATCCATAAAGAATCAGACAGTTAATTACTGCTTGTATTCAGCTTTCTATGCACTAACATGGAAAAGGTAACTAACTCAGATCACCATCTACAGACAGACATGAATAACATCAGTTACCTATCCTATTGGATATCTCTCCCAGCAATTTCACTTTAGTTTCTTAGGCTATCAGCTTTCAGGAATTGGTGAGAAGATGAACCATATTTTCCTTGGGACTGAATAATAAGTGCTTCTGTGTGCAACTCTGCCACCAGTACTAACTAAACTGCACATACTCCAGGTCAAGTTGCACCTTCCCATCTTTGCAGGTCTTACGGAAGTCAGTTGACCTAACTATACGTGAGGGCACAAACAGGTCTGCCATATTTCAATGAAACAAGTCAATACACTCCAGCTGCAGTGATGTAGAGCTAACAACCTAAGGATATAACCCAAGCCCTACAGTTAGAACATCAACAGTTTCGTGGTATCGAGTTAGCTCATACCAGTGGCAGGTATGAAGCATGCACTGAGAAAAAGCTCTGTAGGCCTGACTGCACAATCCTAACCTCCACTGCTGTCACCCATCTGCACCCTCAGAGCAATGACAATCTTAGATGGAGAACCATCATGGTCAGAACCTCAGCGTGCAAGACAACAGACTTCAACAATGTAAAATACTTTTAAAAGGTTAAGCTTTCACTATGACGCAAAGTTTCTAGGCCATCTCTTGTGTTGCTGTAAAGTGATATAATTTAACAGCTTCCAAAAAAACCTAAACTGTAGAGATTAATTTTTAATTTTTGACTGAAAATATTAATAAAGTGTTAATATATGCATATATGACTAAGACAAATAGGGGTCATGGAGGTGCCACAATGGCATGATGGCATTCACAGGAGTGTGAATGGAAGGAGCAGGAAGCTCCACACAAGCACTTCATACTCACGTGTTTTGCAGAGAACTCATCAACTTCCTGAAGCACCTTCTCCTGGCACTCTGGATTGGTGGCTAGCAAGTATGTGGCAAAGGACAGTGTGCTAGTGGTGGTCTCATACCCAGCAATCAGGAACAGGAAAGCTTGGCCTGCTATCTCATCCTCTGTTAATGTCTTCTGAAGCTTTTCAGATGGGGCCCTGCCAGGAAGAGGTGCCTCATTCTGTCTGGAAGCAGCAGATGGGCTGATCACATCAGAACACCCGGCTGCCAGGGAGTCAGCTGAGTCACGGGAGTCAAGCATCCACTGGAGAAAATCACTGCGCCTCTGCAGAACACAGGATGAGAAGAAACATGAATGGGTCACAGAGAAAGACCTTAACCCACAGGGGATGGCAAGAGAGAGCCGCTTCCCATTTGTACTGCACACTTGGCTCCCAAAAAATGGCCACCAGTCTTTCACTGCATGAGAAGGCTTCTACAGATCAGCTGGAAATACAGTAACCAAGAGCCTGTCACTGCTTTCTTCACAGAGAGATGAGATTGATCCGCCCCCAATACACAACAGGTACATATTTTCACAGATGATTGTTAATGGTCAGTTCTCTACAGAGCTACTTTCATTCTTTGGCACTTGCTGGAAATCAGGGGATTGACGCAGACACTGTACACGCAGCCCCATGGGCACTTGTCACATGGAGGTGGCACAACTCATTCATGGAGGAGTTGGTCCATCTGCTTCGGTGCACCACCCTCGTTTGTTCATATGGTCCAAAGCATGAAAGTCACCATCTAAATTCAGGGTTGAATCTACAATACTTTCTTACCAGCTTAACCTGACAGGACTAAAAACTGATCTCAGCAAACTGGGACATCTTTTTATGAGCAAGTACAGATATAAATGTAGCTTTATGTTACCAACATAATTTTGGGGGGGTTTACATTTTTTATAAACATATTTGCAGAACTGTATTACAGCAGTAAGTATTCCTCTACCATAAAACCTGTTTGGGTGGTTTGTATTTGCAAAATGCCCACTGAATGATTCTACTGCTATGAAAATTGCTTTCTTTTACACTGGTTTCTGACACAAAACCTCTAATAAACAGACCTATAGACAAGAGTGAGCTGACTTCAAACCAGTCTGGACAGCAAGCTTGATTAGGCTTTGAAATATAACCCAAAAGGTTTGAATTGACTTTTGCGAGTGGGCATAATAGAATTGTGCTGAACCCAAGCCATAAGGCTGTGTGATTGATTTTCAATTCCTCAAATACCAACAGAACACATGATAGCTCAAGGACTTCAAAGTGACTGCAGTGCCAGAACATGACAACTTGTGCAGTGGGATGGACAAAAGAAGGGACCAAGTCTTTTTTCAAAAAAAAAGAATATGCTGTAAAGCTGCATTTATCTGTTAAAAATAAATCATTGAATGATTTCTTGGATCTGATGATTGAGAGATAAAGTAGAAAAAAGAGCCAGACAAAAGGACGGGCAAACAAGATAAGAGTAAGGAAGAACTAATTAATTATAAATGTCTAAGGATTTAATCAGGTTATTTATTTTTCACATGACATGGGAAAAGAAAGCAGTTAGACAACAAAACAGCAGAAATACTTAGTGTCCTGTGCTTAGTTCTGCTGCCAACAAACTGTTCTGATCGATCTACAGGCAGAGAGGAATGGTTATTTCGGGGTTTGAGTAACACAAGGGATTGGCACACTGCCTCTTTAACACTCCTTCCCTCCAACTCACAGAACCTTTTCATTTTGCATGTGTATATTATGCACCTTGTACCCATGACCATAGTGCAGCTTGCACCCTGGTACACCCAAAAATCAATGTTCCAGGTAGCAGCCAGTGCCAGCCACAGCATGCTGAAGGACTCAACACATTGGTCAGCCAGACTGAATCACCTCCAAGGCATGGCAGATACGCTTTTCCACCCGTAAGCAGAGGTACACAAAGCAATGTTACACACATTGTGCTCAGCAAATGAGCTCCAGCTCTGAAAATACTTCCTTGTGCCTAGACTTAGGCACAATTTCCACCAGCATGATAGGATACCTCTGCTCTATTATATTCCTCTAGATTGGAGTAAACAAGACTTCATGCAGACTTCAGCTGTGAATAGCTAAAAATCTCATTTAACTTTTCCAGGAAGAGCTTTATTCACATCCTGGGAGTCCATATATTGCACAACTCAAGAGTCCAACTGTTTGGCATAGCCTGTGCTTCAGAGATTTCCCTGGAACTCATATTTGCATTAGGCCACTTTTAAAATTAAGAAGAAACACCAACAAACACCCTCCACCCAAAAAAAAAAAAAAAAAAAAAAAACAACAACCAAGAGAGTCCAGATCTCAAGTATTCATTAGTGTGTGGATATACTAGTTCAATGTAGTAATGAACCTCATCTGTAGTAATATTCTCTTTTATCTGTAAAGCCAGTCACCATCATCTTAACTACTTTTATAACATAAAAATGTAAAATTACATTCATATTCTGTGTAGTTGTAACACTGTAGTATCCTATAGCTCAAAAGGTATAACATTTGGTATGGTTCTGCAACCATCCTTCTCTAGCTGTGAATTTTCTTGTAAACAAACCCATTGCTCTCTGAGGGTTTGCAGTTCCAGTCATGAGCTGTTAGCCAAGTCTGGTCTTATATTTAGACAATACACTCTCTGGAGACCCCATAAGATGTTTCTCCAGCCTTAGACAAAATCAGGTCCTGGCCTTATACAAAGCATGTGGTTATTGCTACAATAGTAAAGTAATAACCATAATGACTAGAGAATAAAATTTCATTCACGAGAATTTTTGCTGAAAGCAAACTTAATGAATACTAGCACAAGTGAATATTCCCAAGAATGTGCTCTGAAATGCCTCTGTGGCCATTTTGAGGAGCTCTTTTTATTACTCACGTAATATATTTGGTTAGGAATTTAAAAGCTTGTCTTGTTGCAGAATCTGTTTTTAAGGTCACCCTATCGAGAAACAACTAGATACCTTATCTGTGCCATGTAATTTGCTCACAGGTGAGCAGGTGTTGCTAAGAGCAATGGCTTCATAAACAGCCCTTGCAAAAACAACATTCATCTGTAAAAACTGCTTGAATAATAGTGGGGAGAAGAAAAGTGCAACATTAGAAAGATGCAAGCTTTTTCCAGGATAATTTTACACAGTGGAAGGAGCGATATTTTAGTAAAGCTTCTCTTCCTTATGCTTCGTTCTACTTCACTTTAGGCATCAGTATAGAAAGCAACATAAAAAATCGTCATCAACCCAAGCAAGAGAAGATATTTCCAGGGTTATAACAAGTCATAATGAAACATATTTTTTTCCGCACCATCAGGATGGAAAAATCACTCTGATTCAAAAGCCTAACAATAGCAATAGAGGCAAATACTAGCATAAAACCAAATATAATTGGATTGTTAAGTGCTAGAAATGAGGAAAAGGTATCTCATGAAAATTCACAGGAGGGGTTTCTCCACTTTGCTTGCCAGCAGAATGAAAAAAAAACATTCAAAAAGGCATTTTTTTCAGTTTGACAACAGACCAGGTACTGACAGTGTCACTGCACAAAAACATTCTCTGGTCATCACATCCCACTGCTGGCTTCCTTTTTTTCCATCAGGGACATTTGTTTGATTTTCCTCACAAAAAGCAGAAGTCCATAATAGCCTCTGTCCTGTCCTCTGACACTTGCATAGTTATGTTACAATGGCCTCAGAAACAAGTTCCTGCCAAAAAAAGTACGGTGTGCTAACGCGATGGACTCTTCTTTTGCCCTCATACAACACAGAGCCTGTCATTAAGCCAATAATAATTGAATGGAAAGCTATGATTTGAAAAAAAAAATAATTTGAATGCAGTACGGGACAGGGTGCATGTCTAGCTTGGTGGTGACACAGACATCCCCTTTGAAATATATAATAAGACAAGCCCCGCTTCCAGCTTCCCCAAGATAGACACCTTGCAATATATTTCCTGACACCAGTGTTCTGGGCCGTATCATTTCTCTCATTAGTCTCCTTAAACATCACCTGGCCACGCAGAGAAATCACTCTGCACAGAACCGTAACGAGCGCTGTGCTACGCGCTGGAAGAGCAGACGTGTGCTGTGCTGGGGAAGGCCAATCCACAGCATCCATCTCCCCTCCTCAAATCACTGCCTTTAAGTTTTGCAGCTGTCAGAAGAAGAGAGATGTATCCCTCACACACGAGATGCATCATGACTTTCCTCACAGGAGGCAAGCGTCCTGGGGGGCGGGGGATATCTCCAGCTCTTTCCATCCTAAACAGGGAATTGTGTTTTCATACCTAAGACTGACATGCCAGCTGACCTTCTGGCAAATTCACCACTGCTTTGGGGGTCCAGGGGGCCCTCGGGTTATGCTTTTGGTAAAGAGATTAAGCCATTCAACTTCTCTGCACAGTGAAGTCAAAAATTAAGGAAAACTACCTAATATACATCAGTTGGAATTTTTGTTCTTAATGCTGTGATTTCAATTATGTTTTCTTCATACTATGCTCCATTTTTGCACCACTCTGATAGTTTAGCTCCCCATTTGGAGTTCAAGAGAGCCACAAAAAGCAACTTTAAGTTGAATCAAGGAATAAAAATAAATGACATAATTGTAAAGCACTTGTTGTGGTGTAAAAGTCATACAATGAATGCTGTAATATAATACCATTCACAACAAACTGTACAGACCCTCCTAGTCTTTCTCAAATGCTCTGAGGGCAACTCAAAACAGATAGACTTCAGAATCCATATCTAACAGGTAGGAAGATCACATCTCACTCATATTATCTCAGCAAACTTGTACACACTGCTATATCAGTGTATATACAGGTCACATTTTATAAGCTTGATCGGGCAACCGTCTTTTTAAGTGAGACAACCTACGTCACCAGGAAGTCATCAGTAAAGCACTGTGGCAGCTACCCAGATCCTTTTGAAAAAGAAGCACAAAATGCTGTCCCACTAAAAGTATTATTTTGCCAAACTTCTTTGAAAGGATCAAATTCAACCTCTCTCTAACACTTGCAGGTTTCCTTCGGTTTCTCAGTGAAATTACAAAAAAACCCCCAGTTTCTCTGACAATATATCCAATTCCAAAACATTTCAGAGAGATTGTCCTTTTGCCTTATGCTTGAACACAAAAGCTTGAAACAACTCAAATGCCTGAGCTGACAGCCCCCAAATTTGTGCGTCTGGAGGTTGAGGACACGGTGCTCTCACAGGTGATGCTCAGCTCTGGAAGGACCGCATGGTTTGGTCATTATTCAGGAGTGGTTGGGAGACTTTTCAGTCTGGCAGATAAAACTCTTTAGTTTGCATTTGTTAACATCAGCTGATGAAACCATTGCAATGCTTTTATTGCAAATGGGCTGAATGTCTGATGGCAGGCATGTTTTACAAAGCAATTTAACATGCATTTAAAAACTGACTAAATTTAAGGCAAAAATATAAAAACTCACTAAGTGCTTACCTGGACAGTGGAGCACCTTTTGCCATCCTGGTCTGATCTTAATATTTATGTTAAAATCCCAGACTGTAAAGATTTTGTATAACTTTAGACTTTTTCTGATACTTTCATATATTATCATCACTAATCTACCATGCAAGTTTCTGGCAGTAGTTCACAGCTAAGAGGGAGCATTCAGTGACACTGCATTTGACATCAGAAGTTACAGCAATGCCTTTGCTTTCTACTTGAAAGAAAAAAGAAGTGTCCCTTCAATATTGTTGCAAAAAGGCAACATGAAATGCTGACCAGGCACAGAAGGGGCAGGTATGTCAGCAAATAGATGAAAGCACCCGAAAATAGAAAGTATTAAACATGGTAACAAAACGTATCTTCTCTATGTGACCAATGTTCTTTTAAAAAATAAAAATAAAGCCAAGATGAGGCCTGAATTAGAGTATGATATGGATTTTATTGGCTGAGTTTGCCACTAAATCTTCCAAGTGACCAGTATGAACTACTGGTTAAGCACTGACCTGAGATGCTTAAAGCTGCAGTCCCCTTTCTGCCTTTAAAGTACAGTTATAACTGGTGCAGCTTCTCCATCTGTAAAATTGGGACAACAAACATCAAATGTCATAAAACCCCGTGAATAAAAGCTAATGATGCTCTCAGAAAACCCTTCAAGACCTAGGATGAAAACAGATTTACAAGACTCAAAGAGTTTAAGGCAAAAGCATCATCACAGGGGGAAAAGAGCCCTGGAAGGAACTGAGCAAGTTATCTACTTCATCCCCTTGCCACAAGGCAACATCAGCCAAACCAGCACTGACAGCTGTTTGTCTAACCTGTTCTTAAAAATCCAGCAAACCCTCACTTCCCACAGCCTCCCCAGGCAGTCCACCCCAGCACTGGACCATTTTTTGTCACTGGAGAGGTTTCCCCTCCTCCAGTGAGTCACTGTAAATATTGTAAATCATTAGATTTCACCCCCAACCTGTGTTTGTATATATTTATCTCTCTCTCTCTCTCTGTATATATATAAAACTTCAGTGGGTCCCCTAGGTCTTTAACAAAGCATGATGATAACAGAAAAATCATAGTGTTGAAAAACACAAAACTATTTTCATGTAGTAGTGCCTCTACCCATAAGGTGAGGGAGAAGAGTGTTCAGGTACTGCTGGTTTCCTCCTCAAAAGTTTTGCACTTTTCTGACCTTCAAAATGCAAAGTTTAAAAGCATTAATAATCTACAGAAGCATGGGTAAGCCTAATTCAACCTGAAAATAATGCTGTGGGCAATTCTTAAAACCAAGGTTTTGTTAGCAACCCATCTCCCTTCAGTTTAAACTGCTGCAAGTGGCACTAGAGCACTCACATCTTGAAAGACAGCAGTCTCCTTCTCCACATGTTTCCACACAGACCAGGGATGTAAAGAAATTTGAATTTCAGATTTAATTGTTAGTGAATGAAGAGGGAGCAAAGAACTGTTTCTGGTTGAGGCAATCTTAATATAGGTCTTTACAACTCTTCTAGAAGGAGACTGGTTTTAAGATCCTAGTCAGAGGCCTGACTTGGCTGAAGTGATCTGTGGGATGAAGAAATACTGCAGTTATGGGTGAGAGAAAATAAGACACACATCTATTTGATTGTTTCATTAACTATATGGGCCCACAGAGAAACCCATGGCTTTCCTAGAGAGCTGGAAACCCTTCCAGCAGTTCTTCAGTGTAAAATCAAGGGATTGCTCACAGCCTCATCCATTTACACCCCTAATGAACTGGCCCATCTCTGACTCTGGGAAGTTTCTTTCCAATACCAGGCTGAGCAGAATGAGTTGGGTGTCTAAGAGAAGTGCTAAGTTTTTCTCCACGAAATTCACTCTGATGGCAAACAAATGTCATACACTTTGTGGCTGCTGCTTGGCACCTCTGCCATGCTGGCCTGGCAGCCTCAGCCCAGGGCACAGCACAGCATTACAACCAGCACAACTCCCTCCATCGCATGCCCACAAGGGGAAGGCTCAGAAAACAGCCCAAAATTCAATGGCTAGAGAGTGTTATCCAGTGTTCCCAGTTCCCATCAAGGTGAGCAAGAGACACTGGTAGCAAATATCAGTGGACAGCAACCTCCTAATTCTGTATTTGCAAAACATTTAGGATAACACCACTCTGATAATGACTCCTGGCATTATCACAGTACAAACAATAAACATTGGATTTGAGTGTGCGGTAGCTGAGCTTCTCCTGCCCCACACGTGTTTTGCAGCTCGAAGGTGGAGAAGTGAGCTTATCAGAATACACAGTGGGAAAACAGAGCAAGAGAACTAACTGAGTGATGGGGTAAAAGAATAGTTTGTGTCAGGCCCCCTCATGTATGCCAGGGTGTGGAACAGGCACAGATTCCCAAGTCAGCAATGAGCTGACCATCCTACTTCACACTGTGTGCATGCGTTGTCTCCCAAAGCTTATCTGGCCTCCCAGCAAACACTCTGACACTCCTCCCCTCTGTTATTTGCACAAGGAAGGGAGGATACAGGAAGGGAGTGTTTTAGGCTAAGTATCTGACACCCAGAAGCTTGACCCTCTGCTGACTTAAATTGCTGACTAAACGCTGCTGTTGCAGGCAGCCCTCTGTTCCTTTTCTATTTGCCACAGATTATAATTGTATTTGCTTAAATTTAATTCCTGAATAATAATAATTTCTTGGTTTAGCCGTTGCCTGACATTCCAGAAAATGCACAGGAATGACATTATTGCTTCCTTAACCTTTGTTCTTCCTGCCACATATGCTTCTCTTAACATACTTGCAAAGCCCCACCACTCACTTCGAAGAGCCATCAGGATGTTTCCGGGCCATTCTGGGAATTTACTGTTCACATCCTGCCCTCTCTTATCTCTCCCCAGGGTTTGTTCAAGATCCTCTCTTTCTGCATTACAGGATATATAGATTGCATATGTTTTGAGGGAAAGAGCACCTCATTATTTGGCTTTGTGATGCCATTAAGTAATTTCAGGTAACAAAAAAAAAAAAAATATATTTTTTTAACTAAACAAATCATGGTTGTGAGACTGATATAAATGTGCTGTTACCAGAAAAAAACCCAAAGGTACAGGTAATGTTATTTGCACACTTTATTAACAAAATGGAAAAAAAAATTGTCTTTATCACTTCTCTGAGCAACTGCTCTCCACTTCTGGCAGGCAATCCTACTGCTGGCTTATCCATTCATGATCACACCTGCACCCTTCATTAAGATTTATCCTGGATCTTCAGCTATATTAAGCTGGCTTTTACCTAAAGTACCTAAATGACACCTATATCTGACTCTCATGACTTGTGTGCACAAAGGGACAAAGGTTCCTACAGGTTTCTAACACAGAGGGTGAAAGCGGAATCGGGAAGGAAAGGATTATTTTTAGCTACTGGTGACCAACAACAAACTGTGTTGTCCTCTGCAGTTTCACGGATGCTCAGTTCAGTTATGGGTTTTATCCAATAGATGGCTCCTCGGTAGCAGGAAGGATTCTCCCCTTGCTCTCTTTTCCTTCACAGAGTTTCAATATGACTTTCTAATATTTACACAGCTATTATCTTGCAAATATAGGCATTTTGTGCACACTGATAAACACACAGAAGAAGCATGTGTGCGTGAATTAAAGAACAAAAGAAAAACTAAAAAGATGGCATTTCATATCCTTCATGCCACTTTGTCCTCTGCCAGTACAGGGATGCATGAAAAATGACAGCCAGGCAGCCCTGTGGCCTGGAATGCTTCCTAAAATCAAACTAAAAACAAAAATACAACCACAGAAACACGTGAATATTAACAGCATGCCAAGTATGAGCTGTCTTTCTCCCCAAAAATATGAGGACATCTGCATCTTACATATCCCTGACTGAGCAATACTTAAGGAACTTACAGGCATCATTACTCCTCTGTCAATAAAAGATTTTTCAAAAGAAAAAAATAAATTCCTATGTGTAATTATCAATATGATGGACCAGAAGAGCTCTGTGTAACTGACAGGGTGCAAGTTAACATCATCATGACTAATGTTAACGTTCCTGAGACGGTGAAAGTGAATAAATTTTTGTTGATACACAGAAAAACATAATCAGAATAATAATAGCAAGCCCCTAAGACATTCAGAAAAATCATATTTATCCCACATAGGCATTTGCAATTTCTCTGAAGGAGAAGAACAGTTCCCAGTAATTTCTGTCCTGAGATCTATCTTGCACCTCACTCAGATCTTGTCAAAATCTTGTCAACACCTGGCAGTAATCCCATTTTGGAGACTGTGACCCTCTGGTTGGACCACATGATCAAGTGAAAACAGAACACCCACAATAAATAATAAATCTCATAGAAGCCAGGCCACGGCTCTTTAAATTCCTATGACTTAACACTTCAATGGGGTACAACTATAAGCCCACTACACCTGCTGTTAGCATCTAAAATAAAAACATTCCTAATAATAACCTTTATCCTTGAAATACTAAGCTGCTTTAAAAAGTGGGATAAAGGTACCATTTTACTACAAATATACATATAAATATGTAGCATCATAATATTAGCACAATTACAGCCATAATAACTGTCAAGAAAAAAATAACTGGTTAGTCCCTATTCAAAGCTGAGCACGATCAGTGCTTACATTTCAGCACTCCAAAAGGACTTGACTAATTCCATGCCTCAAATCAGCTTTTTGCTGGCTAAAATTTAGAAAACTCAAACCAGCTTGCACTTTGCTCACTCCAAAATAAGCTCAGCAGCAGTATGCTCGATCACAAGCTGCTACGCTTGCTTTCCTTTACCCCTGAGCAGACACCCAAAACAGTCATTTATCCTTCATGTGTACTGTGCAGAGAAACAGCCTCATAATCTGGTGGTCCCTCAGCTCCGGGCATGCAGAAGGCTCTTTGCATGCTCAAAGACATTGTTCTTAAACTGCAAGAAGCAGATTTAAACCCTGGCCAGTCCCAATTATTGGTGAAATACAAAAGCACCATCTTTCCTCCTGCCTCTCTCTCTCAGGAGGCTGCCACCAGCAGAACTTACCCAGACCCAAAGCCAAACCTGCAGACTTTCACCCAACTCCTCTTTCTAAGGGGTAAGATACGAACATGCTAAAAAATCAGAGTTCACAAACGAAATGCTGACGATCATTTTCACTGTGGAGCAGTTTAAAACAGGCAGCAGTGATATTCATTAAGCTGTTAATAATGGATTGTGGCACAAAGCAATTTATCAAGTTTCCACTGTAATTAAAATCACTGAATATTTGGGCACTTGCAATGCACCTAGCTCTCCCTGCTTCTAAAGCTTTACATTTTAATGTGAATTATAGCTCCCTCTCCCCAGAGAGCTACTAAAAAGCCAATTTTAATTGGTATGTTTTTAATTGAGATTACATTATTAAAAAGTGTACATTTCTGTTGAAGAGAGAAAGGAGGTGCCCAGCTCCCCTTTAGTCTCTGTCTCTGTTAGATACAGCTTGCTTATCCCAGCGGGAGGGAAAAATGAAGGGTAGATGCTGTGAGGAAAGTGGAGAAAGCCCTGAACAGCCACAGGCTGTGAAGCCAGGGCAAGGCTGCCATTGACTGCCACAGATGCAGGATTTCCTATGCAGATTTTCATGAAGAAGAGGAATTGCCACAGTCGTTCAGGCTGCTCTTAACAAAAGGCAGATGGAGGAACGCCACGCAGGGATTCCTGCCTCATAGCCAGCTGACATCAAGGGCACGTTTTAGAAAGCTTCTCCTCAAGTTTTCCAGTGACAGACAATCTGTCGTTTTCCATAATAAGTAACTCTAATGTTAAATTATCCTCAAAATCCAAATACGGCCGTGAGCGGATGGGGTCTAGCAAAATCCTCTGGTTCTGCTGGCTCCAGTGCACTGGAGGCAGGGGGTAGGCGGGGAGAGGCAGCCCCTGGGGCAGCCTAGACGCAGTGGCATGAAGAGAATTACCCCAGAAAACCAAGTTGTTCACCTTTGTGCACTGAGATGGTCAGACTGACTTGTCACCAGGTTCAAAAGAAAAGCAATTTCAGGTACTTGGCATCCAATTGCTGGCCACATAAATGGTTCTCCTGCTGGCAAGATGGACTGTCAGTGTCTCTTATGAGTATGGATCTGCTAAGGTAAGTAGACACAAGAGAGAAGGGAGAAATATCAAAGGAGTGCAAAGTAGATAGCAACAGTTGAGACAGATCAAGGGGAAAACCTCCAGAGATCAAAACATGCCAAAAGATGGACAAGATGGTTGAACAAGTGTGAAATATCATGGAATGGCTTTTTCATAACTGCTTCAGAAAAGGTCATGTATTGCAAAAAGAAGGCAGCGTGGGGGGCTGAGAGGTCACTGTAGGCAAACAGGGCCACAAAGACTAACAGAGACAAAGTCAAACATCACCCACTAATACCACAAGTGCTGCAACTCCCCCTCTCATTCTGGAAGGGACTCAAGGAAGAAAAATGGTGAACAAACAACAGAAAAAAGGGTGGGGGGGAAAGGATGAAGTATGAAAGACAAAACTGAAATTATTAAAACTGACAGAGAAAGAAAAAGCTCTGTTACTGCAATTAGGTCAGTAAATCTGTGATTTTTTTTCTAAATTAAGAATTTAGATGCTATGCTCCAGTTACATATGTCAGAAGAAAGTCTGCTCGTAGAGGGAAAACACCTAAACATGCTATTGCTCTGAGCAACAAGGTAAAACAAATACATGAAATTCCCAGTCCCACTCACTAGATCCCTTGCAGATTTAGATCAAGAAAAGTAAAAACAAAACAAAATAAAAGACTATGTAAATAAAGATTAGATCTCATATCCCACCTTGGCATTAAAGGTCACCACTTTCTTTTGCAGAAAATTAATCTCCAGATTACTTAAATTAATGTAATACTCCTTTTGCTTGCTGATTTGAAAACCCCCCACCCAGATTATAGATTAAGCAGGGAAAGGAAGGGCTTTCAGTGACCTCCAGCAGGATCTTCTGAGAAACTTGTGGGGAACAGACTGCAAAGGTAACATACAGAAGAGATGAGGAACAGTAAGAGAGAGAAGTTACAAAAGAAAGGGAATGCGCAAAACCTCAGGGTGATAATTTTTCCTTTCAGCCAAAGGGGTGAATACTGAGACCATACCATGAAGGAAAGCAAATGACAGGAAGCGGGAAAAGACAGGCTGGACAAGATTTGCTTTACACCAACAGAATCTCAAAGGGAAACTGTGCTTTCAAGCCTATAGGAAGATGAACCTGAAAGACAGACGTATCACTGCTTAGGCTGGATATTTTGCACAGATGAAAACATGCAGCAGAACGGCCAGATTATTTGCTGATTTGGCATGTATCAACAGATATATGACTACATCAGATTCTACTCCAAGTGCTAGAAAAGAAAGGCAGCTGGAGATGCTTTACTCCCTTCCCAGAAAACAGATACCTTTTTCTCAGCTCTGGACACAACAAAATCTCATTGGGTACATGTAACTTTCATGGCTTCAACACCAGGAACATTTCCCCAAAGACACAGTGACCCAACAGGTTGCAACAGCCTTGATTCAATTATTTTCTCTGATCAGAGTATCAGGAAAGTTGCTGCCTAACCAAGGGGACAAACTTCATGTTTAAGGTCATGAAAGAACAGTATTGAGTACTAGGTATAAAAAGTATTAAAGCCAATGCCACATCCTCCTTAAACAGATGGCCTTTCAGAAAGATTTAATCAGACACTGAAATGCATGCTGCGAATACTCATTACTAGAACAGGATCAGGCTGGGACAAGTGGCCAGCACTGACGTTATTGCCTACAGGGAATTACCACAGGCATAAACAGGATTTTCAGTGTTTGAACCTCTCTTTGGATAGCAAGCACAGGGTCCCCTTTTCATCATAAAGAAGGGTAAAACAAAAAATTCATGATGGGATGGGCCAGGAGAAGC
Source organism: Chiroxiphia lanceolata (assembly GCF_009829145.1). NCBI lineage: Eukaryota > Metazoa > Chordata > Aves > Passeriformes > Pipridae > Chiroxiphia > Chiroxiphia lanceolata. The sequence goes on from NC_045641.1 coordinate 56,952,813, forward strand.
AAAAGACCTTATAAGAAACAACTATTTTTTTTTTTGGCTTCCTTACCCTCTGGTTTTTTGCCTGTGCTGGTCAAGCCACCACAAAACTCAGTGACACAAACCAGCGTTTTCTGGATCCCACCTTCAAAGAACAATGAGCTCTTGCTCTTCTTATTTTTATGGACACATAAAACAGAGCTGTGACCACTCCCTCCCCTTCAGTATCAAGAAGAAAAACAGGGTATAGCCACAACAACCAGCACTTAGAAGGAGGGGGAAAAAAAAAAAGGAAAAAAAAAAAGAAAAGAGTACTTTAGATCTTTCCCTTCAATGATGGGGTCGGGTTTTTTGAAAAAGGCAAGTTTGCCTTTCAATTCTTTCATCTTCCAGTTTTTCAGAGAAATTTTACTGCAAACATTATTTGAAAGAGTCCTTAAGCTATCTTTTGGCCTGGATTTTTGTTAAACAGTATATGGTAAAATCAGTCACTTAAAATAAATACAATTTTTAGAAGTCACTAAAACCCTTGACATTACCAACAACTGAGCATGTGGGTTTATTTTTTTTCAGTCTAGATGAAAAAGCCTTTTTTCAACACTAAAGAAGCCACCCTTCTCAATTAAAAGATGTTTCTCATATGCTGTGATTAGCAAAGCAAAATGTCCATCTTCACTTCCTGCACCGGCTGGTGAAAACAGGAGGAAAATGCATGAAAAACTTATTGACAGAAGCATTTAAGTCCTTCCCCCTTTAACTCCAAAGGCATCCTGTTGACTTAGTCACTTCCTATGGATTAATGCAGCTACAGGGAGCATCTGAACTTCCCCTGTTCTGCCCAGAAAGGCCCAAAGTTATGATTTCTTTGAAGGCCCTCTGGAGGAGTTCCACCACACGTCTCTTAAAAACTGAAGTTAGTTTTTCCTGCATAGATACTCACATTTTCCTGGTACTATATGCACTATTCTTGGCACATCTGGATATGCAAAAATGTAACCAGACTAATCAGCATGAACAACCTGGGTTTTGATTTCATCTCTGTCCTTTGGTACAAGTCTACGTTCTTGCAAACTGAAGCATAATCATCCCCCCCTTACTCAAGCACTGGTGAGGCTGCACCTTGAATCCTGTGTTCAGTTCTGGACCCCTCACCAAAAGAAAGACATTGAGGTGCTGGAGCAAGTCCAGAGAAGGGCAATAGAGATGGTGAAGGGTCTGCAGCACCAGTCTTTGGTGGCTAAGGGAGCTGGGGGTGTTGAGCCTGGAGAAAAGGAAGCTTAGGGAGAACCTTATCACTCTCAGCAACCACCTGCAAGGAAGTTGTAGCCAGGTGGGGGTTGCCTTCTTTCCTAAAGTAACAAGTAACAGGCTTCAAGTTGCACCAAGGGAAGTTTTGACCAGATATTGGGAAATAATTTTTCACCAAAAGGGTGGTCAGCCATTGAAACAAGCTAACCAGGGAAGTGGTTCAGTCACGAACTCTGGAGGTATGTAAAAGCCATGTAGGTGTGGCACTTGGTGGACACGGTTTTGTGGTGGACCTGACAGTGCTGGGTTAATGGTTGGACTTAATGATCTTAAAGGTCTTTTCCAATCTAAATGATTCTGTGATTCAATGTGAGCAGTGCTCCAAGAAGTCAATGAGATGGCTCATGTACATGATGGCACTTTGAACCCCAGATTACAGCTGAGGTGAGACATGTGAAATATGAGATAGGGACACCACTCCTGTCACCTCCTGAAGAAGAAATTAAGATACACTGGAGTGGCTGAGAAAGACCGAAAGGGAGTGGGGAGAGATGGAGGCATCAGAGAAAGAGTTCCAGATGCCAAGATTATATTGTTAGGGTTGAGGCAGGGTTTGCTAGAGTGGGGCAGATAATATATACACATGATACCATCTGTCTATTCCTTGTCTAGAATCCACAAAGTACTCTGAGACATAACCAAGGAGGCAGTAGAAATGCTGTGTTAGAGCAAAGAGTGAGCAATAGGCAAGCAGATCTGGTATGTGCCTCCTGGCAGCAGGTAACCAAGCACATATTTGTTGACTTCTTGTGACCATAGTGCTCATAAAGTGCTGGGCTCACAGGTGTGCTGGGCTGTAGAACTGGGACAGATGCAGCAGTAACACAAAACTCTTCCAGCGCTCCCTACCAACACTCCTCGGGGAGGCGAGAAAGTCACTGCTCTCGTTACTTATTCTGTCCTTGATCTCTTTTGAGCAGAGAGACTGCAGAACTACATTTCATGATGAAAGCACCTCAGCCAGACACTTCAGTCCAGGCCTGAAACCCAAAGATCACATTTGGTAAGCCTGCAATTCATCCTTGGAAAGATAACAGCAGACTGATCAAGAAATTGCAACTGGTGTCCAAAAGTAATAGGGATTTCAAGTTCATCTCTATTCAAGGTTTTGTGGCTTTGCTATGTTTAAAGACCCACTTCAGAAATCCTGAGAAAGTCACAAAAGGAATTACATCTTTAAGAAAAATAAATAAATAAATACATTTTAAAAAAAATATTTTTCCTCAAATGTGAGAAAGAAGGAGTACAATTTAAAAAGCAAGGATATGGCTGGATTCCTAAAAGAAGGTGAATAACTAAAATGCCTTTTAACATAATGCTACTTTTTTTTTCTCAGAATCACTGTATGCTGCCCAAGCACAGACACCAGATTTAATGTTCAAAAGGTTTTTAACATATTCTAGAGGAACGGTATCCTTCTGCTTAAAGCAGCAGAAATACAGGTTTGAGAATTGTATTTGAACTACATATTTAGCCCAAATTTCATCTATATCTTTAAGATACATATTTACCTTTCTGAAAGTCCACTTCACATTTCCTCCTGACAAAGGCAGAGGATAATGAGATGATCAAGCCATGAGAACCACCCAGCAGAATGGAATTACAGCATCCCTCCTACAGACTTAGAAAAACAAAAGGACCAGACTGATCCTTTGTTTTAATGACTTTATTAATCAATAAAAATGGATTATTTAATATTGCCATATAGTGTGTATCCTTATATGGACACCGTTTTCTTCCAAATATAAACAAGTTTTGCTTGGTTTTCTACAAAGGCAAGAATACTGCATACTCTTAGAAGGTGTCTAATCCTCCCATCTGCTGTTTCTGTAGGAAAATATTTACTTTTTAACATCTGTACTGCATTTACACAGTTCAAACATACACATAGCCCCTGGACTGTACATAGTATTTAGCAAATTTTTAACTAAGTTTTCTTTGTAATTGTATAGTTTTCCCTTGACAAGGAGAGGATCAGACTTTTTCAGGAGGATTACCTCTGCTCAACTCATTTCAAGCAGTTCTTGAATAAAATAGTTCATTAGTTCATGAAAAGGAAAAACTCCAGGGAGCTGCTGGGGAAGGAAGAGAAAAGAACAGAATGTCAGAGTAATTAGGTTTTCAGATTGTCCCTTATCCTCCAGAATGCAGGTACACACACACACGTCCCTCTTCACCTTAGGGAAGCTCATTGCATGTTTTCCCTGGGAATCGGTGTTCCAGAGATTGAAGTTCTAACCAAGCCATCATTTCCCAGAAAGATATTAAAAGATACCTCTTCCTTATAGCACATTTTGATTGCTAGACCATAGTGCAAGAGCAGCCCCATCTCCTTTGCAAGTATTTAAATACCTTAGTTTCAGAGTTATTCAAAATTCAGTTTCCTGACCTGGTTGATGCTGACAAACCAAAGGATCTCCACTCACCAGGAATCACTTGTGCCTGCCCAGGCACACAGGCAGCCTGGGAACAGCAGAGCCACTGACTGTAGCTACCAGGGATCAGGGAAAAGATTGACCAGGAACAAGAATGGCAAGTGGGGAAAACTGGAGGGGTCTGCAATTGTTCACTGGCAATTGCTGACAAGACGACAACCTCTTCTGATCTCTGCCTGGCACAGCAGAGTTACAGAGCATCCCAGAGCCATACCAACCCACAGGACACCAGATCATCACCAGGATTGACAACACTGTACAGTTTTTGTGGCTTTACACCACGTGGTTCAATGGAAAGCGTAGCTCACAGCAGCACAGCCTTCACACTATTCTCCTGTGGTTCCTTCTGTCTGTTTTACATTAAAAGCATTCACATAGTCTGTAGGTCTCCATCCAGACCAACTAAACTGTGAACTAAGATGCCGATGAAAACAGTTCTGGTGATACTTCCCTGTGCTTTGTCATCCTCTCATTTCAAATCAGCTTGAGACCACCAAGAAGGAGCTGATAATCATCAGAAACATCACTGGATCACTACTGTCCTGGCATGGATCTGTGACCTTGAATTATGCATTCACAGAAGACAGTATGACTGGAAAAATCAGGATATGTCAGAACAATGTGTTGAAGCCTTTATGAACTCTTCAATTCTTCTTGTTAAAGGATGCATAGTTTGAAAAATGGATTTTCCCACAGATCTGTTGGGATTTTCCAAAAATAATGTTTTGCAATACTCTTAAATTGTTACATTCCAATTGCTATTACAAATTAAACTCTGGACTTCCATCTGCTGACAGAGGGCTTAGTTTCAACCCACAGTTTTGGACAGAAGTTTCAGTTTTGAGCACTATGAAAGACTCCTTCATTTAGATATCATAATTTAAAAGAAACTGGTAGGTTATGAACTGAGCTATAACATGATATAAAACAACTCTTACAGGAATGATGATTTGCATATCAGATTATTAAATTAAAATCTATCAAAGATCATTTATTGAAATAAACAGTCTATCTGCCCTGTTTCTAGAAACATTTTGCCTCAGGGAAAAATTTAAACCTGGGCAGATAATCAGGATAAGGTATTTGAACACTTAAATCCTGCTGGAGTCTTCAAAGTAGGTGTTAAGTGGTGCATTAAATTTGTGCTTTTTCTTCTGAGCAGGGTAAATTTGCTCTTCTGTAAATAGTGGGAAAAGCCTTTTACAATAATTTGAATCCATGAATAAATGTAACATATTAAAATTTCTAAAGTACAACCACTAAATGTTTTTGTACATAAGCCAAATGAGTTGAATATCCAGGACTAAAATTATTCGAGTGACCACAGAAAGATAATATATAATTAAAATGACATCTGCACCACTAAACGACAGGATGAGAGAAAGTGACATCACAGATCTCATGTTAGCTGCAAGCATATTATTAGATCTAAACCTGGCTGTAAAATTACTATCTACCCATGGGATTATCTTTAGGCATTCAGAAGCATTGTTTCATTTACTGATAGAACAGGGATGATAACAGGTTGACTTTGCTTGCCACGTTGTTTTTTGGCCTTTCTTTATTCTTTGTTCACATTAGCTGCAGATGAGAGGAAGACAAGCTTCAGCTGAATCACTGTCATGGAGCTTTTCACTGTTTGCTCCAAAGGCTTTTTTCACCCGTCCCATCACCCCCACCTCAAGAAAAGAACCCAAAAGTATTTTTAATGATGTTAAAATCAATGAGGAGTAAAAGATGCACACAATGTAACATCTAGGAATGTGGCAGCCTAAGGAATACCCATTGGCCTGATGGACCTCAGGGAGATAATAAAACTTGGCTTACAGCTCTCAATATTAGCACAAACCAGTAGCCACCAGTTATATCTTGGTTCATTAAAATTCAATGCCAAAATTTCGAGTGGCTTCAGTGGGTACATTTCATCATTTGAGACCTAGGACACAGGACATAATTCTCCTTCACATGCAGGGCTACCTGGGATACCTAATCTCTACAGATTTAATTTCTGGATTAATTTAAAAAAACCCTGCATTTTGATCTGTTTCACATACCATTTTTATGCCCCTGGCAAATTATTAAGTTGCCCACACTTGTAACAAGACTCACGCACCACCAACCTAAAACAGTCCAAATTCTAAGAGCATGTAACAAAACAGACAGTGAAAAGGGAAAAAGAGGAAGCTCCAAACTTTCCAGCCACTTCTGAAAGCCACAGTAATAACTCTGAACTGCAAAGGGGATTTAATGTGCCCTTAGAAATCTGGTCTTAAGTGTTTAACTCCCAGCATTTGAAATAGCTCCCACATGCCAGTTTCGCAAACTAGGCAAAAGTCCAGGAGCAGATGGGTCCATGGACTTATGCATACACTGCTAAGGCAAACATGGACCTTGTACTTTCCTCCACACTGCCCTGATACTGGGTAGCTACTGCCATGTGTTATCTCTTACAGCACCTCCCTATATTCCTTCCAATATAACCTTATACCTCTGCTCCATCAACCAGTAAAACCTGCAAACAGGCTGCATATGCACAGATTTCTGCCTCCTGCTCTTGTCACAGAATATGCTGAGTTGAAGGGACCCACAAGGATCACTGAGTCCAACCCTTAGCCCTGTACAGGACCATCCCCAAGAGTTGTACCACGTGCCTGAGAGTATCATCCAAACACTTCTTGAACTCTGTCAGGCTCGGTGCTGTGACCACTGGCCTGGGGAGCCTGTTCCTGTGCCCAACCACCCTCTGGGTGAAGAATCTTTTTCTAATATCCAACCTAAACTTCCCCTAACACAACTTCAGGCCATTCCCTCAGGTCCTGTCACTGGTCACCACAGAGAAGAGATCAGTGCCTGCCCCTCCTCTTCCCCTCATGAGGAAGCTGCGGACTGCAATGAGGTCTCCCCCCAGTCTCCTCCAGCGTGAAAGAACAAGTGCCCTCAGCCACTCCTCACATGGCTTCCCCTCAAGGCCCTTCACCATCTTCACTGCCCTCCTTTGGACCCTCTCTAATAGCTGATTATCTTTTTAATATTGCAGTGCTCAAAACCACACACAATATTCAAGGTAAGGCTGCACCAGAGCAGAGCAGAACAATCACCTTCCTTGACCAGCTGGTGATGCTTTGCCTGATGCCCCCCTGGACACAGTTGGCCCTCCTGGCTGCCAGGGCACTGCTGACTCATATTCAACTTGCCATCGACCAGGACCCCCAGGTCCCTTTGCTGGCACTGCTTTCCAGCCTCTCATTCTCGAGTCTGTGCGAACATCCTGGGTTGCCTCATCCCAGGTGGACAATCCAGCACTTTTCCTCGTTCAGCTTCATATGGTTGATTACCCAGCCCTCTAATTTGTCCAGGTCTCTCTTCAGGGTTTCCCTGCCTTCAAGGGAGTCAACAGCTCCTCCCAGTTTTGTGTAGTCTGCAAACTTGCTTAGTATCCCTTCCAGTCCTGCATCCAAGTAATTTATAAAGATTTTTAAGAGCAAAGGCCTTAAGATGGAGCCCCACTAGTGACAGGTCACCAGTCTGATGTTACCCCATTCACTGTTACCCTCTGTGCTCGACCTGTTGTCACTAATCTTGCTTTTCTTTCCATTTTCCCTTTTATAAGGGAGTGACCATCTCAAGTATAGTGAAGGATTCCACTCCGTGCTACTGCCACAGAAATACACCGCATTTTATTAATAACAGTTAATACCTTTAATCCATGTTGGATTATTTCTTTGCCCCTTTTATCCTTTGATAACTGATACACAGAACAGACTTTTCATGCAGACCCCTTTGGCATGAATCTTTGATCCAAATCTTTCCATACATACAGCCACATCAGTATGCCATTAAAAGTTCTCACTGGACCTGTGCATTAGAAATGAGGTGTCTGCAAGCAGCTTAGATACACCATTCCTGTTAGAAAATACAGCAAAGAGCAGCAATACTTCTGAATATCAGTGTTATTTTTAAATGTCTTCTGGAGGTAGACTAAAGGTAAACTAAAATTCATTTTATCCTGAAAGGTGACAGCTGGGGTGAAGTGGTGAGGCCAAAAAACTGCAAAAAGTTGGGAGGACCCAGTCTCACCTGTGCTGTTAGCCCATCAGCATTGCTCTTCATCTCAGAAACATCTCTTATATTTCAATATTAACAGCTTCTTTAATGTCTGTGTTGTAGTGTGGTTCATCTCAATTGTTAAAATTTGTCTCAGCTACCTTAAAAATGGAATTCCCACTGATATTCTTTGTTTCTCACTACACATCCATAATTAATTGGTTAACTTATTTTTAGGGATACTGTGTGCAGTCTGCAGTAAAAAATGGTCCAAAAAGACAAGCAGACCTGAAGAACTTTTGTATCATAGAACTGAAGCAACTATTTCCAAATGCTTCATATACCAATAATAGAGAGATGTTCACAAAAACGCATGTGCCTTCAGATACTTCATAAACAACAGCGATCAAAAAACAAACAAAAAACCCCTCAGACTGCCTTATGACCAAACAAAGCAGGAACAAATTATTTGCTACTAATGCATATGCATTGATTTGCATATTTCAGGTGGTATTTACTACCTTTCTAGTTAGCCATCTCTATATCAATCGACTGCTCTAACCAGACATTCAGGTTCTTTCCATGTTGCAAAGCTGTAGGAACTGTCACAGGGCTTATAAAATGTGCCTCAGCTCCTAGGTAATGATTGGGTTGAAACACTCAGTGGGGCCTTCTTTTTCTCTGGTCCTTAAGGAAAAGTAGCATAGACACAACACCTGAGTTTAAGATGAGAAGAAATTCTACAGGGTGAATCCTTCCTTCTGGGTCTAGAAACTGGGTTGAAAAGTCATGCTAGATGTAACATTTTCTGCATCCTTACTTGAACAGAAATACTAAAAGAAGCAATCTTGTAGTGTGTTAACAATTCTGCATAAACACCAACCCTGCCTGATGGTACATAAAGCTAAAAGTTAATAAAATCTTCACTAAAATACTCTGGCTGTTCGAACAGACTGAGTTTGCTTTTTAAACTGAGGCTTATGTCACTTACAGTTTTTCTCAAAACATTTGTTTACCCATATATTTATCACAGAAATAGCCTTACCTCAGCTGCATCTTGCTGGTGCCTGTAGACAATTGCATTTTTTATGGTTTGGATAAAAAATCCATTCAGTTCCTTTTGTTTCTTGTTTGGAAAAATGCGTAGCAGTGGGATCATTATGAATGGGAAAGAAACTGTAAGATATTTTAAAGCAGAAGACATTGAATCAGATTGTGAAGGCATATAACAGTCTTCCCCTCCCGCTCCTTTCATTAATATTATAAAACTCATCAAGTGGGATGTGTTCCCTTTGTGAAACTTGTTTTTTCCTCTTTCCCTCTCCATCTTTTTCTTCCACCCTCACAGGCTGGTAAAGGATTTCCTTTTAGAAATGCCATGCTGTCCAGGACTCTCCTGCCAGACAGATGCCTTCCAAGCTTGCTTTCACAATGCTTCAGGATTTTGGTTCAGCTTTTTGATGCCACAGAGCCACCACAACAAAGGGGAGCATTATTTCCTCTACCTACCCAATTACACAGAGAAGGTGTGGGATCTTGAACTAGCCTGGCAGCTTATGGCACCAATCTATGAAATTGTGTAGTGTTCATTCTCATTTACAGTTTTCCAGTATTAAGGAGCATACAAGAAGGATGAGGACAAACTCTTTCTTTATCAGGGCCTCTTGCAATAGGACAAGGGCTACTGGTTTTAAACTAAAAGAAAGCCAATTTAGATTAGATATAAGGAAGATGTTTTTCACAATGAAGGTTGTAAAACACTGGAACAGGTTGCCCAGAGAGGTGGTAGATGCTCCATCCCTGAAAACATGCAAGGTCAGCATGGACAGGGCTCTGAGCAACCTATCTAATTGAAGACATTTCTGCTCATTGTAGGGGGTGTGACTAAATGACTTGCAAAGGTCCCTTCTAATCCAAACTGTTCTATGATTCTATTTTATTTTGCTTCTAAACAGGTCGTACATTCTGGAAGAATGGTCTCCAGTCCATGGCCTTCACAGTCAGGAACTAGAAATCTGAGTGAAGTCTTGCATCCTAATAAACCCCTCACTAACTTATGAACAACGTAAAACTAACAAATCAGTCATTGGACAAACCCTGTCCTGCCAACAGAGCAATACAGTGTGGAAATTCAGACCACATAATGAATCAGCAGAAGAGATGAACCAAGGAATCCAACCTCAAACCCTACAAAGACTTGCTTTAATGAAGGGCACACTCTTAGACATGTAGGGGCACATTTCTGTCCCTTAAGAAACTGGTCACAAATCACACTTCGCAATCAGGTTAAACATTGACCCCGGGACAATTTGGATACACAACTCCAGAAGGAAACAGTTCATGTGCTGTGAGTCCAGGTGCAATCTGTAATGCCAGCAGGATCAGATGGGCACAGAAAACTTTGCCATTGTGCCACCTGACATTACTGAGTGCAGGTCTAGACATCAAGAAGATAAAACTTCAATAGGATTGATTATGGTGTGGCTTCCTCATCTACAATTCTTACTGCCCTTGAATTAACAAGACCATCATCACCATGAAGCCTTAGCTTCTGCGTCCTAGAATTAAATGGCTTTATACCCCACTTGTGCATTGCTATCTATTCATCTGACAATAAGTGTATTCTTTTCATGATGCCTGTTATCTTTATCCTTTATAGCCACTAACCAGGCTGCTGCTGCTATTCAAAAAATAATTGGGAGGACTTACACTATCTGCTTATGCTCCTCCACCTCTTTTCTGTGGTGGGTTGTTAATGTTGTTAGTAGATGGGATTTCAATCTCTACCACGTTCAAAAAACTTTACACTTAAGTGCTGTTACTCTGGTTTTAATGAGAAGTGTACAAATACCACAAAAACTGCAGGACCCAGAAACTTTTCTCTCAGATGAACCTGGAGCACTGTGTTCCAATACTCTCAGTTTCTGGAGCAAGTTTCATTAATGGTGACAGAAGCTGCAGAGCATATGGTGGAAATCTCGAGGGTGTATTTGGCCTGTAGGTTGCATTCTGAACACCTCTGAAATAAAGTCAACTATAAATCTTCCTGCAATGGCTTCAGTATGTTCAGAATGACTTTTAGGAAGTTACCATAAGGAAGAAAACAAATGTAGACTATACTCACGGGTTAGAATGAGGAGAGGCTTAAACAAAGACATTTCAAAGAATGTTCTACAATTCTTAACAAAGGGGTCATCAGGATTCTTCTTGGAATCCACATCAGTACCAAAAGCTACGCTACCAACGACATCCAACGTAAAGCAGTTGTAACACCTGCATTGAATTGAAGAATTATACATTGTTATCTACAAATCACATATCTTAGTATCTTGCTTCTACAAACATCACATAGCATTAATTTTTGCCACTGAGTTTCGGTTTCCTTTTAGATTTGAGCTTTGCCAACAGGAGATGTTTCCATCATTCTGACAAATGCTGATGCTTAATAACGGTCAGCTTCTCTCCACATATAAAGTGAACATATTTTCATTTAGCTCAATAATTCCATCAAAGATTTATTAGAAATAAACAATTTAATTTGTTATTACCTAGAAATCAAAGGCAACACATCGTCAGAGATTCATAAGCATTTTCTTAGTATGCATCCTAATAAAAGAGATCACTCCTTTCTCATGTTCAACTGCAAAAACCACATCTATTACCAGTCCCGCCTAAACTCTCAGAGACAAGAGTTGCTTAAATAAAATAACACTGCTTAAGGATTTCCTTCCTCTTCTCTATACCTCTGTTGTAATGTAAATCCATGGACAAAACCAAGAGGAACTGCCACCATGTGAAATCTGTATCTCTGCAGAGGAGCAGCCAGTGCTTCGAGAATTACAAATCATCTGTGGACCATGATCTAGAAACTTCAGAACTTACTGAATCTCTCCCTGCATATCTAACTATCTATCCAGTTGCCTCACCATCTTTATTTTTCTACTGGGCTTTAGCAGCTATTTAGTTTCGAGATAAGTGGACTGAGAATGTAAAATATCCTTGAAATTTCATTTTTCTGATCTGTGGTCAAGTCTGAAATGAATGTTCTTCTACGATCTCTTACAAAAGGCTAATTTCAGTCTCTGGAGTTTTAACCTGAATGAGCATGTACGAAGAGAAGGTCAAGAGTCAGGCCCATTATATCCTGTGTACATTGTGAAGCAGTATTTCTAAACTATGATCTTTGGGCGCTGTCATTCTGATGACACCAGATCAGATTTGAAAGATTACAACAATACTGCAAGGTGAAGTAACTTTGGGTCTCCAACTCTTACAAACACACACACGAAAAAAAGAAAAAAAAGAATTTTTAGAAGCTGAAATGTTAAAAAGAGCATCCATTGCCACAAAACAATAATTTCAGGGGCACTCAAACATTTATCTCTCCAAGGTACTGAAAAAGAACTTAAAAACTAAATTTTGACTTGTTGGTAAAACACAAAATGGCTAAAGACAACTAACATACAAGATCACAGGAGGTTATAGATATGGTATTTACATCCAAAACCAACTCTCAAGGCAATTTTGTGAAACTGTAGTGGAATGAGAATCACATTTATAACTGTCAAACCTGCTGAAATGGTAGTATGGTAAAACAACTGGAAGATCATGTTCTGAGATGGTCAACATCATTCATTTATGCTTTCAAAAGTTCTTTTCTAAAATGCCTCTTGAGAGGTGAAACCCTATAATAGATCAATAGCTAAGAGACCAGGCAAAGACAAAAGAAAAGTGGAAAAAAGGGAAAAGTCTGGAAGGACTCAAAAGGTCAATTTTCATCAGAGCACTCAGCTAGTGTAATGTATCTTGAGGTTTTATAGCATCTCTTCAGGTGATAAAGAGATCTCTGTACACACACATACACTTGCATGTGCACATGTATACATGTCCTTGAAAAGAGATGAATGAACTGTGGCTAAATATCCATTTCTTCAGATGAAACAATATTATTTGTGCTTCTTCAGTTTGAGGAAAATCATGAAGAACTTCAGAGGGCACTGACCAACCCAGCAAATGAAGTGTACACAAAAATAGGGCCTATTAGAAAGAACACATTCAAACCACTCATATGCTGCACTGCGTCCTAGAGGAAATGCATCTACTCAGAGAAGACAGTGTTGTGAACAGTTCAGTGAAAACCTCTGATGAAAGAGCAACAAAAAAGATAATAGGATATTAAACGCATAACAAATGAAAGCACAATATGGAAAATATTAAAATGTCATTTTATAAACCAGTGGGTGCATTCTCATCCGGAGTACCGATCCCGTTGTTTCACAAAAGGCTAGTGTGCCATGAGGGGGGAATGTGAAGAATCTGGTGAGAATTATTAAGTGCTCAAAAAAACCTCATATAAAAAAAAGCAAGAGGGTGATGGACTGGAGATATCTGATATCAGATCAATTCTTATACTTGCACATTATTGGTAGACTGTAGTGAACAGACTGGGCAGGGATTGACACAGCCCTCCTTTCTGCTTCCAGCTGTTAAAACTTCATTAAACAACCACTAGAAATACATTAGATGCTTTACCAAAATTACTTTTCAAGTATGCAGTGGCTGCCCCCGGGAAGAAAAGGAATTTATCAGACACATCCTCTATTAATCTATGATCTCCACTCTTAAAAGTAAGGGAGGAAGAAAAAACTTTTATACAGCAAGTGCGTATTTAGAATAACTGCTGCTACTGACTTTTTTTTTTTTTTTAATCTGCTACTAATTTCTGGCACGTAGAACATACCTCTGGATATCAAAAGCTTTGCCAGAATCTGCGTAGACTTTCAAGTTACACAGCAGGATGTCACAGGCCTGGTTTATTAGTGGTGTAATCTAGAAAGGAACACGTTGAATTGTGAAAAACATGAAAATCTTAAGGAAAAAAGAAACAAACAAAAACAATTATTCACAATTATTTTTATCTGGTAAATGGGATGGAGCTCAGGTTCCTCTGCAAGTGTGGTTAGGCATTTATGCACAGGTAAGATGAAATGTTGGCACTGTCTGCTAAAAATAAACCTACAAATTACAGGGGTGACCTTCTCCAGCTCTGGGTCTAAATACAAGAGGCTCTGTCACTTACCTGACCTATGCTTCTTGCTCACCTGTGGCTACATACACAGAGAGCTATCAGGCAAAATATCCCCCTCTCTTTCTAATCATTCCAGCTGAAGATTTATCATGATCTGTATTTAGAGTACTTTACACTCAGGTTACATATGCTCCAGGGCAGAAAGAATAGTATTTTCCAAAGTCCCAAAGTCCTGTAAAGGTATTGGCATCAGAGTCCCAGCACTTCCATCCTGCTGTCTCTCGGTTTGAGGGATTTTACATGTACATTAGAAAAGCACCCTGCGTACCACTACAGGCAGCTGAGGGCAAACTGCTATTGCTATACGAGGAAAGGATTTTCTGGATGATGCCATTAAATGGACATTCACATGATTTATTCAACTAATTGTTCTTTCCAGTCACTGACACATGATGGTCGGGTAGACTTACCCACAGCCTGGCTGTAGCTCACAGTGCAACAGTCTCCTCTCTAGGGCTTCAGTGAAACCATAACACAGGCAACCAAGAAGACCTCATTAAAGTCTCTCTTTCTTTCTCTTTAATTTTTTACATATGAAAGGGATCAGACACTTCCTTGATTACACCAACTACAGGGGCAGAGGAAGGGTATAGCAGCAATCCAGCTGTGAACCTAAAGGAATTATGTCCTATGGCTCTCCCACAGAGACTGCCAAGAAATCCTTACAGCCTACAACTTAATACCACAGTCTTGCCTCAAGAATTATGCCAGGCGCCCACAACATACACACAGAAACCTGCCTCTCCTTCCTGAACAACCTCCTTCAGCATACGGATGTCAACAAACATGAGAACAGACTCGTCCTACTCCTCTGACATTTTTGTTACCAAAAAAGACTTACTGCAGCCTCGCCGCACTCTCTGAGAGCTGTGCAGCCTGCCCAGCCAAGTCCATTTTGCTTGGCACTTCTACCTCTGTGAAACTGGCATAACACTTTGTGCACAGGCACACTGCCATCCTAACACATGGGCAAGACTATACACAGTCAAAAGGCCAACGCGGGAGCATCCAATATGTTTTCCAAAGGCAGAAGTCTGAGTCAAGAATGTGTCTAGCTGCTCTTGAGGTCCCGTGCCTATACAGGAGAAATTTCATTTCAAAGCCGGGGTGATTTGGGCTTTGCCACAGTCTCACAAGACAATTCTGACGGCAGATTAGTATTTGGTAACAGTAGCTGTTACGTGTTTGGGAGGGGCACACCATGTCGTGTGGCAGTTCTCTTTCCCTTTTGGCTTTCCAAAGAAGATCCCCCGCAGTGAGCTGCTTCTCAAATGGTTCAACAACATTAACACATTTCTGTTCAACAGACTGAACCAGGGTGAAATATTTTATAATCTCTGAGTCCAGCCCCTCCAATGAATTGAACCAGTCAAGGAGAACAAAATGAAAATCTGTATTTTAAGAGGTATGATGTTTCCTAAACAGATGGTGATCATTTCAGATGTTCCTGTTATTGCCTTATTTTCTCTTTTTTTTCATCACATCACCAGATCTGCAACCACCCAGCTGGTTGCTATTGCTCTTCAACAGCTGGCAGAGATATCAGGGGCACGTCTGGCCAGGGCATCCCACAGCACCTCTGCACTTTCCTCATTCCACCAGCTTTCAAAATACTGTTGCAATTCATTTCTAGCAATAAGGTATTTTTATTAGTAAATCTAACCAGGAAAATAAGGAGGGGAGCACATGGATTTGATTTATTGTTAGCATGATAGGACAGAGTCATATCGATGAGACAATTATTTGTGTATGAAAGCTACAGGGGATATCTACTCAGGAATTGTAGGTTGTGTTTGAGTTTTTATTCCCCTGGGGCTATAAATTAGTCCAAGATTGCAAACTACGAAGACCACAGACTGAAACATTCTCAAGTCCCTTAACACCCCAAACTCTTTGTCCAATTGTCAAGAAAAATAGTGTTGGGGGAGGTGAAATACACCAAACCTTGAAAACCAGCACAGAAACAGACACGTTGATCTACACTGCCTTGGTATCAGTTACTTTCTATACATTCTCATTTGCCAGTTAGAACATAAAACCTGCATAACCTCCCTGAGATTCAACTCTTGGTAGGTAAACAAACCCCAGCTGCTCTGTGTTCAGATTGGCTGAGAGGAACAGGATGAAGAAAAATCTAAACAATATGGTCCCTGTAAATATTTGATCTGCCAGTTATCTAATAGCAAGAGTAGCCCAGAGTCCAAATTTCTTTCTTTTTGCCAAAGAAGAGCATTTGGGGTTAGGGTTTTCATGATGCCAGGGGCTTTGCTGTTTAAATCCTGCCAATATGCTATTTGGCACATAACAACAATTAGTTTCTGCTTCTGCGTACACGCAGCGCATGTGGATGTTTGCACTGTTCAGAGGCATCGGAATCACGTTCCTCTAGTTAGATGTGGCCCTCGGTATTCACTAATATTATTATTCCCCTTATTATTAGCAGAGCAAACTAAAAAGTAGAAGGCTGGATCATGTTCACTGTAGACAGACACACTGGAGACTTTACTGTTCGCATACAGAAGCAGAAGTTGCATTGGACCCCTTGTCCCACAAATGTCATGAAATATAAAGGAAGGAGAAGGAAAAAGAATACATCCCTAAAACAAGAATTGCTTCTGTTCCAGATTTCAAGTCCCTGAATAAAACCAGGAAAAGACTAGAGTGTCAGGAAGACGTTTTGTGAGCGGATTTGTTCCCACCACCTGACAGTGGGCCTTGCTATTCCTGGGCACAACTTACCAAAATGAGCAACTCAACCAGACACTGACCCGTGGCTCAAGGATATGCACATTTCACATATCAGTTTTTATGTTAGTTATTTGATTTGCCTTAGGTGAGCACGCTTGCTTTGCCCAGCAACAACAACAATTTCCAGAGATCCTTCCAAAATGCCTTTGACCAACATGCACAAACAGAATAAGAGCAAATCAAGGAAATCTTAATGGTTGGACTGTCAGATCTTACATCCTAGTGGGACATGAAAGATCTACATGCCTGAGAGTGACACTAGAGGATTTTCCTGCACTGTTCTGCCACGTTATCCCAAGTTCTGCTTTGTGTCTCCCTTCATTTGAAAGAAATGCCTCAACACAAACTCCACTTCACAGGTTATTTAGGACAATGCTACATTATGCTGTGCTCTCTCCTCTAATTTTTGTGTTCCGCTTTGTTTTAATGGTTTGTTAATGGAGGAGAGGATTCCCAGCATACTGATAGGAGATGACAAGACTACTGCAGCACCATCAGAATAAATAAAAATCAATAGGTTTTCTGCTGGTGTTGGCTGTAAAAGAGAGCAAAGCTATTTATCAAGTCTGACAAGGGGTCCAGAACTGCAGGATCATCACAGGCACCACAGCAAAAAGAAGAGGAATAAAATAAGAAATACTAAATAGGGAATCAAGATCGGTACAGTAAGATCACTAACATGTCAGTTTGTTTCAATACATAATAGCTGAGGAGAGCATGACAGGAACACTGGGAAATTATTCTTTTACTTAGAGCCTCCAGGTATTCATCAATTCCTCATGAATTACATCTTGGATCAACTTTCAGTGATTGGTAATATTCCCATTTAAAAGATAAAAGTTGTTTCATGTGCAGAGAATTTACATAGCTTCTGTCAGATCACCCACAGGCAGTCAATGTCAAAACTGGAAGTGAAATTTCTTGGGTCTCCTGCCTCTTGTCTCTCATTTCTCATTCTTAGTGCTCCCATAGCAATGGTACTATGAGGGGGTCTTACTGGAAAGAACTTATTATCAGATCTGCTACCAACTCCAGTGGCATATCATAGGGGATGCTACCAAATCTTACTGCAGGACCAAGCTTAGAAGTCTATTGCTTTATGCTATGCTCACCACCACTATAGTATTTGTATTTAATGTTATCTGGAGCCAAAACTTCCTTCACTCGGAGTGGACTGCCTTAGTAATCTTCACATGCTTATTGGAAAAAGAAAATTAAAAAGGGAGAACACCAAATATATAGAAATCCATAAAAGCAACAGTGAAACAGTGCATGGCTTTTAAAGAGAATTTGAGAAAAGAGAAAGCTAGAGAAGATGTCAGAAGCTCTTGAAAAATGTTATGAAAATAACTCTCTGCATACACGCAGCAATCACTATATGGGCTACCCAACAGCTCTATAACCTCTAGTTTCAGTTCATTTCCTGTAACTGAAAAATTAAAAATTTCTGGAATCAAGTTTTTTATCATTTGGTGACTGGCTGTTGGAGATTTTTGCCAAACTAAGGGGAAATTCCTCAAGCTCAGCAAACTTCTCAGTGACATTACACTACTTCTGTGGAGCGACAAGAGCCACAGCAGTCAGGTGTCTCTGTGGAGCACTGCAGGTTAAATCTTAGCAACATACATTAGCTGTGCCTTGGCTCTTGTCCTCCAGCCAGGTTAAAGTAGATGACCAGCTTCTCATTCTTGCTAGCCCTGAAACTGTCCCTTCTTGTGTTTCTGAAATGGACTTATCAGGAACCACCAGTCTCTGGCTCTTGGTGCATCTTTTATCTGAAGTGATTGCTATGGGGAGCCCAAGGAGTTGTTAACATTTCTTGCTCTGTCACAGGCTAACAGCTCTCAGTTCTCTCAGAGCATCCAGACAGACAAGTCTATGTTTGGAGTGGCACTAGGGGCTGCAGCACTCAAGGAACCACTCAGCAGGTCTGCAGTCTCTCCAGCATCACTGGGAAGTTTGCATACAGGAACAAAGGCAAGGCAGACATCCAGAGTGAACAGAGAGGAAGACTTTGGTGTGGAATTTTATCAGAGCTTGGACCTCTGTGGCAAAAGAATCAATGTCTTGGGAGAAAAAATAAGGAAAGTGCTTAGTAGTATTTATAAATATGTATAAAATAACATATCCAGGTTATTATGCAATAAATTAGTACCAAAGCTAGCTTGTTTGTAACTGCTTTGAAGTACAGAGGAAGGGTTTATTATAAACAGGATGTCTTCTACATAACTCCGAATACTCTGTAGTATGGCCAATAGTAGAATATGGTATTTTTGTTTCCATGCTGCTGCAGAGGTTCTGAGAGAGTACCAAATATGGGAGAGTTAAAAAGTGAGATCATAATTGATGAGCATCAATTTCCTTTGAGAAGTGTTGGTATGGCTTCCAAATTAAGCAACAGCAAGAAAAGCACATGGGCAAGGACTTAAGTTGCATTAACTTCAGATCCCAGGATTGTTAATGTATTTGGGTAGAAAATGAAATGTGAGGCTGAGGAGCAGTTCTTAAACTCATATGGGCTTACTGCAAGTGTCTCTCTGTGTCAAAATGGACAGACTTCTGCTGAAGGCATGGGAGAGAGGAACAAAGCTGAGCTTTTCAGAGAGACCTGCCCCATTCCTCTTTTTCCTACTTGGTGTAGAACGGGAGGAAAAAGTAACCATTTCCAGGTCACCCTGAGCCCATGCACAGTCACACCCCTTCCACAGAGCTTGGAAGAGGCATCATGGGGAAAGGTCATTATCAGGCTAAAAATAAAGAGCTCAGTCTTTGCATGCGAGACGGCTACCAGGCACTGGCCAGCCCTCAACTCTACCTCCTACCACTATTCCTTCGTTCCAGCTCCACCACCAAGCATTGCAAAGGGAGTGCCATGACTTCTCCTCCCAAGTCAGTTTGATCAGTCAGACCCTGCAAACCCACGTGTGCCCAAGCAGGACATCCGAGGCTCCACTCGCTTGCCCTCGCTGTGCTCCTCAGCCCAGCCTGCCCGGCTGGTGCCGGCAGAGGTTGCTCTCCGCAAATTGAGGGGAGAGCAGTGTTATCTTTTGTTAGTCCGCCAGAAAAGAGCTGATGACCTGCAGTAAGATTAATTTCCACCAGGAAAATGCAAAACTCTCCTCTTCCCACCATGCCATGTGCACCTAATCGCTTGCATATTTAAACACCCTTGCCTTGCTAAAATTTCGTGATGGAGCCGGTGACAGAGCAAATGTCGGGGCGCATAACCAATGGCATTGTCAGTCGTGATTAATCAGCATCTCCACCAGGCTCACGGCCAATTAGAATTTACCATAATAAGGAGGTGACAGCCGGTGTTGCTAAGCAACCGCTGTCTATAGAGCTGGGAGAGGCAGACACATTTAGATGTTACTGTGGATTTCGACAGCGGCATGTCAAAACAACACAAGCGTCTGCCCAGTGGAAAATTTTACAACCCAGGACTGGGCACCAGAGTGAGGCATGATTCCCTTTCAGAATAAAATACGTAAAGGAAAAGGTGATTTTTTTTTTTGTTGTTGTGGAGTTGATTTTTTTTCCCCTTGAAAGAAGACTTTAACCAGTCAATCATTTATCTGCGTTTAATTAAGAGATATCGTGTCACTGCAACAGGACTTTGTTACCAGGTAATGGGCTCCCATGGCTGAGCAAATGCTGATACATTTATAGGAAATTAGCAGCAGGTCAGCACAGAGACATTTATTTTCAGTCAGAGGTATTTATCTGGCAATGACATTCTGTTCCAGTGACTTATTTTATTATATGAAAGGATTAAAGAATAAAAGGAGGAGGGGAGGGGAAGGAGATGGAGAAATGAAAATAGACTGATAGCAGTTCCTGTGTTAATGTGAGAGTTGCTGACTCTGCACATCATGAAAAGCTATGTTCCAACTGGGAGCAATAACCTTACTGTACTTTAGCTTACTCCTAACAGGATAGGGAAGATGTAAGGGTCCTTCTTGAGTATGCTACACTTTCATGGACAAACTGGCTCATATAGAGGAAGACAGAGGATCACATCCTCAGCTGAGCTATTCTGACTTTCACCAGTCTATGACCTGGATCATGCTGTACTTATGCTCTACTGCAGGTGCTCTTCGGGCCTAAATAAACTGGTACAAAGTAGCAAGTTTTACCCATCCTTAATATAGACCTACATAAAGCAGATGCCTGCACAAGTCTTCTAAATTACAAAATCAGAACTGTCTACACCTTACCTCTTTCAGTTTGGTGTCGCTGAACGCTGGGGTCAGGAGGCTCCGCACATACTTCCATCTGTCATCTCGAAGACAAAGGATGCTGTCAAGCATTGGCTTGGAAATCAAGTTCGGCTTCTAAGTCAAAAGAAAGCATAATTCAGTTTTAACACAAATGCAACTATAGCTACTCAAGGCTCTGGAACTTGGAAAAATTGGCCATGAATGGCATTGTGCTGCTGTCCCATGATGAGAGAGGTTCGAATCAGTCCCAAACACCAAGCTAAACATGGATGAGGCTGGAGAAAATTTCTCTTTTGCTGCACTTATTTCCTCTTGGGCTTGTAAAAGCCCTGGGTCAGCCCAGTTACTCCTTGCTCAGATTGTTCCAGTTCTGATGTTCATGATTTTCTCCTGAGATTGCCTTCATTGAACCCTGGCTTCTTTCCTCCCTTCCTAAGGTGACTAGCAAGAGGACTTGTCAACACTCCCTCTCTGTGTGACGAGTGCCAACGCACCACATGCGGGTGTTGGTGGGGGACATGATTTCTGGTGACAGCTGGTATGTCAGACTGTTACATGCATTTTAAAAGTCTTCAGAAAATATGTTGATTAGAAAGCAAGTCCCAGTCATTACTCTGTCTATAAGGAACACTCTCACTAAGAAGTTGTGGCCTATGACTCTTACAGCTGCAGCTGCTGTCAAATACAGTAGCTCAAAGCACTTTCCCATGAAGTCTGTACCCAGGTAACTACCATGGATTTACTAAATTTTAATCTCCCTCACCATTTAAGAAATTCCTATCCAGAGAACAGTGATATTCACCAAGAATTAAAAGGATATAAAAGATGAAAGCGTGTCAGGAAACAACACACTTCTGCCTGGAAGAGGCATCAGGAGATGTCCAGCACCACAGCAGAATCTACTACAACTTACATTATTGTCAGAAGATGTTTCCTAATTGTTCCTGAAGGCCCTATGGAGTTCAATAACCTCCCCACTGAAACTCTTCCAGTGCTGGAGTACTTCTACTGTGGTTGCATGATCTCTTTTCCTGGACCATATGACCTTTAGTCTTTGTGCTGTCACAGGCATAGAAACCAGCTTATTCTCCCCAGCTTTGCAGCAGCCCATATATACAGAAGACTATAATAACCACTAATCATATTGCTGCCATCTACCCCACATAATGCCAATGTGCTCAATGCATATTATCAGTCATGTTATCTGGGACTGACTGTTCAGTGTTGTTACTGTCCCTCTGCATAGTCTTGTTGATTTACTTCTTTCTCAAGGTACAGTCCCTGTGACCTGACAAGGTGCTCTAGGCAAGGAAAGATTTTTTTTTTTTTTGCTCTATGTTCTGCAAGCTATATTCCTTTCTATTCACTCCAGAATACTACATACCACACCGTGACAATGTACTCATGTACTGGCTTGTGATTCCTTGCAACTCTCAGATTTTTTTTTCTCAATAGTTACTCTCTAGGAAGTTATTCCCCAGCCTTTATCATTAAAGCTGGTTACTCCCAAGTCACATATAGAACACGTTCTTGTTGAACTTTGACCATTCTTTTTATGTCTAATTCTCCAACTGACCAAAGCCACTTTGAATTTTAGCCGTTTCTTTCATCCTTACCAGCTTTCTACATAAATTGTTAGTGCACTTAGTAACATCATCTAACTCATTAACAAAACTACAGAACAGTATTTGCAAAGAAGGTACCTCTGGGCTCCTCCCTTTCCTTCCAACAGTGCACTGTTCCCAAACACTTTTCAAGTCATCTTCAATTGGTATTTCAGGCATTGTACAGCAATGTCCTCTGGACAAACCATCCTAAAGTTGGTGGGTGCAGGTGGAAGGTGTACACTTCTCTAGTTACCAGGATGTACAGAGACACTCATTTGTGCATGTGAGATGTTCTGGATACTGCAGTGGCAGTACAGTCCCCCATGTTATCAGTAGCAACAGTATCCACTGTACTGGGAAAGACCCAAACAAACCAAGGATGCTTTGGCCTTCCCAATGCCACCTGTTGATTCCTTTCACCCTCTAACCTTTCCTTTCAGTCATTCTTTCATTACTAATGTACATGAAAAATTAATTCTTACCGCCTGTAACAAACCTGGATATTTTAATATTATTTTGTGCCTCAATATTTCTGATTTTATTGTCACTACATGCTATTTTTTTATCCTTCTTCTTGGAAATCTGACCTACTTTCCACTCTGTAAAAAACAACTTCTCTTTAGGAGCCATGAAGAGCTGGCAGTTTAGCTACGCTGGTCTTCTAGTGCACTTTCTTAACTTTCCTCCTTATTGGAAGAGTTTACACTTAATATTGTTTCTTTAAGGAGCTGCCAGCTCTCCTTAACACCTTTTTCCTTTACACTTGCCAGATTCTTACTACACTGTATAAGCCTGTAAAATGCAGAAGCCTATTTTATATTGCAAACGGGCTAATGGGATAGTTTTACATGCAGCAACACCATTCAGTGTAGTAAACTAATGTCACTGGGCTGACACTACAGACCACTTTTGAGCAGAGATGAGTGGTTTTCAAGTAGAAAAGTACATAGCAGGATATTAAGCTGAAGGAAGAGACTGACTTAGGTGCTGTCATCAGATGACTACTATAAGACAAAACATGGGTTCTTTTTTAATGTATACATAGACCATTCTATTTTGTGCAGTAACAAGAAAAACTTGGGACAAGCTGTCAAAGTTGAAGCAGTAGGACTGTTTTCTCTGAGTCTGTTCTTAAAATAAACAATCTGTTTTCTGACTTGTCAGTAGGTATCTTTCCTGAGGATCAGAAGTCCAGCTAGAAAGGCTTACTGGAGCGCTCCCTCATTTGTTACAGATATTCAAAGACACAGTAGAATCAGAAGAAAGAGGCTCTAGACAATTGGAAATGAGCATCATCCTTTCAGAAAGCACTGTATGCCAGCCTCTGCTGGTCACCAAATAACTATTCCTTATATCTTTGTTCTTCAGTTTCAAACCCTGAGGGTGAGATTGCAGCACTCACTAAAATCAACAATAGGGAATGTGCCTTGATCAAGAGAAATGCACTAGTCCAAGAAATCAGGTCATGGAATATGGTCCCCAAATTAGCAAACACTCTCAGACCCATGTTTCAACCACCACCCTTCACTCCTGTTTTATAAAGAGGAGATATCACATCACCTCCTCAGAATTGGTGACAACACATTAACATTTCTGAGGCATTCAAAAACTACAGTGAAAGAGCTGAATACCAAGTCCCACAAGGAAATGACCGATTTTGTCTTCCAAAGGTTCAAATAGCATACAGGGGAAAAAAAATAGAAAAAATTATAGAGTAACACTTGGTAAAGTATTTTGCATCCACTCCTAAATTGAAGGCTGCCCAAACTGTGTACTCTATAAGACAAATCTCCTTTGCAAGACAAGGCTCCACTTGGATAATAACAGATGTGATATAAATCTCACTGCATTTGCCTTGAAAGCAAATTCCCTCCCTAAACCAAACACTCACCTTAAAAAATGCTCATAATTGCATAAAGACTGTATATAGAGCATTCACAGAGAGGGACCCAGTTTCTGAACAAAAAGTGTGTTAACTATAATATTATAACTACAACAGTAACTACAGCATTGCCTTTCTAGTACTCTACTTTATGTCAGTATTGCTCCCTTAACATATTTTTTGTGTGCATAGTATTTTATACATATAAATGCTGCAAGGAATGAAAGACAATTCTGGCCATAAATTATTTTACTCTGTGTCTTTAAACTGGGTATGCAAAAATATGTTTGTGTTTATTGGAACAGCATCAGCATGACTGGTAGCATATAGCAGATTTCATTTATCAGGTTTTCCTTATTGTTTCTGCAAACACTTTCCTCCTAATTGTATAACCTGTGTTACAGGTTCATATAGCAGGAATGAAAATGGATTTGGTGTGAAAATGAGCCTGAAGTGCCTTAGTGAAAGATGAAGTGTCACCTCTCTCCAAATGGACAAAGTACTAGATGGATCTGAAAATCCTTTCTCTATAAAACTCACTAAAAAATTACCATGGGAGGCAGGTGTAATATTTTCAGGAGTGGGATCTTGGTTTTTAAGCGGCAAAGGAGGTTGCTTTTAAGTTAAATGCAATCAGGCTCATGTTCCGTCTATCATTATCTAAATACTCAATGATTCCTCTACACTTCCTTCTCCTGTGCAATCAACCATTTCTGACCGTGGTACAGTAATGCTGCATGAAAACTACTGGCAGCATGGTAATCTATAAGTGCTGCTGAGTTCCCACAATCACAGACATGCCATCAGCAACAACGACAAAAATTGGAGGGACTTGCTTGCAAATAAATCCTTTAGAACATCAGAGCTTTTAAAACAGAAAACAAAACAATATTTGCAGATGAGCAGCATCTCTGCAGTTGATGCAAGAATTCCCTCCCCATAAAGGTGTTCCTTAGGCTGACCCTTCAGACCCAGTTATCAGTTTTCATCGTCCCTGAGTCAATTTGGCTTGCTCTGTATTACTAAAGAATTCAAGAAAGTGACTCTTCTCAGGCTCTGAGGTCAAGTGGAACAGAACACCTCCTCCCTCAAGGTTAAATCCCTTTCCTGAAAAGAATGGGCATATCCAAACTGCTTATAGCCATGGTACATGTTCACCTCCTGAACTGTGCCCAGACCATGCCTGGGGGAAAACTAATCGATACATGACAAAACCATGCTAAACAAGCATGTCAGTATGGACACCTGTAGGACCTACTCATGCACTAATATCCTGTCCCTGCTTTATCCTGGAGTAAAATTGTGATTCTTCTGTGATTCATACATCGTTTGTTCCTTCTCTGAGTTTGTCAGTAGCAGGCTAGACTGAACCTCTGGCAGCCAGCAATGACTGCCTGGAGGAGGAGGAAGGGTAACAGCATCATGATGTTCCCTTAGAAACCTCACTCTTTAAATATCCTGAACAGATGAATCTTTGAAGAACCTAAAGTGTACCTTTAAAGACCCTTAAAAACCTACTAGCTTGGAAACCTACAATATAAACCACTCACCTCCACAGAACCAGCTGCTAATCTACTCTATGTGCTTTGACAACACAGTAAGAAATTAAACTCTATAAAACAGGATCTCAGAAACTTTGTTATCTTAAACTTAGACTTAATCATAGCCTAGTGCTAACAAAAAACAATCAAAAAAGATTTATTTCTACTGGAGTCAAACCTCAGCACTCAGTCTGGTGAGATTCAAACAAGGAACTGAGCTCCAGAGCACCAAAAATCCCAAGTCCTAACAGTAACTCCAACACTAATTCTGGAATGTCATACCTAGCAAACACCTTTTGGTTTCATGTAAGCTTTCTTCCAGCCCTGCAGGCTTTGCAGTATTCAGCTTTAACTGGAATCCCATGCCCACTCTGCCCTGAACTTTAGCCCTAGTCTCAACGCTATAACCCGTGCTAACAGAGCCATTCACTCCTCTCTCCTCTAGCCTTTCTTTGGTACCTAAGGGCATTGCAGTATCTAGAGTCAAGACTAACTCTTGGCTTCTCCCACCCCCACCCTTTTCCCTCTTTGGGGAAATTTTTGGTGTATGTTCCCAATACGAGGGGTCATTCTTCTCCCAGCCTTCACGCATGCCATGCAGTTCTCTGTGTTAGCCCTAGTAGGGAGCAGCTCCAGGCTTTCTCTCCCAGGGCAAGCTCCAGAAGCAATGAGCAAGCAGCAGTGCTTGCACATCACCGGGTTAACTTGTTCATCTTCTTATTTTCAAAGAGAGTTGCTGTCCTGCTCTTGCTAAAAATGCACTTGTGGTTAAATATTTTCATCCTGTTTAAGAAACTGCCTTTTTAAATTGAATTTAATGAAATGAAAGCTAATAAAAACCGAGAAAGATAGTTTGTAGCATGAAGACAAGACACTATCCCCATACTTCAGACAGGAACTATTAATAAAATCTCTTTTTAAGATTACTCATTCAACTCCACTTGACTGACAGGTCATCACCACCAGTTCAGCCAGCAGGTGGAACCAGCAAACCCATGAACTGCTCATATGGTATTTCATCCAGTCAGTGGCAGTGGCATGACACTTAACAGATCAGTATAACACTGCCTATTAAAAAAAGTAACAGAAAAAAACCCAATCCTGAAATATCTCAAGGAGTACATCTTACCAAGCCTGCAGTAATTGGATCATGGAAGTGGGAAGGCAGAAGATGCCTCCATATATTCGTTTTAAAAATTCCCTGTTGGTAAACTGATACAGTATATTCTTTCAAACTTGCTTGGTGTTTTAAGTCATGCTCAGTTCCCCCTGCATTCATGACATTCAAAGACATATCGTGTAGTGGCTTCTGATTGAGCCGGGAGAGCACTGTGTTGCATATTTTTAAAGCCAAAATGGAGTTCATTTAGGTCATATACCCTGTAGTTCATTGTCTTTTCCATCTGGAAGGTCTGTGAGTACACAAATGTTATAGCCACATCTCTTCAAAACACGTGAATTTTTTCTTTTCACAAATCATCATCTTATAATGGAGCAAGACCCAAATCCTTACCCAAAAATTAAAGCCTTTACAGAGGACAAAGGCCTGGCATTGCCCACCGAGGGCTGTGTCCCAGCGTGGGAGACCACTGAGCAACTCCCACCCCTCGGCTCTACCCGTGAGGGGCCTCCCATCCATTGAACACCCAAGGCAATTGCTACACACAGGTGTTGTCTCTCCCAAAGCAGGTTGTCTCTTCATTTGCCTTTCCAAAACTCCATTTCCAAATCCTCAGATGCCACACACCCCACGCTGCTGCTCCTAGGTAGCTGAAATCAGTCCTTCCTTGCCCATTAAAACTCTGTGCACAGATATTATTTCACAAACACTTTGCCGAAAACCCTCCCAGATCATCAACCCTGCTGAGAGTCTATTACACTTTTTTCCACCCTCTAGAAAAGTTCGTTTAAAACAAGTTTGCTTTTAGTATTGTGATTTAGGAGGTGCTCTTGATCTTATGGCTGCAGAGGGAAAAAGAAAATCACCAAACTAACTCCAGAAAGCTTATGTTGCTTTGCAATTTCATAAAAATGCCTAGTAAAAGTTTTCAGCTTAATTTGAAACCGACATGCCTGCAGAGAAGAGGAGAAAATATCCATGGATTATCTATTTCATTAAGCTTTTAGGTTCTCCTTGGTCATTAAGGTACTTCAAGAGAGTGTTACAGGGTAGAATTGGTTTCAGTGATTACAGCAATTGTCTTTCACTCTGCTATATAGATGAGACTATACAAAAAGGCATCTCCAAGCCCCTTCTTTTGTTGTCAAGTCAGGATCTTCAGCAACTGACTAATGGCTTCCGTTCACAATTACTCATTGGAAAAATGGCACAGCCAACACCAGCTTACAAGCAAATACCAGCTTTTTTTCCCTCTCTGTGGCAAGCAGCCTGGAAACATCTGTTCTTGTCTTTGCAAACATTCTCTTAAGTCATGATTTTGTCAATAGAAACCAAAGCGAGTCATTGCAATGAGGTAAATATAACCATTCATAAATGCTAAAACAAACACATATGGCCTCCTGCAGTCTGACCCAGACTGATGCAAGTCACACGTTCCATTTTTTGGTGCAAGCAAGACCAAAATGAAGTCCACGCCTTCGTCAGTTTGCATGTGGTGGTCAGTTTGCATATTTCGGATCAAAACAATCAAAACAAAGAAAAACATATGTACTCTTAATTAATTAGGAATTTTGTGTATTATAAACAAAAGCAGGTTGTACTAGAGAATCCATATTCTATACACAGTGTCTGCTGTGCCGAGAAGCAGTTTTTAAACATGTTTAAATCTACTTTCCAGCTGACGTAACTGGACTTTTTAATATCGGATAAAGTTATAATACTATTAAAAGCCTCTCTGTTTATCCACACTTTTCCTTGAGGAAAGGTTGAGGACCAGAAAGTTCCTTTTACAGATTTTAAGCAGTATTTGGAGAAAAAACAGTCCCCAGTAACTTCTGGTACATATCTATTTCCATGCTTTCAGTCATTGGCATACATAGGAATGACAGGCAATGCCCATAAGAACTTTGGCTAGATTTTTATTTTACACAGGACCACTGTATTCCATAATCTGCTCATTCAGAGATATGTCTGCAGTAACCCTGAAGCTTCTAGAGAGCACGGAGAAAGACTGTAAGTACTACCCAGCCTCCCACTGCCTGTGTTCTTGGCTGCTGACCCCTCCCATAATCCTGACCCAAATGCCTTGGGTATGCTGTTAGATACCTCAGAAAAAGAATTCACCAAAGCTGAGCACAGAGTTGTCCAAGCTGCCACGACAGCAGTGTAGGAAAATTCCTGCACCTCCTTAAGGTATCACTTAAGAGTGAACTCAATTGGACTTAGAGCATTCATTCCCCTTGTGAAAAGGTATTAAGCCCCAGTTCCTCTCAAAAGTCTGTTTATATAAAACTATCTTTAGAGAAATACACATGAGTAATATTTTGCAGTGATATCTGAAACCTCAGCCTTCATGATCAGCAATATTTCATAGTAGTATCTGAAACCTCGACTTCCCTGATCCAGATGACTGTCCTATCAGGCTGCAGAGATTCACTAACTTCTCTACCACAGATCCCATGGACCACATGAAATGTGGAGTAGCTTCAACACATAAGGCTGCAAGTGCATCTTCCCACAGAATCACCTATAAGTTTCTACATAGGGCACTTCACAGAGAGATGAGTGCCTTAGAACTATTTCCAGTAGGTAATATTCCAGCTGCCCCTGAAATCACCAGCTCCAAGGGATTCAAGGCACTTCCAAGCATTAGCTACAACTGAGCAAGACTTTTAAACCTGTATTGTCAAATTAAGTTCCTCAAATAGGGGTTAAATGCTTAGGAACTTCTGATTACTAGCAGAGGCAAGATAGCCAGGTGAAGGGGAGGCTTACCAACAGTTTAGTTTAAAAATATCACTTGTATGCAACATTTTTATTCAGAGAAGAGGATATATAAGAAATGTCTTTTTTTTCATGTATTTAATATTTTACTGACAATTTTGGTTTGACCTCTTTCACACAGATGTTGTAATACAGAAACAAAATTATAGCAGGGCCAGTCTAGCTTAACATCTCAAAGCACTGAGAAACACTAAAAATAAACAAGTGAGTAAGTGACAAACCATGACTGAAAGTTGAAAGACTTTTTAAAGGGTTTCTCTCAGTCTTCCAAGTTCCCATGTAACACCTAAAAATTGTTGCCTACTATACCATTTCCTGTGTGACAACATCCTGATATACAAAATATACTTCAAATTGTCATTTATCTATTTTGAAACAGAACATTTGGGATTAATATTTCAGACCAATGATCTCCAATACGTGCAAACCAACCCAAGGAAAAAGTATTTCACCTTTTTTCCCACCAATGCCAAAAAGAAAATTTGAAAACAATGTTGAACAAAGCAGATAAAAGTTTGCTTATGAAGACCCCTCATGCTTTAAAAAAAACCAACCAACCAAAAAAACAAACAAACAAAAAAAACAAACAAAAACGGGTCCAAGATGCTATTTAAATCAAACTACTGAATAAAAAGGCTATTAAAAATTAAAAACATGGATGCAGTTTCCAGCCTAGGAAGTCAACCTTAGACAGTCATATGTTAGGAGGATGTTCTATAGGTAATATTGCTCTGCACTTGCCCTGTTTTTCTACTCTTTCTCTAAGCATATGCTGCCAGTCAGAGTCAGAACACTCCCTGGCCAAATACTTATCTTTTTATGTTACTTTGTCTTTAAAAAGTCATTCAGAAAAAGAACTCCAGGTCAGCTCTAATGGCAGGATGACAAGCTGTCAACAAATCACATTTGCAGTATCTGCTCAGCTGAAGAATTTGAATTCCCTGCCTGCTACTTCACAATTGTTTCTAATTACATTGAGTGGATATTTACACATCAGGGAAAAAAATCCAAACTTCGTATATTAAGATATCCACATCTATCTGTCAAAACATTAATGCATTTTCCTGATCGCAGTAGCTGCTTTCATTCCTCATTTATTTGTCCCTCAAGAAGAGCTAGGCTATAAAACTTTCTCAGTAGTTGCAAAGCACACTTTCAGGATTTTTATCTTCCAAGATTTCATATTTGTGGGTTTTTTGTCTGGTTTCAATCAAACTAAAAAAATAAATCCTAATTTATCAAAGCATGTCAAAGCATGCTTATATGAAATAGTGTTTGTACATTTGCCTCTTACAAATTAATTTGAGCACATCAAGAATTAAATGTTTGTCCTAAGATAATTTCAAGAATAATAAAGACCTATTGCATACAGATAAAATTACAGGACTTATCATGAGTTCCCTGGAGCTTATAATTTCAGTAAAACAGCCTTACTTCACAAACAACCTGCAAGCAGACTGTTGCTCACATTGCTCTTATTTCATTTCTTCAAGGAGAGAAGCTAAAATGTTCCTCTGAGTATCAGCAAGTACCTCGTTCAAAACATATTAACAATATCAGCTACTTTTGCATTCTCAAACATATTAGACTTGGAATAGCAAGTAGCACAGAGTATGAAGCATAAAGCACATCATCATATCTTGTCATCTTAATTAAGAGTTCTAGGACAAGATAAAATTTTAAAACTACCAAAAACCCCATAAATTGGAGCCCGCACCCCAGAGCTCACCGATCCCTTTCTCGACAAACAGGCTTCCTTCAGGCAATGCATCATTTGGGGGGCCTGTTTCATCACTCTGTTGCTTCAGTTTTACTGTGTTGTCACTATGACATGAAACTACGGGGACGGGTCAGAGCCTGAGCCCTCCCCACTTATGTTGCCCAAAAAGCCAGCGCTAGCATTTCAGGCACAGACAGGCTGGAAGCTCAGCAAACGCACACAGTGACAGAGCAGAATTTGGGATTTAGATTCTCTTTCATCGAGTGCCCTGGGAAGTAGTATGTGCCAGCCACGAGAATGAGACACCTGCAACCTTTCACTGAAGACTAACACCACGACAGCCAAGCATACACAGAAAGGCAATGGGCAACCTGAGTGGAGGTTGCCCTAGTTCTGCCTACTGGGACTTCCTACGTGAAGAAGAAAAGAGGTTTCACTCTCTAGAAGGACCACACACCAGTGGAATTGCCAGGCCGTACCCATACTCGGCACACACATCACACTTGATTGCATGCACCCAGCAAATTATTAGTATTTGCAAGTTATTTGTACCTGCACTTCCAAGCCCAGCTTTATTGGTGGGTGGAAGCTGTAGCTCTCAATCATAAGTGTTGGCCAGCACAGCACACGCTTGCACAGCACAAGAACTCATTTTGCATATGTACAGCTGCTTCTCCCACACCTGAGGTTCATGCTGAATCCCCCCAGGATCCAACAGCCTGAAA
The DNA here is from genome assembly GCF_009829145.1 of Chiroxiphia lanceolata. NCBI lineage: Eukaryota > Metazoa > Chordata > Aves > Passeriformes > Pipridae > Chiroxiphia > Chiroxiphia lanceolata. The sequence goes on from NC_045641.1 coordinate 56,985,011, forward strand.
AATAAAACAGATCTTGAAACTGGCCCTCTGGTGGTCTAGTGGTTAGGATGCGGCGCTTTCACCGCCGCGGCCCGGGTTCGGGTCCCGGTCAGAGGAGTCCCCCGGGCAGATGGAGCTCGTTAGCCCTGTAAGGCCATCCATCTAAGAGAAGGTCACTCTAAACAAACCTACGTCCTGAGGACCTCACTGCCACCGTCCAAGCTTGCTCGGCCCCGGTAGATGAACCTTAGGATTAAAGGGTGGGCTCAGCTCAGCGCACGCTGTGTCTCACCTAAAAAATCCACTGCGCAGGCTCGAAGGGCAAAGACCCTTCCCAAATCTTCGTTCGCGAAGACTGGCCATACATACATACACAACCCTTTGTGACATGTCTAAAACCCTGATTTTTCACTTAGAATAAATCTTGACCCTGGGACAAACCTAAGTTCTTACAGCCAGGAATGACTGTCACTGCCAAAATACTACCACAAGCACCAAGGGAACTGCTGAAAAAAAGTGAGGACATGGGAGCTGCCCCACTAGACCACTGAGGAGGGTAAAACCAAGGCTGTGCCATCCAGCAGTGAGAGTATTTAAAGAACATCTAATCTAACACAGTGAAACACCAACTAAAGAGGCAATATTCCTTTTAAAAATTCAAATTGAATATTAAACAAAACAAAACCAGAGTTACAGCAACTTAAACAAAGCCGTGTGGTTGCAAGAAACTGGAAAAAGTGCAAAGTCAATTTCTTTCTCTGGGCTTTCTGAAAGAAAAAAAGGAGAAAAGTTCCAACAAAATATCTGGTTATATATGTTTCTGGAACAAAATAACTTTACCTTATAACTTGAAACTACTTTTTACATTAAAAGCTGTAACTGAAACAAATTATTTTAATCAACTTTTTTTTTTTTTTTTTGCTTCTGACTCTTCAAAATCAGCCACAACATGAAACATCTGTCTACCCTACATTTCTTAATCAATCTCAGAAATCACTAAGGTGATTTTTTTTTTTAATTCTTGCTGATGATGATCTAGTATGCCATCTATTCCTACTGAAATCAATCACAATTATATTAGGAGGATACCAAGACAGCAAAATAAAGCATTAAGAGGTTTGAAAATCTTAGGCTTATTGCAGCTTTTGTATCCTAAAGTATATGCAAAAGTGGGCCCAAATGGGTCCAATTCTTTAGTTATGTTATTCTGTACTACTTGTTTTGCCACAGGATCTCCATTTGATTTTTCAAATATAAGATTTCTAGAGAAATCTTATAATCTGGGAGGTTCTAATATTACACATAAAAAAACCCTTTTATGTGAAATGAATCAGTCACAAACTCAGGATTCTCATCCTTGAGATGTAAAGCTCACATGAAGACTTGTAGAAGTTCTTAGTCATCTGTAGAGTCCTGTCAGCAGGGACAGATAGTAGTAAGTCAGTCCTCTTTAATAATTTTTTGTTGAGTCTGTGTTTACTGAGATTCTTCAGGGGCTTATAAACTTCAGCAGTTTGGTCAGATTTTCAAAGTGGTTTTTATATCCAGCCCTTAACACTAGAGGGAACAAAGCCAAAACCAAAGAAATAGACTCTGAGTTTATTTTCCTCACAATCAATAAATAACCCTAACTTCTCCCTAGGCATAGTCTCCAAAATAGCAAGACCTTTTTGACTGAAAATGGAAAATATTAATTGAAGCAGTTAAACTATGATAATCTGCTGAAAGGAAAACATTGTAATGGAAGACATGAACAACATTAATTATAGATCTCACCATTGCCTCTGTAACAATACAGCTTCTTTGGAATTGATGAAATACCAATATAGTCCTGACGACATTAAAATATGACTGAAGGTCAATGACTGGTTAAACTGGAATGTTTCTGAGACATTGTTAAATTATTCAGAATTATTTTAGGAAAGCTGTATAAAAAGTGCAAGAGTGCAGTTTTAGCTTCATCTGAATGCACATACTGAGAATGGAAAAGGAAATTGGGAAACTGTCCTTTGCAATTGCCTCAAAAAGAGAAAAAATAATATCTTGTGTACCTTCAACTTAGAATTTATCTAGCAAAAGACAAGAGTGTGAGATAGTTCTTGTTTTTACTATTTATTTCCCCAAACTCTTTTCTGCAAGAACAAGCATGAAAGGAAAAGAAGAGAAATGGAATATTATTTCAGTAAAGAATGTAGTTATTTTTGTTTCTATTGCTTAGCACCAGTGAGAGGAGGCTGGCAGGAGTAAATAATTAACAAGAATCAACAATCCTTTACTTTTGCTGCAGAATAGCTGTTGCCTGATCCTGGTATATAAGCTGCTGTGTATGTGTCTGTTGGGCCAAACGGAGTCTTCTCGAGCCATCCCCAAGCCTTCAGAAACAGAATAATCAACAAGAAAATGAGCAGTGGCCAGGTGTGCTCAAAGTAGGGAGCACTCATTATGCTGGAGAGCTGCGAGTGAGCCATGCAATGTAAAAACTTGAATTTTACACCCCTCATCCTCTTCGCTTTCCCTTTTAATTTGGTGAATGTAACACTGCAAAATACATCAGCAGGGCCGGCAAGTGTCCTGCAACTTTCCTTGGTCATGGTCAGTAGCTCTGCATGTACAGAGCAGCACTTCCACAGCACTTGAAAAACAGCAGCGTCTTCCCTTCCCAAGGCTCAGATGAGCCAACTATTTGCTATCAATTATTTACAACAAATGGTGCCAAGATATGTGGTTGCTATATAAACAAAGAAGAATTCTCACCAGAGACTAAAATAATACCTGCAGACTCATTCTTCACTTATGATCCACAAGATTTATGGCTGTAACACGTAGTCAGTGGTAAGGAGCGCACGGTCTCTAAACGTCCTTTCCCGTGGAGGTTTCATTCTCACAGAACGAATGTTACAAGCAAAAAAAAACCAGGATGGCAACAATTTTTTGCTTAGAACAGATTTACTGGAGTTAATCACTGGGTAGAAGAGAACTTTCCATGCTTTGGTCAGAGAACCACTACAAACCAGCTGCATCAATTTAAGATGCTACGACCCCACCAGCTGTTCACCGCCCTCCATCTATTGGAGATAACCACCACTGAAATGGGGCTGGTGGAGCGCCCTTGTGAGCACTCTTCATCTGCTTCAGTGCCAAGTCAGCCTGCATAGTTTTGAAAAAGTCCACGTTGACACATAAACTAAGATGAATTTTCTTCTGAGTTGAACCAGATGAGGAATGCTCACATGACCCATTTTGTAGGTCTTGCTGTGGGAATGGTAAGTTCAGCTAAGACATCTTAACAAAAGGTTGTTAGCATTGTGCTAGATAAGAATATTATCATTATATCATTTAAAAAAAAAGGAAAGGAAGAAACCTTTCATACTTTTAAGTTCAAATATAAACATAAAGGCAGGTAAATGGATTAAGCTATCTAGATGAATGTCTAAAAAGAAAATTATTTCCACTATTTTGAAGATGACAATACTACCTTTAAAAGACTTAAAATGAAGAGCAGAGGCTTGCAAGGATTATTATAATAATGCCCACGTGTATCACATTAACTCTCACTGAAGAGGAATGAACTTCACTTGCACACAGACAGGTCTCCAAATAGAACTCCTATCACATTCAAAACAAAAAGCTTATCCATGGAAAAAAAAAATCACCTGTTGGCACAACAGTTAATAGAAAGAATTCAAAACAGGGTGGAGTAGGAACAGATTTGGAGCCAATGGAACCAATGGGAGAAATGATGCCCAGATGCAACCTCTGGCACTGGAAGTCACCACAGCACTGGTTGCTGGAGGCTGGGCAGATAAACCAGAAGGAAGATTACTGTCACTGTCTGTCCTGCTGTTATGATAGTCTTTTGAACTCTGCTGCTGGCCACTTCTGGAAAAGGACACTCAATCAGGCTACATAGATCTTAGGCATGATACATGACAACCATTCAAATATCATATATTGCCATGTCACATCCACTCCAGTGCTGAACTTCCTGGCTTTTAGGTAGATACACATAAATCACTTCTCTGTGCTGTGAAACATCACTTGCATAGACCTGAGACGGTTTGTCTATCATCAGATGCTTCAAAAGGACTTTTTGTACAGGAGAAGTTGAGTTACCTCCAAATGTGGTTAAAGACATGGAAACAAAGCGAAGTGCTGGGTCTGAACTCTGATTGCTCAAGCATGTAAAAAAGGCCAACTTGAATGTTGTGATCTGAGCCTATGTCAATTCTGGAACAAGTGACAAACTAATTACTCTTCTAAACAAAGGCAGACTGGGAAAGGCAGGAATCAAAGGACATGACACTCTACTGTATGTCAAGAATAGAGAAAAGTGAGAAAATTGTAAACAAAACAACCAATCTGCTACTGTTAAATAACAGTTTCAGAAGTCAGAAATGAGGGACTGTTAAAAACCTGGGCTATTAGACTGAATAAGCTTCAGAAAAAATATTCTCACAGCATACATCGAAAGAAGTAGGATAAGTTGAATCTCCCTCTAAAAATACCCAAATCAACAAAAATCAAAGGTCAGGACCAGCACAGGCCAGCACAAACTGCATCTCTACTCCACCTACTCACAACAGAGTCAGCTAAGGGCAGGATTAGATAAGGAAGCAATACTGTATTTAAACAGGAAGAAATATTCATCAGACTTAAGATTTCACATATTTTATCCAGCAGTAAAACATGTTCTTTAAATAAGGAACAGAGCTCTAGAAATAGACAGTCCTTTCCTGCCTGTAAGTGTTGTTTGTCTTCAGCATTATTATTCAGTATTTAAAAAAAAAAAGTGCTGCAAACCCAGTAAATAAATAGCCAATGTAAGTTTGATGAAAGATTGGCTCAGAAGACTGCTTTTGGCCTGAATAGAAAGATATGCTTTCATCCTGTTTTGACTATACTCATACGTTTACCTAACATAATTGGATGTAGTTAATATTGCAGGAGCCTTCAAGCAGCGCACATTTCCCTCATTAGTGGGTTTAAAGCCTTAATGATATCTCCTGCACTGCAGAAAAGCCCAATGTAGGCTTTAAAAATGATTGGCAAGTTTCAACGAGAGAAAAACTGGGGGAAGGGAAGGTAAAACCTAATAAAACTCTGATCTTGTTTTCTTCAGTTGTTTAGAAAAAGAAATTTTGCAAATGATAGAATGAAGAAAAAAGAGGTGAGGATAAACATGTCAAAATAGATAATTTCAAAAGTTGATCTTATAGTAACTCAAAGAAACATGAAAGAAACAGAGAGTAGGTAGAAAGAGTAAGTGACCCTTCACATACCTGGAACACATTAAGACACATACATACTTAGTCTTACACAAAATTCTGATGACATAAACAAGTGCATATGCATAGCATATTGTCAAATCAGCATCTTCCTACACCTGCAGCAAAACCACCTATTTGTAGTTTCATTATGCAGTATTCACCCCCCCCCACTTTAAGTCTCAATAGAGTTGGCAGGGAAGCCTCGCATTTAAGAAACAGAATGTCACAATATACCACTAAGTACATGCAAAGGGGTTTGAGGTTTTGTTGTTTGTTTGTTTTGTTGGTTTCTTATTGACTAATTTTGACCATTTTCCAGGAACAGAAATTTCACAGGCTGATTTAGTTTCAAAAGAAGCGTAATTATGTACAGCTGTATTCAGTATTTCTTAACTGCCTTGAACAAGCAGTGAAAGGGAGATTTGCACACATTATCAGCCACTATCATTAGTGCTGTAAGTACGTAATCCATCTGGTGTTCTGGTGTCTACCTAGGAGCAGGTATTGAACCAATGATGGCTGCAGTATAATAGCACAGAGAAAGAGTGCTAAAAATGAACAAAACAACACAGCAACCCTGGTCATTTCTTGATACAAGACTGTCCTTGTGTTTGTGTTCTCCCATGGTTCCACAAACCATCTTTATATGTACAGGCACGGAGAGTGGAGAATTAAAAATGTAAATTTCCTCAACATGCGGTTTTTCAGTCTTCACAGGGGAAGAGGTAGCAGGATACCATGGTGATGGCAGCACTGCAGTCCATTAATAAACCAGAGAAAGACTCAGGGATAGATTCGAATACTTAGACCCATGCTGAAAAATAACTCATTTCATAATAACTCCTAGAAAAAAAAAGAGGACTGTACATCTCAGCATCAGCTGTGGTCTCAACCTGCTGATTCATCATTTCTTGATGGGGGACAAGGAAAGAGGAAACTTGTTCTCAAGTGTTCTAGTCTCCTTACAGTCAATTGCATTGCTTTTATATTGCCAAGGTTTATGGCCCATAGCCTCTGAAAATAGACAACCCATGTCTAGAAAAGAGAAAAAATGGAAGGTTTTTATTTTGTATTCCATCTGTGTGTAACCCATCTGTTTTTTCCACCACTACTGCTAGCCCTTCATACAGAAGGTAGCAGCCAGTTTTATTTGCAATTTTACCAGGAAGTGTGACAAATATTAGTGTTTACTTACTCAATTAGAGATTCATAAATCTCAAGCAAACAAATTCACATGACCTACCTGGACAACAGTACAGTAGCCAGTTAAAATAGCAGCCTCAGTAGAAGTGTGGCTTTCTCAAAAGCCCAGCTATAGCCTTGCCACTACTGTTGGGGATATGCTGAGAGCTTCCTCCCGTCACAACAACACAGGAAACCTTCCTCAAATCGCAAACTACCTAAGTCGTCGCTCAGAGGAAATGCATTGTCAGCTAGAGGGTCTCTACAAGTCAGTCAACAGGACCATCCTCGAGCTAATTGGACTTTACTACAGTCAGTGTTCAAAGACTGATTGCTTGTAAGTTGTTCCGTGGCATTCCAACCTATTTTTATTTATATCTTCCTAAATTTTCAGAAGTCTTTATCAAATACTTAAATGCGTGAGAATCAAAGAATCACAGTGAGTTAGGAGGGACCCACAAGGATCATCGATTCCAACCCTTAGCCTTGCGCAGAACTATCCCCAAGAGTTACACCATGTGCCTGAGAGCATTGTCCAAATAAATGCTTCCTGGATTCTGTCAGGTTTGGTGCTGTGACCACTGCCCTAGGGAGCCTGTTCCTGTGCCCAACCACCTTCTGGGGGAAGAACTTTTTTCTAATATCCAACTAAGCCTCCTCTGCCACAACTTCAGGCCATTCCCTCGGGTCCTGTCACTGGTCACCACAGAGGAGAGACCAGTGCCTGCCCCTCCTCTTCCCCTCCTGAGGAAATTTAGACTGCAATGAGGTTTCACCATCTTTTCCATGAGAGGCACAGTGAAAAACAGTCTCCTATTTAAGGGAATATCCTAATTCTGGACAGCCTATGAATAAACATGTATATACACAGTCATGGCCCACTGAATTAAATGAGAAGTAAGAATGTGAACAGAAGTAAGTAAATGCTACCATCTTATGTATAGTGGTGTCATGGTTTAGGAACAGTACTCTCCAGTTCAGTGCCCCCATCGAGACTCTGCAAACCACACTGCCACTTTCTCACTTCCCCACTTTCCCTCCCCTCCTCCCTGCAGCAGGATGAAGAGAACTGGAGGCAAAAAAAGCAAAGATCATGGGTTAAAATAAGAGCAATTTACTGGAAACAGCAATGAGATGAGAAAATGAACAGTAACAACAACACTGCTGACAGAGGGAACAAGAAAAGAAATTATTCACATGGAAACCCCCTGACAATAGACAATACTGTATGGCTCCCCAGAAAAGCATCCCTTTCCCCTGTCCCCAGTAATGCCATGAGGTGGTACAGAATAACCTGTGGGTCCTGGCAATGCCCCTTCCTGGCTATCACAAAAAATTCAGCCTGTCCTGGCTGGGATCAGGACAAGTGGTCAGCAGAAGCAAATGCCAGGTGTTCCAAGGTAAGTGCAGGTGAGCTTTCCCATTTTGCAGGACAGAGATTTCACTTGGTTTCCTATTCTGAATTAGAATCACAAATAAAAATTACAAGCTTGAGAGATGATAATCCTCAAATACAATCAATTGTATTTTTACAACACAATTTTAGCTTTTCTACTTTAGCGTTTTTTTAATACTTCAAAATAGAAACTTACTTAAAAAGAAAAAAAGAAGCTTTTCATTAAAACTTTTAAATCTACATTTCTGAAGCTTCTTTTAAGAATAAACAAAAAAAGCCTCCCACCACAACTACTCGAATTAACAGATAAACCAAATCCCAATCCATTGCCATCAGTCCTAAAGCACTAACATTCACTAATGATACTGTTTGGCTGGAAATTCCCAATATAGTCTTTTACATTTATTAAGGTGACAAAGCACTTCCTAAATGCTTTGCCCTTGTGAACACAGGAATTCTGTAGCAAAGCCAAAAACTGAGCTCAGAGCTCCTAAATCCCGACCTAGAGCCCTAATCGCAAAACCAGACTTCATCTCACTGGGATTCAGAGGATCAGGTGGTTCACAGAACACGGTCTACTAATACATCAGTTCTTTCTTTAAGGGTAACTGAAGCCAAAGTCTGATTAATTTTACAGTCAATAGCAGTGATCATTTGAGAACATTAGTTTTCTGCTATTAGCTTCAGCATATGGGGAATAAGGGGCGATTTGTTGTGCATGCATAAAAAGACTTACATAGTGTGAAAGAAATGACCCTCTCAAAATTTATTATTTTAATTTTCAAGTTTCTATTGCAAGCATATGCACCGCTACTTTAAAACATTTAAACCAAACTGAATTTAATTGCTTAGAAAAATTAACGTGCAAGCTCTGAAAGCAAAAAGAGGAAAGAAAAAAGAAATACAGAACTAAAAGCTATTTTACCAGGTACAGAAGGTAGCAAAATAGTTACATATATATTGAGATGGTTAGGAAGGTATTCTAGTATGTCTAGAAGACAGCCATGGAAACACATATGGGAAAGCAAGCAGATACATCATTATGGTGGTTGAGCCTCAGTGCTCCTGACCTATCAGGTCAAAAGAAGGATAAGAGCCCTTTCTCAGCTTCCTTGCAGGGACTGGCACTGGAAAATCACTCAGGCATTCTGGGCTTACGTGGCTGTACAACAGCACCCACAAATACACAGTCAAACAAATTAATATTAAACAGATAAGTGCTATATAGTCAAATGCATTTCCTGCTAACATAATTCCCTTTCTGTAATGATGCTGTACCAGCCAGGATTTCAAAACAGCTATGATCTAGAAGCTGAAAAAAAATGCTAGGCAAAAAATTCTCTGCTTGGACACCTTTTCACTTACCCTCGTAAGGCACAGAATGATTTTTGGAAGGGCCAAATATTCTTAGGTAATGAGACCAAGGCTAGTTGTACATGTGGTAGGACTGATGCTTGGGTTTGTCCTAAAAGTCAGAGAGGGAGGGAAGAACATCACAGCTGTGTATCACAAACAACCAGATGTTCAAGGCATGGCCTGCCATAAGGCATGACAGCTTTACTGCATCAGGAACTGAAATGTCACCATGGCATGTACAAAGAGGCACATTTTGTGAAGTTTCCATAATAAGATATGGCACAGCTGATGTCTACAACACTCTAGTGAGGATTAGAGATTCAGCCTCTCCTCAAATCACAGAGACCCCAAATCAATATGTGTTCATCTGTATGCATCCATAAATATATACAGGTATGTACACATGCCCACATGCAGGTGTGGGCAACTAATCTTGGGACATGGTGGCTCCAGAGGTGTTATGCTGGTCATCTTTCATGTCCTGTGCGAACCAAACAAAAACTAAGACGAAACAAAATGAAGAAATGGAAAAACGAAAAAACATATCTAAACAGACTGAGGCAGTGAACAAATTTAAAGCACATTCCTCATTCCTTCTCTTAGCAGCCACAAAACCCAGCAACTTTTCAAAACTAAGTATCACAATCAAACTATTTGCATGTACCGGAACATCACTTGCCTACCAAACCACCCCACTGAACAGTCATTTTAAAGGGTGGGAAAATGAAGACCTCATTATATATATATATATTTACCATTTTTTTTCTCATTTGTTTGTATCATTTTCCAAGTACTGGCTTACCCGCTGTCATACTGTGTGTCACTGGTGCTCCAAACCACCACACGAAGGTAAGCTTACAGCAAAGCTCATGCATCATCTATTTACAAAGTGAGTTCATTGGACTCTACAGCAACAATTTCTAAATAAACTAAGAAATTCACATGAAAGGATGATGACGGTGGCATTGACACAGCCGGAAATAATGCTAGGAAGTTTGATTTGAAGAAAAGAAACATTTCTAAACCAAACAACCAAGGGTACTGGGTCAAGTCAGCATGTATATGTGTCTTTTGGGAAGAGTACACAACTTTTCATTCCTTAACTATTTTTACATTACGCGTCTCCAAACGAGTATGTCAGTGGGTTCATTTTTCAAAACAAAAACTGTATTTGTGAGAGAGATACTGAAGAAACACCCCAGCCCATAAACTGTATCAGACTCTGGGTTTGGATACACAACTGCATTATCACTGTTTACTGAAAGACAGCACAGTGGGGCTGATGCCTGTTCTTTAAAAATCAAGTAAGATCTTGCACAAGACACGCAAGTGACCTTTCACTTGCAGAAGGCCAAGAGCACAGACGCACACAAGTCAGTTCCTGAGGTACCACACAGAGCTGTTTGAAGCCAGTTGTGCATCCCAGTCCTCCTCTGGAGACACATAATCACTATCAGCCAGTGTAGAGTCATCTAAAGTTAATAGAAGTACGTTGATTTATGCTGACTGAGGACCTGACCCGAAATCCACCGAATTATGGGTTGGTTGAGTTTGAAAGGGACCTCTGGAGGGCCTCTTGTATCAAATTTGGATAGATCTTTTGATACAGTAATATGAAGACACTTTTTCTTCCCCCCTAGCACAAGACCAGAAAGAATAGCTAATTCAGGGATATGACAGCCATCATGGACCACAACTGAACAGGATACAAAAAACAGGATCCTTCTTACTTTGTGGTTGCATTTTATTTGTTTAATGGCATAGGTAAGCCTGAGGCTTTACAGATCTATCAAAATAAAGATGAAGCCAACAGCTTAGTGTAACAGACAAATTCTACATGTGAAAAGAGTAATCAGATCTCATGTGGATGAACTAGAAGAAAAGGATAGACAAGCAAAAAGAAAAGAAGCTCAAGCAACTTGCTTTTCCTTCAAGAGGGATACAAGGAATTTGTTTTATCAACATTCATGCTACTTTTTTGTTCTTTTACCACTTCATTATTGTTTGCTGTTAATCCATTATTACTTTTTCCACTGTAGCAACAAAGTTCCTGATGAGAAAACAGTGATGTTTTCTCACAGCTATTGTAATGGGTGTAGATTTTTGAATTTAAAAAAGTCATCCTCCTCCAACTGGTATGCATATAGATTTAAGGATTTGGCCTGAATCAACTACTAGTTTCCACTTGTGATAGCCACATGAATCCTGACAGAACATTGACTCCAGCAGCCTAGCAAATCTTGACTAGGCAGTACGTACCTTTGCCTTAGGGCTCACTGATCCACATTTTTAGCAAATATTTTGACATACAACTTCTGAATTACTTGAATTATGTATCAGGTAATGTTTCTCTTCACGTTGTTCCACCTTAACATTCTGCTCCTACATTTTTAAAACTGCACTTTCATGATTCTCAAGTACTTATTGAAAAACAAATTTACAATGCAGAAACTAAAAACAACCTGAAAACAGATTATGTATTGTTATCCCACCCGGCAGAATGCAACAAACATCATAATCCTATCTCACTTGCAACACAGTAATGCAGTTAAAAATGGTTCTAGTGCTCTTAAAAGGAAACTTCCATTCACGAGACAACACAGCTGTGAGAAAAAGGTATCATTTACTGCAGCACAGCCCTCCTAAAACACTGGCTGAGGTTTCCATGGTTAACCTAAATTAAAATTAATTCCATATTTTTTGGTAGAATGTCTATAAACTAATTTTCATATTTTCTTCTTCAACTATAATTAAAAATGTAGGGAAAAGGCTTCATATGTCTCAAGTACGAAGGTATATTACAGTAGACATTTTTGGTTTTAAATTGCTACAATGCTTACTTTAATTGAGGCAAAATTAAGTGGGAAAGTAGAATGTCATGACTGCCTTCTGTGATTATACAGTTAATACATATACCCCATGCCTACAGGGCAATAACAGCCTGCATGCTAGATTTGGCTGCATGTTCTAAAAGGATGTGAACCTTAATAAAGACTTGATCTGCAGTCACCATACATTTCTGTTGCAAGAATTATTAATCAGCAATTCAGAAACAAGAGAAGATAGCAAGAGAAGGTAAAAGACTTTTTACAGCAACATTTGAAAGATATTAATAGTAAAGATGTGAAATGTATAATATCAAAGGGAAACATAATTGAATAAAATGAAGAGCAGTTTGGCTTGCAAGATCTACTTTGTCTATGTAATCAGTGAGTGGACAGATTCAATGTGAGAGAAGTGCACAAATGGTCCAGATCTCTGGATGTGAAGACAGGACAAGAGATGTATCCAAAAGAATCCTCTCAGCAGATTAAAACCACTCTGATTCCATAAAGGCCTTCTGATGACTTCCCAGTAAGTAGTCCATAAATGCACAATCTCAGATTAAGGTCATCCTTCTTACAAGCACTCAAAGGCATGACATCACATTACAGACAGCTTTAATAAAAGCTGTTAGAATTCACTGAATCATCATCTTACTGGCTTCTGTCTATCAAGTACATCCACTGTTTGCAACCCTTCACAATAATCATCTCTAAATTGAATACATACATATTTTACAATTAATTGAAAAAGCAAGAAAATAAACATGAAATATAAACTTTTGCTACACTAAGCTTCTAGAATTAGAAGCACATCCTGAAACTCAGTGACACTTTGTTAACATACAATTGCTACAACTGCTACAGGATATGGTGAGTAATCTCCTTTGCAGCATTCTGGGTTAGATAACTCTCACCTCTGGTGGATGAAGTACAAATCTTGATTTTGGAAATGCATATGGAGAGATGGGGAAGAAAAATGCATGTGTGTTTTCCTAAGGCCTGTTCAAACACAATAGTCTCACCCGCTTTCCCATCCTTCTCACCCTGAGACTGACACTTAAGCTAAAAAAAGGCTTTGGGTTGAAATAATAAGCACGTGCCATGTCTGGACTGAAATATATTAGCCTAGGTTTGTGAATAGCACTGACTCCAAAGTAAATTCTATAACCACTTATCAGTATACAACTGGGAAAGGAACTGGTAAAACAAAGTAGTGGGATCTATTTTGTGTTTCGAATTCTCCACTAGCAAATAGAAACCCTCCCTTAAAGCAGAGAAGCTTGCTTTGACTAATTTTAAAATATACAAACAGAAGCAACCCTATTAAAAGTCTTAAAACTACATTTATTCAGACAATGTGAGAAGAAAGAATTCTATTACTTGGAAAGCACTTTTCTCACCTCACCTTTCAACCATTATTTGCATACAATCCAAATCACCTCTGAATAAATTCCACTGGCCTTCCTTACATACCATCATTATCTATTTTCATGTGGAATAGTTAGTGTACTAACTATTAGGATAGCCTAACACTTCACAGAGACAGCTGATTGTGAATTAAAGAGGAGACACAGCTTCCACTGTGAAAACTCCAGAGGGGAAAAAGATCCACAAGTTAAACGTGGAAGGACTCAGAAACAGAGGGCTGCTTATCCTCAGTAAGTGAAAAGCAATGGCTAGAAGAAGGGAGGAACAAAGTGGAAAGTGAGAAACAACAATGATCAAAGATTGTAGGTATGTCAGATGACCATAGAACAAGCACATAGAAGGATATAAGATGAAACAAGTTCATTTGAATTAGACTCCTGGGCATTAAGCAAGCCAGAAATGGCAACACTGCATAGGTGTTAATTTTTCTAAAGGGTGGGCTCGGAGCTAAATTTTCTCATCTGTCATAGGCTTTCTGGTTAGTGGCAGGGATGTTACTCAGTCTATGTCTCAGTCCCTCATCGATAAAGCTGGATGTTGTACAGAAAAGCCACAAATGATTCAGGGGACTGTCACTTGATAAGGGCAAGATACGAACCTACAGAGACAGCTATACCTCACAGATCCCTGCTGAAGAAAACAAAAAGAGGAGGAGAGAGACAGGGAGGGAGGGGGGGAGAGAGAAAAGAGAGAGAAAAAGACTGGCTACAGTGACATGACCTAACTACCTGAATGTTAGAGAGGAACACAAATGCCCATGACAGATGGACATACAACCTCAAGAAAGATAAACATCTGAGCACAAGAAGCCTGAAGAAGAAAGAAAATTTTCACCAACTGAGAAGGGTGGCAATACAGATACAGGTATATTCAAATGATAAGGCTGACTATAATTAAAAGCAGAATGAATCTCTGAGATTGTTCTCAAAGGAATGCTCTCTAATTTCAGGGAGATGTTATTTGGTTACTAGCTACTGCTAGGAATAGTAAATACAGTCTACTAGTATCAAATATACATGAGAAAAGCATGAGAAAGTTATGGACAGGAAGAAATAGGACTTTTCTGGTTGCAGTGGAAGAAAGGAAGGGTTGGGAAACTTCTTTAAGTACAGAGAAAATGGGGAAAAGACCCTTGTCCCACACAACTTCAGCCTAAGAAGCCTAAGAATAGATTCTTACATTCAGGTGTGACTTGTGGGCAGAACAGAGGGCAACCGGTACAAGTAGTTATTAAATAAGATACAGGTAGTCACAAGAGGAATCTCATGTACCAAAAGAAGCAAGCAAAGGAGACAAGCAGTCTGCAGACTATCTGGTTGCAGAGAGGATCAGAGGGCCAGAGAAGACACACAACTGATCAGAGATGAAATTTGCCCTGAGGGCACAAACAACCCTCCTGAATACATGTGAGTTTATTTGAGCAGGTTTGAGCACATAAGGGGGCCAGAGGGAAACAGGGGAATGGGTGGCACTGAGGAAGCAAGCGATCACAGTGACAGTATTTCTTCACAAAATGCTGAGCAACTCCTGGAAATCTTTACTATCCTCTCTGGCCATTACCCCCCATTATTTGTTCTAACCAGTGCTTGAAAAAGAGCTTTTCAATATGTAAGTCTGTAACCAACAGCATAAGTTCTTGCTAAGTCCAACTTCCTTCTTTGCCATTTATTATTGTCAGACTGGTAAGTATGACTAAGTAATATACAATAGCTGCGAGAGGCATGTCCTTGTCCCAGGCAGACTTCTCCTGCCCTATAAAGTCTAAAAGCACAAAACAGATCATGAGTAGGAGAAAGTAAATAATACCATCTCCATGTTAGAGAACTGAGGAAAAGAGCTAGGAAGTGAATTTCCCAGGATTTCACAGGAAGTCAGTGGCAAAACTGGATATTGAAACCCTCTCTCTTCAATACCCATCTGGTGCTTCAGCAAAGGGGCAGCACATCTCTTCTAAGGACATTCCCTTTTATCCTCAGAGTGTTCTCGTAACAAGAGTCTTAGACTGAATGTATATATTGAGTGTATACAGCTTAAGGTCTTGTTGTACACCACATTGTACATTTTCCTCTCTCTATTTCCAGCCTTCTCATAGCCACTTTTGGTCTGAGTTCAAATTAGCAGTGCTACCACCCCCATCCACAAAGTCAACTTCATATACTTACAGTTCTGTTGGTGAAGTTACTGAAGTCTGTCACTAAGATTTGCTTGATCATGTCTGGTGAGGAGACCACCACAAACATCTGGCGACCAATGTAATACCTACAAAGAAAAAAGAGAGTCATTTTAGCAGATAGTGACAACAGAGAACCATCTCCTTCCCTAAAATACCTCTTTTTGCTTGAAAATACTTGCCATGAACAAATATCACAGTAAACATATTCCCTTTGGTAAAGCAGTATCTTTCCCCAGTCCTCTCAACTATTAAGATGCATGGTCCTGGAATTTGAAGGAAACAGCTTAAAATCTTTTACTGATTGATCAAAACTCAGCCAACATTTTAATGTAAAGGTTTGTACGCTCTATGCTCACTCTGAATGCAGTACAAAGTGATGTAGTATCACTAAACCAAACTATAGAGGAGCAAAACATTAGAAACCAACAACCCAAATAATCACTGAAGACCTACAAAATAGATTTTCCTGCAGTTAGCCACATGATGGCAAAACCCTGTCTACAATGAGCCTTTCCAGAAGTCCCCCCCAGCATGACTGCAATAAAGGTACACTTTCACAGCTTCTACTAGCACTGGAACTGAGTGCATCTCAGACTCCAGGACATAACCATGGACATAACTATCTAACAGATACCATCTGAACCTTACATTATACCAATAGGGAGCGGGGAAAAAAAAAAAAAAAAAGAAGAAAAAAAAGGGTTCACAAAGTGTCTAAGGGAATTAATAAAGCTTTAGAAGAACAATAAGTGATAGGGGTGTCTCTGCCTGCACACCTTCTATCTCCCTGCTCCCAGTTTAATCTGATCTTATGGAGCCATGATAGGATGGTTCCACACCATGTCCTTGCATGTCTTCACACCATCATGGAAGCTGCAGAGGTACTGGGACCCAATCCAACACCACAACTCCTAGGAGTGCAGAGCTCCCTTCTCCAGCACCATTCCCCCCAAGGCCCACAGGCGCTTCATGCTTGGCTGCTCTGCCAGAGGAGGAAGAAGTACCACCAGGAAGTAGAGGTTGCTTGCAGTCCCTACCTTTGTTGATTGCTGGACCAGAAAGATTATTCAGGCGGTGCTGTCTTTCCTCCACTAGGAGAAAGGAAGAAGAGACTGGAGGCAGGCACAGGAGGGCTAGGCAGCTCATGGCAGAACACAATAGCAATGCCACAGATGCTGCAAAACTGTGGTAATATCTGTGCCTAATCATTTTTGTACAATACAGTTTAGTATCAATATATTGCTTATCACCTGTCTACATTGCAGCAACTGAATAGACAAGCAAACCCTGGGCTGAATTAAATATAGTAACTAGAGGTTCCCATGGCAATGAAGCTGCAGCAGCTCGATTTCTCCAAGGGCAAACAAATCAGACAAATATCTGGATTCCAAAGCAAGGTTTCACAGACCACCTTGACGCCCCTACCACCAAAACTCGTTACAAACAAATGGTAAAGAAGAACAAGAACACAATTTTCTTCAGGAAGAAAGATATCATCTTTTCTTCTCTGGTGGGTTTCCAGAGGGAACTTTTATTTCCCTAATGCAATCCACAGGCTCTACTTGAACCTTAGATATGGGTGGTGTGGTCTGTGAAGATAGACCATTTTCACCCCTCCCTGTTTGTTCTACCACAGCAAAATAGCTGTCTGTTAATGGTCAAACTTTTATTCAGAACCCCAACAGGTGCATAAGAAAGAGCTGAGGTCTCATTTTAAAGAGGGTTTTGATCACAGACTTTAGCAAAAGAGGATAATGCCCTACGTGCACCTTCTGTATGTACTTTGTACAGTTTTTCTGGCATCAAAGAGACAAAGCAAACTCTCAGGGCAAAGACTCAGCCACGAACACCAACCTCTCATGCTCCTACTTTGCTTTTCTCTTCAACTCTTCAAGTTTATCAAGTTCCTTGTCACATTTAATGGTTAGTGACTGATGCTCCTGTAACCCACAGCTTTTTACAGGGACCAATATCCTGACACCAGATTCCAAATCTGAATCAGAAGCTAATTATGTCTACCCACATAGCCTAACCATGACCAGCAAGAGGCACCATATGATACATCATGCAAAGCATGTATGTGTAAGAGAGACACAATTTTAATTTATTTCAAACCTGGGAAGTTGCAGAGCTCCAGCTCCTGTCCAACAGAATAACAGGCCAGTACTCACAGCAGGAGTCTTTATGTCACAGCGCACTTTGTGCTTGAAAGCATTCAGGACTAAAAATTTGGGACAGGAGCATCTCCTACTCAAGCTGCTTTTATGAGAAAGTGACTCACAAGCCAAGCTTATGCAAACAAATCTATTCATCATCCTCCAACTCAGACCAGTCACCCAAACTCCCAGTTCTGCTTCCACAGCTAAGTTCTTTCTTTTTTGTTCACTCTCCTCTAACTTTCTAGCTATAGGCTTTTCCTTTCATTATCCAGTTATAAATTAGGGTAGAGAAGGAGAAGAAGGGGGAAAAAAGATACCTTACAACCAATAAATTGAAAATTCCGGAAAAAAAATCTTAAATTGCTTTTTAAGCAAAGTTCTGCCCATTTTTAAGGAATGACTGCTGTAAAGCCCACACCACCATCTCTTATTGTATCCCAAACAGCAAAGGTTTTCTTCCTGCCTTTTTTCCATTCTCCTGCTTTCTGCATATAATCTTTCTAACCTTTTCTAGGACACAAAAATAAGAGTGTGTGTATGGACACGCTTTGGAAGTCAAGATCCTGAGGCTAGAAGCATGACTTACATGATCTTCTCCTGAAGTTAAGGAAAAAGGACAGGTAGAACTAAGCATGAAACAAGATCATTTGAGCCATTTAATTTAGCCAACAGAGGTTCAGAACCTGCAAAGGCACCAGAAAGATGCTTACCTGATTTTAACACATTTAAAATCCTTTGCAGGATCAAGGCCTCAGTCACACTCCAGGAGAATATCTCCCAACTAGGCGTTTGGGGGTTTTTTTCACTTTTTTTTTCAAAATGGCAAGTAAAAGATAAAATCCTCCTGAACAATAATCTATTCTTCCCAAGTAAATAACGTATTTCACCCCTGCCATGTAAATTCATTTTGATTCTGTATTTCTACATGAGGATATCACCAGTCTCACACAGATTTATTATTGAGCAAAACCTGATATTCTTGTCAGATTTTAATAAATAAGAGTTTGAGAAAAACAAAAGCCTCTGGGCAAGAGCATTGCAAATGGATTCATGAATAATTTAGGACAGCACTTTTTATTAACTTTTCTTAGGTTAATCTTTTCACACGGCTCGTTCACACACAAAAGTCCTACCTTTAGCTGCAGTACCATTACACTGCTTGACCCAACACTTTGTACTACTTTCAGGTACGGTATTCAGGGTATAATGCAAATGCTTGGGACTACCTAGTTCACTCCAGCAGAGAAGCAAGAACACACGCATGTAGTTTGGCATCCTCAGGGTGACACAACTCCGTCCACATCGAAACACTTGTGGAAACCCTTACTGCCATACCAGTAAAAATAAATTTCATCACCCATGCACGAAGGCAATTTTCCTGTGTAGATGAGGCCTAAGTTATTTAAGTTATTCTGTTGGGGCAATTTCTATTATATTTCACTTTAAACTGCAGCTGTGCAAAATAGAGAAAAAATTCCACCTTTTAGACCAGTAGCTTTAGCTCCATTGGAAGGTGAGACAGGAAAAACCTGGTACCAGTCTATCAACAGCACAAGGACAGAGTCAGCTTCCTCCAGCAAATGAAAGTGCAGATCAGGAACCACTGCCCCAGCAGGCTGTCAGGGCAGAAGCAGGAAGCCCTGTGTTGCACCATCCTCAGGAGGGCCAGGCAAAAATTTTTCACAAGTGTTCAACAGAAGGTATGGATGGATCTATTCCCAGAAGTTAAGGAAAAGGCAAAGGTTACCAAAGGGCTCACAGGTCAAGGAGATGGCTAGGTTACAGGATATTGAACAAAATAAATTACTCTTCATCTGAAGTGTTTTAACAACTGAAGAGGCAATAAACACCCACTGCAGCAGTTTGGTTCTTAAGATCACAGAAACATCATTCTTAAGCCAATTAATGACAAGGACAGAGACTACTGCCTTTATGTTCAGGTTTCACCCAGGATGTTGTAGTTCTCTTTACGATGATTTAGTCATGTAGAAAATGCATCTTTTTTTTTTATCCACAAGAATAAAAAGCAATCCAGCAACTATGTCTGCTGTTTTGCTCATGCACCACCATTGCTCACTGCAGAGATGTGGCCTAGGTGTCTGAAACCACACCTAGTACCTGCCATGGCCACAGCAACATCCAAGCATGTCATCTTCCTTCCCAAGGTTTGCCAGGGACTCCCCCAGAATGTAGATTTCTTTTATCAGACAGTGTAGCAGATCAATCAGCTACCAAACTAGCATTATCTTTTCTGCGCTCCCAAGATCATCCTGACCACACTGGATGGTCATCAGCTGCTGACAGCATCCCTCAGATCCTAAGCCACCAATGTGCTTGCAGCAATGTTGCCTTGTTGCACAGGAAAAGGTAAGAGCACGTATAGTACTTTATGGCAAAGGGCCATATGTTTTTGTATAATACCCATGTGGGAAACACCTGCAACCCTTTCACCTTGTTTATAGTGCTGCTGTCAATTCACAGAAGACTTTGATCTCCCTATCTATTATCAGTCCCGTGTATTATAAACACATCATATTAATCATAAAACATACATGTGCTGTTAGACAATAAACAAGGCTTTGTTTTCTATGCTGTGGTCTGGCAAAGTACACAAAGATCATCTGCAAAGCCATATGAAAATAGAATATTTTATTATCTCTATCTTACTCAGAGAGGAGCAAAGAACAAAGAAAAAGGTGGGAGCAGGAAGGAGAGGTATGCAAAGAGAAATAGATACGGGGGAAAGGCTAATTTTCTTAGGAGATATTTCCTTTAAAGAAGTACACTCTGCCTCTTTTGTTTAGTGATGCCCATTAATTGCAGGCAGAGAAACGTAAAAACGAATAGCACAAGGTTTGTTTCAAATAGGACTGAAGCCTGGCATTACTTACTTAATTATTTCAGAGCAAACTGATTTGTCATGAGCACTGTCCCCTTTCAGCACTCACAGGCAATTCAGATGTGGTCGGACTAAGCGATACATAATGAACAGCTGCAAAGTCCAAACACTGTCTTCACAGAAAGGGTTATTTTGGGCTGAGAAGAAAGGAAAGGAGCAGGACAAATTTGTCAAGTACCACGAGTCCCATAATTATTTGTGTTATATTAGCAGCTGGAGGCCTCCAAGGTCCCCATGCCCTAATTTGACAGGAGATATACATAAGTAGAAAGTTGATTCTAGGCCTGTGGAGCCTACAATTTAAATAACCTGGAGTGACAAACAGTGGGGAAGACAAACTATGTCCTCCATTTTCCATCTGAGGGACTGGGGGACAGACAGGTACGGAAGAGAAAGGAATTGCCAGTAATCACCTTTTTTTTTTTTTCTGTTGACACCCTGTGAGAACAGAGTTTCTCAGGTGCCACATACACTGGGAAATCCTGTGCCAGGTTTCTTCAGGAAAGTTGGGACCTAACTGCTGTGCCACTTCTCCTGCTTCCCGGGTTGTGACTCTAGCTGGCCGGGTACCTTCCTGGACTGCTTTTATAAAGCACTCACAAACTGAGTATCTCCAGATTAGAGAACTGGAAACACACTCCGGCTTAAGAGAAGAAAAAGAAGAAAATGGCCCAAAAACACAACACCCTAGAAACAGGTGAACTTACTGCACATGAAAGTGAAACCCCAGTAGCACTGAGCAGTCTCAGGAATGGCAAAAAGTTTCAAAGCACAGCTCCGCCAACACACACACCCACCCCCACACCCACCCCCCCTCAGCCAGAGACTAATCCAACCCATTGTGTAAATTCATGAAAAAAAAAAAAAGACATGGCCACAGTGATTTCTATTTAAGAATAAATTGTTCCTCATTTCCTTTTTCGATGAACTACATTTCTTTTCATGTCGTGAAAGCTTTAAAATAAGCACATGGAACTATTAATTTAACTCCTGACTGTATTAAAAATATCATGTAACATAAGATGCTTGCTCGCGCACACTCTCTGCGCTGCTCCGTACGGCTACATCCACCTCTTTGTCCACACACCCGGGATTAAAAATGCTATCTTCTACACACCAACCACCTCTGTGCTATCTCAGACTTGCACCTTGCCAAAAGGCCTCTGCTTTCTGACATGCTTAAGGAAGTACCAAAAAAAGGAAGAAAATTCTGGGATTATTTATATTCTCCCCACCAGTAAAACACAGTTATTTTTAAAGGAGCTCCTCCCTCGTCAGGTGCAGTAAGAGACTTGTGGTATCAAAGTGGCATATTTAGGGTTGACAATAAGAAGAAGGGCTGATTGGGGCCATTACAAGGTACAGAGCTGGTAGAGTCTTTCAAGTACCTTACACCAGGGTGCAAACAAGATCTATTTCTGGGCATCTCCAACCCCAGGGTTTAGCAACTTGAGAGTGTCACACACATTTACTACTCTCTTCCCCCTTCCAAGTGAGCGGTGCAGGAGACACAGACTCTGCATGGCTGTGTTAATTCATTCATGAAATGAAGTAGATGACATTTACCCACATATAAGAAATGACAGAGATTAAATTAAGCTCACAAAGTGCCATGAAGAGGAAAAAAACCCCACGTTTGAATTATACAAGCATATTTAGCAATCTATGTCCATTTGGTTTTTAGAGGAAATCTAAGTCCAGATCCAAGTGCAAGTACAAAAACTCACACCCATGTCCAGGGGTTGGGAAGAGAATCAGCAAAAGGGATTCAGCAAAATGGACAGGGATAACAGAATTGTTTCTTTTCTCGGTTCGCGTGGGCTGCAGTAGAAGCTGGCCTCCACAGCAGCGCAGAGCCACGGGGTCCTGGGCTGTGCTCCTCCACAGTCAGGGAGCTGCTGCTTCCCAGGGCTGGTAGGGGTTATTTTTATCCTGCCAACTGGGCTAAGATGATTGCCACCACCACCACCGCTCCGTGTGCTTGCATCATACCGCTAGCGCTGATTAGCTACATCAGTATTCCACTTCATTAATGCGAAATGAAAGCTGTAAATAGGGTACTGCTTTTATAGGATGCTACTGGAAATGAGAAATAGTGTGATATTAACAAGAAACCAGTTGCTCCCCTCCCGTGTGGGGTGCGTGGTGCTACTGCGACCGGGTGACGCAGAAAGTGCTCATAGCTCTTCACCTCAGCAAGAGGGCCAGAAGAAGGTTTCTAAAACTTTTCCCATGGTGTTTCCCACCAAGCTTGGACTGTATTAGTCTGTGTTTTGTTACCCATGTTTAGACTGTGACATTTTCACCAAAGCTTGTTTTGTCTGCGCTCACTAAAGCGCAGTATGCCTGACTGACCTCATGTGATGGTGCAGCAGGCGTTTCCTGTGGGTTTCAGCATATTTCTGTGCTTGGCCTTTCTGTTGGTTTTTGAGATGCAGTGTGAGAGCAGTCTCATCTCTCTTGCACCTAATTCACTACTAAAGTACTCCTTTGCCATACCCTGAGGGAAAAACCATCAGGCTACTATTTCCAGAACACTGGAATATCATTTCTAGGGAAGGCTACCTCTGGGAAATAGCAAACTTTTTGTGTCTCCAAACTTGACTTACTATTATGAACACGGTGTTCATTTGTATGGATTTGTATGACTCTATTATTTATATTCAACATTGCTACCTATTTTTATCAGTGCAGGGAAAAGAAAAAATCTACAATATGGCTGAGGAGGATAAGTAGACAATGTTACTTGATCTAAAGAAGAGCAGCCTCTTCTCCATCTTTTTTTTTTTTTCCCCACACAGGGAGGGAGAAGAGTCTGCTGAGTTCTTATCCTGATTTCTAGTTGGGAGCTCTAAGCAGCTTCCCTTGACAGGTAGGTAAGCAATTTCTGGGAAACAACAGGCAGCATTACCCTGGCAGGGCTACAGCCATTTCCTACAAGATAAATGGAGACAGAGCAGTGCACTTGAAGATGAGGGATATGACTGTGATGCTACATCGAATAATATGGCTGAGAGAACACGTAGAAGAGGGGCCTGCAGTGCAGGGCTGCTTTCTAGCAAAGTGTGGGGGATCTATCTGAACAGGTGGCCATGAAGCCAAGGCGGATTCTCAGTGTCCCAGAAAGCAGGGCAGCATGTGTATGTCATGGTGCAGGATCCAAGAAAAATTTGGGGGCAGGGGACAAAAGAAGTAGAGCATATGTGAGACCATACGGAGAGAACAAAACAGGAAGGAGGTCAAAGGATTCAAATATAATTTGTGATACTACGACATCACAAGATACAGGAAGTGATAAAACAGTTTGACTATAATAAATGCACAAGTATAATAAAGTTGTTAGTTACATGCCCATCACTAAACTTCATATAAGCAAACACAGTTCAGGATGACTAAAACAAAACCCATGTGATCTGACTTCTGCCTCTCATAAAGCATTTCTGACCATGATAAAATTGAGGTTTGTATTATTCTTCCTCCCTGAGAGCTGACGTCAGGGTACACCAAAAAGCCATCCACAACTCTGCATTTCTGCAAACTTCATCTCACATATACTTTACTTATCATGGCCAGAACTCAAGTGCAACTGGAGTTTTTCAATTCTCCGGTTTTGGTTAGCCATTTCAGCCCTGAAGGAAAGAAAAGACTTTCAGGAAACACTGAGTATCTCTGTCTGCTGAAAAGTCATGTCCTCATACATATCTTCAAAAGCAGCATTGAGAACAGAGGCATTCAAAATCAGTAGCCTGTTTCTGTTTGTTTTAATTCTGCACTTTAGCTTTCATTTCTTTATAGTCAAGACAGCTCATCTGCCTCCTGAAAATAGGATCAGCAGTGGTGGACGATACAATATTTTATTTTTCAATGTACTTGAAATAAACATGCAAATAATTTTCTTTCAGTCTACTCCTTCTTACTGGCATTTTGATCTTAAATCAACGAGTTACATTACATTGCACGCCATCCCTCTTAATTCCTTTGCTCTGCTTATGTTAATGCAGATGCACGCATTTATGAAATAAGTGTCTTAATATTATAATATTTTAGTTCTCCAGTAATAGATAAGACTCAATAGACTTATTTTTTTGCATCATAAACATAACAGAATAAGACAAATTGAATTTTGTGTAACTACACATACACAGACTGTTTTGTAGAATAAGAAATGACACTTTGACTTGCTCATGGTTACTAGCCTGAAATTATCCCAAGTTTAAGTAAATGAAAGCAGGGTTTCATAAGTGGGAAGCAACGGGAAACCCATTCATTTGGTTTGCATGTAATAACAACACAGATTCCAGCCAACAATGGACAGCCTTACTCAGGGAAGGAAAGGTTTGCCAGATTGGCCATGAGGGGGACAGTCACTGGGACCCGCTTTTCTTTCATAATCTGCCTAAAAAAAAATTTGTCGAAGCAAAGAAAAAAAAGATAGTAACCACCTACTCCTGGGAATGTACTATTTTATGCTACAGCATACAAAATATACACAGGAAAGATTAATTTTTTACCTATAGAAGCATGTACTTTTTCTACACATTCTTAGGATCTACACACACCCAAAACCATTTATTTTTTTAATGCATTATTAAATGTACGCTAAGCCAAATAAAAGTAATTTCCCAGTGCTTTATGCATTTATCATGAAACCCCTAGCAGAATTCTTTACAATAAAAATGCTAGCAGTACACATGATCAACCTAAATTATCTAGGGAAATGGCTAATATCTGACCATGTGGAAACATTAGAAAGCAGGGCTTTGTTATGGGTTAGAAGGAAAAAAATAGACGTATTTTCTTACAGAAAAATTGCAATGATAAAAATATTTTTAATAGTGAAACGGTACAGCTCCAGGAAATTTTCCTGAATCAATTCAATCTGTGTCGTGCTGGACTTTAAAAACCCATTAAAAATAACCATGATAAATTTCCCAACCTCTTTCAGTGCACTACACAGAAGACAAAGGAAACTGCAATTCAACAGGGATAGAAAAGAAAGAAAAAAAAATGGAAAAACCTAATAGCTTGTGTATCAGCAGTAACATCCTCACTAACATCAGTGAGCAATTCTGCACCACAAAAGACAAGAAGAGCAGGAGTGATGTGTACAGCTGACAATGGCACTCCAAAGTAATGACTTCCAGGAAAATCTGCTGTTACAAATGGACAACACACTGCTGAGAAGTAGTTGAGTCACAAGTTTCATAACATGTCAAAATATTTCAGCCTAAAAATGAATGTACCAAAATCCAGGATGTATACAGTTCTGGTAAGGTAACTATGAGGATAATGTCCTACAAACAGCTAATACACTCACCTGGATTTAATTATTAAACTTCGCTGAAATCCATGCACGTTCAGGGATTCTTTTTCCCCCATATTTAATGTGTAGTCATAAGATACAGATCATGTTTCAAACACCAGTATTAGTAGAAGCACTGCCTAGTTGACCTCTTTTCCATTTACCATGTTGTACATATTATCAGTTGTAACAAACACACTTCTTTTGCTGCTCCCTTTTTTGTGGGGGGAGAAGGGGACAACGGCATAACAAATAGCATATACATCACTGTATCATGAAACAATCTAAATCCCTGAGGACTGAAGAGTACATTAAGCCTCTCTTCCACAGGCATATCCTTTCACCTTCACCAGCAGGTCCTGTTCACCCACCACCTTCTACTGACACCCAGCTAGAGTGCAGCCTGCCACACTGGTGCTGGCGCCCAATCCCCGCATCTGCATTGCACACGTTTGAGTTCTCTTCACAACTGCATTAAACAGCTGCCCCAGGCCCGTATCTGGCTGCCTGGGGACATGAGTGAGATGTAGGCTCAAGAATTTCTCCTCTCTGTCTCAGTCACAGCTGCTTGGCTAAAGACTGCAGGACTCTCATAGACCTGCCTCATTTTTGAGTCGATGTTATCATTCAACACCACTTTGCTATGTTACTCCCCAAATCCTCTGGATCTCTGGAGTCTGCTGGAGCAGTTTTCTAGAGCCCTCTCCTCCAAACAGTTGAGCATACATGAAACAGCAGTTGTATTTGAGATTTCTGAGTAGAACATTTCTGAAACAAAAATGGCATTTTTAACTGCTCAGTCTACCTAGAAAAAAGGAAAAACTAGTAGATTTGAACACAGACCAATGTAAACAATATTCCCTTTGAATATAAAGGTATTGGGGTAAGTTCAAGCAACTTGATCCTCACACAACTACAGAGGTATAGAGGAGATACAACCCACTGAATCTATTCATAACCGCTATAAACAAAGCAAAAAAAGTAATACAAGCACAACTGTAGGATGAACCATCACTGAAGTAAATATATTGATCTATCAAAAATGATTGAAGACTGACAATAAAAGGGTTATAAATTCTTAGAAGAAAGAGAAAATAAAAAAATCACACTACCAACCCACTGAAAAACTCCCACCTACTTTCACAGGGAAAAATGGACTGGAACAATAAAACACAATGGCAGTGCCTGTACATCTTTGATAGCTGCCCCTCCCAAAAGCTGGAACAATCCTGCTATAAACCAAGCAAGTGAAAATGTAAATGCATGAGCAATTGTCTGGGGGATTCAGATGCTTCGTGTCCTGTAGGCAAAGAAGGAAGGGGAAAAAAAAAGGTAGGAAAGCAAGAGAACACACCACTTTTAATATTTGTAATTATTGATCATTATTGATCATTATCTTCTCATCTGGAGCATTTTAAATCCAGCAGAGACCTTCCAGTTAAACACGTAACACTGCCTGCACAGCACGTTTAGCACTGACAGCAACACCTACTTGTCCTCTGACCTCGGTGCAATCCACTGCTTCCCCTCCTCCAGCAGCAGGGTCAGCCTGTGGATTTTGGGGGTGCCAGCCAGTGCCAGTAGAGCTTGCCTGCAGAAATCCAGTGTTCAAAATGGCAAGCTCAGAAGAGGCACAGGATTGGGAAATACACTGAACGCAATGCCCAGAGCAATCCTGTGGGTATGTATAAACACAGCAGTGTATCAAAGGGGCTTTAGGGTCTACTTGAAGGCTTACAAGTATTTGTTTGCATATTTTGGTAGTTTCACAAACTTGATTCTGTTCTTCACTACTGACGAAAATCCAATTGCATTAATTATTGGGCAAAAGCAAATAAAATGCCACTGACGCAGAAGAAAAGATGGGTCTGTGGTAAGAATAACTTTAGGTACTTCAAATATTAATCATCCCACTTTGCAATATACTTTTCTGCTTCAAAAATAAAAATTTAAATTATTTTAATAGAATTTAATATTTAAGAGCTAATGTCTTTCCATTTGATGCTACATTACCATCTGACCTACTTTAATATTTGTCTCTGTACTGTACTTGCAGATGTACTTTCTCTTTCTCCTGCCCCATACGTAGCTTATTTCCTACTGGTCCAAACGGACAGCCAGTGGACATATAAAATTGTTAGGTAATTGCTTTGGTAACATTTTGTTTTGGTCCTTCAAACAGAGTATTTCATAAGATGTTCCATGCAATAAAAGGTCCCAAAGAACCAAGATCCTCTCATAATGTCACTCTGAAAGACTCTGCAGCAATTCCCAGTGTCCTTGCCAAAATCCTTTTTCAATGAAATAGATTCCAACATTGACAGAAAAGCTTAGATTATTGCTGAGTGATAAAATGTCTGCTGCTAGCCCTTACAAAGTCAGAACATTGCTCCCAACTCACTCCTTTTTCTGTAAACTACTTTAAGAGGGCTGGGTATATCTTAAAATTTGCTGTGCGAAACCTAATTTTATTCAATAGGTACCATCATCCAAAAAATGAAGTTATACAACATTAGAGAGACCGAAAACATTGGCTCAAGATCCTCAAATAGCCATGACTCTATGCCTTTAATGGAGCTACACTGAAGTAAACAATAGCTTGAAGATCCAAACCACTTTTTTTAGGCTTGTTTATATGGGGGAGAGAGGAGATTCTGGGACAAGACATGATTTGAATCTTAATAAACTTAGACTAGAAAAAACTCCTATGGGAGCACACCCTACAATGGCTGGGGGAGATGGTCAGTCTTTTCCCTGATGTAGTTTGTGTCATTCCAGAACTGCTGTGTCTGCACAGGAGAGGTTTTTTGACGTTAGCATAGATGTTTAATTATACCAGTACAATTTTATCAGTATGACTAAAATAAATCCTCCTTCAAGACAAGCCTTCAGGTTTAGCCACGAAATTTACTGGAGGGAAAGAAATATTCACAATCCCCAGGGGTAATGGTGGCTCAGCTTATTCCATGCTCCCCAAACTAGGAAAAAAAATAAACAGAGTAACAGCTGAAAACAACTTCTTCTGCAGTGGGGT
This sequence comes from Chiroxiphia lanceolata, assembly GCF_009829145.1. Classification (NCBI taxonomy): domain Eukaryota; kingdom Metazoa; phylum Chordata; class Aves; order Passeriformes; family Pipridae; genus Chiroxiphia; species Chiroxiphia lanceolata. The sequence continues at coordinate 57,014,011 of NC_045641.1, forward strand.
ATACTTTTGCCTACTGCCTGATGAAATCATACCCAGTTCACTACCAGCAGAAGGTCTGACATAAAGCAGACTCTCTAGGGAAAGAAGAGAGGAAGTTGAACAGAGAAAAATGGTAATTTGAAGTTGGTGCCAAACCAACAAAGAAAAAGGAGATTTTTGTTTCCCTTACTACTAATAAAACATAGTAGACTAAAATTGATCCCCAGACTAATAAGGTAGAGGAAAAACAAAAACCTATATATGACAAAACAATAAAAAAGTAATGAAGAGATTTATGGAATTACATAAAAACCTTGGAATGATGTTAAAATTGTCAGGTCACGTTACTGTTTTCAACTCAAAATGGTTAAAAAAAACCAGGGAGCAATAAAAATTAGAGCATGGAGGAAAGACAGCATAGGGCTAAAGAGGATGGAGAGAAGTGAGAGGAAGAAAACAAAGCCAGAGTGAATATTTAGGGGGGGGAAGAGAACAAAAAAGCCTGAACACAGAGCCCTCAAGTCAAGGTTGTCAATGTAAAAAAGAAAAAAGAGAACAAATCCCAACAAAGTGGTGGTACTATCAAAGGATAACAGGCAGCACTCGATAAGAAATGCCTCTGTAGATACCTGGCAAAGTGTAGTCATCCTCAAAGAAGAAAATATGACTATTCCTAAGAAACTAAATAAGGGACATCCCCGATCCCTTCCTGTGCAATGCTTTGGTCTCCTAAGGGGCTTGTCTAAGGGCTTCCCAGCATGGGGAGAGAGGGTTTAATCAGCATCTGCATCCAGAAGCTCCTAGCAGAGGGACATGAGAAGGGGACAGAGCCATGGATGCTTCAGCCTGTGCTTGGCTTGCAGACAACAGGCACACACAACAGGCAGTTTCTTCTCTGCATCCCCCTCCACACCCCAGTGTGGGATATGTGGGAAAGGGAAATCCCTATTGCTTGATGCTTCTCAAGGCACATGACAAATAATCACAAGCTGGTTTGGGATTTCTTTGGGCTGCCAGAAAGAAGAGTAAACTGGCAGGAGGGAGCCACCTGGAGAGGCAGTAACTTGACTCCACTGTGAAATGTTGTATGACCAAGGAGGGTAGGAGGAGCTCCTGAGTTGAACATTAAAGTTCATCTGATTCAAAGTCTGCCAAGAAAGGGAAGGACACACACACACATTGGGAGTAATGATGCATTTTCCTCCCACTATGTAGAGTGAGGGGAAACAACTCAGGAAATTCATTTAAAAATTACCATGTGTGGCACGGGGAACACCAGTTCATAATCAGATAGATAGTGAGTGAAGTCAGAGACCATTAATAGTTACTGAACATTACATATTGCATGTATCCACTTCAGGTTTGCATCAATACTTCTGGGTTCTGTAGGAAATTCTAATGAAAGCATTTGATATGCACAGCAAAATCTACAATGCTGCTGGTTTCCCATACTTTCTAGTAGGATTGGCATACTGAAAAAATGCCTCAGATTTTTCAATCTTTTAAAAGGCTTCCTTCTACTTCTTTCCAAATGGTGGAAACGGGGGGTGAAATCACAAGGTGGACTTTACAGCCTGTTAAGAAGTTTAACAAATACAGGCTCCAGTAGATAGTGAAGATGGTAGAGCAAGGTGAAATTAAGTCTAGGAAACTAGTTTTTGCAAATCAGAATATTTCCTCCCCCTTCCTTGAATGAAGATGATGCAGTCTGGTATGCAGGTGCTCATCACAAAGGTATAACATGATAAGAAGAGGCAATCTGTTTAACAGCCTCATTCCAAGTCCTTTAAAATGATAATTTTAAGCATTAATTAGCTAAGAAGCAGGCAGTAGAGATCAAAGATCACCTGTGTTGTATATTAGCTGTAAAACACTCCTTGGACAGCATGTTTTCAAAAGAAATTTCACTTTTCAAATAATCCTAACCTGGAGCTCACAAGGACTGTGCTTTAAGAGCTAAATGATGCATTACCACTGGGCAAGGAAACAAAGGAAGGAAGAAACACTTCCACAGGAGCAAACGAAGGTGAAACCTTCTCCCAGCCAAGGCTGCTACCTGAACACACAGAAGCATACCAAGATTTCATCAGGTTTGTCAAAGGCTAAGATATGGTATGAGGGCCTGCTCTCTGCTTCCACTGTCAATCCTAGGAACTGACACAGCTCTGGTCACTCTCGCAGACCCTTCCTGTGCCCAGCCAACACTGTCTCAGTGGAGTCATACCAACCAGGAGATTTTCCTCTGCACAAACAGCAATTCGCAGAAGCTACAATCACAGCGGTTTCCACGCACCGTAAATACAGAAACAAGCATCAGGAACACAGTGCAGGTGATGGGCAATGTCCTTTGCTGCTCTGCCAAGGGCATATAAAATCTTGTCTGTCTCACAGGGTTGGATTTCACACTCTTTCCAGAGGTGTAAAAGATTACATCAGGTCTCTGACTTACATTGGCTTAAACAGCTGCAGTAGAGTCCTGGAGCAGTCTTCGATGGAGGAAACAAATGGGGAAAAAGCCCAGCAGTGAGCACATGCCTGCGGCTCAGCCACTCCAGGGCAACATCCGGAGCCTCAGGGTGCGAGAGCTTGGCATGCAGAAGAAGTTACCACTTGCACCAAACGTTTTCATCCAAATGGCTTTGCCTGCACTGAGGGCTGGGACTGCGACATTTTCATGGGCCTTTGAGTCTCTGTCTGTGAACACATAGAACACAACTGTCCCTGGACCTCACTGGGACAGCAAGGGGCTACGGTAACAAATCAAGAGCCATCACAGATGATGCAAGCTCAAGTTGCACAGTTCTCATGGGAGGTCACAGTCCACACATTAGATTTGTCTATGGCTAGAGCTGTTCATTAACGAATTCCTTCAACATTACTAGTAACTAAGCATCAATTTGCAATGTTCCAGAGACCTAAGCACATTTGAAACATGCCAGAATTAAACTAGTCAAATAATTTACCATAAATTTTGCCAATAAACTGCAGCCCACAGGTCTGCATATGCAGAATGTAAAATACTCCATAATGACCAGGCAGCCCACAGAAATTATCACAACTGTAACAGTAACACTAAACTCCAATTCTCAAAACAGTGTGGTATGCCACCTTTTGGGTAAATCTTTAGGCATCAGTCCCATAGAAGGCTATCTTTTTAAGACAATTAGCTCTAGAGAAGAGGAGAAACTGATGATGATATACCCATAACTAACTCACAGGACTGGTTCCAGCAGCTTGATTTAACCATTGGAGCTAACTATAACCAATACCTAATTACGGTTAAATGTAGGGATTCAGATGGAGATATGGGATTGCACTGTGACTTCTGCCCTGGAACTTCTGCCAGGACTATTGTTGGGATTCAGCTCTTTTTTAAAAGACAACTTGAAAAAAAATAGAGTACTACTAACAAATTTTAAAAGTTATAATTAAAAAAGAAAAAAAAAGCAAGGAGGGGTCTGAAAGTTTAATTTAAGAACACTAAGATTCTCCTGTTGTTCTGTCCATTTTTGAGGTAGTATTTTCCATTTCAGAGAGAATGGCTAACGCATTTCACAGAGGAGCAACGAAACTGCCTACATGTACAGAGAGGGTGGGGAAGGAAAAAAAATATTTTCCTCTCCATTAAATTCTTCCAGATACAATAGAACCAGGTGTTTATGTGTGCCAACAGTAGTAAAAATATTTTTAAGGCACAAATGCAATTGATTCTTTTATGGCCCTGATTCAGCAAGGTAGACAGACTTCTGCCTAACTTGAAGCATGTTGACTTCAATTCCATTGACTTCAATGGAATTACTCATGTGCTGGAAGTTTGGCACACGTTTAACAATTCTGCAGTACTGTATCTACAATTTGCAGGTATTTAAAGGAAGAAAGAGATAATTAACTCACAACAGCAATTCTGGGGGGTGATCAACAATCTTGTAGAGTCAAAGGACCTTATCACAACACATAAAGGAGAAAACAGTGAGAAGAAAATAAATCTTGATAAAACAGATCTTGATGGAATATGAAAGACTTGACACTGGCAAAAAAATCTATCACTCTTTAAGGAGAAAAAAATCCAGGCAAGTGAGACTACCAAAACTCCCTATCAGGTTACACATGAAACAGAGATTATTAAGACCTATAGATCAGCAACAGGACGCTTGTTTTTCCCTATCCTTGCCCAGCTATGATTTTCTCTAGCTGAAATATGAAAAATAAATTCTTTAAAATATCAAACTAAAGGAAGGACCACAAGAGAGGTAATAAGTCCATTAGACCCCCTAGTAATAAAGAGGAAATAAAACAGGATAAGATTGTTTCATAAAAATAAGGTTTTTTTTTTACATGAGCCTTCAGAAACAAAGATGAGAATACTTGTCCTGGGATTACTTTTTCCACAGAAAGCAGAATAAGGCTAGAAATAGAGAGGTTAAAAAAACCTTTGTGAAATTAAAATAGCAATTAAGCTACTGCTTCTTCAGTTAAATTAGCCACATGATGAAGACACAGGTCATTCCCTGCAGGAGGAGATCCTGCTTTATTCACCTTAGGTTTGTCCCAAGGTGTTTGATGAGGGCAGAAGGAAAGAAAAGGCTTTGAAAAAGTTCCATAAGCCTAAATCCCAGAAGCACACGTCTCTCTTCCATCCCCAAAAGGGGAAAGCTCCAAACCCTCAAAGTGACTAACCAGTGTGCCTCAGCTCTGATGCAGAGGCCAGAAGCAGCAGCAAGAAAAGACTGTTTCTTGTTCACAACTGTTTGGTTATGGACTCATCTGCAGAAATGATAACTAGTACCATCTGTGGCGGCATTTTTTAGGGAGAGGAGAAGTCAAGCCAGAACAAAGTCTGGCTGCATAGACTTCTGAAAAGCTGTCAGCTGCCTGTATACTTTACAATCACAACTCACCCCGCACACATTTCAAGTCAGTGACTGGCTCCATGATCTATCCTAATCCTTTAAACCACCCAATCGTTTAAGTAACCAGGCTTCATCTTGGTTTCAATAATAACTTATTAGGAAATCATTTAAGGAATATTAGGAAGTCTTTAAGGAAAATGAAAAAAAAAAACCTAAACCAAAACCAACCAACCAACCAAACAAACAAAAAACAAAAACAAAAAAAAACCCCAACAAACCAAAACAAACAAACAAACAAAAACACAAAAAAAACCCCAACAAACCATCACCCACAGATCAGACACTGAGTAATCCTACAGACACCTTTAAGAAAAATTGCCTATCCTATTTTAAGCTGCTTTCTGTGTAATACATAAAAATGTGCTGAAGTAACTCATTGCAAAAGAAGATAAGTCTTTATACGGAAATGGAGTTCCATTCACATCCACGTTTTCACAAGATGCTTGAGGAATGCATGCACCTTGACCTGCTTCCTGTGGTGCTGTGCTGACTCTGGTATGCTTATGCTGGAGCCCAGCAGAGGCTCAGCATGGGTAGATGCAGTTTGCTGATGGTGATTTTATTGGGATTGAGAACGGTTTACAACTGTATCTTGTCAGAAATGTTCTCATTAATTCCTCCCCACATTAAGAAAATGCAGATTTCGATCTTGTTGCCTCCCTTTCCCAGTTCACAGCCTGACAACCCTGAACTCCAACCTCCCAGTTGTCTTCTGCGTTCTAGAGGTGGTTTAATCCAAACTCCATTCTCTTGCTACTTCTAGACCCATCTCTTCATCTATGCCTTGCTTGTTTTTGCCCTTTTTAGAGCTTCTACTATATACATCTTCAGACTTCTCACAGCAGGTTGAAGTTGAGTGTTAAAGTGAAGGAAGAGTAAGAATAGGGTTTGACCTGCTGCAAGCTGTTTCCGATGCAATACAACATGAAGAAAGAGTGTCATCCTACAAATTACACTGAATTTTAATCTGTTCTCACTCTGATTATACACAGTGAGGTCTGTGTTATGAACTCTTACATTCTTCCCCACATCCAAATAACTGAAGGCAGAATTAAGTTCATTCATCCCAAAGCAACCCCCTGCCTACTTGGTGCTGTATCATATTTTCTACCTTCACCGGTAGTATGTCGTTGGGCCAAGAATATATTACTTATTTTGGCAGATTTCTTTAACTCCAAATCAACCATACATGCTTACAGTGCTGCACAGTCACCATGATGCAATTGCAGTAGAGTGGCCAAACACATAAATGTCTATATAAAGTAAAATTAACTCACTGTCTCTATACCTCTGCTCACATTGTAGCAGTTGCTTTTCTGATTCCACAAAATAACCTCTTTATTTCTCCTCTTCAACTCAGAAGCTTTGTTTCTCTGTCTGTTCTTACCACTTTTTTTCGATCAGTAGCCATAACCTACAATTGAAATGGAACAATTGGATATGGCGCAGGTGAAAATAAAGTATCAAAACACCAATATTTATCTAGAAGTGATGTAAGTCACTAATTTCCACAGAAAATAGGACTACTCTCCTGCAAAACTCTTACACGAAAAGGAGAATATTCAAGGCAAATCTTAATAGGCATCAGTACATTGTTTTCCAAATAGGATATTTTTCAATTTTACTTTGTTATGAAGAAATAGCACATATATTTGAGAGGTACCTTTTTATAGAAGGTATTCTGAACTATAGCTAAACCAAAGACTACAACTCCGTTGAAGGATCTCTTCAAAAGTCATATCAGTAGTGGGATTCCCTGTTGAATAGAAATGCTCCATCTCCGAGCTGTTTGTTTCTGCCTTGGCCTCCATCTTGGGCCACCTCTGTATGAAAACACAGTTTTCACAGCACACACTCACAACTGATGACTATTTGCATTGTCTCTCTCTATAAAATACCAATACCATCACCTCTCCTTTGGATTCACACACGGGAGCAAAGGGAATAAAAAGCTTTTGTGACCTACAAAAGCCTTACTTGAAATAATTCTCTACGACTTCAGGCCTTTTGGAATGGAAGGGATATATTGTTTTGACTTGATTAAAGCTGAAAAGTTGATTTGACATCCTGTTGTCAAGGAAACCAATTCACACACAAAAGAAAACAGTTGTGATGGTATCATTCAGACTATTCAAGTGACCTTAGAAAGAAAAAAAAGGCTTCAGTTCCAAAGATTTGTATTCAACTCACTTCACCACTGTAGAAATAAAGATCATTGCTCTTTATGCTTATTGGAAAGCAGTTTTCAATCTGGGAAAAGAAAAATGCCACATCTTCTTCCATCTGCCAGATCCAATACTTTCCCGGGACTATAAAACATAAACACACCTACCATTTATTTGCCTATTTTAAAGGACCACAGAAAGAATCATACAGAAGACTTATGGGGAAAGAGAAGGAATTTTTTTAGTTGACAGGACTATGATAAATATCCCCTGACACATACCACACCTATTGAACAGCAGCTCATGAGCCAGGTTTTAAAACATCCTCCTTCAACTACACATAGACCTTACCTCGAACACAGCATTTGTTTGCATCCAGCTTTGTTTTCCTGGGAGATATGAAGCAGTAGCTTTTTTTTTTTTCTCTGCCAGCCTCCTAGGTCCCTCACAAATTGAGTTTTCCACGCATGCAATAAATGAAGTATACCTGTGCTCAATCTGCTCACGCTTCCTGCCTACAGAATCCCAAGAGGCAGAGCTGTCCTGGCCGACCACTATCACCATCATCCAGCTTTGCAGTCCATGCAAGTCTCACAGAGGTTTCATTCCCTAACAGCTGTGAGTAGATTGGAGAAATGAAACTTTCTATCTGCTCACACACTGTAATTATACATCTCTTTCTCCAATGACACAGCCTCTGCCTGGCTGAGTGAGCAGACAGATGACTAAATAGCAACTTGTCTCAAATTCAGCTTAGGAAAAAAACAGGTATGATATTAATAAGGAGGGAAATATACTGAAGAATGAATGCCAGTGTTCTTACATTATTGTCATTTAAGGGCATCACACCAAAGGTCACGGAGATAATATGCCTCAGTCATTTTCCATTTGTTACACAACATACAAATTGCCACAGCATTAATGAATATCTTTTCCCATTCCTGGCCAGCCAAGACACTGTATTATTTCCTCTTAGACAAGCACCTAATCCTTGGAATTCATTATTTCCATCACTTCTTGCAGCACTTTGTCCTTAGGGCTGAGCATAAATGCCACAAGGCGGCTGTGACTGGAGCATCAAATGCTTCGTATGCCTGAGTCTGACTTCTTTCTGCTAGAGCTTTTGTGCTGGAAGAGCATACAAAGCATGTTGGTATCTTTTACAATCAAATATGTATACACACAAACATTCATACATGCTCTCTTACAAGTGTCTTAAAGCCCTTGCAGACCACAGGGGGAAAAAAAAATTACATTTTCTGCATTTTGTGGATATTGCTTGATAGCTATATATTGAAATAATAGTTATGCTACAAATACCAAATAACCACAGCAATAGAAGCTACCACGAAATAACTGCATTTCCACTTAAAACGATGACAACTGGAAAGTAGTTCTTGGAACAGAAATGACATTCACAGTGGAAGGGATTCTATGAAGGGATATACTGCTTAAACCCTCTTTACTCCTAATAAACTGCTAAGATAGCAGAGCTGAGCTATATAGAGCGGAATGCCTCATTTCTAATCTATACTTCATTGTATTTTAAGTTGAGGAATTTTGCATAAATATAGATAGGAACAGCTGAACCAAATTCCTACTATTTCATAAACTAAATGAGGGTTTTTTTAAGATGACAAATTATTATTTCCACTGTTCACTGTAAGTATAAAGAATATGCAGATGAAAAGAGAATATTGAAGGCTGGTAGCTTTGTACAGTTCTGAAAAGGACTAAACTTTATGTGCATAATTAAAATAAGAAAGAGAAGAATGAAGTCCGACACCAAATGATGAACTAAAATAAGGCAAGAGTACTTGCTGCATGTAATCAAACCACCTCCACCTCTGTCCCCCAGGCTGAAACAGTGCACTCAGAATTTTAATGAACATCTTATCTTGGTATTTTCTCCTCTCCCACCCAACAAACTCAAACAGCAAGAGCCAGCCAGGAAAGAAGAAAGCTGATGGCACTGCTAAGCTTACCCACAAACAGGTCCATATTCCGTAATGAGTTTTGTGTGGTTTTCCCAAAAACCCTGGAGAAAAATAAAAATAACAAAGTGGTTTAGAACAGTACTTAACAGAAACTATTACTCAGTGCTGCTAACACTCACAAAGAGCTCTGAACCTCATCCAGGGGAACCATGGCATTAACTCATAGCCTCACGTTTCTCTCATTGTCCATATGTGCCATGTATAAAGTCCAGAAATTACAACTGAAAATGAAAAAAAATCCCAACCCAAAAAAATACCTGGAAAGCCATGAAACATGTTTTCATCAAGGTTTTAAACTCCAAAATCTGTTATTGTTTCATGATTTATTTTTTTTTAAACTAGTTTTTTCATTGGGGTCCTGACTCAATTTTTTTCAGATACATGAATGGATGGACAAACTGACAGAGAAATTAACAGAGAAATTAATATGTGACTTAATGCACAAAAGAGAAACACAAGGAATGTGGCGAGGTCATCTTCATTTGGTTTTAGTCACATTACATTTAGTCACCTGAGACACTCTGCAGAATAGTAAGCAGATAAATTTTAAAACACTTTTGGAATATTTACTGCATTTCATTGTCATAATTGATGCAAATTGGTAGACATTTATCTAAATAAACCTGCCACTATACTAAATTGTTAGCGTCCTAAATGGATTCAAATTGATTAATCTAAAGAAGGTGTGCAAAATACATCCCCAAAAGTGAACATAAAAAAAATCTGTTTTAATGAAACTACAGTATTTGAGAATCATGCTCCATTGTGTTTGTAACCTGTCTATGGAAAAGACAACACATTTAACTGCATTAATCTGCATTTCTTTCAATTCAAGAAAGTCTATCATGATCTATCTTCATTTCTAAGAGAAAATTTACTAACAAAATAGAATACTTATGCCTCATATTGAATCTTTCTTATTTTTTATTGCATACGGCAGGCATTAGCTCGCACAATATGATGTGCTGTAAGTACATCTACTGCTGACATAAATAAACAAGACCGTGGAACGTGTGTATGGTTCAAGAGCATTTTACCACACTAAGCACAAGAAAATCTGGTAATCAGAAGTAGTTATCTGACCTTGGGTGCTAACTTATTGCTCAAATCAGTAAAGCTCTTGCCATCACCTACAGTCCTCCTCTCACAGAACCCCTCAATTCTGTTTCATTCTTATAGTATGGTTGTGCTTTTTATTTTTTTTTAACCTTGGACTTGCAATACTTTTATTCTACAGGACAATACGTCTCCAGTTTAGAGGCAAGAACTTTAGGTTTTTCTTTAGCTACAAAAAGCACTGGATGATGTGTAAGAAAACACACTAAAGATAGAATTATGAAAGAGGTGAATTAGATGACTGCCTGAAGAGAATATGCATTGCCTGAAAAGAAAACATATTCTCACATGAAAAATTCTTTACTACTAAGCTAAGCAGAAAAGCCTCATCCATTAGCACACAGAAATGAAGGTGGACAAAGCCTTTGTAATACCACAAATACATACAGGTAACTCAAAAAGGCTTTTATCTGCAGACACCATGGGAGGGGAAAAGCTACATACACATTCACACCGACCCGCATTTTGCTATAGCGACACTTCAGCCCTTGCAGGACTTCAGCCTGCATTTGCCATGATTTCAGCATTACAAAGGTTGTCTACTGCCTTCCCCTGCTGATGCAATGGGAAATTCTGGGGCCAGATTCCCCCAGCGCTGTTGTCCAGGCGATCGTTTAAGGCTGAGTACAGCAGGCCCAGCTCATGGGTGCACTCTGACCACTCTGCCTGGGAGAGCAGCTCCGACCTGCACAAACACAGGGGACATTTGCAGCCACGCTGAGGCACCAGCGCAACACAGGGCACCGCTCGAGGTCACCGGGTACAGTCAAACAAGGGGTGCAAAGCACTGTTGTATCACAACTGTATTGGTTGCTCAGGGCAGAGGGACTTCCAGCCCTGTGAGACGATGCCAAATCAGGTCTGTTCTCCAGCCCACTTTCCTCCTAGCCTGAGCCTTCACTGAGGACACCCCACACCACAGCCTGAACCTTGCCTGCTAAACTGCGCTTTGGATTGCAAGCACGCACATAGGTATTGCACTTGCTGTACCCACCAGCTGCATTCCAGTGAGCCAGCAGGATATTAACATTTTCAAAAAGCCTAGGCTTTAAATGATTCAGTGAAAAAGCCTTCCAGAAAGCCGGCTTCTTGGAATAACTGCTCCTGGCTTACTACAGTAGAGGGGTCAGGCAGAACACATTTCAAATCAGGTCTGTTAACCAGTAACTGGTTTTTCACCTCCAGGACTCCTAAATGATTGCGCTGGCTTAAAATTAACCACACTTAATTTTTCTTCCCCAAAGTGAGAAGTACAAGCCTGCAGGGTGGGGGGAGAGAAGTTGAAAAGTACCTGGGTAGAGACTGTGAGAAAGCATCCTCAGGAATAAAAAATGCCCTCATTCTCTACACTTCAGGACACTTTCTTATGTCCTGCACCACTGCACACACATACTCACCGCTACCTGTCTCCACTGTTCACCCCCAGGGACCCCCTGCTATCCTGGCCCCCTTCACAGGTCTGGTAAGCCTTGGGCTGCCTGGGAAAGACAAGCACATGAAGAGCCCTGTGAGGTTGCAGTGCTCAGAGCATGGGAAAGGCAGAGAGTACATGTGCATGCATCCCTTACAAGCCAAGGCACACATTTCAGCTGGAGGAAGCTGGAGTCATATGAAGTGCCTGTGTCTGCTTTTGATAGCCACGAGGAAGGCCAATGAACCTGCAATGTACTCGGAACACAGTGAGGGGATCTGCCACATCCACACAGTTCTGCCAGTTCTGCAGCATCATCCCTGAACACAGCTTCCAGCAGACAGGTACCCTGAAAACATCCTCCTCCTGTGAGTCATGTTTGAAGCACAGCAAGCCTTGTAAGTGCTTTTGGTGACTTATATACACTGGCTGAGGTTGGTCTGCTTCAAGGCTCATTATTGCAAGCTTTGCAGGTTTATAATTGCAATTGCACTTGGTATATATTGTATAACTAAGCACCTGCCCATCACCAGCAGCTGTTTTACAAGAAAATGGAGGTAGAGATCACCTCTCTGGTTGAAGATCAACCAGTGGATAAATATGAGAGGAAGCAAACTCAGAAATGGTACCTTCTAACTTGTACCCAGTGGCTTTAACAGTCCTAAGTTATAACAAAGCAATATGGCTTTTAGGTAGGCAAAAACCAAGGAAAAATGGAAACAAGTATTCTGATTTTTTAAGAAAGAAGGAAACGGAAAAGCAAAACAACACACAGTATCATGAGATGATACCATGTGCATCAGGAAGAACTGTAGTGCATTAAACAGTCACTCATAACAATTAAAAGCATAGTCGCTAATGCGCTCCAAGTCCAAAAAGTCACTTAGCTTTTTCTTTGTTTGGAAGCTGCAGAATATGAATTGTTACCAACAACAATTCAGAAAAGGGTCGGGCCAGGGGGGACGTGTTGCAGGTGGCCCATACAGTGAGGTACCAGCCTGATGACAGTTCATTATCAAACGAAATAATGCAGGAGTATGAAAAGCTTCTTTCCCTCCAGAAAGCATATTTCACAGCATCTGGTATACCATGGAAACAGCAGCTCAAGTGGGGGGACTGCTGCACACCCAGAAGGCTTCTTTGTTTACATGGCTGGCAGTTGCCTCCCTGCAGGGAATTTGCATTCTTCCCTTCCTCTGAGCACGTATCATCAGCTGCATCTGTGGGTAGAACCACTCACAAGGCCAAGTCCTGCCCTCAGATACAGGTACAATCCCTACGGAAGACGAGAAGATTTGGGTCTGCCTCAGCCAGAGCAAAGTCTGGGCATTGCCAACCATCTGTCTTGAGATATCATATGCTGAAGCTTCAGCTTGAGCAGCATACATGAAAGAGCTTCAATTGCTCAAGTATCCCCTTTCCTTTTCTTAAATAGACTCTGCCACTCCAAGACAGATACTTCAGCAAATTCCTCCTCATTGCATATTCACCTTGCTAGTTCCTCACAGCAAGGAAAAAATCTGCAGCAATGTCATCTTCTCTCCTTGCTGAAAATGGGTTTAGGCACTAAGCCAAAGTTTTCAGAAAGAGGCAGTATTTCAGAGAGTAGCAATGTGTTTTGATTTTTGGGGTGTTTAACATGAGGCATGGCCAAACTATTCCTATTAGTTGCTCAATACCGGCAGATCTCCTGGCTGCAACTGGGAATTGACTCCGATTGAATGGAGGATGCTTTGAACATTTCAGCGTGTTGCAGCTGGAAAACAAATCATGTGGTTTATGAATTTAGCTATAGTCCTTAAGGGTCACCAGACAAAATGGTTTGAAGAGGGCCACAAAGCTGGGATCCAGCAGATGCAGGTTCCTGACAGTAACTCAAAATTTGGACTCCAAAAAGGGGTCCTGGAGAATGCAATGATGGTAGCCCTTGAATTTTGTAGCATACTGAATGCCACAATAGCTACTGAGCTCTGTGGAGGTGGATGTGATGAGCCCATCAAAATTCACTGCAAGTGGGAAACATTACCCATGCAAGAACAGCTAAGGGAAAAGGCTTCTTTTGTTGCCCCTTTCTGAAAAGTATCACATATTACCTGATGTCAGCCACTTATCAGGACACCTGGGATTCAAACTTGTGGCTCAGAAGCCAAAGATGCCACATCCTACAACTAGTCCTATATTTGCTCCACCATCACCACCCTATAGTCAGATGTGATGTTCTGTTTCATCGTGATATTAATAACCACAGTAGCATTGTTTGATTGCACACCTCATATCAAAAGATTTAAAAATCTATACAAGTATTTATGGTATAAAATGGCAATGAATGACATTGACGGATCAGCTTTTTAGTATTCAATGGGCTTTACATGTCTTTTTTCCTTAGACCACCTGAAAAAAACCCCCAATTGCTAATAACCTAGTACTCAAAGGGATTTTTTTAAACACAAGCTAACACTTAATTAAAGCAACTTTGTATCAGTCTGCAGCTCACTCTGAAGGAATGATCCCAGACTGTACATCATCTCCAGTAATAATCCTACTGAAAACACTAGGATGCCAGCAGACAAGAAGAAGAAAACGGCATGAACTTCTAACCAGCCTGATTCCGAGCTATGTACATAGTTTGTTTCCTTTGATCATTACCATTAACGGTTGCCCTCTGTGGGTAATTTGGTTTAATTTATGTGTATGTCATTTCAGATTTTAAAAAACACATATAGCCCTTCTAAATTTATTAAAAGCACCCTTCGTACCCTTAATAGTTATTAAGAGAGGTTAGTGTTATGTAATTAAGTTAATCCTCATCTGTAAAGGCTAATTAACTAAACACTAATTGAATCTGCATATGAAAATGTGGACAATGTGTTCTCATTACACAATTAAAAAAAATTACCTGAACTAAATACCAAACAAATTGTAAATTTCTTTCCTTCTACCTTTTCAGGTCTTTAATAGAAACTAAGTGGGCAGGTTTATTTCTGTGTGCTGTATCAGTTCCTGCTGTCCTTAACAAAGAGCTGTTGTCTCCCTGTTCAGAGAAACGGCTCGAGTCCTTCCCTGGAAGATGGTTGTTTCCCTTTTTGCACAAGCTCTTCCTTTCTCTCTGCCCTGACCCTACGCTTTTCATTGCCCTCTTCTCCTTCTGCCATCTGTCACCTGCCCTAGTCAGAGAGGCCAAAGGCTCTTGGGTTCAAGTCACATCACACAAAGGATAAGAAAGCATCCAGATATCACCTCAATCAATACTATCACCCAAAAGGATCAGATGGCACAATACAACTCAGTCATGCTGCTTCAGCACCCCAAAGCCTGCACGCAGCCAGCTTAAAGCCACCTTGGCAGCTTTGGTCCCCAAAGACCGCTTGCCAGTGAAGTCCTCATCTCAATCTCCTCTGCCTGAGTGTGACTGCATTACAAAAGTAAGACATATTTTGGACCCTTTGCAGCCTTTTCTTGATACATTTACATTTTATAACAGTCAGACTTCCAAGAGGGAATTAAGAAAAGCACAGCATCCTTTCTGGTATTTGCTGTTTCTCCCCATTAACCAGGTTAATGGCTGATTCTAATAGGCTGGTAACTGAAGAGTTGGAGGAAGGGGAAGCCAAGCAAGTAAATACACAATTGCAAGCCTGACCTCAATAGCGTGCAAGATTTCTCAGTGCGTGGAACACACACAGTCCTCAAATTTTCCTCACAAACCCCACCATATGTTTTTAGCATCCAAGTCGCAAGCACCTGCACTGCCTAAGTGGCATGGCTGGATGGAGCAGCTCCAGCCAGTCAACAGTCCCTCAGGCACCACACCTGGCCCACTGGTACCAACATGGCACTCTGCTTCGCAGATACTTAAAGAGGATCACAGGAATGGGAAATGGGATACGCTGCTTGCTATCTTTCCTTGGTAAGATAATGTATTTTCTAGGTGAGGGAACAACAGAAGATGTACACAGATTTCAGTAATGCATTTGGTCTGGTGGTTGGCAAACAATCATACCCGAAAGGATGAAAATCAGAATTAAAAACGAAAGGCAGTAAACACTGAAGGTGTAGGGAAATGAGTATGGACTGGGTAGAAAGAAAAGGTAGAGGTAGGAAAGGAGGAAACCCACAGTTGTCTCAAGGGTCAGTCCTGGGACAAACCTTGTTCAATTTTTGGAGAACTGAGTTTGGCACGAAAGGCAGTTAGGCTTCAGTGAAGTACACGGTCCTGGGTTGTAAAGAGAGATCCTCTCCTCAGCAGGCAGAGAGATTGAGATTGTCAAATCAGAAGATTTGGACAACATAAAGAACCTGAACAACTGCAATAGAGGAGAGTTTTTAGTTGAAAGCAAAGCTTCATGCCCTTAGAGAGACTATGTTAACACCAAGAGTTTCTGCAGTAGGAGATGATTGTTTGAAAATAACAGAGAAGGGAAAAACTTGGATGGACACTAACCACAGGATAAAGATGAACAAGTATGATGGAAACTAAGATGCAGAATATCTGGGATACACTTTCTCTGGAATGCTGCATGTAAATCCGATGAGCCACGTTCAAAAGGAATGAATTAAAAATGGAACAAGTGGAGAAAAGGGTTACAAGGATCCTCAGGGAACAGAAGGCCTGTCTTACAAGTCATAATTAGGAGAGTTCATTTTAGCTAACCAAAGGTTCATTTTAGCAGACCAAAGGGAGGAGACATGCTTGCTGTCTATAACTGTAGCGGGAGTAATCACCAGGGAGAGAAAAATATCTATTTAATATAAAGGTCTACATTACTAAAAGATCAAAGTAGTATAAACTGGCTGTGGATAAATGTTGCTAGAAATTAGATGGACATTATTGATTATCACAGTAGTAAGATTTTAGAACAGCCTTCTATTCAGAATACAAGATCCTCAAGAAGGGTTTTGTGGCACAGGAGACAAGATGTGGACACTTAGAAAAAATGAATTATAGTATGAATAACCCACAGCCCATCTCCACCAGCCCCACAAGGTGATATGCAGTCACTTCTGGAATAAGAGGGACTCTTCTCATGGAAATTATTTACTGCACTTTCCTATGTGCACGCTGCATTCACAATTCTAATTGATTCAACTTAATTTTACAACTCATTCTTATATAAATATGGTCTCATACATTAATTTGGCACAATGAGATTCTCGCTTTCTTTTTGTCTTTCTCCTTTTTTCAATCTTATTTCACTTGCAAACTTCATTTCCACAACACCTCTGAGATGGGAAACGCCCACCTGTCACAGGTGGGGAGTTGGAAGCACACAAGATTTAGCAATTTGCCAAATGCCAACAAGAAGTCAATGGTAGAGCCAGAAACAAGCTGAAGTTTCACAGTTCTCCTCCTTGGTAGCTTACAAAACTGTTCTTTCTCTGCCATGGAAACACAAGACAATATATGAGAAAGGAAAGGAATATCAACAAAGTTGATCTATTTCTGAGCTTTTGGACATATCACATGCCTGAGGCTTTGAAGGAAGGCAAGAGTAAAAGAACCCTACATACATGGTTTACTCTAAAATGCTTTAAATAGAGGGAGGTTTCTTCCTCACCCAGCTATTAGCTTGAGATTCAATTACTCTTATCATAGTATGCATAGCTACAAATGTAATTAGTCATAAAATTATCCAGACCCTCAAATTATTCCAGCTACTGTATTCGACTCCCTGATTCTTGCAATGATGAATTCTTCAGTCTGATTACACTGGCTAGAATAATATTTCTTTTTATCTATTTGAAAGTTACCTGCTGTTAGCTTAGACCTTGTTTATATCTGCTATAGAGACATAATTGTAAACTTACTATTTTTATTAGAACTATTGTCTAGATAACACTCCTGCTAGGCCCTTATTTTACTTCATTGTAAATGTCACAGAAGACACCTATTCAGGCTTCTAGGAACCTTTATCAAAAACACAAAACATGTCATTACGAAGACATGTACAAATAGAAATACAATTTGTTCAATGTGTGTTCATGAAAGGCTCCATATGAGGTCTTACAGACTCACTGCAGTTTCTGATCCTGCTATAAACATATATTTAAAATAAGAAACTAGAAAAAATATAAAGGAATGATGGATTTATTTTTTTACTAGAATATGTAATTTCTGAATTGTCTTCTTTCCAAACTGAGTGTAATTCTCTCCTACACAATCTCTACTTATATGTAATTCTGCTAGATCCTAACCACCTTTGCTGCCTTTCTTAATATTTCTACATTGTCAAATTACAACAACAAAACAGAGGATCACAGCACTTTCTATAGGAGGGAATTCATCGTGCAATAGAAGACCTTTGCAATGTGGATTTTCACTGTGAGCCCAGTGTCTCTCAGATGGATTAGCATAAGCATTCAGCACATCTTACTAATGGTGAATGAATTTATGAGTTTTCTCTGCTGGCCTCCCTTAAGAGAAGCAAAACAGTAATTGCATAATTTAAAGAAATGGAAACAACTTCTTGTAGGACAGACAAACATGCTAGATAAATCAAAGGAAAACAAATATTTGGGGAACACTTTTTTAGGGGGCAACAAATTGGTATTTGGAGAAATGAAAGTTGACTTCTTTCCTAAGAAAAGAAGACAGAGACTCTTTCCTTCAAAGAATTTTCCCACTTCAGAAGAGCATCCCCTTCCTTTTCAGACCCATCAATAGTAGATTCCTTCAGACTATGAAAATGTAATTTTAAAGGATAAAATATATTAACTGAACCAATTGTGCAACAATCTGTCTTGGGTGCCACAGAGTGTAAACAGACTTTGAAACACATTTTGGAAACATTACACGTCCAGGTGAAAATCTTGCATCTTCACCTACAGAAATAGGATGACAGTGGTTAAGCTTTCTTTTCTAATGCAAACTCTGGGCCATCTCATACCGCTTAACTCATTAGTGCCTAAGTAGTTACTATTTAGACAGTTGGGTTTCAAGAAAATCTCATCTTTGGGAATCAAGATCACTCAATCAGTGAGCGATAATATCTTGGCCTCCTCAGAGAAACTGCCCTTGTATAGTGCTAGGGGTCTTTGCCATTGTTTATGAATCGATTAAAAAAATCAATGCCACCTAATTATCTGCGACCAATGAGTTTGAAACTAGGAAACATACATCTGGAAGAACTAAAGATTATCACAAATTCCAACTGTGTTCGGCTCCCAAATTTTGATCTTTTATTGTGATGAAACTAAGACACAAAACAGTGCCCAAACCCAAGCACTAGAGTGCTGCATCAAGCAAAGAGACCTGGAAAAAGCATTACATGTGACAGACATTAATCATGCCACATAATGCATTACTGAAAGATACTAGGACTATTTCTGTATTTTAACATAGCTGGACAAGCCCAGGCTTCCTCTTGTCTAATTCCCACCTTGTATGGATGCAGCTCTCAAGCATGAAAAGAGAAAAATGTCCCTATAGATTGTACTGGCCTCTGATGCAGAACAGAGCTTGCTGCTATCTGCAGCATGGACAGGCCAGGCATAGGCATGACAGCTCCCTTTTTACTACCATCTATCACATGGCACCTCTGTAAAAGCCACAAGGCTAAGGGCAGGCACGTCAGCTTGACACACACAAGCCTTGAGGTGAGCCCATACATTTGGCAGGGCATGAGGGGGCATGTGTACGCAGAGTGACAAGCAGCCTGACCCTAGCCATGGGAACAAACACTCAGTGTGCTTCATCCTGGTCACAGACTGACAGGTCACCAGGTAGGACAGGCCTAATCTAGACCACTATGGACAGAGATGTGCTGTAAGATCTTGTGCAGAATAGAATAGTTTTATTCCTTCAGGAATAAGGCAAGTTGCAGCCCCTATAACCACATTACACCAGGCAGTCGACTTTTCAGCTATCTTAAAATAATTATTCCAACAAAATCTCCCTGTTTTCATAAGGTGAGTTACTCTTCCATGTTCTGTCCTGAAGTCAAACACTGTTTAAGACCCAAGCCACCCATATTGTAGCTGGTAGCATCTGAGCATGGAAAACAGAAACACTAGAAGCCAAATCAGGCCTCTCTGGATCAAGGGATTAAGAAAAGGCAGAGAGAAACACAGTGCCAACCCCTGCGTGGGCTGGAGAGAAGACTGCAGAGAGCAGTAGGAGCTGAGATAGCACAAGGAAACTAAACAGGAGGCTGCAGTGAAATGAGAATTTGGAGCAGCTCTAGGAATCAGCAAGGCCACTGGCCAGCACCTAGGGCAAGCACAGGGGGTGCCAAGCAGAAGTACAGTCACAGTTTCAACTGTGACGATTTCATAAACCAAAGAGCTCAGGTTTGGAGATGGGGATTGAATTGGCTCATATCAGCCATTCATTTCTGTTTCTAGATCATCACTCGGGGCTGGATTCTGCAGCAGCATCAGAAAAAAAACACCTTGTCAAACCATCTGGGCTTTTTTTTTTTTCTTTTTTTGAATGAATCTGCACATCTGCAAATATCAGATATTTTCCAGAGGAACCAATGCATTTAGCTGCCCTTTCATAACTGAATCCATCTGCACTCAGAAAAGGAGAGAGGGGCTTGGCATCCTCATTCAGTACAGCAGCTATGCAGGACTAGATGCTTTGGCACAAGGCACAAAGTTCAGAGCAACCACTGCTCCTCCCTCTCCCTGTGAATTAACCACATCTCAAGGGGACTGGGCCACTGGCAGAAAGTAACCACTGCCAGGGACATAAAACAATTCTTCCATCACATCGTCCCCATAAAGCAACCACCTGGAGGGACTTAAAAGGAAAACAGCACAATCAAGCTCCTGATGAAGACATCATCTCAGATGGAACACTGTCAGCACTCTTGCACTCTACTGCTTTTCTTGTGTATACAATATACCTATACTCTACAGAGTAGAGGGTTTGCACATTCTCAGCTCCAAGAGAGTCACATATTGTAGGTAGTGGTTCCAAAGCAGGGGCTTTCTCCTGGAGATCTTCAAAGAAAAGGAGACCCCTGTCTGCTAAACAATAAAAATCAAATTATGGGACATTTGAAGGATGAATTCTCTCCAGAAGTAAGAATTAAAATAAAATGATGCACAGTTAGAAGAGGTGCTAAAAGTTTAACCTATCTGACATCAATGTTTGTCCCACAGAAAAAGGGCAGGAGGAGTGACCATCAGAGAATGTGGCATCCACCCATGCCCTTGGAAGTAATGGGGCATTCCACCATACCACAGGGAACAGCAAGGGTCACCCTGTGAAAGCCATGGAGAATCTTCCACCAGTGCAAGATTTGGCAGCAGTGTACTCTCTCTGCTGACTGATCTCTAAACCCAGCCCTTGGTCACCAGGTACATCAGGAAATACTGGCATGACCAGAAGGTGAATGGACTCCAGAGCTACATGCCAGGTCCCTGAGAGCTTTCATAGTCACAGGATGGTTTAGGGTCTGCTTAAACTTCATGGATTAAACTGGGGTTCTTTTCACTACTTGTGCTGGCTTTGACTGGGGTAGAGTTAGTTTTCTTCACAGAGGCTACTACTAACAGTGGCTATGCTTTGGATTTGTGCTGAACACAGAGTTAATAATATAGAGATGTTTTTGTTATTGGTGAGCAGCACTTACATAGAGCCAAGGCCTCTTCTGTTTTTCACACTGCCACTCTGGTAAGGAAGCTGGGGATGCATGGGAGGCTGGGAGGAGACACAGCCAGGATGGGTGATCCAAACTGACCAAAGGGATATTCCATACCATATGACATCATGCTCAGTATATAAAGAGCAAGGAAGAAGGAGGAAGGTGGGAACATTAGGAGCGATGGTGTTTATCCTCCCAAGTACCTGTTATGTGCAATGGGGTCCCGCTTTCCTGGGGATGTCTGAACACCTGTCTGCCCATGGGAAGCAATGAATTAACTCCTTGTTTTCCTTCGCTTGTGTGGGGGGCTTTCGCTTTCTCTTTTAAACCTTTATCTCACCATATGAGTTTTCAAGCTTTTATCCTTCTGATTCTCTCCCTTATCCTGCTGGTGGGGGAGTGAGTGAGCAGCTGCATGGGGCTTGGTTGCTGGCTGGGGTTAAACCACACCACCACTCTAAACACTTGGCTTCTTCGACATAGATTTGGGTCAACGCCTCTTTTTAACTCAGGATAAAAATTACAGGGTTGATGTGGAAGTTAATGTAAGAGCAAGACCCAGATGAAGAGTGCATATATCTAGTCCTCTGACTCTCCTGCCAAAATTTCAAGTTAAAAATGTTATACGTGCACCTCCCTAGTTATATGTAAGAAAATATCTCTATATATTCAAAACAGCCTCAGGTTATTATGTATATGACAATGTAGGATGACAAGAGAATCAGGTCCCCCAAAATACAGTCAAATACCTCAGCTCCTGTGGAACAAGTCATTCCTAGAGGATGATAGATTAAATTTGATTAAAAGAACAGATATGAAGCACTGTCTTTAGAGCAGGGCTCCTCTCTCCCACAAATCCTTAACACAGTAGCTGGACATCCAATTTTGTTACATGCCAAAATATTTGTGCCTTGTAAAGAAAGAGGCAGGAGAAGGAATGTTAATGACCTCTTTTTACAGTAGCCAGTTGTCAGAGGAGGTGGGAGAAAACAACCCACATGGAAAACAATTGCCAATTTGTGGTCTTGACCATTTAAAAATGGATCCCAAAATAGTCTGCTGAATTGTTTCACCCGGAGCAAAATTACCCATGAATACATATGCATGCACACAAAAACAACATCTCTTGACGCAGTGCTGATGGTGACTGCAGTCAAGGAAGAAGCGTTATTGCATTCCACATTGTGAAAAGACCACAATGCAGTAATTATTCTGAAAGGTTTTCACAAAGCACAATTATTAAGCTAACATTATCCTATTATTGTTTGTTGCTATGGAGATAATATAATCAATATATTTTCTGGATTGATTTTTTTAATACTACTAGCACATTGCACAATATAGCAAGATTTAACTCAATGCATTAACCGATTTTAGTTTATGATTGGCAAAGTCTTGAGGCAATAGATTGCAATCCATCGCACGCCTATTATTCTATCAAGACACTTAATGTCAAAATCTCTGCTGCAAAAGCAAGTTTACTTGTTGAAAATGAGAAAAAGGATAACAAATTTCTCTGAACAGAGGTAATCTTTTAAGCATGAATTTAACACGTATTTCTGTTTTCCCTAAGCCAAACTAAAATCATGAGACTGACTACAAAAGTAGTAGAAAAGCAAGTTGTGTTTGAACTCCCAACTTAAGATGCTTAGTTATTCCAGTGGGGATGTTTTGAGGCATTATCCTCCTACATGTAATATAAACTTCTCCTGCAGCAACAGGGGACTCTGGGAAGGTGGCATCAATGGTGGTACTGTGCCATAGCCCACTGGATGCAGATGCAGCCTACAGCCTTTGTTGCCACCTCTTCCTGCACAAGCTCAGAGGAGTCACTCGCTACCTGCTCCCATGCCTAGTGAAGACAGCAGGCACTTGGCTATGGGTCTCAGTGGGCGGGTGAAACAAAATTTTTATAGCCACAGCCTTTCATTTCCTTGCCCATAAAACTGCAAGTATGCTTCCTGTCTTCCAAATCTGCCTCTGCAGATGATAAGCTTTTTAGCATATCTAGTGAATGCTCCTGTGTTAGGACAGTGGTAAGTCTGCACAAATCCAAGTCTCAGATCTTTACATGACAATAATATATTATAATAAGAGGCTTCAATTCTGACACTGTTGTTGCAGCCTGTTACCCTTCCTGGCAAGAGATGGGTTCGTCATTGTGCAAGGTCTCAAAGCCTTTTCACATATATTTGCCATAACTGTTCATAGAAGGATTTTAACAGGTTTCCCCCTCCCATATGGCCATACTGTGATAAATTGCCTTCTCGTCAGTCATAGAATCATAGAATAGTCTGGGTGGCAAGGGACCTTTAAAGGTCATCTAGTTCTACCCCCCTGCAATAAGCAGGGACATCTTCAACTCGATCATGTTGCTCAGAGTCCTGTCCAATATGACCTTGAAACTTTCCAGGGATAGGAAACCTCAGTTTCCAGAAACATGACTTCCAAAGTTGACCATATTTTTTCAGGATGATATATGCTCAAGACAAAATTTTTAAGTGCAGTAGGCTAGACTTTGCATAACTAAATAAAAGGAGTTACAGCAACGTTTGAAAGTACCAACACCTGTTAACTCCTGTGACAATCATATGTTTATGCTTTTAGGTGCCTAAGCATAGCTTTAGCTGCCTTGGGTTAGACACCAGTATATAAGCGTTTTGGCCATAGAGCATTCAGCTGCTTGATAAAATGTGAGATCACAGCAATTCCACCTTCTCCCTTCCCTAAAGGCACTCGATTGGGTGGTCCTGCCTTTCTATGTGAAGTGGGCTGGGGCACAGTAATGTAACTTTTGGACTGTCTGGAGGGGACCCATCAGGAATGATCATTCACAGATTAAATATGTTGCCTATGCAACACATCTGGACCTTCTGGCCCAGGGGATAAGTAATAGAGTTAGGAATGCACATTCACAGCACACACACACCCCCCCCCGCAAGATTGCTGTGCTGACACTAACCCAAGCAGATCTAGGGTTGGTTTATGAGCCACCTCTGCCCTCCCTGCTCTGACTGGCACAGATCTTTTTCTTCCATCACATTTCTCAGTGATGCCACTTGTATAAAATGGCACTGCACTGCTACGAGGGCGTGCACCACAGCGGACAAGATAAGCACATACGTAGGGTTGCTTGCCTTCTCACCTTGTTTACTTTTATGCTATTTATAAATTATTTTTCTGTTGAATGAGGCTTTAGACAAGCAGGTATGGTACTCATTCTAGCAGGCTACCGTCACATGTGCAGCCTTAAAGGACACCATCTGCTACTGCATCAAGCACAGTAAAGTATTGCTTAATACACACCTCTGTGTCAAATATGAAGAAAAATCCCATTTGTTTCAAACCACTGACTGCATGCTGTCCACCACAATGCCTTATCACGCAACAGCCCAGAAATTCTGCAAAAATAAAAACTCATTTAGCTGCAGTCAGGCAGGGGATATCAATTTTAGTAACAAGAATGATACAATTACATTCCTAAGCAATTGGTCTCAATAACAGACAGACAGCACCTCTGGTAAATTGGCTGCAGGCCTGAATTTACAAGTCTCAATCAGAATAGAGCTCACCAGCGAAACCCCTTCATTTCAGTGCTAGGGGACTAAGATACTACTTAGCGAAAGTAAAGTAATCAGTGTCCTGCTGCAAAGGTTGAGTCTAATCACAGTTTGCTTAGTTAAATACTGTAATTGCTATGTATCACCTTCTAGCCAAAGACTACAATTTTATTTTATAAAAATTAATCAAATAGAAAAAAAACCCCAATTATCATTATTCCACAACACAGAGATTGAACTTTGCTGCTGGAGGTTGACCTCACATGTAGCAGAGTCATGCAGCAGCAAAGAGGCATGGCACAGAGACATCTGTTGGTGGAGAATCCTGTCCCTGCACATCAGGACTTCCCCTGGAGCTCAGATTTGGCAGCCCAGCTGTCCCTGGCCAGTACATTGACCCATCCTGCTACAGAAAGATACTGGAATCCTACAACCTTACCTTCATGACTTTTCCCCTCACGTGTTAGGAGAAATTTCTTCACTAAAAGGGCTGTCGAGCACTGGAACAGGCTGTCCAGGGGAGTGGTTGAGTCACCATCCCTGGAGGTATTTTAAAGACATGTAGATGTGACACTTACAGACATGGTTTTGTGGTGGACCTGATGGTGCTGGGTAAATGGCTGGACTCGATCTTAAAGGTCTTTTGCAACCTAAATGATTCTCTATACAACACAGCCTTAGTGGGAACAAAGAAAAGACAGCCCTTACACAGGTCTCATCATAGTGCAAAAGGTTCACATAAACCTCCTTCTCTACCATCTCCACTACTAAAAATAATTGAACCTGAAACACTTGGCCCATAAATATGTGAAAAGGTAGATTTGAGATGAGAGGTTGGAGGGGAAGCCTGCACCACACATTGCAGAGCTCCCTATGCCGGCTCCAGAGCAGTGCTGTGCTCCGGGAGACGGGAGCTGTTCAAATGTTTTGACAGAACACGCCGATTCCTTGGGAATGTTTTTATTCTAGTCAATGTGCCAATTCTGCACAGATTTCCAGTAGAAAGGAGGCAGACTGTCTGGGTCTGCTGAAATAAAACGACTTCACCCAGAAAGAACAAAAAGTTGCATTTTCAGACTATTTTTACTCGATCCATCATTGTATTTGTTTTAGTCAGTTTGTTGGATTGTTTTCAATTTTACCTGGAAACTCCATTTTCTAGCAGGCTCTAAAGACAGGTCAAAAGGCACCAAAACACGTAGAAAATTAAGCTCAAGCAGAAGACCTCTGAGGACTTTTGAGATTTAACTTTGTAGGTAAACAATGCAAATAGATGAACAGGGAAACCCAAAAATTAACCATGTCCTAATTACAACTGCTTAGTCTGGTTCTGCAAGAACCCAAACCCTCCATTTTTGCATTTGCGGTTGTCTTTCAAAGGCTTTCTTTTTTCCTCTTTGCCTTAGGGAGTTATTTATAGGGCTATTATAATTTGAGGTCTGGTCTTCTTGTGGCAGGTCCTCCATCCAGGAAATGAAATAGCATTAGAAAATGAAATCTCGCGTTTATGAGGTCTTCGAGATGGCTCCCTGGGGCATTGGGGAGAAAAAAAAAAAGGTAGTGAAAAATATAAACACAAATATAACTACAAGATACTTCCAAGGTCCCTAATTCTATCTATGATGAACTTTATGAGACTCTTTATTAAAATAGAGACCTCTGGTATAAGGTCACCAACTGCAGCTTTTTTTCCCCCAAAGCTCTCCCATTTCCCCCTTCTGTGTGATCAAGCACCTTCCCCACTCTATCTTGGTTGCAAACGGCTCCTGTCCTAGATTGCATTCAGAAGTGGAACAAAAATAAGGATACATCAAATGTTACCCTTCCTCCTTCTGCCTTGTCACATACTTTTCACAACACATCACATGTTGCAGCATTTTAACAGATCAAGGTAGATAAGTTCACCCCTTTGCAAAAATCATACAACAATCACCAATTTCTTATTCATACTTCTTTGTACTTCTTTCCTAGACTACTCT
Organism: Chiroxiphia lanceolata; assembly: GCF_009829145.1. Lineage (NCBI taxonomy): Eukaryota > Metazoa > Chordata > Aves > Passeriformes > Pipridae > Chiroxiphia > Chiroxiphia lanceolata. The sequence goes on from NC_045641.1 coordinate 57,040,718, forward strand.
CTAGAGCCCTTATCCTATCCAGAGCTTATCACCTGCTGTTTCCCCTAAATATATGGACATAAAAGTAAATAGAGGCAAATCAGTGGAGACATTGGGATTCCCCCATCCCCTTTCTCTGTGTGTCCAAAGAGACACCTCTTCCTTCCAACATCTGCTCTTGACATGTATCTTTTTCCTTTTTCCTGAGTGGAACAGGAAAAGCCCCACTCAGCAGAAAAATAACCACTATGTTTAAAGTCCCACTCAACTTAACAGAGAATATTTCAACTTATCATCATATGTGACTAATTTTGCAACTATTTTAATATTTATTTATTTATTGCGTAGTTCATTTTCAAAACATGTATTTGAGAATATTTTGAAACATATAGCTAAGTTTCAATCTCTTTTTCTTTTGTTTATAATTCTCAATTTTCTTGTAGTAGGGTAAAATAAGGCACTGGTGGTTCAGTGAGGTTTTTTTACTGCCTGAATATTTAAAACTGTCCCTGTGCAACTGTCCAAAGACTACTTCACTTTTCCCCTTGACTTATTATAAATTATCTAAAATTCATAGAATATTAAAAAATTACAAAATGTAAGCAGGAAGAAAGGTTAATAATTAACAAACAAAATTAAAAGTTAAAAAGTCCAAGGACTATGAGCCAAGACTATGATCCATTTCACTGCATTGCATGGTGATAAAAACAAAAAGGAAAAATAGCAATTTGAAGCACATAGGTTTGTTTAAAGTTTTGGTTGAAATTTTTTTCTTTTCTAAAACAAACAAACAAACAAACAACCACCCAATAAAACCCCAATCAGTTCTCAAACAGACCTGATTAGAATCCAACTCTAGCTGATTCTTGTTTCACTTTACCATCTAAATTTAGGTATGTGCCAAGGCCTCTAAGGCCATGGAGAAATAGATTAACTTTTGAACATTATACCTCTCTGATAAGATCAGTCCTTTCTTATACTTTGATGTCTTTCTAGGCAACTTGCATTTCTGGATCAAGCTGCATAAATACTTACCCCCCGCCCAAAAAAAAAAAAAAAAACCTCAAGAAAATAACTTTTCATTTATTTCTGAGAAATTAAGAGAATCCTGAGCACACAACAGCTCATTTACATTTGCCCCTCACAGCCCCGCTCCAGTGCCCACCCTACAAACCCACCCTGCCCTTCCCAGCACAGGCCATGAGTATGACCTCATTTCACACTCAGTCCCTCTTAGGGAAAGTTATATTTCAACCCTACATCCTTCCTGGGGCAAGGAGGAAGCAGGGAGAACCCAGAAGTCATGAGTCTTACATCCAAGTAAAGCTACCAGGAGGTGATGCCAGCCAAGGTACATCGTAGGCAACCAGAAGACAGCACACAAGTACCAGGGAATTAACTACATGTTTAAACAGGCAGTTCCCCAAAGCCTTCGATTACTCATTTTAATATAAAGCCTTGCAGAAACCAAGCCTAGCTAGCTGCAGTGGATCAGACCCACAGCAGCTGTACCTGCCTACTCCCAGAAAGGACGGGGGAAGTGTCTTGCTTGCCACCCTTTCAGGATGACTTGCTGTACAGAAGGCCAGCTTCTTATGTGAAAAGACATGTCATGCTGTAAACATTTCTAGTGGAGCTTAGGTTAGCAGCACTTGTAAGAAAACTCTAATGAAAATAAATTGTTATGTATTTACCCATATGCTGAGGAGCATATGGCTAATGCATTTAGACACTGCTAATGAAGTTAAGACTCTGCTAAATTTGTTGGCTCGTGGATAACAACTGTTCTCAACAACCAATCTGAGCCTGCTATAATTTTTGCATTATAACTGATACCTGGTCATTATTATATGTACTAGTCTTGCTGACATAGAAGAACCAGCTTTCTGAATATGGATTTCTCCACATTGCAATAAGAAGGTGAAGAGCATATGAAGCTACTAAACTCCAAACTGACAGGTAATATAAGAAAGTTACAAATTCATGTAAAATAATAGAGTTGCTTTTATTCATTGCAGCCCTGAGTCTATTGCTCTTTTAATTTCAAGGACTAAAAGATTTCATTTGGTCCAACTCCATCCTCTCCAGGCCAGTGCCTCACTGATGTGACTACAGACAAAACTGCAGAGAAGACAATCGTGCCTAAGAAATAGTCCTGCCTTTTTAAGTCCATGTATAAAAGCCCATTGAGTTTACTACAACAGTTACTATCCTCCTATTCAACCATATCACTTATTGCGATGCTCTTCAAGGTCCCTACTTCTTCTGGAGCCCAAGGTAAAGTGCAGTTTAAGTGACTACAGTATGTCTAACTGTATGCTACTACATTGCAACTATACATTACCTTCATTTTCTCAACCCAACTACTGCATAGCACCACTTTTTGTGTTCACTGCTGTTGCATGTCATGCCAGAGCTGGTTTTAATTTAGCAGTACATGTTGCTTAAAGAGGAGGCTACATAGCAAATTCCAAAGAGTTATGCAAATACACTCTCCAATAGACATAACATGTGGCAAACTTCCCCTACACCATTCTTGAGAGCTACGTGTCACTTTAATGATGCAGAACTCTGCTCTGACAAATCCTGGGCAGTCATTTGCAGCTGCCACCAAAAACCCATCAAAGAACAGGCTAGCACAGAATAGCAGAGAAGTATCCTTTAGCACTGTTATCTTGGGGACCCATCTCACTCAGATACTTTCATTCCTAGACCAGAATTCAGGCCCAGCATTAATTCACAGCCCCGCTTGCTCTGTGAACATTGTGAAAACATTTGAACTCCTTCCAGCCTTCAAGCGTCCCAGTCCATTCAAGACAGCAGTGATATCAGCCTCCCCAAATCTCACAAAGTCCCCAGAGAAGTTGTTCCAAGTGTTTCACCATAATCTGATGAAAAAGCAGACCTACCTATTCCGGAACACCATCTTATGCCATTTTGCAGGGGGCTAAAAGAGGCCCAAGGTGAAGCAAAAGAAAGATTTGCTTACCCAGGAAAGAAGAAAGCTTTGCCCCCATCAGACTTGCCCAAAATCACATTGAGAGCCTGGGGAAAGCCAGGAGCATGATCAGGGAGTCTCTCTTCTCACTTGCTGTGCTGCCACAGAGAACATAACCCCTTTCCACTTAACAGCTAGCAGTTGCCGCAGCCATTGCCTCTTCACCTCATGCAGCGTTTAATAAAGCAAGCATAAAGTATGACAAGAGGAACCACCAAAATATGGGTTAAGGAATACCAAAACCATGATAATGTTCATCAATGAAGCCTGCATCTCCTTCTAGGGGCAACTGCTGAGGTCTGTGGTAAACACCCAACCCTGCATGGCAAATAGATGTCAGAGCCTCTCTAGGCAAAAGCCACACAGTCAATCCACCATTCCTTGGAATACAAAAAGGACTTGTTTCTCCCCTCAGAGTTAAAAATGGTATAGTCCAAAAGAGCAAAAGCGTCTCTCACGACCACTATCACTTTCATTTCTTGGGTCACTATTATTCACCAGCAAAGCAGTGAATACTGTCACATAAAACCTGCCAGTTGCTTTGTGTATCCTAATACCGTCTCCAACTCCCATAACGTTATTTAAAGTTGACATCACATCCAGGGATATCTTGCAAACACAGTTATCAGAAACACTGAATGTAAAAAAGCCGAGGATGTCGTGCCTCTACAGAAGGGTCTCTGAGGTGTGCACACTGCTCCCCTAGAAGGCTGTTCACCCTGCTGACACCCCACCAGGGAGAAATTGGGGTGAGCCACAGCACAGCTCCACCCAATGCCCTTCAGAGAAACTAAAGTCCTGCTCTTGCTGAAGGGTGCAAATAGCATTTAGCCAAGTGAGACACAGACAGTTGTGATGTCTTGATTTCCTGCATTACGTTCCCACAAACAGATACTGCACTGACTTTGTCAGGTTATGTGACAATGCTAACATCTGATCAAAGAAGGTAGCACAGAGTATCAGTTGAGACTAGGAAAATACACATTTTTGAAGGAAGAGAGACACGCTTTATAGATGTAGAAATATACAAATAAAACCACATTTAACCCCAGGTTTTCTGTCATGTTGCAGACTGTGACATGGCTAGGTTTAGATCTGCCTCACATGCATGTACAGGCATCCCAGTCTAGGTTGGGGGTGTTCCCAGGACATAAGAGAAGACCTGGAGCACCCCGTGAGGTCTGTTCAGGCAGTCAGCAGCCTACAGCAGATGCACACAGTCAACCGGAGGAGATAAAGACAGGTTGGTTGGTGATGCCACAGCCACCCTTTCTGGTTCTGCACAGATAGCTATCAAGTTGCAAAACACACACTCCCCATCCCATTCTTCTCCTTTGTCTGCATTAAGCAACACAAAACCACATGCAGGCAATAGTATGGCTTTCAGTATAAGCCATACTATTCTTGTAATTCAATCCAGGTCCACAGCCTGAGAGCTCCTTTTCCTCCCTTCCCCCTTTCCCCCTCTTTGCTCCCCTCACGACTTGCCTCTCTCCAACCTTGTTTAGGTTTACATGCTGTGTCATTAAATTCCAGAACAGTAAACACTACAATCTCTCTAAGCACCCACACACTGCTTTCTAGGTTGAAAATTAGACATGGGGTTAATTCCTGCAAGGACTCTGCCTTTTATTTTTCTTTACGTCCAACTCAAAGGATGCTTTTGGCAGATGCATAGTGGGAAAAAAAAATAATGTTTGCTCTCTGCTTCCTCCCTACACTCCCCCCCTTCTCCACTCCCACCCATCAGCCATAAAACAACACAGCCCAGCCAGATCCCAAACTGAAAGCAAGACAAAGCACCCACACAGCCCCCAGTTCCATTCAGCAGAAATGGGCCACTCTGGGGTAGCCCAGGATCTACAAGTAGGCCAGACAGAAATAAACAGAGTAAACAAAGAGTATCCTGTCCAAGCAGAGAGAAGCTAAAGAGAGTGATGTCTTTCATTAACATGCAAGGCAGGGATGCAAGCACACAGACAGTCAAAGGCATCACTGGAGCTTGCTAGGAGTACAGGAGGAAAGCAACACATGATCGTGCTTTTACAAGGACCCAAAGCACAACACCCAACCGTACACTGCGCACAATTGCATATCTCGCCTACCAAGGACCACAACAAGGCAGACACCCACACCCCCCCCCACCCCAAAACCTCAGAGAGGCTGACCCCAAGCCTGCTGCAACACAGCATGGCTCTCCAGAAGGCCGGGTAGGGAGCAGCACACACAGGTATGGTACCGGGCAACCAGGGCTGTGTAAATGTCAGAGTCTATGACATTTAAAAACAGTGTAGCTGTCTTTTTAGGAAAGAAATGGGAAAGAGAGAGAAAAGCACAGCACAGCCATAGCAACAGGTCAAGTGTTCGCTGCGGGTCTTGAGGAGAAAGGGTGATGCAGCGCGTGTGCCTTCTCCGTTTTCAGAGTATTTGTCATGTAATGACATCATTAGCCTGGGAATGGATAGGAAATTTTGGTTTAGTTTTTCTGGTACAAGCTGCTCTGAAGTTCATACAGATCCATGTGTGAAAGTCCATGGTGTGTATACCCTTGTGTCTCCCATAACACAGTCATCACAAACAGCTCTCACATTTTTCCAGACTTGTAGGAAAAATGCAGTAAATGGAGAGGTGGGGGAAGAGTCAGGAGTTTGTAGCAAAACAGCAGCCTGTCGGCTGCAAGTCTGCTCAGTTATTGGAAAAAATTGAACATGCTGCTTTTTTTAAAACAGCCTAATCATATTTACTATTACATCAGACTTGCCCACCACAAATTGTTCTCATACAATGGAAGAATTTTTAATCTAATATCTTGGACTCAGATAATTTCCCAGCTGCAGAACTGCAATAATTTCCCATCTTCTCATTATTGAGATAGGCCGACTAACTTGGATATGTTTTAGTTTCAGAGTGAGATTATCTCCCTTTATTGTACTTGAGAGAGAAGGGGTGACTTACAGTAAAATAACTTTGTTTTCCCCAAGTCAGCTCTTAAAGTCTGCTTCTCTGTGATGGAGATAGGTCTTTGCTGTTGCATTTCCCTTAGCCCCTTAACTTTCCACACTTCCTCTTCCTCTCTCAGAACACTACACTGACAGCAACTCCTATTTTACTCAAAGAAAATATACTATTCAAGAAATCCCTAAAATAATTCCTTAAACCAAAAGTCTCATGGACAAAACATTTTCTTGTTTAAAATACCTTTGAAAGTTTATTAAATACCCCACAACCCAGTACTACCGGTCAAATCCTGCCTGCTTTGTTCATTTGTTTTCAGGCATATTTACAGAAGAAGAATTGTAAGGAAAAAAAAGGATGATAAGGCCTGAAGCTCTGATCACATGTACAGTAGAGCAAAACAGGGAACTCCATTTATTTCAGTAGAAGTGATTTACACCCAAATAAGGGAGAAGACAAGCAAATCCTTGAATTTATGCCATTACAAATTGAAAAATGCCACTTACTCCCACGGTTTTCTTGAGAGCTTTTGATATTTAATGTTTTTTTCTTAAATTCTCAGGTCCTAGATTTACTCTACTATGTCAAAGGAACATCCTCTCCTTTTTATTTTTTTTTTTTTTTTAGAGTTTCTAGCAATCATTTTCTAGGAGAAAAGCCAGAAACCATGAGACGAGGGCACTTTTGGACTGCAAGGCTATACGTGTTGCAGTCATTCTCTTTTAGATCTCACTGGTGTTCAGGGCTTTTCAACCTGTGCTACTTTGCAGACACAAATTCGACATTGGAAATGTATGAATTACACATATGCAGATTCCCATACAGCACATATCAGTTCATTCCTCTTAGTCACCATTCATTAATTCCTTTGAAATAAATGTTCATGGGTTGAAAAGCACTAGTCTGATGATTTAGTGGGAGTGTGGCTCATGTGTTTTTCCTGCACAACATTAGCAATACTAAGAAAGAGCTAGCCTATTTAAAAGGAAGACAGTCTAAAAAGCTAGTTCAGTGGAAAGACATGGTTGCATAAACAAAGAAGTGCAAGAACTTCTTAACATTATAGATGTAAGAAAAAAAAAAAGGAATAAACCTTTTGCTACTTTCTATTAAAAAAAAATTAAATCCAGCCCTAACAAGCCACTGCTCATGCACAGTTGTGCCACTTGCAGCTAAACCCCTAAAACCACCCCTATTCCCAGGATGGTGATGGGCAACCTCTGGTCCCCCCCTGCTGGGAAAGGGAAAGTGGATGATGTCCTCTACTGACTGCAGTGAGAGCACTTCTGTCCCTGAAAATGCTCTCATAGAGAACAGCCTGCAGTATAAAAGCAGTGCTCCCATTACTGGTGCGTTGCTATGGGCACTATTCTAAGAAAGCAGCCACAGGAGCAGATCCAGAAAAAATGGCAAAATATATGAGGGAAGAAAGAAAAATTGCAAAGAGCTTGGACTCATCCCTGCCTGTTTCTACTGGCAGTGATAGGATGGTAAGGAAGATGGATGGTGAAATGTCACAGTGTTGGACATACAGCCTGGCAGTGCTTGTGGCTTTGCATCACTCGACTCTGTTTCAAAACCCTATCTGGAATTGTTATTTCTTGGTATCCCAAAATATAATTTCTCAGCTACCTTTATTTTATTTTTCTTCCTAAAAGTTAGGAAAATCAAGTTTGTCTTTTTTTTCAGTAGCCTGCTTTAAGTTAATTTAATGAATGCTATTCTGGTAATGAAATTTGCCTAACAGATCATATGATCATTTTGGATCCTAGTTCCCAAAAACTTGCCACTTGTACACCGGCAGAGGGCAAGCCTATCTACAATGTATCAAAATAATTTAATCTCTAGGCACCTTTACCTACATCAAGTGTTAGTAGGTGACTAATGATGTGTGGATTTCACCACCAAGGAGCTACAGAATGAGTAGCTTTATGCCATCCAGATGAACTGAAACCAGAAGAGTGAAGGTGAACTGGTCTGTATTGCACACCACCAGCAACCCTTGTAAGTTAGTCACCCTGCCAATTCCAGTTTGAATTAATCTAGAGCGGATTAAGTCTACCTTTTATGCTATTTTCTAAATGAAATCAGATGTACATGCAAAAGCGGTATTTAAAAGGGTTTTATCTAATAATGAGTCAGATATTGACAGAACAATCACCATGAAGACCAAGGTAAGAAGCAATAAATTCCCATTAATAATTCAAATCTCAGCATGGGTATTGATGACCATGCACTTAAAAGAGAAAACTGGGCAGCATCTGGAACTGGCCCAGATTTCCTGAAAATTTGTTGGACTGCAACAGAGACACACTAGAGAGATTTTACTGTAACATCCAACCAGAGAAATGGCAGCTCCTCATTATTAAGATATGTTGGACCCTCAGTAACATTACTGAAATTGAGCAAGGAACAAAATGTAGTAGCATTAACAGGCTACTGAAAGAAGATGGGTGAGAAGAATAAGGGAACGAAATCTGGAGGCAGAATCCCAGTACATCCCCTTCTCCCAGTCCCAGTATTTGGGGCACAGAGCAACAGCATTCTGCAGTACCTAACTCCAGTTACTGCTTAGGAGCAAGCAACATTAAAAGCTTTAAAATAAATGTATACAATCAGCAAAAGTAAGAACAAACAGAAAGGTCATAGGAGCCAAAACCACTCAGAACAAACCAGTTGGGGCTAGTTAACATAATCTGCTCTATTCACATAACTTAGTTTCACTGAGGGCATGAACTTCCATGAAAAAGCTCAAGTAATTAACTGCAGAAGCTTACACATTTTCTTTCCCTCAAGTTTACTTTACCCTGAAATTAAAGCTGCTTGCACACAACTGCTTCTACCAATTCATTCAAAAAGCTGAGTTTTGCTTGTCCTTTCCAGAGGGAAATGCTGGAAGAGATGGTATCACTGAAGTGTAGGATTCCTTCCAATTCCTTCTACCTCCTGTCCACTCTTCCCATCACTTTGGATCGATACAAAGAAAAACATACTCTACCTCACTGAAAAAGAGCAGATTTCCAATGAAAGGAAGAGGTGGAGGATGTCGGATCCCGACTCTGCTTAGTTTGGAGAATGCAGATGTGGAGTACCTGGGGAAAAAAAAAATGTAGTAAGTTAATTTTTGATCTTTTCATGGTAGGACTTGCCACAGTAACAAGTTCAGATGACTTCCCTAGATTCAGGAGGGAGAAGATGCTTTCTGTATCGGCTAAACAGAACTGCCAATGAGATGACATTGCTCAGCAGCTCCTCAGGTCACAGAAATAAATGCAATACACTGGTACTTCAGAGAGGGCAAAAGAACCAAGGGACTCAAACACAGGCCTGCAAATTGAGTAGTGGAATTAGAGAACTGCTCCTCTTCCCACAGAAGGTCTTATAAGTCAGAAGTGACTCTCCGAAGCTACGTGAGGTTACAAACGAGATCAAAAGAAGCATTTGGGGTTTGACTTCTGTGGCACAGCTGGGAAAGGAACAAGACAGATTTTCAGACTATTATTTTCTTCTTCAATCACCTCTACCTATATAGATCACAGAACAAGAATTCAAACTAGTCTCTGTTGTCCATGTGCCAAGACCGTGTCAGTACGTTCAAGTCAAGCCTAGTATTTGGGCCAGATATGCTGATTAAGTGATTTTTAGATCTGCCAGTCAGCAAATTAAACAAATATAAAAAATACGGGGAAACAAAACCCAGACTGAAAAGCTTCATGCATCCCTTGTTTCAGATGAAACTGTGGCACATTGACAGGGACAATACTGGAAAAAAAGGGAAAAAAAAAAAAAAACCAACCCCAGAGTCTTTTTTTTCCCCTCCCCTCCCCCTTTCTTAATACAAACAAGGGATTTAAGTCAATGGACTTCAATTAGTGAAACCTGAAAGAGCAGGAGCTAACAGCAGTAGCTTTGATTACCAAAAGACACAATAATACTAAATATTATCATGCTGAACACTATCACTGGGAGGACCTGGGCAAAAGATCTTTAAGATTATTAAAGGCTATTATGTCTATATTAACACCTTATATCAGAGCACTGGTATAGTTTTAAAGCTCTCCCTCTACATGATGGTTCTGTGCCCAGGGCAGTTTTGGCACATGAAACCATGCTTTTGTGAGAGGAAACTGAACTCAAAGCTCTGTTCCAATCCTTCACCTTTTATCAGGGCAGTAATAAGCAGTCGTTCAGCTTGAATCTCAAGTGCAGTGAGACTGCTTAGACCCGGTGAGCAAATCAAATCTAATGCAAAATAAAAACTGTGAACTGCACACAGTGTAGGTGTTGCAACACCAACTGCTTTGGTCTATTGAGTCCGCAGGCCATCTTAATGACATAAGAGAGACACAGAAGAAGTCATGCCCTCAGATCCCGATGGGTTGGCTCCCTCTTAATCCCACTGTACAGCCTTGGTGACTCTGTAGGTTATGCTAATGCATTGCTATGACTTGGACATCTCCTTCAGTTCCAGTAATCAGCATATGCCTCATTTGAAATGACTTTACATGATGCAGGCAGGTTTAACCTAATGGGCAAACAGCACACAATTCCTGGGGTTCAGCAAAGAGGTAGGAGAGAAAAGAAGAGTTGGTGTTAGAAAATGATCCTTTCCTCCAGCAAGAGAGAAAGAATAGTGCTGTGAAGTCAAATATATAAAATAAAGAGAATTAGATCTCATGTGATCAGCTAAGCAAAATGGGACTTAAATATCGAGTTAGTAGCTTTTGGTACTTCAATTTCCAGAGATTTCTGGGATCACAGTACCTATTCTCTTTTGTGAAGATATTTTACAAAAATCATAACCAGAAGATAGGGATTTGATAATTTTTAAATAGTAACTTTTTTTTTTTTTTTAATGGGGCAGTACAAACCTCCAAAAACATAAACCCTCTCAATAGAAATGATGTGTCTTGAGTCTCTGCAAGGACACTATTTCAAGTATGACAGGGTATCATGGAGTAAAGGCACAGAAGTCAACATTTATTACACATTTTATACATATTATTGACTTCTTGGCTACTTAACTGCTTTAAAAAATATGAGGTTTTCCTCAGCTAATACTCTTGGGAAATGTTTTAACTTTAAAATGACAAAACAACCTACATGATACATCTTCTTCCCCAAAGAGAGGATTTTTTTTTTTGCTGCTGTTTGAGATCTTCCTAAAGTGTCTTTGTGTCATAGCAAAGTCCTCATCTTCAGTATGTAAACAGTGAAAAAGATGAAAATCCCTGTCAATGGAAACCCGTCAATTTTGCAGGATTCTATTTTTATGTTTTCAGTGTAAAATACATGGCAGATCACAAAACATCAGCCTGGGCTACTGTTAACTGCTCGTTTCACTAAAGACCAGACACACTGTAGACTCCTGGTTTTCATGTACAGCAAAGGGAAGAGTGACTGCAACAGAGGCTTACACTAGACAAAGTAAACTGTGTGATCACCAAATATTTAAAAAGGAACAAAACTAATGAGTACAGTGCGCCCAGTTTCACAAGGCAAGAAACACACAGACTGTGAAGACTATTTATGCTTAGATGAGCAGTTCATCATTGTCAGCTTCTGAACATTACTGGCAGCTCCACATAGCTGAGAATTTGCTTTCCTTTTCCCCCTCCTAACATGGTTTTCTCCATTGCTTTTTATTCAGTTATGTTTGAAGCAGGTTTTCGAAAGGTAAGGAACCGCAGTTTACAATGAGATGGGAGAAAGAAGCCCCGTAGTTAAGCTACACACTGAAATATAACAACGAAAGGGTGAGTCCAGCTGGAGGGGAAAAAAAACCAAAAAAGAATCTCACCAATAAACACATCCAGCTCTAGCCTATGATTTCACAATATTTATGGTATTGTTGAAATACCTGCAGTTTTACAGAAAAGAAAAGAGTATGCAAGTGACCAAAGACTGATGGGGCTGCATGCACCGAAGAAGGAGGATCTAACACTGCACAGGTAACCTTGCCTTTGATAATTTCTAATGGAACAGCTTACACTCTGCAACCTTAAATATTTAGAGCTTCCCCCCATCTCTGCAATATTTCAGCTCATTCCCACTATTTTGGGTGGGGGAGAGAGAGGAAGTAGTAGCTTGTGGGCTTCTTTAAAGAAAAAAAAAATAGTCCTGTATAACACACAGTGAACACCAGCAGTACACGAATCTGACAGCTTTGTGGCACAACCCTTTGCCTTTTCAGCAGAAGGGACGGATAACTCGAACCAGCTGATTTATGTGATTCGGTTACTCAGCACCCTCATGACAGACACTTAGCCAGTAACTCAGTGCTCTGGAAAACAGCATCCAGGTTTTGTTGCTGGGAAGGGGAGGTGGGCTAGAAGTTGGACAAGTGCAAACAGGCAGGGTTGCCTTGTAGGCAAAGACACTTGTCTGGACATCTAAATGCAACAGTTCCAAGCCTGCCTTATCACCAGCAGGAAGTCTTATTTCTCACTCTGCCACTTAACACTCTTCTACATTATTTTATCACAAAAATTAATCTGATATCAGGCAACCTCCTGCTGTTGCTGTGGGCACACACTACACGTAGAAGATCAGCCAATGAACTATAAAGGCTAAATCAAATGCAAAATCTAGAAATAGAAGAGATACTGAGAGGTGATGGAGATGACCAAAGATATGGAACAATTTCTGTACGAGGAATAAGCAAAGGGGCTACGATCTTAATCATGGAAAAAAGAAGCAACTGATGCGTGCTATGACACATATTTTTAAGATCCTGCACATCTTACAAAATAAATTAAGAATTATTACCCATTGACTAAAAAATTAATCATAAAATCCACAAATGAATTTTCAGGTGGCAGGATTAAAAATTAAGCATTTTCCCAAGAAATAAATACACTAACTATTGAACTCCTTGCCATGGAATGTTGTCTACTCCAGAAGTTTAAAAAGCTTCAAAAAGTGAATAAATAAATTAATGAAAGGGGGGGGAAAAATTAGCAGGCACTTTTAGCTAGTAAATTTAACAAATGTAAGAGAAACACAAGGAAAAGATGAAAGGAAAGGAGGGAAAATTAATCAAATTTATTTTCCTAATCAGGGAACGAGTCTGTAAGCTTCTACTGGCAGAATAAGAGATTAGACTGTTATAAAACCTAAAAGATAAAACCTCAGACACTTCAGCTTTCTTAAGAGGAAGACAGGAAGGAGTCTTTATGTAAAGTGAGAGGCATGACAAAGATAACACTCTGATGGCAGCAGTATTTACTGGACAATCTAGCACACTCTCACTCAAAGGAAAAACATACCCTAATATTTACACATGTAGGGCTTCCTGCACAACTATTAATTTAAAAGCTTGGTATTATATTTTGAACGAAGTGACAAGACATCAAAAGGAACCAGAGGAACAGCAGTAATGAAGTAGATCGATGAACAATTCAATAACCCTTTGAAGATGTTCAGATGGCCTCTCAGAGTTAGATGCTCTCTGTATATATTAAACACAACTGTTAAAAGAAAGTTAACATGCCAAATACATTCCTGTATACCACCAGATATAAGTTCTCTGAAATATTAACTTCTTTCCACAAAACACCATGCAAAAAAAAAAGGAGAAACAGATAATTAATATAAATTGGGATGGATATATAATCAACCAAACTAGCCATCTGCCCAGCCAGGTCAGTACTGATCAGTACTGCAAGGAAAAGTATTACACAATCTGCCATCAATTTGTGTAGCAGATAACATTACAGAGCTTCCAATTCTGCATCATAGAGTTCAACTTACTATTGAAATTACCCCAAATTTCTCTCAATAGAAAAAGCGTGTCATTCCTTCTACATGTAAGCAATGCACAACCTAATAATATCTGAAAACTATAAACTAGGACACTGAGATAAAAAAAGTGATGTTATTTAATCTCAGGGTTGGGAGGTACATTATTTTGCAAGGTTGAGTGGGAAAACAAAGTATTTTGCTGAGATAATGCCTGCCAAACAAGAAATAATCACCATGCATTTTTACCTCTTTGTCTCTATTTACATATACCCATACCAGATTCCAGTTAACACTGGGATGCATTTTGCTCACAAAGTAGTGATAATATACAAAATAATGGTAGCCTCCCCAGCATTACAACGATGGTTCATGAAAAAAATATACAAGCATTCCTGGGAGCAGTCTAACCAAAACACTGATATGATCCCCAAGCTGGCTACAGAGTTAGACTTTCTGTTCTCAACTCTCTCTGGGAAATTTTGCATTATGAATACTGCAGCAGGGTCACTGGAGAGCTGCCATCACATAAGTCTTTCCTCTTGTCTCATGCTCAGGATATCATCCAAGACAGAAAATCATTATCTGGTCCCATTCGGACAGAGGAACACACAGAGCCCAGGTCTCGCAAGTGGGTGAGTATTGCAGCCAAAGTGGATACCACCTCAGAAGGATACAGCCACCTCTGGTTATTACCTCTGAAAAGAATACTCATGGAAAGAAAAACAGAGCAAGCCACAAATTAAATCAGCTGTCCATCCCCAAAAGACAGCTAGGTCCTGAAGTACACTCTCACAAAACAGAGGAGAGAAAAACGGAGAAAGTAAATCCCTTTTCCTTGGTCAACACAGGTTACCCAATTACCCTTTACTGTTACCTAGCAGTACCCCTGGTGGAAACAGAACATTTAGCTGAACAAAAATACACTTGGTTGTGTAGAATATCAAGCTCAGAGCACGGAATTACTACTATAACTCCAAAAAGAGATACAGCATATCCACAAGTATAATTTCAGTTCATTCTTAAAGGTAATATTCAAGACACACTTTAGTCAGTTTGGGATAAGGATATTTGAGTACTGCAATTTAATTTTCAAGCTCAACAAATCTACACCTTTTTAACTATGAATTTGTAGGTCTATAACAACAGTTTCAGAGATAATGAGCACTTCCATGTAACACTTGCTCTCCTTAATCACTTGCATACACTCACAGTGCCTTTTGATATAATTGCACAAGAAAACAGAAGACATTGCACACTCTTGCACCATCTGCCTCCACTGGGGCAGATGTTTTCCAGCTGCAAAACCTAAATGATCATAGGATACTATTTCACTGAAATATTTGCTAATACATCAGGAATAATGTGCAGGAAAGGCCGAATTATATGCCCAGTATTAAATTTATACCTCATCTATCTGTTAGCAATCATCTTTTAATCCATACTGTTCTGGTCTGCTGAGCAATTTCTTTAGTGTCTCTTATCTTAAGAGAACCGATAGTCTCAAGGGACTGGTTGCAATAAGGCTTCAGGTCGTCACAGTGTATTTAAAGTTTTGGGGGTGGCTTTGATATAAGTTTTAAAAAATTAGCAGTGATTCAAGGCCAATTAAACTAAAAAACCCATACAGAAAAAGCAGCACACTTCACCATCTTCCAGAGTAGCTCTGGGAGAGACAGATGGTCTGTACAGCAGGTCAATGACAATATTTCATCACCTCTCTCAGAGTGCAACCTCTTCACACTGGGCGGTGACTTTTCCAAATAAAGAGGAAATGAACAAGAGTCATAAATCCAGCTTCAGCCCCTCTTTGTTGGCGCAACACCTTTAAATAGAACAGTGGAGGTCAACAGCAGCAGAGGCTGTTGCCTCCTTATAGCAACACATACCCTTGGGAAAGGAGGTGGGAGCTCCATCCCACATGACCAAAAAGGGTGGTCTCCTCAGCAGGAGGATTGTCCACAGCAGATCTGAGGTCTGGTGCATACATGAGGCCATACACAAGGTCTGCAGGAAGCCTGGGTCAGAGCTCATAGCTAAGCTCAGCTCTCATGTCTCAACCCCACTGCCTTTACCACAGACCATGCCTTCCTTTCACTCCCTAGGACCACTGGCACCACACCTTTCTTAAGGACTAATTTCCTCAAGTGCCTGTTTATTCTAACAGATATTGTGAGGTATACAGAAGAAAACGGTACCACCTCAAGCCCATAGATGGTCTTGCTTCAGCCAGGAAGCAAAGTTTGCAAAAACAGATGCATTGCCAGAAACAAGGTTTTCAGAAACCATAGTAAAATTTCATGAAGTCTTTTTCCTCCCTCTTCAAGTAATTACATATCTTAATTTTGCAGATGGACACCTTAATTGCTTAATTAAAAGGACATGAAGTTTCAACTTAATTAGCCTTCCTAATTGTTACGTGAGTTCATATCCTAGTGATGCAAATCCCTTTGCAGAAAACATGGCACCAGTCTCTGTATGCAGCTCAACCATTCCTACGTACTGGGAATAATTGCATGGATGCAGGATGCAGTTTCATGTTTAAATTGAGGGAGAAAAGTCTGCTTGGGAGTCTGATCATTCATTCTTTTCACTGACATAAAGGAAGTACTCACTAGGCCATGGGGTCATTATTTCCTAGGGTCAAAAAGGGATTGCAGTGCTATAGTGGGTGAACTCCCAAAATGTTATCTAGCATACACATCAAGTGATGTTCTGTGCAGGCAAAACCATGCTGCATTCCCACTACAGCATACCTACCTCAACTGCCTTTCACATTTTAATCCGTGAAGTTGCAGTCTATCACACAACTTGCTTGATATCTGTTGCTGTCAAGGAACTGGTTTTAGAGTTCAGCTCTTCTACCACACTCCTCAACAGCAACAGTGCATGCAGAGCCACTCAGTACTAGGTTGCCAACAAGGTTTGCATGAAGTTGCATCCTGGGAAAAACAAAATTGTTTCAGAAGGCTCAATAGCTCCCAGTGCTTTTGAGCCTAAGACATCTCTTCCTTCACTGAAGGCAAGGTGGAAACACAGTCCTACCCTCCTGTTTGAGACCAGCCTGTCAACATACATGTGGCAGGTACCAAAGCAAGGACAAAGAGAGTTACTGGAACAAACCTCCAGGCATCTTCCTCTCTTGTAGTCCCAAATGAGCAGCTGTGACAGACTGCAGGGACAATTCACTTCCCTTGAGACAGCTCTGGATAAATGCTCAGACCTCATGATTACACAGCACGTGAAATAATTCTATTTATTTATTAAGTTAACAACAAGGAAGTAAACATAAATTATGGCAGAGATATGGCAGAGATCCCATCAGCCAGAGACAGATGTGATCAGAGCACCAGAGATCATTTCACAGTGTTCAGAGAGCCCGAATTAATGGTACACAGCACAACGTTGTTCTGGCATTTCCTAACTTGTGTGGGCTTGACTTCACAACCTCAATAACGTGTCTTTAAAGTAATTTTCTGTGCAAGTTATCAGGTTTTTTAAAAGCCTGTTAAAAATACATCACATTGCATCATTTTGCATTCCCAGAGGTCATCAAAAGGCCCTAGGACTACGGTAGAGACCTTTGCCAAGTGAGTTAATGGTGGAGCTAATAGAAAGAGTGGGTTGTCTTTCATGCAAGGGATCTGCGAGGCCCAGCCTGCCAGAGGGTCTCTCTAATGCTTCCTCAGACAGAAAACCTAGAAAAATCGAAGAGTTCCTAAACCAAAATTCTAGGCTTCTTGCTGGGTGCTGACACTTCAGCAGTGAGCCCTCATCTGCTCCTCTGGCAGCATTGCCACATCCCTGCTCTTCCTCATTCATGGACCTGCCCCGTCCCCAGCCTCTGCTTCTCACACCTGAGCTTACTGCACTGCCCCTCTTACCCTCTATCATGAGCTTCCCAATCGATCCCTTCCCAACACAGTCCCACACTGGTTTGTATCAGCTGTTTCACCCTCCTCCATGCAGCAATTTATCCCAGTTTCTCCTCACTCAAGCTCACTCTTACCAGACTGTTTGCAAAATTCCCCACTTTCCTTATCACTTTGACAGACGCAGTACACAGCTTTTCCCTCCTCCCTAGCACACAGGTGGTGGATGAAGAGGGCTGGTGGAGAGGTAAGACAGGCTCCCAGTTTCCAGTTCTTGTGCCCAAGCCTCATAGAAGCTATCATACCACAGTCCAATCCCATTACAGAAATGCTTCTCTCATTCCCTGTAATCGGAGCAAGCTGAACTGCTCTCAGGGACTTGTTGCCTGGTCAACCCTCTGCACAGACAAAGGGTGGGAATATGCTTAGCAAAGACAGAATCAGAAATATTAGCTTAAAATTATATACAAACATGAGAGATTCCAGTGAACATGTGCTAACTGCAATTTTTCAAAGACTTACGATTTGCCCAGATTTGCATGAGAAAGGTAAAAAGCACATCCACTGACAAAAAAAAAAATCCCTCCTCTCACCAAATATTGAACCCCTGCTTCAAATCTAATATAAAAAAAAAAAAATCAAAACATCACTTCCAAAGAGTTTAAAAAAAAAATTCCCAAAATAAACCAAACATTTTTCTTTAGCATTTGTGTTAGAAATGATGGAGCTCATTTTAACTGAAATTTTTCAATAATTCCACCTAAGGCAGACAGCAGCCCTGGAAAACTTCAAGCCTAGATACTTAGACTTGGATAAAGCAATTTAAAATAGAGATGTGTAATGGGAGCATCACACAACCTTAATTTGTGGTGCTCTCAGACCCGCCTATAATTAAGTAAACCAGATTAAAAAATAAAGGAAGTGCTGGCTCTCGGTCTGAGAGCGCCCATAAAATCTCAGCTCATAGCTAGTTATTTTATGCAAGTTCTAATCCATTATAGTAGAGGGGTGACAATGACAACGTTGTCTGACCCTTAATTACAGGAAAGATGCTATCATGTCTGTACATACCAGACAGCCTATGATAAACTCGAAATTAATACTGGAGAGACTGCCTGTTCCCCATGACTTGAAAACTAGCAGTACTTTGATGCCATGAGGAGAAAAGGTGCCTCTATTTTTCTTGTCTTGCTCAGATTTTCATTCCCCTTATTCTCTAATTTTCTCATATAACATCAACAATTACCTATTAAATTACTTCACACATACACATTCATTTTCACACCATTTGGGTACAGAGGACACACAAACACCTCTAGGGGAGCTATCCCATGTCCTGGCAGGTGGCTGAACCAGGCACACGAAGCAGCATAGAAAGACCCTCTGGAAGTGAAAATGCTTCGGGGAATAAATGACAATCTGCTACATCACGAAATAGCACCAGTGCTGGCTGCAAAGCCTCAGAATTGAACAAGAGAAGCTTGTTCATCTATGCATCTAAACATACATGCATCTAAACACTGCAAGTCCAGAGCTCTGTTGCACTGCATGATTTAATACCACTAGATTTAAAGTAAAGGGTGTCTGGAGCTCCTTTCATGAAAAGCAAAGCACAGCACTGGAGTCACCAGGGAAAAACATCATTAATTTCTGAAGGGAAGAAGAGAAAATCCTTCCAACCTCAGGGCTCCTGCACACATGAACAGTGAGGGGAAGTACAGAAGTGGGGTTCAAAGCCTTGTGGCAATACAGAGAATAAACTCAGCTTCCTCTTTTCCTTTGCATCTTATTCATGACTTCTTGAGTACCTGTGGACTGACAAGAGTTGAGCCCATAGAAAAGAGGAGTAATTCAGTCCTTTTCATAATGTGAGTTCATCCTATAAAAGAGACACAGCAGATAGAGCAAGGAATGTGCATAACTTATTTCCTACCCCAGCACTAATAGAATACCCTTTAGCAACCACAGGCATGAGGCAGGAGGAGCAGTGAAATTATTTCAATCACCTTTCAGTGCTTGAGCAGTCAACCACCATCACCAGCCTGAGCAAGCTATCATGGGCCACTAACAAAGGCTGATGCCTACTACAAAACAGAAGATAGTTGAATAGATGCCAAACAAAGCCAAAGGAAAAGCAGAATTTCAAACGGGCTGGATGAAAGCATCGCAGGAAGCAAACTTCAAGGAGATTCTCTGAACTTGAAAAACTGCCTAAAAAAAGCAGGCTCAAGTGTTACTCCCAAGTGCCATCCAGATTAAAAGCAAAACAAAGGCAATTGGGGTTTCCTGGAGCTCTGAATCACCCATTCAAGCCGTAAGGAGACTGAGCAACCGACTACACAAAGGAATAGCAACACTAGGTATGCACAAAGTGTCAAACCCAGAGCAGAATGGACTGTGAGGTATTTTCCTTCTTTAATCACTGAAAAATGCAGTAACACCATGCATTACTTGTAAAACAGCAGGTTGGACTGTTCAGACAGAAATATACTTTTTTAGCTGACATGCTCCTCTCTGGGCTGTTGGCTATGAAAAAAAAGTGCTTGTTTCACATTATCTCATCTTTTGCCTGCACTTTGAAGTCCATTCTGACCATTCCCCCATGACAGAGACAAATTCCAATCCTTAGGAATAATTCTCTTAACTTCATAAAGAAACCCTTGTTCAAGTCTGATAATTTTCATGTAGAGGCTGACGTGGAAATGGCTTTCCTGGAACAGAGTTGATTTGCATTACTCGGTGTCATAGCACATGACAGCTTACTCTGCAGCCCGCTTGTCTGGATCTTCCATAATCCACACAGCCACCAACCTCCGCTCCGTGAAGCAGTTGTGCACATGACAGGAAGAACTAATTTTAATAAAGCATCTTTGCTCTTGTATTGGTCATGTTCTCTCTCAAAGTGTTTATCTGGCAGGCTCCTGGATGCAATTTGTAATCATTGCTCCCTGCTAAATCATTGCTCCCTGCTAACAACGGAAAAGTCTATTACTGTCACCTGTTCCTTTGACTCTTGGGTTTTTAACATCTGACATACTGCTGCACGAGTAATGTACCGTAGGAATGCATTAAAGACCCCCTTCAAAGCATCTCTCAAAGGACCTGCTATTGCACCCCTGTCCCAGTTCACCCTCTTCTCCTTCAGTCAGAGAGTCTCAAATGCTCCTGGCACATGAAAGCAAAACGCTTCATCGCCTCAACTGCAAATTCACTGAGACAGCGACCATCTTTCCATTACACAGCACACCCTTCATGTGCACAGCAGAGCCCTGATCTTTGACAGGGGTTCATAGCTCCTGCTGAAACAAAAATGATAAATAAATCATCATCGTGAGGTCCCCTAAAGTGGAGGGAAGTCTGCGCACTGTCATTCGATTACTTTTTAACCACCACAATGAACTAAAATTCCAGAGGGAGGTAACGATAACAAGTCATTAGCATGAACGATTCACCTTCAAAGAGGGCCAAGAGGAGAGCTGAAGCCCAGAGAAGTCAGTTTTCTTCACCATCTCTGCAAGTGCCTGGGTGCAGATTAGTGATCTTTTCTAAGGCAGAACAAAGGCATTAGATGATGATATACAGAGGCTTTAAAAAATATTAGAAAGTTGATAAAAATAAAAGGAATAACAACAGAATTGGGATTGAGAGCAGAAATGAATAAGAGCAAGATGTCATACAAACGACAGAAATCCTGGAAGGAAGAAAGAGGCTTGTTGAGGGAGAGGAAAGGCCCATTCAGCCAGACAAAGTCTCAGAGAAGGGAGAGAGAATATAGGATCTCAACATCACCTTGAGCCACATATGAGGAAGATATTATTGCAGTTGAATTTGTGTATTTTTTTGTGCTAAGTAAAACAATGATAATTTTTTTAAGGCTCATTACAGATCAGCATCATTATTTCCAGCTTCAGTTTGTCTCCAAGGAGCTAACCATAAGACGAAGTTGGATGCCTGAAGACAAATACTTCTACTTATTGCTGGATAGTTTAAGTTTAGTGCCTGTCTTAAGAGAGGTTAGACTGGAAGATCCAATGATGGCTAAAAAAACCCCACAATGGATAGGACACTTTGAATTGGAGGAATATGAAAAAGACACTCAGGAAAGCATTAGCAAAATCTGCTCAAACCAGGTAAAGGGTAGTAGTGCACTGAGGTAATATACCATGTGTCACACACAGCAGCCTGGAAAAAGGTTACCCTTGCTGGTCACTACCAGAGCTCTGAAGATAAGCTTTACTTTTAATGCCTCCCCCAAGTGGTAAGGGAAACTTTGGTTGCAATGTAAAGGCCCATATGAAGTGGTGCATTCCTACACTGGCATCCCACACTGCACAATGGCTACTTTATTTACCTTATTTATCTGACACTACTCTAGGAATAGCTAACTCAAGCTGAGATACTTTTGAATCCTTGAGGAAAACATACTTATGTATATATTTATATATCCATATATGTACATTCATGTATATACATACACACACTCTGAATCTGTTCATTTCTCCACAGAACAAAATAAAGAATGGTTAGGTATTCATGTTTTGGACACTGTTAATTTTCTGTAAGGGTTACTATACACCACTGATGGGTTTTTCACACCAAACACCTGTCTTTAACATCAATCTATTGCTTGAAGATGCATCTGGAGCAGAGAGAGGTGCGTTAAGATGATACTCTGCTATACAGCATTCCTACCACACCCCTCCAGAAAGGACTGTTTTCCTCCTCCTTGGGAAGCTCCCCTACTGAACAATGCTCAAAGAAAGCCTAAAATGCAAGGCTGAAGATTTTTCATGCCATGGTCCCACCAATTACAGTTAGTTTTGTTCTACTTTATTGCTTGGGCTGCCCACTGGAGAATCAAGCCCTTCTCAACTCCTTTTATTTCCAATCCATGTAAAAGGCCAGAGTCCACCCATGTCTACACATTGGCCAAAGGACCAGCAAGTTGGTGTAAAGGCTTTCTGCTGTGGCAATTTCCCTGCCCTCAAGATAAAATCGGAAAAAAAAAAAAAGATAGACCTTAAAGATTCTTGGAAGCAGAACAAGGAAAATGTTCGGAACAAAGAAGTTATGTGAAGAAGGAATCAGGTGGATGCCTACACAAAGTCATTTAGAAAATTATTTCATTCCTCTTTCAAATCCACAGGCAAAAGGGACAAATAATATTTTCAAAAATAATTTCTCACACCTATACAATAGAAAATGTACAACTTGTAACTGAAGAAAAAACAAGGCAGCATCCTGATGAAGTTGAACATTTTCAAAATTAAGTAGCATCACATAACATACACCTAAAAAATGGCTGAGATGCTCTGCACTAACAATACTGATTTTTAACACTAGCACAACTCAGAGCATTTGAAGGACTGCCAGCATAATCCCAAAATGTAAAGGGACAAGAGAAGAACAGAGGTAATAATAAACCTGACATCATCCTTACATAAAATAACGCAATTATTATTTTGAGATGTCATTAACAAATTTGTTGAGAGGCTAAAAATATAATTAATGCCTTTCAGTATTGTCAAAAAAGATTTTCATTTTAGGTTGGGGTGGTTTTAGGGTTGTTTTTGATAGGTATATGGGTATAGTTGATAAATACAACTCTCCCAATAGTATCTGCTTGGGCCAGTTCAATGCAATAGAAGCACTGAACCACATAATAACTTGCCTAAAAGACATCACACTACACAGGAAAATGAGAGAACTATTTAGAGAACAAACAAGACACCAAACTAGACAAGCTAAAAGTTGGTTCAATGCTTGGTCACAAAATGTGGCTGATAATCATGAGGTATTGATCCACGGGACTCTTGATAGGAGAATTTACAGAGATAGCTTCTTATTCACTAATAAAAGGAATCACGAGCTACAGCCACTTAAATCTGGTCCCAGATTTTCTGTGCTAAGGAATATGTCAACAGGCTCTCTGTAGCATCCTCTTGCCATAGAGTCGTTGGCATGGCCATGGGATTTGATGGTTGGAAATCTGTCCTGGCAGCTGTTTCATAGCTCTTGGGCATCACAGGGCACTAGCAATGGTACTGCTCACCTGAACTATGACCAATCCATCCTGGCCATGGCATTTATAGGGGTGCAATCCAGTCAGAAGGTCATCTATTAGAGCAGGGATGCCAGGAGGCAGCTGAGAGCTGAGCTGACCACTGCCGAAAAAAGTTGCACCCTTCCCTTTCCACCCACCTCCCACATATTCCCTTTTGCTGCTTTCCCTGTGTTCATCTGGTCCCTGATCAAGCTGATGCAGCCACTAAACTAGCAAACTATCCCAGGAGAAATGAACATAGCATGCTGGTGGTTTTGCATCTAGGAGAGAGAAGGGTGCCTGAGTGGTTCCCTGGATAGGTCCACCAAAGGCACAACTGAGTGTCTGAGCTAGCACTAGCAAGTGGGTGATGGGAGGGGAATTCTCCTTTTGATAGCTGCAAGTGATGAGGTCAGCTCAGTCACTGTGTGAACTGTTTCCCTCAGACACAGTGGCTTTAAAACTCTTTCCTGACAAAGTTAATCACTGACATGAAGACGGGTAGCACAGCATAAAGCAAAAAAAGACAAGCTGCAGCTACTGAACAGGGAACTAAATTCACCTGGCAGCCTATTGATACATTCAGGAAGCAGAAATGCAGATCATATATCCAGGATGGAAGGTTTTGCTTGGAAAAGTCACAGACATGGAACCATAGAATTTTTTTGGTTGGAAAAGACCTTCAAGATCATTGAGTCCATCCATTAAACCCAGTACTGCCAAGCCCACCACCAAACCCTGTCCCTACACCACATCTATATCTTTCAAACGCCTCCAGGGATTGTGACTCTACTCCTTCCCTGGGCAGACTGTTCCAGTGCTGGACAGCCCTTCCAGCGAAGAAATTGCTCCTAATGCCCAACCTAAACGTACCCTGGTGCAACCTGAGGCCGTTTCCTCTTGTCCTATCTCTTGTTCCTTGGGAGAACAGACTGACCCCCACACCATTACAATCTCCTTTCAGGTTCAGGTACAGCTCCTTTGTCATGTCCTGAGTCACTGCTTCGATTATAGCTGGCAGCATTGCTGGGGCACCAACCTAATCCCCAGGGGTACAAAGAGGAGATACCAGGCAGAAGTGAGGAAACAACATGTAGAGCATTGGTAAAACAACCACACAACTGCTGCACACAGTACTGTTCAGGAAAGACATGGGAGCTCCACTAGGATGGAGCTCAAAGGACATTTTGAAAGAGATCTAAGGATTGGGAATTAAAAATAAAACAAGCTTTTATGTGTCAGTGCAGTATACTGAACAGAAAGTTGAGAATTGCCTACAAATACTTACCCAGGAACAAGGTCTAACAGCAAGTAGCTCCCTATCTTCCAGGACAAAGCCAAAACAGTCACAGAGCTGGGTACAGACATTACAGAAATGGAACTCTGAATTCAGATACCATTTCTTGGGTGGAGGGCACGTAAAGATTAAAACAGTTTACCAGGGAGACTAATGGACTCACTGCATATTTCAGCTTTTAGAATACTCCCCTTTCTTTCTTCAAAAAAAAAAAAAAAAGGAAGAAAAAAAGAAAAAAAGACAACCAAACAAAACCTCACACCACACAGCACTTCCCCCTAACAAAGTGTAAAGGAAAATATAGAGCCTGAAAAAACAGGAAGTCAAACTAGATGGAAGCATGGTTCATTCTGGTCTAAAAATAAACAAGTGATTAACTATTGCTCTAATTGTTGTTTGCTATTGATGGAAGAGGGACTATTTTCCTCCTCTTCCATCAGGGAGGGACTTGTGCTACCAACACAAATCAGTGACAAAGTCATGGCAGTGGCCACTTCCACACCCATACAGTCACACAGCTAGAGACAGCAACAAAAAGGCTTTGGCTAGAAATTGCCCACAGCTTATCTGCAAAGCCGAATACTTTGCCTCTTTGATGAAAGCCTATGCAAAGATACCAAGCCAGCTAACAATTAGCCAAGCAGGTCCATACATGTTTAGGCTTTTCTATATTGAAAAGTTTATTAGAATCTAGCATTTGGTCTTTAATTTATTACCTTTTCCCACCACACAGTTTCATTAAACATATTTTAGGGCATGTAGCCTTCTATCTAAAGACAACACAAAAGCCTCTGGGAGGAAAGACAAGTCATACCAAATAAAGTCATTCCTCATACCAAATAAAACTTATTTGGGAAACCAATTATTCCACAAATATTTCACTTAAAAAAATCAAATTAAAACAAACAAAGAAATAAACCCCCAAACAAACAAAAACCCCCCAAAACTACTGAGAATAGTGAGTCTTTGAAGGAAAGGAGGAAAACAACAAACGAAATTTCACGTGCACAGGGAAATATTTATTATTAAAGGGCATAGTCACAGACAGAGATGCTAGACCACAATTCAGTCACCAGGTTGAAGCTTACAACTACAGCACAACATCATTAGAGGACTCCATGCAACCCTCTAGAGGTACAGGGGCATGAGCATGTGTGGTTGTATGAACAGCTGTAAAGCTTCATTTCCAACTTACAGTAACTGCCAGTAACCTAAAGCATCTTTTAAGGCAGGAGGAAAAAAGTAGCAAACCCCTACAATTTCAAAGTCAGCACACCCAAACACACTTCCAATACCTAGAGCACTTTATAAAAGCCATACTGATATAATGAACCTCTAACAAAGTTTCATCTCCAATGTAAACTGAGAAACAGCTCATTTTTCTAACCTGCTTGTAATATGTAGGGCATATTCTCACCTCCAAAAAGTGAGCATCCAGAAGAGACCACATACCCTTCAGCAGCCATGCCTGCACTGGTTTGCCACTATGAGATACAGGCAAGCAGGATTAATTATTCCATTAGCAGCAAATATTGCACCTGAGACTTATTACTGTGACTAGGACACCTGTGGACTTAAACCTCCTAAAAATTAAACTTGAGTTATTACTCTTCTCTCATGACAGATCAAAGCCAGAAGGACAGTTCCTTTTTTGATTCTGAAACAAGTCTATTTGAACAGGGTTGTATTTTACAGCAGAGCACAGCCCTTTTTTGCAGGTGTGCAACTTGTCTCCTGTTGCTTGACCACTGGCACAGGCTTTCAAATGCAACCACCCTAACATAGCTTTCCTTGCTGTGAAGCAAAGCAGTAAAAGACTGATCTGTGATGTTAGAAACCATCATTTGAGAAGGAAAAAAGGAAGAGTCTGATGGTAGTATATGGCAGTGGGATAAAATTTGGGTACTGGCTTATCTGAAGTGCTTGTGTCTGAGCTCAAACAAAGGGGTTTTTACAGTTACAGCTGCTGGCATGTTGGTCAAAGGGCGTCTGAGACTTGCCTGCACCTGGTTGGTGAAACACTGCAACAAATAGATGGGAGATGACTCAGAGGCCCTTATGAAACATCCTCAGACCAGTCATCCGAGGCTACCATGGTTCCTATTGTTCCATTAGCAAGTCGTGGCTGGTGATAAAATAGGTTGTGTCTCCCAAATGCTGCAAGCATGTGGCAGCTTTTGTTTGGTTTTAAAGATAATTCAGTGCTTACAAAACACGGTACGGCAGCTCAGGCAGCCGAGGAACCCCGAGCATGCAGTAATTACAGAATCCATGTTAGCTGCTCCAGCTTATCCACTTTGCCAGCGAATTGGATGTAGTCTTTTTTCTGTTCAGGCACCAAAACAGTAGTCCTGCACACAAATGGTACTCCACAACTCTCAGCTTACTAAGATCTTAACCAAAACAAACTTTCCTGCATTTAATTAAAAAAAAAAAAAAAAATAACCCAGACGCTGAATATTCCACACCACATTATCCCCACTTATTAGAAACGTATTTCAGTGTTTCTCTCATTATAAGGGAGAAAGATTATACAGTTTGCATCACTGCCTGCAGCCACGTTTTTCAAACTTGGGTGTTAAAAGACAAACCTCCTAAATCAATACTCAACCACCCAAATAAAGGGGCTCTCTCTTAACCAGACATTGGACAGAAATTCTCCAGAAACAAAGGGAAGTTGCAGGCCCACAACTTTTTTTAAAGAAAAAAAAGAATCATCGCATTAGGTATGTTTAAGTGTCCTAATACAGGTATCTGAAGATAGCAGAGGAAATAAGTTATGACCACATTGGTCAGAAGAGTTACGATGGTAGAAATACCGAGCTGAAACTGCTGGCTGCTGCACTTGTAACACAAGGAAGAAATAACAGTGTATAGAAGGAAGGAAAAATAGAAGAGAGGAAGCATGAGACGAACAATGAGGGATTTGTGTGCATCCTAGAAAGGGGGACAGGGCTTTGAGAGAACAGGGTGCCCCATCTCACAAACACGCAGAGCTGCAGATCAACCCCGAGAAACGCTGAGTCAGCAGGAAGCAGTGCTGCATGTCTGCTGTGTGTCTTAAAAGGCAACAAGTGAACTGCGGGGTTTGCCCTACCTGTTCTGTGTATAAAATTTCTTTAGTCCTCGAGAGCAGTAATTTGAAGAGTAGAGACAATTTTCACACAGCCAAGACACACAACTGTCTGTACCATTTTACCAAGTGCGTGCCTACACGAACCCCTAATTATCTGCACTGTCATGTATAATTAGTGAGTCTGAACATGTAGTATTCATAAATATGTGAATGTTAGGCACACTTCATACATTCAATAGCATCCTGTGTTTGTACACAGGCAACTCTCAGACTAAGCTAACTAAGATCAAACCCTGAAAGGGTAAGCAAAATAAACAAAAGATTCACTGTATATGTCATTTATCCTGGAACCCTACATGAAAACAGAAAATTCCTTTCTAAAATATATAATCAAGTGTTTTCTGTGGTTTTTTTCTTTCAAATAATTGGACACAGTGCTTCCATGGCCTGCACGAAAGACAGAAATTGAAGCTCATTATTTAAGCCTGCTGTGATCAATACAGAGAAAACACGAGGACAGTCATGAGCGGCAGTCCTATCACGTGATTTTTAAGGTCAGTGAAAGTTACTGTGTGATTACTTCAAAAAACAAACATTATCAGAGAAATATATGCGGAAATGGAGGAAGGATGCAGTCGAAAAACACAAGTGTGCACATCTCAACACACCTAAACAGTCTTTCATGTATCTGAACCTCATATCTGCAAAAATCTGGAACTACTGAAACACAAAACTCAGCATATAAACCAGGGTTAACTTAACCCAAGCATGAAAAGGCTGGCTAAATCTACAACAGCTAGATCTTATCTATCTCTTTCTCTTATTCCAGATATCAGAAAGATTGAAGTGTTAATAGCTGTCTTATTGACTCATTACCTTACAGGCTTTAAAATCTGCATAAAAATAGATTTTTAAAAAGTCTCTCATTCAAATCAAGCACATTTGACTGCAACTACATCAAACAGAGTCCCAGTTTTATCAGAGATGTGTTGCTTCACGTCAGTTAGTTGACACAACCACGCGTCTGCCTCTGTGCTAAACACATGTGCACGTGGGGAGGAGGGGGAGAGACAGGAGGGCGGCACAGGCGCGTATGCAAACACGCTGTTATCTGTTTCCCTCCAGTTGGAGAAAATCGTTAGCACAGCTCAATCACATTTATTGAAAAGAGCTAGGGACTCATTCAACCACCCTATTTCAACGAGCTCCTTATCCTGGGCCTTACACCAAATGTGCCGAAGACCGCAGGAGTTCCCCAGCTGACCTCAGTGGGGTTTGGATCAGACCCACTCTGCAAGTAATCTGATTTGATATGGTTGTGTTAATTGGCTGTACTGCTAGTATAAAAAAGCATTGCAGAGCATTAGCAGGGCTGACAAAATCTGACTTCTGGAAAGCAGCAATAAGGCTTGAGCACCATAAAGACAATTTAAGGATTTTGGCCTTGCTATAGAGGCACTAGGGTGACTGAGGGTGAAAAATATCAGTAGTTTGGGCAAGTGATTTAACCCACTTCTTAAATTTACAGTGACAACACCAGTCTTGTTCCCAAGCACCCCCTCCTTTGTAAATGCTTTACCCAGATGTAGAAATGGACAATGCCAACACTCCAGCTTCACCGCCGTCCTCGGCCATATCCCAAAACAACCTGAAGAAGCCCTTTTAGTTCTGCCCTTCTTTGATGGATGAACATCCTTACATAAGACTTTCAGAGAAGCAATGTCCACAGCACACAGTAGATCTGCATTAAAAAATGCACTGTCCAATTTGTCATACTGTATCTTATCAATTCATTTGTTACATTTCCTGTTCCTCAGTAGAACACTTCTGATCACATCCCCCAAAGGTATGGATATGTATTTATTTATAAACTATATACATGTAGTACTGTACTAATAAATTATGTACATTATAAAGCATATACAAAAATAGAAATTAAGAAAGGATGAGATAAAGATGTACTGATTCTTCTTTCTTTTTTAATTACAGGTACAAAAGTATTTTCTTCCTTCACTCTAATGGATTATCTTGCACATCCCTTGGGGTGCACTTTGGTACCATAGAGAGCACTCTATGGAGGTGACATAGAGGACTCAGATATGTTCCCATCCCCATTGCCAACGACATTTTGAAGTCTTAACTACATACCACACAGACCCTGGCCTGTTCTTCAGGCATGAAGCTGGCCCATGAGTGAGGGGCAGTACAGCAGATGCTTGCTTTCTGCATCTCCTGGCTGTCACCGTGTCACACAACTGCTCTGCAGCGCTTGCTTCTGCTCAGTGCTCAGCTTTCAGGAGACTGTCCCTGAATTTCCAGCTACAATCAGCAAATTAAAAAAACTCTCCCCTTCAACACAGTATTTATATTCTGCAAACAGAATTAAAAATTTAAGTCTTCTCACCTTTGTTTTTATGGACTGAAAAAAATATCACACAACACTTTCCTGTATCTTTCACTTACTCTCTTTTTGTGTCTTCTTCCTGTCCTACCAAAGGCATCGGTCTTCCCATCTTTTTTTTTTCCTTTTTCCATAGATGACAAAGAAACCTACACCTCTGCAAAAGTTTTCCCAAAACCCATCCACTACATTGAATATTTTGGCCCTTTTACCTCTTTCCTAACCACATCTCTCACTGGTCTCCTAAATAAATTGCCTCAAATTAATGAGGTCTGAGGCATGAAGACAAGGACATGTGTTACTGAGGTTATTTGCATAGAGGAGCCAAAATCACCTAATAAGATAGAGCTCATAAACTCTTTATGAGTTTATGAAAAGGCTTAGGTGGCTGCAGTTGCTGGGGATTGAGCTCAGCGTCTCAGGAACCCTCTTCCCAGAATTACCCTGACACTCTTTCTCATCCCTACCTTTGGCTTGCTTACTGCTGTTTATTGCTGTGCTGCACTCGAAGCAGTGGAAGGCAGAAAACATGCCTTCATTTATTTTTTGACAGGCCTACCTATTCCTGTATTTCACAAGCTATAAAAAAGCCATGTCAAATTTAGCACACCACACTTATTACTGTTTCCAATTGAAGGCAGAGCCTCCACACTTGTCTTCATGCTGCCTGCTTTCTCTGTAAGCCATCCCTTTATTAACATCAATTGCGACTCCAACTGTAGAGGTGAAATTAATCACTGTGCAAAGAGTCAGCAGGTATCCTACTTCAGCCCGTCAAAACAGGGCTTACATTAAACTCTAAGTGGCGCTTAAGTCTTATATGAAGCCTTTACAGAAGGTGTACTGCACTTTTTCTGAGTTACATTTCATGCAAACCATAACACTAGGAGAAGGCACTTCAGCACTTAGGCACTATGCAAATAGATATTACAAGGGAAAAAAAAACGTTGACAGATAGGCTAAAGGGCACTATATTAGGAAACACTTGAATGTTTGTGGGGTTTTTTTTTTCAATGCCATTTTATTCCAAGAAAATGATTGTTTTGCTGAGAAAATTATAAGGGATGTGATCTGATAACCTGTAGTAAACACATTATGTTCTCAAAAACATACCTTATCCAGTGGAAAATACCTTCAAGGCTTCTCAAAATACATGAGATTCCAAATGTGCATCTTTGTTACTAATATATTAACAGGAACACAGTCTTAGGAAAGACCTGGAAAACTCTACTAAAACCAGAAGCTGGAGTTCAAGTATGATGTTTCTTAATAGGATTTTATAGCAACAGAGTTCCATTGACTTCTGTAGATAAAAAAAATTAACATGATTTGTGTTTAAAGGAAAAAAAAACCCTTTAACTGCTTCTTGAAAAAAATCTACAACCCACATATTATCTAACTCACTGTCCTGCACAGCCTTCCCTTTTCTGCTGAGGATTTAACCTAGAACTACAGCTGGCCTGAGCCTAGGGTGGGAGGGGAGGCAACCTATGCTGTCCTCTTGTTCTCCCTCATACAGCTGCAGCAAAAATACGACTGTAGTACAAAATCCATACTGTTACAGGACTACTAGCACGCCAAACTGACCATGCACCTTGCATTAGCAAAGCTGAGCTCCACCGCTGCACAGCAAAGCCCAGGACCAAGTACAGCTCTATCGGGGGATTCAGAGCACTCAAAGCTCTGCCAGCAGAATTGTGTCCATCAAGGCCCACACATCTTCATACTCCCTGCACATCACCACCTGGTAGTACAGAATCATACGTTAAGCCCAGTTTATTTCTCTGAGAACATGATAGAAGCATTGCTATGGAAAGGCGGGACACATCCTATTCTGGCCAGATGGTGCTTCTCTTCTGGCAGAGGGGAAGAAAAATCCACAGCTCTTTTAATCATTTCACCTCAAATTAAAGTACTACTCCATCAAAGTTTGAACTCACACTAGAGGGGTGGCACATCCCTGTAGAGCTTCAGACTCAGGCCCAGCTTCCCACTGGCAAAAGCCCATGTCTGCCTCAGGCATTTCATCACCACAGTTTCTCACTGCCCCTTCCAGAAAATGACTCCACTACCCAAGAGCACCAATACAGGCTCCGTTTGTAGAAAGAGAAATGCCCATGATGGTGCTCCTGTGGATCCACAATCAGGCTGATTCATCTGGGCTGCTAACACTCTGCACTGGTTACTGATTACAAAATTACTGCCCTTCAGTTAATTAATCATGTTCTTTGCAAGCAAG
Organism: Chiroxiphia lanceolata; assembly: GCF_009829145.1. Classification (NCBI taxonomy): domain Eukaryota; kingdom Metazoa; phylum Chordata; class Aves; order Passeriformes; family Pipridae; genus Chiroxiphia; species Chiroxiphia lanceolata. Next base: position 57,073,318 of record NC_045641.1, read on the forward strand.
AGTATCTCACTGATCTTAAAATAAGGGTCACCTGCATGTAAACAGTGAGAACAGAGAGAATACAGGAGGAGTGTGTTGAGCATCTCATTTCAGTAGGTCTTGTCCTTCACATAAAACTTCCACTGATTAAATTCATTGCAGACAACACAGTGTGGGCACCTTCATACCAGTTCTAAATTAATGTATACTACTTTGGCTTTCTTCAAAGGGACTGACAAAAAAATCGCAAGAACATTTCTCAAAATTATCAACAAAACCCAGGCAACTATTTCAATAATTCAGCATAAAGAATGTCAAACTTCAAGATAACCCTGCACAGGTGCATGTGCATACCCACAGAAAAAGAAATCTTCCATGAACTATCTTCCCTGTTTACATGATCCCCTATTTATTTGGGGAAAAAAAAAAAAAAAAAAGAAAGAGCAAAATGCAACAAATACTACTGTCCTGTTTGATTGCTGATGGACAAGCATGGCTGTGCACATAAAGTCAGACATCATGTCCTACTGCCTACTCTCTCAAGTGCACGGTGGCAGGACAGTCCCTGCCCAGCAGGCACAGGACAGGGTGAGAGCTGACGGCTGCCTCTGTCCTTTAACACACATCCAGTGTGCTGGACCTATAGGGGAGCATGATCTATAGGCATCAATGTGCCTGGATGTAGCAGAGTAGAGCGCTGTGGCTGGGGTGAGCACTCACCTTCATCAATCAGTAGAAAGTACACAAAAGAGACCTCAACTCAAAAATCCCCTCACCCTGCTTCCCATGGTCCTCATACTTTCTCCCATGAGCATGTGCTCAGTATTTCCTCCTGCTCCGTTTGTACATATTCCTCCTCTCCATGCTGAGTGCTGCACAAGCCCATCAGATGAATAGAACCTTTATAAAGCTCACAGGTGCTGGTCTGCGTTGCTGTTCATGTAATAAGTATGGCAGTAATCCAGGAAAGCCAAATGATTATATATACCTTTAACAGGTTTGGGAAGGATGGAAGGGAGTGGGAGAAGGGCAAGGAGGGAGGGATATAAGTTTAACACTGCAGCATTGTTTTCATGGATACTTTTGTTAAAAAAAAAAAACAACAAAACAAAACAAAACACACTGATGTATATGTACAGCAGAGTAAATGAAAACAAGGCAGGTTTCTGGATTTTTTCAGCATGTGATATGCTAGGTGAGAGTTGACACTATGCACACAATGAAACAAATACACAAAAGGATTAATCACAGAGGCAATTGCAAACCAGAGCTCCCACAGCTGGATGAGAGTAAAGCCTAAATTGAGTTGTAGCAAAAATATGTTAAATCGATATTAACCACAGACAGCAGGAGCAAATCTTTATTTAGAGACAGTTTACATAACCCTCCTCTCTTCTTCCCTCCATACCACCCACCCCATACAGATGCTGTTTCTGAAAGGCCTGGTTGGAAGTGCACCAGGAGATCCTACTAAGAGACCACTGAGGCAGGATTCAAGCTCAGTTGGCAGTCACACCACGGTGCTGAGGGAAAGGCACTGCTGTGCCACAGCTGCGAGAGCCAGCAAGTACAGAGGCATGGCGCAAAGGACATCTTGTAGTGCCTGTGGTGGCTCCTCTGGGCACTCACATGGGCAAGGAAACACAAAGTGTACCAGCAAACCTCAGGCCACAGCCTTCTTTTCCCATCACAGTTCCAGACCACCTCTTCTGGATATCTGTCCCAGTCTGCAAGGGCAAGTGCCTATGTTAATCATTCAGCATGGGAGCCCTCACGGGAGCAACAGCAGATAAGCAGGTGATGAAACATCAGAAAAAGCTATGTTTTCTCTAACAGTACAGAATAACAGCAGCCATCGAAGGCTGAAAATGTCTTTTCAAAAACAGCCCAGGATGGGCATGAAGTTTAGGTAAGTACTGTGTATTCCTCCTTGCAGTTCATGTCATTTACATAGAGGCCAAACATGCATCAAACTCACTAGGAACTTGCCTGAGTCCTTATGATGCAAGGCAGGAAAGGCGCAGACAAGCCAAGGCAGCTTTCAGACAGTGACAAGGCATTCATTGCTACCACAACTTTCCCCTTGTTCTGTAATCACCATTTGCAGGACAATTGAAAAAAGGTTCCTGGAATTTATTGTAGAGGATTCGCTTCATTATCAATATGCAGGAAGCACTGCAGCTACACTGGGGAGGAGAGATAGTTTCATGGTACTCATTCTTCACACAAGTGCCATATAATGCACAAGAGCTGGCACACTGCCAAGAAAGCCTGAAATTTTGGGTCCACTCTTAGCTCTGACATGGACTTGTGCACCGGTACAAGTCATTTCCCTGTGTTCAAGCTCTCTCACCTTTAGATGGGAAAAACAACACTCTCGCAAGAATTCCTGGCTCGTCTGTTGAACTTCAGAAGTCTTAAAGCAAAAGTTGCTACACAAACCAGGACAAGAAATACAATTCTCTGCTAAAGCTGTGTTACCGTAACTCCTCTTCCCTAAAGGACAACCACTTCTCTCTTCTTTCTCAATGACCACACTCTCAAATCTAAACACTTTCCAGCAGTCAATTTAATTTTTAGGATCAATAACTCAGAACTGAGGATGAAACTGGTCAAGCCTCTTCTATGCCTCCTCCTTGGCTTACAGGGAATACCTTGTAAGCTCTTGACATTTGCCGTAAGTATCCATTTGTCAAGTGTTATTTAAATGCAGTCTTCTGGTTGAACAAGACAGACTGCAAGCCAGACACAAACCCAAGCAAAGCCTATGCAAAATTTAACCTAGATAGGAATAGCGTGCTTGTATTTGGACCTGTTAGAAGGTGGTTTGGTTTTAACAGTGGGATTTTATTGCAAGGGGAGAAAGAGTAGGCAGGGAAGGAGATTAATAAAGGTATTTATAAATATGCAGGGTTGCCAGCTTCAACAGCTAAATTCAGGACTATACTGCAACCAGAAAGACCAGAGGATGTACATCTGAGCTAATGGAAGGAGCTTTCCACATTGCATTAGTGCTCCAGCTTCTGAAAGACTTGTGGGGGCTGGATTAGCTTGGCTGGCAAAATAAAAGTACACTGGGAATCTGATTTACTTTTTGGGGAGCAGAATTAACTTAAACAAATCTCCTGGATTTTCAGTACTTACTAGCAAGTGGTGTCCCACATCCACCCCACCAGTACCCTTCCAATCTGTGCTTCTAGGAAGGCTTCACTGAGGAATGTGGAGGGTACAGATGGATTGCTTCCATGTTTATTCTTTTATTAGGAATTTGTTTCAGTGAGCACTTCTATCATAACACAGTCTGATTTATGCTTACCTTGCAGCAGGGAAGACAAATGAACTAAATTTTCCATAGAACAAGATGACCTCATGCTTTTAAAAGAAATTTTATTTTAAGGATTTTTGTAAGGGACAAGACTTAGCCTTTAACAGCAAGCTGCAACCCAGAACCCATGTCAGTCCAAGTGACTAAATACATTACAATCTACTGACAAATTCTTTTTTTCAAAGCTCTTCATTTCAAGAACCACCTTTACGGTTTACATATTTTTTGGGAGCGAGCCAGTAACTTGGGGCACTGGCAATCTTCGTTCCAGCAGGACCAAGGTGGCGACTGCACTTCATTAAGAGGTAGGATAGTAAAAGAATGCAAAGCCTTTTCATTTACCTTTATGTGAGCACCAAGGAGAGGCTTCTGCACTTTCTTTGCAGCAACTGAATTTCAGAGGAAAAATAGGTGAGGGAGAGGAACCTGTACAGTGCTGGTGGATCTGTGTTTTGGGGTGGTGGCGGGGGGAGTGGGCCAAGAGCTACTTTAGAGAAAAGACCCTTGTAGCAAGTAGACTCACAGTTAAGGGCTGCAATGGAAAATCTAGATCAGCTCCACTGACAGAGGGAATGAATTCTTCTCTACACCCCTCAGCACTACGTGCAGAGATAAAGGTTTGCCCCTTGATGCTTAGCAGAAGTCTGACTTCCAAATCAAAACAGTACTGTGTCATCTGGCTGGCTGGGCTACACTCTGCATGTGGCGTCTGCTTGATCTTCTCAGACTGGAGAAATGCTGGAGATAAAGTACGTGCAAATAAAAATAGTTTAAAGAAAAATGCTGATGATAACACCCCGTTGTACCTTGTTGCTTCATGCTTCCAAACGTTCTTAAAGAGCTGCTCATGCCTTACGGGGAAATAGGCAGCACTTTGTGCTTACAAAAATAACTGACTTTCCAAATTTCCTCCTCCCTAAAGCTATTAGGGGAGATATTGGCATATGAACAGGATGCACATGTCCAAGAGGCTTTTTGAGCAGTAGTGGAGCCTGATCCCAAGGACACTAATAGTCCTCATGCTCCCTTTGTAGCCCAGGGACTGAAGCAAAGGGTCACAACGGGAAAAACAACCGTCACGATTATCTGTAGCCAAGATGATTGTAAGGTCTGGGGCTCAGATTTCAGATGGGAAAATGAGAAGTACATGACCCACAGAACCCTCAAGCAGTCCAATTTCTATTTTAAACAGTGAAGGAGAATGCAGGCTGAGTAGAGACACCTAAAAACTGAAGAGGTGCAGTCAGACTCACCTTTCAAGAAAAGTAAGAGCTGTGTTGCATCATGTGCAAAACAGTGCCTTGTCTGTATAGCCATGAACACCGTGAAGCAACAGAAAGGGGAAAAGACAAATTATCCAGCTCCCTTAAGGGGAGAAAAATACTGAATTATTAATTTTAAAGTCTCCAAACACCAAAAGAACTCATGTAGGTGTACCGGTTTTGACTGGGATAGAGCTTATTTTCTTCATAATAGCTGGTATGGGGCTCTGTTTTGGATTTGTGCTGAAAACATTGTTGATAATACAGGGATGTTTTAGTTATTATTGAGCAGTGCCTACACAGAGTCAAGGCATTTTCTGCCTCTCACCCCATCCCACCATCAAGGAGTTTGGAGTTGCACAAGAAGTTAGGAGGGAACACAGCCAGGACAACTGACCCCAACTGATCAAAAGGATATTCCACACCAGATAGCACCATGCTCAGCATATACAGTTGGAGGAAGAAGAAGGAAGGGGAGGATATGGGGAATGATGGCATTTGTCACTGTTATGTGTGCCGGAGCCCTGCTTTCCTGGGGGTGGCTGAACACCTGCTTGCCATGGGAAGTGATAAAAGAATTCCTTGGTTTGCTTTGCTTGCACGCACAGCTTTTGTTTTACCTGTTAAACTGTCTTTATCTCAGCCTGTGGGTTTTCTTACTTTCACTCTTATGAGTCTCCCAGAGATTGGTGGGGGAGCGAGCGAGCAGCTGCGTGGGGCTTGTCTGCCAGCTGGGGTTAAACCACAGCAGCAGGTCAACAGCAATAAAAAATAAATATATGAGAGAGAGAGAGAATCGTATGAACCTCTCTGATGACGTGCTTTTCTAAAAATAACCATGGGCACTTCTTTTGCCCCCGGACCCAATGAATAAGATTGCATTACAGCTGCACAGTCACGTTGCAAGATAATACGGGATTGGAGCCAGATTCTCACCTCACGTAAATCAGCAGAGCACTGCTGGAGTCACTGCAGTTATTTTGAACAGCCCCAGCGGACAATCCAGCCACACGTTTTTGTGTGATATACACAACTCACAGGCAGCGTGACCAGCTTTAATAAAGTTCATATTTTTCCAATCGCAAGTGTGTCACATGCTTCATTATTCAAATTTTACACAAAAAAAAAAAAAAAAAAAAAAGACATTGGGATCTCAAGGTGCCCTGAGGACCAAACACATTTTAAAGGAAAGCAGCTAGAAGCAAGGCAATGAGTATTTAAAGGTGAGTTTTGTTTGTTTTTTTCTTGTTTGTCCTATTTTATGGGTCAGGCGAGGTAGCAGGTTAAGAAGAGGGTTACAAAGAGGCCCACTGGAACAATCCTCTCTCTTTATTCCTGGCTAGATCAGAAGGAATCTGGTTTGTTTATTTTTTCCTGTTGTAACATAGGTCAAAGTATTAAAAAGACTGAGAATCACTGACCTCTTGCTTAAAAACTTTGGGCTCACACATATGACAGAACTGGGCAGAAAAGGTTAAGTTCAAAGCAGCTTGAACCTCTAGGGACACTTTGAAGTACTTTAGCATAATCAAAATTCATAAGGACCCCTTTAATGTCTAAGTAAACTAACAAACGCTTTTGGAACAGTCTAACATTCCCTAAGGAAAAAGAGCTGTGTAGTAATAATCAGTGAATTACCCAAATAGTCTAAAAAAATAGTGTGATAAAAAAATCCTATTAGAGCTGCTCCCTTCCTTCGGTAAAGGTAATTGTGGGGGTTTTTTTCTTTCTAAAAACAGCAGCCATCTTCCTCCCAAAGAGATTTTGGCTTCAAAGAGAAGTGCCATTCTTGTGACAGACTGTCACGAGGAAGTTACCCCTTTAGGGCTGGACTGTGTTCCTGCTGCCAGATGCGGACGATGCTGTGCTGAACAGGTCCAGCCATTGGAAAACTATGAGGAATTAAAACTCCTCAAGCAGAGTGCATGTCCAAGATGCTACATCCTGGCTTTGGACAAAAATATACTTGAAAATCAGCTGGATAAGCACCTACTTTGAAAGATGAGCTCCTTCAGAGTTCCATTGCTGTATGCTTTGTACATGTACATTTTTAGAAGCAACAGAGGGAACTTTGTTTTATCACCAGAAGAGAAACGACAGAATATTTCTATGACCAAATGACCCACAACATGCTACAACTGGGAATGATCCTTCCCCCTCAAAACAAATTCCTCATGTTGTCAGAAGGTACTCACAGTTGCTAGAAACAAATAGGATAACTTCCCACTAACTTGGAATTGCATTTCTTAAAAAACAAGATTACTTTGGATAAGTAAGTGAAATTGGAGTTTGTGATGCAAGCACAGGAACATTACCTTACATCCTTAATTCTGTGTTATTTCAGAAGGGATCTACTGGCCTGCCAACATGCAGTCAGGAAGGCAAATTTCCTCTCTTATTATGTACAAGTAGAAAGCTTAGAGAGGCTTGTTTTTTCCATTTTCTACAATGGTGTTAATTCGTTTAGAGAGAGGCAAGGAAGTCATACATCACAGGCTGTTTCTGGGAGATCAGCGTGACATTTTCTCACTGCTTCTCTCCCTCAATCCAGTATTTAGCCAAATTGGATGGGTGTCAGTACAGCAGGCAGAGCCTCCATCCAGGACACTGGCCAACAGCTATTAGCTGATAATGAATACAACAGTACCAGTAGTCCTCTTCTCTAGACCACAGGATCTGCAAAACAGGAAGGTCTCACTGCTTCATGCCTTGAATGATCAGATGCAGGGGGCTGAGAGGATCCATATTACTTCCAGGAGGGGCTGAATACCCACTCTGGGAACTAATCCTGTCAGACAGGGCTCTCACCTGACACAAGAGACCTTGAAAAAGAGGAAAATAGAACAAACAGACCACCTGTGACTAGCTCAGTGCAAAGTGGTAAGTAGGGGATGAAAGCAATACACTGATTCTCTGTGAGGTGGAGTCTACTTGTGGTGCAGGAAGACACATTACAGAGCAGAGTCTTGAGGTGTGAGTGAAACAGACATGGCAGTTTTGCTACTTTTCTCCCCAAGGTAACATTTAGGCTTCCACTCCTTCAGCTGAAGGTGAAGGCAAAAGAGATTGGTAATAATGGTCTGGATCAGATTCCCATTTAAAGTGGCCTCTAGAGAAGTGCAAGTGTTTAACATCAATGACCAAAGCAGCTGTGGAACTAATTGCAACACTTTGCCCAACATTTCATCAACTACAGTAAAGACCCTATATCCATATGTCATTAATAAAAGGCAAAAAGAGTGAACAATTAGTACTCAAGGAAGTTAATAGCTGGCATGGGGGGGTATTATTATTTTTGCCAGAGATAGGCTTCTGGTAAATTCAAGGGCTAGCTTGTAACTAGTTAAATTATCTGAAGGAGAAGGATCTCTGATATAGCCAGAGACTGTGGCTGAATCAGTGGAAGGACTTCTAAGTGTCCTGGGCTTGTGTGCTTGTACAGTAGCAGTCCCCACTGTGCACGAGCTGTTCAAAGCAGGGAGCACAAACTCTGTCAGATGTCCTGACCGTCCCATGGCCTCACATGGAGTAGCAATGTCATGTATTCACAACAGTTGTGCAACTCACACACAGTATCAGTGCTGGAATTACGCCCAGACTCAGCCCTGGCCATTCATAAATATGGACAGAACCCAAGTCCTTGATTATAAACACTCTTACATGCAGTTATGCAAGTGAGTGAATAATTCAGGCTTTCTTCCCAGATACGGCATAATATTGAGCTATGTAAGAACACAACTCTGCTTTGGCACAGTCTGACATCAATGTACATCAGCCTTTTTCTCCAGCACAGCTTGTAAACTGGGGAAGAACAAAGCTTACAGAAATGTGACCTCTCATGGCAGCACCCTCTCCCTCCTGAGCATCCCACTCTCTCCCGCCAGGCTCCTGCTGTGTTTGCTCCTTGCCTTAACACCAGGATCTCAAGAAAAGACAAGGTATACCAACAGCCTGCTGGGGTTATACATGCTCCACAGCTGGCACTGTTATGCCAGCAATACTGTGGCATTTAGAACTCCAGGAAGAGCTTGAGCGGAAGCATGTTCATAGCCAAGTACTGCTGTACACGGGGCAAAAATGCAGCAAGAGGATCACTGTGGGAAAGTGAACTCTAATCCCACAGTCTCCATCACAACCCATCTAATCCATTTCAATATCACATACACACCTCACAAGGTTGCTATAAGAACCAGATAAGTGAAAGTTAGGGTGAGTTTAAATTTAACAAAGTGTTTCCATCTTTAGTAAAGCAGAAAATACTACCACCATTCTCCACAGTAACCCAACACCCTTTACTGAAACACCATTTTCTCAGCGACTTGCTCAGGCACCTTAATATTGACTAACTTCCTTCCTTGCTTGCTTTTCCCAATTTTCCCTTGACTACACCATCTTTGAAATCCACTTCCAAGGCTCGTACTGGACCGTGATACCACATGTTACAGACGAGTACCTCGGTCCATGAAAGCTCCCCCTGATTCCAGTGAGAGGTCTCCTCGGCAGCCCAGCCTCACCCTGCACTACACCAGGACCCAGCTTCAATTTCCTGTGTTGCAGCCATTCAAGGTGCTGGCTGATTTAACACCTCAGGAGCCACAAGTGAAAATGCTCTGGTCATACCTTTCCTGCTATACATGTGTGCATGGTTTCAATTTGCATACAAGTAACAAAGCAAGTAAACACGAACTGCTCATCACTTTTCAAGGTGACTTTTCAGTCCCATTCAAATTTGACCTTTTCAAAATTTTCTTTGAGAAGTATACTATTACCTACATGCATCGTATCAGAAGAGCAGACAACAGCTTTTTGCAGGTTTAGTTATTTGATCCCTGCAGCAACACGCTCCTGACACAGTTTTATAGCACTCCATGGAGTTTTCTAGCAATACTTCTTCCATCTTTCTAGCAGACAGTGGAACTGGAGCACGCCTCTAGTATAGGTGTAAGCGTGTTTCCAGACTTTACAGCCAACTCACAGCTGCACAATATTAAACACAAAGGTAAATTATCATTCCCTATCGCATTATGTGAAAGGGCAGAATACAGATAGCTATTTAAGCCTCTGCATAATTCTTTTAACCTAGAAGAGAGAAAGTGCATGCTTTGAAAGCTATTTTTCTTTGAAATGTTCAACTAGGTCTTCTGTCCTAGGTGAGTATTTCATACAGATAATGCTAAGCAGCAGAAATAATTCCTTCCACACTCCTTCATAATACAAATTCTGATATAAATTCACATTAGAAATAAACCTGATAAGAGTTCAGGCAGGTATGTTACAAATGCTCAGCTGATTCCTCAGATATCCACAGTAAAATAAAAAATAATGATACTTTTTGTCTTGCTATGAACTTGGACTATGTTTGGCAGTTCTGCTTTGGTGTTGTACTATGTTTAGCAATTTGATTTGGTGCTTGATGGGTAACCACAGCAAGGAACAAACATAAACACAAGAAGAAAAAGACCAGAGCATTCCAATTACTTAATTTTACCATAAAATATCTACACACACAAAAAATAAAAAGCCTCCACCTTAAAGTAATTTATTTTTCTGTAGCTAAGCAGCATTTTGTGGCAAGAAGGAAAACATTCACAAAACTGCTTCTTCCAGACCTGTACACACTGTAAAAACCTGCCAGTGCCTAGAACTGCTATCCTGATCACCTTTTATGCCTGCACTGTGCAAACATTACATACAAAGTGGGAGAGACAGTGTTCTTAAAAACAGAAAAATCATATAAAGGAGGTGTTTCAGTTCTTTACTTCACTTTGGATGAAAGCTTGAGGTAATGCCTGTCTGCCTCAGAAGACAACCATCTCTCTACTAAACAAAAACATATTTTAAGGATCTGTAACTTGTGGCTTACTGTACACATGAAAGAGACTACAAATTAAACTGCACTTCAATGTGTTCAAGATTATTAGGCCAGCAACCATCTTTTCATCTTTTGTTCAGCATTCAGTACTGTGGGGCCAGGTTTCCATAAACCATACCAGTCTGCATGGAAGTGTATGTGTGCGGGGAGAGAAAGCCTCATGGGATTATTTTTGCTTGACTTCATGGAGAGCAGTGGTGCCTCTCTGGATGCACTTTATATTTCTAATGCCAGTCCATATATCTAATCATCTTTACACTTCCCGAGTACATGCTTTCAAATTATGTTCAGAGGGACACACCAGTGGCACTCCACACTGCCTTCCTGTTTATTTTAAAATGCATCTACTCTTATGTCTGTGGGGAAAGGAGACAAGCCAGCAGGCCTGCAGAGACACTGCTGTGGGCTCCCAGCTCCTGCCAAGCTCTGCAGCAGCCTGCCTCTTTAGCCTGGCTCCAGCTGAGCTCTCACCATTTGCCCTCTCTGAGCGCTGCCTGCTACTGCTTAGTTCACAAAGGTCCTCAAATGAAGAGTTAAAAGCTGTGCAGGAAAGTTGGAGCAAGCCTGGAAAAACATTTTGATAAGCTTGTGTGCAAGTGGAATGGCAACAGTACACAATAGCCAGGAGCCCACGTGCTCTGCCCTGGGCTAGACATAAATTCTCCATCCCGCTCCTCTGCTCTAAGTGATTCCAGGTCACATACATGCATCATGGAAGTTTACTATGGTGCTCACGGTGTTTAAACTTGGGGCAGGAAGCAGCTGGGCTCCAGTGTATGATCTCATGTGGATCTGGGCAGATATTTCCATGGGAGCATGGTACAGCTTTAGCAGGCTTAATTTCTACTCCATACCTGCGTTTTTCTGGCAGAGGAAGGAAATGCCATGTGGACTCTGGCACAGGCAGTGGAGAGTTGATGGTAGAGTATATCCAGAGGGAACTATTGTGTTGCAGAGATGTCAAAAACCAAACAGCTACCCAAAATGGAGAGAAATAAAAAGACTGACAAGGAAATAGCAAAACACAGGTTCCTCCCTGAACAGCCCTGGACCACAGGTAGTTTTACACAGAAGCAGAACCCAGGGCAGACCCAGGTCCCACACAGAATCACAGAATCAACTAAGCTGGAAAAGACCTCTGAGACGGAGTCCAACCTATGACCCAACACCACCCTGTCAACTAGACCATGGCACTAAGTGCCACATCCAGTCTCTTCTTAAATACCTCCGGGGACAGCGAATCCACCACCTCCCTGGGCAGCCAATTCCAATGTCTGATCACTCCTTCTGTAAAGGATTTCTTCATAATATCTAACCTAAACCTCCCCGGGCACATCTTAAGACTGTGCCCTCTTGTCCTACTGCTGGTTGCCTGGGAGAAGAGACCAACCTCCACCTGCCTACAACCTCCTTTCAGGGAGTTGTAGAGAGTGAAACATTGGAGGCTCCACCTGCCTGCTCAACACCAGTACCATGGGCTGCATTGCAGGGAGAGGTGCAGGGGAAAGCAGGCACCGAGGAGTTGGCATTGAGCATGGGAGTGGGGCATCCATGAATCTCTTCATACAAAGCCTGGGAGCCAGAGGGTCCTCTGCCAGTGCACACCACATGAAACACAGCGACTTGAAGTCACCCATCTAGAGACTCTGACCCATGGTTAGTCCTTCAGCAAAGCTCTCAGGATTTAAAATGGCTGTAATTTTGCTCCCCCCAACTCCACTAACATCTTTTAGAAAACTGTGGAGATCTGGTCTTTCTCCCTGACTTATTCAGGAGGGGTTTTTTCCATCTTCTCCCATTGCCCCCAAGTCAAATGGGGGAGTATCTCACAGACCCTGCAGGGTCTTCTTCTCACTAGTTATGTCAATGGAGAGAAAAATAAGGCTCTGAGTAACAGATAAAGCTGGGCAGGCGGGTGATACTCATTTTTACAAATTGACACCAGAATGATTAAAGTAAATGTCATGAAACATTGCCTTAACTCCTACATGCACACTAACATGCAATATCCAGTAAGCAGCTGTGTTTTCACACAGTTAGATCAAAGAGGCTGTGGATCAAGAAGGTCATGGTTTGGTTACAGTGTCTAAACAACTAAATCAGTGGGTACCACTGGGCCTGTCACTTGATCTCATTACCCTGACCTCACCAGCTCTGGAATTTAGTGACCTTCCCAGATCAATATTTCAGAAATGACTGAAGTTTTAGAGTATGCAGAGATTCTCTCAGCGTTGGCTAAATAATAATATCAGAAGTCTAGCAAAGGGGAAAACTTGTCCCCCCCTTTCATTAGTATGCATTTCTCAATCATTCTGGAATACAGCACACACCCGGGGCAAGCAGTGATTTTTCCTTTGCAGTTTGAATCAGAGTATTTTTTTTTTTTTCATTAGAACATGTTGGAGATCATAATCCTGCTTGCTTTTTTTTTCCTTTTAAGCACATTGGTACTACAGCCTTTCTTATATCTTTTTAGCTCATATTTTCCAGGACTGTGTAAAGACACATCGGAAGCTTTACTCCCCTTTTTTTTTGCTCTCATTTTCACCTCTGTAAACAGAAAGTCAGGCTCCTCAGCTGTCAACATTTAATCACGTGCAATCGGATTTCTTTCTGCCAACTTTCATTGTAGTATCATGCATGCAAGGAGGAGGAAGCCAAGATCAGTTCATAGCCAGCATACTGATACTATTTTGTTTTCTATGCACCTGACACCTGTTTGTCTGGTTCCAGCTCACCAAAAAGCCTACACTGGCCACATAAATTAAAGTAACTTGAGCTTCAATCTCCAAGATTTGGATTTGTTTGGGTTTTTTAAATTTTGTTTTTCACAATAAAAATAACCTACTTTTAAAAACTTGGCTAAGGCTTCCTCCTTAAAGTTTTATTAGTTCTGCTCCACAAGCATAAACTTGGCAACAAAATCTCACAGCTTTATCATGAATCTCTCATTATTTGGATTTTTATGAAAGCATCAATATTAAAACTGCATGATTGCACAAGGAAGTGGAGTTTGGGCATGGATAAAGGGCCCCAACCAAAGCTCATTTCTAGGCTTGTCATTGCTAGGTAGAACCGAAAGCAATCTCAAAGTCCTGAAACCTGTGAGCAAGTAAAGACATGCGTATGGATTGAATAGCAAAAGTGGGAGTCATCAGGATTAGGGATCACCCCACTCCCTGACATAAAAAAAAAAAAAAAAATAAAAAAACTACACAATATTTTGGAGTTTGAATAACGAATTTAAGCATTCAAAATCCTGCAGTTGTGCATTCTGTCAATGGCAACGGCATGCAAGTGTAAGAGGCTTTCCTAGCCACCTGGAAAGATAACACCTACCCCCAGCAGCAACGCACCGCAAACTGCCATCCCTCAGAGATGGGCAGATGGTTGTCTCAGCAAAGAGACAGGTCTTTGAAAGTAAGGACTTGCGCCAGTGGAAAGTCTCCTATTCTCCAAGAGACACATTTTCTGCCAGAACTGTGAAAGATTCCCCCAACACTTCTGTTCCCAGCGTTCACACACTGAACAGGAGGGATGATGATTATTTAGGAAGTTTGGCTGTTACCAGAGCATTCTGTAGAAGAGCAGAGACATTTCTACTGCAAACTAAGCTTCCCAAGCCTACCTACAATGCTGGGATATACAAGCCCCAAAACTGATTGAATGCTGGTAATCCTGCTGGGACTGCCACACAGACTTGTCTTCTCCAAGTTAAGGCGTATAAAGTGAATTTATTCTGCTCTGTATTTCAGAGTTCACACTTCAAATTAGAGCAACTCCACAGAGTTCAGCAGTGCTGCTCTTGCTTTACAGCAAGCTAATAAAGATCATAATCAAACCTGCTATGCTGCTAAGGTATTTCTTACTTGGTTATGTTGGGAAAGGTGTATTCCTCTCATCACAAAGGCATGCATAGTCAGATTCCACATGTGTAAAGATTATTGCTCCTGATGTGGCTAGCTCTGACTTTAACTAGGGCATTTGAGCACCCTTACAGACTAAACATGAACTACAAAATGTTCTTCACAGATGAAAACTAATTTAAAAGAATCCATTTAACTTCTGTTTGACAGCTAGAAAAATGCCAGTTGTTTGCTTACTTTTAGATAGTGAAGTTAATGACCCTTCAAAAACAATTCCAAAATATGTTGTGGTGACATACCATGAATAGTGAGGGCTGGGAGTTCCCTTTTCATTTCTTTTTTGGTAGTCAACAGTAAGGGAAATGGTGGTTTCAGGAATTTATCTCCTCTTCCTCTTCTTATGCACATGCATATCCAAGTATCAAGCTTCATATACAAAAGCAAAGCCAGCCCTGTACCCACATTCACCTGTGCCACTGCTGAACTCCCTGTTCTGCCCAGGGATTCCTCACCCAAATCATGAATATCTGATAGTTTAAAAAAAAAAAAAAAAATCATATGTTTACATATATAAGTTTATGAACTCAGAATTAGTCTATAAATAATCTGTAAAAGTTGGAGATAAAGGAAATGAAGCTAAAAATGAATAGCACAGCTAAACAGATACATTGTTCGTGTAACTGCTCCTTGTAATATTGGAAGAAAAAAAAAAAAAGAGCGGGTGAACATTCTCTTGTTAGAAACACGCCTATTAAGAGACACATTTGCAAGAATTAGTGTTTTCCACAACTTCTAAGGCCAAATTTCAAGTTTACACAGGCCTTCACCAGGATAAGACTTCAACCAATAAGTGAACTTACATCTTATTCCAAAACACAGTCAAGATTAAATATATTAATTTCAGGAGCTGAAGAAACAACCAGACCAAAACTGATACATTATCTGGGACTTGGGCTGAGAACAATCCCAATTTGGTTTTCACTTCTCTAAAGAGATTAACTCATTGCTAAAGGAATGACCCTAATTATTGGGCCTCCAATTTGATTTATTTTTAGATACAGCATGCACAAAGATGTTTTTAAGGGGGACAGAGAGAGAAAGAGAGAGAGAGGGAGAGAGAGAGATGCCCACAGAAAATGTAAACAACAGCAGCTAGTATTTGAAGTAAATGATTGTTTCCCATCTGACAGGCAAAGCCTAGATTTAAAATGAAATTACAAAAACACAGATTATGCAAGACATGGTTTCCATCTAAGAAAAAGAAGTCTGTTTCTCTGAATGCTGCAGTTTCAGAATTAAATGCATCTATCTTGGGACAAGTTGCTAACTAAGTTGGACCACATGTATTCCCACTCATTTTTGAACACTGCTAGAGATGCATTTGATTCTCACCCAACTGGTAACCAAATATTTGTCTGAATAGGCATTAACCATACAATGCACACATTTGATATAAAGTGTACTAGCAAATTTGAAAACCCCACTGCTCAGTTTCATAAGCAGCTCAAGGAGAGGAAGGCTAGTGCGAGACTAGCTTAAATGAAATAAAGCCTCTGAAAATAATTAATTACACCATGTACTACCAAAATTCCCTAATAAAAACATAGCAGCCACCATGTGTCAAGCAGCAGGGGCAAACTGGCCAGTAGATACTCCAGGGAAGTGATCTGGCCTCAGGAACTGTGGCCTGGTTGGCCAGTAGGCAAGTGCTGTGGGCACGCTGGGAGCTGCACAAGAGGACAGGCAGGCATGATCAGGCTTGGCAAGATTAGGTCAAGTGAAACATCGCATAAACATGATTGCACAAATCACATCACTGGCAATTTCCATCAATGTATTATCAGCCTGAGCATCCAGAGTTTTGCTGTCCTTGTGCAGAACCTCAGCTGAATAAATAAGCACGACCTGCTGAGATCTGGTCCCGTGGCTCTAACAGTGCTTGTGCTACCTGCAGCCACTTAAATGAAATACTATTCTTGGGTGAAGAAGATAACAGCCTAGCACCTAGCTCGGATTCTGACTGGATCAGCAGTGCAGGCACTAGGCCTGTCCGTAAAGGAGGAAAGAAAGTTCACCACAACCACAGGGTTGACTTGGATGGGTTGAAGGTCATTGTCTTGTCTGCAATTGCAAACACTGAGCTCTATACTTGGGCTGTTTAAACAAACTCCTGCTAAAGCACAGACTAAAAGTTCTCCCAAACCAGTAGTGAATTGAAGTTCCTCTTGTTCAATAGTTTTAATAGCTTGTACAAATAAAAACAGTGAAACAAGCAATGGTCTTAGCCCAACACTTAGCACCCGGTTACACTTTCCAAGCAGAAACTGCTAGAGCCCAAGGGTCAAGACAGAGCATGGGGAAAGCTGTGATTGACTGATTGGGTTTTCATAGATCTTTTAATATCCAGTCCCCCAAAATTCTGCAGTACTCGGGAGCTGCTGCCCAGACTCAGTGCGACAAGACTCAGTGATGTGCTGTTGTCAATAAGTACACACACTTCATGCTTACTTGCTCTGCTTAAAGTACAAATCATAAATAGTTGTATGTGACAAATTCCCCAGTATTGAACCTTCACGGCTGCCAAGCAGCACGCTGCAGAACAGAACAAGGAGGGCTATAATTTTCTTTTTGTCGTTTTGTTATTTGACCTTCAATTTTTCAGTTGTCCTTGGATCAGTCTGGAACTAAATATAGTCCTTTCAGCATTATTTATATGTTTAACCCAAAGCTCCCCACGTGTGTCAAGGGACTATCACAACACTGTTCTAAATTGTTTTAACAGCTTATTTTAAATTGAAAAATGTCATTTTTTTAAAAACCATTGTCAATTAATTATGATTCTACAAACTCCTACCAACTCTCTTGTGTTTTGTAACAATTTGCTCAGAGCCTACAAGACAAAGCCTCCAACTTGCTCAGAGAAAGCTCTTGAAACTGTCCAGCCCTTGAAAATGCTGACTGATCTTTAAATTAACACAATGATAATGATTTTGGCCACCAGCTATTTCCAAATGCAATGCAATTTACAAATAAAAAACCCATAGATGGATCAGCTGCATCCTTGGGGATCAACAGTCACAGGGCTTGAAACATCTCTTGTTTGTAGAGATACAGTGCACTATTTGGAATTGAAACCAAAATCCACCACATTCAACAGAAAGTCATTAGTGTTTGACTACATATAGTAATTTCTCCTGAACAGAGCAATATATTTTTCAGTCAAAAGGTTTTTGCCAAGTAAGGAAAAGACAAAACAGCCGTTTTAGTGATCCTCCATGAAACCTTGAGAACCCACATTTTCTGCCTCAGGTTCTGTGGTGCCTGTGTCAGCTACAGAGCTAACCAAAACAATAGAGCTGGGTAGATGGACAGGTGGATGGACACACATATACACACGCCATTTCTATCACATAAGAGCAATTTCCCCTGTGTGATCACAATTATGCAAACAGCATCAATTTTCTTTTATTTACATAACCAGTGTGAGCAACTTCAGAGAAGGATTTATGGTGCAGCTTGGGTTTCTGTGTGGGTTGCTCTTTACTGTATCAATATTATGTTTAACAACACTTTTCAGTCAGAAAAAATTCCACATGAAAGTTGAAAGATAACAAAAGGTAAGAGAATTATTTCTAACTGTTCTCAGGTAAGAAAGAAGAAAAGCCACATATTGTTTTATCACTGGTCTGAGCAATGCAAGCCAAATTCAGCCTATGAATCTAAAGGGTTTACACCAGTAAACCAGCTTAGAGCGGTTATTTAAGAGTCCAGAATTTCTTGGATAATTAATGAGACAAGCTGACCATGTCAACTTTACCAAAATGTTTTTAAATCTTACAGTCAGCTCTATAACTTGACCCAAAATACTGTCACTCAGAAAAACAACCAGCCCCTGCCTCTAGCAACTGCAACAAGATTTCTGACTGTTAACCAGCCCCTTCTAACGCAAATTTTCAAAAGACTAAGTACCTAAAATATTTTACTTCTTTGGGAAATAAAATAAAAAGTCAGCTATATTACAACACATCTTTCATTTCCTTAAAGCTCTGAGTTCAAACTACACAGAGGCTACAAGCCTAAATGCTCAGACACAAGCAAATCACCTTGGGAAGCACTTTCAGCAATAGAAGTTTTTTAAAAAAAAGTTGATTTATGTGCACTTGGCAGTCAGGGAAATTTCTACTGAACTTTTATTGCTGCTCCCTAACTTTACCAGAGCAATTGTGCAAAGTAAATGGAACTGAGTTCTCAAGCAAGTTTGAGACCCCATTTTAATGATTCAGCAAATGATTCAGGTTTAAGGCAAGAAGAGTCTCACCAAAACCATCTCAGCCACACCATGCAAAGCATTGATCTGGTAGAAAAAAGCTCCAATAACTGAAATTTGTTAATATGGAAAAGTGAATTTCAAACCAGATCAGGTACAGCCTATCTTCTCCCAGTAGCATAGTAGAAATGGTATAAATTAGTTGTCTTGCACTCCAGTTAAATAAATCAAAATTCTCTCATGTGCCCACCCTGGCCCAGACGAGATCTGCCTTAGAGAATGATCTGGTGCTGATGAGGGTGAACCCACAGCCCAGGTGCTGCAGTGACAGATACTGGAGTGGTGGGGACAGACTTCAGTTTTTCAAAAACACAGAACAACACATCAACAACAGAATGAAGATATACAAGGCAAAACCAAGGCAGTGTCATAAAATACACCCAGGGTCAATAGCTAACGTCCCTGTTATAAAAGTCCTATTGGTTTTACCCAAGGTCATTTCCTTAGCTGCCAGAAGTCATTTGGCCAGAGATGGGACAAGGGGGTTGCTTTGGGCGCTGAGCATGATCTATCCAAGGATCACATCAGTTATGTTTGGCTGTTTATTTGGAAGCTGTTTGTTTTGAGTCACTTTCTATGTATTTATATATAAGTGTAAACGTACACATATGTGTGTACATACACGTATACTTACAAGGTGTTTACATAAAAGCTTTTGGGTGTGTTTTGGATGAGAAACCACATTATTTTCCTTCAGTTCTAAACCATGCTTTATCTAGACGACCAGAAGTAGTGTTGCCAAATTTTACTGCACTTCAGCCCCCCCCAGCTAGCTCCAAGTTCCTTCACGTTTCAGAGACTGCTGACTATTTATGGCAAAAAGATAGTCCATTAGCCTAGCAATGTTCAAACTTTTATCACCTTTCCCTGCCCCTGCAAGGATAGATACTACTCCCTCAGGCCCCAGTTTAGGAACATCTGGCATAGCCCCCGTCCTCCTGTACAGAAGCACATCTCAGGAGGGGGAGGTGAGCAGAGAGATGCTGCTGAGATAAGATATACCTGCAGCTGCACCTCTGCCAAGGGCTGACCTGCAACTACTCCCAAGCATGGGAGACCTTGCCGTGCACTTTATCTACCCACTCCTCATCCAGACAACCCTCTGTTCTTTCCCATGCATGATCTCCTTCCAAGGCACCTCTGGGTCTCAACCCCCACCTCCTTGCAGCTTTTGGCCACCCAGCTAAGCCTCTGAACTGTTCACTACAGCCAAACAAAAGCAGGAGAGCAAGAGGTGCCACTAACCAAGGGCTTACAACAGGCTGAAGGGGTCACTTCCTATTGCCTTCCACCAGTCTCATTCCTGCAACATGCTTGTGCCCAGCCACAAAGCTGCCATAGCACCGGAGAGAAACTCCTCCCTGACACAGGGACACAGGCAAGCACATACAGGGCAGCAAACTCTGAACAAGCTGTTCTGCTGTATCCTCATCCCTGCCATGTTTATGATGCACTCAGACTCACTCAGATTATTTCTGTCCCTCATCCTCGCACAGACAACAGTCCAAACCATTCAGAGGGAAGATGCAGTGGCTGTGGCTGCAGAGTCCCTGCAGCATATCCTCTAGCAAGTACACAGTATTAAACAACACAACATCTCAACTCACTATTAGTAATCTTATTATTACAGCATTGTAAAAGAAAAAAAAAAGTGGGATTTTGTTGCTGTTGGTTTTTTTTTTTTTTTAATGATAAAGCTGCTACTGTCTGGAGGAAACCTGTGCTTTGCACACATAGAAAGGCACACACGTATTTCATATGGCGCATTGCAAGCTGCACAGAATAGAAAGCAGCTGGAGGAAAATGGCTATAGAGAAATGGTTCTCCTGGGCATCATCTGTTGATTTGTTTTGTTTATAGAAGGAATGAGATTTTTATCTCTGCTCAAAATATAAAATGCTTCCATGGCACTGAGCTCACTGCTTGGCTATGCTCTCACTCAGGAACGTAAATAAAAAGAGGGATAAGGAGGGAGAAAAAGGCTTTACTGCACAGAATCCCTAGCAATGTCAAAAATTAAATAGAAAAATGTCTGCCAGTGATACAGTTAAAGCTTGAAAGAGGAACTGAGTCACCAGCTATCATGGAAATAAAGGCCTCCTTACCATGCTTGTTAATAGCTTGAGCCTACTAAAGCTGAGAAGGCAGGTTAGGGATAAACTACTCAAATCCCAAGTCTCAAATCCCAGCCTGAGTCCTGACAGGATGAACACCCTTACACTGTAAATACATCAGTCCTTAAGAGATTCATGGCCTGTGAAAGTGTAAGCTCCTACAGTCCTTCCACCATCTTGTGCCCACAGTTAATATTCCAAGCTCTCTCTGCAACCTTGCTCTGGGGAGGCTCCTCACTGCTCTGGGCCTGACGTTCAAGATCTGATGGTCTCTTTCAGTTAATAACACAGCTCTTTGTCCTAGGAGAACACCAGATGGCTGATTTTCCACTAAAATTGAGAGCATTTCCATTTATATTACCCAAAAGTTGTACCTCAGGAAAGAAAACAAATTGTGAAACCACTGAATACTGAACTACTGCGCAAAAAAAAATCAAACTTTTTAAAGTTTAAAAACACAACTACAGAGGATGGTGTCCAAACTGTGAGAAATTACCTTAGGTTTAAAACATTCTAGTAGACAATCCATTTTTAAGATACTTCTGAAATAGGCAAGGCTCAAGGTTTGTTGTCCTAGCTAGGTACAGTTCTCACAAAGCTGAGAATCCTTTATCTTTGCACCACCTATTCTTAGCTCTAAAGAGGGGATGAGAAATAGCAAGCCAGATGCATATCTAGAGGTGAAGGCTTCTGAACGTTACACCAAACAACCCTGTTTCCTGAGCTACAGAGTGGATCTAAAGTCTTTCTAGAACCACTGAGAGGCGTTTGCTCTTCCTAAAGCTGTTGGCCAGAGCTCTGACCTGAATGGCTACTGAGGAAATGCTCAGTCAGCTCAGAGTCCCACACTGGGTACAATTCATCATAACTTTCAGAGACATTAATCAATCCAGTACAATAGTGTTACACTCACTGAAATCTATCCTAACATAAACATACAGCTTCTCAGTTCTGCTACCATGAAGCTTACAGTGAGAACTCTCTTGGAGAGATTGCTGCATCTCGACCCATGACAAGTATTTCAGAAAATCTTAAAACAGAGGTTTGCTAAAGTCTTTGGAGACCAAACAGATCATATTGATTTTATAAGTAATGGAAGAAGGCCCTTGCAGTCTTGACCACCATCAGTCTCTGTCTCTCATGCTAGCATGCAACCCACTGAAGATCCTTCAGCTGCTCCTTCCTCACCCAGGGTGCTTTATTTCATCTCTTTCCCACATTTCAAACCACGTGCCTTGACGACCTCTTCAATTGTTATAGCTCTACTGAGAGGGTGTTTACATAAAAGCTCTTTGGAGCTTTTTGGATGAGAAACCACAAACATGCATGTGCAGATTACATCAGATTTATTGCTACTGAGTAAGTTAAAACAATACTTAGGGTTACAGGTTCAGAACTCTGACAATAGTTCTCATCCAAGAGCATTCATTCAGCAGGACTTTGTGATCATACAGTTACCAATTTCTCATCTCCTCTAAGTCCACTGCCTTTTCATGCTTCCCATACCCCTCAACTCCTAATAAGTATCACAAGGCTTTTACTAGCTGACAGGAACTATTTCCAAGGAAGTAGACTTTATTTTGTCAACACAAGCACCCAGACGCTGCCCCATTCCCTACTCCCAACATACATCTCAGTTCAGCTCCTTTCTTCCAGCCTCAATCTGTAATGACCCACTAGGAATTCATATGGAAGTCTTATCCTTCTGTGCCCATTCTCCCCAGTCCTTTTCCAGCCATTGCTGAGCATTCAGCTTCTTTTCCTACCCGAGCAAAAAGTAATATAACAGGTTTTGCCCTTTCCCTTGTTTGTTGCTTCCTTACTCCCCTAACAACCTCACAGGTTCCGCAGAACCATGAAAGCAGCAACTGGTCAGGAGAGAAATTACCAAAGGAATGGATATGGAGAATCTCCCACATTCTAGATGACCCCTGCCTTAAAACCCTTGTACTCTCTATTGACCTGCACATCACTCCAGTCATAGAAAACACATGTCAAATTAATAAGTAAAGCTTAAAAGAAATTGTCACCAGTGTAAGCAATGGCACATAAAAGTGAGAGAACGAAGACGCAGACATTGGACGTCATTTTCTTAAGCTCCTCCACTATTCCTGTGAAAGTGAAAAAAATGCATATCCAAACCCAAACCAGAAAATAGTTTGAGCTCTTTCTGCTGTGTGCTCAGTTAGCACACACTGAGCTCATGGAAGAGCAAACTTTGTCTTCAGTGGGGGAAAAAAAAGCCAAAAACAAAACTAGGGAGATAAGAGATGGAAAAATCCATCTAAAGATTTTGGGTATGTCAAGGGGAACTGATAAAAGGCAATCTCTCAATAATTTGTCAATATTTTATTTTAAAATATTTTTCAGACAACTCCATTAAGTACTGTATAAAATTTTCCTACAGAAGAGCAAGGCATGGCAATCCAAGGTATTAATTACCTGTGAGCCAGCAATGAGGACAAAATATAACAAATGTTGGTATGGATGAAGTCTGATGCAAGGACAAAAAGGAGTGAAGAAGAATATAGGTAACTTTCTTTAAATGATGTGTTAAATGAGACAAGAGAAAGGAGAACATAGGTCTATGTTTCAGCACTGAGGAGCTCTAACCTGTCAAAACTGCCCAAGTTTTAACTTTTCATTTAAGAGGGAGAGCAGGCAGGCTGGCAGGACACTTGGTCTGCTATCTGAAACATGTGACAAGTTCACATACTTTGGAGCACCCCAGTGCAGGGCAGTCACAGGACCTGCCAGTATGCTCCCCTGGGGTTCAAGGAAGAACAGAGTTCATGGTATTGTTTGGAGACTTTGCAGCAGACACGCAATTAAATGCACAGACATGGCAAGAGACAGCCCCAGTGCAATGCAATGGAGTGCCCCACTGCTTGTACAGGCAGAGCATCCTCTCTAAGGAGGCTGTTTACACTGCCTTGTTTCACCAACTAATTTCAAATCCATTTAAAGCACTACCAGCAGTGTATAAAGTTCCTAATACAGTCAGTAGATGGAGGCAGGAACTCCTCAAAGTTAATTTGGAGCCCCCAAAATCAGTTTGAGAGGTGCCCAAATATCCCAAGTTAAACAAAGCAACTTGCCCCAAGGTAAACAGCAGATCAGAAGTTAAAACCAAAGTGCTGGTCCAGAAGAGCTAAGTGAAGCTCCAGAGAACATTTCCAGGCAGAAGTTACCTGATGGAGAAGTCAGAGTAATTCACCCCCTTAACAATCTCTCCTGCCTCTGCAGCCCAGTCCACTGTAAGCCCTGCAGGAAGGGAAAGCAGGAATGGGATGGCTCAAGGGTTGTGTGCAGCTCTTGTTTGCTCTTGCATCATTTGTGTGCATTTGTAGTGCGCTCCATTGGACGCTACATCTGGAGATCACAAGAGAAGGAAGGAAAGGAAAACTAAAGGAAACTATCCTACCCCTGTACATCTGCCTTAACATATTAATGCTCTAATCTCCATGCACTAAAAACTCTGCTTTAATATGGGATTTAACGGGGCATGAAGAGGTTTAGGGAAAAACAAAGGCCACAAGGAATTAATAGGCTGGCTATTGACTTCTTTACGCAGAGTTTTTAGGGTAAAATGCACCTTCATAAAAGCCAAAAACTCAGCAAGCCCTTGAGGGCCTTCAAATAAACACTGCTTGACATGTAATATCTAAATTTAAAACAAAACAACTTAAACATAAGAGGTTTCTGAGTTTTGAGGTGCAGTGCAAGCAAACAAAACCAAACCTGCACATTATTAGAGGCCTAGCTATGTTTATCAGAATAACCAAGGTGGTCCTCTGAGGACATCCCAGAGAATCTAGCTCTGAAGCTGCAATAGTGACAGAAAACTGTTCTACCTCTTCCCAAAAATATAAGATAACTTTGTTTACCTCAAAGCAGCATAATCAGGGCACTGAGTGAACTTCTTTCTGGATGATCAAATCTACTTTTTTCCCAGAGAAAGAAAGTATTTAGTCATTTGTGGTGTGGCACTTTTCCAAATTATAATTCAGTAGCTTACTCTGCTCCTTCTCAGGCTTACCTAGAGATGCTTGATTTAGCTCAAAGACAAGGCCTCACATTGCACAGCTGTGGGATCGAATTATGTTTGACACATTAGTGGGAATTCCGGATTTGCTCAATGTGAAACTGCACGACAAAGACAATTCACAATCTTTTAGGCTTCTTTTCTGTCATCAACAGCAGTTTGCTGATGTTTCCTGTTGAGTCAGATCCTCCCAGCTTTCATAATGGGACATTCAACTGAAGGGGAGGAAAGCAGAATGATTTCCACTGACATAACGGCCATTTTAGGGAAAAAGAAAAACACCAGCTGGGGTTAACAGAATATAAAACCCTTCAAACCTCCCTGCCTTCTGACCCTGTAAACCTGATGCTGTGTTCACTGTAAACTGAGAAGCTACAAGGCTGTAATAGGGGCAGATTCATTAGGGACCGTAACCTTAGATCCCAGCTCAGAGGTTGGCCACGGCTGCATGAGGGATGTGGAAGATGGAGACACATTCAGGAGCCAGAGCCCAGCAGCAGTACAGGAGCACTGGCCCCTGAGCACTCATTGTCTACAGAGTTGTGCTTTCTGCCAGCAAGGGAAACAAGCTTGCTTTAACATCTGAGAATTAGAATGCCTCTCTGAACCTCTCAGCTCAAAGAGCCTGACACGAGAGTGGAGCTGTACATCTTTCTGAGTGTATGTTGATGCTCTGTACCCAGGCCTGTTTCCAGCCATAGTGGTCTTTGCAACATTGTGCCTTTGATGGCAGTAGCGACAGGTGGAAAGGTTAGAGCCTGCCCACCCACAGTCAGTGGTGGATCCAAAAAGGATCCAGACTTTGTACTGCTTGTCCCTGGGTCTGTCCAGAAGCATTATCTGGATGTGTTAAGGAGAATAATCTGCTCACCTTATGCCTGGGCTCAGACTATAAGCTCAAAGCTCTAGCTATCAAACATCTTCGGTAAATACTGATTTTTCAAGCAGTAAAAATTGGTCGAAGAGCTCGTATTAGATAGTATCTGATTTGGAAAAAAAAAAACCAACGCCTGAGATCTATTTGACCTCAGTTTTACCTAACTCAAGCCCAAAGAGCAAAGTTCTGCAAAACCAGAATGAAGTTTTTGCTGGAGAAAGATCACCTCTAAACTTTCCCTTTCCAAAACCACAGAACGTCAAGTAATGCCAAACAAGCAATCATACTGAAGTCACCTGTATTGAAATACTACCTGTCCTGAGCTCAACTTCTGATGTGGTTTAGTACAGGTATGGTACCAACTGATGAACTCTGACATGTCTCCCATATGTAAGTATCTTCCAAATCTCTCTGTATGCAAACTTTTAAACTTAAGACCAGAGGAAGAAAAATACTCAGTTTTCATTCTTTCTGATCAGAGACTGCAGATGCTTTGGGTCAGGATTGACTTGCTGTGCAATGGGTGGACAGTACCTTGATCCAGTGGAACCCAAATCTCTTAGGCTCTCTATACATGTTTGTAACACAAGTGATTATTAACATTACTGTAAAAAATGTAGAATGTAAAAATGTGCAAATGACATCTTTCTGAATTACTTAGCTTTTCAGATACAGCCAAGAACACCATTAGTATATATTTTGCTATGTTTGAAAGCATGCAATTAGACATGTATCTTACAAACATAAACAAACACTCCCATCCAACCTCCATGTTTCTAAAAAAACCCAGGTTTGTTTAGACAAGGGGTTGATAATCCAGTTTGAACACAGGTATCTGAATGCTGTGACAGTTTCTTCATAATGCTCAGCTTATGGTACATTAAACTTTAAAGCAAGATAAACTCCTGCTTTCATTTTTTCAAACATCTACCCAGACAGCAAAAAGAAAGGCACAAAGCAATGTTTGCAGCTACAGCCAAGCATGGGATATCCAACTCAGCATATGTTTGAAATGAAAATGAACAATATGTTGCATAGATATACTACTGTATTTTTCAATAGAGAATATCACTGGGATTTGTAAATGTTAACCTCATCCCTCCCTTAAGTGTTTGGTTTTATTTCATGCCTGAAAAAAACCCTGAGATTCACAGAGATTAGGCAAATAGAGACAGCAGTGCTTGCAACTGAGAAAGAAAGTGCACTTAAAAGAAACTGCTCTGATGATCAGTTTGGGTAGAAAGAAATCACGGGGGGTGGGAGGGACATGGACAAGAGATTTTTTTAAGAGTGCTAAGTGTTGTGCCACTGGTATGACTGAACTTCAGGTATTTAGCCATATTATGCCTTTTTGTGGTCAATAAAGCAGTAATTTAGTTGCCTATCACAATAGCAATGATGTAGCAACAACCATCTGTGATATGAAGTCTGCAAGAAGAGACTTTGACCTACTGAGAACAAGTAGAATGGGGAGGGTAGCAGACGACTAAGTCCTTCAGGAATGGGGGACAGCAAACAGGTTTGAGTAGCCTCTTGAATTAACAGATTACCAAAAAACCAACCTCGAGTTTGTTCTCCCTGTTTCATATCTGAAGAGACTATGTACCCAAAAGCTATTCAGTTATTTCTACTCTCAACATCAGATCAACTACCTTAAAAAGCCTCTCCTTATAGCTGACTTAAGGTCATGTGGAAGACAAACACAGAGATTATACTTACTTCCACTGACTTAAAATTGACACACTGCACTACAAGCATCACCCTCATATTACACTGATGACAACACATGAGGAATCAGAGATGTGCTATTAAAGGATTTTTTATAAAGAGTTATTGATGATCTTCATTGTACCATAAATAACAGTCAAAAAAATTATCATTCAAGTTTCTTCCTAAGAACTCTATCTTTCCCAGAAGTTTATTTTCATGCCGCTATAGCCTCTCCTCCCTTTCCCCATCAACCCATTCTTCATATGACCTCACCATACCCAAAAATGTGAAGAGATTGGTCTTATCACAGCTTAGCAAGATACCACCTGCCAGCTGAACTGTGACAAATCACAGCTGGCCCTACAATACACACACACTAACAGTGACTGAGGCTGAGCTGATGGACAGCAGCTCAAGGCTGTCATTTAAACCACTGAGTACCCCCACCCACAAAAATCATGCAAAGGAAATAGCTCAATAGCGTGACAGCTGCCATCACCATGTTCCTATTCCAGTGTGCATTAGATCTTTTGACTCTCTCCTCTACCTGCAACTGCCTTCTTTTGAGCCTTACTAAGCCTTTTACAGCCAACAAGGTAGACAAACTGCCTGTTCTTTGTACTCACACAAGAGCTGACACAACATGACCCCGATCAATTATAAGCTACTACCATAACAAAATTTACAACAGCAAATATTCGTTCCTCCCTTCCCGCATGACTGCTCCTCTGAAAAGGTACAATCCTGGCAGAAAAAGCTAGAAAAAGAATAATTCAGGAGTTATTAAATAATGAGAATAAGGCTTAGAATGAAAACATAAACATCAAAAGAACTTTAAGAGTTATTACTTTATTATCACTCCTGCCATACACAACACTCATGTTTTCTGACTCCTAGAAGAGCCAGATAATCAGGTATGCAACATGACTGTAATAAAAACATTCTCTAGCATTAAGAACCTGCATTTCTATTGGCAACCGTTTTATTGTTTAAATGATTCCTTGAACCCAAGGTTTCAGCCATGAATAAAGCAATCTGTGAGCATGCATTGAGCTTTACTCATTTGTTTAAACAGGCATGCAGTAAAAAAACTAAACAAAATAGACTCAAAATGAATAAGTTGACAAGTTTGAACAACAATCACCACACTAGCAGATGTGCTTCAAGACATTAGCTTACAGGTTCAGTCACTGCATTTTACTGAGATAAATGAGTCTGAATAACTCAGCCACCAGGCAAACCTACCAATAGCCCACAGATGTTGCCCAGCATATTTCATTGCAGGTTTAAGCTTCTCATTGGAATAGTGACCTGTAGACACCTGTATTTAATAAGCTGCTTAAAAATCAACCTGAATCTGTAGATCAACAAGACTGGGCAGTAATAACCACTGGTAGGGAAGAGTATAAAACACTTTCCCCACATAAAACTTCAGCTTCCTTTTCTTGATGCTTTCACAGAACTCACCTTCAACCAGCAAAGGAGGCACACTAAATGGAGTATCTCTACTGTCAGACAATTTCCCACTTCACTGCTAAATTGAACTTTTTGAAACTTAAATGATAGGCACTCTGTTCAGCAGTGACTGACCATAGCCATGAGCCTGCCTTAACTCTGCAATTAGAGCTAGTTTTGTTAATGGCAAGACTGAATGTGCTCTAAAACACCATGTTATAACTTCAAGGGAAGGAACTGCCTTCCCTAAATGGAACCGGAAAATGAGGCCCTGGACAAGCACACACCAGCATGTACCCAACGTTTACAAGGAGCACTTCTTCGTCTTCACAGATCTCTGCACATCTGGACATGTACTACGTGGAAGTATCAGGCTCTTTCAGATAACTCACAGGTGGTCAGATCTCACCACCTGATCTGCTGCTTCTCTGAACTGTGGATGTGCCTCTGTCCTCCCTCTCATCCCCTTAAGCTCACAGAGGTGAACAGGTTGGCAGCTAAACAGCACGGTCTTACTTAAAGATCTAGAGCTGCCATTCTTTTCCCAGTAAAATTCAAAGGAAGTAGGACTTGGACATTTGTGATGATTTGGGGAGATCTTGTTAAAAAAATCAGGGCCACCCACCTACTTGATATGGTAGTGCATGTCAGATATGAGTTTGACTCTTTTTAGTCTCTCCAGACCCTCCCTGGACACAGAAGGAAACTGATGCTCAACAGGGTGAAAGAATGACAAAATATATGCAAAAGTGATCTGTCATTTACATTGCTACAACAATTGTGCTAAACTCATGGTGCCATCACTATCTCTTCTAGGTTAGCTTTGGGGGTTTGTCACATGTTGTTTTTCTACAATCATACCTGCACCTTTTTCTTCAACACTCATACAATTGAGGAAAAAAAACATTCTTTGACTGGAAAGCAGGATTTGAGGAGGTATACAAGTAAAAACAGTCAGAAAAGTACTCCCAGTTCTGTTAATTTAATTTCTGAAATAAATTGTTGGGACAGAGTAGGTTTTCTCATTTCAGCACAGCTCACTGCAATGCCTACTGTGCTAACCATCAGGGCTGCTGTTATTCTGATTTGTATCCACTAGTCAGTGTGGAAAGAACAAGAGAGGAAATTTAAGCAGCAGTTAAAGTGTCTGTACACTTCAGCCAAGAAACATGGCAAGGGACAAGTGTGCTGCATAGTACAGAGAAGAAGTCCAATGAAAACTTGGTTTCTTTTTAACCAATGTTCCTGCTGCCCACAGAAATTAAAAAGAAACCAACAGATAAGTTGGGGTTTTTTTCATTTTGAAGACAATTTTTTTTAGCAGCTTGTTGGTAAAGCACTTACAAGACAATATTGCAAGGGGAGAATTCTCTAAAAGCATCATGAGTTTTGTGAGTATTTAGTACAACCTCCGCATCCAAACCAACTCCCCCTCCATCTCCCTCCCAGGCAATTATCTTCCAGTTTCCTTACATGAATAAAAGACTTTGTAGATGTTGGTGGAGCTTCAGCAGGCTTTGTGTCTGATATGCAGCCCATACCACTGTTATCACTTACCAATACAGCAGGACCAGGAAGACCACCAGCAAAGCCAGAGTGATTCTTGTACTATTCATTTCTACAGAGGCAAATGCCAGGAGATCTACAGGCTCCATTTTCCTCCACTATAGCTCCAGCCTTGAGTGCTGAGTGCAGGGTAAAGCCTCGGCAAGAGCTGATAAAGCCTTCCACTGCTATATGAATGACATCTGCAACAAAACAGGAACCGAGAGAGCAAAAACATGTCAAGTACAAACTGCAAACCTTTCCTCTTCTCATCGACTGCACACTCTGACACAGAACTGGAAGGTTCCCTGAATGGTAGAATGTAGCAATTTTCCCCCTCCCACTGTTGTTGACTGTCATGCCAGTAAATATTTACATACCCACCGCTTGAGACATCGGTGCTGCTGAATAGGTTTTTAGACATCAAGTATGGGAAACTGGGGAATGTGTGGGGAAAAAAAGAGGGGAAGAGAGCCTGACCATGTTACAGATCATGGAAGAAAAATATTAAGACACTTTCAGGGGTGCCCTGACATACAAACAGTGTCATTCTCCGAAACAGCAAAAATAGAGCATTTTTGCAACATAAAAGTTCATTAGCACTTACTTTACAAGCTGGTTGTATCTTGAAAGAAAGGAATAAGGTTAACTTTAAATTATCACAACTAAAAGGAGGAATTAGAGGAAAACTCTATGAGAGAAGACCACCAACCTGTTACACACCAAAGTAACCAAATTCCACAATCAAAAAAATCTTCAGGATAACAACAGCAGCAGCTTTCAAGTAAATGCCCTTGCCCATGACAAAAACCTCCCTGAACTGTCCAGTATTGTTTGTTACTTATGAAACTATAAATACTCATATATGTACTGCTGACTTCCCACTCATTATAAACAACCTATCTGAAAGTTAAGGAAATCAATGCTATGCAAAAACTAAGTTTGTGAATTATATGGTAACCTTGAGAAACAGAAATTCTTATAACACACCAGATGAAGAGTGGTTTCTTCTATTACAACCCCAAGACAATAGCTTAGATTTAATGTGCAAGGCTTCTCCAATATCACTGTATTACATTTCCTGCATTTATCAGAGAAGTTAATAATATAGGTATCAAAAAAAGTAAAGTCTCTAACACAATGGAGTTTAATTTTAAGAAGATTTGGCTCTACTCTAACTGAATCATTGCTATTTTGGTTCTCCTGTGCTTCACAGCTGCATTAATTCCCTTCTAGCCTCAGATCCTTGCAGAATAAGTAAAAGGTGTTAACCAGCTCATCAGCTCCACAGAATAGCAACATAGTTCACAGAAAACCTTGCTTGTATTAACAACTTTATTGCTATTCTGGGTCAATAACAGCTCTGCTGGTTTGCTGCTGCTGGCAAGTTATCTGAGAACAACTACAACAAGAATCAAGATCAGCGACACAAGAAATTAATCAGTGGGCAGAAGCCAATCCCAACCAGCAACTAATTTTGTGGGACTTCTTTAAAAAAAAAAATTAAAAAAATCAAATATCCATATGCATTAAAGTCTCTTCAAAAAACTAAACTAATCACCGTAAGTGTAGAAGGCAAGAAATAATATTCTGATTTCACTGTACTTTTATTTACTTGGCTTTTGAGTTAAAAGACATATTTTTCTGTATATAGAGTTCAGATGCTCTCCTATTAAAGTCGACTGCATAACTCCTATCAGCACACACAGGTCAAGTACACACCTCACTTGTTTTTTAAGAAGCATTGGAGTCTTTTGCCAGTCACATCGGGAAATAGGTGGGATGAATAGTTCTCAAATACATGGATTATGAAAGAAAATAGGCTCTCATATCAGCATACAATTTGTAAGACAACACAAAATCAAGCTTCTCTTTTCATCCTTTCCTGGTTTTGATGTTGGTGTTTGTTTTATTTTTTAAGCCTCATCACCTGTTACTTGCTGAAGGATTTTAACTCAGTGCCTCCAGCCATTAGGAAGGGTGGCACAACAGCATCGACTCCAAAACCTACCCGGAGCACTCCTCATCACAAACCCATGCACTCAGTTATCATCTCAGAGTTAAGGATCTCAGCTTTGCAGGGTGGGGGAAAAGGAGTCACGGATGCAGACAGCAATGCAAACAGGCTACTTATCAATCCCGAGTCTCTCTTTAGAGGTCCTTTACATGAGAAATGTCATCTTAATTAACCAGTTAATAGCACAGATATTTTTCACCAACCTCCCTTCCTTTTGCTGAGCCACACTGGTCAATATTATTCTCCCTAGAGAACTAGGGAGACAAAGTTCTCACCAACCACATGCTGGAGGAAGCCAGAGACAAGCAGAAGTGGAAGAGAGCCTTTTCCTCTAAGACTGCTATGAGTCAGCAGCACTGTCTGCATTTGCCTCCACCAGGCTTCACTCCAAATTGCATCTACCAAGCTTTGCAGCTCCTTGACACAGTGCCATCCGAGCTCTTCTCTCCTGCAGCAAGTAAATTCCATAGATCACTGCCTTGCTCATCACAAACAAAACGTTATCTACAAGAAGACATCCATCACATCCCTCCTTCCCTGGCGCTGCCTTGGAGCTCCCCAGCAAAAGGCAGACGTACAAGACAGAAGCAATTCAATTCTGAGCAGGCAGAGCTTCAGCCTGCACAGATGTTGGCAGCAGTAAGTATTAAACAGGGAAGTACGTAACAGCATTCGAAGTCTGAGGAATTGAATTGTTCCTCAACTGTAAAAGAAAAAAAAAAACCTGGCACCCAGACAATCCAGGTTTTACAGGAAGCCTTCATGTCTTAAAGCTCTGTCTGACTGCAATAATATTTTCTGTAAATGCTCTTCCAAAAACAATGCATTTTAACTTCCAAATGAACACAACTGTGGCTATGAACCTCAGCAATGCTTGACATACGCTGGTATCACTCCGACACGAAATACAGAGCTTATTAAAAAGCAGGATCATAGACCTTCTCAGTAAACCTAAATCACATTAAGGACTATGACTTGCCTTCAAAGCATATCAAATGGAAAGTGTAGTCTTATCTATTTTAGAAGCTAATGACTACACCAGCTAGACTAACCATGCACTCCTGCTAATGACCAATTTCAACTCCTCTCGTGCCATTCTACCTTGTATGTTTAGGTCTATAATAATCTAATTAAGGCTGAGCCACACCAACTTTATCATAGGTGAAGGAAGCCCAGGGTCTATAGAAATTTGTAGCACAGATCAACTATATTCTGGTATAGACAGCTTAGCAACAAAATAGTGCAGACCAAAATACCATAAAACGGCTTAAAAAAAAAATTAATCAGACTAGTTTATGTATAAGCTTTAACAAAGCCCACGTACAAAAATGTGTAAGTATGTATGATAATAATTTATCTTAAAGACAAAAAC
Organism: Chiroxiphia lanceolata; assembly: GCF_009829145.1. Lineage (NCBI taxonomy): Eukaryota > Metazoa > Chordata > Aves > Passeriformes > Pipridae > Chiroxiphia > Chiroxiphia lanceolata. The sequence goes on from NC_045641.1 coordinate 57,107,084, forward strand.
CTTTCCAAAGCCAAAATGAATTCTTAATATCTTGAAGGTAGACCAATCAAAAAGATCAAAGACACATTTCACATGGATTTTTTTAAAATTTAAAACAACTCTAATATTCAAAGTACTTGGAATATTAATCTATTGGAATAGAGGGATTTATAATGGCCATCTGTGACTTAATTATTACTATCCCTGTTCAAGGATTGATTAGGCAGATTAATCAGATGATTTTGTACTCCTGCATGACAAACTATGATAAACTACCCAACAGACAGACCACCAAGGCACCAGAGTCTACTAATAAAGATCTTGCTCTACATTCAAAACAGATGGGAGCACCAAAAGGACACCATGAGCACATGGAAGATTCTTGAACCACCTTGAATAAAAACAGCCCAATAAACTGGATCTCAGAAGGCAAACACAATAACTGTAAAACCACACTGAGGAGGCCACCTTCATGACACTTCCAACTGAGAAACTGAAAGATACACTTCTACACTTAAATTGTTTTGCCAAGTCAGAACCTCGTTATATTAACCTAAATGCTTCTCAGGAAACAGGCACTCAGCTTAAAATTCTAGGAAAGCTAAAATATTATGCAAACTTGTACTTCACTAACAAATTTACTCTTAGCTGACTAAAAGTTTTGGTACTTCAAACTCAGTCAATATCTTAGGGGCTAAAAAACTTGTTTTGCTAACTAAATGTAGTGCCACTGTACTAAGTCCCCTCTAAAAGCAACAAGCTGTGAGATATCCTAGTTATTTCAAAGAACTCCACTTAGAAATAGCACAGGTTTTGTGGTCAAAAGGAATGACAATTTCTTCCTCTTGCTGTGAGAGTTCAGAATGAGTTTCTAAAATAAAGTTACCTTCGCTAATAGTAACATTAAGATCTTGCATCCCCTGTGAAATTCCAGAGAAAGCAGAAATTACTGTAACATCTGCTGCCCGTCGCCAGGCATTTCTAAACAAATTGACTTTATTAAATAATCAGTAACTTGTTTATATTTCTACAGCTTGCTTTAGAAACATTGATTGATTCAAGCAATCCTATAATTTCATTGTCCTATAAACTTGACTGGAGATAAGTAAGGATTTATGTTGATGGATCAATAGCTCCACATTGACAGCAAAAGCCAAAGAACCCTGCCTAGGCTAGTCTTGTAGTTGCAGTGAGACATATAAATCACAGAATACACCAAGTTGGAAGGGACCCACAGGGATCAAGTCCAACTCTCAGCCCTGCACAGGACCATCCCCAAGAGTCACACCATGTGCCTGAGAGTATCATCCAGATGCTTCTTGGAACTCCATCAGGCCTGATGCCATGACCACTTCCCTCGGAAGCCTGTTCCAGTACCCAACCACCCTCTGGGTGAAGAACCTTTTTCTAATATCCAACCTAAACCTCCCCTGACACAACTTCAGGCCATTCTCTCAGGTCCTGTCACTGGTCACCACTGTCCCTCCTCTTCCCCTCACAAGAAGGTTGTATACTGCAATGAGGTCTCCCCTCATCTCCTCTTCTCCAGGCTGAACAGACCAGGTGACCTCAGCTGCTCTTCATATGCCTTCCCCTCGAGGCCCTTCACCATTTTTGTTGCTCTCCTTTGGACGCTCTCTAATAGTTTAATATCTTTCTTATATTGTGGTGACCAAAACTGCACCTAATATTCAAGGTGAGTTTGCTTTTGTAACAATACCATGGTAAGAACTGGTAATTTAGAATTTCTTTTGTGAAGTTCAGTTTTTAAACACCATGAGAAATACCTTACCTTCTTTATTTGATTGAGAAGCTACTCTAGATAACAAATTCCAGGCTTGAATTCTGCAAACTGCATATCAGTGCTGGATCACAGGTCAAAAGAACTGCGGAAAACTTAACAGAAGTACCTTGTTCTATAACTTAATTAAATAAACTGTGCATATTGACTTCTCTGTCATCCATGAGCTGGTGAGATTGACACCAAAACGTATAAAGCCCAGTCCTCTCCTGCTGGTTTTCCTCAATTAATAGAGATATTTTGAGAGCTCAATGTGCTATCTCTAGCTACTACATTCCCCACCTTACCTCTCCAGCTTACAGTTCAATAATTTTACTGTGAAATCTTTTCAATACGATACAAAGAGAAAAAGATTGAGAAAGATTAGAGGATGACTGCATGCAGCCTCCTTAAAAAATCAGGGCAGGCACCTCAGAGGCAATTAGCCATAGCAACCAGCACCACGTGGAGCACTGCAATGGCTCCTGAACTGCCTGCTGGAGAAACTCGGGACATCACATCCTTCTAGGTGCCCTGACAGGAGAAGGGGAGTTGAAGAACAAATGGAAAGGACAACAGGGAGAAGAGCAGCAAAGAACAGGTAGATCTGACCATTCTGTTGCAGGAAGACAGCCGCAGCTGTCCACCCTGCATTGTGCCTGTGAAAAGGACAAGCCGAAAGCTGGATGAACGTGCTGCTCAGTGACTCTTTCAAAAGCAGCTGATTGCTGATGCAGACTATCAACAGCCTGCATATGTGGCCTCAAAATGGGCTGTCAGGGCCAGAAGAGGGGTAGAATGACAATTGAGGGCAACCCCCACATAGACCATCCCTCACCAAGGGGTGAAGGCTCACCAGGCTGAACGTTGGAGGCAGGTAACAAGATCCATTGGCACAGCAAAGAGTGAACCAGGACCAGGGCCCACACAGGGATTCAAGTCAGCCACTGAGCACCCAAACCCAAACTTCAGTGGGATCCTGGGCCCATGGGAACAACATGCCAGTGGGGAGTCTCAGGTGAGATCAGTCAAGACAATTAACATTAATTGGCACCCTCAGTGCCCTGACAAGCCAAGTACCAAGGTAAAAAGATAATAACAGGCACATGGGAGTAGGGTAATTGAAACAGCAAATTCCCTAATACAGTGCATTTATCAATACCCTGTCAAAATCCAAAATGACAAAAGGGTAAGGCACCAAAACTCTCAAAAATCATGAACTCAGGAAAGGTAAAGAAATATTCTTCACCTGGGATCCACCACTGTTTTTTTCAAATACCACATGTTCCCAGCAGAAACCCCACAGATTTGAATGGAGAATGTCCCCACAGGTTATGGCCTTCAGCCTGACACGAATGGTAGAATTATGTTTCACCTGGGAACTGTGGGCAGTATCAGTTCTTCCTTCATGCTTTATCTCTAATGGTCTAAAATCATAGGGTTTGGAGGCCTCTTTGTTTTGGGGCCCTCTGAGATGAATAAGATGGAAAAAAAGACAGATAAAATGATTGTGCAATGTATTAGATGATACAAACATGCCAAAAACAGAAGAGGTACTACGTATCAAGTACCAGCACCACCTAGTCTCTGCACAAAAGAGGCAGTCAACTGGAACAAAGGAAAAAGAAAGGTCACAATCAAGCAAGTTAGACTAATACTATTGCCACAACAATGGTTCTCATACCTCAAGAAGCCCAGAGGCTACTAGTTTACATCCAGATGTAGAAAGGCAACCTGACTGCAAAGAAACTCAACCTGGCAGCTCAAAGTAGACAAAGAACAGTCCCAGTTCTTCAGCAATTCTTTAGTGGCATCCACAGAGCCACTCTTTTAGGATGCAGAAACATCCCTTCACAGGACACGGGAAGCTCTCATGGAGAACATCAGCTACAGGGTTTGGTAATGCTGCTCTGACTCCTGTACATGGCCAGGGGAAGTTGTTGCCCTGTTGCCTCTCTTGCCTTTGAAAATGCTCCCCGTGACAAGCATTTCAAAACAACAATAACTGCACTGTGAACAATCATGACAAATATTTTCAGAAGGCAGTAAGAACACAAAATATATGGGGCACTGGAACACACAAAGCAGGAAGACATACAGCACCTTCAAACTATAGAGCAAATGCAGCGACAATATAAAGTACGTTGAAAAGCCTTATTTTCACTCACGCCCCTATCAAGCGGGTATTCGCTGCCTAAATGTATGCATCACATGATGAATAATTCTTGGTAGATCATGCCAAGTTTTCCCAAAGGCCTTCTTACCCATATGAAAGGGATCACAGACAACTAACATGCAAATTGCAGCCCCCTTATATGCAGCAGAAGAGCACATGCAACATACGGGTGGCTTTACTCTAGTTCAGCCTTTTGTGCTTTCTCATTCATTGGGGTTTTTTGCTGCAGTCCTTTCTGCTGACCACTTGTACACTGATTCACCAAATCAGAAATCCCTTCAGCTCTCTCATTCTCAGCAGATATGTTGTAACACAGACATGCATAACTGATAAGGGGACAGAAAAAAAGAAAAAGCGAAAACGAAACTTACACAGTCGCAAAACCAGGAATTTCCAAATTTCAGGTTATTTCTGCAAGTCTTGGTTTAGTCGAGGTTTTTGCTAAAGCACTGGTTGTCCATTTGTGCAACTGTGACAAATACAGTTTTACAGGGGTCAAAGATGGTCAAGCTCAAAGCAAGGAAAAAAATGCTCCAAAGCTGTGAAACTCAAAGGATCAGGGCTAAAACACTAATTAAACTATTTTAATTGCTCAATTTAAAAAATGCATGTTTCTCCTGCAGTCTCATGAATATGAGAGTAAATTTGTGATTTCTCAATGCTTGAGGTTAGCAATACTTGCAAAAAGGCATGAACCCAATAAGCTGACCTGCTAGCCACGGGAGGAGAGGTTAAGTAGAAGAGTAAATAACCTGATGTATGAGTTGAAACAGCAAGAAAAAGTTAGTCTCAACAAGATTTCGACCCTGCTGACACTCCTTCTAACTTGCTCTCTCAAACTCTAGTGCAGTTGAGATCTGAACCTAAGGTTCACAGAGTCCAGCCTCCTACCTTCTGATGCCTTCTACCAAGTGGTAGATAAACCCAGCCTTATATTGTGGCTGAGTTAGTGTGAAAAGGAAGTATGTATCCTTCCCAGTGTATGGGGAGCTTTCTCCTTAAGAGCCCCTGCTCTGGCTGTGGCAGTTCAGACTAACTAGAAATGCCAGCAACTACCCAGATGCATGACAGAGGAGCTGGGACTACTTCAGACAGCGCAGGGACAGTGGGATGTTATGATGAACTGTAATTCATTTACCTTATATTCATAAGCAAAGTGACACATGAATGCGAGATGCCAGATGGAGTAAGCTGACTGAAAGTGGACAAGATGGGTTTCAGATGGGACCTATATTTATGCAAGACTAGAAACCAAAGGCAGAGAAACAGCAGAAAAACTGCATAGGACAAGAGCTGCACCATACATTCAATAAAACACAGTTTCTTTCAGTCATCTTTACCTTGGCTTCCTTTGGCCAAGTCTGTAAAGCAGTGAGGCATCACACAAGGGATGCAGGTGTTCAGAGGGGCCCCTACAGATGCATGCAAGTATTTTAAGGTGTAGCAAGGATTGGCGTTTTTGTAAGTCTGGTGCAGTGAGATGCACTCTGTTCTTGTGTGATGCACTCAGCTCTCTGAATAGAGAGCACCAAGTCCAAGGGTAAAATATTGTTTTTCTCTTAGTATATGTAGCTCCAATTAACCTTATTGGAGCATTGTGGGTACACTGAGAAGATTACACTCCTTAATGTGCAGTTACAACTGTACTGTAAATGCAACATTTCATGCTTTCTATTATGGTTCAAGACCACTACGCTCTTCAAGACTGTTATAAACCTCAGAAAACAGGGGTTTATAATGGAAATGCTGAAACACTCAACACTAAAAGCCCTGGCAGAGAGGAAATATAGTTATAAATTCGGCTTCTCTTTTCCAGCATATACATTGGAAAGTTATGAATAATAGGTATTTCTACAGTTACAATGGACAGATGTACACACCGCTTAGGATAACCTTTGCTGTAAAAGTGGAGGATGGAAAGAGCTCAAAGTGGAAAGAGCAATCTTTCATCTTGTCTCTTACAGAGTTACTGCAATTGCAATAATGACATAAAACCAGCAACTGAAATTTAGTAGCCTGTGCACCAGGGTTGGATTCTGAATGCATCTTTTTAAAAAGGGTGCGTTATGTTTCTATGGTCAGCAAGAAAAAGGCACGAGACCTCCCCAGCCCCCTCAGCCTCCTTTGTTTTTTTAAAAAGAAACTGGCTATTTGGGTACTGTTCAGATGACACTGCAAAGCAACCTGCTATCCAGTCATAAATGGATATTCTCTATGTATTCTCTTCTATATATAATCTGGTCCCTAGCTTCTTAACACTACCAAGAAGCAACATTTCAACCAGCAATTACTGGACTTGCTAATGTAAAAAGACCCCGCTCTGTTTGGCAAGAGAAAGATGGGCAGGCAACTGTACTATGACTGGGGCTGAGGCAGCTGGGAATTTCTTTAGATATTAACAGCAATAGCAGAGGTGGGTCAATATAATCCCATTAGCCATATCACACTGTTTGATTTCTGGTGTGTATGAGGAAAGGAAAACAAAACTGACACAATTGCCATTTGGGAGGCATGCTGACGGGTAAACAGGAAAATCCATGCCTGTTTTAAAATTGCAGCCTGACTGGCCGATGGGGAAAGGCAAAGTAGGGAGGTGCATGTGTTTTGCTGGGACAGCCTTCACCACTAGAAGGGAGGGAAGAGAGGCACCCACCACCTGTTGTTGCTGCCTGTATGATGCTTGTTGCCACCACCACTATCCTCCTCCTCCAGCCCCTGCCCTGTCTCAGGGTTTTCAGTGGTTTCATGCCTCTCTGGAGACAGTCTTGCAGAGGTTCTCACACCCTGGCTTAAGTTGCCATAGGTACTGTCAGTGTACAGAGAAACATTCAAAGTTCAGCAAGGCTGCATGCCAGGTATGGTCCCTGTTTTTTATATTAGTGCTGTTCACATCTGAGAAAGTTTCTTGAATATGTAGGGAATGCTTTCAGATTCAGATGCCTCCATAAGTTAGTTTCTATTACAAACATACTAGCAGTGTGACTAATACTGTAAACAGCAAGAACATCAAATACACCATAGGTCTATGAGGTATATGAAAAACTTCCCATGGAAAGCAGCCCATGGGCCCTCCCCACTACAGCTGTTGGGATTTTTAAGGTAACGGACTAGTTGTTAGAAAGCTTAGCGCTTCTTACCAACACCTCTACCATTAGCTATAGCATCCTCGTTTTAGAGCAGAGGGCACTGTGTTTAACATTTCTGCATGCCTGATTCATGCAGGACACCGGCTCATTAGCTTTCTGCTTTCTGCCTTTCCGTACGACAGCACTCCTGCTGCCCAGGATGCACAAACCCAACACACCCAAAAGCCATACCTCCACACTGACCCAGAGCTGCCAAGCCTCTGAACAGGAAGCGAACTGCTTCATTGTCCAGACCTGTTCATTTCAGCGTTTGGCAACATCTGCGGAGATCAACAGCAAAGCTACTTTGCTGCCATTAAAATGCAATTCCCAGCAGAACTGAGAACTGCCTTTCACATCATCTCTTGCATGAGACCTTTTACTAGGACTAACTCCTGTCTTCACTTTCACCTTTTTTGTTTAAATAGGGTCATGCATCGGTAGCCTTAACTAAAAATTCCCATTCTGCTCCCACAGTTTTTAGCCTGCCCACTGCTTGCTGTTTAACCCCAGAAGCAGTAGCTGAGAACCAGTGACCCTGACCATAAGTAATGCAAATTACTGTTTTGCAAAAATCTGCGGTCTTCAGAATAATTAGTAAATTATTCGTAGGAAAGGACCATTAGGGTATAACTGTGTCATTGAACCAAGCCTCTATGCATGGGGGATGGGATCTCGTGTGCATTCAGCCATAGCAGGTGTGCAGAGCATCCTTTTGCAAGGTATTTCCCAAAACTCTCTGGTAATATACACTCAGGTGTGAGGACTAACAGCAAGGCTAGAATAGTTTCCCAGGCACCTGCTTGCCAGAGGATCACAGCCAAAATGTTCAGGAGTGTTTTACCTGGCCCATGAAGCACACAAAGCCATTTCTCCTCCTTGTGCTATGTTGACCACTGCTCTGTTTTATTAAGCAGCAGGATGAAATGGTAGCATTTCCAAGGATTTTCACTGTAGTGATCTGAACAGCCTGAGACTTTCAGTTGCCTCCAGTTTAGCAAACAGCAGATACACTGGAAGAAGGAAATGTACACAGGCAGAGACAACTGCCCACTTATGCAAATTTGTATTTGGCTAATTCTCTCTACTAAGACCTAGAGAGTCAACTTAAGAAGAAAAAAAAAGTACTTATAAAGCAAGCTTAAATTCAGCAAAAACCTGGATGTTATTCACTAGAGAAAGATTTCCACTTCCTGTAGGGAGTGGGATTTCCACCTCCACTTTTTCTATGATTGAATGATTAATTTATCCCACTAACCTTTGTCTAAAGGAGCCAACAGCCACACTTCTGCACGGCTGCAGGGGAGAATGACATCTCCACACAGCCGGTGTGCCAGCCAACCAGTTCTGCCAGCCAACCCAAGCCCCGATGACTTCGGCCAACGACATGGCAACACCTCACAGCCAAAAGCACGGCGCGAGGAGGACTGGAGAGGACAACAGGATTTACGCCACCGCTCCTCCACCTACTCCACGGCAAGTACTAGGAGATCTTTACCTTTACAGGTCTCCCATGCCTCCTCCAGCGGTTCCTGGTTGGGCTGCCAGCAGGGAGCTGCCCTGCAACAGCCCGAGGGGAGCGGTGGGGCGCAGAGTCAGAGCTGCCTCCCACGGGACAGAGGTGCTTGGACAGGGGCCAGGTAGAGCCGAGGAACTACAACTCCCAGGAGGCCCCGCGCCTCTCTGCCCTCCTCCTCCTCGGCTGCCCCCCGACACGCCCTCTGGGGGTTGTAGTTCCAGTGCTGCCCCGCTCGCGCTCCCACCGACACGCTCTTGCTGGGAAGGGAGGCTTTGCGTGGCCGCAAAGGAAACTAGCACTCTGAAACCTTTTGAATATTTTTTTAAAGATATATATATATATATATATGTGTGTGTGTGTTTTATATATATATGTGTGTGCATTAAAAAAACCAGCAAAACTCAGCAAATATTTTTTACTACAGTAAGGGAAAAATGGGAAGTTACTGTACTTCCAATTCTCTTTTTGCTTCTGGTGGGGGTTTGCTTTGCTGTGGAGGGAGAGGGGGAAAAGCGAGGGGAAAAAAGCTCATAAGCAAGTATTGCCAAACAACTTTGCAAAATCAGATGGGGAAAACTTAAATGTTCCCATACACTAATTAGTTAATGACTGGCCTCAAGCCGACAAACGTGCTGATACTTAACTGTATCCTCCACTGAAGTGAATGCAATTGAATCTCATACTCCAGTTGTTCCAGAAACTCAAGGCCTCTAGAAATTATAAGCACAGCTTAGTAATGGTGAGATTTTAAAAGTAATTAAGGGCTTATCCACATTGGGAGTTGCTGCAGAGTACCTCCACTTGCAGAATTCCCCTTCCCTGTGCTGGACATGTATTTCACGCTAACAGTGCTTTATTCTGAATTAGTTTGCCCCATCCAGGCTTTCAGTTCAAAAGCTACCTTCACCCAAATTGATGAACTTACGCAAGGTGAGCCTAAACTGTACGTTCTGTTTTTACCTTGTGTTTGAGCCTTTATTTAGGCATCTGTTCCCAAAAGCTGAGCATTTCTTTGGAAAACTAGATATGAAGTTTCTCACACAGTCACTGCTGTCCTGAATTTGGGAGATCAATAGGAACACTAAATGCCACAAGACTGACTAAATGCCACATGACCCCTTTGGGAGCATGGCCCTATTTGCCTAACTGGGAATGTTTGTTTTTCTAATGTGGAGAGGAAAGCTGTGCAAAGGAGAGAAAGCCTTCCTTTCAGAGTAAAATCTGCTCTTAGTAATTAGCCCTTGTGGGTAGCAAGTATTAACAATACTTCACAGAGAACATAAAATTAATAATCTGTCCAGAGTATAGCCAAAGCTTTAAAGTTTTGCCCAATTTTTATTAATTGCATATGCATAAAAAATGTCAACAATGTTAATGTGCAACGAGCCAGAGAAGTTCTTCCAAGACCACTAGGTATTAAGCCCATGGATACATCAACAGGCCCTCTTTACTTGGGGTGAAGAGGAGGAGGAGAACGAAAGGAGGTCCTAGATAATAGGTAGCAATTATACATGAGTGATGCAGAAGGTTTTAGTGTGGAGACAGGTGGTACCCATAAAGCTTCTATGCAGCACCACACCACAGCCATCTCTGTGCAGTTGCATGACAATGCAAGAAGACTTCCCAGATGAGGACAACGTGACACAGAGGCAGACACGGAGTCCTGCCAGAATTGCAGAGGAACCACTGCTCTGTGGCTTCTAGCTCTGAGACACAGCCCAGCTCTGCATGAGACTGAAGGGAAGCTGCAGGACTCCTGCGCCCAAGTCAATCTACTGAATGGCTTCTGGACTCCATTTGGCCCAGGGAAGGGTTTAGCTGCTTTGCAGAGCACTACAGCTCATCTTGTACTTCTAGAACAAGCACATGAACAGTATACTTAAGCCATAACTCGGATAAGCCTTCCAGGATAATTGAGATTCTACAGTATGTGACTTTTTAAAGTAAGTTTTCATAGACTTGCTAGAAAAATGTGAGTTTTGACCTAGCACTTTTCATTCCAAGATTTCTGAATAATCTATTTTAATGTAGGTTTAGAAAAGAAAAAGAAGATGGGGGGGGGAAGAGTATGTTCCTTTGACTTCAGTTCAAGTCCAAGTGACAGAAGATCTATTAATCACCAGCATGCAATTTATATTAGAACATCAGAACACCTGTATTTAAGCAGACACATAGAAGAGCTGGAATGGATTGCTTCCCAAGATCTTGGTGGCATTAAGAGTGGAGTTATGCTTGCTTTCTTTTTTTGTTTTGAACTCTTCTTTTGTTTTGACCGAGACAATATCTCTTACTGAAAAGGAGATGTAAGAGAATTGCTTTTGTGATTATTACTTATTCCAACAGGTATTTTGCTAGTTCCTGACTTGCATAACTACATACACCATGAATAAGTCTATTGAAACTGCTAAAGTCTGTCTAATGTTTTCATCTTCCTATTTCCCAGAACAAAAATGGTCTCAGTCATCTATTATTTGCAAGAGTTCACAGATAATATCAGAATAAAGAGGAAGCGTGGATAATATAGCACAAGACCCTCCTATTGTTTTGTTGGAGTAGGGAAATCCACTGGAGACTAAACTTTCTGTAAACATTGGTCTGATGCTGGCTACCCTCATTCCCTCCCTGAGGGGCTGGATGACGTGGGGAACCTCAGCCCACCCCATTCACCTGACTGCCTGTAACTCAGAGCTCAAAGAGTTGCCATATGTAAGAGCCACAGCAGGATGAACATGCTTCTTTTCCCACATGGAAAAGAGAAGCAAAATCCAGGTGCAGATGATTTCCCAATAGCAGAAGGTAGGACAAGAGGAAAAAACATTTAAAGCCAATGGTGCCAGAGATAAAAAATCCCACTGCCTTTCACAGGGTAGCTGCGACCAGCCTGCAACTCCTCGTGCAGAGAAGAGTGAGTCAAGTTTGCAAAGCCATGCAGGCTCATACATAGCAAAAGTTTTCCATATTGCTTCCATATTTTGAAAAAGCCAGAGCTTTCCTCAGCACATTCTCTTAAACACCTAGTAGGCAAGGGAAAAATGGAGGCAGAGCCAAAACAATAACCTTGCAAACCATTGAGCAGCAAAGCAGAAGTGTTTTCCCTGAATACCTTTCATAGCTGCACCGTGCTTTCCTGGGCACTTGCTGAGGCAGGAGCTGATGCTGCCATCTCACTCTGTCCCCAGCAGTATCCCAGTCTGCTATGCAGCCTCTGCGGATTTGCAGGGTATTTCCACTGGGGTTTGACTGACCACAGGTGAGCAGTGATCAGATGGTAAATACCCAGTGTGCACAATACTTCATTCGTAACATGTTAGAGGCTAAAGTAGAGGGAAGTTCATGGGAAAGCAGTTCCTTGTCCTAGGATCCAAGAGTAAGGGTTGTTGTCCCTCCTGTGCCTGGGGAAGGCTCTGCTCTTCTCATCCTTGCCACTTGTGGCAGATGAAAAGAAGACATGGACGGAATCTGGGCCGAGGGGAAGGACAGGAGAGACTGGATCCCGGCGGGCAAACAGCAGAGGCTCCACATTGTTCTTGCCAGTAGATGGAGCAGGGCTGGCATGGGAAGAGTGTGTTGTAGGAGTGGGAAGCCCTCCTGCCTCCATCCCTGCCTGCCCCTCTCCTAGGAGGAGCTTCTTCTACCCTAGACGGATCTCCCTTTTCCTGCAGGAGGTCTTTCTCATTCCCCCTCCTGGCCAGCTGATCCATTCCAAAGGTGTCTCTCGATGAAGGTAAACTTCTTCTAGGGCTGCCTCCCTGCACTGATGCCTGCAGAAAGCTGAATCCGGCAATAAGGGCTGATGACTATAAAAGCATCTATCCCTGCTTCTCCACTGGTGTGTGCATGTCCATGCGCTCATGTCCACAAACACTCACCCTTTTGTTCTCTAGCTGTGGACTACCTTGAGCAGACAGAGAGACCTTCCACATACCTGTGACCACCTTCCATTTCTCCTAAACTGGTTCAGTATCATTGTATCTAGCTGTCAGATGGGTTATTTTCCACTCTTACTTCTGTTTCTGCTGAGTTTAAGCCAGGATCAACATGAAAGATGGATATGTTCATGTCTGGTCAGCAAATTAAACCTAGTGAGCTAAGAATAACCAGATTTCAAAGGTGAAAAAACAGAGATAGGGTGGAAATGGAGAAGAAGTACTATTTTGCTGCTTAGCCCTAGACACAGCAATGAAAAAAAACCAAATGTAACCCTCCCCCTCACAACCTCTTGCCTTACAGCCCTTAAACTCCTCCACGGGTAACAGGCCTCCTCATGGTGAAGCTGTTCATGGAATGAGGCAGTCCAGGGCATGAGAAGGGACAAGGAGGCTCTGATACCTCCTGGGTGGGCAGCGATCAGTGGGCCTTATACTCAGCCAGCTGTAGTGCTACTACTGTGGGCACCGTTCAGTGCAAATGAAAAGATAAGGATAAAACTGTACTGAATAAATACCGTCTGGTTTGCAGAGGGAGACATTTATGCCACATTCTTCCTGCTTTCACCTTTTGGTTTTCATTATTCTGCTTTTTGGAGTCAATTCATTCTACTTCCTCAAAATAGCTGGAATATTTTCTTTTCTTTTCTTTTTTTTTTTTTTTTTTAGTATTTTTAAAAAGCAGCTCTTTTGTTTATGTCATATATACAGTCTTTACCATCATTAAGTAAGACATCACCTGGTGTTATGCCCACAGGGACAAATACAAGCTTTGTAAATAGAAAAGTACATCAGTGTCTTATTTGCTTTATAGTAGACTACACATTTGAAGCCAAAAGGTAGTTGTGTAGTCCTGTTACGTTCCAAAACTGCCATTCTGGTGTCATTTATTTTAGTCTGTTGCAAAATAAAATAGAGATGATTGAAAATCCTAAAGCTCATACCTGAGAAAGGACAGCAAGAAATCAGCACAGATTGTATTCTTTCTTACATTTATTTTAGGGGCAGAAAGAGACCCTGCTGCAGAAAATGCCTTTGGCATAGATGTTTGAATGATCTGCTACATAGACAATAAAGAATAACATTTTATAAGCTTTTTATGGGGTATTAAAAATCCGAAGTGGCCAAGTTTTCTAATGGGAAAAGCAAACTACTTCAGGAGTTGAACAGAGGCACCATCTGCATCAGAGCAACCCCAGACTAATTGACTGTGAGTGTGCTTGTCTCTGTGTGTGTGTATACACGTGTGTGTGTTTCAGAGAGACATTCTTTACTTCAGTTCCATTATAATTCCTTTAAATATTTATTACTGGAATGTAAATTCTGCTGAAAACTGAAGTCTTTGCTTTGGAAAAAACAGACCATCACCTACCACGGGTGTTGTCGCTCAGTGAAATAGCCAAGTCCCTTTTGGAGAAACAAAAGGATTCGGTTATATAAACAAATCAGTGCATTGAATTATAAGAGTGGGGGGAAAAAAGAACAAAAACCTGCTGACTTCTGGTTGAACTACTCCTGGGCTATGTGTGAGCTGAAGTTCTGCAGATCTAGCAAGAAGTTGGAGCAATATTAAAATGAATTGGTTACAAATAGTGGAAATAGTCCAGCAAGCACATTTACAATGTGCAGCCCTAAGTATGGCTTTGTTTTCAGATTGGTTTGTCTTTATTTTGAATGTAAAACATTAATAAGCTTCTTAAGGAGAATGGGGATGGGAGAAAACATTGGCTGATCACCTTAAAGCCCAGGAAAATAAAAAAAGTTCTCAAGTTGCTGGATGAAATAACAAACTGGAGTGGGTTTATACTTCTTACATTGCTATGAAAGCTTTACTTCTTGATCATTTCCAGACACCAGAAAGTTATTAAAATCCACAAAGGGAAAAGAAATTCTACATTTATATGAGCTTTAAAACTTATTTTGGGACTTCAGCTTGTTACCAGTGTAATGGACAGTAAACCTGTAAGGTGAAAAAGCTAGTCAAAAAGAGTAACCAAGGACCAGTCTAGCACTAAAAACACTTGGGAAGGGATTTATCAAATAATATCTGGGGTTACATTTTATTCTGGAGGGTCAAAACTGGAACAGACTGGTGTGGATTGTACCAGCGCTTAGGCTCAGATATTTGTATCACTTTAAACCTTACTGTCATTTCAAGGATATAAATAGGCTTGGAAAAATCAGATTATTGGGAGGATTAAATTGGAATCAGTGTCAGTAATAATCTATTCCTTTGTGGTGACACCAACTGAAAGAGGGAAAGTTTGGGGGAGGGGAGTAATGCTACACTGCCGATGGGTTGTGTGGGAATGGGGAATACAAATGAGGGGAAGGAGGGTTAAACAGCACAACTCTCATGTGGCTGGTAGGCAGGGTAAGCATAAGGACAGAGAAATCCTCCTTAGAAACAGCATTGGCCAAAGCCAAAAGCTAGTTACAGTGACGGAGTGTCAAAATACAGTAGTCATTCTAGTTTATCAAATTAATACAGTCTGTCTGTGTTCTGTGCTTCCCCACTTCCAGCCCCACCACCCACCATGCTCAAAGACCAACAAAATCATGGAGGAGTTTCTACCTTATTTCCTTTTTTTTTTCTTTTTAAATCATATTGCCTGAATCTTTTCCCTACAGTGTCACTCCCATTATCTCCTAACCGGGCTGGAGAAAACAGGCAGCACGTATCTGACATTCCTGTCTCTGGGGACTCTGGAGTATGCCAGGCAGAGGAACATAGTGTGGTCTCCAAGCATCAGCCCCTCCATCTCCATCTCAGTTCATGGCACAGCCGGCCCTCACTCAGCCATCCACAACTGCAATCCACGCAGGTGTTGCCTACATAAGAGCTAAGCAAGAAGCAGCTGGTCCAGGCTCTTTAACATTGCCCCAAATACATTTCTACAAGTACAATCAAATTTATTCCTCTCTTTTGGATCCAGAATGATTTTGATAGCGGTGACTTTAATTTGGTGACAAATTGCCTGCTGAATTTTCTTTCATCCTGAAACATAAGAGACCAGAGTACAGAAGGTACCTTGTGTTGTTGAGCAAACAAAGCATATTTAGACTTGTTTCCCACCTAGCCTTTTGCAAGAAAGTTAAAGATTAGGTTTTCAGTCAGGAGCTCTGTAAGTGAGATCCTGCTTCCCTGATAAGCCATTTTCTACTTAGTGCTTGCCCCAGGTTCACTCACCACCAGCTTGTTTAATGGGGCAGGACATTCCTCTAGGAAGGGACTAAGAACCATCATCTGTATCTGTCCAAGGGAGATTTGTCATTGGCAGCTGCTAGTTTTCTGCATGTGCCATAAAACCTACCCTTTTTGTCAGTTTTTCCTTAATGAGAAGAATGAAGAGATAGCAATATGTGCTTACAGCCTAGAAAACCAACTGTATGCTGGGCTGCATCAAAAGCAGTGTGGCCAGCAGGTCAAAGGAGGTGATTCTGCCCATCTTCTCTGCTCTGGTGAGAGCCCACCTGGAAGGCTACATCCAGCTCTGGGGTCCCCAACACAGGAAGGACATTGATCTGTTGGAGCAGGTTCAGAGGAGGACAAGTAGAAGTCTGGAGCACCTCACCTGTGAGGAAAAGCTGAGAGAATTCGGGTTGTTCAGCTGGAGAAGAGAAGGCCCCTGGGAGACCTAATAGTGGCCTTCAAGTACCTGATGGGGGCTTATAAGAATGATGGGGACAGACTTCTTAGTAGGGACAGTAGCAACAGGACAAGGGGGAATGGTTTTAAACTAAAGGAGTGTAGATTCAGACTTGATATACACAGGAAATTTTTTACGATGAAGGTGGTGAAACACTGGCACAGGTTACCCAGAGAGGTGACTAAGGCCCCATCCATGGAAACATTCAAGGTCAGGTTGGATAAGGCTCTGAGTGACCTGATCTAGATGAAGTGACCTGATCTAGATGTCTGTGGCAGGGTGGTTGAACTAGATAACGTTTAAAGGTCCCTTCCAACACAAACCCTTCCATGATTCTATGGGAAAGAAGGACAGTCTTTCATCCTTCCAGTGACCAGCTGAGTGGATGACGCTGGGATACGGATTGTAGTGCAACTCAGGGCTTTGATCATGTTTCAACAAATACACCTGACTATAAGCAAGGTAGTGGTGAGAAAAAAAGGAATGCAATGTTTCTTGGAATAAATAACACTTCTAATAACTACCTCACTTATACTGCCCAGTGACAGAAGCAAAAGTGACAGGGTAAGGAATTCCCAGCACTGTCGTCAGGTGCTTTCCCAGAGGTTACTTTCACTCTGTAATGAACGAATTACTTGGTTTTTTTACTGTTTAAGAAGCAAAGGTTGATATTTGGATTTGTGCATTTATAGCTCTGTCTCTTCAGAGGCTGCCTCGCAAAAGGTTCTGATTCTTTTCACATTTCCCATTGGATTTTTTTTTCCTAAATACATATTTAAATTTCTTCCTCTATTTCTTTAAATGCAAAATGCAAGCCTCTGCATCTACAAAAAAGCTCAAGCGCTTTTCTTTCTGTCTTTCAGCTCTGCTTCTGCTTTCCATTTATACTTCTGCTCAGTTAATTACTCCCTTATAATTATTTCCCTCTTTATTTACGTGGGCATGTATTTTCCCTGGGAAGCTGCTGCCTGGTCCTTGGGAGTCAGTGTAACCTGACTCCAGCTCTGCTTGTTCTCTGCAAATCTACTGGCGTTATGGAGCAGCCTTCAGCAATCAAAGGATAGGATCGTTGACTTGCTGGTCACTGGCTGCTGGGTGCCCACTCCCTGTTTGCCTGGTGCACCACAGCATCTGGCAATGAGCTGTCATTCCTGCAGAGCCTGGCCTCAGGTGGGCTGTGAGGCCAGAAACCTGTGTGGGGGCAAAGCAAGGGGGGCACGAGCAACTTGGGAGGGTGAGGAAAGTGAGGGCATCCCAGCATTGCAGGTTCCATCCCTTCATCTCCCTTGACCACTGCTCTTCTGCTGGGGAAACCAAGCTGGCAGGAATGGCAGTATGTGCTTCAAAGGGCTCCTGCCAAGCACATCACTGCAACTTGTGTAATGGGCTGAAAGTCTTGAGTGAGCAGTGATATATAAAGGAAAAGTCCTAGTGAAACTAGTGATCCTTACAGCTTTTCATTCCTAAAAATTTGAGGGTAAGGAAATAGCTGTTAGGGTAAGCAGGAGATAAATGTTGGTTCATGGCACCTTCTTTATTCAAGCATTTTCGGTGTGTCCCAGGGTTGCTGTCCCATAGGCAGGGCTTACCTTTCTTCTTCATCTCTAAATGGCAGTGCCATTCCTTTCTTCTTCATCTCTAAATCATTTCCAGCTTTCTTGTTGGACATCAATTAGAACCATCAGAACTGATCAAAAAAAAGGAAGAAAAAGTCTTACACAGATGCTTCATTTCAATATCCTTCCTAATTTTTTGTTTTAATTTTCACATTTTAAAAACTTTTTTCAAATACTTCTTTGGTTGTGAAAAAATTTCCCTTTAGTCTCCCATAATCAAGTAATAATAGAAACAAAATATGTCCCCTTCAATATCCACATTAAAGAAGTTTGTGCCTGTCCCTCTTGGGAATTAGCTGCTACTGTGACCTGCCTTTTTTTCATCTCAAATCAACTTTCTTGTGGGATCATATTAATTTCTCTGTAGTGGTAGAAATGGAGTTGCAGGCATTTGTTTTTTCTCAGAATCAGGCTGAGACTGAATCTCTGACCACAGCTGTGGCCAAGTTGGTCAAAGGATCTAGTTTTTCTGAGAAGCAAAGTGTCTCTTTAGTAGCAGTAGCCACAAGAAATTCTTCACATTAATGCCAGCGAGGCTCCAGAAGCTCCCTGCTTCTCAGCAGCTCTTGGTCCAGACAGTTCAAAGCTTTCCATGCTCTCTGACTGGTACACCTTCCATGACTGTGCACAGGCTGGGAAGCAGCACCTCAATTGATTTCAGCTCTCCCAGTTGCCACAGTTTGCTGGATTTTAGAAGACATCCTATGGAAAGCAATTCAACAGCAGCTGGCGTGCAGGCTCCAGGCAAAGCAGACCCAGGCTCTGTGGGCTCTGCTCCCAGTGCTGCTGGTCACAGTGCCAGTGCCTTGGGTCACCTGCTGGCATGAGGGACAGAAACATGATATGCTCCGAGATGGAGCCATGGGCCACTCCCAAGCTCACTCACTCACAAGCCAGGGTTGCTTCACAGCAAAGCACACAATTCACTTTTTTTCAGATGCCTCGCAAGTATGAAAAGGAGTGTGAGGGAGAGGACAAGGTATTCAAGTCAAAGGGTCCGAGCACTAGGGTGGGAAGAGCAGAATCCACACTCAGTAACATTTATGCTTATCTCAATATTGTACATGGCACTTAGTTCCTGTAGCAATTTGAACCTCATAAATACCAATGACAGATAGTAATTAGCACCCCATACATACCATCAACAGATGATCCTGCCACTAGGAAGCAAAAACAAGCTTTTCATACCCAACTGGCCAAGCAAGCTTGAAGGTGAAAATAACAAGAACATGTAAAAAACACTGAAAACAAAGATCTTTCCTTGGACTCAATATTTTGATGGAAACAAAGCCTAAACCAGCAGCCTTACACTAGCCTTTGGTTCCAAAATGCCCCAAGTCAATTTATATCTGGCTGATAAAAGGGTAGTTGATTGATTGATTATAGCCAAAGGCTCAGCTCCTAGGAATGGATGTTGCTTAATTTTTTTTCTGGGATCTCTTTGATCTCTGCTGGAGGTTGAGGAGCAGACTCCAAATGATGAAGTATTTTTGGAATTATATTGAGACCATTTCACAGAAAAGTCACCTTCGAGTCTCCAAGATTCTCTCTAGAGACACAGGGATGGTGGAAAACTTCTAGCACAACATTTTTATCTGAAAGAAAAGGAATATAGCAGATCTTAAAAGAATGGTAATCCAATCATATTTGGATGAACATTAAGATCTGGATGTAGGACATGAAGTTTTCTACACATTAAACTAAAAGCACAAGTTTCTATGAGGGTATGTAGAAGCAATAAAAGATTTACAGTTCTCTGTAGATCAGCTAGAGGAGACAGGCATCCTATACATGGCACATGGGAGAAACTTACCTTTTAATTCAGTGTGTTGAATTCCACAGCAGCATTTATTCCAGGTTAACAACAGGCAACAGTGGGTATGGCATCTGCTCCCTACCATTCCCCCTCTACACAGAACCCTCCCTGTCTCCCCATGTACCTTAGGATCCAGAGGGTCTTTCACCTTGTCCTGTCTGCCAGATTTTGGTCATATTTGCTAGGCTGCTGTAGAGCTCCTGCAGCCAGAGCAGTGGCTGAGAGTCTGATAGAATCTGGGGGTCTTCTCATAACAGATAGTGGTCAGCAGGTGAACTCACAGTTCAGTATCTGATAAGTGCTCTGGCAAAGCAAGTCACAGAACAAGGAAACCTCCTTCAGTGTAACTCTAGTAACCTCCTCCATAATAATATAGCAATGTGTAAGGGTCCACATTCACTGACTGTTTTTACCTGAGCATTAGAAAATACTAAATAGCATATTTAGCCAAACAAGAGCTTTCAGGTATTCTCTTTGGCATGCAATTGTCAAGGGCAGAGCTGCACATCAAGTTTGTATCTATGCTGAAACCTCTACTGATTTAATTAGAATAAAATGAATGAAGTGTAGTCATTATAATCTGCTTTGCAGTGACACAAATGTGTAAAAGCCATGTTCATATGACAGGATTGTCCAGATTTTGCATCCAAGTCTTTGACAAGAATAGCCAGGTTTGGGGGGGAGAAGAGGGAAGGAGGAGAGAAGGGAAGATCATAAAAATTTCTCAGCTGATATTGCTAAAACGCTTGGAAACAGCTGCTAAGTCTTTCACTGCCTCCACCCTTCCCAGAAGTCTCACTGTGGTAAATAATGTTGCACTTATTTGAAAACTCAGGTTTCATAAGGCTGACTGTGCCGGGGGGGGCCGGCAGTGCAAGCAGCACTGAACATCTCTGCTCCTAAACGCTGAAACCCGGCGCTCATGCCCTTTTGGTTCCTGGGAGCATCTCCGTTTGCTTTCAGAAAGCGGCTCGAACTTCTGCCTCAAAGTTAAAGCATATCGTGACAGATACTCTAATCACAATGTCTAAATATAATACAAGGGAAGACAATTTAAGAGAGCCGAGCTACACTTTTTTAAGCAACTGTCGGGAAACTGCCTCTGTAGCTTGCTGCTTTAGAGTAAGATTAAATGAATCAGTCTCACCATTTGAATGCGTGGGAAGTCAGAGACAGCAAAGTGACAACTAAGGATGGTTTATTTATAATTGGGCCCTCCTTCTGTAGCTGTTTGTGCACAAGTCCTGTGCACCAAGTACAAAAGTACCTGCCCTTTATGTAAAATTACTCACAAATGCTACGTGTAGGTCAGTAGATGCCTACGCTGGTTTGGCTGATTACAAAGTTCATGTAATTATTATTGAACTGTCTAGTGGTGTTTAGAAAAAGAATACAGCTTATTATGCAGCAGCTTCAGAGGCTCTGACTCCATGGTCCTTCAGCCAGGAGTCTTTCACAACAAGGAAGAGCCTGAGCTGGGCATTGCTGCCAGAATTCTGGAGGAATGGTGTAGAGACTGGGGCACCCCCTTGTGCAGCAGCTTTGCAGCCAAGGGCAGGTCTGTGAGGGCTGGAGGGCAGAGCATTGTTGGAAGTTTTACTAGTGGGGACCTTTGATGCTTAAGCTGCAGTTCCCCATTCCTTGAGATAAAACACCTCTGAGTTTAACCCAAAGGTTTCCAAAACAAGACTTGCCAAAGACAGGCAGGAGTGCTGTAGCTGCAGATGCAATCACAAGCTTGGGATAAATTCAGTAGTTTATGGTACTGTTCGATTAACGAGCCCAACTGGAGCAGCATTGCAAGGAGAAACAGGTTTTTCAAAGGAAAAATGTGGGTTTCTCATCTCCACCACCTCAGGATGTGGCCCTAACCTTTTGAAGTGTCATTCTGAGTAAGGAAAGGCAATATCAACAAATCTGAAATAAAGTTGCTGAGAGAAGGACCTGGGTGTGGCTGAGAGCAACACTGCTCTTTGCCTAGCCTCCATGTGGGGAAGTCAATGGAGTGAGGCTGACCTCAAGCTTTTATTCCTCCCCACTTTGGCAGGCTTAGCCTTTAGTCTGTAGCATCAGCCTGCCCCCCTAACTAGGAAATATTATTAAAATGGCATTAAATATTAAGAGAGACAACACAGCATCTCTTGCAGTGAGGGAGCTCCTGACACAGCAATCTTTTCCTAATAAACCACCTTGACAAACAGTTTACTTATGTTTTTATTTCAATTAGATGAACTACTCTGCAGTGGTAAGGGTGAGTGTGTCTGGGTGTTATTTTGAGAAGTAGTAAATATTTATTCGGCTCTCTCAGCACAGAATTGAGTGGGCAGCAGGGTCCCAAGACAAGACCTGATCATCACAATTGTTAAAGCCACAGTCACAGGCTGCGGCTAACCAACAAGGAACAATGCTCTTGTGTGAACCCATCACCAATAGCTTAGCTATTACTATTGGTACAGTATTAACAGTGATGGACATCATGGTCAGGTTTGGCTCTTATAGAGATCTGGGCTGGAGAAGGAGATAATGTCCATTAAGTAGTCAAATAAGTGTAAATACTAGAAGGGTTTCCCATCCCGCCAAGCTCAGTTCTGTGTTGTGGCAGGCACTGCATGTACCAGATATACTCCTTGGCCCACAGTGCTTAAACACACCAAGTGCCTGAACAGATCTGTGGTCAAGTCATGGACTCAGATCTCCAGGCTCCCAGCTGAGCAAGGGAGTGGTGCAAAGGCAGGAGTGGTGCTGGAAGACACTTGAAAATTTAATCTAAGCAAAGAAAATCTTCATCTCTGCTTTCTTGGAAACTTTGCCTGCAATTTCAAATATTTTCTGTTGACAGCATGAAAGTCATGGAAGAAAACATGTGTGCTTGTCTTTGAAACACTGCTGGTCTGCTGGACATTTTGGGAGGGGAGATAAAAATGTTTAACTTGGGAAAAGTAGTTGCTTTCCAGAAAATCCCTCAAAGCTCTACACAGTGCATGGCTTGGAAGCCACGAGGTTTCTGTCAGCACATCTGCACTTATCCCTGAAGTATAGTATAGAAGATCAGCTTAGGCTAAGTGCCACAGAAAGTTTTATTACTTTAAAGTCACTGAGTTTGTTTCATAAGGCCTGACCGAAATTTTACCTCAGTCTGTATAATTTTTTTTTCCCATTTAATAAAATACCTTTATTTGAAAAGGTTGTTTCAGAGGCTGAAGAATAGATTGCTGAAGCCATGTCTGAGATGAAACATAGCTGTTCTTTGCTGGTAATGCCACACAATGGGATTTTTTAAGGTGGAGAGTAGAGAATGGGATAAATAAAGCTGAGTGGTGAGGCAGGATATGTAAGTGGATCAGGCAGGTATTGCCCAGTAGGAATTTGGCTTGTAAATCATCTGGTTAATAACTCCATAGAGTCTATAATGATAGTTGATGCCTCTTCAAAAAGTCAACACATTTTGCAGAACCTCAGTTCTCCATCCCTCATACATTCCTCTACAGCACTTTATACAGTGCTGTAGAATCACAACCTGCCTCATATGTAGCTTTTTCTTTTCATACGTGTTGCCCTTTTAATCTGAAATAGTTTCCTCTTGTCCCTTTGACTGGTGTTCAGGAACAGATTTAAAATGGGCATTATATACAAAATTTCAGATCCAGAAGCAGAGAGTTCAGAGTGCAAGATAATTCCTCATGTGCATGTCTGCATCCATACAGAAATTATTTGGAGTCTGAAGAATGTGATTTAAAAGTCTGGGCCAAACTTTCCTTCTGAGTGGCTTTATTTAGAGATGCATATGTGTTCAGGGGCATCGTAGCATCCAGTACCAGTAGAGCCACACAAGCTGATAGGAATTGAGGACCTGCCCACAGGGCCCTGATGATGCCAATGGCCACCAAAAAAGTTGAGTTGATGCTGGAGACTGTCCTTCCCTTGGAAATAGCATTTCAAGTAAGGTAGAGTGTGTGAGTTGGAGTTTAGAGGATTCACTGGTAGTTTCACCAAAGGAAGCTGAGGAATTGCAAAGTGAAAACAGGACAAAATTTAGAAAGAGATAATTTGAAAAATTTCCTCTTTAAAAATTGGAAAAAGTACTGGGGGGAAAAGAAGCATGGAAATATCTTTGTTATACCCTGGATTGTTTTTAGCAGGAAATAAGGACTACATTTAATTTTTGTTGTGTAGAATGGGAAAAGTTTTTTTCCTTGCTCTAATTGTGTCTCTTAATACAGCGTTTACCGGTGGAATAATTAACAAAGCCTGCATCACAAATGTGATGCTCTCAGGAGCTAGGTGCTGTTGTGCCCTTTCCCACTGCACCAGAGTTAGGAGGCTTTCTAGTGAGCAGGAGTCTCCCAGGAATTTCTGAGCACAGAAAATGCACAAGTGGGTGCTACTGGCGATTTTCACCATAAGGACTTTTTTCGGTGAGTTTTTCCTCCTTCCAGCCAAGGACAAACCTCTGACACTAGCCCACATTATTGTTTGAAGACAGACTGAAATCTTGTGATTCTGACATCGTTTTATTTTTAATTTCCACACTGCAAATGTCAGGGGAAAAAATACCCTAAAAATTATACTTCAGAAAAGACTATAATTACTTCCAATTAAATCATGGCCCTGGTTGTTTGAAAGACAACCACAGCTAGAATTTCATTATCTGATAAGCACTTTTTCTTAATATATTTCAAAGTTTCTTTTATTAATAATAATAAGAAAAGGATCCAAGACCCTGCAACAATACCTGAGCCAACTGCAAAAGCTCGACGATGGGAAACTGTGTTTAACCCCTCAAACAGAGAGGCCACATCATTTTTAGGGCATTTATTTCAGTGATACTCCTAATGCAGAAGAAAGTTCAGAAATGTGATCATGTGTGGTGGTAGGCCTGGCTGAGGTGACCCAGATCTCTGCCTTCCCCGGGGCACTAATCAGGCTGTGCGCTTTCATCGCACCTTTCTGCCATCCGTGGTACCTGAAGCGTTTCACAACATCTGTCCATTGCCACACTCCCGTCTATATCGGGGTACATCTGCTGAAGCCACTGAGGCTTTATCAGCATCATCTGGTTTCACAGTGGGAATTAAGTCTTATCCCCCTGTATGTCTGCATCGTAAATCCATTTGTTACCCCCTGAAAGAGGCATTTACGTCACACGAACTGCACTGCGGACGCCACTGATGTTCAGACTGAGTAAAAATATCTGAGTTCTTACAGAGTCCAACTCGATGGTGCACGGGATAATTTTGTTGGAGGTTTTTGTGGTCTTATTTTGAACTTCAGCTATGACTGAGCCATCAGTCCTCAACCCCACTCAAGTATGCAGTGTATTTTCGCTGACTGTTTTCTGATGTGCTCAGGAGTCTGTCTGTATCATTTGCCACGCTGAAGAGGGACGCCTGGGCTTGAGGGAAGGGGCTTCCACAAAACACCTGCCTGCAAAAAGACTTGTGTGTGAAGGGATGGGTCATACTGAAGGGAGTAGAGTCTAGCAACAGAGCAGCAACAGGGTGTAAAGTCAGTTAAAATTATAGTCCCCTTCCCTTAGCATCCCAGACAGCCATTACCACAAGTGTTTGAGTTGGTAGGACCCAAAATCCCTGTCACAAGGGACAGGATTTTCTCCAGGTGAGAAAATCTCTGCAGAGGCAGCCTATAATGAGTGTTTGCTAATGATGATCCTTGTGGGTCACTTCCAACTCAGAATATTCTGTGATACTGTGATTATCAGTGATGTAAGGCTGGGAATGGACATACCATAGCAAACTGCCTGGGCATCCACAACTTGTACACAGGACAGACACTCCTGCTATCCACAGAAAAATCCTCCCCCAAATATTCCACATCACAGTGGCTAGTCTCTGAGCTGGTCTTATTAAGTGGAAAGAAATTAAAAATTGCAATTGACTCACTAGTAAAAATATGTGAGTGTACTCAGCAAATAAAGTAGATTCCCTGAGCACTTACCTAATAATTTTACTTTTAATTAAACTGTCCATTCCCTCACTGATTTACATTTAAAAAGAAAACATCTGTGTGTATTTCACTGGGAAACCTTCCCCTGGTGTTTTAAGAAAATATTTTCCTTTGCTTAACGCAAAATATTTGGGACCTGATCCTTACTAACAACATGCTGCCTTCCAGCTCCACCATGAAGGCAAACAGGTATAAAAGATTGTCACTGAATGGGATGTGCTCACCTTGTGTGATTACAGCCTTTCTCTCCTGTTTTTTCTTTGCGTTTTTTTTGTTTGTTATGTTGTTATTATTTTCTTAATGTACCTTACAGTCTTTTATTAATACATTCTTAGGCTCAATCTTTCCAAAGAAACAAATGCAGTGGACAATTAACCAAGAAAGCTGGAGCCACAAACCCCCTCAGCTTTCTTTGAGAGAAAGAGAAAGACATTGTATCTCAGCAGCAGGCACCTCTGCAAATGCCCCTGCCATGCTCTTGGCACAGCCAGGGCTTGGTGGAGGTACCAGAGAAGAGGAGGCGATGCCACCATGGTGTTTCTGGCTCTGAGTGACCAAAGGGCACCTTGTGTCCATTCACACAACCCCCCTAAAATGGGAATGAATGTTTTAAAACTCACCTGCCTTCCTTCTTATATCTTGACTTACAAAATCTGTATTAATTTCTAAGAGAAAAGAAAGAGAAGCCCAAACTCTCACATTTCCAGCAAAAAACAGTAACCTCTTCTACTCCCACTGCAGTTAAGTATCGGCTGAGGTTGTTACCAGTAGTCCCCTGAGACACCAGTCAAACCCCATGTGCCTTTCTGGAGAAGTGAGTTACATGCTAAGACCACATAGATTTGTGTATGGGGAGAAGAAATGGAGCCCCCTTGAGTGCCCGCCCAGTGCTGTTAAAAGGCCACCTCTCCTTTCCCTGGCTTAGTATCTGCCATCACCACCCCATAGCCATCGTGGACATAGGTGGGGATGCTGCGACCTTGGTGGTACATGATACTCCATGACACGGCTGAGTGTGCCATGTACTTGCACTCAGACTGCGGCTGTGTTTATAGGAGACCCAAATATGCAAATGGAGAAATGAAAAATCTTAAGATGAGACATTAATATATGCTTCTCCGGTGCTGGTTTGCCATCCTCTCCTGAGTGAAGAGACCCAAGAGAAGAAGTAGTCTGTTGAGGTGGGAAAGTCTCTCAGGATTCAAAATTTTAGTGACACCTCCTGCAGTCTCAGGCCTGCAGAGAGTGGATCATGATCTCTCCAGCAGAACGGCCTTGTCCCGGGACTGTTGCAGCTGCGCTGCCAACGACTGGCTCCTGACAGGTATGTCCACACCACGGTTTTGTCTCTAGCTCAGGGGCCTAAGGTGTAACATCCTTGCATGGATGCTCAGTTTTGGAGAGAATGGAAAGAAGGTTGTAGGCTCAGAGTTGGGCTGCCTCCACAGTGCATCCCCATCTGTGCACAGAAATGGGGATTGTGCACAGCAAGGGATTGTGCACCTTGGATCCAATCATATGCCCTAAATCCTCTTTGAAGGAGACTCTCAGGCAGAGGCCCCTGTGTGAGCTGGGAAGGAAGGCTGTGCCTAGCAGGGCAAATCCTTGCTCCCTCTGCGTGCCCACAAACCGCCAGCTTCCTCTGCGCACCAGGTTTTCGCAGCCAGTCTGGGCCAAGGTCAGGACCTGTTGGGGCTGGTTTTTGTTTACCGAATATGCTGTGGCCTCATTTGGCCACAACATTTAAAAACATGTAAGATCAGAACAGTCCTTGTTGGTGAAAATTTCCCTATTAGTTTTCCTATCTTTGGATCCATTATCAGCAGATGAGAATCTGTAATGTCCTTGGCGATACTGAACCTGAGAGGCAATCAGGAATTGTCGTCCTAGACCAGCCAAGTAGTCCATCAAGTTCATCACCTTTCCCCTAAAAGAAGCAGAATAACCTGTGCTTTGAAGGCAACAGCTTTAGCATTTGCCTATGTTACACGCAGGTTTGGCTGCTCCTGCATCCCTCTTGGTGCTCTACCCACCAGCCACAGGGCCAGGGACGCCACTTTCATGTCCAGGCCACACACAGTGAGTTCTGCAGACTCCTCTGTCGACCCCTTCCTCTTTTCTTCTGGTAAAAGGGGTGAGGAGTGAGTTTGGTTTATGTTTTAAGTTCCTATGCCATGCCAGCTTTGATGGACATGGAGTTAATGCAGACCCTAAGGGCTATGGGATAGCTCAGAAACAGAGGGAAAGAGACCTATCAGTGCAGTTTCACATAGCAGAGGCTGGTACCCCCGCCCCCATTCTGCAGCCAAGGAGAGTACGGATGATGTGACTAACCTGGAGCTATGCTGCAGCACAATGCAATGGCAAGAAGTGAAGCTGGCTCCTATAGCAGCCTGCTCCTCTGGTTTTGTTCTCTGCTTTTCTCCGGCACTTCTCTGCGGCTCTGAGACAGGGCTCCATGGCTGCTGCTCTGATCAAGGGCAAGGAGGCAGGCTGGGCTCAGAAGCGTTAGTAGCCTTGGAAAGCAGATCATGTTCTCCATCATAAAGAAGAGAGCAGCACAGAATTACAATTACCAGAAACACGTTTCAAGAAAATATTGGATTTTCTACTCGTGGCTAGAGCTGAACCCTGAAGGTTACCATGGCTGAATAAAAGAGGGGCGAGAAGCAAGTTCAAGTACTGTGCCCGTGTCCATCCGCACGCTTGCCCTCCACCTCTGGCCTGGACTTCCCCAGTGGGTCCAGCTGGAGACAGCACCATTTCTTTCCAAGATTTGACCGTGGTTGGTCTCGGGATCACTCTCAAAATGAAGCAGGGATGAGACAGGAGCAGGTTTTGCTCCCTCTGCTGTACATAGTCTTCCAGTGCCATCCCAGCCTACTTGGAGCCCTCAATCACCTCCACCAGTCCTGCATGGCACTCCTCGACACATTTAACACGTATCCTCAGCTTCATGCAGTAAACAGAATGCTAATGGGCCATGAGACAGCTCTCCTGTAGTTTCAGGCATTTTTCAGTGGAGGGAGAAAAATCATGCAAAACACTGAAAATACCTTGCTAACAAGAGGGCCCATGGGAGCCTGGGAATCACATCCTCCACAGCGCAGCATGGCCATCCTGCTCCATCGGCTGGGTCACCACGCTTTGCTCCCTGGCCTGCTTTTATCTGCCAGCGTAGGCACCCGCAGTATCCCGAGATGAGGGGCCAGGCTGGCAGGAGCACTTGGCTCTCACTGAAATCCACAAGTAAAAGTTACCTCTTGCCTCCTCCTTGAGACATCAATGGGAGTAGCCGGGTGTTGAGCCCTGCTGCGATCAAATACTGCGGTGGGAGAGGTCTGAGCAAGAGGCAGCGTTTTTGGAGACCAGCAGTAACTGCAGGCACAGAGAGAGTATGTCTTCACTGGTCCAGTCCCAGACTACTCATCTGCAAGGAGCTCCAGGCAGACAGATCCAGACGGCAGTTAATGCAGGATCACAGCCCGAGGTTTTGTTTCCACCTTTGCCAGAGGCTTTGCATGAGTCTCAGCTTCCTTTGCCCTCCTAATGGGTACCTGATGACTGACCTTCCTTTGTAAAGCTCCTGTCAGGCAATGGGGGCTCCTGCAGCTTCACCTACTGCTTTCCTGTATGCACTGACAAAAATGATGTTGGTCGGGTTGGTGATCCTACAGCACGAGCTCAACCGGAGAGACGGATCATTCAAAATAAAAAAAAAAGCTGGGGGGGGGGGAGGGGAGGGAGAGAATAGGCTGTCAATCTTACTTAGTAAACACTTCTTTGATGTGGTTCCTTTTTTAAAAAAAAAAACAACCAACAACCAAAAACACAACCTGAATCCTAAAAGCAACAACGTATGTTTATTTTAAATGCATCCGCTAAATATTTACACTGCAAGTAAGCTAAACGAAAAAAAAAAAAGATAAATTGGAACTTTTGTCAGTGAACCAGATTGTGAAATGCCTTGAGGGAATAGAAGATTTATTTGGGGAGAGGGGGAGAGGTAGGAATTTTCCATGCTATTGTAAAACATGAGCTCAAATTATATGATCCCCACAGCCAGTCAGTTGCAAAGCTTCAATCAGCTGCCTTTTTATTTTTTTTCCCCTTCCTCTCTTTTCTATAAAGAGGAGGGGGGGGGGAAGACAGAAGAGTTTCACCAACTTCTGTTGACTGTTCCTTTTTTCTCCTGATTGAAATGTGTTGTTAAACAAGATCCCACATAATCTCAGCAGAGGGTTTCTCTCGCTCGCTCCCGCTCCTTCTGGGAAGCCGCGATCGGTGCCATCGGCGCTTGATTATTTGCAAACTCCCTTCGCTGCTTTTTTTTTTTCTCCTTTTTTTTTTTTTTTCCTCCTCTCCGTCTCGGTCTCCGTCTCCCTCTCTCTCCCTCCGTCTCTCTCTCCCTTTCTCTCACCCCCAGTGCAACTTTTGCAGGCGCCCCGGCACACGCAGCCATGCCGCGCTGAGAGCGGGGGCACCGCGCCAGCCCCCCTCCTTCCCTCCCTCCCTCTCCTTTCCTCCCTCCCTCTCTCCTTCCCTCCCTCCCTCTCTCCCTCCCTCCCTCCCCAGCGCCGCCGTCCCGAGCCGGGGGGGCCCCGCCGCCCGCCGCCCCTGCCCGGCCCCGCGCCTCGCCTCGCCCCGGCCCCGGCCCGGCCCGGCCCGGCCCGGCGCCGCCGCCCCCCGCCCGCTCGCCCGCCCGCCCCGGCCGCGTCGGAGGGCCGGCAGCGGGGCTGGATGTGCCCGGCTCCCCCCGCGCTGAGGTGGGCAGCGATGCAGAAGGCAGGCGGCAGCTTCGCCTCCGCCGAGAGACACCCGCTCAAGATGGCAGATGTGTGTTGAGTTTGGGGGGCTGCGATCTCGCGTCGTTCGTGGCGGCGTTGCCATGAATAACAGGCGTCCTTGCACCGATGGCCCCCATGTACGAAGGTAAGCCCCGACCCGGCGCGCCCCGCCGGCACCCCTCGCCCGGTGGCGGCGGGGGAGGAGGGGGGGGGAGCAAGGGGTCCCCGGCCGCCCGCCCGCGGTTCCCCGTGGCCCCGGCGATGTCGCGGGGAGGCGGCGGGGCACCCCCGCCCTTCCCGGCGCCCGGCGGGAGCAGGGCGAGGCGCGGGTCGCCCTCCGGCTCTGCCCGGCCCCGCGGTCCCGGGCGCTCGGTCCCCGGCGGGGGGCGGTGGGTGAAGTCCGTGCCGGTGCCGAGCAGAACAATGAGGTGGACAGAGCTTGCCCTGCGCCTCCGTATGTGTGTGTGTGTGTGTGTGCCTGCTGCCTGCCTGCCCCTCGCCGCAGTTCGCATTTCCAGGACCGGCCACCCCGCTCCGTTCGCCGGTTTCCCAGGAGTTCCCCACGCCGGGGCTCCGCTTCTCCGGGGCGCGGGGACCCCGCGGGCAGCGGCGGCGGGAGACGGGGCTGCCGGCAGCCGCCTGTCAGCTCCCCCGGCTTCTCCTTCAGCCCAGCCCGGGCTGCGGAGAGAAGCCCAAGTGCCCCAACTTAGTTTTTTCCTTGTTAAAAAAAAATTAAAATTATATATATATACACATATGTATATATGTATATGGGGGTTGTGTTAGACCGGCGCGTAGTCCAGGGTGTCTGTTTAAAAAGAAAAATTCAAAGATGTATCGGGGTTTAATTTAAATCCCATCGCGACGCATTTATCCTCCCCCGTCACCCCTCCCGGCTCGGTGCTGCCCGGGGAGCGTTACATAAACCGGAGGGACATCCTCCGGCGGCCGCTCCATCCCGCCCGGGACCGCTCGGTCCGTGGCGGCAGAGAGCCGGGCGCGGAGGGGAGCGGGCGGGGGGGGCGGCACGGGGACACAGTACTTTCGTCCCCGTGGCGAGGCCGGTAAAACTTATCTGAGGAGGAAATCGAGCCTCGGGCTGCGGCGCCCGCTCGGAGGGCGCTCGGCAGGCGGTGTAAAGTTACCGGCGGCCCACCGGGTTATTTCTGGGCAGCCCCGAGCTCACCCGCGGCGCGGAGTTCGGACCCCGCCGGAGGCGGCCAGACAAAGGGGAGCGTTTTCGGCAGCGCAGGCAGGGCAGCCGGCCCTGCCCAGGCTCGCCGCTGCCGGGCACGAGGCCGGCGGAGCGCGGGGCCAGCGGGGGAGCGGGGGGGCCGCGGCGGGGCCGGGCCAGTGCCGGCGGAGGGGCCGCGGCGGGCCCGGGGTGCCGGTCGGGGCCGGCCCGTCGGCGGCGCCCTCTGGCGGCCGCGCCGCGCCGCCGAGCGGCCCCGGCCCGGGCAGCCCCCCCTACCCTGCGCTCGTCTCCCCTCCCCGGGCCGCCCCCGGCGCCTCCCCCGGCAGCGGGGCCCCGCCGCGGGTGGGGGGAGCCCGCCCGCCACCGCTGTCCCCCGGCCCCCGCCGAGTACCTGCCCAGCCCCCGCCCGGCGGCCCCGCAGGGCCGGGCCTGACCCCCCCGCCCCCGGTGCGGCCCCTGGCCGGCGAGGCCTGCCCGGCACCGCACCGGCCGCCGCGGAGCCCGCCCAGCCCCTCCCGGGCGGGCGCCGCCGGCCGGGTGGGTAATGCGGCGAGCGCTCTGAAGTTCGCTGCTCGCCGGGCCGCATCCGGCGGGCGGTGCGGGGCAGTGCGGTGCCCCGCGGCGGGTCCGCAGCGGCCGGGGGCGGCGGGAGGCGCGGGGCCTGCGGTCAACCCGGCCACGCTCCCCGCTTCCCGGCGCACCGCAGCGGGCGAGCGCCTGCACGGCCGCCTCCCCGGAGCCGGGCAGGGCAGCGGAGGGGAGGGGAGGCAGAGGAGAAGGGAGCCGCTGCCGGGGCGAGTAGGGCGCCGGCTTTCTCCCGAGGCCGCACCGGTGCCGCACCGGAGCGTGCGGTGGAAGTTTAGCGGTGCCTTAGAGCATCCTAACTTCGGCGGCGCCCCTGCTTCTGCCTGACTGGGAAAAGGGAGCAGATGGGGAAAAATGCCATGAAAGTGACCCGTAAAAACAAATTCCCCGCAGCCGATACGGGAGGGTCCGCAGCCAGGCTCTGCAGCCTTAAGCCTGGAAATACGTGAATATCCCAAATGGCAGGAGCCGGTAGATAGCGTAAAGGCTGACAGAGATTGTTTTATCGGTATTGTAATGCAGTATGTTTGCGGGTTAAATTGCTGCTGAATGGCTTCGAGGGAGGTGGAGGAGGGGTTAATGATTGTTTTTCGCCTCCTAGTTGCCATGAGAGGTCCTTAGAATTCCCTGCAATATTGCAGTGCATAGATAAAAACTTATCGCAGGGGATGCAATTTCCTCCTTGGAAGGAGGCGAGGACTGCCATCCTCCCTTGCGAGTCTCACGGTTTGTGCATAAGCAGACTGGTTTGTAGCCCACCTCTGGAGCATCAGGTACGGTCAGGCCACTGAGGAGAGCACGGGAGTCGAGGGGTTGGATCAGCACTGCGTTGCTTCTCTGCTCCTGCCCTTGACCGAGCAGTTTCGGTGGCACACGTGCACGCCCACCGCCACCACCGCAAGGCAGGCGAGGGTAGGTGAAACCGTATCCCTGCCATACCGATTTCAGAACATAGGCTCTTTGACAGAAAAGGCACCCTGGGAGGAAATGTGACACCTTCTAAGGCCTTATGAAATGGTTCCAGTAGAAATTTAAGTGAGTGATAACATAGAGCACATGCACAAAGTCACCCACCATTCTTGATGTGCAGGTGAGGGTGGTCCGTGCTTGTTCTGAGAAGCTTGCTTAAATACCAGTTCTGGGAAGCAGAATGGTGCCTCACCTGATATTAATAGGCGAGGCATGATAAATAAGTGAATATCTGGTGTGAAATCCTCTCCCACACACACTGCAAGCAGAATTTTCCCATTGGTTTTAAAGAATTTGGAGGTTTTGCTGTTGACTTCTCCTCTCCTGGGTTTTTCTCATCTTTTTTTAATTTTTTTTCTTTTTTTCTGGGTGCTGCAGAGCTGAGCAGTAAAATGAAGGACATAAAAAACATAACAAGTAGAACAAAACAGAAGTAACACCACCGAACAATGTTTGACCTGTTTTTTGGTTTTGTTTGTGAGCCGTACAAGGAAATGTGTTGGGATTCGAAGTGGACCTCATCAGGTGTAATCCTGCATGGCCTCTGCTCCAGAGATGGGGCAAACTAGTGGCTGCCATCCCACTGAGCACCAGAGATGCGGCTTCGTCAGGAGTGGCTGTGTTGGCTTCAGAGGAGAAGAATGGCTTGAGGCAGGCGAGAATCTGGTTCTCTGGACCCTCCTCTGGGCATTGTTGCCCTTGCTGTGCAAAATCATCACCTGTGTCCTCATCTGTGACATTTTCTACTGTGCAGAGAATAGAGCCAGCCTCTGTGGACTGGGGAGACCCAGTTTTAAGAGGGGGTCTGCTAGACATCAGCGGTGCCTGAGCTGTGGGTAGATTTTTGCCTAGGGCAGGTGCCTCCAGTTGTCTCTGGTGATTCCCTGGGTGTCTGGTACATGGCATCCTTCAGAATTGGGTGAAGAGAGTTATTTATACACATTAATCTTTATTTTCTAAACAGTGATTACCTCTGTTTTGGTTTTGTTCCTCTTTGCTTTGCTCCTTACTTATTCTTGACAACTTTTTTGCAACTCACGGTGTATTTTTAGCAGCCGCATCGGTAGTTGTCTATGTGGGTGGCTTATGGAATTAATCTGGTAATATTTGTAAATTGCACCTCACCACCGGTGCCGCTGCTGGAGCTCAGCACAGGCAGGGACCTGCCTGCATGCTCTGCTTGTCACACGAGGGGCTGGGAAAGCTTGAAAATCTGACCCTGGACTAGTCGTGGAGCAGGTCCCATTTAATGCCAGGAACAGGCCAGCCCTGCTGGGTTTTGAATGCATCCTCAGATCTCTTAAGGCACATAAAACTTGCTCATTACGCACAAAACTTGCTCATCAGGGAGGTGGCCCCAGTGAGGCGGAGTAAAGGTCTTTACCCCAAAGTTCATGCAGGGAGATGATAACTCAAAGGCACTTCCTGTTTATGAAATAATAATCAGAACTTAAGCTGTGTCAATGCTGGGACCAAAAGCCTAAGTTTTTATTTGCTCAGGATATGGCTATAGCTAGGATAACAGGAAGTCCCCTCCAGTTAAAATTATTGTTCTTATCGTGCTGCTGTGTCTAGCGATTAAGTGAGTTTGAGATGTAATGGGTGAAAAATACTGTTTTATTTTCAGAAGGGGAGAGAACACTGCTGGGCCCAGGGCCCGGGGTGAGCAGACAAAGAGGCAAACACAGTTACTCGCCACAGTCATCGGCCCTTGGACTTTGTGCATTGTGTTCCTCTTTATGGCTGTAACAGGTGGGGAAAACCCAGGTGGCTTCAGCTGGACACATCAGCAGGCCTAGAAAATGAGGTAATTTTTGTTTTCCCATCACTCAGTTTCGCCATTTACTCAGTGATTGTTATTTACTGCCCAGTTTCACATGGTGCTTTGAAACCACTGGATGCGGTTTCACCCAAACTGGGTAAGAGTTGGCTGTGCAAACTGTTCAGTGTAGGTCTTCAACTGATGAGGGACAGCCCAGAGACCTCCTTGATGCTTGTGAGGCTTTTGAACTTAGGTCAACCTTGAGAAGTTAGACTGCGTATTCGTAGGTGGATAGCGTACTTGGATGGCTAAATGAATAAGGCTCAGCTTTGACCACATTATAGCAATGGTACGTAAAAGTATGTGGATATTTGGTCAGGAAGAAAATTGGGAAGTCAGATCATGGAAGGATTAGTGACCTGGGCTTGGAGGTAAATCGCTGTCCTGATTGTGGACCTCAGCAAGTGGGTCCCAGGTGATGGTGTTAGAGCAGTGCTGCCAGATGGCGAGGTCAAGAGGAAGTGTAGTCACCTTCTGCTTGGACCAGGCTGAGACACCAGTATGAGGCAGATTAGACAAGTTCTTTCAGTTGTAGGAATCGAGGCAACTGTGACAGTGCTACCTTTGGACTTTGTGAGGAGAGTTTGCAAAGGCATTCAGTGGTGGGCTAACAGCTATTATGGTGTCCCCATCCCTGTGTCTGTAGTGGATAGGTAGGCTGAGACTGTTTTGTTTTTGTTTTTTTTTAAAGTTCCACCCTTTTCCTCTCTGATCCCACCTTAAGAAGATATTTTAAGGTCTGTGCCTAAATTTAAGTTCCCATTCAGTGCTGGTGACTTCATTAGGATTGTTTATGTCTTTAAAGCTGGCCACACGCTGAAGTACCTTTCTGACTCATGGCCTCTATAGCTTAATCAGTCCATTTATAAAAATGAGGTTGTTTCCTCACCCTTACTAGGAAATCTCTGCCCTCTAAATGTGAGAGGGCTTTTTCTTGCTTTTAGAAGGATAACTGGTGGATAACAAGAAGTGAGAATTAAATGCGATTTAGAGAAAAGGTTGTTTCTTCAGCTGTTTACATACCCTAATACAGACCTAGGTGTTTAACGGGAGGCCTTCTCTTTTAAAACTATTCCCCCTTGCAGTACAGAGTTCAGCTTTTGTTTTAAAAATAAACCCAGGTGATAATTTCAGTTCAGATAGGACATTTAGCAACTTTTCTGTTTGTCGTGCGAGAAGAGTAGAGGCATGTTAATGCTTCCCCCCCTATTAACAGCACAGAGCACACCTGAATCCTCCCTCACTTGGCCATATCAGCAACTGAGGTCCATCCTCAGGAAAGCACAAGTGCATGTATTTTGGGACCACTCCTGAATTCAGGTAGCCTTCTGAGTTGGATAATTTTGATAGTAAAAACAATTCTTCTAAGACCTGCCCACGTACGTGAGTGAAGGAGCAGCCTCTGTCTCCGTAGGCTGGCAAAGGCATCGCCATATTTCAAAATACCTGCCAGAGTCCAGATTCAGGACTAAAAAAATTAAAAAGCTGTAACATTAGGATTTATTTATTGAATGGAAGTAACAATAAGCTGTAATAGTGCATATTTATACAACGTTGTGTATGTTCAAGGTGCTATATAAAGAGTGGCTGTCTGATCAAGCTGCTGACAGAATGATGCCAAGGAACAGTCTTCTGCTTATTTACAGGATGTGTACAGAATAGCCAGTGGGAGGCAAGCAATCTCAAGATGTGAACCCCTTGAGCTGCTCCTGGGCTCGATTCTGATATAGGTCAGCAACAGCCACAGTCACTGAAACCTGCGGAGCTACACAAGGAGGAGCACCATCTCCCCATGGCCAGCATTAGCCTGTCTGTGTTCTGGAGGGAGGGAGTTTTATGCTGGGTGAAGGATGGCATAGTTTGCTCCCTTAGTTTTCTTCAGCATTACCCCTCAATGGGGCGTTTGGTTGGAGAAGCTGAAGCTCACTCTATTTACATGTTCTCTGTCCTGCTCACCTTCCAGGGCCTGTGCTGACATCTGTCTCTGGAAGGATGAAGTAAGAGCAGTCACAGACAGCTCCTACCCTGAAAAGTGGGAAAGGTCAGTCCTCAAGGCAGTGGTATTTACCAGAGATACTTGGGAAACTCTGAAGGCAGCTGTCTTCCCCGTTCATTATGACTTTTAATCCTTAAAGGTATTAGCAAGAACTGGAACAATGGTGTTACACAGCAGTACCCTGCAGGCTGACATCTCTTTCTGTTCTAAAGACTGACAGGTTTATCTTGGTCTGTGGGTTATGCTGAAATGCCAGAGAAACTTACCTCTCACCAATATCATTGAAATTTTAGGAAGTGGGCATAGGAAAGATTTCAAAAAGTGTTTCAAATGCCCATCCAGCGTGTTCCCTAACAGGCTTGTCCAGCATATTTCCCATGTATGGGGTGCACATCCTGCCCGGGCTGTCATCACTGCCCTTTACTTTGTCACTGAAAAGATTTTACCTCCTCATTAACTGCTCTGCTTTGCTTGCTCTGATTCCTTGTCCTTTTAACAGTGGGTGTGGGAAAACTATTCCTTTGTCTTTGTCATGTCTGTCCTTGGCTTTGTGTTCCTTCGGCTGAATCATATCTCAAACACATTCTTCAGCTCTTTCTCCTGTGTCCTGTTCCCTTAGCTCTGACCATCCTCCCATTTCTCTGTGCTCCCTTCAGCTAGTCCACCTCTCCTTTCAATGGCATTGCTAGAGCACAGTGCTGTGTGTTGGATCCTGTGCTGACCAAGTAGAGCAGAAGCATTCCTTCCATCTCCTACAGGCAGTGCTCCTGTTTGGTTTAACTTTTGCACCGTGACATTGTTCATCTGTGTGCAGCTTGTGATGTGCCGTGGCTACAAGATCCTGTCCAAGAGGTCTGATGCCTCATGAGCTGTTTTCTATTCTGTGTGTGTGGAGCTAGGCTTTCCTACCTAAGTGTATGATTTTTGTATCTGCCCCATTTGAGTTTCATCCTGTACCCTTCAATTTGTCAGGATTGTTTGAATTCTTATTTTGCAATCCTGCTTGCTGTCACCTGCCAATTTAAAAAGCACAATCTCTGTTTCTTCACCGAGATCAGCTTTGTTTTCCACTCTTGTCTCAAATAGAAAACACAGAAGAGATTGTTTCATAAAAATTAGAAACAGAACCTTGCCCACAAATATAAAAGAAACTGGAAAACACACAAAACACTTTGCATTGTTTTACACCTCCTATTCTTTTACTCTGGTGCTTTTGAAGTATTCCTAATAACAGTTGTATTTGCTGTAGTGGTGCCAGTGCCAAACAAAAACAGGACCTTACTGCACAAGGCATGGTATTGACATGAAGGGGTAGATAGTTCCCACCCCAAAGGGTTTGCATTTCCTGCAGTGAAGACACCGGAGCATGGATCGTAGGAATTGACTGGGATCTTTGGGGAGAGGAAATCACAATGTGTGGGTTTTCCTGAACATTTCTGACAGGGGTTCCTTCAGGGAAGGGAAGGGTGGGCTGAAGATTGAGGTGGAGTAAGGCAGTAGGTTAGGAACAAGAGAGAAGAGGATGAGAGAGAGAGGTGGGAAAGAAAGGTGAGAGTAAGTGACTGTAACGGGAGAGAGAAGTGATCCCTGAGAAGTACGGGGGCTGGGGCTGTCACAGACAAATCTGGCAAGAACAGAAAATTGAGTGAAATGCTGAAGATCCCATCTTGGACTGTTTTTGCAACTGCCCTTACTGATTTCAGTCTCTCCCAGGTTTTTTCTCTGCAGTTGTTTCTAACGTCTTTGGACAGGAAAGTGAGCAAGGACAGGAAATGCCACCTATATCTTAATACAGGCAAAACAGAGTGTCTACCTGGGGATTCCCCCCATCTGGAGCTGAGACTAGAGGCAAAACTGATGCTGTGGCATTCCCTTAAGATCTCTGATCCTGCTCACCACACTCAAGAAATTCTGATGGG
Source organism: Chiroxiphia lanceolata (assembly GCF_009829145.1). Taxonomy (NCBI): domain Eukaryota; kingdom Metazoa; phylum Chordata; class Aves; order Passeriformes; family Pipridae; genus Chiroxiphia; species Chiroxiphia lanceolata. The sequence continues at coordinate 57,145,908 of NC_045641.1, forward strand.
ACAGAGGTTATCTGAAACACCAGCACTTTCCATTGATCTGAGATCCTTGTGGTTTCCTCCCTCACTGCCGTTGCCCTTCCCATGACGGTGGTGTCTGTGCAGGATGAATTTGATCTGCCATCCTCCCTCCTCCTCCCCATCAGGAGGTGCATACTGAATTTTCCCTTAGCCTGCACATGATCCCTTTAAAGGCATGTGTGACTGCCCCATCCTCCCCATTGTCACGTCTGCTCTACTCTCACCATCAGTCCAGGTGACCAAAACAGGTACGAGCATGGAGGCACAGTCATCAACACCTGTGCTTATGGGTGAGAACCACATGTGCATCATCCTGCACACGGATGTGCATGGCCCAAAGGCTGGGCGTGTTTCAAGCATGAGGCTCAACATACTATTCTCTCTAGTAGCAGGTTGGGTATGTCAGTATGTTTGGCAGTGAGTCTGTAAGATTTTGGTTTTTCTCTTGGGTGAAGAGAGCAAGAAAAGCTCCTTTTTTCTTGTAGTTTGGGGTCAGGGTGTTTATTTGCTACTGGATGTGATCCAGTAGATTCAGTGTGTCTCTGCGCAGAGAGGAAACAGCAGAGAGGAAACAGTCTAGGAGGTTCCTGGAATGTGTGGAAGATAACTTCCTGACACAGCTGGTGAGTGAGCCAGCAAAGGAAGGCGCCCTGCTGGACGTGTTTTATGTGAACAGAGAAGGACTTGTGGGTGATGTGGTGGTCGGAGGCTGTTTTGGGTACAGTGATTGGTTTTCAGTTTTCGGAGGAGTAAGGAGGGGGCTCAGCAGAATGGCTGCCTTGGACTTCCATAGGGTAGACACTGGCCTGTTTAGAAGGCTGGTCGACAGAGTCCATTGGGACACGGTCCTGAGGGGCAAAAGAGTCCAGGAATGGTGGACATTCTCCAAGAAACAAATCTTAAAGGCATAAGAGCACTACAAGAAAGACAGAGATGCCAGTGCGTGTCCAAAGAAGGGCGATGGAGCTGCTGAAGGATGTAATGCACAGGTCTTATGAAGAGCAGCTGAGGGAGCTGAGGTTGTTTAGCTTGGAGAATAGGAGGCTCAGAGGAGACCTCATCACTCTCTACAACTACCTGAAAGGAGGTTGTAGTGAGGTCGAGGTTGGCCTCTTTTCACAGGTAATAAGCAATAGGACAAAAGGAAATGGCCTCAGGTGCATCAGGAAAGGTGTAGATTGGATATTATGAAAAATTTCCTAGTGGAAGGTATTGTCAAGCACTGAAACAGGGTGCCTAGAGAAGTGGTGGAGTCACCATGGACATGTTTAAAAGACGTCATGCTTAGGGGCATGGTTAGTTGTGCTCTTGGCAGTGTTTGGTTAATGGTTGGACTCATTGATCTTAGAGGTCATTTTCAACCTAAATGATTCTATGGTTCTATTTATTTTTACTTGAAGACATGAGGTTTCTTCCTAGTTACAGATCATAAAGGCATACAAGATGGTGGATAGCCAGCAAGCTCCCTGCCTAATAGCTGCATTGGTGGGGTGTTACACTTCTGCAGGGAATGTTACAGCAGATGATGAAGTGGTTTGATGGAGACTTGGACTCTAGCAGCAAGACTCAGAGAACATCCAGTCTCAGAAAACTTGCAGAATGTTTCAAAGAAAGTTTGTTTTTTTCAGGAAGGTCCTTTAGCTTTCCCAAAATATTTTTACTTGTAGGCAAAATTTGTAAGCATTCTTTATTTTTAAAACAGGGTTTATATTCTGCTTTTGTCTGCAAGGACTCCAGCACTGTTGATGTATTTATCTTTTCCCTCTTAACACTTGCTGTTCCTGGAACGTCTCCTGCTTAGCAGCTGTTTGTAGGTGCGGTTTTTTTTCTCTCCCATCATCATGTACCTTTCCTTCCTGTTCAAGGCATCCATAAACCTCTTGTAGTGACATCATAGCTGTTCCCATAGCAACAGATTATGATACTAGAACAGAGGATAATATCAAACAGGAGGAGGAAGAGATAAATTATGGTGTTTGTGTGTGTGTGTCTGAGGGCTTGATTATATTCCTACATCTCTTCCGAGGATGTTGTCTGCCTAGCTTCTCCTCTGTTTATCTTATGTGCCTTTTAAAGGTTAAGAAAATGTGAAGGAAAAAAAAGATCTGGAGGTCAGAACAATACAGACACGTATTTTTGTGGGTCTCTGTGTAAACCTGCTAGGCTGAGATTTGGTTTTTTATCTCTGGTAGCTCTTCTATGTCTCCTGAGAGTAGTCTGGAGAAAACTTGGAGGCACAACAATCCTGTGGTACAGCTTCACTTTTATTTTAATTACAGATTATTTATAGCCCCTAGCAGCTGGTATCCCAAGTCAAGGATCTCTGTGCTGCAGATTTTTCAGAAGATGGACAAATGTGGCATGGCATTGCCTCAGAGAACGCGCAACCTGTATTTGAGAAAGGTTGCAACAAGTGCTCAAATCAGCCAGAGGTGGTGGTATGTGGAGAAGAGGGAGAAGTACCCAGAAGAAGGATGGATATTGGAGGGACTGTCATCTCTAGACTGCTCCAGCCTGCCTAGAGAGGGTCATGGAGGAGGCGGTCTGAGCCTCATCCCAGTGTTAGCTTTTCACAGTGGTGTTTCTGGATGAGCTGTGTCAGTAGTGGGCCAGGGGCCTGGTTTGCGACCATCTGCATGGTTCTTCCATGGCTTCAGGCTGTCCCTCTGACAGGAGCTGACAGCAGCAGGATTGCAGAAGGGCAAGTGTCCATATTGCTCCATACTTACATTGGTAGGAAGGCTATCTGTTTGCTTAAAGTAATAGGCTGAAGGTGAAGAATGTCCAGTTAAAATGCATGGGGTTTTATTTTCTCCTAGGCAGCACTTAGTGTTGGCAAATTCCAAATGGTTTGGTGAGGATTTTCAGCAAGTCTCTGTTTTGCCTCCAAACGGTGGTAATTTCTGGCCATCATTACTACTTTCCTATTTAGATGTTTGTCTTCAGAAACTGGAAAAAAAATTCTGAGAAAACCCTATTGGATATCCTCATAGTGGATATCCAATAGTGTGTGTGGAACGTTTAATCTTCCTCTTGTGACAGAATTTCTAGGGAGTTAAATAACTAGTCTTTAAAATACCCGGAGTAGGGTCGTCTCTAACATGGAAATCTCTGGTGATGCACTTGAGCACCTTAACGTTGACAAACAGTTTTGATCCCATGCTGAGGCACTGTAGTGCCCCGGGGGGAATGCAGAGGAGGGATCTGAGCACAGCAGTAATATACAATTGGCTAGGGGAGTATGTAATGGGGCTCTTTCCATTACGGGAATTCAGCGCCGTGCTGCATGATGAGCCCTGGGTCAGCAGCGGAGCAGCGCTGGGATTAGGTGATGCCCATCCTCCAGCTCCCAACACAGCAGTGCACAGGAGCTTTCTGGTGTCTGCAGACTGCTGGTGGGCTTGTACAAAATACGTGTGAGCACACAACACCTTGACAGGAATGAATAGCTAGGTCATCTTCATAGAAGCTTATTGGGAGCCAGTAGGGACCACAGAGGGCTGGTTGGTTGTGCTTCCCCTGCACAGCACCTGAATGGGACGCTAGCCCCAGTTTCAGAGCGGGCTGATGGCATTGTCCTGCAGGGAAATGCTTCCATGATCAGGCCTCAGGGTGATGAGGCTAGGGAAGCTGGAACAAGGTCTTTTGCAGTTGGAAGAGAGATCTCAGCCTTTATGCTGAAGCCAAATTGAAACAAAAGGACAACTTTTGGCTACGGGCAGTTTGTGGACAGCATGGAGAAACACAGGACCTCGTAACTCCCTCAAGGCATGTGCCTGCAAAGGAAGTGGGGATCACATTTAATGATGAGTACAATTATAAATTCCTTCATCTCTTCTAGCACTATCACTGGCACCACCAGAAACGTACCTTCCCACCTAACTCCCCCTCTGCATTCTTTCAACATCAGAATATTTGTGTATTTAGCAGGTGGAGATAAGAAACAGGTTGCAAACCCCATTTTAAAATAGCTGCACCACCTGACAAGGATGTGTGAGACCCAGACACAAGCATACCCCATTGATGGTGACAATATTTCTCTTGAAGTGTCATTTTCTTATCACTTATCTGTGGCTGTGAGCACCTGGGTAACAAAAGTGCACCTTCCAAAAGCCTGTGCTGCCTGAAAGCACGTGCGAGTCAGAAGGGACTGCAGGTGCTGTTATTGAGCAGTGTGTGTGAGAATACAGGTGGAAGAGTGTATGTGTGTATATGTGGGACTCTTTCCATGTTTGCAGGCATGTGTAGGAGGGTGCACATATGTTTGTATGTGGCTTCATCCTCTATCTATGGAAAGACAGCATGGGCCTGATTCTCCGTAGAACTATTACACCGTTCTCTCAACAAATTTCATTTGTACCTGGGCTCTTTTCCACCGTGGGGAACGAAGAAGGGAGATTTATTATAAATATAAATTAGGCTTTATGTGTGTTTGTGAGCTGTCTTAGCCTGTACAGGAGGAAATATAAACAAGGTGAATGCAGGGTGTTTATGTGGAGCAATGCTGTGACAGTGTATGTGTTGGCAGGAGTGCTGTCTGCAGTCTCTGCGTAAGAGGTTGTGTTGCCAGTGTGAGTGTGGAAGACTGTAAATCACTGTGTGTTCAGGAAGGGACACTGCCACTCTGCCTGTAAAAGGCAGGAAGAGATTTTTGAAGCAGTGTGACTTTTCAGACTGAACAAAAGGGTTACTAGAAGTCCAAGCTTGAGAAAAATATCATCCAAGGCATTTTGACAGAGGGTGATCTGTAATGTGCATCCACTAGCTCATCACCATCCTGATCCAGAACAGCTGCATGACAGGCATCTTTCATGCATCTTCTCCCAGTGCCAAGTTTTGGTGGCCCAACTGGACCAGTTCTTGGATATCTCTTCAGCTCTGCTAATGTGTCTCAGGTCTGTCCTCTGTATCCTCTGTTATTTCAATCTTGTCTTAGTCATGTAGTATAGTTGGGCTCTGTATGCAAATACAGTATCCCCTGGGGAATCTGTATCCCTTTAGATGTGTTTACCATATCACTCACAACGTATCTAATGCAGGTGAGACCACCTCAGTAAAGTAGCTGTGTCTTTTCCAGTATCCCTGCTGGTCAGCACCTGAACCCTGGTTTTGTTCTTGCTCAACTGCAAACTCAAGCTGCAGAGTGTGGAGTTTAGGACTGGGCTTGGCTTAAACGTTATTTCATGTTCCTCCAAAATCATTGCTGTTTCCCAGAGGAGCACTTGAGTCATTATCAATCCTTGCATTTCCTTTCAGCCAGGAAGGGTTGAAGGGGTTTCAGGAAGAGGGTACTTTACAAGGAGATGTCTGCTTTCCCTTGCCATGCCCTGTCGCAAACAGACACTGAGACTCCTGCCAAAAAGCCACTGCCTGCAGAAAATAAAGTGGGAGGGAAAAAGAAGATGGGATGTGAGTGAATGGCAGGAGAGGGCATAATTTCAGGTGAGGATGCCTGATGCTTTTGCTACCCGTTACAATAATGCAGATGCTTTTGGTAACAGGGATGGTGAGCTAGGAAACATGTTTGCTAGCCACAGTTGTTACTTGGCATCACTGGAGCAAGTTGCAGGTCCTGGTTTTTTTGTTTCATTGTTGTTGGTACTCTGGTACTTGTCTCTTCTTGTTGTTGCAGGGCTTGTGAAGGGAATACTCCTTGGGTATTTGGAGTTCTTTCTTCTGTTCCTGGCAGCCTCTTCTGCTCTGTCGCCCCCTGTCTAGCCCAACCCTGTCACGTTCAGTTGTGCTTGGTTGAAGGTGACCAGCCCTCCTGAGGTGTTCATGACTGAGGATGTAGCACGAGCATCAGGAGCATACTGACTTCATGTGGGAACTGAAAACTTCATGTCAGACGTCCTAACCCATGGGCCAGCAAGTGTGGGGACTCTGTGGTCACCCTAGGGCTCAGGATGAGCTGTGGGGGGCCGGCAGGCATGTGGGAGAGGAAGACCACAGGCATGGTTGCATAGGTAAAACACTCTGTGGCTACCATGAAATACTTACTGAGAAGATGGATATTGGGAGTTATTTGTCTGAGGCAAGGGAATTGGGAGCCTCTCCTGCTGATTTCTACCCTCCTGCCTTGCCCTCCAGGGATGTGGGGAGGGCTGTGGGGAACAGGTGCTCCCCATCCCCTGCTCTGGCTGTCTGGGCAGATGGACCGCCCGCCGGGCTGCCTGCCAGTCAGCCTGTGGAGCACTCGTCCCCTTTTCAGCTGGAGGTGGCAACCCAGCAGCACACGAGAGCTGTGAAATCTAACCCTGTGTTGGGACAGGCTGCACTTAAGCCCCATGTAAGCTCTAATTTGAAGGCTTAAAGGGAGCTGAACTGTGACACTGAGTGCTGTGGCTGAACTTCACCCTTCCTGAGCTGTGACAGCGTACCACAAGGGCAACCAAGGGGCAGGACAGCCTCTGCATTCCCAGCAGGGCCAGGAACCTTCAGATGGGTTTCTTGCTTCCAACAGAAGTGTTGGATTTGGTCAGGTTTTAATCTGTAAATGTGATTAATTGTGGCTGGCAGTTCTGACCTCTGTGGTTTGCACTGTATGGCCAAAGAAGTAGTTGCAGTAACAGGCCTGTTCTGGCAGTCCGGCTCGTCTCCATACGTCTAGGTATGGTCATCCCTATAGTTCTGCTCTGATAAGTGCTTTCCATTTCCCAAGCCTACTCATTGCTTCTCCTGGCAGGCAGCAGGCTCAGCCTGTGGCTGGTAGCAGATAACAGCACCCCTGTGCCAGGCTCCTAAAGGCCACATAGCCACTATGCTGGGCCTCTGTTGGGAGAGTCCCCCACCTCCCTCTTGTAATTGTGTCCCCTTCTGTCCACACTTACTGTCTGCTCAGGGATCCCTTTCATCTGATGCCCCTTGGGGAGATACCTGGCTCCCCACACTGCTGGAGTGGGTGAGCTGCCCAGCTCACAGGCAGTCACAGAAGGCTGAAACTTGCTGTTTCTTCCTTTTTCTTTGCAACTGTGATCCTTGTTTATTTATTTGTAAGAACTGTTACTGCGTTCACTTAGGGTTTCTTAAGCATGAGATATCTATTTCAGAGCCCTGTCACTGCTCAAAGCACAGCCATAGTTTTAGGAAAGCTGCAGAGTGTGCAATGCTACACCTGGGCGTGGGAGGGAATTTTGATGAGGGGCATATCTGTGCTCAGATAGCTTCTGAAGAAGATGACCCCCAGCATCATGCCTGCTGTATTGCTGGGAAGCACATAACATGCATCTGTGTGTCCGTACTAGATCTGTCTGCAGATGTCCCTGGAAGCATCCTATGGTGTCCTGTCCACCTTCCTCCACCAGTCAGGGCTGCAGGACTTCGGTCAGTATGCCAGAGAAAGTATCACTCATGTTTGTCAACCTTTACAAGAAAACAGATTGTGATTAAGTCAAAGCTAAGGTTGTAGCACATGCTGGAGGCTGGAAGGTAACTGTAAATCCTAGGTCTCATTTGCACAAATGCATTTGGGTCCAATCCTAAGGGCATTTTCCCTTCCCTTACTTACGCCTTTGTTTCAGAAATATGTAAATTTTGTTTGCATTTATTTTTTCAAAACACCACAAAATGCGGGTGGGGGGCTTTTAAATTATATTTGGTACATAAGGGATAAGGAGTATTCTGGGTGCTTCACAGGGTAGGAATCTGTGGATGGTTGTCATTTATGTGTTGTTGATGGGGAACACTGAAGAGACTGGATACACCAGGAGAGTAGTAATGATTTTCGCAGTCTCATACTTGTAGGTCTGCTACTTGGAGACCTCTCAGCTTTCTTCTGGCCCAGCATATGAGACCTCACAGAATGGGTCGTGTTTCAGGTGTGAACCTTACATGCAGGGTCATCTGGTGGATAAATGTCCTGTCATGGAAGGGGTGTGGGCTCTGTGGCAAGGTTGCCGCAGGAGTGGGACGTGATGCTGGCCAGTTAGGCTCCTTCCAGGGCAGCAACCTGCAAGATGCCCCTACTTCTCTGAAGCGGCCATCCTTTTTGTCCATGGAGCAAAGAAGAGGGACTTGATTTATGTCCTGAAGATGTGGGAGGTACAGATCTGCCCGAGAGCTCATGAGGAGGCAGTGTGGTAGTGATTCCCAGATTCGCTGGGGGTCACCAGTGATGGCACATTTATGCTGCTGAAAGCCTTATCCCTAGCAAAGGTTTCGTTTATATTTACTAGCTGCTTACCAGATCTCAAAATTGTTAAAAGGAGCAACAAACAAGCTAAGACAGCCTGCAAGGCAGGGATGAGGTTGGGCTACCCCACTGTGGCTCCCTCTGGGCAGGCAAGAGGACCATGCTGGAAAGGGTGCATTATGGGAGCTCTGCACCAACATGGGTCATGCAGTGTGCTCTTGGTGCTCTGTTCCCAGAACTGCCAGTTCAGTGTCTTTGCCCTGCACTGACTCTCTAGGAGGAAGGAACCAAAGAAGAGTTGAAGGCTTGTCCACACGGAGACTGGCTGCTGGAGGAACCCCGCCAGACCTGCCCTTACTGTGGGCAGAGGAGAGGGAGAGGTTTGTGTCCTCTCCTGCCTTTTAGCCAGAAGGAATTCATGTGCTGGGGGGCTTCCTGCATGCTCCCTTGCTACACTGATGGGTTTCATGACACCACTCTTAGCACCTGAGGATAGGTGTGAAAAGGGAGGAGGTAGAGGAGTAGGAGGTGGAGGTGGTGTGAGTTAATACAAGACCCAGTGGGAAGCAACAGCAGGCAGTATTATTTCTGTGGTTTGAGCCAAAACTTTCTCTCTCTCTCTCTCTCTTTCTCTCTCACTCATTAAATTACAACTAATGCAAGTAGCATTGTGAAGGAGGAATTTGGGAACTGTTGTTCATCATCCAATTGCTTGTAACGAATGTGCTGCTCAGTGCCATAGCCCATAGCCTAGCTGAGAAGTAATTCACTTGGTATTTGCAGGCATGGCATGCATGCCATAAGAATTCCACTGTTAGCATTATGCCAGCATTAGCTAGGGGATATGAAAATAAATGATGAGCTATTGTTTTTCATGATTAAGTCCAGGCTTTTCGCTCATCCTGCTTTTTTCCTTCCTCCATCTGTGAAAGGAGGGGCCTCTGTTCTTTTCACTCTCAGAGCAGGCAGGTTGTGCCCTCGCTCATCCCAGCTCCCCCATCCCCCTTCCAGACCAGCACCCTTCTGTTGCTCCCTCCACCTGTCTCCTCCTGGGTTTGGACATCAGTGGCAGCAGTCCTTTAAATTGCTATAGGATAATTCCACAAAATAATATGACAATAGAGGGGACCTCAGCATTCTGTTTTGGGTCTACAGAGCTGTTTTGGCCTCACCATCCCTCAAGGGGACCAAGCGGTTGCACTGGCAGGATCAGACTGTGGTGGTAAGCTGGAAATTTGGTACTTTGAGGTCATCCACAAGCCTTAAGTGGCTCTTCTATTATTAAAAAAGAGGGAGAACTCTTGAGGCAGCTTTCAGTCTGGATGTGCAGGAGCAGAGCTGAGCAACCTCTGCTGGGGTCTGCTGGCAGTGGCCAGCACTTAAAAGGAGTTCGTAAGACAAACAGGAGACATCCGTGACCTGTACTTGGTGAGGGGCATCCCTGTCTAGTCCAGTGGGCTTTCCTGTGTTTCCTCCAGAGCTCTATAAGTGTGAAGATCTTCAACATTACAGGGGGGTGAGGTAGTTAAGTGTTATTTATCCCTGTTTTCTACTGGAGGTGACTGAAGAAGAAAGCATAGCAGTTTCAGAGATGACCCCTCTTTCTGGGATCATCAGTTCATGGGGCTTGTTTAAGCTGGCACACAGACACCCACCTGTGCAAAATAAAAGACTTCTTTGGAAAACTGGGCTTAAATATCCCCATGAAATCCCTGAACTGAGTCAGTACCAGCACTGTACAGGATTCCTGTGCTCTTAATCTTATTCTTAATCAACTAACCCAGGAAGTCTTTCATGTCATTGAGTTGCTGCTCACTCCAGTGGCCCCAGCCCATGTTGGCTGTTCAGCAGAAGGCCTGGCTGAGCTGAAGGCAGATGGCAGGGTAAGAGCTTGTGCTGATCCTACTGCTATTAACTCTACCACTCCTCTGCACAGCAAGCTGCTCTCTTTGAACATCAGCAGAACCATTTTTAAAAGCCCTGCGGGCCAGCCTTGTGTGACAGAATAACTCATTTTGTCAGGGAAAAAGATACCTTGGCAAACTTTTGAGTGGAAGCTGTCAGGGGTAACCTCAAGATGCTGGGAAAAGCAGCCATAGTCTTTGAGGGAAGACCAGCAGCCAGCTGCAGGTGTCATGTTCCCACTTGAGAGGGGACATGTGAAAGCCAATGCTTTTTTCTCCCGCGTTCTTTATTCATCCTCTCCCAGGAGCAGCGTACACAGCGGAGCGTTCTGTGACGCTGCTTTACACGTAATCATGGTTGTGAAATCCAAAGCTGCTGGGTCGCTGTACTTGTCCCACCCCACGCTGTGCTGCCGGCATATCTCGGCACACAGTGACCTTCAGTATGTTGTAGTTATCCAGGTATAGCCCTGAGCTGTGGGTCTCATAAAATGTCTCAGGCCAAGTAACTCCCTCCCCTACCAGCTGCACTTGCTGCCGTGCATGCAAACACACATGCAGTGCACAGCCTTTACCACCAATAGCATGTGGAGCTCTCAGCAGCTCACTTTAGGGCAATTGCAGTGTCCCACGTCTCAGAGGATGTGTTCCTCTGCCTGAGCTCCTCTGCACAGCCCTCTCACAGCTCTTGCAGTGATTGCCAAGGTCCTTTCCACTGGGAAGCAATACCTGCACTTGATTCTTCTCGAATTTTGCAATATGCATAAATGGGGTGGTGGTGACACTGGGCATGAAGCCATCAACTCATATTTACTTATGATCGAAGAGAGCAATTTCGGTTCAGACCTCAAAGGGCAAGCTGCTGTGTGATTTAAAATTGTGCTACCAGCAGAAGCATATGACCTCATGGTATGAAAAAGCAGGAGGAGATTAGCAAAGAAGTAAGCTTATAAGGTACACAAATGTCCATGGGGGAAAAAAAAAAGAAATATTAATAGAAGAGTCAGTTTGTCTGTTTAAGAGAAGGCTGGGGAAGTGACTAATTTGCTTGTTCTGTTGTACATGCAGTTTGATTCAGATGTTCCTTCTTTGATTCAGGCTCCCTCCTTTGCTTTCTGTACCCCCCACCTCGCCTTGGATTTTTCTGCCTTTTAGGAGAGAGCAGGCGAGGGAGAGTGGAAGGACTCAGTGAGGAAGGAGTTAAGGGAATGCTCAGTGGGGATTATAAAACAGCCAGGCACTTGGAAACAGTTAAGAAGAGAGAAGCAGATCTGCCAGGAGGGAGTGTGGCAGTGGAGCCTGTGGTTTATTTTCATGCCTCCCTACACAGTGATGCAGAAGGCTCTCCTACAATGGAGATGGAGGTAACGGCAGTGGGAGTGGGGTCGGTGCTGGGGTGGGGGTGTCAAGGTTAAATGGGGAATAAACTTACTCAGCACCAAGTTGACCAGCCTTCCCACTGATCCTTATTGATATGGTCTGCTCTAGATGGTTGTTCCCATTGTGGGTGGCAGCATGTAGCACCTACCGTTGCCTGAGGGCATGACCTTCTCCTTAGAGGCAGACATCCTCTATGCGTGTGGACATAGGGGAGAGTGGTCTGTGCAATTTTGGCATCACCCTGGGAAGGTCAATGCAACAAACTTGCTGTCTGCTCGAGCACAGTGTGGGCAGGTCTGTGGGTAAGCCTACGTGAGGGTGAGTCGCCTGTGAGGTCCTCTGTGAGCGTGGCTGTGAGTGGGCATCTTGTGAAAGGCCACCTGGCCAGGACGAGCCTTCTGTCATGCTCTGATGTGGTGGCTTTGAGTCATGAGGAGCTGTGTTTTCATTCACCCGGCATTTGTGCCTCAGAAGCCTAGTTGAGGCCTTCTGCACATCGCTTGACAAGGGCAGAGGCTCTTGGTCCTGGGAAGGAGAGGCTAATGCAGACCCCTGGAGGCAATGTGACCCGACAGACCAGGTTACTGGCAGGGCTGTGAAGAGAAGCCAGGTGGCTTCAAGCTTTCTCCATTATGTTCTCCACATGCCTGTGCTTGAGGCAGTAGCTAACCGCTTCCCAGTTTGAGGGACACTGCTGCTGTGATGATGAGTTAAGAAGTGACCTGAAAGCAGGCCCTGCCATCACCTCCTGGCTCTTCAAGTCTCTGTGTAAAAAATCACGGTGTTTGCAGCCACGTGGCTTATGTGGGGCTCTGACCACGGGGAGAACTGCACGTGTGCAACGTGGAGACCCATTTTTCTTGAGGAAAAAACCCAGATGCAACTACTGGAGCCAGAGTGTGTGTGGAGAGTGGGTTAGTCACTCTGCAAGTATCAGGGGCTTGCGGAGGAAATAGCAGGAGTTTGCTGACTAATGCCGATGATGTTCAAGGAGTAAATGAGAAATACACAGGGAAAACCCTCTGTTTCTGAATTTGGAAGAGAAAAAAAAAAGTGAGGAAAAAAAGGAAGGAAGATGTACAGAGTTACTAATCAGCCCCCAAAGTCTCTGACCTATATCTCCCTCCTTTCCCTGGAGCCATTCTTGAAATGAAAAATTAATAGAGAACAACCAGGTTTTACCTCCAGGGTACCCTTTCAGGCTGCCATGTACTGCAGGCTGAGACCAGTTGATAGGACTTTGGAGTCCCTCAGCACGATGCAGAAAGCAGAGTAGTCTCAGTCCAGGACGTTGCAAGGATGTCCAGAGAGACTGAAAGCGAGAAGGTAATCTCCTCTCTGGGAAGGATGGTCTCTGGCTTCAGATGGTTGGGAAAAGGATGTTGAGCCGACATGCTAGGTTAAAGTAGACCAGTAAAGAAGGATAGTCCTTGAAGTTACTGTAACTTTATCAGGGGAAATGGAGGTGAAAAGGAAAAAAAAGTATATCAGGTCATTAGCCCTCTGAGGGTAAAGTTCATTCTATATACAGAATATTCCTTCTTCCCGTTTTTAGTTTTTTAATGAGGAAAGAGAATCTTTATTTAAGAAGCTAAAACTTAGGGCTGTGGACCAGGAGGTTTCATTTCCCAATTCCATTGCTACCTTGCTCTTTAGGCTTGAGCAAATCACTTGGCTGTCTTCTGGGTCCATTTTTATCTCTGTAGGATGTGGATTGTGATACCCTTTGCAAAACATTTTTAAACCTACTGAAGATAGGAAGGGCTACATTTTCTGAGGTGACCAGGGCATGGATATCATGACAATAGCTGTGTGCTGTGAGGGAGGAGGAGGACTGATGCTGGAGGTTTCTGCCTGCACTGGAATAGGCTCTGTGCCCACACAACACACCCGTGGCTTTGGGCACTGCCAGATTCATCCTCCCACGTGTCATGGCAGGGATGGAACCATGTAGCCACTGAGTGCCATGAGGAGTGGTGTTATTACCTACTGTGGCAGCAGGGCTAGGCTAGCTTTGAGGGGATCTGAGCATATGTGAAAATCTTGTCCTTTACTGTCTCCTTATGCTGGATGACCTCAAGTTGGGTGCCCAGGACTACTAGCCTTATTTTATGTATAGGTCTGGATGCATTGGGTTGTCTCTGTTGTGTTCATTCAGAGCCTATCTCCTTAGATCTTGGCGAGATACCTCACTTACTGCTGTCTTCTGTGATAAATATCCTCCATGACTCTCAAGGGCTAGAAGCTGAGCCATCCGAACTGTCTCTGCATGGACTTCTGCCTCTCTAATATTAGGATGCCTTACACAGCTTGAGAAACTAGGTTATATAGCAGCTTTAATGGGGCTTTTTCCAGACACTGATTGACCTGATTCCTCGGACCAGCTGTTTTATTTATTAAGCAAAATAACAGAAAAGGAATGCATCTCCTACATAAATTTGTTTCATTGTGGAGTACGTTTAAACTATTTTTCTTTCATTAATTGATGTGGAGCTCTTATTTCATATTGATTTTGTAGATATTAATTTATGCACTAGGAATGAGGAAGATTTGCCTCTCCATCTAATCCTGTTTCTAGAGAGAGATTTACTTAATGTACAGTGTAATTTGTCTAATGTGCAACTTTGTATGTAGAGTGTACCCAGATTCAGCAGAAACAGTGGGTATAATAAAAGAGAGCACTGTAGTGCAGTGCTTTAAATCCCTCTGTAATTAAAAATACTAAATTAGTCAATGTTAGTGCAGTCAGGAGACATCACTAGCTGAAAAACAGGGATATACAGTGAGAGTTTTCAGTGCAGGACAGAGAAACTGGGTCTGTGTTCCTCTCTCTGTGGATGTGGAATGTGTTTAGGGGCAGAACAGTTCATCATTTGCCAGGAATACAGCTTGGGTGGCAAAGAGGAGCTGTCGGGAGTTACCCCGGGATTGTCCTTGCGTGTTCCCAAGGTGATGGAGGAACCAATTCTGCCAGCTCCCACATTGTCTCACAGTGTCGTCCAGTGTCGTGTGTGTGTCCCGAGTCCAGCACACACTTGGTGGACAGTTGCAGGGTTGGATTTTACGCTCCCACAAAAGTGTCTCTAAAATTACTTTATTGCTCTGAAGAAGGCTGGCACCAGCAGTTGGTTGAATTATTCACGCCCCCCCACCGTCTGTCTTTTTGTCTGTCTGTCTTTTTGTCTGTCTTTCTTTCCTGGTGTTAGCACAGATAAATCACCCCCTGAAATTTTCAGATGGGCTTTTATTTTTTTTTTTAGGAATTTGTGAATCTCCCTGCAGATAATCAGGGGAGGGATCAGTTTATACCAATGTAAGATTCACTAGCTCAGAGTACTGTCCATCTGCCTGTCCTATATCCAGCTTATGACCAGTGCTGCCTCAGTGCCTGACACTTGCTTTCTCTTTTCGAGAGAACAGGAGGAAAGGTGGGGCTTATTCTCAAAGCGAAATGCTATTTGGAATTGAATAACAAGACTTTGTTGTGCATTAAGGTTAAAAATAAATTGATCTTGTTTACCTGAACAGAACCAGGATAAGAAATAAAACTTTAGTTACAGTTTGCATTTATTTCAGTTTGACTTGATTCTGTTAGTGTAGCAATTCGTAGTAGTTTCTTCAACAACTGAGAAGAGAAAGAAAGGTGTATGTTATGGCAGTGACCTTCTGTTGAGGCCATGCAACAGCTTCCCTATTTTAAGACCTTCATTTTTAGTTGTTCACAACTTTACTAAACTTAAACTGTCTGGGCAGAAATTTTCCATCCCAGCCTCAGAATGCGTATTTAGAAAACAGCTCTTTTATACCTCTCTTGAATTTTTTGATGCATGTTAAATATAACAAATGTACAAAGAAATGAGAAAGCAAGCTTCCACATTAACAACTCAGTGATTTGAATGGTATATATGTCGGGGGCACCATTTCTTCTGTCTCCAAGAGCATCAGCCCAAACTTGGCTTAAAGAAATGGTTGTCACCACATCCTCAACAGGCAAAACAAATCTTTGAAGGATTTGTACCTAAGAGTTTCAATTAGGCATTTAAAATTAGTGGAAGCTTTTCACGTTAATCCCTCTGTGCTTTGGTTCCCTGCCCATGACATACAGATAATGCAGTGTCTTACTTTAAGAGGGCATTGTGAAAATACATTCCTTTATGTTTGTGAGACATTCAGTTACTCTAGTGATGCGTACTGTAGGGAAGGCCATGAGTAAATTACTAATTCCATCTGCAGAGCAGAGCGTGGCAGGTACCTGGTAAACAAGGCTTGGGGCCACACCTCAAACAGTGCCGAGAAGATGAAATAGGGACTGGGTGCTCGCTAGGTGAGCACTGTGTATCCTGCTCTACTGGGTGAGGCCGAGGTCCCGTAGAAAAATAGCCTGTGATTATGTGATTAACAGCTCTGCCATGGTACACAGGCAGGAAAGAGGGTCGAAGGTTGCGCAGGCGACCATAAAGCTGAGGTTTCCTAAGCCTTGCGTTCTTGATTTGCAGCTTTAAATAGTCTTGCTTTCACCTTTTCTGTTTTCTGTGTAGTTGTTTGGTCATGGGGAGTGGGCATGAGGAATAATAAACAGCCGTTGCTCCTGGAAGAAGAGACAGGGAAACGCCTGGTGCCATTGACCGTCAGAGAGGAAAAATTCTTGGTGAAGCCTTGCATCCAAGCATTCCATGTAGGAGCATGTGTGACCCTTGAGATAGAAGCACAGGGGTGGAGGAAAAAAGCAAATGAACCAAGATGTCTTTTTTTTCCTTTATGAAAACTGTTTGGTTTATGCTGTTTTTCTGTAATAATGCTCTGTACCATTAAACAGCAATGCCACAAACCAACAGACTTGCAAGTTATTTTAAGGAAGAATAAGATCACACCATTGCTTTTTCTGTGGGTCTTGTGGGTAGGCATTTCCTGGTTTTACCCTATGTATTCACTGCTCTGGTTGCTCCCTCTCCTGGATCCTGCCCTGTGGAAATCCCAAATCATACACTAATGAGACGATCATCTTTAAGCTTGGGAAAATGATCCAGCCCTGACTCACAGGCAGAATCATCCCCAAATCCCTCTGCTTTTGTTCACTTTCTTACACTTTGCTTTCCTCTCATATGTATTCTGCCCTCAGGTAGAAGGAAGTAGTGCTGCCCACAGCCTGTTCAGAGTTGTCTGTGGGAAGTAGCAGGGGAGGAGGAGGCTTTGGTTGAAGGTTTGCAGTAGAAATCGTGATAATGCCACCAGTGAGCAAGCTACTGGGTGGCTGGGGTGCACACATCAGCAGAAGTTTGCCGATGTCACAGTAGTGTCGGCTGTTCCTTCTGCTCTAACTTAGGATGGGAGTAAGCCTGTCACTCCAATGCTGTGGGGGACGTGGGAGTGGAGAGCAAAGATTGCCATGAGCTGGGAGATGCAAGAAAGTTGTATAGACACAGTGACTTTAAAGGGTTATATACTCACCACGCTGTATAAGTTGAGGAGAGTTGCTCATTTTGTGCCTACATTGTGAGTCAAAACTAGGATGCACATTTTCTTGAAATCCCTAAACCCTGAAGCCCGTGCACAAGAGCCTCTTCTTGCTGGGGTTTTCATAATTGATGTTTGGCTATTTCACAGTTGCTTTTCCCCATGGAGTTTCTCTTAAAAATGCCCTATATTTCTTTTTAATTTTGACTGTGCATGGCAAGTTTATATTTCAGAAAAAATATTCAAACATAATTTTTTGTAGAGCTAGGATGCCATTAGGGTACTTTTGTGAGGGAACTGCTTATTATTTGTGGTGTCCCCTGAGAAGCTGATAACTGAAGTCCTACCAGTATTTCCACTTTTTCTGCATGTGAATTTTCAGAAAGGTTTGTCAGGACAGGCATCAGTCTGCCAGCACTGGCTGGTTATTACAGTTGTTCAAGCATTAGGCAATTGTGTTTCAGCAAGCAACGATAGTTTCTCTTTCTCTTTCTTTCTCTCTTTCCCTTTTTTTGTTTCTATTTCTTTTCATAGCAAATGCCTTTCACATGCCCTACTGTTGACTTCTCCAAAAGGAGCATGCCTTTTAGCCAACAGCTTTCTGTGTGTAACTCTGAGCTGAAATCTCTCAGCTCTGTTGAAATCCTGGAGAAGAAGCTGGGGTGGAGCAGGTGGTTCTGCTTCAGCTGAGGGCCCAGTGAGGAAAGAACAAGGAGACCAGAGTCCCTTGGTCTTGCTTCAAGCAGTGTGTGTCTGCACACCGGGGCAAGCCCTGGTGTGGGTGTCTTTGGGCACCTCCAGGATGTACTATGGTTAGTGTGGATCACCACCAGCACCCCATCTCCCATAACCCTAGCAAAGGAAACACAAAGTTTTTTCTGGAGCAGGGATTTTGGAGGAAAGGGGCTGTTACCATGGGAGGGGCTTGTCTCCTCTGAAAGACAGTGTGGAACCGTGCAAGCAAAGGGCTCAGACACTGGAATGATGCATCAGTCTGTTGCCCTGACCTCTGGTGTTCCACATCCAAACTGTGAAGTGTTGACTGTCATGATGTGGTACTTTTTAAATAATCCTCGCTAAAGGGTGGAAAGTGTCTAACCCATAAAATCTCTGCATCCTCCCTCCTCTCTGCTCTGCAGAGCTCCTGGGGTGCCACAGCCTGCAAATGTCCTGGGAGGCAGAAGGTGAGGTAGTGAAGATAAAGTCCCTCTCTGAAGATCTGGTACATGTTAGGACATAGGATGCATTACTCCATTTCTGACCTCTGAAAGTGACCTTATTTTCATTTCTGACCTCATGAAAACCTCTTTGCCCGTTTGCCTGCCAGCCATCCCGGTTCCGAGTTGGACAAAGCACATAAGGCAGGGTAGATGGGATCACTTTTCTTTCCAAAAAAGAGTACAGGGCAACACAAGTATTTGTTTTGATTTATTCCTGCTCCCAGGTGTAATTATAACCTCTTGAGTTTCAGTGTAAAGGTGGAAGGAGATGTGATTGAATGGGGTTAAGTTTGTTTTCAGATTACATTAATACGTGACTTATATGAAAAACAACCACCTTCACACAGGAATGCAGGCAGTATTTGCACGTTGCCTGTGGATTTATGAAACATTTGGAAACATACCGTACATTATTTCATGAGACTTATTTCTTTATGCAGCAATGCTGTTTGCTTATTCTGGGACAATGACCAGACGTGAAGATATTAAAAACAAAATTAAAAAAAGAATAGAAAATGTTTGTTTCAAAAGTTAAAAGGGTCCCATTTCTTAACAGAACAGAAACAAAATGACAGGTCTTTCAGTACTTAGTCGGACCTTTAAGATATTTGCCTAGAGAAAACTCTTATTTATCATATGTTTATTTATACCTCTTTGAGAAAACTGTATTTGTCATATGTTTATATATACTTCCCTCTTTTTTTTCCCCCCTCTCTTCTGTGAAGGCTGTTTACACCGAAACAATATCTTTGTTTTCAGAGTTCATCTTCTCCCACTGCTCCTTTTCCAGCTGAAGTCACAATACTCAGTCTGTGACATCACCGTTGGCTGCCGTGACAACGGAGAATTTTCATTCCAGGTGGAGAATGTGCAGCAGCAGCAGCAAACACTCTGTTGAGAGCAGAGAGCGTATTTTTCTATGCATATTGCTAATCATGGAGAAAGAAGGGAAGGAAAAATCTGCAAGAAAATCAAATGTAGTTTTTCTGAGAGTGTGCTGCTGAGGTGGGCACACTTTACCCTCCTGTGGAGACTTTACCTTCCATAGGATTTCTTTTGAAATCAGTTAACATCACTTAACTACAGTTGACTACAGTTTATACACCAGTAGAAAAGTACTTACTTTTTTAAAAGAGAGGGTGCGGGAGAGGGGTTTAGTTTAGATTCATATATCACTGGGATACCTGAATTGTATCCTCAAGTTTTATGGAGTTGTTTTGCTTTTTTTTCCTACACAAACCCCCTTTCAAAACCAAGGGAAGATAACTAATACCCTGATACTGCCACCACACATGTGGTGGGCTTTCAATGTGTGAGTTGTCCTGCTGAGGTCAGTTAAGACAGTTCTTATGCTTAAACTGAGACACAGGCCCACATGCCAGTAGTGTGAGGGTCTTGCCAGCTGCCCTAGGGGAACAGTTAAATAAAGATTTTATAGAATATCTTCTGATGCAGACACTGTCTTGACCTAGAAAAGCTGAAGTCTCCAGACTAAATCCACCAGGAAAAGCAAACAGACTGGCCTTACACCTTTCCCCTTTGCTTTTGTCTGCCTAATTCATCTCGTGGCTCATAGCCTTGCAGTTGCTGGTGAGGCATGAGAAGGTGAGGCATGTCTGCAAGTGTTTGAAGGACTGTGGCTTGAGAGGTTACACAGTGAGATCATTAAATAGCAAGAGGGAAAACAGAATGGTGAAATGGTCCATATCCCTGCTGACCATATCACAATAATAAATTGAAAAAATATATGTACATCCAAAGTCTAGTTATGGTGACAGGTTCATTGTTGAAACAGCCTGTCCTGATGGTCTGCAAGCATGGATGGAGCTGTCATCCACTCTGAAGGCTGCCCCAAAGAGTAGACATAGCATGCAAGCCCCTCAGATTCACTTGTGACATTATTTCCATACTTCAGTCTCATGGCTGTACCAAGGGCTACAGGAAAACCTTAAGCAGGGAAAGGTGTTGCTGTTTCTCCAACGTAACTTCCCTGCCAGTGTGAGAGAAGCAGCACCTCCAGCTGACTAAGTACACTGGGAGATGTGTTTTCTAAAAGACCCTGAGCAACCTCTGCAGCCATGGTGACCGATGAGAGTAGCCTTTGCTACAGGTGTTTTCTCTCACTTCCAGCATCCTGGGTAACCCAGGCATTTGCTTGGTCAGGGTCCGGTGTCCCAGTGAGAAGAGACTGTGTCAGTCTCTTTCCCCTGGCACCTCACTACAGCCATTCTGAAGCATTTCTGAATTGTCACAAGTCAGGAGCGTAGATATTTTCCAGCATACCCTGTCGCATAACTATACTGGCAGCCTCAGGAGAGTGGCCATTTACCTACATCTGTGTTTTGGGATGTCTTTGGATTGTTTGTTTGTTTGTTTGTTTGTTTGTTTGAACAGGGCTGCACACGCTGTGTTGCTGTTGTGACAGTCCATATGATTCATGTCTTGCACAGTCTGACAGGTTTATTGTAGCTCGTGTGTGCTGAGCTGCACACTGCGGTTGTTGCACGGCTCGTGGTTGGTGCCAGGACAGCCCGTGGTGCTGGTGCTGAGTTGTTAGCAAGTGCCAGGACCCCAGAGGGTGATGTGCGTGGGAGGGCCACTCAAGAGAGCTGCTTACCTTCACCTTGGGAAGTGGAGAGGACATGAGAACGCTTGCTTGGGCTTTATTTTTTAAAACTCCTCCAGAAATAGCATGCTCTTTGGAGCAGGCAGAGCAGAAAGCAAGAGGGTCAATTTTGGGATCTAATGATGCTGTCAGGATCCAGTTTCACATTTATTTTCTGCCTCTGCTGCAGCGCGTGGAATAAGTTATCATTCCATTTGAACAGCTTGAAGTCTCTACCGCTGAGCCTTTAAAAGACTAAATAATAACAAGTTTTTAGGAACTGTAGGATCAAAACCTCATGAATTTTAGGCACTTTAATAGCTCTTGAACCTTTGTACTTGAATTTCACTTAAACCTGTTTTTACACCAGTTTACACCAGTTACACCTGCTTCTGTTTGACATCTATCTTCTTGAGGCTTAAGCATTACTCTGTTGTGGGGTTCTTCATTTCCATTCACTGATGCCCACCTGAACTTTTCAGCTTTTTTTTTTTCAATTTTTTTTTTTTTTTTGGCAAAAGAAATAGGAGTGCAGGTGCAGAGGGCTGGGAGCAGAGGCACAGCGAGGTGAATACATCATGGCCCTGATGTAACCCAGGGATGAGCTGGAGGGAAGGACCAAGGCAAAACAGGAGTGCCATCATTAGTTGGGAAATTCTGAGCAGTTTCACGCAAACCTGTTCGGTGCCGTCTCGCGGGTAGTCCCTGAGCACCATTTGCTGATGCTTGGGGCAGGTGGCAGGAGCGTCATCGGGAGCCTCCAGCCAGCAGGTTTTCTGGGTGAGCCACAGAGGGATTTGCACTGTTGATCTGCCACATGTGCTGTCCCCATAGCCCCCTGCTGCTTCGGAGTCCTCCACGCTTGGCTCAGTGGTAGCTCGTGGCACGAGGCTCACAGGGTGACAGCAAGCAGTGCCGAGACAGGTTTCCCTGAGCAGCTGTGCAATGAGACCCAGCCCTTGCAGGTCAGTGTTGCTTTTCCATGACAGCACAGAGAGAACAGGCATTTACCATAGAGATCTACCAACTGTTTGTTTTGTTGCAGAGCCAAATCTCGCTTGTCTCCTTTGTGAGTATTTCCATAATAGTTAATATTAGGGCTTTCTGTGGCCCTCGGTGGTTTGATCACTCAGCTACATTTTGTTTCCCATTTTTGCCAGATTTCCGTAAAGGGGATCAAGGTGAGCTTAGTGTTGCGGGATGCTGATTTTGTAGGTGCTGGAATAAATACATATCTTTTCATGTCTGAGAGTAATGTTTTGTAGGACCAAGGTCCCACTTGGCACTTCTAGCCCATTCAGGTGCCAGCAACGTGCATGATGGTGCGTGTTGATCGACAGCAGGTTTGAGAGGGCTGGGGAGTTGGGTCGGGATGAGCATCATTTGTTTAGTGCCCAAATACAAGGTTGTGGTGTGCCGTCCAAGTGATGTGTGGGGCAAGGGAGCATGCACTGCATCTGCTCACAGCATGCCCAACTCCTCAGGACAAGTCTATCAAGTCCTCCACTGTCCTGAATTCACTCATTAAACTTTTGTAATCACCATAAAAAACCTGCTTAGTAAATACATCTTCTGTGCCCAAAAGCACTTGCCCCACTTCCTTTTGTTCTGAAGATAATAGACATAAAAATGAAGTACAGACCTGTGTTCTTAAAAGGTCATAGTTATTTGCCTCTCAGTGAGATTGCATGTCAAAATAGGTCCTGTTAAGATTTGATGATACTCTAAAGGAATTGAATGAATTGGGACTTTGGTTCATAGAAGTTGTAAAATGGGCTAGAAATATCCCATGATCTGGAAGATGGAGATGGCCATCCCTTTTTCTTAATACAATGGGGATGGGATGGGGAAACTGAATGGAGAAGGGCTTTGGTCAGTTGCAGAACCAGCAGTCATAGAATCATTAAGGTTGGAAGAGACCTCTTAATATCATGAAGTCCAACCTTGGATGAACACCAACATGTCAACTAAACCACAGCACTAAGTGACGTGTCCAATCATTTTTTGAATGCTTCTAGGGATGGTGATTCCACCACTCCCCTGGGCAGCCCATTCCAATGCTTAACCACCTGTTCAGTGAAAGTATTCTTCCTGATGTCCAACCTGAACCTTCCCTGGCACAACTTGAGGCCATGTCCTCTTGTCCTGTTGCTAGTATTCTGGGAGAGGAGACTGACCCTCTCCTTGCTACAGCCTCCTTCCAGGTAGTTGTAGAAAGTGATAAGGTCTTCCCTGAGCCTCTTCTTATCCAGACTAAACAGCCCCAGCTCCCTCAGCTGCTCCTCATAGGAGTTACTGTCTGGATCCTTCAGCGGCTCCATTTCCCTTTTCTGGATGTGTTCCAGCACCTCAGTGTCCTTCTTGTAGTGAGGGCCCAGAACTGAACATAAGAGTTGAGGTGCAGCCTCACCAGCGCCAAGTACAGGGGGGCAGTCACTTCTCTAGTTCTGCTAGGCCCACACTATTTCTGATCTGGATGCCATTGGCCTTCTTGGCCACCTGGGCACATGCTGGCTCATGCTCAGCCGGCTGTCGACAAGCACCCCCAGCTCCTTTTCCACTGGGCCACTTTCCAGCCATGTTTGTCAGCACTTGTTTTGTGTTGTCCTAGTTTCATTTAAGGCATTCTTCTGCCTGGCTTCAGTTAATGGCTCATAGTGTCAGTGGTCTCCAACCCTTTCTGCCTAATGCACGGTTGGTTGCTAGGAGTGCTGCCGTCATCCACGTTTTAGTTGTGGATGTGATGACCAATTTTGTATTGCTTTCCAAGATTTGGCTGGATGACTCGGCTGGTCCTCTGGTGACTCATTGCAGTCTCCCATGAGCCCAGAAAGGACTAAAGAGGGAAGCATGGCTATTTTCAGCTATGAAAAATTACCAAAACCAAGGACTATGTCCACAAAAGAGTACTGCAAACATTGAATTAATTGGACATTTATACAGGGTGTAAACTTGCTGCTTCCCTTTGAAATTCTTTACCCAGTTATTGTGCTTCTGCTGAATCTAGTTTTCAGTCTCTTCTTACTTTATATCCATATGGATGCTGGAAAGCTCTCAGTGAGTTTTGAGTGCATAATATGTGATGAAAGTTCACAAGGCTTTTGGTACTAAATTCCCCTGGCTGGTTTTGGTTTTGGTTTTTTATGGCAGTTTCCCCCTCTCATCATTTCCTGGAAGTCTTGTGATCATTCTAGCAAAAACCATGGGTCCAAGGCCGTTTTACTCCCGAGTCATTCCTATGACTATGGCAAAGCTAAGATGCCCAGTGTTCTCCTAGACCTGTTGAAAGCTGCTGTGATTTGACTACAAGTTTTTACTTGAATGGAATCTGTTTTTTTCTGGAAGCTGCAGAAACAGTGGTGTATTTGCTCCTTGTGAGAAAATCACACAGAGCTTATTTTCCCAGAAACTCTTCTTACCCCGTGATTCCGTTTGGCCAGACTTCCTTTACAACTTCGTTAAAACCCATAGGTGTGGCTGTGGACAGGTTGTCTGTGGTATCACCAGCACATTGGTGATTCTGAAGCCATTGTCCCACTGTGTCTAGGCTGAATCCTTTAATTTTATTGCTATAGGAAAAGGAAAGAGTTGAGTATTCTGGGTTGAAAGCACATGGCTGCAAAAAAGTTGTAGTAGTGCCAAAGAGATGCTTATGGAAGGGATGCGACAAGTGGCTGCCTGCTGCTGGAAGTGCAAAGTGACATGTCAGTTCACAAATGTAGGATCAAGAGTGAGAAGGAGGCCTGACAGCCCCTTTAGCTAGTCTGTCATCTGCAGCCATCTCTCCTTCCTGGAGTGGATTTTTGGTTCTGTAGGTTTGGTTTCAGCAGCTGTACCGTACCTGTGAGTGCCGCACAGCAGTTACTCACAGTCAGCATAGACTGAGCCCAGCTCTCCAGGGCGTGAGGCCTGCTCAGGTGCCTGTGTCTCTGCAGGGTGCTGTTCAGGGTCTCAAAAGCACTGAGTGATCTGAAGCAAAGTTACACCAAGAGTTTCACTGTACACCTCTCCTAAGCTGTCACTTGCTTGGTCTTTCTTGCTTGAGGAGGAGTGTGTATGGCCAGGCTGGCTGTGTGGTCCCCCTTTCTAGCCCATCACAGTGGCAGCGTGCCTCAGGCTGCACTGCAGAGGGCATTTGGCATGTGTCGTACTGGATCTCCAGGTTTAGCTTCACTCCTGTCTTGCTCTAGTTTTTACAGTGCAAGAAGCCTGGCAGCCATGATGTTAAGCACTATAGAGCTGAGTAAATAAATATGTCAATAAATAATCATATCCGGCACAAAAGAGAAACCTGGGGGAGACACTGATGGTAAAAAGGGAGTTTTGCTGACACAGGTGGAGGTTTTTATTGTTTTGTTTCCCTTAATGACTTCCCTTGGTCTCATTTTTTTTCTTGTAGAGCTTTGAGGGGGAGTAGGCTGTTACTGGTGTCCCTGAGCTTCTTCATCGCACACAAGGGCTTCATATCCTCCTTTCTCAAGTAGATATCCTTTCCTGAGCTTCTGGATGTTTACTCTTCAAGGCTCTGAAATCCTTCATGTAGTTTATCCCCATGCCTAAGCCAGGTTTTCTTTCTGTGTAAGCAAGAGCTTCATACATCACCTACGTTGTCCTTGGCCCAAACAGAGCTTCTTCTCTGCATATTGATCGCTTAGCATCTCTCCTGTTAGACAGTGGCTGTTAAGACAGTGAGATCAGGCATGCACCACCAGCCCCCAGCCACAGCAGCAAGCCAGCAGTGGGCCAGGGAGGCAATCAGAGGCACTTCTGTGGGATTGCTTGGGGCAGCATCACTCATTTCTTTTGGAGATGATGAGATTCATTGCCTTTGTGGGTCATCCTCTGGCTATGCAAGTGCTTACATGTCTGTGTGTGCCTGAGTGCGAGCGTGCGTTTTGTGTGACAGAGGTCAGTACAACCCCAAAGACTGCAAACCCCAAATACAGAGTCATTGGTTTCCACAGATAAACCTGTCAGCACGCTATGTTCTCATGGAGACTGCAGCAGCTCCCTTTCTCCATGGTCTCATACGAGAGCTACTTGCCAGTCTTAAAGGTGAATGGATCAAGAGAGACATGTTTTTTGGGGAGAAATGAGATTTTTTTGGGGAAAAATGGGTCCATGCCCAAATCCTACACCCTGTGTCTCCATGATGGTCTTTGGTTTGGGCTAGTTGGCTCAGTCCACTGTACCTGTTCTGGTCCCAGCTCACTGGCCATTTCATGTCATACATTTCTGGGTTTATAGTTCTACTTTGGAATGCAAACCAAAAGCCATGGGTGACACCAAAAAAAGGTTTCTGACTGTTTGGCCATAACTTTGAGGATGTTTTCTTAGCCCTAAATGATGAGGAAAATGAAGTCTGGAAGTCAGGGTGAAAAATTCATTATGTTTCATTATGTTTCCTTGAGGAAGGGCTTTTCTCTTTGTGGGTGGGTGTTTTGTGTGCTGCTGTTTACAGAATTGTTTTAACTGCTTAAACTGAAGGTCAGGTAATCCACCTGCAGTATTCTTTCTCTTCATCTCCTAAAACACTACAGAGCCCTCGATTTTTGAGAGTGCTGTAACTCTTGTGTTTGGTCATTCATATTTGAAAGCGATATGTGGCTGTTGGGAGGTCAACAAATCAGTCTGTCTCAATTTTCTGCTTTGACAGAGCCCCGTGCCCAGCTTCCCCACCTTCCTTCTTGCACCTTCATCTTCCTTTGCAGATCAAATCCTGTGTATTCCATCCAGACCTCACCTGGGGCTTGTTTCTCTCCAATAGGTCTGTATCCTGATGGATATCAAATGAAGGGAGGGACTTTGCGAACAGGCAAACTGACCTTTTCAGCCCCACTAGAGCCTGATCTGAGTTTCAGATTTCGTAAACAAAGCAAGGGCTGAATGTCATGCAATGGCTTCTTTGCAAATGAAACACTTAGGAAAAAAATCCTGTGGGAGTGAGAGGCTGAGCCTGAGACTCCAGTAAGCCTTGCCCATGTCCTGCCTTCACAAGTAGGGTTGCTTCTAACAAGTGAGGTATGCGAGGGGCCAGTCATTCCCTGTGGTTTCACCACACTTGTGGGCCAGTTGGAGTCATTGACAGTACAAAGCTAATATTTACAGATGGAAAGTCATCCAGGTGGGGAGTCAGACATTGTGGAAAAAGCCAAAGTATCCTTTCCACTAGGCAGTTGTGGGAAGCCATGAGTTGTGCCAGTGCTGTGTGGCTGAGGGGGCACAGCCAGAGCAGCAAAGGGGAACTGATTCATTCTGGTCCCTTTTTGAGAGGCCTTGGTTTGGTACTCCTTCCCAGAAACTAAGATAACAGAGGACCGTATAGGATGGCCAGTGAAATCTGGGGTCAGGAATTGAGGAAGTCCTCTGTTTCCCCTGTAAGTTGGAGTGTGGTCAACCCCTTTTTGAAAGATGAACAAATGTGACCTAAGCCATGCTGCCTGGAAAGCAGATCCTTCTTTTTTTCAGTTCTGCTTTCAGGATGCAACTCTGTTAGCAAGTAGCAATCAGAGATGGAGCTTGTGGGAACCTAAAAGTTCCTGCCTTATAGACCTGTTTGGAGGTCAGATGTAGGGACCCACACAGACATTAAACTGGACTACAAGGCAAACCGTGGCCAGTTTCACATTTACTGCAGAGACTGTCTCGTATAGTTCTGCAAAGGGAACTTTGGGTGCTGTAGAAATGCCATGGTTACTGTTTGTTCCACTTTGTGACTGTGGAGGACATATGGGAGAGAGGAAGGTGGCCAGAACACATAGGCTGTTGCCAAACAGTCCTACCTGGCACATTGATGTGAGTGACTGCTTTTAGGCTCATCTGGCTCCATTTTGGCTTCAGGATGGGGAAACGTTCCTTGGTAGCACCTCAGGAGCTCATTTAAGCATGGCATTATATGAGCCTCAGTGTGTCGTGCCTCATTTTGAGTGGTGCTGTGGGTGTTACCGCAGTCTTCTGCTCTTTACACAGATGTGGTGCTGCTCGTGGGTCCCCCAACAGCCTGCAGCACAGCCCCAGCCAGGCACCCCACACTTTCCTCAGCTCTGCTGGGCCTCTCTCCAAGAAATCTCAAAGAGAGATTTCTTCAG
Organism: Chiroxiphia lanceolata; assembly: GCF_009829145.1. Classification (NCBI taxonomy): domain Eukaryota; kingdom Metazoa; phylum Chordata; class Aves; order Passeriformes; family Pipridae; genus Chiroxiphia; species Chiroxiphia lanceolata. The sequence continues at coordinate 57,173,708 of NC_045641.1, forward strand.
CAAAGCATTTTGTTACATATCATTCAGTTTCCTCCAAAGAAAAAGCTTCAAAGCAGGGCTTCTGTCAATCCCACCTGTCTGATTTCTTGTCCTTTTTTCCTCATCCCGTCTCTGACTCCCAAGCAGACTTTCTTCTCCTCTGAGGCCCTTGGGAGTACTGAGTGTTTGGTTTTAAAACTTCTTCCTAACTTCACTGACACCCACTTTCCTAAAATGTCTTTATGCTGACATTGTGCATAAGTTTCTTCGCACTCTCATTCAGACCTTGAAGGCTTTCAGTGCTGTCCCTACCTCTTTGTTGTTCATCACCTCATTTTGCTCTTGGGACTCCAGAAATGGTCGCAGGAGCTGTTGACTTTGCTCCCTGGCTTGAAGGACTACTGCTCAGTAAGGTGCATCTGGCAGGGCTATTGATCTGCCTTCTCAAACTGCAGAGACCTGATGTGGGCACAGCAGACTCCCAGGTTTCTTACTTCATGTCTGGAGAGCACTTTGAGGTCTTGGTAGAGCATTTGCAGTGTCATTTCATGATTTCTGTAGAGAGGGCAGTCTTTCTGTCAGCTTTGACAGATATGCTGAAGGGGGTTTACCTGCTGGGGTCTGGCTCTGTTTTGTCAAGGCTGTAGACTATTATATTGTGTTCACCTGCTGCCTTCATTTGCTTTCCACTCAGTGACATTGAGGTATCCTGGAGAGAAGTTTTGCACTATTCTAGTTGTGCTGGGTTTTCCCATAGGAAAAAGGGGTTACCTTCTGGTTCAGGGGAGAATGGACTTGACTGCTGGACTTTCTGACACCAAGATCTAGAAATTGGTGTCAGGTCCAATTGCATCTACAGGGAAGTGATGAGGCAGCCTCTGGTGAAGTATATTTTACCTGTGTTCTCAGGTCTTGCATAGTTAATTAACTATAATGTGAAACATAAACTAGTCACATGATTAACTGAGGAAATCTGTAATATCTCTTGTCATTACTGCAATTCACTCAAGTGGGAGATGGAGGTGGCCCTGAAAGAATTTTTCATGGAGATGTAATAAAGTATTCAAATGTATGTATTTGTCGCTGAGATTTTGCTTCATGTGTGTAAAACCAGGAATGTGTCAGAGGAGCCCACAGCTTGTTACTCAGGCTCATGGGCACCTGAACCCACATCAAAAAGATGAATAAGAATCGTAATGTTTCGAGATTACGGAAGATTACTAGGGTTTTGTGGTTTGCACAGCTCACATGCCATTGTCTAGTGAACCCACCAAGTGTGGGGAGTGTGGGAGATGAGGTTGGAGCTGCCTAGATGTCCAGGCTCCAGGGCAGGGCCAGGCTCAGGGTGGTGCTGCCTCATTAGGTCTGTGGGGGATGTGCCAGGGCTCTGGGTAGTCCCGTTTTCCCCCAAGCTGCTCATGAGGGTGGCAGAGATGCTTCCTGGAGCATATGGACCTAGCGTGGGCAGCTCTGCCTATCTTGCAGTCTCCATACCATAGCCCTAGGAAAAGAAGTGCTGCTCCATGGGTTCTGTGCACTAGAGAGCAACCATCTCCCACCACCTCAACACTGAAGATGTCCTGCATGGCAAAGCAGGTGTGTGTGCCAACTCACCAGCCTTCAGCCTGCATCGGTACATAGGCACTGAGCCTGGGCTTGCCAACTGCCCTGCTTCCCAGATGTGCTGGTTAGCAGTCCCAGCCAGCCCGTACCACATCTCAGCACTTCCTGTGCCCACAGGCAGGTGTGGTGAAGCTGGATGCTCAGGCGAGGGGACAAGATGGGCATGACTGGCTCAGAGGAAGAACTCCCCAGATTTTCCTAACTGTCCTCTTTGCCCTGGTCAGCTGAGAAGGCTTTCACTACCCAGCGGATGAGTTGCCCTGGATTTAAGGAGTTAAAAGGGAGATGAAGAAGGGAGTAAAGACGGTTTGTGAGGAGAGAGAGCAATATCCTGAGCCACGTGCCAAAATAACCTGCTCAGGCCATGATAGGGAGTAACTGCCTACACCACCTCCATGCCCAAGAGTACTAAGTCCTGGTTGATAATTTTTATCATACCTATAAAGGAAAGTCACGGTGCACAAAGTAAAATAGTAGGCAGGGTTTTGAATGCTATAAATGCAGGAGAGGGATATGTAGGAGGGCAGTCAGGGTGGCGGGGGGATATGGGGTTTGAAGGTGATGATGATGAGAGTTCTTTGGCCATTGCACTTCAGGGATGTGTATTTTGAGTGGGAATGAAAGGGAAGGAGGCAGATGCTTGGCTTTGTCCATTTGGTTTTGTTTATGGCTACTCTGTGCATTGAAAAGTCTCACTTTTTCGTTTGGCCATAAGATGTGGATCAAACATGGCAACTTGGAGCCGTGTGAATCCAGGTCTGAAGCGGTGCTGGGGATGAGCTTTATCCCATCTTTGAGACATCTTTGAGAGCTGCTGCACAGCACATAAGCATTTAGAAAACTACTAATTAGGATGAGACAGTTTTACTAGCAGGACAGGAAAAGCTGAGCAGGAAGGCAGGTTGATTTTCACCTGGAATGAAGGCTCCCTTGACATCTTCTGCTCACCAGGAACAGGAAGGAGCTGAGGATGTTGAGGTCTGAACTCCACTCTGAGGCTGTCTCCAAACATTCAGTAGCACAAGGGAAAGAATTTGTATAGCCTCCAGGGACATAAATTTTAAGGAGATTCCAAGTGGTACTGGGGGACAGTGCCTCAAAAAGGGGTACACAGAGGCCACTGTGAAGACATGGCTATTTTGAAGGTGCAGTACATTAGCCATACCTGGCAGATCCTCTTTTCATTGCCTTCTCAACCTGGGTGTGTATGTAGGTTTTCTGGCTTGTGCCTCTCTGGGGAGAAGTGGAAGATACTTATTTCAGTAGTGTTTTGTGTGCATCATTTATATGCTGAACACACACCGTGTGCTTTCTACAGTATTTTTCAAGCAGGCACTGTCGTTCTGGAGGCCGTCAGCAAGCAGCCTCTGGTTACAGAGCTCTGCAGGTACTGCAAAAGGTCTTGCTGCCTACTTAATACAGGGCAGGGGCTTGGTCTCTTGCCACCACAAAGGCCACACTTACAAATCAACAGTAAGTGCTAGGAGTAAAGCAGAAGAAAACATCAGTGACTTGCAAACTGTTCCTTCTTTAGTCCCCAAAGTGTATTTTTTGCCCTTTGGGGTGAGGTGGGTGGATAGGGAGCTTTACCTCATTTGCTTTCTTGAAACCTCTTAGAAGTACAAGTGAGGCGGCTGCATGATTTGTGTATGCATGCAGAAGAGGGCCATCTGAATTGTAAATAGCACCTGCTAAATTATTATTAAGTGAAAGCTGACGTGGGAGGAGTTCTCAGGAAAAAAACCCCTCAAGTCTTTTAATAAAAGTCGTTCCAGATGTTTTAACATTATCCCCTGGCTGCATGCTACATACTTCAGCTCATGTCGATGCTACGGGGAGTTAACGTGAGTCGTATCAAGGACAGGGAAGGCCCCATTAAATCCAGTTACTGTCAGTTGTGTGAGAGCTTTAAATGGCTGCACTAAAACTCATTATTAAAGAAAGGAACTATCAATTTTATTTAATGTACGGTGCCCAGCCTTGATTCTGCTCCCAGCCCAGAAACTTGCCATGCTCGGGGTGATATAAAACTTAGACCTGCACTCATCAGGATGAGCATTTAACTGTTGTAGAGTCCTGGCTGCATCCTGGCTGGCTAACTGAGGCTGTGGGGGCTGCCCTGCACCCCTGCCAAGGCAGGTGCCAAGCTCAGCCGGTATTACCACTTGCCTTAGTCCAGCCAAAGCTTTGGCTGGTGTAGGTGCGGCTGCTGAGCTGGGCTTCAGGTGAGCGGGAGTGCTCGGTGAGCAAAGCTGCTCGACCTGAGTATCCTTACCCCCTCTGCTCCTGGTGGAGAGCAGAAAGAGGAGGAGTTGGGTACCAGCCTTGGGCCCTTCCATGCAGAAAACGGAAAGGTGAGTGCTAGGATCTTCCTGCAAGCAAAGGGAGGTGACATGAAAGGCACAGTCTTGCACAGGAGGTTTCTTGTCAGACCCGGAAGTGGGGTTTTAAGAGAACTTTTCCGAAGTGAAACATTACATTTTCCAGCCCTCCATGGCTTGTGGCCCCTCTTGTCTTTCCAAGACCCCAGGAGTGAGGATGCTCTCTGAGGGCATCCCCACTGTCTCTGAAGCATCAGTGTCATTGGGCTTGGCTGGCATGGATCACCCCATTACTACTGGCGTGTTGCCTCATGGACACGGTGGCAAGCTGTTGTCAACCTACGTAATCAAAAGGCTGAAGTTGTAAATTATATTACAGGCTGTAATGAGGAATTTGATCCCTGTAACAAACCATCCAACTTTTATTCACATTTATTACTATTTCTGCTATTGCCATGGAGCAAAGATCCTTTTTGAAAAAAAGGACATGCCACCAGCACAGTTTGATTGTGTCCTTAGGAAATTTAGGGTTGTGTTTTTCTCGCATTAACTGCACAGGCAAATTTGCAATAAAAATTACTTGGCTGCAGAAGCCTTTTTTCCCATCGCTGAGCTGTCAATCAACCTGTAATTTCTGAGTATCGGACTATGCTGAAGGACTCACTGAATTGTTCTCCCCTAAAACCTCAAACATGAGAAAATCATTTTGAATGGAAGGAAGATTTCATAGTTCTTTTTTTAGGGGGAAAAAATACCTCTCCTGTGATGGGAAATAACCTCTGAGGAGAGTGGAATTGGCAGCAAGAGTCTGAAGTCCTCCCTTTATCCGCAAGAAAGCACTGCTTCCTCCACACCCTCCGTTTTTGGGGTACCAGTGTGGGTCAGTGATTTTATCCCCTATTCCTGTTCCCCTGCTGAGGCTGCCAGCAGTGTTTCAGAGACAGCAAGGGGCTGGTTGTTGATGTGGAAACCAGTCCCTAACAACAACTCATTTCACCAATGAGCGCAGGCAGCCATCTGACATTGACAGTGTTGAGTGACTGCTGACCTTGTTTTTAGCATCGGCTGATGTCAACTGGAGTACTGCCAGTTTGCACCAGTTGAAAGTCTGTCCCTTAATGGTGGCGATTATCCCGATTTTTACAGTGGCACTGAGAAAGTTGCAGCTGCTGCACTTCACATCCTTGACTTTAATTTGGGGTGCCTCGGTCGTTTCGTGTTGTCTTTAGAGGAGTGTGTGAGAAGAACGTCTCGTCTTGTTCTGCGTCATTTTTTCCCTTTTTATTTTGTACGAAGAGAGATTGCTCAAGCACACCATGGAATGAAAGCCATAAAGCTATAAATTACACCTCTGCTAGGTCCACAATATGTTACCAATTACATCTGTTACATTATTCGCGTCCAGGGGGAAAACATACATCAAACCAACCCCACTCTCTCCAGGCAGGTTGGTACTGTACTAGAAGGAACACTGTGACTCCTCTTAATCAGTGGAAGAACAAACACAGTTTTGGCTCACTCACATACGATCCTTGTGTCCAGGATGACAAGTTGAGTAATACTGCTGCGGTTCTCCGAGCTCACCACATGCCACATGCTGCAGCATTCGTGGCAGCACTGCCCTGTGGAAAGGAGAGAGGAGAGCAAGTACTTAGAGGGGCAGGGAGCTGGAGGGGGTCTGAGTACCCAGTTGCAGGGACCTTGGAAATTGCTACCAAGGAGGTTGAGTGGCAGGGGGGGTGGGGTTAAAAGGAATGACAGCAAACAGCATCAGAAATCCCCTTAGAGCTAGGGAGCACATCTGCAGAGGGGAGCACATTGTGGTTTGCAGGGCTTCATTGTCAGAGCAGGGTCAGCGGGGTTTTGTGCGGCGTGTTCAAGCAGGGGTGAGGGTTGGTTTCCCCATGTGTCCCGATGGGGGTTTTCTTCTGCGTCTGCCTTGTCCTCATAAATGTGTCACTGTGGCAGGGGTGAAGGTGGGAGTGTTGAAGCAAACTGGAGGGATTGCTTTGCTGGTTACTTCTTAGTAGCTATGTATGGTGGGTTTTGGCTTGCCACAGCACCCCTCTCCTGAGTAGTTCCTGGGCTTTGGGCAGCTGGGAATTAACTAGAAAATGGGCACTGGATGTGTTTAGGTCTGTTTGCTTCACCATGCTACTGAATTTTGTGAGTGTAGAGTAATCTTCATATTTTTCTATGTGAGTGTATAAGTTCATGCGTATGTGTGAGCCTATATGAGCTCCAGAAAATGGTCTGGAGGGGAGCTGAGTGTCAGATACTGTCAGTCCTCCAAATGAAGAAGTCATCCATGTGCATTGCGGATTTTGTTGTGGTTTTGTTATTGAAGCATTTATTCAGCTTTTAACTTTTTAAAGTTGAAAACAAGTCAAGGTTATGTTTGTGCTTAATAATTCAGCAATGGTGCCAGCTCAGCATATTGTCTTTTCCTTCCCTAGTCATTCTGGTTTATTAAAAAGAAACACTGACGACAGATAGAAAGGTGAAGGAGGCTGTGCCTTTCTGCTCTAACTCCTGTCAGGTGCTCACTCCTTCCCTAGGAATCCCCATGGATTTGTGTTCTTCACAGTACCTTTGTTCCGGTGGTACTATCCCTAACCTGGGCAGGAAAAGCTGGCAGCAAGTAAGGACTTAGAAGTCCCCTTTTCTGTGGACCACATCTTCTTTCTGAATAGACACATTTTCTGTGACAGTGGAATATTACTCAGAGTCCTCCAGTAAGTCTGTCTCAGTGATACTGTATTTTCACCTCAATTATGAAGTTTATGGGGTTGTTCTTTGGTGTTTGGGTTTTTTTTAAATAAAGATTTAGAAGGTCATTAACTCTTCTGGAACCAAAGAAGCTTGCATTAAAATAGGGTTTTGTCTTTTCTTTAAAAGTAAAGTTATATTAGGAGCTAATTCTGCCACGTGCTAATATGTACGTTGCTTCATTAACAATGCTGTTAATTTGCAGGGGATCAGTTTTCCAGTGATGATGTTGTCACTGTGAATAAGAATAGATGAACACAATTTTATAAATCTGGGAGAACTGAGAGCACACAGTAAAGCTCATGTTGTGTAACTCCTATCTCCACTGTCCCTGAGCACAGACCAGCATTGTGCACGATTCCCACACGCAGACTTGGCAAGCAATCTGAAACATCCTCTTCTTCTACCCTGGCTCCTCAACTTTATCTGTGCACCTCCATTTTGTCACAGTGTATCTCCTGGTCCCATCTTGACTCTCTGCAGGCCAGAAGCTACACAGTGGTTTTATGGAAATAAATGGAGGGCTTAACTCAGATCCACCAAAGTGCTTAATACAGGATGAGCCTGAGGATTTGAAATTTGGCTTCTGTATTTGACATGAGTTCTTCCAGAGAGCTAGATATATTCCTGGAGACAATGGGAATAGGAGTCTCTTTAGACAGAGGCGGTAAAAATAACATGTACATTCCTGTTATTAAAAATGAGAAGGGGGAGAGCAAGAGAACAGAAATCTTGAATGTTGTTAGTATAGTTCAATCAGAGGTAGTGATTTATTTAGAGCATAGTATTTTATTTCTGTTGAATACATATTTCTGGAAGAATGTGATTGTTACATGTGTGTGTCTGTGCTGTGTCTGAAGCCTGTGTCCCATTTCCCTTTCCTACCACTGAGCAAATGAAAAAAGCTGGGGATGGCATCCTGACACTGTGGTTTCACTCTGATGTTGTATTGCAGGTATGGCCTCGCATGTGCAAGTTTTCTCTCCTCATACCCTTCAGTCAAGTGCCTTCTGTAGCGTGAAGAAACTGAAAGTGGAGCCGAGTTCAAACTGGGATATGACTGGGTACGGCACACACAGCAAAGTCTACAGCCAGAGCAAGAACGTGCAGTCCTCCCAAGCAGCCGCCGCAGCAGCCGTCAACGCCTCCCTCCAGATCCCCAATCCGAGCATCCCCTACGAACAGACCATCATCTTCCCAGCAAGCACGGGGCACATCGTGGTGACATCTGCCAACAGCACTTCTGGTGTGGTTGCAGTGTCTGGGCAAACACTGGGCGGGCCACACAACCTGATGCGTCGCAGCACTGTGAGCCTTCTGGACACCTACCAAAAATGTGGACTTAAGCGCAAGAGTGAGGAGATTGAGAACACAAGCAGCGTGCAGATTATCGAGGAGCATCCACCAATGATTCAGAACAATGCCAGTGGGGCCACTGTAGCCACCGCCACCACTTCCACAGCCACCTCCAAAAACAGTGGCTCCAACAGTGAAGGGGATTACCAGCTGGTGCAACATGAGGTGCTCTGTTCCATGACCAACACGTACGAAGTGTTAGAGTTTCTTGGCCGTGGAACCTTCGGACAAGTAGTCAAATGCTGGAAACGTGGCACTAATGAGATTGTGGCTATCAAGATCCTAAAAAACCACCCTTCCTATGCCCGGCAAGGCCAGATTGAAGTGAGCATCCTGGCTCGGCTGAGCACGGAAAGTGCGGACGACTACAACTTTGTCCGTGCTTACGAGTGCTTCCAGCACAAGAATCACACATGCTTGGTCTTTGAAATGTTGGAGCAGAACCTCTATGATTTCCTAAAACAAAATAAATTCAGTCCCTTGCCCCTTAAGTACATTCGACCAATTCTCCAGCAGGTAGCAACTGCCCTAATGAAGCTGAAAAGTCTGGGACTGATTCATGCTGATCTCAAACCAGAGAACATCATGTTGGTAGACCCATCCCGACAGCCATATAGGGTCAAGGTCATAGACTTTGGTTCAGCTAGCCATGTATCTAAAGCTGTGTGTTCTACCTACCTTCAATCCAGATATTACAGGTAAGAGACTGGGCTCATGTAACATAACTAGAAGTATTTTACCTATGGGAATTTTGCTACATTCAGGTAAATGAATGAAAGTCATCCCTTAATCCTAAGCAAAGATGAGTCTTAGAATGGCTTGATGGTGATAGGAAAAAATGGTGTCCTAACCCCTCGGAGTTTACTTGCATTGAAAACCATTGTAAATTTGTAAATAGTTAAAAAATGTTGTAAAAATAGAGTTTTCCAGTTCCAATTTAGAAAGCCTTTCACCTCTCTTCTCTTTGGAAATGTTTCTAGATGAGAGGACGTCTCTGGAGAGTCCACATTTCTGTTCCAAGTAAATGCGTGTAGGTTCTTGGTGTCAGTATTACTTTAACCTAAACAATCAATCCATGTTTCAAATATGTCTTCCAGTCTTTACTCATATGTGAAAACAGGGATTTTACGAGAATGAGATTGACCCACAGGAAAACTGTGTGGATGCAGATGATGCTTTGTCAGGGAGTAGTTTTCACACAGGCTGTGCAGCTTGCTAGAGTCAATGGGAGTATTCTGGCTGGCTCCTGTCAACTCTCCTCCCAGCAAGCAGACAGCCTGGCCAGGCTGGAAACACCTATTGCCATGTGGGAAGCTGTTGGTAGAGCTGAATGAGTATTGTCAGTGATTTGGTGTTGGACTGAGGACTGGGTGTGGTCTGTTGATTCCCAGTCGCATTGCTTTGTTATGTGCTAGGATGGAGTTCTGAGCTCTGTGAAGGCGTGCCTGACGGGAAACCTGTGAACCAGCTATATCCCTCTTCATTCTGTTGAACAGTTTTAGCAAAGCAGCCTCTTTTCATAACCCCTGGAAGGCCATCCTCACCCTCCGTCTTGACTCCAAGACACAAAGTCTCTCCATAGATGTTTTCCTCAGCCCCTCACTTTGGTACCAGTCAGCTTGAGTCAACATCTCAAGGACTGAGAAAAACAATTCTGCTACATCAGGGGTGGGGGAAAATAGTGGGAGGGGGGGAAACAGAATTTATCTTTAGATAATAGCTGAATTTAGAAATGTTCAGACCATGTTTTTGTTGTTGCACTTCTGTGAAACAGGCAAAGAGGGATAACGCGATCCTTCTTGATGACTGATTTAATGACAATCAGTCCTGGCAGCATCCACAGCTCATCAGATGGGTTACAGAAAAACAGGGTAGTCGTTCTGTTTGTAAATAGGAAAGAAATCTGTCATACATGGGTAGGACTGGGGACAAAAAGCCAACATGAGTTAATAACAGACCCTTTTCCTACTTTAAACTTCAGAGTGGCAAAGCCTACCTGAACTCTGAGCTGAGAAAGAGTTAATTTTCACAGGAACAGGAACTTTGACAGTGTAGCACTGCAGCAGCTGATTTTTATCTGCTTGTCCTTTGCTCTGAAGGAGGCCGGGAAAAAATCCCCAACCCTAGTTTATACCTCAGAAGAGGCTTATTAAATGAAATATTCTACCTGATGACAGTCCCATCCTCCAGGAGAGACATGTTTCTGTGGTAAATATGCAAAAGCTTTTAGGATTGCAATTACCTGGCAGACTAGAAATAAAAAAAAAAAAAAAAGATAATACAGGCATTTTGTTGTTGAGTTATCTGTGATTCTGTGTTAGCAGCCTGGGTCCCTAGCTGAAAGACAGAAGGGGCAGCCAAAATGAAATATGTGACAGAAAGCAGAAATGAAAGAGAAAAATGGTTCATTCTCAGCGACAAACAAGGAATATTTTTGTGTCAGTCTCTGGGGAGGAAAAGGCTTGATAAAATTTATATTTTAAATGTTATTCCTGCCCAGTCTGAAGTTGCAACTTGGTAGATAATAAGTTCTATCTGTCTAATTCCTCCCCTGTTTTCCATGCCTGAATTGGTGAGAGGAGGGAAAAAGGGCAGCAGCTCACCAGGAAAAAAAAAAAAAAGAAAAATCTTGTTGGGTCAAATTACATCAGCAGGGGGCTGCTGATTAAGCTAAATTCAAGTCATGAGGAAAATTTATATTCTTCATTTTCTGATAGGGAAAAATACAGCACAGAGTGAAGACCCCTTCCACTCCAAAGAGAAGGAACTTTCATGCTAGGGGAAACACTGGGCTTTATAAAGATTTCATGTGTCTTCCATTTAATTTACACTTGTTCTGCTTGCTAGAGTATGAAAGACAAGGGGATGACTTCAAGAAATGGCACATTTAAGCTGAATGTGAAGGAAAAGCTTCCTCAGAGTAGTAAAACCTCTCAGACTCTAAGCAGTCGTGCCAAAGAAGTGACAGAAGCCCTGTGCCTCATGCATTTAAGGAAAGATGAGGCAGAGCACTGGGGAATATAATGTAGAGTTTGAATCTCAGCTGGAGTTTTTTTATCATGGACTTTTGGGAGCAAATTCCTAAGTTGTCCCCATATTTTATTAACAACTTGCTTTTTCTTTTCTGTATCACTACTTTTGAGACTGTGATGGCTAAATCCTTTCAAGGGTTGAAAGGTGTTTGGGATCCTGCTCATTTTCAGGGCAATATAAGGCCTTTCCTCTTCTCCCAGAGGTGGGAGACAAAAGTATCTTTAAACAGTGTTCTTTCTTGACCTGAATCTGCATAAACTAAGAGAAGCCCCATGGCTGCTTGCAGACTTTACATGAGTGATTTGCCATTGCTGCCACATAACATGCTCTGAAGATGACCCAGATCCTTCAGCCCATTTCGTGTGGGAGGGATGGATTGGAACTGCTGGTGCTGCTTGGGTACCCTCACTCGGTGCACCAAACTCAGCAATGTTTCTGTCCCACTAGGGATATTTCTAAGCAAGTACTCTCTGGAAGAATGGTGATGGCATTAAGGTGGCAGAGTGGTATGGACCAAAAATATCATCAAAATGTCTAACAGAATTTAGCTCCCAACCCTCTCAGAGGATATAGCCAGCTCCAGGCTAGATCTGGTGCCATAATTGATACTCTGGAGATCTTTCACTCTTGCTTCTGGGCCCATAGAGGGGCCCAAGGCAAAGCATAACATGGCAGCCTAAGGTGGGCCTTGCAGGAACTCCCTCACTGCCAAGAATCCCTCTCTGGGAGGGCAGCGCCATCATGTCACCAGTGCAGCCTCAGGCCTCTGGTGAAGGGAATAAGCCCCAGCAGGGTCACACCATGGGCCCTGCCCTGACATGACAAAGAACATTACAGCTGCAGTCTGTGGTCATCTGAATGGGTGGTGCTGTGAAGAGGATAATCCTCCTTCTGCCCACCCATCTTCAGCCTCTGGTGAAAAACTTGCTGTGGTGCAGTATTTCTCACGTGGCATCCTTAACCATTGCCTGTAGTACCTGACTGGTGGCTGTCCAAACGTCCCTTGCTTGGGACAGGGGTCCCAGCCTTCCCCTCGGTCACCATAGTCCTTCGTCTTGTCCCTTATCACCAGCTGCATCAGCCTGGGCCTGATCATTGACCCTTCATGGGGGTACATGGTGATGCAGCCATGGTCTGGAGGTGCCTGTGTGAGGAACTGAAGCTGCCCAGGGGAGGCTGCTCTGCCCAGCTCGCAGTGCAGGAGCAGGGCTCTCCAACTGGCAGTTTAACCAGACAATTTCTTAAGCTATAAATGAAGCCCTGTTCACGGAGCAACTGATCAAAAATCTATGACAGCTGCTGCGTCACAGGGTATCTTCCTGGGATTTTATTTTTTTCTTTGCTTTTTCATGCTGCAGTTTGAAGGGGAGATCACTGAGGTAGTCTCTATGATCTCCATTTTGCAGAGAGTCAGAGAGATGAATGACCAGAGAGATCCCTCCTGGGTTGATAAGCTATGTATGGACAGCTTCCTGGGAAAACCCATATCTTGAGAAATACAGGGCTCAGGCTGCAACAGATGTCCCCTTGATAGAGCCCCTATTCATGTACCCAGGGTGGAAGAGGGCGGTACTACCCTCTGGGAGGTGGGGGTGGTTGGGGTGGCGGGGAGATCTGTGGTCCTCCCTTGCTGGAACCAGAGTGGTTTTCTATCATGGGGTGGCAGCGCCAGGATGCTCGAAACAGTTGGGCTGCTCGTGGGGGCACTATCACTATGTTACTTTGCCCTCTTGGCTTTTCTTTGCTGTTCAGCTGAAACAGCTGCTGTGTTGGCACCTCAGGGATGATAATGTTCCGCTAATTAATGGCGTAATCACCTTACGAGATTTAAGTCTTTTAGAATTTGCAAAATATTGCAGATATAAAATAGTGGCTGTCACCTCTGCACTATTAGTGGATAAATGTAGGTTAGGTTCCTTGTTTTCAAAAGGCTTTGGTATGTGGCGTGTCTGGCTCGAGTTGGGATGTCTGCTTTGTAGGTAAGTGGCCTTTGATGAAATGTTTGGATAACAGAGAATGAAGCTGAGTATCAGTTTGAAGAGGTGTTTATCAGTCTAGTTTCAGACTCTGCAAGAAAATATGCAGGCATAAAGGCTACGTGCATGTTGTCAAACGCCCATACAGAGTGAGTAGTGAGGCTGTGTGCAGGTGTGGTTTTTAACTGGCTGTACATGCTCAGCTGGGTGAGGTCCTGAGGGTGCAGGGGGCTAAACTGGGTCCATCTTGTCACGCATGGACATTGTGCCATGACAGGTATCAGTCCTCTAGCTGTGCTGACAGGGAGCCAAAGCAGGGTAGATTCCTGAGCAGAGTCACAACCTCTTCCCCATCATGTGACTCACAGTATGTGTCATTCTGGCCAAAATGGCCCTTTAAATGAGGGCAGTAATAATGGCACAGGGATGGCTATGCTTATTTGTTTACTCAGTGAATTGACATTTGTTAAGTCCTTGTATAACAGTGTTAGTGCACTTATATTTCAAAATCTTCTGCCATTCTGGACTTGTAAAAACATCTCTATCTCAGACTTGACTGCATTTGCAGCCGTGGGAGTTTCATTGCTCTGCCAGTCTGTTTCAGTCCTACCTGCAACATTCACTGCTTTACTGACTCTGCCTCTCCAAGGTAAAGAGCAGGAGGATAACTAGATGGTTTGAGGAGGAAAGTTCCTTCTGGGGACTGGAGTGAAACCACAGAGTTCATTGCTAAAGTCTAAGCTTGGTTTCACTAAGTGATGATCATGTCTAGTAGGACTGCAGGTTTGCAAAACTGGCAATACATTGAGAAGACTTTGTGGAGGAAAGCAGACTTCAAGCTATACTATTTTAAGCAGCTGTTCATTTCTTTCCAAAGGACAGTTGGAGTTTGGAGTTGGTTTTTCAGAACCAACATTCAGTAGATTTTTTTTTTTTTTCCGAACCAACACCAGGATTATTGAATCTCAGTTTCATGTACCCTGACCACCAAGTCTTGGAAGGCAACAGACATTTATCTGAAAGCTTTTGGCTTTGTCCCATCTTTGTGATAGTCAGGCCAGGTTGGGTTTTGGTTTTGCAAAACTCAAGCAAAGGTAGTTCTTTGCAAGTTCCTTTGTGTATAAATCACCTCCGAACAGGGATGGTAAACCAGCATTATGTTTGCAGTGCATCCAACAGAAGATTCACACTGTATATTCCAAAATAACTCCCTATCTGCAGTCTAATTTAAAACAAAAAAACCTGTATTTCAGCCTAAACAGTCTCCTCAAACTAGACTCTCCCTAGTGTTTTCTCTGTTTAAACCTTCTTACCATTTCCCTAGGTGTTTTTTATTTTTCTCTGAGCAGACACTCCAGCTCCTCCTTTATCTTGTCAAAACTAGTGGTCTGCCCCTTTCCCTGTGACGCTGCAGCATCTCCCTGTCCAGCTCCAGCTCCGAGAGGAGCCCTGCATCCCTGTGTAGAGTCAGAAAGACTGTCTGTCACAGGAGGGCTTTGTTTATTTATTAAGTGTATAAGATATGCTCAGTTATGTGCTTCCAGGCACAAGATATGTGTAACAAGGCGTTTCAAGGAACCTGACAAGGAACCTTTCCCCAGTGAAGAAAGGTCTTCAATAGGCAAGGAAGGGAGAAGTCTCGTGCTGTCTCCTTTTGCTTCATCTGTGTCTGAGAAGCGGAAAATCAAATATCTCAACTGAATGCTGAGCCAATCTGTTTAGTCCCCTCTCCTCTCTGAAAAACAGCTCCTATATGGCAAAGATGGGCACTGACATAATTACTGACAGTAATTATTCCTTCTGCAGATCTCAGTTTTGTCTTGGTGCCTGGAAAGGAAGGAACTTGTGTGCCCACCGGCAGGGACCGATCCATTAAGGGTGTTGTGGATCAGAGATGAGTATGTGAAAGGCAGCCAGAGGCAGGTACCAGGGTCAGAAGCACTGTTTTTTCATCAGCTGCTGCACCCCACAGGTGAGGGGCTCTGTTTCTGGTGCAGAAGAGCAAACAAAGATGGGGAAAAATTTTGCTTCTGAAAAAAGAGCATTTTCCAAAGGCTGCTGCAGCTTTTAAGGACATCAGTGATCCCCACAGAGGGAAAGGCAGCCTTCTAGATCCAGGCAGCCCCATTCACTCTCAGTGGTGGTACCCACAGCTCAGGCAGTGCTGTGTGGACAGGGAACAGGAGCAGGAGCAGAGCTGAAGTGACATGGCTGCTGATGAGGGCTCAGTGGTCAACCACCAGTGACCACTTTGACACAAATGTCCTACCCAACTGGGGTAACTCACCTCACCCTTCTTGACATCAGCTCAAGGGAACGTGGTTCCGGAGAACTGTGCTCCCCTTCCCCTCCACCCTCTACAACATAACATTCCACTTAAACATCCCTTCCTCTGTGTGCATTCACACCACCCGGTGCCATTTAGTCCCCTGCCTGGGGCTGACCTCCCCAAACGCAACACTCTATGGTTTGGAACAAATAACACTCCAAAAGGGCTGAGCTGGAGTTCCCACATGCTTATTTTGAGGGCTCGCAGGAAGGAGCAGTGCGCAAATACACTTGTTACCAGTCCGTGTACTACCACCTGAAGTTCATCTGGGAACTCCTGATGAAAACATCACAACCTTTTCTTTTAAACCTAGCAATGAATCCTAAACTAATCCTACCTTCTTACTGCCAGACTAGTTTCAGCAAAGCCGGGAGGATCAGGGAGTGGCTTGGAAGTCACAGTCTCCCCTCTTGTAGGTTGGCCACAGGTGTTCTTGGGTTTACTTTTTTTTTTGTTCCTTTTTTTTTGTTCTTTTTTTTTTCTCCTGCTACTGTTTCTCTCACATCATCACCAAAACAAGCCTGTCTCAGGACTTCCTGCTGTCTATTTTTCTTCCCTCCAGCTTTATAAGCA
Source organism: Chiroxiphia lanceolata (assembly GCF_009829145.1). Taxonomy (NCBI): domain Eukaryota; kingdom Metazoa; phylum Chordata; class Aves; order Passeriformes; family Pipridae; genus Chiroxiphia; species Chiroxiphia lanceolata. Next base: position 57,189,667 of record NC_045641.1, read on the forward strand.
CAGTAAGTCCTTTTAAGGCTGCAGCCTGGTGAAATGATGTGAAAAATCAAGGTCACTCTTGTATTTACTATACCAGGCAAGTCTGAAACAGCTACAATGGCTAGCTTTACCTACGAGAAATAAAAACCCTCCTATTCCCACCTGTTGGCTGTAGAGCTTCAGACTCCATCTCTGCAGTACATAAAAGACCTACTGTGTTTTGGTAAAGATACCTGTGCTCAGATCTGGGGCTAGGGCATAACCAGGCTCATTATGGTGACAAGCAGTTGCTTCTGCAGTGACACTTGTGAGTGACGGTACAATTGGCAGGGCTGCAGCAAGAGCCAACTGCAGTCAGAGTCCACTGTTTGCATGTGTGTGAAAGGCATAAAGTTTGGTCTCTGCTCCTAGTTGCTTACTTCTGTGGTTTTGTGTTTGCTCTTCTTTCTCTCCTCCCACTCAAGTCACTTCCTCACCAAGTGCAAAGGAAACAGAGCAGGGAGAGGATGCTCTTTTTTTTCAGCTTCAATGACAGAACAGCAGCAGCAGCTCATAGGAACAGCGGTGTGATGACCCACAGCTGTTACTCGAGCAATAGGTGGCCAGTGAAGGCAAAAGCACTGTGGTCACACACACTGGTATCATTTTCTGTGTCTTCCTACACTTATTTCAATGCATGTTTGAGTAAGGGCAGTAGCTGGCCAAGGGCAGTGGTGTCTGCTGAGAAGCAAATGAGGTAAGGGGCTGTTGGCATGAGATCGGTGCTCCAAGTGTGAAAATAAGAATTATGAGTAGTGAAATTCATCATCCGCACTTGTGAGTGTGAAAAAGCATTAGCAACAGTTTGCACAGGATTTCAGGGATACTTTGCTCAAGTACCATGTATTTAAATCCTATCAGGTTTTACCTCCCTCGTACATTTGCTCACTGCAGGCAAGAGATGTAAATGTAACATGGAGGAAGCTTACTGGGTATGTCTGTGCATTCATTAGGTTCACGAGTTTTAGGGCCCAGCACAGTGGTACTGGAAAGCTGTCTTACACTGAAGAGCATTTTCTGATTGGAAAGTGTTACTGCTCTGGTGCTTATTAGCAGTGAGGTTAGAAAAGTGACTGACGTTGGTTTATAAATGAATGAGTCATTACCAGAAGAGAGAAATTACCTGAAGATGCTACAGTTAGTATGGGGTTACACATTCCCCAGCTTCAGACCCCTGAATGATGTGATTTCAGTCCCCAGTTTAGATTTTCTCAAGCCATTTGTTGCACTGATGCTTCAAATTAGCCTAAGCTAATGTAAAGGCACCTTGTTCTCAGGTGGGAGCTCAGTAGCTACCTCCTTCTCCAGGTCATGCTGGGGAAAAGGAGGAACTCTCAAGCAGCTGAGAGCGGTTATCTTGCTTGAAAAACACTAATCTTGTGGCCTGACTTAAGCTGAGTTAGAGCCACAGCTGTTACCTGTTTAAGGAGGAAGGTCAAGGAAATATCCTTTGCCTTATAGGCTAGATCATACAATAGTTGTTCTGTGGTGCTTTATAAGGAAAAAAGGAATGCAGAAGAGAGGCATCCATATATATATCCTGTGAGAGACTAACAGTTCTAAGAGGAAGTGGCTCTAGGAACTGAGAGAGGGACAGGGCAGAGGAGGAATCCTCTTATAGGCCATGGCTACCTGGAAGTTACTGTTTCCCATATAAGGAAAGGTGTGGGAGGAAAGAAGATGAGGTTTCACTCTACTTACTATTTGGAGACTTCAAGACCAGAGATAGCTGATTTCCAAAGAGGACAGTGCCCCTCTCCTGTGATGGGCTGGCAGGTAATCTGTGAGTCCCTGAGTGGCAGCTTGAGCTCTATTTTCTGCTTATTGAAGGACAGAAGTAATTGCAGACATTGTTTTAATTTTACAGATATGAGTCATTCTGTGCTGACAATTTTTGCCTTTACTTTGCCTTTATTTTGCTGTGACTGCATGGTATCAGTGCTTGGGTGCATGTCCAGGTTCTGTCCCCTCTGTCCCTGCTTCTGCTAGTTTGCATTAACTGAAGAGTAGCAGATTCCTACACACTACCAAACCTACGTTTCTCTCTAAAGGCTGCTGCTAAGGGACAGAGGCAGGGTAGATATGGGGGAATTGGCCTGATAAGACATGAAAAGTGCCAAAAGTTTTATGGACAGTTTTCAGATAACTCTGGTGACTGGCACAGCTTCTGAGCCCAGGGAGGTCATCAGCTGAAACGTCTAGAGGAGGAGAATTGTGTGTTCCAGCACCTGATGGTCATGCTCACGTTGAAGCAGGCAAGGAGAAGTTAGCAATGTCTCAGTTAACTTGACATCAGGAGGAGCAGTACTGTAATGAGTTGTGGTTTAGCTGCAGATAGTATGATTGGATTGCTTGTGGTAATACTGCTGAGCAACACAATGTTTTCTCCCTGTACTCTCCACTCTCTAGACTATAGGTGTCTGTCACTGTTTACCTTGCACTGTTCTCCTTGGATGCTGTGTTTGCTGGAGCAGGGCTTTGTTTACACCACCTAGTGCACAAGGATTTTTGTGGCTGAGGCCTTTAAACAAAAGGGTAATAGAGAGTATAATGGTGCATATGACCACAAGGGATAGCACGCATGTTATTGTGACAGCTGGCATACAGAAGGAAAGCTGATGGCCTTTTTTGGATCCACCATGGTAAGAATTTGTTATTTCAACCAGTTGCTTCTATGCAGAGCTTTGCACTCAAAGTCTAGGGTACTGGGGTAGAAGGAACATCTGATGAGTTAAGAGAAGTTTCAGAATATTTAGTGTAAGAGTGTTTTACTTGCCCGTGGGAGACTGCAAAGAGAGAAAAGTCATTTAGGAGGAAATGGAATATATCTTTGATGATCACAACAGTGTTAAGAGGGACAGATGAAATCTAAAATGTAAACAGGTTCAGCTGAGGCTAGCTGAATTTGCTGGTTACTGTGCTAAAAAGTTAATGATGAAATATTGCCAATTGATTTCAGTAGGTAAAAGGAAGTAGTGGTGAAGGCCTATATAAAAAATAAAAGCTTACCTAAGTGATCTCATCCACATAGCTGTCAAAAATACAGCTCTTGCCATTGTTAGCCACTTAAATTAGTGGACTGGATTCTGGAGGGCTCCATGAGCACAAGCAAAAGCAGCAGGTAGTCATATTGCTGTTTCTGGAAATGCTTTTCTGGAGGCTCATTTGATAACCTGTCTCCTCTTGGCAGGGGCATGAGGGACCAGGGAAGAGAAAGGTAGTATGGGCTGGATTTTACTTAGCAGTGCCAGTGGATTTTACTTATGCATACAGAGATGTGGTGGCTTCATATGTATTCCTTTGTGAGGTCAGAATGCAGCTTGATGTGTAAGATACATCATGAGCAATAGAAAGAAAAGCATGTTAACTGGGCTGGAAGATAACATTCTGTCTTTTGAATGGGTTCTTGTTATTGTCACCGATGTTACTTTTGGCAAAAAAAATTACGTTGAAATTATTCCTTTTTTCTCTATTGTTTAGCTCTTGTTCTCAGCTTTGTTATGGCCACAAAGAGAGGATAAAAATGGACTGGCACAAAGTTGGGTTTCCTGTATCATTTAGAGTTATGTTTTCAGCCCTTAGCACTTCAGTAGGGTCTGTTCTTCATTTTGAAAATAGCAATAAAAGAGCAGAGAACATAAGAAAACGCAATTCTGCCTTTTTTTTTTTTCTAATGAAATTGTCAGTGCTAGCCTGAACTCTGCCTCTGATCTGTATGAAGTCTCTAAACTGTGCAGTTAGAAGAAAGCAGAGACAAAAGGAGAGATAAAATATCCATGTGCCTGGCTACTTTAGAAGGTAGTAAAAAGCTCCTGAAGTTTTGCTTGTTTTTAATCTGTATGTTTATGTCTACATAAATCCTTTGGGAATAAACTTTAAACATTTACACTGGATTTAGAGAATTACCTTCCAGCCTCAGTACCTATGATCTAGCAAGAGTAACTAAGATTAAGCTTATGTGAATGGCCCTCTTGGCTTTCAGAGTCATGGGTAATGTTAAAGCCTGTGTTGAATTGCTGCTCTAATATGAGGAATGGTAGTAACGGGTATGAGTCGTTACGGTGTGTTCGCTGTTCGTGTGTGGTTGTTGGAAGCATTGGGCATGCATGGGGAGATAGCTCATGTCTTAGAAGAAGGATCCATCTGCAGTGTTTGGCAGCTGAGTGTCAAGACATAGTTAACAGAACCCCTGTCACTTTGGGGAGCTGTTGAGTGGAGCTTGAACAAGCCCAAGCCTTCAGCTGCCTCATTAGAGAAGTGAAGAATTGCCAGCCACTTCGCTCCAGCAGCTCGAGAAGTGCAGCGGTGTCTGTCCCATGTTTAGGTGTGAGGATTTTTCCTAGCACCTTGTTGCCCATCTCAGGCTCTGAAGGGCAGCCAAAGTAGAAGCTGGGGAGAAAAGAAACAGGAGTAAACCCGGGGTATGAGAGGTTGGCTCAGATGAAAAATGAGGATGGTAAAGGTCAGAGTTGCTCTAGACAATAGATGATACAGCCACATAGACCACTCCTTGCAGCTCAGTTCTGTGATTTGGTCTTACGTGGGATTTGAAGAGACTCATTTCCAGTTCAAGGTCTGTGCTTTTGAGCAACCCTGAAGCTCTAGCTCCTAGACACACTCACAGCTTTTACCTTAGTCTGGGGCAACAGGATCTGATTACTGCCCACACAATGACATTTGAAGTCATGTAAGAATCTTATGTGCAGAATATAACTCTAGTCATTGCTTTTGTAAGGGGGCTGTCACAGCAGCCCAGTGACAGAGTAGAAAAAAGGGTACAGTGCTTTGTTTTTGGCAGAAAATGTCCCTGACTTGCTGTATTACACAGGTCAAATTTCATGGCAGGTGCGGTCTGGGGGAGTGGGGATGATTGCAAACTTTGACTGAAATTTTCAGAGCCATTGGTATTACGCTCAAGTATCTTGTGAAATGACCACTTCCATTATATTTCCTCCATGCTTTTGCCTTTCGAGAGATCCACATTGTTGCACCTTTCCCTTGGACACCAGGAAGAGTGCGTTTGGTTGATACTGTGTTGCCTTGCTTAGAGTTTTGGAGCTGTGCCAAACTATAGTATTTGCTGCCCTCGCCGTTTTCAGCAGTAGCGTGGCCGGGCGCTGAGTACGTTCCTTCACAAGGCTTTGAAACATCTGCCGTGCTCTGATCGTACGTACTCATGAGCCAGGGTTTCTGCACAGCGGTCGGAGAGCTGGCAGGTAGCTGGCCTTGGCAGCAGACCCTGCAGCAGCCAGAGGACTGAGACACTGCAGGAACCCTGGTAAGAATGGGCAGGAGGGTGCTTTGGCTATAGTCAGAGCTTGCTTTGCTTGAAGCTGGCACAAGACTTTCCAACGAGGCCCTGACTGACCAAGAGCTTAGAGGCTTTCTTATCTGTGGAGAGTGACACAGGCTGGTGGCAGCCCATAAGTAATAAAGATATTAACCCTTCTTAAGCAACAAGGGGATATCTGACAACGTTACCAAGTAGTTGCTCAACAACAAGGCATGTTACAACTAACCAGCTGGGACCAATTACGAAAGCCTCACTAATGCTAGAATTGCCTGTTTGCATTGTTGGGCTGAGATTGAAGAGATGAATGACTGCTCTGCCACACGTGGGCAGGCTCGTGGTTGGGCAGTGCGCAGGGTGGAGCTGAAGCGCAGCCACCACATCGAGCGTGGGGTGTCTGTGCCCTGGGATGTGTTTGCTGGGCATTGATGAGCCATGGTGCCCAACACCTGTATCTGCCCAACCATCTGTAGCTTGTGCTCCCAGATGCAGGATGAGGAAGCACCCCCAGGACTGCAGCAACATCTCTCTCCCCATCCGCAGCTTCTCCCACCCTCTTGCTGCTGCGGCAGCACCGATTTATGCCCAGTACCTACTTAACTGCTTGCTACGGTTAGAAAAAGAGGGAGGAGGGAAGTGGAGGCTCCTACTTATGGCTGCCTCATGAATTTTTAGTCACTACATGAAGATTTCAAGAGTGTGCAAATAAAACATAAAATGAAGCGAAAGACTAAGTGGCACTGCACAAAAGGAGGGGGGAAAAAAAACCCCAAACACTGAATCATTGTCCAAAAGGTGCAGCCATTAGAGAATAATAATAGTTTTTGTGTGCAGTGCAGCTGGGGCCACAGTTGCAGAAGGAAGGTCCTCAGTGACCTGTGTGATGTCTCTGTTTGTTTAATGTGCTAAAACAAAGAACTGAAAAGCAGACAGGGCCCTCGCAGATACTCGCAGGGCTTCTCTCTCAGTTCCTGCGTCTGTGCCCTCTTTTGCTGCGTGCGTGTGTGTCTTCATGCTCCAAATGCAACTAATCACAGCTACATGCTCTTGGATGCCTTCTGTTGTGCATCCGTTGTCACTGTTCCCGGGCACTCCCTTGTTGTTGACTCGCTATTTTTATAATTTAGAAACTACAGCAAATAATATAAACTCAAACCGTTACTATTTTGTTGTCTGTTTTTTGAATTCTCTGTCCTTGGGAATAAGCGCAGGGTAATGACATTATCCCACCCCTCCACCCTGACCTCAGTCTTTTTCTATCCATTTAGCAAATGCTGCAGCTTGCTCTGTTTTAATGGGTGGGAATCAATGTGGCTTTTTAAAATTGGATTCTCTCTGCCTTCACAAACAAAATCAATGGTGTTATTGAGCATGTGCAGGTCTGTGTGAACAGGAGTGAGCCAGCAGGGTTTGCCACCTCAGCGAGGCAGGGGCCAAGCCTGTAGCTCACACGGGGAGGATCACCCTTTATTTCTCTGTCATTTTGGTAAAGGATGAGTAGTTGGTACTGTTCAGAAAGTAGACCATAGGGAGCACTTTTCACTAGGTAATTAGATTTTTAAAGTGGTCAGTGTGAGGCAGTAAAAATGGGCTAAAACCAGACCATTTTGAGTGCCCATAGGAGGTTTGAAAATCCCAGTAAAATGAGGTGTAATCCAAACCATACTTTATTTCAGTGTGACTTTACAATTGGATTTGCCACATCTTGTGGGGTTCTGAGCCCTTTGCTCTCAGAAGGGAGTTTCAGTGAAGATGGGGTTTGGCTTCATTCAGACGAAGCATTTATATGCAAACAAATGAAATGGGGAATTTATGTATCCATGTTTATCTTTTGTGGCAGATTGAGTTTACTGATACTGAGCTCCCATGGGAAAGCTGACTGGCAGAATTGGTCATGGTCTTGGGATATGGAGGGAAGGGCAGATTCCAGAAGGATGGTATTGTTTCGGGGTTTTTTTTATTTATTACTTCTTCAGGGCTGATCTTCAGATTTAACCTTTTCAGGATTTCGTTGCTGGGTGTGGAAGGAATGGATTCTTCCAGCATATTCTCTTGGAGACATGTGTCATCCATAAGTTCACGAGGCTGTGGTAGATAATTGTGGGACTGTATGAAATGGTAACATGGAGGATATTTTCAATTAAAACTTAGCTGTGGAGGGTGTATCACAGTCCATGACAGGCCTTGTATCTAGTTAAAGAGCTGCCTTGGTGGGACAAAAAAAGAGGTTCAAAATTCATTCCTTTCTGAGTCTTGCCCTCACCATGCAAAGCACACCAAACAGCATGTATATTTGTCTTCCAGGAGTTGGAGGGATACTACCAACTCTGTTAGATAGGACACCAGCAGTCTTCCAGCTGCAGCCAGTTTCAGACACCACTGATATGGGTCGGGTTCAAGCTGACGACTTTAGTTGTATGTGAAAGACTCCAGAACCTTTTATCAACCTGCAGGGCCATTCAGTCATCTCACATAAATGCACATGCCAGCGCTTGTTTTGAACACAGCTTTGTTAGGAGCACAGCGAGCTCAGTGTTTTGAATGAGAGCAGAAATTTCTGGCTGTACAACAGAATGGGTTTTCTAATGCTCCTGGCAGCTGAGAAGCTCTGGGTCTTGGGAAGGAAGGAATGGCAAGAAGGGACCTTTCCTCACTGACTGCACCACCAGAATATGTTTGTTCGGTGTTCTATATTTTCAAGGCTAAACAAGAGTTGATTTTAAAATGCTGTCAGGATGGAGTGCAGATAAGTGGAAGACTTGTGTTTCTAATATCTTCATGTCTCCACAAGCAAGAGGAAAACTTGAACTGGTGTTTGATTCCTGGTGGGAGCTGCTGCTGGGGTAGCAACCCTGGTGTTTGTCCAGTGAAATCATCTGAGTTTGCTTTTCCTGACCTGCTTCAGATTTCTTGATTGTTTTTTGTTTTAAAAATCCCCATCACTCCTGAGTTTCAATTGCAAATGGGGGGGCCACATTTCTAACAAACAAGAAAATTAACCTTCTTCCGTTCCCTGTTTGAGTGAGGATTTCTTTATGACCATCCTTTAATTGTGTGATTGTGACCGGCCTGGACAAATGAGACAGTTTAAGTATCCTGCATTCGGTTTAGCTCATCCACACATGCATGATGAAGTACATAAAGTAACTATAAATGATGCAGGAATTGTTTCTCAGTGCAGGGCTTGGTATATGTATGTATGTACTGGTGGACATCCTTTTTCATTGTGCAGATGCAGTTTTATTCCATACGAGAAGCTTGCGATCATTAAATATTATTTCAAAGAAGCTAAAAATGTGTCTTTATTGGCTTCTTTTCTTTCCACAAACAACAAGGGTCCTACTTAATTATTTTCAAATGTTGGCAGCAGTGGGGTTTTCTGCAACTTGCAAATCAGTGCAAGAAGCTTCCCGTGTCTGAAATGTGTTCAGCAAAGGGTCTAGTCAAATACCAGTTCACTAACCACCCAATTTCCTCATGTAATGTTATTTTTAATCAATACAATAGGTGTTTTTTCATATGTACTGGTGTGCTGATTAGCTCTGCAAAAAAATCAGTGTACTCTAGCATGCTTTTTTCTCTTACTTTGTGAAGTCCCCAGAACAGGTAGGTCATTTTTGTTGTGGAGAAGCTTCTGTTAACTATCAGGGCAAGAAACTTCTCATGCTGCTTTGATCCATCCCTTCTCTCCATTCCAGTGTCTCCAGTGTTCTCTGCTGGGAGGGCTGGACCTTTGCAGTGTTTGGTGGGACCTGGGGGGAGAGATTTCCAAATGTCCAAGCAGGAGATCTCCCTCCCAGGGGCTCCTGCTGTCCTTGTTTCCCTCTGTGCTGCCATGGGAATGGGTGAAAAATGTTAGTTGGTCTGTGTGTGTGTGTGGAAAAATAACAACAGATTCTTCTGTATTTTGGGTTGGGATTTTTTTTTTTTTTTTAGATTTTAGGGTTGATACTTTAAAGATTTGGGTTGGAGCCTTGATGTTTAGGAACTTAATTAAAATGAAAAGCTAGTGCTCTTAGATGAATCCATTGCTGAGACTTAAAAAAAAAAGTATTGACTGAAGATCTATCAAATAATATTAATAATAGTGTTTGGACTTCTATATCTTGTTTTGGTGTGAATAAGCCTAATCTGAATGTGATTTCCTTCCAAAATTTCACTTCTCCAAGTTTGGGGGGGGGGGGGGGGGGGGGGGGGGGGGGGGGGGGGGGAAGAGAAAACAAAACCAAGGCAAACAACCAAAAACCAAAAAAACCAACAACAAAGCAACCAACCAACCAAAAAAACCCCAACTCCTAAAAAACCTCTTTTCTTTAATTCTAATTGAAAACCAAGCACTATGAGTCAAATAAAATAAATGAAATTTTGGGGTTTGGCTTTATTGTATCATTTTCGGTGGTTGAAAAATCAATCCAATTTTACTTTATAGAGAGGACAATTTTTGCCTTTTTTTTTTTTTTTTTTTTTGTACAAAGCAAACTGAAACCTTCTCTTCTTACTACCCTCCAGACTGTATGCTTAAACATTCTTCAACATTATTCCTTTTTTTATTTTATTTTTTTTACAGTGGAGTAAAAATAATAAATTGGAGTCTGAAATAGAATTGTTGCTCTTCAACTTTTCAAAGCAGTAAGGGAAAATAGATCACATAGCGAGTTTTAAAAATCAGCCAGTGTGTGGGATATGCTACACTGAACCTCTTTTCAGAAAAGAACTGGATTGCAGCCTTTAGGAACTGTGTTTACTGTAAGAGAAACTGAATTTAGACCAAGTAAAGGATGTGGGAAGCACCAGCTCAGTACTGCTGTGATGGCTGCAAAGCAAAAAATTAAAAAGAAAAAAAAAAGACACAGCCAAAACTGATTTTCCACCATGTGGATAAATTACTGGAAATGTCTGGAGTCCATTTGTTCTGGGAAGGTGCACCTCACGGTCATTTCTGCTCTCCAGCAATCTGGGAAAGGGTTAAAAGTGTGAGCGAGAACGGGTTGGGGAGAAGGCTGCTGCCACAATGCTAAAGACTCATTTATTGGGAAAGCGTTATGCTGCTTACTGTAATTGCAAGAAATTAAAAGAAAGCAAATTAGCTGGGAGCTTTTCAGAACTCTTCCTCCTTTTGCTGACGTTAATGAGATTTTTCCCCATACCAAAGCAGCGTTAATAACTTCTGCTGCGTGGCTTCTGTAAACCATTGCTTATGAAATTAAACAAACCCGGGGTGACAGCGAGGTGGGGAGCACAAGGGGTACCGAGCACAGGGGCATGAATCCTTTGGATAGTTTATATTACGGTCTTGCAAAGCCACATGCAAGGCAGCTCCATGCTGAAATGTGTGCCGATGGATCGCCTGCTGCCACCCGCGCTGCTCCTCCGGCAAAGCGCTGCTTTCCTCAGTCTATATTGTGTGGTGGCTTTTGTTGGGAAGATTTAGGCAAGTGGAAAGTTAATCTAGTAAAAGGAAAAATGTCACAAGGGCTGTTCTTAGGGCTGTATTTATAGCCAAGGCATTTCCAGGAAGGTGAATTTGCTAAACTGGGGTGGAGGTCGTGGCAGAAGGGAAGGGCTTGATTGGGATCAGCTTCTGTAACAGGAATTCCTATCTTAAGCAAGAATCTGCTTCTTTCCAAGAAACTGGGCTTTTCCACAGCTAGCAGAAGTGATGCTTCAGAGGCAGGGAAGGAATAGAGTGAAATTATCTGTGCATTTGGAGGCCCCTCTGTGGGGAAATGCTGAGTTGCAAGTGAGTTGCATTGCAGGGAAAGGCTTTCAGCAGAGCAGGACCCCCTTTTGCTCCTCTGTCTACCCCAGGAGAGAGGTGGCCAACAGAGCTGTGCCTGAGTGTGGTCCCTTTGGAAGTGAGGCACAGAGGAGTTGGGATTCCAAAGTACTGTTGAGATGGGGAGAGTGGATGAAAGCAGGGAGAGTGCAGCTCTTGCTCTTTTCAGGTGCAGTCCTTTCCTGTGAGGGGATGGAAAAATATCTTTGTTTTTCTGAAAGCTTATGGATGCAAATGTTTGTTTATGGTGGGCATCTCTGTAGCTGTGTACACACAAACCCAATGTATACATACACGAGTGCATGTTGAGTGGGAGTAATATTTTGTAATTTCTAAGGCACTCCTACATGAAGAGACGTGGGTGCCTAAGAAAACATAGCTGAAAGCAAAATCAACATGACCTAGTAAACAACAGCTATCTAGCACATGTGTGCCTACTGTAAAGCAGATCCTGCTTTCCTGTGTGGAAGCAGATCCTGTGTGGGCTCTGTCTCTCTCGGACAGTGAGAGAAGCCAATGTCATTAGAACTGAGAGCTGTCTGTAACATTTTACTGAACTGGGAAAATTTTTCTGCAGATTTTCTGTTGCATTTAATACCCCACTGTCTGGGTATAACAAATTGACACCCAGCAGGTACAGTGTCTGCTTTGTGGGAAATGGTACCTGCTCGGCGCAGTGAAAGTGAAGCTGGTTTTTGGCTTGTTGCTGCTTGGCACAGGCACCTTTCTGGTTCTGTCCTGTAGGCAACAGCACAATTTGTAAGTTATTAAAAGTTTAGGAGGATTCAGAAAAACCTATTCCGAAAGTTTTTAAGTATTCATGCCTGTCATCTGAAGCAGTTTCAGTGCTTCAAAACAGCAGGAGAAAAAAATTACGCATTGTATATTTATAATACATGATTGTTGATCTCTGTTGACATTTACCTCTACTCTAGAGAAGAGACCGGATAACTCGTTTGTGGCAGGGAAGCTAAATGTCATAACCAGGATAGCCTGTTACAGATGTATATTAACCCTTTCAATTAATTTTGTTAATCCTTTGGGTTTATCGAAGGGTAATGTGATGAATCAGACCTGTGCTTTTGTTCTTCCATGTAAAGGGATGCACAGTGAAATTTGCACTGTTCTGGGCATGGGCACAGAGATGGGAAACATAAAATGACTCTTGATGGATGACAGCAGGGAACAAGCAACCCATGGGGGGGACCCCAGGAGACAGTAGCTCTATGTGCCTTTGCAGTAAGTGTGGCCAGGTGGGAGGTGGTTTGGAGAGCAAACCAGTTGGTGCCAAGGACCCAACAGCTGTGTTTGGGGCATTTTGAGGGGTGACTGTTTCGGATTAGGTCTTGTTCAGTGGGTCACTACCTGTTCATGCACTCTGAGACCTCTTTGCAATGGGAGCACAGAACAAGTGGGAGTGACTGAGAGGTTTTTATTTGAACATTCTACCTCCCTGACGGAATCGGGGTTTTGACTTTAAGAAAGGGGGAGGCATTTCTAGACCTCAGTGATATTGCAAAAAGGAGTTTGAAAACAAGCTAAATTTAAAAAACTGAATACATTCTTTAAAAAAAAAGAGTTATAATCTTGTGATTTCAGGGATGGGGAAGTGATGTTTTAGGTTATCCTTTCCTGGGAGAAAACCTGAAGGAACAGCCTGGGTGGGAGAAGAATATCTCTGTGATTCTCCCTGATACAGAAGCTAGAGGAATTGCTTTTCTTGATTTAAATCCATGCATCTCCAGTGCAACAGCTGTGGAGTTATTTGTGGTCCAGGTTCACTGCAATGACAGCTCTTAGAAAATCTGCTTTCAGAATTTTCCTGAGTTGTGAAAAGCAGCTGCTGAGGAAGTCTAGGCTATGCTATTTTTTTTTTTAATTCTTTTTTTTCCCCACTTTTCTAATTTTTACAGACCCATCCCCCTTTGCATGGGGATGTCCCAGGGCCAGTGCTCTTTCTACACCTCTTGCTTTGGGCAGGCCCTAGGACATCCCTCATGAAAAGGGGTTTGGGGTGGTTGGTGTTATGTGCCAGCCCTGGCCCTGGGGAGTGCGGAGCTGCCCAGGTGGACATCCTTTCTCTGTGCACAGCTGCCCAGAGCCTTTCAGATTCTTAAAATCCTCAACATCCATTGGGGGAAGAAAGTGGGAAGAACCATAGGGGAAGGTGATGGCCCCTGTGCCAGGAAGCCTTCATGGTGAGCAGCCAGGTGCAAGACGAAACTCTGGAGCAGGAAAGAAGCGCGAGGTCATTCCCGTTCTGTTCTTTTCCTCGAACCTCCTTGTTTTCAAAAGCCGAGTACCAAACCCTCCACTGCCTCTGCTCACACTGACCCCTGCACTTGCTGCTTCTCTCAGAAATGTGCTTGTAGTAAGAAGGAGTTGAAGAGATCAGAGCAATAAAACACAGAAATCACCAGTACCCGGGAGGGACAGCAAGTGCAAAACCATCCCATGGTCGGCAAACCGGTTGGGAAGGAGGGATTTGGATGAACGCAGTGTTGTTTCATCTGTGGGCTGGCCATACCAGGCAACACATGGCTTAAAACCAAGAAGAAAAAAATATAACAGGTTGTAGTGGTTTTGAGGGGTGTCACTGTGGCGTGGAGAGCTGCAGCTCACCACTAGAAGCCCTAGAGAGGGAGACAGGCTGGATTACCATCACCTGGATGATGAAGAGATTACCAGTGAGTTATTAAACACATAAAAATGCCACTAGGGATTTTTGTTTCTCCCTTCTCCCCTCTTCATTGAAAATGGGGATTTCACATCTAAGATTTGGGTTTGTTTTGTACTTTGCTTAAACAATACAGTGAACCAGAAATCTGAAATGCTTTCCATAATAAAAGATCACCACCCATCTGCTGAGATGACTTCTAGAAAACGGTATGTTATGGCCAGGGGTTTTTTTAAAGTATCTCTGCATACAATTTTTAAAGGGTGCTGGTAGTTCAGACTCAAAAGGCATCCTACCTTTTAACTGCCTGGCTAGTTCTCTGACTAAGAATCTAGATGCATAATATACAGTTAAAATATTATATATATATATATTAAATACTTCAAATATTTAGAGGCTTTTTTTCAGATGAAACAAAAAATCCACTTCATTTGAGGACTAACCTGAAAAAATAATCATATAATTTTTTTTTTTCTATATGTGAGGACAATTAATGGTTTGTATTCTCCAAATGATTTCTAGTGTGTTGTAGTGACATAAACTACAAAGCAATACAAATTTTAATATCAAACTGTAGGAAGAGCACAGGTAGGGAAAGGATGTTGGTTGAATGAAGAATGAAGTGAATCTGAATTTTGAAAATTCCCAGAGCATTTTAGTGGTAATGCTTAAAAATTAAACAACAGAAAAGAGCGTATTTGCACCAAAGTGGAGGGTAGTTCTATTTGACTTGGATCTCCATTAGCCTTGTATGAAGGCATTGTGACTGTGGGAAGTATAAATCCACACTAAATTTGGATTAGGCACCCTCTGGATTCAAAGTAAGCCTTTCCACATCTGCAATCTCTATTAATTTATTCCATTAATAGTGGAATACAGGTGAGGGTTCATGCTGCTTGTCAGTACAGTTACTGTCTGCCAGGCTGATTGTCTGCCATTCTTCATTCTTGTCGTTTTCTCTCTTCCTTTTAATTCAGATTTCTGACTCAAGAAGGGGAAAGCTTAAGAGCACAGCCCATCACGGCTGGAGCAGCTGCCCACACAGATGGGGTGTGACTGCTTGGTTTCACTGGGTTCACTTGCTTTCCTGTGGGCAGCAGGAGCTGATGCCTCTCACTTCTGGAATGAGCACCCACCCTTCACGGCACCTTTTGCTTGCTCAGCTCCATCCATCCTATTCCTATCAGTAGGGGTCAGGAGTGCAGGCTGGGGCTGACACAGACATGGACTGCAGAGTCAGTGGGCAGTTACCTGGCATTTTACCCACTTCCAACCCGTGCAGATAAAACAGTGGTGACAATGAACACCTCTGCCGGTGTTTCTGCAAGGTGGGCAATGCTGTAATCATCCACTTCCCAGGTGACATTGCTGTGCAGGGATCTATGGGCCCAGCTCCCGTGGAGGTCACTAGCTGCTGTGGGGAGAGTGAGGACACCCACCCTGGAGCAAGAGGGGCTTGTGAGTGGTTGCTGAGGTCAAAATTGGTTATCAGTACTTGCAAGAAATTTGGAGGGGAAAAAAAGGCAAGTGTAGGATGTAAATGAAACTGAAGAGCAGAGGTAGTCTGCAGAGTTAGTTTTAAGGAGAAAAGGGAAGTAATATAGACATTGCAAGTTTATTCAAAAGTTTTCAGTCTGGAAGGGCCCTGCTTAAATCAAAAATAGCTTCCCTTTACGGAAGAGGCTTCCTTGCTCATTCTTTATGTATTTATATCTGACTTAGGCTGGCTGAATGGACAAAATGTTCTGTACTTATTTCCTTTTTTTTTTTTTTTTCCAAGAAGGCAGCAGTCAAGTGCAGGAGAAGCGAAGCCACGGGAACGTGCTGTGTGTACCATACCAGGGCTCTCTGGTGTTCACTGACCAGGGACAAACACCCTGTTTCTAGGGCAAGAGCTGGCACCTGAGGGACATCTTTTGTCTGTACCTTTGTGCCTCTGCCATCAGGAGAAAAGAGCTGTTTCTCTGGCTCTTTCTCTAGGCTTTTTGCTTTCATTAAGCAGAGAGCATCAGCCTCTGCTATGGAGGAAACAAGGGCAGAGGTGAAGGGTGGTGAGACTGCCAAGGCCAGCATGAAATAACCCTACAGGATTGAAGGAGAATGTGTGGAAATCTCCCCCTGACTTCTATCAATTAAAGGGAAAAGGGGAATAGTTTAGGCATTGCAATTAAAAAGAGGTAATAGAGTCTGATTTACATTTCAGAATGTATTAGCTTGGTTTTAATTGGAAAATAATTTGAATTGCAAGTGAAATAATTAGATTAGAAAGTCACTCAGCAATTTACTATTCGTATTCCCTAGAACTGGACTCCTGGTTCATAGAATACTTGTGAACATTAAGGGAGCTGCTTTTGATTTCCCTCCTTTTGCTCTCCCCGTCACTCCTCTCCTAATGAATTACATTCTGGAAGTAGAGGCACATCTTCATTAACGACCACATTTACTGTCTGAGCTCTCAGCTGGTTGCAGGGGCTTTTTGGAGGTATGAAATTTGTGAGGACTTTAGATAAAAGGGCAAAGGGAATCCAATTCTGGATTCCTCCAAACTGTTTATTCCAAATCTAGGCTGTAAAAAGAAAGTAATTGTCAGGCTCACCTGTGTCCCTTCTTGAAGTGATCAGGGTCATTCTGGAGTTGTTAAATGCAGGAAAACTGGCACCAGAGATATGCAGTGCTTGCAGTGAATGCATTATTTATCCAGGGGCATAGATGTATAGCTGGTGCTTTATTTACAAAAGGCACAGCACATCCCCGAGCACCTTGCAAGCCAGGACCCGTAGTTCTGTGGACTTGTATGCATGAGTGAGCCCAGCCGTTCTTTCCCTCCTCCTTGCTCCAGGGTAAGCACTCTGGGATGGGGACAAAGGCAGGCTGAACCCTGGGTTTGTGTCCCTGACAAGCACAGGACTTGCTTTTGTGTTATGGAATGGTGCTAAGGGTTTTATGAGGTTCAATCTTCATATTAGAAGGGAAAATCTTTTCCATCCCTGTCACGGGGAAGTACACAGGGGAATCATATTTGGGGAACTTACCTATCGCAGCTTATTAATGTTATAAATCATCATTTACTGGCTCATAAAAACAATCTGTCATAAATTACAGATCTCGGAAAAAATCCTCACAGATATGAGAAGCAATCTATTACAGCTCCTTTTCTCATTTCTTCTCTGATAGACCCTAGCAACTGCACCATCAGCCTATGGTTATTTCTGATTATTTGTTTACACACAAAGCCCCTGCCTTCTCTTCCAGGTCAGGAATGCTTCTTTCACTTGAGGGATAACTTAAAACCAATTTGATTGGGCATGAAGAGTAATTGGACATCATTTTGAGAAGCAATCCCTCTCTGTAATCCATCACTGTTGTCACGCTAGCCTGTCTCTGAGGCAGGGCAGCGTTCCCTTGTCTCTAGTAGTCCGAGGCTGTTGTTCTTCCAAAGTAGAGGCCCCTTTTCCATACTAATTCTTTTCCAGCCTCTGTTTGTTTCTTTAATGACTGAAGAAAAAGCAGGTATTGTTAGATAACTGTCTATAAATGGTTCTGGCAGCTTTGTATAAAGGCATGTGATAAATTTTCAGGAAAGGACTTGTTGCCAGGATAGCTCTGGAGCCAAAATGTGGTGCCAACTAAATGGGAAGAGCACATAGGAAACATCAGCTGGGGTGCTAGCCTGTGGGTTACAGCCTTTCTTCAGGTGGGTACCTTCTTTTGGCAGTGGGGTGATGCTCTTGGCCCTGACCTCTTCAACAAATCTTCCTACAGTTCTTGATCCCATTCCATCTGTGCTGTGCTATTGTTTTTTCCTTTTTTCTTTTTTTTTTTTTTTTTTAAACAACCTTTAACCCTCTAATTTGATCATGGAGGCTGTGCAAGGAACCCTATGGATTTGCTGGTGGAACTTCACATACGTGTCTGTGCGCAGTGAGTGGCCTGTCCATGTGACTGGGGCAGGGTTGGGACATGTGGCACAGGGGGTGAGGATGCTCACGGGTGCTCTCCTGGAGCTGGGCGGAGCTGAAGGAGGTCCCAGGCAAAGGGCAGCAGCAGGGCTGTGACCCAAGCCTGTGGTTCATCAGGAGCTGCTCCTCCTGCCTTCTCCTCCTGCCTTCTCTGGCATCAGCACCGTAACTCAAGCCTCATAATGTCTCGTACGAGGCAACAATTTGAATTCCCAAGCTCAAAAGCTGCAGATTCCTCCATCTTAAAGAGCTTTTCTTCCATCTGTAAGCTGGCAACTCATTTGATTTTTAAATTGTGTTTTCGTGTTGAAAGTAGAGACGCAGGGGAAAGGCCCCTGTGGTAGGACCCTCACCTCTGGCAGCAATGTGCACACACTGTAGTTCCCATTAGTTCTTGTCCTCTTCAAGTGGATTTAACTTTCATTTTTAAATGGCAGCATTTGAAAGGCATATAGGGCTGAGCTAACCATGTAAGTAATTAGACTAGGAATGCAAGCAGAGGGGGCCATCAGCACTCATTATTTAAGAGCCAGCTTCATTATTTTTACTGCTTGGATGCTTATCTTAACATCACCAGCCGCTTTTATTTAAAGGGACTTTGCCTTGCAGACTTAACATTGCCTTGCTAGGCTCTCCTGGAAAGGCACTCAGAGATCACACACCTTCTTGGAGAGGTGAAACTGAAATAGTCTGCTCCAAAAAGGATGCTTCCCAGTGCTGAGGCTCCCAAAGTATTTGCACCCTGTGCAGGCTTTGCAGGGATTTGTACCCCCATACCTGGAACAGTGCTTTCCACACGATAAAAGTGAGATGCTCTTTGACAGCACATGGTATTTTTTTATTAGGTCAGAGCATGAAAATTGTCCTGGGCATCTAAAATTAGAAAACTATGAGGTCTGTAGAGAAAAGCAATGTTAAATCAAACTGTTGCAGTCCCTGCCCCAGAGTGCTTGCATTTAAACACTCACCTTCTGGCTCCAAGCTTCCATTGAATCTGACTTAGTCTAAGGGAGCTGATGAAACTGCACAGTCCAAGGTAAACCCTAGTGCAGTGGCAACTTTTACTCTGACACCTTTTATTAAATATGTGTGTGCCTTTGGTGGGAGATTTGCAAAGGGGGTGAATAACACAATATTGTACACCAAGTGATTGTACCAGTGTGCTTCTATATCCTGTCCCTGAGCCCTTTCACTCTCCCCTGCTTTTTATCATGGTTGTGTGTGTGCCTGAGCTCTGCTCCGTTGAATGATCTGTACACAAGGGTGGGTCACGACAGGAGAGGGATATGCTACCAGTCTTCAGTAGGAAAGACTAGTCTGAGATGCTGAACTCCTTCTGAGAGGCTTTGAGATCTATAAACATGTGTGATGCTCTTGTGTTCTTCTCATGCCACCTAAAAAACTGCCTGGAAATTTGAGGACATCTTGCAGGAGATGGGCTGGCAGTTTTTGCAGCAAACTCCTGGATGCTGAGCAGTGTATTTCTCCAGGCACCTAGGGAAAGGAGAGAAGACACTTTCTTTTAGCTTTACAGTTTCCTGCCTGCTCTGGTCTTTCCTGCAAATTTGTGCCCAGCCCGGCAGAGTTAAATGCTGCCATTGCGTGCAGGGCTGCTTTGTTGCCATGTCAACTGTGCATGTCATTTGTTTACATTTGATTTGGCAGAACATTTCATGATAAGAACCAAGGCCTCCAGCGACTTTGAACTAGGGGGTGACTGGGCAGGGGCATGGCAGGATGGGGAGTGAGGGAGAAGGTCTGCATCCACCTTCTGCTGGTTGCCCACCAGACGAGCAAATGAAGCTGCCTGGGACCTTGTCATCATAGCTAGTTTCCAGGAAAGTAGGAGCAGGAAAATAAGTGTTGATTCTCGTACCAATAGACCCATGGAGTGTGAAGGTCATTTCCACAGCCTGCTGCGGCCAAGGTTGCTGTAGCTAAGTAATTTCTGTGATCCTACCAAATTCCTGACAACCAGATCTAGATTGTTTTCAGGTGTTAGTCAGTGATGGTAAGAGATGAATCTTTACAGGCAAAGACCCATAATTCGAAACAAATCTGTGACAGACTTTCCTGAGGACTTTCCCCAAGTAAAAAGAATACCAGGGCTTGGCCCAAAGCCAGGGAGAAAATATGCCTTAAAGAAAATCTGCAAAGACTGAAGTACTGTGTGAACCCCTGAGTCAGTGCAAAAGCAATGCAAGAAAAGTAGATGCAAAACTAATTATTCAAAATTACATCACTGACAGTGGATATTAATTTTTTTTTTCTGTAAATAGAAGCAAACTGGGAAGAGGTTGGTAAAGTGTAAGAGATTTTTCTCCAAAGTTCTTTTAACTGTTTGACAGGGATGTTTTTCTTCTATATTTGTTACCTGATTGGGAGTGGTAAATTCTCCATTTCCTTCTCTGTGATATTCTTTGCCTTCTGGAGATTGGTTGCTTGTGGTATTGGTGGGAAACACATTCAGGATTCAAGTGCTGGGAAACTGGGGAGGTGATGCAATTTCCCCCTTCCTTCTTAAAAGAAAGATTAATTTACTATGCGTCAATATGAAAAGCAAAACTCACCTCTCTGGCAGCTCCACAGGTGAGGACGAGGGACAGCATAAGGTCTGTATCCCTTATGAGGTGCGTGGCTCTGCCAGCCCCTCCTCCAGGCACCCGGGTGAGTCACAGCCCTCTCTGGCAGGCTGCCTTCTGGGGGGTTTCTGCTTTCATGTGAGAGAAAATACCCTTCATCTGTGATTAATGTCCAAACCACTGAGCACCACCTGAAAGACCGCGCTGCTGGGAGCATAGGAGAAATGAGCCGTGGGCCGGCAGTGGGTTCCCCCGCTTTGATGTCTGTCACTCTGCTTGTTGCTCTGGCTTGATTTTTACATACCTGTGTGTGATAGCTTGGTCCTGAGCTCACCAAGTTGTCTTCTTGGGGCATGCTCACACACGTGCCCTTTGGTGAGCGGCTGCCTAAGCAGCGATGCCTCCCTCTCTCCGTCTTACCTCCCTGGTCCTTTGGAGCTGGTCCACCCTCCTGTGACCCAGTGAGAATTTGTACCAGCTTGTCCTAAGGGAAAGATCAGAGGTGGGACTTGGAGTTTTGGGTAGAGACTGGTTAAACCAGCAGTGCCACCAGGAGGAGATGTACCTGGAAACCACAGCCTCCACAACAGTCAAGCTGGAGCTGTGCTTCCCTGAGCTTTCCATGGAGGTGGGACTCCAGGTTCTGCAAGTGGTACTTGCTCTTCACATCTGACTAGACCTTTACAGGAGTTGCTATATTAGTACCAGCTTTGTTACTCATCTCTGTTAATCAGGATGTCTCCCTCCAATCAAGAACAGTTAGGCTCATGCTAAGGAATTAGAGAGGGAAGGTGGGAATGTGACAGTGTGACCGGTGTTGAAGCAGGAGTAAAATGCCCATTTTTTTTCTGTCTTGCATGGCCTGGAGAGATCATACCTAGGTAAAGGGCTTAGTCAGCCTAATGACTCTCTTGGTCCTTGGCCTTGCTAGGGCTGCCCAGCTGGGCTATTACAAGTGACTATAGAGTAGTCATGCAGGTCTTGAAACAAAACACTGAAAAATAAAGCCTGTTGGGTACTACCAACAGGTGTAGGGTTTAGTCTGGATCCTAACTTGTGTAAGGTTTTTGGGCACTAGTGGTAACATGGTGTGTTCTAGTTCTTGCTTCTTAATCTTCTACTTAAGGGTGAGACTAGGTGCTTTCCTCAGAACATGAGATTCTTTAATTTTAGATATGAGGTCTGGCACCCTTTGTGGAAGCCAGCTGTCTTCTCATTTTCTTAGCAGTGCTTTCATTCTTCTGCATTGCAAGCCAGCTCTTTTTCTGTGTGGGATCCTTCTCACCTCAGCCCTTTCCCAGTTACATAAAGGAGGAAAAATGCTAAAAGAGTGGTTGCACTGAAATTTAAAAAATAAAAATAAAATCGTTGAGGCCCTTTCTGATGTGTTGCTACGTGCCAGTTGTCTGCTTATGGTTATTTCTGAATAAAAGCACTGCCATGGAGCAGGTGTGGATCTATAGCATTATCTGTAATAAAGAGCAGTATGTGGGATAATAGTGTGGAGTACAGTTAACAGCAAAGTTAACTGCTTGAATCAATGATCACCAAAGACAGGATGTTGCTTTGTAAACATTTCAGTTGTTATATTGTTTTGTAACATTCTCCTGTCCCTTATTTTGAAGTTGGTATTTACATAACATCTAAAACCCAATGCCTGAAAGAAGCATGTGGAGATAGCAACGAGCCTGAAGGAAGGGCTTGTAGAAGTTGAAGTGGTGTCAGCTGGAAGAGTCGCCACTGAGGGATGCAAGGTGTTCCTTCTCAGTTCTCTCCTGAATTCCAGCTCCTTGGAGACTCACAGTTCCTATGCTAAGAGCAGGGACGTGTTGTTTCAGTATTTATTGGGTAAGACAGATGCCCTCGTTCCTTTGTCATTTCTATCAGATGAGCTTTCCAGCTGGGAACCTCATTTCCAAATAGTTCTTCAACAAAAATTACATTCCTCGGACTGCTTGTTCTCAAAAAGTGCTCCGAGTGACCTTAATGCCTTCTCAGCTATCCTTTACAGCTGAGAAATATTTCTAAATGTAAGGTCACCAATTACAGTGATATGTATTACTACTAAACTTGGCACGTGTAACTAAAGATGGTCTTGTGGCTAACATACAAGGTTGGGACAGAGGAAGTTATTTTCTTGTTTGCTTCTGTGAACTTTTTGTAATTATTTTTCTGCTACATCTCTCAGTCTTCCCAGCTATGAAGTGGGAAGTGCTTGCCTTACCTGGATATATTAAAGTTTCTGAAAGTCCAACAGGTGTCTTTATGGAAATACAAAGTGCTTGGGTCTTTCTGATACTACCCACACCCTAAGGGCTGACCTGTTGGCTTGCTTCTCACAGCTAGAGTCAAATGGAACTTCATACCTGCCTGCAAGCAGAATGATAGTTATCACCAGATCTGAGAGCACCCTTGATCTAGACTCTGCTCCAAGGGACCAGACAGTGTATGTGTTGAAGTAAAACTTTCATTCTGTTAGGTATCTCTTCAGAATTCTCGTTAGGAATACTTCTGCCCCTCATCAACATTATACCTGGGGACCTGTTGATTGCCAGCAGCAATTAATGCAATGCTGGTGGCAGTGCTCGGGAAGGCATGAAAGTGATTGACTTTCAAATCGGGGCTGCTGTTTGCAGGCCTGTGCTTCAGGGAAAGCCTTAACAAGGTTTCTGTCTAGAAACTGAGTGTATTTGATGTGAAATAGTAAACAGGGAAATAATGTACAGAAAAGTTGACTGTACTTCTTTTAGTGAGCAGAGTTGTACTTTTAAGTCCACTTTAGAAGTAGGTTTTGCAAGACAGAGCCTTAGACGCTTTGGAGGGCAATCCTCTTGGCGTCCCAAAAAGAACATTGCAGCCTCTAATTAAGCAGAGTATTAACTACCTTATCTCCTTGATGAAACTTGGTAAGCTCTGCTCTGACAGACGTGCACACACGGCTTTCTCCCTGGAAATTTGGAAGCTAAGACATGCTTTCTCTATCATCTATATGATTTATTTTTCCCCTGGCTATTCCTCTGGAGTTGCACTAACGCACTGAACCAAGTGCAGCTGTCTTTGCGTTGAGTCGTATTTGCATAGAGCTCTATTTGCATGTTGGCTTGTGCTGCTGTATAATATTAATAAGGTATTAAAGGAGAGCAGGGGGAGGGGCACGTTAAGATTTCAGTCTTGTCTAAGCAGGGCCGTGCAAATAAATTTCCTTTTATCCAGAATTAATGACTAATACGTTAACTGGCCTCAGAGTGGGATTTTGCTTGCTTGGGAATGATGTCTGCAGCAAGAGGCTGTGCTTCCCATTCCATCTTCCACACCCTTGGAGATGTTAGTGGATTTGTCCATTTTGACTGGAAGCTGCAAGGCTTCTCATGCAAGGAAATCTCTCTGGTTACAATCCTCCATGTCTGGAAATAAACGCAGCCAGTAGAAAGCCACAGCATGGGGATGGATGAGAGGCAGAAAGGGGGAAGGGGGTAGGGGAGGGTGTGGAAACAAAGGAAAAAGGGGGAAAGAGCAAGTTTTTTACCAAGAGAAAGCTAATGCCTTGAACTCAGACAGCTCACGCCCATAACAAATGTTTCAGCAGAAGGGTATGTCCGTCAGAGGCAGGAGAGTTGGGGTTACCTACCATCATTCAGTGCGGTGGCTGTGCTTGACATCCAGATCTATCCTTGCCCCAGCGATAGCCTGGCCTGGGCATCTGTTCAGCCTTGTGTGCCAGGCTCAGCAGCAGCACGTGCTAACTGAGGTGATGGTACTGACACTGTGGTCCGAGGGGCTGCCTGTTAGTCTGTGAGGGAAATGGGCAGGGAGAAGCAGGAGAGACAGATCCCTTGCCTGACCAATTCTCAGGAGAGCCAGGGTGGGACCTTGGAAACTCAACATTTGCACATAATTAGCTCTCAGTGATGCTAATCTGATTGCAGGACCCTAGGAGCCCAAGTTGCAACAGCTCGTGTTGGGGGGAGGCCATTAGGGTGATCTCCAGGGAGGAGTCACCTTCACTCTGCAGGGTAAGAAGTACTTCTGGAGCTGGCACCCCTATTACCTTTTTATCAACAGCCTGAAGAAGGGGAGCTGTTCTAGAAGGACTTCTTTAATATCAGGGCTTTATTAATTTGCTCTGTCCTGAATACATGGGTGATTACAGGAGGGCCAGAATTCCCATGTGTAGGAAGAGAGGTGCCTTAGCCCCAAGCATTGCCTTTCCTTGGGTTTGGTGGGCCAGAAGTTTTCCAAACCTAGCTTGTCACTAGTGTGCTAATTCTGAGTCAGCCTTCCCCAGGGTGCCGTCCAGCTGAACTGGGTTGGCTTATCCCAAAGTCTTGGTGTTTTAACTCAGAATGGAAGGATAAGCAAGGTGGTAGGGAATGCAGTCTCCATGCTCAGTTCACGTTGTAGACATTTTGGTGCTAACATGGTATTCCCACAAGTCACTAGGGGGAACAGTTTGATCTTTCTGTGGAGATGGTGCCATGTTATGGGGGAAGCTCTGTTCTTAATCAGTGCTGAAGCCGTGAGGGGAAAAACAAGTCTGCAACATCACTTGGCAACACAATTATTGTAATAGGGTTTGCTTCTTCCTACACTGCCCAACTGAATTATTTTCTCCATATGGTAGAGCTACTCTGTTTTTAACTGGTTCTTCCTGCCCCTTCACCAGATGGCTGTTTTTATGCAGGACCTCTCAGCTCTTGTACATTGTACCTTGCTGAGCTGAGAGCAGGGAAAGGAATTCATGTGAAAGCAGGGTCAGGACAGGTGCTGCTGTCCCTGATCATGGGGGGGGGTGAACATACCTGGAGCTCAACCTTAGGCATCAGTGAGATTAATATTCCACCTATTGCCTAACAGGATAACTCGAAGCAAACATCCTGTTTGGTTTTGGTGGTCATGAGATTTTGATGAGATCATGGAGTTGAAGGAGCTGAAATTGGGCTGCACGCTAGAAAGTCTTCCCCTTCTTGGTTTCCAACTCACTTCATGTCTGACCTGTAGCAGCTCACTGTCGTCCTTGTCTTGAGTGTTAAGTACAGCTTGGCTAATACATTGCAATCCTGTCTGTCTTCTTGCTATTTTTGTCTTCCTGGGGCAGGGCACCCACCTGTAAGCTTCTTGTTGCTCTCCAGCTGCCAGGGGATCCTTGTCCTGCATCACGGCATGCCTCTGTTTGAGTGCATCCTTGTGATTCCAAAGACACAAGGAGAAGGGGAAAAAAAAAAAGACACATACAGAAATTCCAACAGTAGGTGTAAAGTGTTTAAGAAAGATAAATCACTTCTGTAATTTACACTTCAGGAGAAAATAGCCCATCAGGGTTCTGGGTAGTCAGGCACTCTGCATCTGTATTCAAGGGCCTTCCTCATTTGCTTTTAGTCTGCTTTTCTAAAGAAATGAGATATGTGTGTGATCACACTGCTGCTGTGTTCCCCCTAACTTTGGAATCTGGTGGACAAATCAAGCAAATTCGATGCAGGGGGAGAGGTCTCAGTGGTATTGAGTTCTACATGTTTCATGAAAATAGGCAGCTGGGCAGAGACCCTGTTAATGCATGCCCCGAGGGAAGGGCTGCAGTGGCGGCTTGCCAGTCAATATCTAGTGTTGGAGGAGTGTCTCTGTACAGGAGCTCAGTCCTGAGACTTCTCTCTGTAGGAAACAGCAGAAGTCTTTCTCTGGCCTTTTCTTTTTTATTTTTTTTTTCCCTTGGTGAGACTTGAAAATAAAAATAACACTTTTCATCTTCAAAAGGCTTTACAAACATCAGCTAATTAATCCTTCCTTCATCTGGTTTGCTGCTTCAAGGAAAAGTGGAAAGGCAGAGATTTTTCTGAAAGTGAGTGAGATGGATCCTCAGAGAACCCATAACAATTCTGGAGGGTCTGTGGCTGTTGCTCCAGTCCAGAGCATGTGGCTCTGTACTGTGTTGTTGACTGTTCTTTGTTTCTGTAACAAATAAATAAGCAATGGAATTCAAAGAAATACCAAGAAATGTCCCCAAACACGTATGCCCCATCTATGCCTAAACCATCAATCCGAAAGAACTGTAAATGGGCTTAATCAGGAGGGCAAGAAAATTCCTATCATTAAATTTAGATCTTTAAAATTGATCATACATGAGATACTCAAATTTTGTCATAAATTACCCTGAAAACACAATAAGGGCATTTTCTGCTCTTTTCTTGATGTCCCTGAGGATCTTGCAGGCAGTGTCAAAACCAGAAGCTTTAGATATCTCCTGGTCCAATTCTGTTCTCCCTTGGTCCAGCAAACTGTACTTGGGCACAGTGTCAGTAGCCCTCTCCACTGGAAGAAAGAAGATCACTATAAACCAGGCCTTCCTGGAGTAGTCAACACAAGGGGTGGGGATGGGAGGAGGGCACAGAGCACAGCCAGCAGTAGGTATAAGTGGGTTTTACTCTCTTGTATTCAAATGAGCTCTGCGATCTGGTTGTTGTACTGATGGTAGCTCTGACTTCTGGTCAGGAGCCATCTGTGCCTTGTCTGTGTGTAGGATGGGCATCAGTGCAAAAAGCCAGTGCTCCTGGTGGGTTTTCCCTTGATCTCAGCTGTCATCCAGGTCTGGAAGAGGTGCCAGGATCACCTCCAGTAACAGGGATGTGGTGTGCAGCATCACAAAGGTTCAGTAATGAGATACTCCACTGAGTGAAGGGGGGAGCTGTGAAGAGGGGGTGAAGAGCTGAACAAGCTGTGCCTGTAGCTGGAATATCTGTGCCATGGTCAATCCTGAAGATGGCAGGTCATGGTTATAGCCATCCTGTGCTGCTTTCCTGAGAACTTGGCTGAGGGAAGCCTCATCTGAGTGCTTGTAGGCATGGGAGCAGTGAGTTCGTCTGAGGAAGGGTTTGGAGAAGCATGTGGAGAAGGAGAGGTTTTGCATTTCACCTCTGGGACATGGGAACCGATGTTGATTGTGGATTTTTTTCCAGCATCCTCTCCATAGTCTGTTGTGGATCCAGCTGGTCTGATGCTCTGTGATTTTTATTTTTTTTGGTCAGGCTTTTTTTTTTTTTTTTCCCTCCACAATCATTTGGAACCACATTAGAATATTTTGGTGTGGTTTACATTTGATACAGTGAGTTAGCCTCGGAGGGCAACAAGTCAACAGGTGCTGTGCTTTTGGTTTTCCTTGACAGTGTGAAGGAGGCCTATACCTCCTTGGTTTTTCTGGATCCTACTTGTGTCTAGTACTTTGCTATCAGGGTCCTGAGGTGAACGTTGTAGAGCTCAGCAGCCTCAAAGACACTGCAAAAGCTTTTGCTCTAGGTTTTTTTCCTCAAGAGAAATTCTGTATTTAATTTCTTTTTGAGCCTACTCCTACTGGCTTTTCCAGAGTGTTTTTCTCTTCATTACCGCTCTGAACTTCCCTGGAGTCCAAAACAGGACATGCATACAACTTTGTATCATTTGTGCTGGCTTTTGTCATGCAGTCTTTTTGCTTTTGTCAGCAAATTTTTTCTATTCCACTTTTCATCAACAATGACTTCCATTGCAGATATGGTTGCAATTAGAAAATAATGATTTTAGTATTGTTGGAGTGTGGATTAATTATAGTTTCTGGTGGGACAGAAAAAAGCAAGAACAGGAAATTGTTCTCAATCGGGCAGAAGTTTTCATTATTTTATACATATTTACTGTTATTCTACAACTGAAAAGCCTGGATCCAGAAATACTGCAGAAGGATGAAGTGGTGGTTACAGAACACAAATTCTCAAAGGAAGTTATTTTAGGTTTCCCCAAAGCAAAAAAAAAAAAAAAAATAAAAAGACCCTCAGGCTTCCCTGAATCAGAAATGTGGTGCTGTACTTCGGATAGAAACACATCAAGTTCCTTGCAAATTTGTTATCTTCAAATCATTGCCTTGCGCTTCCCCTGCCCATCTCTGCATAACCCATAATTTGACTGCTCGTGTCTGTGTGCATAAATATATAAGAAATGAGTCCAGAGTGGCTCTTAAAGCCTAGGTTGGGTTTGCTGGACTGGTAGATAGAAAAATTACTTTCTTTTTTCTTTTTCCTTTTAGACTGAGAAATTCAGATCAGGCATCAGGAAGACAAAGTAAACAAGGAGCCTGGCGTTGCTGTTTTTAGACAGGCACTGTTCGGAGTAGGATTGCGCTTTAGGAGGTGCTAAGTATGTTCAGCGATATTGGCATTTTGTTTCAGTTGGGTGAAGATCCAAAAGAAATCTGAGCCCTTCATGAATGGAAACGGTCTTCCCTCATATGCCCCTACATTGCTTCTCCCTCTCACAGGGCAGGTGTAAAGAGCTGCATCCCTTCCACCTCCATCCCACCTCAGCCTCCGTTGAGAGGTGGTAGCTTCTCACATCTGGTGAAGGAAAGGCAGGAAAGCCCTCAAGCTCCCTTTCCTTGGCCACACCACCCTGCGGGGATCGCAGAAGCTGTGCTACTTAATCCTTCAGCCACCGTGGCACGTTGCGAGGCGGTGACAACGGGCATAAGCAAAATACATAATTAATAAAGCAGTGGTGGTTGGCATTTGCTGTTTGGCCATGGGTGGGACGTGAGGAGAAGCGGCGGGGTAATTATAGATGTGAAAAATGAGGCAGGAACACGCAGTAACCTTTCTAGGTTAGCTGTCCCCGTGATCGATGGCCTGCATTGTTTTCTCACTAACCTTTTGGTGAACCTACCGTTAGAATAACGGGGGAAATACAGTTATTTCTTTCCCCATCTTGTTTGTTGGTAAAGCGCTTGTGTACCACCTTATTATTGCTCCCTAAATATTGCCATGTGTTGGTAGTAAATCATATGGTGGGGAGTGACCTGCCCCTCATGCAGGACCTTCTGTCCTGCCCCTGCCCAGCTGGAGGCTGCCTGCCTGTTGAGGTGCAGGCAGCAGCACTGACTCTTAGTTTCAGTTAAACCAAAAGCATGGCTTTCCACAGCTGCAATAGGTGTCAGGGAGCTGCGGGGATAGAGGTGGGGAAGGGTGAAGTAAAGAAGGTAACAAAACGAAAGGTGTACACTGTGTAAGGTTTTTGATGGAGAGACAGGGAAGATCCAAGACATTGGGGCGATAAACTCATGGGCTTAGAACTGGATGAAAGTGTCTTTAGGGGGAGGTGTTGGGTCCATTTGCATCCCCTGCTGCTTGAATGTACTGTGATTTTACCTATCAAAGGCAAATTTGCTCTTTTTTCACTAATTTCTAACACAGCTCACAAATGATGAGGTTTCTGAGAGCTGCAATCAAGTTCACGAAGCCCCAACTCCTTTGTCAGGAGGAGGACATTTTGGTTCAGGCATTTCTGGAGGAAAGCATATGATATACACCAGATAAAATTGCAACATGTAAAAAAAATGTGAAGAATGTCAGGAAATGTTCTTGAACCCTGCAGTTGACTTAACAGAGAGCTAAATGGTTACAGGCAGTCACGATAATTGAAGATAGGAATGTATACATAAGAGAGCCCCTTCTTTCAAGAAAGGGTGGATCTTTGCCTTCATGTCCTGGGAAGTACTTCTGATTATTGTATTTGTTTTTCTGGAGTAATTACTAAACTTCCCCTCAGCCAAAAGCATTACTGATATATGGGGATTTCTTCGCCCTTTACAAGGACAGTACTGGCTACTTACAAAACAGTCAAATTAAGAAATGACATCTGTACTGCAGTATGATCCAAGGACAAATTAGTAGTTAAAATTAATCAGATGGGAGTCAATCCAAATTCCCCTCGTGTACGGCAAAAAGTTTCTTTCATATGATTTTTTTTTTTTTTTCCTGCAACATTTGTCTCTCCAAAATTTCTGTCATGGCCACCTAAGATTTTAACGTGCAGGAAATATTTATATTTTTTTCAGAACAGTGGGAGAGCTTTAAGGATTTGTTTTGGCAAGAAAAAAATGAAACAGTAAAAGGAGACATTTGAAGAGTCCCAGAAACAATATATGACTATGTGTTGACATGTTATGAAGGTGTTGGGAGCGACTCCTTATTTAAAATTGTGTTGAAATTTGCACTTACTATGGTTTTAAATTCATCAGCTTCACACTTTAATGATTGAATTTAGGCTTCTGATTTGGTACAGAGATGCGTTGGAGAACAATTGAATCTTCCATGCGATGGTTTTAAATAAAGAATGAACTTAACTTTGCAGAAGACTTTATTTTAAAAGTCTTTTTCTGAAGTGGTGCCTTTCTCCCCACAAGCATCATGGTGCCTTTGGGACTATTTGCGCACCACGTTCTTGCTTTATTTTGGTTTTCTGTCTGGCTCCAGAAAGATGTGTGACATTACTGGTTAAAGTCCGAGTTGTTCCTCTGCTACAGCTGCAAGGGACCTCTTCCATCTCTGGACAGTGGAGCAGTTGCAGTCTTTGGCCCTAAAATATGGTAACTGCAGGAGCCAGACTCATAGTGGTCACCCCAGTGGGTCAGGGATTGCGTTTTGTTCAGGCTTAGTTGCAGATCCCGTCTTAGCAGATGCTGAGCTTTTATTTCCAGGGTGATAAGGGATCCCAAATTCGGTTGCAAGTCTTTTAGTGCAGGGACTGTTTTCTTAGATTTTTTTTTTTACAGCATCCAGTACAGTAGGGCTCTACTTAACACTTCCAGATGTTAGCCCTAATATAAATGCAATAAAAATAGATTAAATTCAGAGTGGATTTGTGTTTCTGCAGTCTGTGGAAAAGGAATGTTTTTCCACAGTGCTGTGCCATGCTGCTTGTACGGGGGGCTGTTGTCACCCGCTCTGCTGACTGTGCTGATTCAAGTGGGGCTTGAGTTGAAAGTGGAGATTTTCAACTCTCTGCAGCAGGAATAGCCAACTGGGGCAGCTCCGAGGGGTCCCTGCTGTTCCCAGCCACACACACCTACCTCCATGTGCGGATGGGCAGGCATTCCCAGGATTTTTCTTTAAACTTCTTTGTAGACCAGACAGGTCCTCATAGTGTAGGCAGAGTGCTGTGACTCACCAAGCAGGGCTTAAAAGTGAGCCTTGGATTTTATGAGCCATTCCCAACATGGCTGCTGTCTTTCTGGGTCGTATCTACAGGTCATTTTGCCCTAAAATCTGCCTTACCTCAGTACTACCCATCTCTTTTGCAAGAGCCTTCAAATCCATGTATTGTTATTGCTATTCCCTAATATCATAACTAGAAGACAGGGTCTAATAGATATGGCACGCTGTTTGCAAGGACCCCGCTTCTTTTCTTGGCTTTGCTGTGCTCTCACCGTGTGATCTTGGGCGAACTGCTCCACCAATCTGTTCCCCTGTCACCACACATCGTCTTAGATCATCAATTCTCTGGAGCAGACACAGTCCCTTAGCACGTTGTGTTTTAGCGTCTAGCGTTATGAGGCTCCGGTCTCCGCCGGGACTTGTGTGTGTTACAGAAATACAAATAGTTGCTGCTAATAATAATATTAAATCTGTGTGGCTCTTCAGAGATAAGTAAAGGGCAATGCTCCTTTCTCCGAGGAGCAGGCAGGATAAGTACTTTATTTTTGTCTTTGTCTTTTTCTAATTATAAAAAAAGAAAGCGGCCAGTAGACGTGATTAAAAAAAGGGGGGAAAAAAAATAAAGGAAGGCTGCAGTAATTTGATATTTTTAGCCTCAGACCTGCTACTTGCTCTGTGAAGCCAGTCTTAGGATCATGGCCTGAGACTGGTTCATATCCATGTTTGCCAGGGGTAGAAATCGTTTGGAGCCTTTTATTGACAGTTGGCTCAGCATTCGGGCTAATCCCATAAAACCACCATGCAGCTTGATGCAACTTCCAGTGTTTGCTGCGAACAAAAGTCTCGGGAATGTTACAGATCAGACACGAGAAGCTTCACTTGGCCGTTACATGGCAGGGTTCTGGGCTGGAACGATAAGGGGCTGGGATGGAACTGAGTGTGGCAGAATTGGAGGCTGTCGGAGATGAGAAGTCAACTTTTGTTTGTTTCTGTGTGCTATGGGATTTTTTCAATTATTATTTCATTTCCAAAGAAATGCGGCAGCAACAACAAAAGGTCTTAAATATTCAGCAGTGAAAACAATAGATTTTGAAAAGGAAAACAAAAAGTTAGAGCCAGCTCTGGCATTGGTGGACATTTGGCTCTGAGGGAAGCGAGAACAGCTTGGATTTGCATAAATTGCATACTGCGGGTCAGAAAGCAGAGTCAGAATTATGCTTTCATTGCAGTGGCATGAATGGGAGCGCATAATTGGCATTCTTCCCCTCTTGATCAGATGCCTCCTTCAGGGGATTTCTGCACCCAATACGTTGCAGCTCATCCATTCACTGCCTGGCATGGATAGGGCTTTTGTTTTCAAATTATGATTTTTCTATTCTGTGATTTCTTCCATAACCTGGGAAAGCCCCAGCCCTCCCCCCGTACGCGGCCCTTTGTTGTGGAGAACAACCAGAGGTCGTGCTGTGCTGAATGTAGCTGTTGTTGCATCACCCCCTGTGCATGTTTCTGCGCTTCTGGGTCAGCGTGGAGCTGATGACCCCTGGGGGCAATGGTCGTGGTGCTCTGTGTTGTTCACCTCCTCCAAAGTTTATGGATTCCTGCATTTCTGAGTCCAAAGAGATGAGCATGATTGTGGTCAGTCCAGTAGGGCTTCCTCCAGGGATGTACAATGCAAAGATGCACTTCTGGCTGGGGCAAACTTAGCATGTCTCTTGGTCAAACCCAAGGCCTGGCTTTCTTTTCCATTTTTGGGCTTTTCTTGACTTTTATGATTTCCAGCTCAATTGCAACGAGGACTTGCTGGCTGATTCAGGTTCAGCAAAGCGCTTAAATGCATGCTTAACTTGAGCTGCATCCAGGGCCATCGCCAGGACTCAGGCGCGTGTGTGCTTCAGGTGATGTGTATGGTAAATGCTTCCAGCAAGTGCACAGAGTGCTGCTGAAAACTCGTGTCCTTTCAGACATCAGCAGCCACATGGAAGCCTTTCCAGCTGGATGTCAGGTCCTGGTCATCCTCCCCATGTGGTTCCTTGTCAGCACTGCTCTCAGGGCTTCCTCTCTCATCCTGGTTATATGTTTGCAGTTTCCTTCTCCACAGAGCCACTGGCCAGACCATGTACCTCGTGCCACTTTGTCCTGTCCTTTCCTAGGACCGTGCCCACCCTGCTGTTGATCCTGGATCAGTTCAGTGGCAGTGGCAAATAGCAGCTAACAGCTATTGATGGCTGGGACCTGCCTCTTCATTTATTAACAGACAAATGTTTTAACCTGTCAGTGTTAAGAAATTATATTGATTGCAGAGATTTTTTTTTTATTCCTTTGGTCTGCTAATCAAAAGGGCAACTTCTCCTTTAGTATCTTCCTGCTATGGGCTCAGTTCTACTGTACCTTGTCAAAAAAATCTTTATTTTCAAGGCATGGGGAAAATTATGTTTATAAAATATAAACTATGGGAATTTTCATTCCCCTCTGGCTTTAGGAGGAGGAGAGCAGCTGGTAGAGAGTGGATGAGAAAGGCTTTATCTGCTATATTTTGGTTACTGCGCTTTGAGTGATGGGTTTAATAATTGATAGAGCAATTTAGCAATAATCCATAATCCTGAAAGAAGCCTACGCTCCCCTCCTTCCCTCCCTTTCTCCTTCCCTCCGAGACTGACAGGCTGTCTCAGTGGTTTTGTCTGCAAAATTTCATCCCTTGGTTTCTGTAAACAGCCTGACATGGGAGAGGGGGAAAAAAGCAACTGTTTTTTAAATCTTTTGTCTTGTTTCCACAAACAGCTGCGCTCCCTTCTCAGCTTTGGGCTTCAGTCATTATTTGATCGCATGCTCTAGCTGAAGAGAGCAGGAGGTTTCTTTAAGGCCCTAACCTAAATGAAGTGTATATATGCAATGTATATAGGAGAGCAGAGTGGTGGCAGAGCCTCCAGCAGAGACCCCTCCCTCCCCGTTTTAAACCCAGGCTTTGTTCATGGCTGAATCCAGCTTTCTTAATCCCAGGAAAGGTGCAAAGTGATGACAAGTGCTTGATATGTAAGTGCGGTTTACTTGAAAGTCTTCCAGGATTAACCTATGGAAATTGCTTTTTCCAAGAGCCTCATGTGGGTGGTGGCAGTGAAGCATCGGGATCCTATTGGAGTGCCTGACATGTGAGTGTCTATGTGACACCTGATTTTTAAAGATGGATGCAAACCCACGGCAATGTAGGGCTGTGTTTTCAGGTGCATTGTGTGCATCCCCTCCATGGGGTAGGGAGTGTCAGAGCTCCTGTGTGGATCGTCTGCCTCTCTCTTCATCCACAGTCAGTGCGGGAAGAGAGGGGAAAAGATGAGACGGAAAAAGGAGACAGACATAGTAAGCAAGAGAGAAAAAGAGACAAGGTTATAGGTACTGAGTATGTGTTGAGGCCGAGGCAGGGTGAAGAGAGGGAGGAGGGGCAGCCTGGCAGAAAGCCAAGTATAGGCAAAGTCAAGTGAGACGTATTATGTTTTTCCATATGTATTACATAGATGCCAGATTGACAACAAGTTGTAATTAAGCATGACATAAAGTCAGCTATGCACAGCTGTATTATTCCTTAAAATTACGAGGGGTGAGGTCCTCTGGGGCACAGCAGAGTCTATGGATGCTCCGCCATGGGAGGTCTGTAAGACAAGCTGGCTGAATGCTTGCCAGGAGTGACACAGACATTGATTGGATGGCCCAGAATTGGGACAGGGAGGGAGTGGGTGACTTTCCTGGAGTCCGGGCTAACCCTGTCAGCCTCTGACACCGTTCTCTGGAGTATTTTCACCCTTCCCTGGTGGAACATGAGTGGTGTCAAGGGGTGAGTAGTATATTCAGCTTTTATGATTTATTTGCTATTAAATGCCCTTAGCAATGATAGGCTCACTAGGCCTGGTTGGTAATTACGCCAGTCAAGTTCAGGAGTAATTGTTGTTTAACTTGCTCTCTGTTTTTAAAAGACCTAACTCTGTGTGTGTACACTTGATAAAAACACCCTGAGACCTGCATCTGTACCCCCGAAGCACTCCCAGCTATGTAATATTTTGTCTGCATGCAGAAGGATCTTAGTGACCTTTCTACTGAGAAACGTATAGTTACTGTACCTTACAGAGTTAAAGTAGTTCGGGTGGGAAGGGGCTTTTATTTAGCCCAACCTGATGGTCAGGGTAGGGTCTGCCATGAGATAAAGATCAGGACTTTGTCTTGCTGGGTCTTAAAACCTCCAAGGATAGCAACTGCACAGTCCCTCAGGGCCACCTGTGCTGGTGGTGCATTTATCAGCACAGTGGAGGTGCTTTCCCCATTCCCAGTGGCAACCTCCCCTGTTTCAGTTTGTCATCTCCACTTCCTGCTACCAACCTGAGTGAATAGCCTGGCACTGTTTTCTCCATGTGGCAGAGGAGAAGGAAGCAGGCTGCTGTCATGTATGCCGTGGCTGTCCCTCCTCACACTGAGGTTACTCCATTTCAGCCATACACTGGAGTCCCCAGGCTGAATGTGGTGTCCAGATGTGGCTGGAGGTGGGTCACCACATTCCTTGGTCTGCTGGCCCTGCTCCAGGGAGGCTGTTGTGGCAACTGCTACCCGGGTCCTTCTTTCACGCCCACTGCCCTGCAAGTCAAGGTGCTCATTGGCCACTCCAGCTGAGCAGTTCCCCAGTTGTCACCAGGGCTCATCCATCCCAGGGGCTGGACTTGGAGTTTGTCCTGGCTGTGTTTCAGGAGGTCCCCATTGGCTCATGTCTCCTGCCTGTCCAGGTCCCTGTGCGTCCCAGCCCTGCCCTCAGGTGCATTGCCAGGTCTCTTCAGTCTGGCATCACCCATAAACTCGATGAGAATGCATTCTACCTCCTCCTCCTCCAGGTCAGTGATAAAGATGCTAAACAAAACTGGTGAGGGATAAACCCCTGCGGTACCTCACTTGTTACCAGCCTCCAGTTTATATTTATGTCCTGTAATATAAACCATCACCGAAGGCTGAGGGGATCAGCTTCCAGTCCTCTGAGCTGATACAGATATTTTTTGATGTGTTGCAGACTAATCTTGAGGGATGGGTGAGGGCAATGTGAGCAATGCAGTGTTGGAGCTACCCTCTAGTGGTGGTTGTGCTGGTGGTCTGACAGCCCTGTAAATGGCTCAGGCTACACCCACAGTCCTTTCCAGAAAACCAGATGTACCTGTGTTTGATTGCGAAGCAAAGAATGTATTTATAGGCCCTTTAGAGGCACTATCCCTGCTATCACTCAGACAAAACACATCTTTGTGGGCAAACCATGATAGATGGGGTGGCATTCCTCAGTGGCCCTTTCCCTCTCTCATAAATACCTGTGTTGACTAAACTCACAGGGTTTGAACTCTGTGCTGGAATCTGAAAGACATGGCATGCCTGCATGTTCTGGGATAAGTCCTGATTTCCAGGGATGTCCCTTGCTGAGATTCTGTTGGATTGGTGTTTCCCAGCATGGTCCAGAGATCATCACAGTCCTTGAGGCCCCACCAAATGGTCTGCAGAGCTTTACCGCTTCTTTATGGGTTTCAGCTGAGCATTCGAACCGACTCCAGAACTTGGGGATGCAGGAGTAATGCAGAAGTCCCTCTGTAAGGCCATCTCTCCCTTGCTGAGAGTGACACGGGTGGGGTCTGGAGCTTCTCTCCTGTCCACTGCATGGGACAGGGATGTGAGTGAGAGCAGGAGCTGTTGATGCTTCTAGGTGTTAAGCTCTGGCCCTGATGGCTGGCTTTATCACAGACTCTGGAGCAGAGGAGGGCCTTCGTCTGGGCGTCATCCATATTTAATGTCTGCATCCCTGCCACGTGTCTGTGCGAGTGGAGAGGAGGAGAGCTGAGGGAAATACCAATTATAACGTTTTACTTCCAGAATATTAACCTGTCTCCTTTTACATGCCTTCATTTAAGAAGTGATTTGGGGTCTGAGAGGTACAGAGGGACAAGAAAAGATGCTGTGTGCACTCCACTTCATTAAATAAGAGCTAAGAACACTTTGCATCCTGTGGTATCTGGCAATAAAAAGTGGATACAAATATAAAGGATCGAGTGAGTGGGTATGAGAGTCCATAACGATGCCACAAGAAAGGGTTCACCTGAGAGGAGGATAGAGCCCCCCTCAATTGAATAAAAACCCCCTTTGTAAGACACATGAAGAATGCAGTTCCTTGTCCTCACAGGAGTATCTTGGTGCATGGGAGAGCACGAGCCTTGAGTGGGGTCAAGCCCTGGGTGTGCAGCTGGTCAGTGCTTGCCTGCTCAGGCAGAGGGCTTCAGCTCCTACCTCTCTGCCTCTGACTGGGGCTTCCTGAGTGAAGATGTGAAACCTACTGCTTCCTAGAATTCAGGCTTTAGCTGGTGAGACTAGCAGGTAAAGACAGGAGCTATGTATGTCAGCTCAGAGACATCATTACTGGAGGTCTGTCTGCACTGCCTGCAGCTGCCTGCAACCTTCTTCTAGAAGCATCATCCCAAAGACGAGAAGCAGGAACACTTTCTGCTCAAGGTGCCAGCAAGTATCAAGTTTTGAGTTATATTTTTGTCTGATATGTATACTTGTCCATGAAGGACTCTGCTGAGACTATCACACTTGGCCGTGGGACCCTACTAGAGGTGGTAAATTATCCCTGAGGAGGACAGTTTGCAGGGAAGTTTTAAAATTCAGAAAGAGCCCAGCTCTCTGAATCCCAGTCTGTGGAAATGAATTTTTTTGGCATTTGTTTTTAATGTCCTGTGATGTGTGGGTGAAAAAGCCAGTGAGCTAGACTGGTAATTAATTTTCCTGACAGAAACACCAGACAATGAAATTACCCTGCCACAAAGCAGGGTTGCTAAAGTAAATACTCTGCCAGCGGCAGGCCTGAAAGCAGGATGGGGTCATATGTGAGGTGCAAGCAAATGATGAAATGGCACTTCTGCCTCTGAGGACCCACGAGTGCTGCCAGCACGTGGACCCTCACGCCCTGGGTCCCCCACACTGGCAGCTCTCTGGGACACATGGGCACATTCAAGCTGGGCTCCAGTGTAGTGAGGGACTTGCTGGACCCAGGGCTGAGCCAAGGAGCAGTTCACCCTTTGCTGTCCAGGCAAGTGATTTGATCGGAAAGGGGTAACAGATGTGTAAAGTGGGGATGGGCTGGTTGCTTTTCTTCTGGAGACAGAGGCTCTTTGGCAGGGCCCTTCAGTTTTTCCCAGGTTGATGGCAAATGATTTCTAAATCTTTGGTCTATGCCGGTGAGATTTGTGTGAGCTACAGAACAGGTTGTGCCTGCACATGCAGAAGGGGAGTGCCTTTTTTTGGGAGACATAGAGGGCAGCTCATGGAAGAGGAAGTACAGGAGGGCAAAGTTTTCTGTTTTCATTCCGTGTGTCTTGTACGGGAGACAGGAGTTACTGTGCCAAGCGTGTTGCAGATGCCAAAAAACTGGCAGAGAACAGCAAATGGGGATGTTCTTGTACGTATCAAGGTATCTGGCAATGGGCTGCCATTGTGTGGTGTCAGACTAGATCCTCACCACAATTGAAAGGTTTAGTGAGTCTGTGCTAAAAAAAAAAACAAACAAACAAATGTACTGTTGGTACAAAAACCACTTCCCTATGCAGCCATGGAGAGATCTGCTGAAGACCTCACTGCTGTTCCAGGAGGACCTGCTGTCATGTGCATTGTCCTTCCGATTTATGATTGCAATAATCTGATGTGCACACTTTAATAGGGCATTTTCCCTTTTGCATAGTGTTAGCAGCTGCCAAATGGAAAAATCTCACACAAGAAGGGACCAAGACATGGAAACTGCTTTCTGTCCCTTTGGAAAAGACAGTTACACCATTCTTATTGCTGAGCTAGATCTGAGTGCTTTTCGGAATACAAGGATCAGTTCTGGAGTGGACTGCATGGACATTTTAGGACCATAGTTATTTAATGCATTAATTATCTGTAAAAAGTGGTGGACCAGTAGTGAAGTGTTCAAGCGTGCAGATATCACACACTTGCTTAGGTTAGGCTGCAGAAAAGAGTGAGGAGCATTTAAAGGGCTGTATCTAGATTACAGAAAACATTATGCCAGATCAGTGCAGTACTGAAAAGCAGTAAACATTGGAAGAGGAAACATGAACTATTTCTACATAATTCTATGTCCTAAATTAACTGCAGCTCTTCTGGAGGGAGGACTGTCTGTCTCAGAGGATCTCCCAGATAAAACATCTGCTGAAATGCCTCATGTCACTCCAAAAGCAAACAAAATATTAAGCTTAGGGAAGACTGGAATGCAAAAGCATTCTGCAAATAGTGTAAAATAAGTCTAGGGAATATCCTCATGTTTAACTCTTTCTAGGTCAGTTCAGCCTGTCTCCAAGCAGTCATGTCAGAAAGAGGAGTTGTAGGGTCAGGCAATGGAAGTGGATTGAAACATCTGTGGGGTGGTACACTGAGAAGGCATAAGGTGCTACAGACATGGGAGAACAGGGCAGAGACACAAAAATAGCTTGTGCTAAAGAAAAGGTGATTCAAGCACTTCCATCTTCACCTCTAGACCAATTTGTGTAAACATGAGGTGAGAGGTAACAAATTTAAACATGATGAAGGAAAATCAGGCTTTAAACAACTGAGTTAAGATGCTATTCAAAGCAGAAGGTTGTCTCTGGAACTCTGTGCCACAACATGTGATTGAAATCAAGATCTCACCTTGTCTTAAAAAATCGACATGTTTATGTTAAGGAAGAGAGGAGTTTCACATGTTAGATACAGAAGGATGCAGAAGGATGTATGCATCCCTAACTGAGCATGAAGAGCAATGTCCACCCAAGAGAGGTTCAGAGGTATTTTATCAGTGGACGAGTTCTTTCATTGCAAAACTTGTAGCATCCTCAAACAAAATTGGCACTGGCCATCTCAGGCAGGCAGACCACTACTGCCTCTGTTGACTCCAACTCTCTCTTCCACACAGCTGACAGGAGGTGTCTGCTGGCTAAAAATCTGAGAGCCTGTGTGGTGTCCAATACCTGTTGTTCTTGGGCTGTCCTAATGACTGCTTAATTAAGTTAACAAGATCTTTTTGTCTCAGGGCCACTCCCTCTCCATGGAAAAATCGCAGTTATGACATGAAGTCTGGGAGAAAGGTGCAGCAAGTGGTGTACGCAGGGCACCATATCACTTAGATCTGCCCCCCTTCTCACAGGTGTTCTCATCACTGTTCCAAAATGATCATCTGTTTGGGACTTAACGGGCAAAGATTGCAACTAACATTTAGGCTCAATTGTGTAATGCGAATACCAGCTTTCAATAAAGTAAAATAAAATAAAACTATCTCACCATCTCCCCTCCCTAAAAGGATAGGTCTGGTTTAATGGAATGAATGGTGTTCCGTTTAGCTGCATTTTATGTGTTTAAATAATATGGGCGCTGGCTTGTGCTTTCTTCCCAGCAGCAGAGATGCAAAACTTCTTTTGCGTGTAGAAAAGAAATTGTC
Organism: Chiroxiphia lanceolata; assembly: GCF_009829145.1. Lineage (NCBI taxonomy): Eukaryota > Metazoa > Chordata > Aves > Passeriformes > Pipridae > Chiroxiphia > Chiroxiphia lanceolata. Next base: position 57,230,384 of record NC_045641.1, read on the forward strand.
TCCTAATCACTGCATTCCAGAAAGTGCAGCTTTAAGGAAAACCCACCGGACAGCCAAAGACTCAGGAGGAAAAAAAAAATAAATTAGAAATATTGGAACCTCAAATTCTAGGTCATCCCTTCTTGCCGGGGTCTGGAGGTGTTGGCAGCATAAGTGTGGGGAGAGAGGGAGGGAGGTGTGTGCTGCATACGAACGCTGTGCAAGCGATTTTTATAAACAGGGAGTTTTCTACACAAAATAACATTGGGAATATCCCACTGATAGTCCACCCCTGCACTCCCTCCACTTGAGTTAGGGGGAGGGATTTGAAGTTGGAAGGGGGGGGGGGGGCCGATGCGTGGCTGAGCTCTCATTAGTGACCAGGGACATTTCGTTCACAATGTGGAAGGCAGAAAGGGAGAGGCAGATGGCTTTGAATGCAGGATTTACATAGTAATGAGATTCAGGTCACCATAGCTGTCTTTTTTTCTCTGCATTTTGTCTAGGTGTCGAGTAGTGTGCAGGGATGACAGGGATGATGGAAAAGGGAGAAAGGGAGGAAAATTAACCCCTTCCTCATAAGGAGAAATTGGTGTTAGAAAAAAAAATTGTCACAGTGGGCTTAAAGAACAGTAGAGTATGACAACAAACACAGATGTAGCTAGGAGGGCTAAAGGTAGCCACTTTTTAAGTTTCTGGCTTGTTTTTTGTGGTAATGACACAAAGTATTCTAACTTTAAAATCCCAGGATTTCCTGAAATTTTTACATTCTGCATTGCTGGTTTGAGAATAGATATTTTGGGGCTTTTATTGTTACAAGTCAACCCAAAGTTGTGGAAGTTTGTGGACTGAAAATGGGGCATGGCTTCTTGCTACAAGGCCTTCGCTTCTTTCTTTGGACAAAATTACCCATTTTGCTTGGTTTCTTGGCTAAAGACTTGTCTTCACATGATTGTAGTGGTGTGATTAAAACATAATATTTTCCACTGCAATTGGTAATTCTTAGTATGATCTCACTACTGTCAGATCTTATCCTGATGACAAATGGGAAACTGGGAACCATGGGTCCTATTTCAAGCTTCGAATGGTGGCACTTGATTTGCTCAATAGTCAACCCCAGGCATTCCCAAGATATGCATCAGGGCCCAAGAAATCTCAAGGCTATATTTAAAATTATGAAAGTTTTAAAGCAATGTGCATTTCTTTTCTCTGTCTTCTTTTTTTTCTTTATAGTTAGAGGAGTGTGGGAAAGGAAGTTACTCTTTCTGCTGTACATCACCTTACTCCAGAAGCTGGGGCTCTAGAAATGTTGCAAAAAGAGCAGGAGAGAAGCTTTTGGTGATCCCAGTGTAGAGTAGAAACTATGTCACTTAACTGCATGTGGGACACTTAGGCAGAGGTGGGAAAGTAGGGAAGGCGTTTGTGGGTGTATAAGGTTTTCAGTATTTGTAAAATCCTTTTTGTTCTTCCACAAAGAAGTTGTTTTTGAAACAGGGCATTTGGGGCACTAAGGTCAGGATTCATCTCATCTCACCTTGGCCACTGGAGTTGAGCGAGCTTGTCTAACCTCGTCATACAGACCTTTTCAGCATCAGTGAAGAAGGATTCAGACTATCCCAAGCAGTGGGACAGATTCCCCTTGGAAGGGGAGGGGCAGAGGTGCTTTGGTGGCATCTCCTGAAGCTGACAGTCAGAGTGCCACTGCATTTTGACTGTTTGGGCTGAAAGGAAAAGCAAATCTAATCAGGTGCCTGGGACAGACTGGGAAAGGAAGACTTCATGGCTACTTCCTCCTGAGGAAAAAGCTTAGGTCTAATAGATCTAATTACATTATTCTCTGATTTATTGTTACAACCATTTGTTTAAAAAGTCAGTAATCCTTTTATACCAGTCCTATAATGATTATTTAATGTCTGGTTGTTTGTGAACCCACCAATCTGTGTGAACGGAGGATGCTTCACCATGGGGAATCTGCTCAGCTCTCCACAGGACAGTGAGCTGGGCCTGAGAGCCTCGAGTTGGGGCCTTAAGTGGGTGGCTTCAAATTCCCACTTGCTGAATGAAAACAACGGTAGTTACATAAACCCACTACAGTCTCCTTTACAAAATGCCTATGTAAAACATAGGGCTGTCTTTTGGCTGTATACAGCCATAGTACTCCTCTGCAAGGATAAATATTCACCGACTAATGTTTGGTTAGCAGGCACTTTGCTGGTGGCCAGTGGGTCCCTCAGCTCTGCCAGAGCAGTGACACTTGTTGGCCACAGCTCCATGGGTGTCCCAGTCAGCACCAGCCACCCTATGCCAGCTGAGTGGGTCTGCTCCCCTTGCTGATGTTTTCTAACCTCTTCCTTTGCAGAGCCCCTGAAATCATCCTTGGTTTACCATTTTGTGAAGCAATCGATATGTGGTCATTGGGATGTGTCATTGCAGAGCTGTTCTTGGGCTGGCCGTTGTACCCGGGAGCTTCGGAGTACGATCAGGTGGGTATGGATATTGCCCTGGGTCCCGGTAAGTGCACGGGTGCTTTTCCCTTCTCTTGGCAGAGTGAACAGATGCCAGCTTTTTCACTTTTGCTAATGAGAGGTCTGTGTTTCTTACCCTCCCAAGACAACCCTGTCGTTATCCACCTGGGGTGTTTATTCTGGGTAACCGGTGTGCTGCTTGGTATGCTGGCTTTTAAGACCTGACTGCCTAAGTGAAATCTCAATCAAGAGCCAACGCTGCCATTGACTGGAGAGCTGTGTACATGTCTCTCCTCGCTGAGCAGAGCAGGCACCCTTCCTCTGCTGTAACAGCAAGGGCTGAATAAAGGTTTATTTGTTAGAAGAAACTGCACAAACTCAGCTGCATTTCATAACCCTTTTATGAGAGTGCATATTAAAAGCAATGACAAGAAGGAGAAGGTTCGCATTGATGTAGGTTTCCAGTTAATATAAGCTGTCGTCCTTTTTCTCCCTATAGGCTTTTGTGCTCTTTTTGTAGTCCTAAAACTGATAACACAGCGGCTGCTGGAGTCAGGGCTGTGGAACACTTTCCATTCCCACAGTCTTCTTCAGGCTGATCTTAGCTGTCTGCAAATGCAGCCTGTAAAGGGTCTTTTTTCTTTTAGGAAATAAATTTTACCAAAAAAAAAAGCAGGATAATAAGTTTTTCATAAATTTAAATGTTTTGACTCTTCTTTTGAAACTAGTATTTTTTTACTCAGAGCTCTAAAGGTAATATTTGGCAGGGGAAATAACTTGGAGTGAAGAGCAGGGCTGTTAGTGACTCCAAAGGAAATCAGACGTAGCTGAAAAACTCACAAGCGTTTGAAAATCACATACCAAGCATGAAGAGTGGATTTCTTTCCTTTCCCTGTTGCACCCCAAAAACCATAAAACACGCAGCTGAAAAAGAAATCACCATACCTTTACTGTCCAGCTTAACTGCCCAGCACAAGGCTTCCTCTAGTAAAGTATGAGGAGGGCTCCTGGGGAGCTGGGAAAGGGGTAGGGGCTGATCCTGGCCCCTTGCTGCAGCACTGGGGCAGGATCTTGGTGCCTCTCTGGTGCATGAGCTCTTCTGATGGACCTAAGGAGCAGCAGAGCTGAGGAAGCCATGTACAGTGAACTGCATCCTTCCAAGCACTGAGTGCTTGGAAGTCTTTGAAACAGCAGCTGATTTTTATGCCTTCATTAATTTTTTTATCCTTCTCTGTCTCTTCTCTAAAAATCACTTTCCATTCTTCCCTGGAGTTTTCTAGAGTAGATGACTGTTTTGAGCAGTTTTGCAGAGTCCGCAGCAATTTTTCAGAACAAAACGTTCAGGAGTCAGAAGATACAAAGTTAAAGTTTCATGTGGCACCCCAGGCATGTGTCTCTTTAATTGTGTAATCACAGACCCTTTCTCCTTTATAAAAAAATAAAAGTTGGAGATCCTGGAAACATGTGTAGTATCTTTTAGCTGTGTGGGTGCCAATGAGATCATACTTGTGGATGTAACCCACATAATAAATGACATCATGCAGTTGTCATTAGAGATGAAGTACTTTACATACCATGTGGGTGTCACTTCACTTGAGAGTATATTTTGTCCAATTTCAAAGATAGTCACTTCATAGTCTTCCATTTTGAACTTCAAACTGCTCCCAGGACAGGCTGTGCACTCAGGTGGAGGAAAACCAACAAAAGTTAGAGAGAAAATAGCAAATTGTTGAAATTCTTTCTGGGAGAGGAGGGAGTGACATAAAAAGGTGAAAAGCGATGAGACACCCCATTGAAATAGCTGTCTGCCTTGTGGGACTGTGCTGTAAGGGTGAGTTTCCAGTGATGTACATGATAAACGGAGGGAATTCCATACAGAAGTTCGCTTTCCTCTCATTCCTTGCACTGAAGTTTTTTGGGTGAAGTCTAACTGCGTGCTACATTTTCTCTTTTTTTTGTTCTGTTGTTTCAAATGCCTCCTGCACTCCTTCAGGGAAGACCTCCAGAGATCTTCACAGGACGAACAGTGACCTCTCATCCTTCTCTTACAGATTCGCTATATTTCACAGACGCAGGGCTTACCAGCAGAGTATTTGTTAAGTGCAGGGACAAAGACTACGAGGTTTTTCAACAGGGATACAGACTCACCATATCCTTTGTGGAGACTGAAGGTAGGAAAACATTTCCTTATTTCTTTTACCTTGCAGTTGCTTGGAATGTCTCCTCTCTCTGAGGAGACATTCAGATCACCTCAGAGCCTAGATCTCTGCTTTTTGCAGTGCAGTGCAGACATTGAGGTGGGTATGGCCCAAGGTAAAACTGCCATCCCCAAAGTCTACAGTCTATAACACACCTGCTCAGCATTGCTTTGTGGGAAATTTAAGTCTAGAATTGACCTGGAAATCTTCCTCTAAGTAGTCTGTGGATTGGTGTGTAGTTTAAATGAAACATGCCCTTGGCAGACTTCGCTCTAATATCTAATGCATTGGGGGGGTAAAAAAAGGCAAGGATTTTAATTCTGACAATGAAAACCACTAGTAATGTAGGTGAGCCCTGAGTCTCGTGTGCCGGTGTGTTTGGCTGCATGCGGTCCCACAGGGAGACAGGCCAGTGGGCTTCTGGCTGTAAGGATAGGATGCTGAGCTAGGATGGGTGTAAGACACCCACCATAGTTGGGAGGATCCTCAGAAGTGAAAGGGAATAGATAAATCACCTTGTGACACAAAAGATGTCACATAACCATAGTGGAAATCACATCAATGTTGTCTGGTCAGGCAAGAGAGGCACGGTGGTCTCTGATGAGGACAGGATGAGGCACATGTGGGCACATAAGCACAGCTGACTGCAGGGCAGTGTTGGTCAATGCCTCTGTCCTTTTTTGAGCAGACGCCAGATGATCATGAGGCAGAGACGGGGATTAAGTCGAAGGAAGCAAGAAAGTATATTTTCAACTGTTTGGATGATATGGCACAGGTAAGAGCATTGGTGAGTAACCAGGAAGACTGTTTACATGCCTTCTGGCAGCACTAAAAAAAGGGAATTACATGAGTTCTCTGCACATCCTGTACTTGTGCCAGCTCCTGAAAAATACCAGGATTATGCCTACCAAATTAGCTGTTATATCCAGCTTTGTAGGGGTGACTACAGCCATAGTAAAGCAGCCTTGGAAAATGACTAAGTCACATCTCTGAGTGTTGAAATCCTGTGTTTTCTCTTGACTATGCAGTACTTCTCTGTGTGACCACTGGCAAGTCCCTTAGTTCTCTGTGCTTTAATATTTCTGTTTGATAAATGGTGACACTGGAAATACTCACCATGGCTGTAGAAGAGTGCTTTCTGTAAAATGTAGCTGTCTGGGGGAATGGGGAGTACTAATTCACTTGTCAATTCCATATAGTTGTGAGAGGTAATCCCAGCATAACCACTCCTGCGACAGGAGTTTGTGCTAACACACAAATCATTGTGCAAAACGGGTGCAACACTGGAGTTTGTACTAGCAAAGTCTAGACATGGTAGCATTGATAAGCAAAGATGCAGAAATGGAGGACTGGAATCAGCGGAGACTTTATAAATGCATGAAATAACATGTGGGGTTTTTTTTTCCTGGCACCTGATACATGAATGGGATGTTTCTCATAAACCTACTGAGAATTTTTATGTATTTTATATATCTCTTGCTCACGGGACACATAGATAAGCATCTGATAGCACAGTACTTTGTGTGATAAATACACTGATTATGAGAACTTGCCTGCTACCACATGGAAGCTGTTCATCATCAGTGGAGGGTGACTAAGTGTTTCATTAGCCACTGACCCAAGCGAGCTGAACACTTAACAGTCTGTCTAGAGAGCTGACATGCACAAGCCAGATGACCAGCCAGAGTGTGCTGTGTGACTTCAGTAACTACCCCTTTAGACAGGGAGGCTTGCAGGGCATGTGCTCCAGCGAGGAGTAAACACAGTTTGCTGGAGACCTGACCATCTGCTCTTTCCTTTGGCGCTCACTCTTGTCGTTTCTCCTTTAGGTGAACATGACAACGGATTTGGAAGGAAGTGATATGTTGGTGGAAAAGGCAGACCGGCGGGAGTTTATAGATCTGTTAAAGAAGATGTTGACGATAGATGCAGATAAGAGGATAACACCCATTGAAACTCTGAGCCACCCTTTTGTCACCATGACGCACTTGCTCGATTTCCCTCACAGCACACAGTACGTGGCTTTTGTTTCCCTTGGATTTTGAACTGGAGGGTGAAGGGAAGAGCTGGCTGTGGTGGGGACCAAATATATCTGAAGGGCATTCTTAAGATGTTTAAACCCTAAGTTTTAATCTTTTCCTGGTTAAAAAAAGGGGATTGACAAGTCAAGGTTGTTAGAATTGTGTTGTGGGTGCTTGGCATTTAAAACGCTGAAGTGTGTGCTACATTAATTATGTAAATATTCAATAATTACGTATTTTTCCATTAAAATGCAGAAGAAATTATGCAATTAATGCTGAAACTATCAGTCTAACTCAAAGTAATATAGTCCTGATTGTTACTGAAGTAATCAACCTTATCTGCAGTGGGGAACCGACCCTTGTTCCCAGAACCTTCCCATCTTGCAGGGGTCATTTTGGGGCTCTTTGCTTTTTAAGGGAAAAGCTGTTCTGCAGCAGCTCTGTTTTACAAGTGTAGGCAACAGGACGAGGAGTTCAATTTTCAGCTGCTTGTTGTCTGCCTGTGTCACCTTAAATACCACACTGTGACCTCATCTGACACACGTGTGGAATGGAGATGGGCTCCGTGGCTTGCTGGAGATATGAAGAAGTGTCATGCCTTCGAGCCTGACTGCCCCTTCTCCTAAGGCTGTATTTCAGAGCAGAGCAGCCTGAAGTGCAGGAAACCTGCACCCAGCCCACTGCCCTTGTCCCCTGGGCAGTTCACATAGGGCCAGGCTTCTCAGGTGTAAGTGAAAAAGGTAGATACATAGTGGGAGTTTTCCAAAGCCTTCAGGACACCTAGCTTTGAATATCCTGCTCTACGGCACCTGCAGTTCAAGGTGCTTTTGCAGGCTGTCCCTTCCACTTGACAGGAGAACAGTTGCCAGCACAGTGTTGTACTTCATTGGGTGCCATTTGCATGAGTGTTTAAAGGCTGTCAGGAGCTCAGGTACAAAATTAAAAAGCTCTAGATTATGTGTGTGTGAGTGCTGCAGAGCAACAGGTAACTGTGTCAGCTCTCCTGCTTGTATGTGTGGCTGCGGTATTTCAAGTTCATTTAAGGTAGCTTTCCCTCTTTGAAGGAGCTGTAACTGCCTTTTTGTTACATTTATCACAAGATAAGAGCAGCTGCTTACCAGAAGGTAGTGGGTGCACGATCTGTGTAGACCCAGACGTACCATGCACAGCCATTTTGGAGCATTGTTATCTATAAATAGATAGTAAATGATAAATGTAATGAAAACAAGATGGGAGATTGTTGTGCTAAACAGGGAGAAAGTAAGTTTCATATAAAAACCATTCATAAATAAAAAATGTCAGTATTTTCTAACAGCATGAGCGTCATAGACAAAAGTCTCTTAATTTGCAACAATCCTTCTTACTGTGCAACAACTGATTGTGTAAGATAGGAGAGATCTGTGACCTAATGCATTGCCGTCAGAAATCTTTCCACTAACGCAACAGACCATAACCACATCTTCATTTTTGAAGTGCTCGCTTGTGGCTGCTGAGGCGAAGCCCCAGAAAGGTTGAAAATATCACTGGGGCCGATAGCAGTGAGGATTTTACCCAAGTAAAGAATTCAGCATCAGGTCTCTGAATACTAAACGCTGTGCCAGCCGGGTGCGTAACCCCGCGCAGCCCTTCCACGTAGGAAGCAGTGATTGGAAAAGAGAGCAATAAGCTGTAACCAGCATGGCAAGTTGATGGAAATTTTGTCTGTGATTGCCTGTAGTTTGGAGAATAGAAACTTCAAAGCCTTGAGAGATGCAGGGAGTGGTAATCTGTCTTGAAAGTAAATTGGGCAGCAGAGAAAGTGAGAATATGTGGAAGCTGTAACTTCTGGAAGGAATCTGCTGTGGCACACTTCAGAGAGGCTGCAAGTTTGAGCAGCACGAGGTGGGCTGTTCTGCTTACTTGCAAACAGACAACAAAGTGACTTTAGGTCCCCATTTCACATAATTAGCTGCCTGGATCTTAAATTGCTGAGTACTCCTCGGACTTTTTCTGTTTTACTTTGTCCCTGCCTTTTTTTATCCCCCCTTTTTTTAAAGTAAGAACAGAGAACATATTATTGCATTAGTAGAGCTTACACCCTGTTATATAAAACTGTTTAGTAACACACACAGTTCACCATGTAGAGAATATACACTCTTTTCAATGCTTTCTGCTTTTTGAATGGGGAATTATGTTCATACTTGACTGGAAAAAATGCAATTCAATAGTCTTCTGTATTTATTTGATAAGTGTTTGATTTTGCTGAATGTTCTGCAACTAACAGGTATAGTTCTGTAAGTGAATGCTCATAATGTGCAGCTGTGCAGTGTCCTGAGCCTGTCTTGTCTGCAGGTGTTTATGGCCCAGATCCAGTTATCAAGATATTACTCATAGGAAAAGAGAGGTGACCATTTGAATAAGAGAAAAGATAGGGATGAAAAGATTGAGGTCCTCTTCCTGACCAGCTCGAGGGATCATATCAGGTTGTCCTTTTGAAGGGACATTTAGTTTCTTAAAAATTAGGTGAGGATAAGTTTACCTCCTCTAACAGTTTAGATCATTACAAAACAATCAGCATACAGCTGATTTTTTACAGCTACAGCTGATTTTCACTGCTTGGAATTGCTATTTTTCTGTGTTGAGATAATGGAAATAAAATAAATGCCTTTATACTTTTTGGGGTTGAGTTTCAGACTCTTAAGATTGCATTTGTAAAATCAATTATTATGGAAGAATTGTGGGAAAACCGTATTGGTTTTAGACCTCAAAAAATGAGATTTTATTAAAAATATAGTTTTGCACAGATTTGCTGTGTTGTTATTTCTTAACCTCTGTATGCTTCGGTATCCTCATTATAAAAATGAAATACTGACAGTTTCATGTAGTAGATGCCTGGTGAGTTCTAAAAACGTAGAGAGTATTTCATCTCCTTTTCAGGAGGCACAAAATATGATACTTCTCAAAATTTCCATTGCTATATCAATAACATTTAAGGGAAAGTCAGCGTAGAGGAAGAAACTGTAATCTTTCCCCCAGAGATCCAGTTCTCAGTGTGAGATAACCTCAGAACCGGATTGCCTTGGGGCATTGATGAATCTGATTTGGTGTAACCTTTTTCAATATGAATTGTCCCATTGACTGCAAGAGGAGGTCTCGTGCTTCAAGATAAGCATCCGTACAAGCATTTAGCCAGACAGGGGCAATGTTTTAAGGGCTAGGCTGGACTCAGCTCTCAGTGAACTACTTCTTGAAAGGAACAAGGGAGATTTTTTAGTGGTCTCAGTGATCAAGAATAGTAGAATTCTTCCTTGCAAAGGATGTGTAAAACTACCTTTAGGCTTGCACAGAGGCAAAAGCGTGAGTTGTCTTTTCCTCTCAGGCTCAATCATCAGAAAAAAACCAGTATCTATCTTTCTTTCTTACTCTCAGTCTTTTTCAGTCCTTAAAAATAGCCACTTTGTATTTCTTGCCTTGTCACCTAAAGAGCAACCAATTTGCTTGCTGCTTGTGATTTGTATTGCAGTGCTGAGACCCATGGGAGCACTCAGGAGTCCCAAAGCAGCTGCTCTCGTCTTGGCCTTTTCAGTACAGAGTTAAACTGACTCTCGCTGGTTAAGAGAGACCTGCATAAAACAGCAAAGGGCTTTAAGAGCCTAGAAAGTGCTAGACCTGCCGTGGAGACCTAATGCAGGGCCACTGTGATGAACTGTTACCTGTGTTAGTCGGTTGGTTGATTTTCTGTCTCTTCTTTGCCCCCCTTTCCTTACACAGTGTCAAGTCCTGCTTCCAGAACATGGAGATTTGCAAGCGACGGGTGAATATGTATGACACAGTGAACCAGAGCAAGACGCCATTCATCACCCACGTAGCCCCAAGTACATCGACCAACTTGACCATGACTTTTAACAACCAGCTGAACACAGTCCACAACCAGGTAAGGGCATTGATCAGAAGCAGACAGTGCTTGAAACCTTTATGTCAGCAGGGTCTAGAAGACGAAAAGCGAAGTAGCATCCCATTTAACATGCCTGCCAAGAGATGGTACCTTTTTACTCTTCTTCCTCTGCTTCTTTCATCATTCTCTTTTCTTCAGGCAAGCAGTAATCTTGTGGCATTTTGTGTGACGGTGAAATGTTGCCCATGTTGTTTATGTTGTTGTTGGGGTGATAAATCCTGCTTACTTGGAAGTTGCTATGGGGAAAAGCTCATTAGTCCCTTAATGCAGCAAGTAGGACTTCACTCCCTGGGTCAGGCAGAAGTATTTGTGATCTTACAGCACTTCTTCAAATTTGCGTTGAAGTAAAAAGAATTTAAACCCTTCTGTAACAGACACAGCACTGTAACTGATCAACATGAAAGAAGAGTTTAATGATAATGTTTATTCTTGTCTCGCATTGGTTTTACTCTAGGTGCCACAGTTGATGTGGGGACTGTGTGCATGTACCCCCACTGTGAACACACTGCACTCTGCTTCAGTGGGCTCTGGCTTTATAATAGTGCTTTGTATTAGTTTCACTTGTCCCAGTGTTGGGGGGGTGCTGTGTTGACAAATTTTTTGTGACTAGCAGACGAAGTTGTTTACTGCAGTACTGTATTACAGCAGTGAAGGGAAACTCTCCAGGGAGAGCACTGTAGGAGACTGAAGCTCAAGAAATTGCTACTGTCTTTTAAGCCTCTTGGGAACAGGCTGCTCAAGATTCAGTCTAGAGATTGCAGGTGGCATTGCGGAAGTGGTGTTTGGAAAGCCAGGGAGCTAAAGGAGTCTGTATAGACCTACAGGGTGTTCCTGCGTCAGTCAGAAAACCAGACTTCGTGACTCAGGTCCTGATACATGTGATCACAGAAGGTCTTTTGAAACAATTCAAGCAGATTCAGACAGAGATAGGTCATGACTTGGTGTGATAGGGTATTAGTTGCAAACACCAGTTCCCCTTCTTGTCTCTTTCTGAGTTGCTGACCAAAGAAATGCACACTACAGGCTCCCCTAGGCCCCAGCTGCAGGGCAGAGACACCATTGCTAGTGACATTGCAGAGACACAGTTGCTAGTAGGAAATGCAGACTTGCTTTCATTTCCTCACAGCTCACTTGACATTACGATCAGTTGTTGGCTGGGGAGATCCATGGTGATTTCTGAATTCTCGCAAGGGGTGTGTGTTGTGAGCAGAACCGGTATCTCCAGTGTTCCTAGAAAAAGTGGTAGAAATATTTCCAGGAAGGGTTTTTTAGTTTGAACAAGCTCTAAGCCTTTCACAATTCTCTTCAACATACCATTCATCTTAGCTTTCTTTTGTTTCCTGTCTCTGCAAAATGTCTGGGGATTGCCTCCTTCCAGTTACAGCTTCTGAGATTAGGAGTGTGGGAGCTGTTGTGGTTGCTGCTCAGTATGTTGCACAGGAGAGCAGATTGCACTTCACTGCCTCTGCATGGAGAGGGGATGAGGAGGAGGAAGAAATGTTTTGTCGTCACATTCTTCATGTCTGTGGCTGTGGCAGTGCAGCACGGGTCCAGTAGCAACCAGTGCAGTGCAAAATGCTTAGTCTGCTGTCTCCTCCAGCCTTGATCAAAGCCTCCTCCTGGGTTCATATATTCACCATGAGAAAGCATTGTCTGACCTGTCATTTGCCATGAGAAAGTAGTGTCTGACCTATGTCCAGCAATGCTTCCGGTATGTTTGGGCAGAGGGGAAGGATGGTCTCTGGTCTGGTAGAGTCTGGCTTCCTAGGCATGAATGCTAAGGACATAGTTTTAGAGCAGTGACAGAGCTGTTTAGTTGTCTGCAACTGTTAGACTCGGTCCAAATGAAAAAAGTCTTCAGATTTCTAGATGTTTTGCAGAACACTGGGATGATTTTTGTGGCTTTGCAACATCCCCTGCTGGAGTTTCTGCTCTAAGAGATTTTAAAGACAAGCCAAGTTTGGACTTTGCAAGTATTAGTATTACCACCTGTTATGCCTTCTGATTACTTCAAATAACAAACATAATTCAAGGGGCGTGTGCCATCTTAGATGCAGGGTATCTAAGAGAAAGGGCTGGAATGAATCTCCCCTCTCAGGATGAGACTTCACAAGGCATGGAGGTGCTGAGTTTATTTTACCTCAGAAATATGAGCAGCTCCTAGACCTATGTACATGAGGAGTGAACAACATGATTTGTGGATAGTAACATTTTCTGACCCCATCTTCATCATACTGCAAATCAGAGGCAGTTGGGTGAGCAATGGGGCTACAGTTCTGCTTTAGAGAATGTGCTGTGTCTCTCAGCAGTTCACAACAGCACTGCATGGCCAGAGGCCCTGTGGTGTGGTACAGCTGTGGTTACTCAGGCGGATTGTGCTCCTTTCCCCAGCGCTGCCCTTATCTCTATGCTCCTCAGTGTCCTGTTCTACCCCTTGTTTGGTTTTGGTTTGCTGTTTTGTTTGTTTTGGTTTGTTTGGTTTCTTTTTTTCACTTTATCTTACGCTATTTTACTTTTTTCTTTTGTTTTTGGATTTTGCTTCTTCCAACGTACCCATCTCCCTCATTTTTTTGTTTGTTTTTTGTTTAATTCCCGTCATTCCTTTAGACCACCAACCTGGCTCCCACCTCCTCCAGTGCCACTATTTCCTTAGCCAACCCCGAGGTCTCCATACTAAATTACCAATCTGCACTCTACCAGCCCTCAGCGGCGTCCATGGCTGCGGTGGCCCAGCGGAGCATGCCCCTGCAGACAGGAACAGCGCAGATCTGTGCCCGCCCCGACCCCTTACAGCAAGCTCTCATCGTCTGCCCACCAGGCTTCCAAGGTAAGGAACAGCCTCACCAGACCTTGGCCAGTTGCTGCTCCCTCCCCACTGCTGTTTAGTCCAGCTCGTGTTGGAAATGAGCTCCCTTAGTGCAGGTCAGGTGGCAGGAAGAAGGCTGGCCTAGTAAATCGGAGCAGTGAGGTTGTTGCAGGTGGAAATGTTTGTAGCGGCGGAGGATCTTGCAGGCACCTCTGACAGCATGAGTTGGAGGTAGCTGGTCTAAAACAACAGGGCAGATGCTGAGAAGGGGCTGAGGGAGAATATATGATGTTTGTCCTCTCTTGCCCTGAACAGAGTTTGAAGGCTCTTCTGCCATACTTTGGTAAACTTGAAAGCTTTCCCCCACAGTAACATGAATCAGCATGTGTGTAATGGGCTCATCACTTCTCAGTGATTCTATTGCTAAAAGGGGAACTCAGGAGGGTAATGCAGCAGGGAGCATGGTGGGGGTGGAGATGAGGGTTTGCCCCCATAGCATGCTCATGACCATTTATGAGTAAAATTCCCTCAGCTCCACCCCACTGCAAATAGCTCTGCCTGTGTATATAGTAGTAGGTACCATTGTTAGACAGCTTGGGTGATGATCAGAATTAACCACTTGTCCTTCTCTTAACTTTACATGCTGTAGCAATTTAGAAAACTAGATGGGTATCTGTAGGAAGTGGGCTAAATAGACCTCGGTTCAGCTGGTGCAACTTCTACTCTTCAGTTCTACAAGCCTGCCTGTGCAGCAGTCTCTAGGCACTTGTTAAATGTTCTGCAAGATTATCAAAGCTCTTTTGAACTAGAGAAGTTTAGCTAGACCTCTTCTACGTAGTTAAAATGCATCTCAGGGGTTTGACTTCAGAAATGTATTGCTAGAGTACATAAGCTAACATCTTCAGCTTGCTGTCCTGAGAAAGTTCTAAAGCAGAGGAGGCAGCACAGGCTGTGCTGAGGTGATGGAGAGGGAAGCTTCCTGCTGCTCGGTTAGGCTTATGTGTGGCTTAATCAGTGATTGGAGTTTGGGGTGTGCTAGAGCCTTTTAAATGAATCCCAAGAAGCTGTTCAAGAGAAAAGGGAGTACAGAGTTCTGGATTCCCATCCCACTGTCCCACTTTGGTCTAAAGATAGCATTCTCACGTAGCAATAGGTTTGGGCTGGCAAAGACCATTTTCTGTTGTCAAACTGGAGAATATGGTGAAGAGAAGCCATTCACTCTGCTGTTTTCTCCCTGTACACACTGTATTGTGATATTTGCTTTGCATTTGAGGTACACTAAAAATATGAACTCAGTTATTCCCTTAATACCTCTGAAAATGTCTTTTCTGCACCCTTATACGTGTGTCATGTTTGTGAACATTTGTTGGACATCTCTGGGCTGGGGTAGAACATGTGGCAGTCTGATAGCCCAATTTTTCAGAGAGACTGTATATTGCAATTTAAATGGACATCAGCGAGTGCCTTTAGGCACCTCTGAAAACCAGAGCACTGTTTCTAGCAGTGCTGCTGATGGCTAATGCTGTACCTTCTGTGCTGGTGGAACAGGGTTACAAGCCTCCCCTTCAAAGCATGCTGGGTATTCGGTTCGGATGGAGAACGCAGTTCCCATTGTCACTCAGGCTCCTGGGGCCCAGCCTCTTCAGATCCAGCCAGGACTCCTCGCACAGGTAAGGAATTCTGAAGACACTGAACTCAGCAGGTATTTACTGTGTTGTTTAGCTCTTGAAGGCTGAGGAGAGTAGCTTTATCTAAGGGCCTTCTGTGGTGCAGTTTGGAGACTTGGGCAGCTATATAAGGGTCTGCAGCTTTCTCTGAAATGTCCAAATCTCCCCCAGCTCAAAGGCTATGTCAGAGTTGCAAAAGCCTCCAGAAAGACCTTCTTTCCTTCTGGTTTTCCACTGGAATCAGTGGGAAAGCCTCAGGGAAATCTGTATCCGGCCTCTGCTGAGGAGGAACCGATAATAACCTTCCTGCATCCTCCTGAACTTGCAGTTTCAGTGGTAGTTCGTAATCAGGAGTCACAGTGGTGAATTGTGTGTTACCAATAAATGTCTTCCATGCTTTAAGACTCCACCATTCTGTTTTATGAGCTGCACCTCTGCTCTTCAGGTATGAGTGAGATGGAAGGAGCAGAGGCAAAGGCCCCACAGGCAAGGAGCTCTCCTTGTCAGCAACACTTATTGGCACAGTTGTCGAATTGTTCTCACAAGGAAAAGCATGGTTCCTTCCAGAAGAAAAACAATCAGAAATGGGTACCATTGATCGCATGCACATCCTCAAGGGGAACCCCAGCTTCTCAAACCAGAGGAGCAGTTTATTTCACCTTGTGCTGGCTTCAGCAAATCTGCCCCTACTGCTTTTGAGCTGGTGCCATGGTAACTTTGCTGATAACAGGCAGGAAAAAAACCCGCCTAGTATACTTAATACTAAGTCGTGCAGCCTGGAAAAGGTGACCTGTTAATTAAAAATGCATGCCTCTGACTCAGTCTTGGTTGGTTTGCAGTCAGGTACCCACAGACTTAAGGGTTTGTGCCTGTGCCCTGCACTGCTGCGGTAAGACTGTTGGTGCTCTTGCCTTCCTTTGCCACATGCCAGTTGTGCTTATCTGGTGGATCAAAATGCAACTTTCAGTCTGTGATTTCCACCTGCCCTGCCCCTTCCCAATAGCAGAGCCTTTGTTAGAGGACTGTCTGAAACATGGAACCTATCTCTGTTGCAGCTTGTTGTAACAACAGATGTGGGCCACCACTCTTGTTTGGTAGGAAAGGAGAGCCTATGAGGCAGTCAAAACAAAAGCTGTGGCAAAGTGAGAGCAGTCTGTGCAGGCTCAGAGCCTGGCACCTATTGCTTGTGCAAGGAGTCAACCAAGGCAGTGGATGAAGGAGGTCACAGGGCTTTACATGCCCCCATCATTCTGCCAGGCCTCCTGTGGTGTGCTTTCTGTGGGGCTTGAAGGAGTGATCTGAAGCATCCCTAAGGCAGCAGGAACCTGAAAGATCTCAGGACCTCATGCTCCTCCTTTCTTCTCGAGATAGCCTTGTTGGACTTCATACAAACGAGGAATGTTTGTAGTAAATATCCTCCTGAACACCCTTCCTCCCACAGGTTACCAGTTTCGGTGCTGCCTCTGCCACATGAATGCCAATTTCTTGGGCTGCCCCCTTCATACTTTCTACCGACATTTTATTTACTGCCACTTCCAAAAGGGAATTCAAGCTGTTTCTGAGAAACTCTCCTCACTTGCATAGATTTTTAATTTTTGATTTAATAAAAGAGAGGCGGTCTGCCTGTTGATGTATCTGTTTGCCTGGCACGATGAGAAATGCTAGCTGTTACTCTGGTGGCAGGACACTCTGATTGATGCCGGTGGCATCTGGTGTCCGTGGGCCTCACTCAGTTTGGGCTGAGCAGCTGGTCTGATAAACAAATCTGTACCCAATTCCAGTTTCCTGAATGGAAAAACACAGCTTCTTTGTGATGCATTGTAGTCACATCTGATCTCTGAGCGGCTGCGTGTCTCTCTCCCAGCAGAGAGCTATTCCCCTCATCATGCACAGCTGCTTATCTAATGCTCTTCAGACTGGACCACGGGATTGCTCCAACTATTAGAGGGCCTGTCCCCAGCAGAGAGTGTAGCACCTCCAGAGCCCACTTCTGTCTTTCCACCTGCCTTATTTGTCCCACCGATGGGACACGGTGCTGCTCCTTGTGCTCCCAGCACACAGCACAGGTCACTGTGCTTGACCTCATCAGGATGCCTGTGGCTGGTAAGGCCTTACTGCATCCCAGCGCAGCTGGCGTCCAGTTCCCCCTGTGCATTTTGTACAAGACCAACCGCACCAGAGGAAGGAAGGAGGAAGGAATTCCAGGGGCCGGAGGGACCCCTTGCTGAAGCACTGACAGATTTTGAGCATCATCTCTGGCAGCTGTGTGTCTGCAGTCTGTGGGATGGAGCTAGGCGGTGCAAGGCAGAGCAAGCAGCCTGCAAGATGCAGGGTCAGTGGTTAAAGTAACTTTTTTGTAACTTGTCTGGGTCTATTTTCACCCTCTCAAGCAAATGTGGTCCACATACTGTATGCACAGGGACTGGTGAAAGGAGACTGATCCTGTCTTTTCTAATAGCTCTTTGTGGCTTTTGATCTCAAAAGAGACAAAACTGTACAGTTTTCTGGCAGGCATCCATGATGTGACCTAGAACTGTCCCCTGTCCTTGAATAATGCCCTGAATTCTTGATTTTGCCCTCCTTTTAACTCCTTCCCAACACCACTTCCCACGGAGGTCCTGCCACCGGCTTTCAGAACAAACACAGTTATTCCATTAGTCGCTCCTGCTCTATATCCGGAGCACGAGCTCCGTCGCATCAGGGGATCCCCCAGCTCCCGAGCGCGGGGGCCAGCGCAGTGCTCCACCACGGCTGCAGGATTTCATAGTGATGCAATCACTGGGAACAGGCTGTGGCTGCCGGTGCAAGCCTCCCGTGTGTGAGCACAGCACGCTGTGCTGGTGGATCAGCCTAGACAAGTCTTTATCTGCAGATTAAATGATTCAGTGGTCCTTACCTAATAAGTGAGGAATTTGTGCCTAGACCCTGACACTGCATCTAAATTTATGCACTGCAGTCAGGCAAGGAGCTTAGTTTTGTTTCGTTCTCTTCCTGAAAAGGGAGGAAGCAGTTTTCTCTGCAAGTAAATCCAGGTAGTCCCCTGGGACTGACTGCAAGAGTAGTTTAGTCTTCTCTTTTAAAGCAAAGCTGGGGAAAAAAGAGAAAAGAATAAAAAGGCTTTTTTCCTCCCTGATCTTTTAGTGTCTTTGCCTCTTTCTCTTACCTGCTCCAAGCGGCAGCAGCCTGTGGTTGTGGCTCCTTAGATGAAAGGGTCTCAGGAGCCTTGTGACTGTCCATCCTTTGCAGATGTTGTGAGAGGCCTCACTGTAGCAGCCTTTTCATCTAACTCAGCAACATGGAAAGTTACAAGACAGTCAAACTTTGGAACAGAATGGGAAAAGGTGTTTTTTTGGGGGAGTGGTTTTTAGGGTTTTTTTTCCACTGGAGGATAGGAGGGGATCATGGGGACAGTTAACTGGATTCTTGTGAGGATGGAGAAGGGGACAAATGTATGCTTGGAACAAGCCTCCCCTCAAATTTAGCCTCCTTGGAGCTGTGAGATAACACAACACAGGTCCAGTATAGTAGTGCAGGTTGGGACTAAAGTGGGCCATAGCTGATACCCCTGCATTCCTCAGCCCAGACAGTGATAAGCTGCCAGAGCTGCCTTTGGGCAGCACATAGCAAATAAAATTTCCCAAGTCAAAAAACCAACCATCTGACTGTGTGGAGTCACTGGAGCAGGACAACCTGAGTCATGCCTGTGGCAGCGCAGCTGGAGGGATATTGCATACCAGAGCGATGGCTCAACTCACAGGGCAGGAATTTACACCCTGTAAGGGGGGCACTCACTCAGAAAAAGCAGGAAAGCACATGGAGAGAACGGGCATGCATGTGCATGGCTTCACTCTGCTTTGCCCAGAGAGGCTCCTGGTGAGCTGCAAGCAGGCAACTGGGCTTCTTGGCTGTGTAGCAAGATGTTCCTTCTGAGGAGCACCCAGTGGCTTATAGGTGTTCCTTTTCCGTATCCCCAAATTCACCTTTTTCCCCTCCTCACTAAAGCCTAGTTCTTTTTCCTGGTCCTTGAAAAGTTCATTTTCCTTTTTCGTTCCTTTTAAGTTCCTGAAGTCACTTAGGTCCTGTTGGGATGAGAAAGAAAACTGGCTGTAGGAGGGGGAAATTGACAATGGGCCCAGCTGATCTGGAAAGTCAAAATTAAAAGGTGCTAAAGTGTTTGATGTTTGGGTTGAAATGCCAACTAGTTTTGATCCCTCCTATTCCTAGTTTAGCCTAAAACACAGCTGCTGCTTTGTACGGCAGGGACTTTTTCCCCCTTCCTTTCGATTCTCTATATTGATGACTTTTACTGCTTTTACTGTGCTTTCCTAACGATATTTGAAAGGGGGTAAGAGCTGTGTAGTATGACCATGATAATTATTGGGGGCCCCGGGTGAGCGTGGACCACCAGTCATGCTTGGTGCATGATGCCTTTTGTTTTCCCTCTGTCTGACAGCAAGCGTGGCCCAGTGGCACTCAGCAGATCCTGCTCCCTCCTGCCTGGCAGCAGCTGACCGGGGTGGCCACCCACACATCTGTCCAGCATGCGACCGTCATCCCAGAGTCCATGGCAGGCACCCAACCACTGGCAGACTGGAGGTAAACTGGAGGTGCTTGGAGGCTCCCTGAAGTACCCACCAGTGCTGGAAGAGGCCTGAGAAGAGTGGGGGCAGGAGGGATGGGGTCTCACAAAGGCTGTGAGGGAGAAGGGCTGCAGCCTGTCGCCCCCTTGTCTGAAAGCTACGGGCATCTTCTCCGTTCCATGTCCTTGGGGTGGAGTGCTGTGCCCACAATGCTCTCTTCAGTCTGCTCCCTGGGGAAAACGCTCCATCCTGGGTGGACTAGGAGCCAAATGGGCCCTGGAAGGGAGGGTACCTTGGTGAAGGGTGGTGGGAGCCTGTGGAAGAGCCTGCCGAGGAACAGCTGGTTGCGTGTTAAACGCGTGCCTGTCTCCCCACCATGCAGAAACACGCACGCTCACGGCAGCCACTACAACCCCATCATGCAGCAGCCCACGCTGCTGGCCAGCCACGTGACCCTGCCCGCCGCCCAGCCCGTCAACGTGGGAGTCGCCCACGTCATGCGCCAGCCGCCCGCCGCCACCTCCGCCAGGAAGAGCAAACAGCACCAGTCGGCGCCCCGGTGAGTGTGCGCCCACCCCGGCGCTGGCCGTGGTTGTGGGATGGGGGTCCCATGCTTCTGAGTGCAGCCTTGTGATGCAGCTGTGCTGGCCACTGTGGTGTTCACTGACATCTGCAGGGCAGAATAAAGTTTATTCCACAGCCTGCAAGGGATTAGGTTACGCATTTTGTGACTGGAGTCTTTGCTGCTTCGGCTCTTTGGCACCCAGGTCAGGAGAGTGGCAGGTAAGAGGTGATCCGGTGCGTTTTACACCCAGTGAGCATCATTTTGCACAGGAGTCAGTGGCTACGGGAGATGCAAGATGGGAGACTTGGGCCCTGTTCATACACTTGTTATGCTGCTGTGATTACCTGAGGCCTTGTTATTAAAAATGTAACTGAATTCTCAGGTCAGTGTGCCGCAGTGCCCAGCTGCCACACCTTTTCTTCCCTCATCATCTGGAAGAAGCACTCCTGAGGTCCAGTGTTTGCACTTCCATGAGGTGATGCACCTCAGGGGACCTCTTCAGGAACATGTGCCTGATGTGTGCATACAAGATCTACCCTTTCAAAAACAATGGAGTGATGACCTGTCTTCTGAGCTTTAATGCCATGTGGAGTGGAGGACTGGGGTGGCTTTAGGCCACCTCAGGCTCTCTAGCTCCTAACATAGGTGGTTAGTCCCTATCTTCAGCAGTACACACCAGCAACAGATCTCCGTGCTGGCCTTGATATAATCATGGCAGCACAAAACGGAGCATTTTATAAGGATATCTCACACAAGGGCAGTCTTTAGAATCTATCAACTCTCAGTCTACCATTTGGCTCTGCAAGGAGGAGACTGGGGTTTCTTGCACAACTCAGATGGTGGGATGGTTGCAGCGCCTGTCACAGCACTGTAAGCTTGTCTAGAGGACAAGGATGTTTAAAATACATGTGTACCTGTTCTGGGGAAGGTCCTCTGGGCTGTGCAACTATGACGCTTCTTTAAAAAGAAAAAACAACAAAAACACAAAACATAACAGTGCAGGGGAGAGAACCAAAATGGGTCACCACTTGTGCAGAGGCAAATACAGAGGAGTTTGTGGTTTTCCTTGGTGACTGCACTGGGGCCAGAGGAGCTCTGAGTTTGCAACCAGAGCAACAGTTTGACTCTAGTTAAGAGTCAAATTTAAATCCTTCCCATGTATCTGCCCTCTAATGTTGAATTTACTTTGGGTGGGCTCCAGCTGTCTTAGTCAATCAGTAACACAGAGGAGAGGCAGCTACGTCCCCAGCAAGCCAGCAAAAGAGAGCACCTGCTACAACCAGTGTGCCTGTGCAGGGCCCCCCTTCTCCCTTCACTCTCCAGGGACAGGATGGCAGTGTCCAGGAGGAATTGGGCACCCTCAGAGCAAAGGGTTTCTACAGCTTCATTAATTGTGACTCTTTTGTAGCCAAATGAGGAACGTGCTCCTTTGGAGAGGAGGGTACTCCACGCTGCTCATTGGTATTCAAAAAGCACTTTGAATGCTACTGTGCAGCCATTTGTTATGCAAAAGACCCTGTGTAAGTTGGTATAGTGTGATATACTGCCAGGGTGACTTCCTTTTGATGGATGCCACCTATTCCTTTTGTTAGCTTTCGGGCCAGGCTGAACATGCAGCCCAGGCCCCACAGTGGAACAAAACCAGAACTTTGGGGTTTTTTTCCTTTTTGAATCTCCAGATGTTCTGCAGTAGTGAGAAGAAATACAAGGGAGAAAGAAAGTGTGGGAATTGAGTGAAATGGGCTTTAGTCAGTGTGCTTTGGTAAATAACCCCATCTGCAGACCCACGCTGCACTGCTGGGTGGATAGGTTCTGTGTTCAGACCCGTGATCCAAGTGAGCCTTTTCTGCTTGGTCTGGTAGGGAAGCTGACATAGGAAGACTGGGAAAAAAACAGGACTCGAGAATGCTTTTTTACTGTGTAATAAGAATATTTTTCTTTTCTTTCTGATTTACATATGCTGGATGCTGCTTCACATGGAAATTAAATGAACCTGAATATATGTCCTCCCTTCTACCTGCTTTCATCTATGGGACACCACTGTCCTAGAGGTCAAAGTACTGGGCAGGAAATGTTCATTGAAAAGATTCTTAAACAGAAATTGATTTCTGTTTAATTAAATTAAAAACCAGTTTTCCTGATAAATGATTGTTGTTTTCCACAGCAAATTCTAATTTTATCTCTAGCATTTTCTGGCCAAAAAATATCTGGTCATGATGCATCTGTGCAGGATACAGGCGAAAGAGATTATCATTTAGGTGGTTCTCTCTCCTGTGACAGGCATAGAGTGCCTGCCTTTGTTCTGTATGTCTGGGCTGTGTGACTAGCCTCTACTCTCCCAGTGCAAACTCCTGAGAGGCAGCATTTCTCATCTGGAAATTTCTAGGAAAAAAAATTTGAATTTTTTGCTACAAGAAACTGCTTTTCAGCCAATGATATGAATAAGTCATGCAAGGTACTCTCTCTTTTGAAGAGGTGACTGCGTCAATTTTGCAGTTTTCCTAGACTCCATAGACCAGTGCCACTGAATCGGAGACCGGGACTCACAAGCCCTTGGTGACGGGCAACTTGAGCAAACAGAGTTTTAACCAACTAACACCTTTTCCCATTTCCAGAAACACATCCACCTATGAAGTTTCATCCTCTCAGTCCATCAGCTCGCCCCAGCGGTCGAAACGAGTGAAGGAGAACACGCCTCCCCGCTGTGCCATGGTGCACAACAGCCCTGCCTGCAGCACCTCCGTCACCTGCGGCTGGGGCGACGTGGCCACCAGCACCACGCGGGAGCGGCAGCGGCAGACGATCATCATTCCCGACACCCCCAGCCCCGCAGTGAGTGTCATCACTATCAGCAGCGACACGGATGAAGAGGAGGAGCAGAAGCATGCACCCACCAGGTGAGCAGTGGCTCTCTGCTCTTCCCTGTGTGCAGGAGAAAGAGACAGAGGCAGAGAAATGCTGGAGCATCCCAAGGGTTGCTGTAGGGTTCCAGGAGCTATATTTGGGTATCAGCATCCAGTTTTTCCTTTCATTTGAAAGGAAAAAATACTAGCTGAGGACTCCATAGATTTAGTTGAAGCTCCCTTCTGTGCCTGTACATTTGCTGTGTGACCTTGGAGAAGTGCAGTAGTCTCCCCATGCCATAGTGTCTCATCTGTAAGAGGAAAGAATACTTCTCTCTATCTCACTTCTGTTGAAAGGAGACTTCAGAGAGCCTATGGTGATGAGCCTCTCTGAGACAGCTGTTTAAAACAAAGACAAAAAGAAGAGCTTGGAAGGAAGATGCCTTAAATTTGCCTTTTCTCTTTCTAACTGATCCAGGCATCTGTAAAGAGCATTAAATGACACCTTCGATATGTGATATTTTTCTTAAAAAGGTTCTCAAGAACAGTGGTTCTGTCATAAACACTCAACAATAATAAATATGTTGTAAGAGATTTGCTTAGTTCTGATTGTGTTGTCAAAACATCCTTGAACTATTGTAAAAGTGGCAGAAACTGACTGCTTTTTTGTCTGACTGCAGAGAGGCATAGATGAGGCTAGAAACACCATGGTGACTGAGTTTGCTCCTTAGGGAATTAACTCACCTGACTGAACAGTGTGGCCCAGGACCGCTGCCACTGCTGATCATCTCTTGTGGATCAGAGAGGACTTAATTTTCTAGGACTATCCTTTCAGCACCTTTCATCACATGCAAGTGCTCTAGGTTTCCCATCTGATGCCAGTCACAAGACATTGCTCTGCTTTATAAGTTGTAGAGAAGTAGTCTTGCAAACAGCTGAATAATTTTACCGTCTTTATATTGGTAACTGAGCTAGGAAATTTTTAACCTTATCTTTCCAGTATTGGTGAGAGATAATTATTTTTCTATTTATTTAAAATACACTCCATGCCAGATTTTCTTCTAATCACTGGAGATACCTATCTGTGTCTCTGCATCTCTGCATTGTGGTGATAAGTGAAGCCTGCAAATGTGCACAGAACAGATGAGATGCATTTGGCCTCCAGGAACTAAAAATCTGTAAGGAGCCATATGATTCAGGCATCTAGACTGGAATTTCAAGCTGCCTCCTGACAGCCACTGCCACTTCCCATTCCCCTTTTCCCTACCAATGAACTCCACTGGACAGCAAGAGTTCAGTGCCTCTCAAAGTCAGGCTTGCCATGAATGCAGTGGTTATCATGGGCACTTGATCACAGAACAGTGTAACATATTTCACTTTAAAAATAAAAAGAAATAAAATTAAAAATTGCTACAGCATTCCTTGCTTTGGTAGGGGGAAGAAAGTGGGGTTGCAGAGGGAGTTGAGTGAAGATGAGTGTGAAAGTCAGGTAGACTGGAAATAATGAGCCCCTACTTCCAGGGCTCTTATGGGAAAGTAAGGGCAAGACAAAAGAGATGCTGAAAACTAAGGTTGCGAGGTGGGGCAGCATGAAGAGGGCAGGTATCTCAAGGGTCATGGGAGCTCTTTTCAAGCATGTTTACCCATGGTGCTGATCCCAGGCTTTGGGAATTATGTGCAAATACTTAAACTTACCATCTGGGTGTCTTTCTTCGGTCCAGAGAGGTGTGGAGGGAAGAGCTGGAATACTGCATCCAGTTCAACCAATGGTTGTCCCTTCTGCTTCAACTTTGCTGCGGTCTGACCAGTTTCTTCACTCAACACCTCTCCAGGAAGACAGGCAGAACAAAGTTCAGGAACGTGTCTGGAAATTGAGTTGGGAGTTTGAGGTATTAAAATATTTGGGTCTGCCGAGGGGCTTGAAAAGTTGTCCCAAGAGCCAGACTTACATAAACAAACTGGCTTTGATGTGACTAAAGCATATTCCGGACACGTTCCTGCCTGGGATCAGATCCCTGGCTACTTTTTGCATCCATATGGCATATCTATACAGAGTGCCAGGATGCCAGCATTCCTGGAAGGCCAAAGCTTAAGAGCTAGATTTAATTTCTGAGCCGTGTAGAGACATTTCGCATGGACACGAGCTGTTCTCGGGCACCTTTTGGAATTCCAGAGTGAGTTAAATTGCCTGTGCAGATGTATCCAGAGCAAATAGAGAATTAGAGTCAGAGGCACAGGTGGCAAACAGCATGTCCAGAATGAGAATTTTTGGTTAATGTTTCCAGGAGAGTGAAATCAATTTACTCAGTGCCTTTTAACCTGGGTATATCTAATACCATAGTCTCAGCTGGAGTGAGAGTGTAGCTTCGAGTAAAGTATCAAGGAACTTTGTCCCTGCTGAAGTTGGAGTCTTTCTCATTGAAAGTTTGTCACATGTAAGAAAATACTCCAAGTTTTCTCACTTGCCTATTTTTTTGGCTCCAAGAAAAATGGGAGTGACAATGAAGTATGTGCATTAATGTAATCAGTGCCCAAAGGTTCAGGATCTGAGTCGGAAATGAAACCATGCAAAGAATGCATTGTCTCACCCATATATGCAAATATTACCATATTGGGCAATAGCTGTGGTGTGGGGGTGAAAAATAAGGAATCATTTGAAACATGCTATTGGTCACATCCTAGCAATATTAGTTTTTTCTAGGTTAGAATATAGAAATCGTATGTCACTTGACAGATCAAAGGTAGTTGTCTGATCCCATCTTATTGATAGCAATGGTAGCTTTGCATTAACTTCCCTGTCATTGGATCAGCTCCTGAATTTGCTACAGCACTTCCTTCTGTTATTTCTTACAGGGTTAGAAATTTCTCTTTGACCCACGAGACTAAAAATGCTTATTTTATTGATTCCTCAGTGAAGGGAGATTAGAGCTACTTGTGGTTGTGAGAAGTAGTAGGTCCTTTGAGGATGTGAGAGTTGGTCAGTCTCAGTTTAAACAGTACTGGTAATGTTGATAAAAAATATTATGTTGCTGATGCAGGAAAGGAGTCCTACGGCTTGGATTTACTCCATCAGAAAAGCCCTTCTGTAATACCAGAGCAGCAGAGAGAGCTTTTCTCATACAGGGGATATGAATTTTTTATTGGTGAAAGAAAAATCTGAAAAAATCATTATGAGATGGGTAGAATTTTCCTTTTCCTACTGAAAAGTAGGAAATGTTATGTTACATGTTTATAAAATAGCAGCTGATCAGGAACGCAGGGCAGCACATCGCTCCTTTTGCAGTGTTGATGAGCATAGCTCGGTGTAATCTTTATAAAATCAATAGTCGTCTGAAAATGTGGGCTCTTGTTGGGTAAAGGTGCTGGGGAGGTGGTGTGAGATGAGCTCTGGAGGACCTGCTTAGTGGAGCCTTGTCGAAGGGGGCCATCTACTGGGCCCCAGCCCCGAGCCTGGGGCAGAGTCACCAAGGAGGAACCTCAGGTACAGTTCAGCAGGGACCATCCTCAGAGAGATGGTCAGAGATTTTCAGGGGCAAAATCCTGATTAGAAAGGTCAGTTCATCAAAACCAAGGCTTTTTTGCAAGATACATTGAGTTTTTTCTAGTAATACAGTGAAATCTGGCGAAGCTTCAAAACTGCAAAAAGTTTTGACCTTTATTTAAGGGGAGAAAGTGTTAGAGGAGAAGACTTCTTGTTTCTCTTTTAATGGAGAGTTTTATTCTTTCAAAATAGACACAAATAATAAGAAGAATAAATTGAAATAGTCAAAATAAAAGGTGAAAAAATTTACTGAATGGAATTGTTTTTACCTGGTTTCTGATGCCCACATTGTATGTGACATTTTGTCCCTTCAAACAGCAGGGGGGAAAATTTGCATATAAAATGCATTTTATGAACAGGAAACAGTTTTGTCACCCTGTTTGTTTACCATCAGTGAACTTGTACACTCTCAGCTCTGCATCCTTTACGAAAAGATTTCACAGGCCGAAGAGACATTCACTGCTGTGCTGTAAGATAATACCCCAACTGTTATTTATTCTGCATAGAAGAATTCAGGTCTAACCTGTAAAGCACTGAAGAAAGTGAAACAGAAAGTAGACTGATATTTGCTTTTTAAAATTTATTCCTCTCTAGTTTCTCTGCTTGCTCTTGCAAGAAAGTCAAGCAGGCAGACCAACTGACCGATAGTGCCACTGCGGTTGCGGTGGTTGGAGCACATGCTCGGCGAGTAGCAAGTAGTAGGGGTTAAGTACTCCCCAGTGTGCAGCTTCACCTGTTGCTCTAGTTTAAATCTAAATCCTCCCTTGATTAAACATTTCTGAAGCTTAGAAGTGGAAAAAAATAAAGCAACAGCTTAAGCACGGAGCGGAGAGACACAAAGGCATCTTGGAATTGTGGCTGGGAGGGAGAGCGCACAAGGTCCTGGGGAGGGATGCATTGGGCTGCACTGTTGGTTCCATGAGGGCTATTTCTACATTCTACCAAGAGACTCATCACAGAGCATGGCAGGAGGAAGGGGTGGAAGGAAGGGCAGTGGAGGTGGCTGTTGTGATGTGCCAAGAATCCTTCCCCTCCAAGCAATGAGTGCAGCAGACAAGGAAAACAGGATTTGTCTTGAAACAATACAATTATGGCCTTCAGGTGGTAGGTTTTGAGGGTCCTTCCACCCCAGAGAGACAAGAGAGCCCCTCAGTTCCCCACTGCCTATGCTGATGTCATAAGTAACATCTCCCCATCTTGGTTTTCCATGGGATCCTCACAGTAGTCACTGTCTTGCTGGGCAAGGCAGACTGACTGCAGCTGTTGCATCAGCATACTGAGTAACTGCCTCATTGACCATCTTCGCTGGAACAAAATCCTTGCAGGGTTGTGGTTTTTTCCCTCTCTCTTAAGATGGTAAACTATACAATGTCCTCTGTGTGAGAGACAGGGTCTGTCTTTATAACGGAGCTTAAGCTGATGCAAGTTGTTACTCGCGTTGTTCACGTTGTAGTGCAATGGTGGTGGGCCCCACTTCAGAAGACTTTAATTCCCCTTACACACAGAATTTGCTGGCAGGCACAAACCAGGTGTTTTTGCCAACTTGCTGATGTGCATGTGGTAGGGGCAAAACACCGTTTGTAATTCTCTTTTGACATGTAGCCTGTTGTGGCTGTGTTATGCTGTGCATAGTAATGCACTGACTCTGCATAGCAATACGTTGACTAACCACAGTCATTTGGTAAGAAGATTGGTGCCTTCCATCTCCTAGAAGACACACCGATGACACGCAACTAGTACTTAAAATAACAGAGATAGACAGTAGCTCTGTCAGCAAACCTTCAGCAGCAGGACCTTTACAACCTTCTAAGCAATTCAGAATATATGACTTAAATAGCTACGGCACGTCCTGTGTAGCCTAATAAAATGGCCTCTTACCATCACAAATTCACAAAGAAGGTGAGAGCAGATTAACAGGTCAGGATGGAGGTTGAGCTGAAGAGAGGGGGGGCATGTTCTCGACACTGAGCTATGCATGGCATAAAATTTCAGCATGAAGAGAGTGATTGCAGTTGTAGTGTGGGTTTTTGTTGGCTGACTCTATACTTTCCTAGGATAGGTGGATTATTTTGAAGCAGCAAACTGAAAAGGCTGCATGTTACTACCTTTTCAGAGACCTGGAACAGAGTTTTTGTTATGTGAGGTAAAGCTTGCGTGCCCTGGTTGTATATACACGCCAGTTCAAAGGCACTCTTGTGCGATGGCTTCCTTCATCCTCTAAACTGGAAGGCCAAGTTTGTGACCTTGACAACTGTAAGACTATGCTGCTACAGTGTCAGACACACTGAAAGGTTTGTAGCTCTTGAACTGAACCACACACTGAAGAATTGCCCCCATTAGACACCATTTGCTTATTCTGTGATTCTGGTGTAACTCAAGGTATTCCGGGGGGGAAAAAGATCCCATTCATGCAATGCTGTCACACCCAGCTTTTGGGCTGGGCCTTCAGCAAGTAGAAATCATCTCAAGTTGCATTGTTATAAGAGTTGTTGTCCCTGTCCTTGTCCTTGGCTATTGAGGTGGTTTCAGCATTAACACCTAATTCAGCATCTTCCTTTCCTTTATTTCCTCTCATTTTTTGTTCTCAACATCTGCCTTCAGCCCCTTTCCATCATCAGATGCCCACCTTAGTTTCTTGCCTGGTACCTGTGCACAAACTGTCTTTTGTTTCCTCTATCTGATGACTTTTCCTGGCTGGAGACAATAGGGACCCATGTCCATCTCTGCTGTGCACTCTGATGTTGTGTTAGAGAGCTGTCTCCAAAACCTTTTTCTACTTGTTCAAAGACATGGTTGTGCTCTGTGTCTGCACATTGGACAGACATGAATTTTTCTTTTGTGTCCAAGTTTGAGAACAAGCTCTTCAGGACAAGGTGGGAATAGGATACTACTCATAAACAAATAAATGTGCAAAGCAATGCATGTTTTATCAGCTGCTGTTTCAAAAGGGAGGGCACAGCCCCATGCAGTAAGGGTTGAAATGCCTTTCTGGATTAGTGCTTTTCATTCTGTGTATATGGATTCACTGCCACTTCAGTAACCTTCTCCCCTCCCTCTTCTGGAGAATTAGAATACACCTACCCACATATGCAGGCAGGCACACAAGCTGACCAGGAACACATACCGACTCCCAAAACTACTAAATCACGTATGCTGCCACGACTGTGCTTGCAGGAGAGAAAGCAATTACCAGGCCTGGACTGAGCTTAATAGGAAGGGGGCAAGACTTTTAATAGTATTTTTCTGTGTAAGCACAAACATCCCCGAAAGCTGTGGCTGAGTTATAGGAATACAGTAAGCTTGCTGAGTAGGCACGTGCTGCGTCAACAGGTAAAAGCTCTCAGTCCTCATAGTTTGTGAGCAGGGAAGGCGATACATCAGTCTGAACCTCACACAGATAACTCCTGGGTTACTGTGAGGTGGGGAGAGTAGCTGAGTCCTTAGAGGGAGCTGGAAGGAGAACAGCTGCTGACGAGCAAGAAGGCTTTGAGTAGGGGGAATGCTAACTCTGCTGGGTTGAATTTTCGAAAGCCTCCATTTTGGATTAGCGTATATCTTTAGGCCTGTGAATCAACTGATTTTCAGCATGAGCTAGGCCTTTGATGTTCTTGAAATTCCCACCCTTAATCTCTGGGGCAGGCTATGGTACAGCAGGTGCTGAGCTCTGGGTGTGTGTGATTAGTCCCAAGTGACTTCTCTGCCTGCTGTAACATTAATTGCAGTTGTGCTACCTTTCCTAAATACAGAAATCCAGCTGCTTTCAATGGGACTCACTGTGTCCTTGAAATGATGCAGCCTGATGAATCAAGAGGCTGATCTCTTGGGCCCTAATCCTGCAAATATTTACCCATGGGCTTTAGTCCTGTTACTGGAATAGCCCAGTTGACTTTGGGAGATGAGACGTGTTAGTTCTGCTGAGCACTTGCATAAGGCCTGGCAGGACCACAGTTCTGGTCCTTTTCAGGTTCCAATCCATGAAATTAGTTTAATACCCTGCTACAGTCCCTTTCTCTGGAAAGGTTTGGATTTGGGGTCACATTTGTTTAAGCAAACAGTTATACTTGAATTTCTTATTGTAACCAAGGAGCTTTGACACTCTGAAAGAGAAAAATTCTCATGGTCCCTGCTTTGACAAGCCCTCAATCAAATTGGTGAAAAATATATCCATTCTAAAACAATAAATAGCACAGATTACACAGAAAATTACCTTTCCAGTTCTACAGCTCAACCTTCCCATGTCAAGTGTCATCTGAGAGCAGGTATTTCCAGTTCAGCAGCTCAGCCACTTATGTAAAGAAGGGACTGTAAAAGAACAGTTAGACCTTATCAGTTGTCAGAAAACTCTTTAGTGACTTGATTTTTCTTTATAAAATGTAATAACTGTCAGAGATAAAGAATATATCTCTCTTCCCAACTGGCAGCCAAGGGTAGCTGCAAAGGGCAAGCAGCATGGATACTCATAAATGTGTGATTACAGGCATTTCTACTGATGGAGAGGGGAATATTGATGCAATATTAGTCATTTTTATTGGCTTAATATTCTTCTTTCATAGCAGCATATCCAAACTGCTACATCTTTCTTCACATACAGTCGTCGTCCACCTAAGATATGCTATTGCTCTTTCCATTTCTAATCCAGAGCATTCCAGCTCCTTGTGAAAAGCCGGAATATGAGGGTTTGGTGTTGTACATCTTTCCTGTTGATACATCCCTGCCCCTGGAAGAATCACTTTCCAATTCCAGATTGTTGTGCAATATCTCCATCTCCCTCTCTATCATCTGCCCTGTTTCAAGTGACAATAGCAGGGGCCTCTTGAGACATGTTTTTCACTGTAAGTAGAACGGACATGGTTGTGTGTCCTCCCTGGGACACACCAGGATCCTGTGATGATAACCCAGGGAAAGTCTGTGTGATGGTAACTTGTTTGTGAATGCATCACCCCAAGGCATTCTTTAAAGGAAAAGGTAATAGGTTTTCAATCCCAAGTCTTGGGAGCGAGGTGGTCAGTTGCAGTTTGTGAGTGCTGACAGAGAGACAAGTGGAAGGGAATCCACCAGTGCTCCTTTAGCACTGTGAAAAATAAATATGGCAAACAATGTCCTTGGAAGGAAACTGTTCTCAGTGTCTGCTCCACCCGCCTCTCCTTGGGTAAGAAGCGATGCTGAGAGTAGGCAACAAACAGCTCCGTCACAGACTCAGAGTGGATTTAACAGCTCTTCACTGGACCGGACTAGGCAGAGTGGGAGACCGGAGAGAACACTCTATGGGAAAGAGATCTCTCTCTGTTTAAAGTGCACACTCAAGAAGTTAAGATTCCTTTTTCTCCATGTCATTTCTGTTCCTGTTGGGGCTGTTTCCACCATTAAGCCTAATTACTTAGCTTTTTATGTGCTATCCATTTCTTTTCATCATTTTAAAAACTTCAGTTGCCATAACAACATAATGCAATCAGTGAAACATAACAGCTATTTTCTGTAGTCAAGGTCTGTGCACTGTCAAGGATGTGAGCCATTTAAGCAAATCTTCACCATCCCCCTTCCTCCCTCCTCTTTCTCGCTCTCTTTTTCTCCCTAAACAAGCTCATAACAGGAAGGAGAAACCATCAGGAATAATTAGACACAATAGCAGAGCAAATCCCAATCGTACTCATGCAGTCTAGTCTAATGAACTTCTAGCACTAATCTGGGAAGTGTTGATGTTCTTTTTTAATCACTTTTTTGATGTCATAGATAGATTAGTTGCAGCAGGACCTTGATATTCCACACTAGAGTCAGGAGACCCAGTGCCTATTCAGAGAAAAAGAAAATCAAAAGCGTTACATACTTTGCTCATTTCTTTGTCTTTCATTCCTCATTTTCAGATGCTTATTGAGCATATATGCCCATTGCACCATAT
This sequence comes from Chiroxiphia lanceolata, assembly GCF_009829145.1. Classification (NCBI taxonomy): domain Eukaryota; kingdom Metazoa; phylum Chordata; class Aves; order Passeriformes; family Pipridae; genus Chiroxiphia; species Chiroxiphia lanceolata. The sequence continues at coordinate 57,262,879 of NC_045641.1, forward strand.
TAGTAAATAGAATGGAGTGTATTTTGTAGATTCATGGAATTTAAGCATGAAAAGTCATAGCATCTATTATTAAATCATTGCTGGAAGGCTGGGAGAAACCGCCACGTTTTTGTGTGGGTGGTGAGACTCGCAACAAAGCATAGTATAAGTGCTGGGCTTCTACTGCACACATACATAAAAAGCAGTCTGAAAATAAATCTGGCAGTCTGGTTCAGTGCTATTCTAAGCAGTGTGAATATAAGATCTATCCACAATGTCTTACTCACTCCTTGACCTCCATGAGGGCTTTCCTGGAATAGTAACGAGGGAGTTTTGAAGCCTGGGATTTGGCTTAAGCAGCCTCTCTCTGGCGGAGGACTGAAGGATGTGCTTTGCCTTTATGGAGCTAGTCTGCCACAGGCAGAGTCTTCCAGTGATTTCGAGTTGATCATTGCTTGATCACTCTTTCCACGTGTCTGCTTGTGTTTCAGCACCTTGTCCAAGCAGAGGAAGAATGTCATCAGCTGTGTCACCGTGCATGACTCCCCCTACTCCGATTCCTCCAGCAACAACAGCCCTTACGCCGTGCAACATCGTGCAGGGCAGAATAACGGGAACAGCTACGACACCAAAGGGGTTCCAGAGACTCACTGCAGTGGGAACCCCCGAACGATCATCGTGCCACCACTGAAAACCCAGGCCAGTGAGGTGTTGGTAGAGTGCGATAGCCTGGCACCAGGTAAATTGCACCTCTTCCGTCAAGAAAATTAGTAAGAAATAAATGATTTATCTTGGAAGAATCTCATTGTTCAGTTTCATTTTGTTTGTTTGTTTGTTTGTTTGTTTTGTTTTCCAAAAAAACCCACGTGCTCCTGCCCTTCTCTCAAGTGACACATCTGTTCTTGGGAGCCATATTGCATTATTTATGTGCCCTGGTTCACTCAGGAGTCACAGGGGCAAGTGTCGGACCCAGTTAGTTCTGTACAAACCCAAGAACAGAATGCAGCCTGTAGCTCAACATTTGACATTAAAGGCTCACAAATGCAAGTGTGAACCTTTGCTGCCTTGCCTTTCCATAGGTGTATTTTAAAATGGGTAAGAGATTGAAAACACGTGTGAATTTTCATCCAAACTTGTTGATGTTTCTGGGAAGAACATTTCCCCAGGATCTTCATTATGGACTGATGAGGTTTGCTCATCCAGAACCTCTGCAATGCTAGATAGTAGGATGTGTTGAAAAGAGGTTTATGGTGGAAGTCTGGCATGAAGCAACTGGCTTTGAGCTACTTGGCAGTCCTTGCTTTTGATGCACTGCTGGTGAACACAAAGGTTCAAAGGGTGAGCTCCCCCACTAGCACCTTCTCCCTCCCTTCCCACTCACCTTGATGTTAGGCAAGACAGGGATTTTTTATGCTGTGCACACCATACTTTCCTTCCTCTCCTTGGGATTTGTACCTGCGTTGTACAGTTCTGCTGGCAGAACAGTTTCTTGCACTTCTGAAGGGTCTATAAAGCCTTCTTCAGGCCTGCTTTGGGTCCAGTTATCAGGTCTGCTTGTCTGCCTCTAGGATAACAGGCTGGTCATGTATACGAAGCACTGCTGAGGTATTCTGTTAATTAAGAGAAACAGTTTTCTTACCCTGCTTCTGTTGTATGTCTCCTCCCAAAAGCCACTCTGGAGGAGACTCAGTGAGGAAAAGGTAGGGTGAGCAATTAAAGAATGTGATGTAAGCTACAAATGTGTTTCCTTTCCTGGCACAGTCACCACCAGTCACCACTCATCCTCCTACAAGTCCAAGTCCTCCAGCACCGTGACCTCCACCAGCGGTCACTCTTCAGGGAGCTCGTCTGGAGCCGTTGCCTATAGGCAGCAGCGACCAGGAGCACATTTCCAGCAGCAGCAGCCTCTTAATCTAAGTCAGGTAAGTCAGCCAAGACTGATTTTGGTGGTGCATCATCCAGCTGTTCCCTACTGCTCCTCCAGCACGAGCTGTCCCCTTCCAATCTAGTGATAGCTGAACCACATGTTGAGTTTGATCAGCTGGTTTTTACTCGACTGCAGACCTTGATCTTCCCGCTCAGGCAGCAGAGGTAGTGCAGATCACAGCCTTGAGTGGGCTGGTGGTACTCTTACCACATGTTCTGAAGTCAGATGTGAGTGGGAATAACAGTGTGAGTGGGAATAACGTGAGAGGGAAGTGCAGCGGCTTGGCCCCAGCAGAGTTGAGCAGGAGCACATAGGAAGGACTGAGTTCTCCTTAGCTATAGGTAACCATGGGGAGGGTATCTTGCAAGTGAAGTGTATAAGCCCAGCTGTGGGATTGGAAGAGAAGTCAAAGCAAAGCCTCTGTGCATACACATGACCTCATGAGCATATGACCTCATTGTGCATATACGTGACCTAGGAGTTTGATCCATCCTGTGATAAATGTGAGCTGAGATCTGGGCAAATCCCATTTCTTGGAAGCATGCAGTTCTCAAAATGTTTCACAGTCTGTGATTAGACGGGAGCTTCAGTAAATAATCGCCTTTTCACATCCTGCACCAGGGACCTCTTTCTTCCCTGAGGTGAGGTAACAAGAGTAGAGAAGTTACAGCACAGTTACCAGTGTTTCAAGAGGAGAAAGTTTGGAGAGCTCAGAGGACAGGTGGATGAACAGAGCTGTTTTTTAAAAAGAAAAGTAATTTGATGGAGAAGAATGTCCCTTCCCCCTCAAAATGCAGATGAAATTTAAAAATGTGAACAAATTTTAAATAAAAGTACATGAAAATGGAGGAACTGGGCGAGATGCTGTTTGCAAGAGCTGGGGAGGAGTGTGGCTGCTACATTTCAGACCACAATGACAGCGCAGGGTGTGCTTACAAAAAGGGTGAGAAGGTTTGGAAGAATAGACAAAAATAGCATGGGGCATTTTCCTTCTTGCCTTCTAATTCCTACTTTATGGGTAATTTAATGCTCTGACTACAAATGACAGGGAAAACTCCTTACATTATTGTGCAGTGCAAGAAAACAACTTAGAAAATCCCTGGAAAAAAAGTGCATTGCTCCTGTCCCACTGCAAGAAGTTGCCTGTACTCAAGTAACTATAGCAGATTACATGAGGGCACCAGACACCTGCAGGATCTGATCAAACCAGGGGTTGTATCTCTAAAAAATAAAATGGTTATTTTTACTAACCAAGGAAATTATTAACTGCAAACACCGAAACTGAGCAAAAATAAACTGCCTGTTCCAGGCATAGTTAGGCAGTTTCATTCCCCTGAGCTATCTGCGCAGTACATTTTGTCAGCAGAGAGTTCACCAACAAAAAACATGTTTTGTGTGAGCAACTGGACTTGTGGAAGATGTTCTTGGGAGCTGAGCATCCAAGGCTGTGTCTTTGTGGTAGCTGTGCCAGCAGCTTGTGGCTCAAACTGAGGGACTTGTCGACCTCTTGGGGGGCATTTCAATCAGTGTAAGAAACTACAGGGATGATGTATGAAACCTAGGCTTGCGAGGGACTCATTGCTGTCACCCGTTTCCAAGGGAAGACTGGTGGTGCTGCGGGTGTCAGGAGGAGCACAAGAGACTTCCCTGAGGCAGTCCTGGTGTTGCAGGGAGGTTCCCAGGCACTACTGAGGAGGCGAAGAGCCATCTCTTGTGTTGTAACTGCTTATCACTGTTGCTGTCTTTATCCAGGCCCAGCAGCACATCACGACCGACCGCACAGGGAGTCACCGGAGACAGCAAGCCTACATCACTCCAACGATAGCTCAGGCCCCGTACTCTTTCCCGCACAATAGTCCCAGCCATGGTACAGTTCATCCCCACTTGGCCGCGGCGGCCGCTGCTCACCTGCCCACCCAGCCCCACCTGTACACATACACCGCCCCCGCCGCCCTGGGCTCCACGGGCACCGTCGCGCACCTGGTGGCCTCCCAAGGGTCTGCACGGCACGCGGTGCAGCACACCACCTACCCCGCCAGCATCGTCCACCAGGTCCCTGTCAGCATGGGCCCGCGCGTCCTGCCCTCACCCACCATCCACCCGAGCCAGTACCAGGCTCAGTTTGCCCACCAGACCTATATCAGTGCTTCTCCAGCCTCCACAGTCTACACTGGATACCCACTGAGCCCTACCAAGGTGAACCAGTACCCTTACATCTAAACACTGGAATAAAAGAGCGAGAGACGCACCCATCCCGGGGGGAGTGAGGCAGCCGCTTTTGTATTGAAGAACATGAGAAACTTAACAATGCAATGGGAGGCTCGTGTGAAACTTGAACGAAGGAGACTTTAAGGAAGAAAAGAAAAAGAGGAAAGAAGGGGGAGAACCAATTCTACAGTTTTTATTTAAAAAAAAAAAAAGAAAATGGAAAAAAAAAGAACAGAAAAAAAAATAAACCACAAAAAACCAACCATTCTGCACCAAACTAGAGAGAAAGAGAGAAGCAGAAGGACCCTCCCGCGGGTCTTGTCTTTTGAAGAACTTCACCAACAGACTTTTAAAGGTTATTTTCATCCAATAGTGAGCTACATTTAGAAATTTGTTGTCCAAAACACCTAAAATGAAATCCATTAGGTTTTTAATCCTATAGGTATATGGATTAGGGATTTATCCAGCTTTTCAAAGGGTTTATACCCCACCTTTGCAGTGGTTTTTGTATCCCAAAGTATACACAAGTTTTGGTGGATTTTTAATGGAAAAAGAAAGTGGGTAAGGGAGGCTGAGGTAGGAGGATAAAACGTTGTCCCAGTGCTCTAAATTTGGACCTAACACTGCTACATTTAAACGCACCTGGGCAAATCTGGCCATGCAGCATTGGTTGAGAGCAGAAGCAATGGGGGTATTTCTCCCTTTTCTTGAACACACTGGATAAATCCCTGAGAAATACTGTTCCTAAACAAGATCTCTAATAATGTATGTTGGATTTCAGTTGCGTTTTATTTTAGGGTTTTTTTGGAAATGTTCCTTTTTAATCCCTAGCCGTTTTAGTATAGGAGGAGACATTTTAGCTGCCCCCAGCCCTCTGCCCCCAGCCCCGGTAGAATGTAGCACTATACAGGTCATACCCCTTTTTACTCTTTTGTGTTGAACTTCAACGATACCAATAGACTATTCCTCAATGTGATTGCACAAAGAAAAGTGATATAACATAGGCATGTAACAAATGTGATTGTCCAGGTATGTGCGTGTGCGTGCGTGTGTGTGCGTGTGCGTGCAGATGCTGCCTTCTCTCTGTGGTGTGTTCCTCGGCACAGCCATTACAACTGTCACAGTCTTAGTTTTACATCATTCCCTCGTAGTGCCTTACCGAACTACAGACGCGGTTTAAGGGTTTACTTCCACTGGTACTCCTAGAAACTGACTGAGGCTAGTCGGAATTTACTCTCAGCTCTTTTTCTTCTCTTTTTTTCTCTTTTCTTTTTTGTTTTTTTTTTGGTTGTTTTTGTTTGTTCGTTTGTTTGTTTTTGGGGGGGGTTGTTATTGCCGATTTTCTCCTTCTGCTGGTGGTGTTGGGTTTTTTTTCACGTCGTCAATCTTAGCTCACTTGGCGAGGTGTTGGGGAGGCTCGTTGGGGTCAGAAGTGTGTATAACTGAGTGTTTTGTCAAGCACTGGATGGGCTGGAAGTGACCGGGTCAGTTGTGAGACCCAGGGTGACTTCCAGGGGGTCTAGGGATTTGTTTCTGGACTGGTCTGTTTTTGTCCTGTTGAAGTATCAGGTTTCCTCCCCAGAAACTGAATTCTCATTCTGCTGTTTGACGATGTTCTTGATGGAGTGGGAGGACAGCGTCCACCCTCATCATTGGGTTGTCCTGGTTGTGTGTCTGAAATGGGAACAAACATTTAGCCCTTGAAAGGGGGAAACACTAGTTGTTGCCAACATCTCTCACTGTTGATGAGAAGGGGTCAGGAAAGGGCTGTAGTCCCAAAGCAAGCATGAGAAAATCCAGTTGAGAGAGTCAATCTCAGGTTTCTTAAGTGAAAAGAGTGTTTTAATACATCGAGCCTTACCCACTCTAACAGAGCTGTGACACTGCGTGCCTCCCCTCCTCTCTTCTCACCTACACCTCAAAAAACTGCCTGCAGCAGCAGAGTGACCCTGGAACTGGAGAGCACAGCAGTGCTGCAGTCCTCCACACAAAGGAATGCTACACTGTCATCTTGTTTTCCAACAGTTTTTAAAGAGAGCCTTTCCTGTAGTTGGTTTGGTTCAGAGGGGAGTTTCCCTGGTAGTGGCAGTTTCACTGGTGCATCAGTACTTGGAAATGTCTCAAGAGTACCCATGCATGTGCACGTCCTGAGGAGGAAGGAGAGAAAGGAATTTAGTAAAACATTTCCATGAAAGCTGAAGTCTGTGTGGCTACTTGGTTCCACTCTACATTTCCCTGTAACTAGAGCATGAAGTAGTCAGGTATTTTGCAAGATGCTGGAAAATAGCAGGTTCACTGGCAGGGTGGTAAGGGATAGTTTCCCTGAGTGGAAGTGATGAAGAAGGCTCTCTCAGGTTGGAAAAGCTGACAGAAAGACAAGCACAGTATATTGGCTTGTGGTAACTGCTTGGCTGGCCTGGAAGAAGAAGGGATCCCACTATGCATAGGCTGTTCAACAAGGCTGTTGTCTTCTGGCAAACCACCAAATAACCTCCCTGGTTGCCAGCTCTGGTTCCTGGGCTACCCTTGCACAGTTTTCTTTTCCTGCCTATCCTTCATTCCAGCTCAATATACTGTAGATGAGGATGCAATCTCCCAGCAGCCTATGCACCTTACTCCCCCTTTCTTTGGAAAGACAACGTGTCCCCTTTCACCTGAGACAGGAAAATAAAGCCCTGCTCTCTCTCTCTTGCATTCCTCTCCTCTCCCACCAGTTCGGGAGCGAGAGCGTCATGCTGCTTATGTCATGAAAAGGAAAGATAATGTTATTTTATTGTATGGTTGTTACAATTATGATTATTATTTTATTATTATTGTATTTTACTCTGGGTTTTAATTGCACACGCATTCCTTAAACTTTGTAGGGGTTTTTTTTTCTCTTAGTATTGTTGTTACTGTTCTTAATTTTATTTCTCTTCATCAGTGGCATTGGAAGGGTTGCTGTGATTGTGAGAACTGCAGGAGAAAGGAGGAATGAAATTATTCCGAGGATGAAAACTCTGCCACTAACCTGGGGGGTGTGGGGCCACTCTATGAGAATGGTCACAGCCTTGAGGAACAGGAGTTATCCTCTCAGTCACATCTGCATTTAAGAATAAGTCCAGAAAACATTCATTCAGAGGCCAAAACCCAACAGCAGCTAACGTAATGATCTGTCAGGAGAGCTGGATCAGGGGCAGGTAAGGACCTTGGTGCCTCAGGATCCAGCTCACCATCACTCAGTTTGATAGGACATTTATATAAGATTAAGACTTGTCTGCGTTCCAGGCCATGATCATTGGGCCCTGTGGATGAGTTCAAGGCCACGCTACCTGTTAAGGGTTTGGTTTTCCTAAAGGAGAAAGCAGATAGGTGGCTCTCCAGAAACAGGAGTATTGAAGGAGCCACGGCAGCCACGCGTGCAGCTCAGTCCCATCACTGGATAAAGCACACTGGTGCAGATGGATGGCATCAGCTGGGTAAAGCATGGCTGCAGGCAGGGCAGTGTTCCTCCCCTGATCTTCCACTCTCACTGAAGGTTAGATGTCCACAGGGTCAGGATGTTTGGTTTGATTTTTTTGTTGTTGTTTGTTTCTGATGTAGATTTTCCCTTCTTTTATAATTATTTGTTGTGGAATTTTGTTAAGCTGTTCTGGTTGCTACAGTTTAGATATTTATGGTTTCGTTTGCGTTACCTGCTCTGTTAGAATAGGGGGAAGCAGTGACTGAATTTAAATTCCATTAAAAAATTACAGGACTTCAGCAGAGACTGAAAGTTAATCATGTGCTTGAGTGCTTTACTAAAGAACAGACTTAAACCCTTCAAGTTAAATACTTGTTTATATGCTCCTGTAGCCTAGGGCCAGTGAAATCACAGTAATGTTTTACTTGTACTAATTGCATTTTCCCTGTGTTCCCATCTGACCTGCTCTCCCATGTGGGCTCAGATCTGATTTTGGGGGGCTTTTGGCAGCGGAGCTGTTACAACAGCACAGGATGGCTGTGAGAAGGAGTGCAGTGCGTATCGGAGGAGCCACTTTTCACATTGTCCGTCCTGGAGTTGCTGGTCTGCCAGCTGTAGGTGGTCAGATGATAGCGGTGATGGGATGCTGATTGCAAGAGATGCACAGCAGAACCATCAAATTGCTTTGATGGGGAAACACCGTGTGAGAGCTGTTTTCTGGCAGGTATGAGGGAGCTGAGCAACACCTCCTCCCTCACACCTGTACAATGGCATTGTATGGATAAAGGTATGGTTGGTCACAGGGGAAGTAGTCATTTCAGCAGAGGAAGCAAAAGCTTTGCATGCTGTCAGTACCACACACATAACAGCCAGCTTGTTGTGTTTGCAGAATCCTTTGGAGAGGAAATAGAATTGGCATGATTTGGTTCAGTTGGTGTTCCTTGTGTGCATAGGGTAAATGGCATGGAAACTTGAAGGGGGAGGCGAATGTTTAAATGCTGGAAGTTTTATGGGTGGCTTATGGCTGGCACAGTGAGAAAGTGGTCCTTTTCCCCATCATCTTGTCTTGCATTCTTCTTATGCAGAAAGCACAGACGTTGCCACTCCTCGGAGATGGATGTTCAGTTTCCTGCTGTGAAGCCAGAATGCAGGAGGGAGGGGAGAGAACTGCCAACATGAGCAGATTGGAAAACCCAAATGGAAGCACTTCTCACTGTAGATTGGGTCAAATCCAGTCATTAGAGAGAGCAAATGCAATTCCATCTTCCTCAGCAGAGTTTTACCTGCTTGTACCCAACAAATTGGGCCTTGGCAGGTCTCTTACTCTCTCTCTTTCCCTAGTAGTTTTGTCATGATATGTAAAACATTCCAAGAAAGGGACACTTCTGACTGTGACATTTTTCCTTTTTTTATACTTTCAAGGAATTGTGTCTTTTTAGCTTGGTTTGAAGGCAATTCCGTTAGCAAATCTGAAGGGCAATAAACCTGTTTTTTTCTTTAACCAAAGATACTTTTTTTTAAGAAAGAGAGAAAGAGACCCCCACCTACTCCAGAAATTAAATGAAGCCACGAGTCATGAGCACCAGGCAATGAGGATACTCCGTGGAATTACATTTTTCTGTTCCCTTTTTTTTCTTTTTCTCTCTCTCTCTCAAGTTTCTGCCATTGTTTTGAGTACTAGCTTGATGAGCAGAGAAATTCACACTAAATATTGCTGCTATCCTAAACTGTAGGGGATGTCAAAAGTGTTTTTCTTCTCTCGTTATTGTTCTCATTGATTTAAGTGTTGTAGTGGTGACAATGCAGTGTGGAAATGGTGAGCTGTATAGTGGGGATAAGCTTCTGGATGCTCTGCATGCTTCTGTAGTGTCTCCTTCTCTGGATTTAGGATGCTGGGTTTGTTCTGTGGGTTGGACCCCAAACAGTGATGCCATTGTCAGAACAGGCACAGCGGGGCAAGGGTATTGGACTTACACTCATGTTCTTCCATGGCTTTGCAATCAGCCCATTAGAGAACTGCAGTACTATTTGTGGGCCAAATCCTGGAAACCTGTATGCAAGGTGTGCAGGGGATAGACAGTGCAGAAGGGAAAAATGTGGGAAGGAAATGTTTTCCCTCTTCCTGTTGACATAGCTGTCCCTGCTGTGATCCCATGTGCTGTGGGAGCCTCAAAGCAGTTAATCTGTGGTCCTGGGCACTCATCTACATCACCTCCCTCAGCGCTCCTGTGAGAAGGGCCTGTGTCGGAAGTTCAGGATTTCCCATCCTACTTTTCAAGGCTCACTTATGTACCTACAAACCATTTTACTCTCTCCAGACTTAGGGAGAAGAAGATGAGTCTGTGCTGCTGGGGTTCTCTCACTGCCGTACTCCAACAAAGCTGCCTCTGATGATGGTGAGAATTTCTCCCTGAGCTGTAGAGTGAGGTTTTTTTACGCCATTTTGACACCATTTCACAGTGGTGCTCAAAGAGATGGTGGTAGACCTGTTGTCAAAGGCTGTGTGTAGGCTCGTTGCTGGAGTACTGCATTGGATGAGAGGCACTGGGCTTTCCAGGCTGGTCTCCATCCCCATGGTCCATCCTTCCCACCACCTGGGAACACCACTACCTGCGTGTGTTGCTGTGACGCCACCACGCTCACACCCACCCTGGGCACACAGCAAGACCCACTGCAGGGGCAGCCCCTGGAAGTAAGCCTGGCCAGTGTACAGGGGAGCACTGCCAACCCAGGGCTCTGTGCTGAAGGTGTCTGGTTCCCTTGGGGTAAGTGTAATCGCTGGGAATGACCCCCGAGGCAGTAGTTAGTTTTCTGTGAGGAGCTGCTGATGCAGGTGGAGGTGTGAGAACCCGTCTGGAGGTAAACTGAGGTGAGCTCTGCGTGTGTCACATGCTTTCAGTGGGAAGATGTGGGTTTAGAGCATTTGTGTGTGTTGAGAGTGAAATTTGAATGGTAGATTGGCTTGGTTCTTCAGAAATCTTAGGAAGCATACTAGGAGGCTTTGCATTCGGCATTTGTGGTTTGAAACTCCTGTTTCTCATTTACGGGTTAGCTTTGTCCTTCCAATTTTAGCAGTGCTGCTATAACAGACTATTCATGTGTGTTTGAAGATAAAGTTTTTGTTTTTAATCTTTTGCTTATCATAGTTAATCTAAGAAAGGCAATACTAAAGGTATATTTTTTCCAAAAATGATATTTTTTACTGCACTGATAAATATTGTGACATCTCTGTTCTTAACTCTTTCGCTGTGAGGGGAACTGTGTGCAGATTCACACAAACCTTGTAAATACTTGTGTGTACTTCTGACAGCCAGGGATTATTTTTCCTTCCTTCCTTCCTCCCTCCTTTCCTTCCTTCCTCCCTCCCTCCCTCCCTCCCTCCCTTTCTTCCTCTCTTTCTTCCTTCCACCCTTCCTTCAACCCTCCCTCCCTCTCTCCTTCCTTCCACCCTTCCTTCCACCCTCCCTCCTTCTCTTCTTTCCTCCCTCCCTCATTTCCTTCCTCATTTTCTTCCTTCCTCATCTCCTTCTTTTTTTTTTCTTTCTTTCTTTTTTTCAAACAAGGTTTCCTCTTGAAACAGAAAGCAATGGGGCAACAATGCTCAGCAAAAGCAAAGCTTATCCCACTTTCAGAACATAGCCAAGGAGTTTTTGCAGTGCTGGCATAGAGTTAATATTTAAGCCAATGTATTTTGATTATTTTTTTTTTTTTTTTAGCAAACTGTTTGGAAAGGAATAAGACAGATTAGAAAAGCTTCGGTCTGGAATTCTGATCAGAAACGTTATCCATCTATTTTATGGCACCTCTGATTTTCCTTCTGTTTTCTTTTTCTTTAAAAAAATGAAAAAAAAAAGAAAAAAAAAGGCTTGTTGCAGGCTTGCTCGCCTGAGCTCTAGGCTGGTCAGCGACTGTCCCAGGAGTGCCTCGTGCTCTGGGACCGCCGGCTCCTTTGGAAGCAAACCCACTGATCAGGATTCTGGATTCTGATTGCTTCAAAGGGTATCCCCTGGTACTGTGGGATACCTTTGTTTTTTTAAAAGAAGGATTTAAATACACTTACATTACGCAAACTGTGACCTAATGGCAATAATTACCTCAAATGTGGGCATTCATCCTGGTTTTAGCCTTTTTGAAATCATGTAGCCAGCTTGAACTTTGATTCAAAGACTCTGAACTCCATAGGGGCGGAATAGCGATAAATGCCCACCCTGGTCATTGTTGCTTGAGTGAATTCTGAAGACAGTGAATCTTTAAAAAGAAAAAAAATTAAACCAAGGAATAGATTACTCTTTTATGTATTTTAATCAATTGTGATGTTAAAATGCACATGTAAGTATATATGTTTATAGCTACTGTAAAATGCTTTGGCCTTCTAGAAGATATTAATGAGTCACATTTTAAACCAATGTGAACTGAATAATAGACTGTGGCTACTTAACAGTTTTCTGCCTACATTTTATAGTTATTACAGTGTTTTATAGTTTACATTTAAACTGGTACTTTTTAAGGGAAATCTTGTGTTTATAAGTGTCACCTTCAAAAACTCAATACAGCTGCCTCTTCTTAATTTCACCCGTTAAAAATGGAAAAGTACAAGTGTGTGTTTTAATATGTATATTCTGTTCTGAGATATAACATAGTGTTGGAAAGTCAGTCCAGAGATGAAATAATCCACTGTATTCCAAAGTCTGATCGAAAAAACACTCCACCCACTTTGAAGATTTAGTTCAACAGATAAGCTATTTGTTTGTTCACTTGTTTTAATAATGTGCTTTATCAGGCGTCCCTGGGTTGAAGCAGGGATCACGACACGAAATCCACTGTTCTATGTAGGATCCTCATCTGGATGAAGATACCCCCATCAGGAGAATGAAGGATATTCAAAGGAAGGATTGTATTGTACTATTGATAAATCATTAGCCAAACAATTAATACCTGAGGTAGTGAATGCCTGTTTTATTTTTGGGGATGGGGTTGGGGGTGTGTTTGTGAGCTTGTGTGTGTGTGTGTGAGCCACTCAGAGGCAATGCTGTAATTTGGCTTTCATCTGTTCACCCCTTTCTTACAAATTATGCTTACCACCACAGAAATGTTTTAAACCAGTAAACAAAATACAAAGTTCACTGACCATCTCCTTGTCAACTCTGTTTTCTCAGCCCATGCCAGTTCCTGATAATGATGTTTCTCTGCTCCTCTTACCCTGTAATTTGCATTTTGATATATCACATTCCCCACTCCCTGGTCTCACTCAGCCTGTCTAGTTTTTTCTGTTGTGTTCTTTCACTTGGGTAAACAACAAACATGGTATAAATGTCTGCTGGGCAAAATGGTACTTTGAGGTCATGAAAGTACAGGAACTGGCATTTAAAAATATGTATATGTACATCTCAGCTCCAGCAGTGGAGCTCGGGTACTCAAGGGAGGGCTCCTTATGTGTTTCCACCATGCCTGGTGGGGCTGTATCAGTCAGCTTAGAGCAGAGGTAGTGAACAGGAGCAGCCGGCGATGCTTTGCACTTGGGCACCTGTGCTGCTCCCAGTACAATCAGCAGCGGTGGGGTCGGGGGAGCGCAACCCGCCTCCTCCTCCGGCAGCACCGTTCCGGGGGGCAGCCGTGCCTGCCCCGCTGTCCACATTCCCAAAGCGATAAGGTATCATACGGTGAGCCAGGATTGTCAGCAGCACTCGGGCCAGCTGGAAAAAGCCCACCCTCCCTCACCGTTCACCACCACCCAATCCACAGGCTTTGCTGCCCCCGGCTCCTGCCTGGTCTCCTGTTCTTTTGGGAAGGAGTCAGAGTCGCAAATACCAGCACACTCAAATGAAGGAGCCAGAGGGTCTTGATAAATGCTTTGGCTTGCAGCTTGTTAGGGAAGAAGGGGTTTCCAACACTGACAATGCACATCCTGTAGGATCTGGATGGTTACATATAGCACCTCTGCCCTCACAAGGAAAAAAGTGCTTCTGAACGCTCCCACCTCACGTGGTTACATACAGCACTTCTGACTTTTCTTTTCCCCCGTTATCCCTTATGTGTTTGATTTTTTTAATTTTCTTTTATATTTTTTTGCTCTGTATTCTTTAAATGAAACTTCCACAGATATTCCAGGGCACAACCATTTCAGGTGTAAAAAGGATCTCCACATCCCATGTTTCACCAACAAAGCAATCAAGGCGTTTTGGGTACCAGATTCTACTTGGGCAGAACCAGAATGTAGCCTGTATATTTCATACCAAATCCAATTTCTGAAAGGAGAGGAAGTGTCATTAATAGCTTTAATAAAGGAGTGTGTGTGAGAGAGAGAGAGAGAGAGAGAGAGAGAGAGAAAGACAGGAAGCGAGAAAGAGAGAAGAAGGAGGGGCATCTTGGAAGGTGAAAAGTCTAGATTTTGGGTAGTTAAAAACGAACCAATGGGTGAAACATTTTTTTTTATGAGCTGTAAAATCCTCTTAAAAATGGAAGGGGTGAAATGGAGGGAATATTTTATGCCTTTCGACTGCCCACAAGCCCAGTGTACTCTGGATGGAAAGTGGAAGTTAATATACACTGCACCAAAATTATTAAGGGGAAGGGGGGGCGGAGCTGTGAAATGCTATTGTAATCACAAGAGAAAAGATGCCCCTGCCCCAGCTCTGGATCTCAAGTGGTTCTTTCTCTACAGTATCATCTCAGCCCAGTAACCCCACGAAAGCCCTGAGCCGTTGTGTTCCTTCACTGTACGGTTTCTGTAATAAGAGTGTTAATCCATGTTAATCTTTGTGAAAATTATTGTGTGCAACAGTATTTTCTTGTGTACTGCTTTTTACCTATGTGAATTGTCCCTTTTCTGTTTTCTTTTTTTTCTTTCCTTCCTCTTTTTTCTTTTTTTTTCTTTTAGTAATACGTCTTTCTTCTTTTAAAAGAAAAAACAAAAACAAACTGATGTGTTGTAGACCTATATGTAACCTATTCCTTAGTCTCATATTATAGGTATGTAATAAGAATGGATATTTTACTTGGCTTTAGAATGTTTTACAAGAAAACTAATTCTTAACCAATCAAGTTCTTGCTACTAAAAAAAAGAAAATGCTTGTGTTTTTCATCATGACGTTGTGTGCTTCTAATTAATAATCATTTTCGTTGTAGAAAAATGGAGTGAATTTATATTAGTCTTGGAAACTAATAATAGCATTGTAAATTTATGAGATGATTTTAACAGAAAATACATTATAGAAGAATATAGTTATTTTAATTGTAATATTACTAACTGTAGGGTGAGAAAGGAGGTCCCGTTGTGGTGAACTATGTTATAGCTTGTTATTCACGGTTTCTTTTCGATCATTTTTTCGGTCTCTGAGGTGAAACGAGTTATTAATCAGAATTTGTCAACTCACATATGCATATTGTATATGTGTAGAAATGTAATCACACTTTGTCTTGGAATTACATTAAACTGTTTTAAGTCACTGCAAAGTTTGTGTGTCTGTATGTCTTCTCGCTAGTTTGATCTGAACATTTGGTTAGTTTTCAGATCCTATTATTTAATCTCCTCAGTCTATTGGAAAAACAGCACTAATAGTATAATTAATAATAAAATAGCTTTCCCTTTGAGGTGACATGTTTAGATTTGTGAGATGTATTTTTTTCCCAGGGCAGAAGAGCATCTGTGTTCAGATGCTTTGCCGAAGCACAGAAGGCTGTACGGAGCTGCCATGTGCGGCTCTGTCAAGAGCTCTCTGCTACGTCCCACGGTACCGATTGGAGTTTGGATATCGGCTGCAAATGTAGGTCTGGTTTTCCTTTTAGCCTGAGCCCCCATTTCATTTGCTCCCTTTCTTTTCTTTGCTAAGTCCCAGCTGAGCTTTGAAAGGCTTAAGTAGACATTAAGATGCTGAAACCACCACCTGTTGGCAATTGTCATACCTGCTTTTTGGGCTGTGCCTGAATCTCACCACGAGGTTCGCTCAGGAGGAAGGTGGAGGTATCTGCAAAGGGTCCCCTATTGTACCATAGCATCACCTTGGAGGAGGCCAGTGGCTCCTCAACAACTCCTCTTAATGGAGGGAGTGTAAGACCAACCTGGATTTGTTGTTGACCTTTCCCAACGTAGTGACTCATATGCAAGCTACTAGGTTTCCAGCCTGTGGGATTCATCTTGTTAATTCAGCTTCTCCCTTCCTGGGGATGGCCAGAGGGATGTTCAAAGAGCTGAACTGGACTGCTCTAAAGTACAGGGACATGCTTTGAGTTTGGTGTCTGGCAAATGGCTTCTGCAGTTGTGTAATCACCGCTGGATGGCCCTGCACAGCACTGCCGGGCGATGCGATCGCGTCAGGACATAAACCTTCAGGAGGCTCGTTTTATCAGTGAGTACTGGCATCTTGCTTTTTCAGCCTTCTCTCTAAAGACTCCCTGAAATAAGCAGGGAGCATTGCAGAAACTGTTGCAATGAATTTCTAGGTGGACATGAAACTTTTGGTAACAGCAGGTCATGGGCCCTTTCTCCCAGCTGCCTTGAACTGGCTGGGACCCCAACTTGGTAAAAGCTATTAAAGCTGTAATGTCTGTGCCTGTCCAGCAAACCAATGAAGTCAGTGTTTAATTTAAAATCATGTGTCCTATTAAACAGCTAACAGGTAATTGCACAGTTAAATGCTCTGCTGGAAATGAGGAGTTTACTGGGTCATGATATGAGAGACACTAGTGAATGATCTAACTTCAGAAACAGCTGTGAATCTAGAACAGCTAGATTAACTAGTGCAGAGTTTCTCTATGCGCATGGTGTGTTATGGTTTCTTCTTTATTTGTTTCTTCTTTTTGTAAAACTTATCTATGAAACTGTAAAAGAGATTTGTCACTCTGTCATCCAAGACCAAAATAGATTAAAAATGCATTGTTAGCCAGAGGATGTACTTTCTGACCATTTTTTCCTGGAAAGGGAAAATAGTTTCTCAATTTAAGCAGGGCTGCTTCTAATGTAGCCTGCAGTGTCTTGTGAAAGGAAACAGTGAGGGATTCAGCCACTGTATAAAAGAGAACTGAGAAGGGTCTTCTCAAACTCACTAGAGCTGCAGTAAATGTCAGCACCTGTAGAACACAGTCCTGAGCAGCTGGTACAAATTACCACCAACAAACTTGAGCTAGTCCAGCTCTTTCTGGGCCACAAGGAATCTCTGCTGATGCTTTGAGAGTGTTTGCCTCAGTCAGACCGGTTTATTCCAGGTAGGTGTGGCTCTTACTTAAAATTGGGAACATGGGGGACACACCAACACGGCCTAATGCACAGTGGTGCTGCTGTTTCTGGCATGTGCTGCTTGTGCTTTCCAGTGCAGTGGCTATGTTTTAATTCTTTAGAGTCCAAAGTTTGGCACCTGAATTTCTATTTATGCATATGAGGAGAGCTTGTCTGACTTCCAATGCAGCTCTACCCTCCTAGGTGCTATTCATGTCAAATCAAACTGGAAATGGGTGTCTGGGAGAGGGAGGGAAATGGTCCTGCTCTGTGAAACACAGGCTGTTGCCCTTTAGTCACCCCTGCAAGTGTGTTTTGGATCTGCATCTTGTAAATTCTCATGTCTTCTCTTCTTACTATGCTGGTCAGGCCAGAGCAATTGCGCCTGCATCAGCATTTCCTGCAATGTGCTTTGTCTTTATGTTTTCTCCTGCAAGGTGGCTGTGCAAATAATGAGCAATAAAGGCTGTTATTTAAAGGCCCACACACAGCACTGTATGTCAAAGTTTCTGCTGTTTGGAGCTTTTGCTCACAGGGAAGCAGCCGCAGGAGGAGCTCGATGCACAGATCCAGAGCCACACTAGAAACCACGTGTCAAAGCAGCAGGCTGGGACAGGAGCAGGCTTCTCCAGGCAGCACTGTCAACCCTGGGAACCCAGCACAAGCCAGGGAGCAGCACTCCATCCCCATGGGGAGACTTGTCACCCCTATATTAACACTGTAAGAAGTTCCAATGGGAAAGGCACACCAGGTAGCTTAAGTACACTTAACTCCAGGCTGCATTTGTGTACAGGCTTTTCCGGACACATCCAGACATGTGGTTTTGGGGCACAGGAGGCATCTGGAACACTTCCCATTTGTACTTGCACAGTATATTGCCTCTGGTGTGTGAACTCATTAAATACAAAAAAATCACATTTTCCCCTTTTTTTTATTTCAAGCTTGTTAAAAAATAAATTAAAACTTGTAGTAATGTCTTGGGGGGGGGGAGAATAAGGGGAGAAGTATGGTTAAAAAGAAGAACTTAACGTAATGCCCAATACTGTGACTAGATCCTGTGTCAAAAATTCCCATCCTCTCTAGATACTCGGGGACAGTCTGAAAACTGCAGAAAAGAATTCATGCACCCACAAAGAGCGAGGCTGCCACTGAATTCCACCTCCATGGACCAGGGTTTGGGTAACAGTTCCATCATGGTGCTGCTGGGCTGCTCAAGAAAAGCTCACTTAGTTTTTCTTGAGGGTGTTTCTTCCACACCCAAATATCCGTAATATCTCTCTCTCTCTCCAGTCAGCAACAGGCCTCCTCAGGAATTTACAGAATAGGAGGCATAAGAATAACAAAGGCAGGCCTGGAAGAGGACCACAGGAGGCATCAATAGAGGTTCAACCATACTTCACCTGCATGTGCCAGGTTGTCTGTCCTGTACCCTGTTCTTTATGAAGTGGAGAAGCAGATGTCAGAGCTCTGCTCTCCCCTGTATCAGTGTGCTGGTCACACCTGCCTCCTTATCCCTTCTTTCCCGGGTTCAAAATACCCCGTCCTCTTTTTTTTAAATGACTGCTGTCCTGCATGATCCTGTTCTCTCGCTTCTCCTCTCACCCCCTTTATTTTCCCTCAATGTGGTGTTGACCCCAGAGGCACAGGGAGGGGGCTGTGGCCTGCAAGGAGCTTAGGCGGGTAGTGGAGAGTGATGGGAAAAGCAAATCCCATTATTCTGGGTTTGGGTTTTTTAAGGCTTTAAAATAATACCAAGAATGATGTTTGCAGGGAGGCAAGGCCTGGACACAGCTGTCTCCCATGACAAGATTATGAGGAGCAGCTGAGGGAGCTGAGGTTGAGCCTGGAGCCTCAGGGGTGACTTTATCAATCTCTACAACAACTTGAAAGGAGACTGTAGTCAGGTGAGCATCAGTCTCTTCTCCCAGACAACCAGCGACAGGACAAGAGGATATAGACTTGAGCTGCACCAGGGGAGGTTTAGGTTGGACATTAGGAGGAATTTCTTCACAGAAGGCTGATTAGACATTGGCGTGGACTGCCCAAGGAGGTGGCTGAGTCACCATCCCTGGAGGTGTTTAAGGAAAGCCTGGATGTGCAGTCGGAGCCATGGTCTGGTTGATATGGTGGCGTTCCATCATAGGTTGGACTTGATGATCTCAGAGGTCTTTCAAAACCTAATTGACTCTGTGATTCTGGCAGGTCTAGTATTACTGGGAAAGGTGAATAAAGGTGATGAAACGCTTTGAGACCAGATACGAGGGGAAATGAAACACGGCTGAGAGGGAAGCAGTCAAGGGGTCGAAGTGGAGCAGGAAATCGATGTGAAAGAGGGAATTTCAGAAGCTGTGAGTTTCTGCAGCTCTAACCAAAGCACAGAAGACTGGGGTTGTCCTTTTCCATTCAGCCTGTGGAGCAGCGGTCTCCAAAGTGGAGCGTGCACAAGGCAGTTCCATGGGGGTGCAGGAAGGAAGTGCTGTTAACAGTGGAACCTGCCGGCCGACACCGGGCCCCGAGGCGGCGGAGGGCCCCGCCTGCCGCCAGAGGGCACCCGCGGCCTCCGCCGCTCCGCTCGGCCCGGCTGCGCTGCACGCGTGAGGGAAAGGTGCGCGCTGTCGGTACCAGGAAGGGAAGGGATTTGAAAATCCTGTCTTATTCCTGCTATTTAGCTGCAATCGGGTGGCACTGGAAAGTTAGTCTTGGCCAGCGTGCCAAGCTGCTGTACGTCCGTATGAAACAAAGCGGGTGGGTGCTAGGTGGCAGCTTTCAGTGCTGAGCACGGTTAAAATAAATACTCAACAAGATAGGGGTGAAAGAAAGCTGGGTTGAGGTTAAGACAGCAAAGAAGAAAACCCACGAGTGATGCAAGGTTACTCACCACCTCCTACCAGCAGAGCGAATCTCAGCCAGTCCCTGAGCAACTACCTTTGGGATTTCCCCCGAAAGTGACGTTATATGGTATGGAACATCCTTTTGGTCAGCCTGGGTCAGCTGTCCCACCCCAGCCTCTTGTCCACCTCCAGCCTACTCGCTCAGGGTGCAGAGGGAGAAACAGGGAAGGCCTTGACGCCGTGCAAGCACTGCCCAGCAATAGCTAAAACACTTCTGTATCATCAGCACTGGTTTGGACACAAATCCAAAACACTGGGCTATATGGGCTGCTGTGAAGAAAATTGACTCCATCCCTGCTGAACCTGATAGAGCTGGGAAATGTTGTGAGGGACACTATAATTCAGGTGCCTTGAGATAGAGGTACCAGAAGAAATCAGAGAACATACAGGCAATTACAAAAAAAAAAAAAAGCACTCACAGATTCCAGGCAAAAAATTAGTTGGCACTAAAGGTAAAGCAAGAGTGAGCAGAATATTCATTCAGCACTCAAGTAAGGATATCACTGGTGCTTTTCTCTAGAAGGAGTCAAAGATCCTCAAATGCATACCTTTGATCACAAGGCTTGCTTTTGATCACGGGGAACAGCGCTGTGCCCTCGCAGAGGATATTATAATACCTCAGCTGGGTATCAAATAATAACAGCTCTGATACATCTAATGCTGGAACTATTGATTGTGAGATTCCCAGCAAAATGATGGAACTATCTGAATGCAAAATCTGGATGGCAAAAGGTCATGGAGTTCCATTCATCCATCTCAGTTGCCCTTCCTTTCACTAGTAATGGAAGTCCCCGGCTTCTTAAATCCATTGCTCTCAAAAGGCTCCTGGCTACAGTAATGAAGATGAAGAATATGACTTCTGAGGAAGGTGAAGAACTATTTGGATTGCTTGGTATTTTTTTTCCTACCTCCCCTCTCCAGTATATTTCACCTCAGCTGCAAAGACAGCATCCTGATTTCATCTCCATGAGAAAAAAAAAACCTGAGTGGAGAAAGGTGTCTGTTTTGGTTTTTTTTTCTCATTACCACTTTCAGAATTTTCAAAGGAGACAGGCCTTTCACCGAGAAATGCTTCAAGTTTTGAGCTATGTGCAAACACTTGAGAAGCCAATGATCTGCTTTGCAGCAAAAGCGTAACTGATAAGCACTTCCTGAGAAGTAAACCACCTGCAGTTTACACTGGAAACAATGCTTGTGTTCTTTTCATAATGTTTTATTACTTCTGATGTTTAATGTAAATTTTTAGAAAATTTTTCAGAACCTTATACGACCTTACTTCACTACAAGTGAAGGTTACAGAGAAAGGATCTGGGTTCTTCAAGAGATTTTTTAGTAAGGTATGTGCCTCCTTGCTCTCTAACTATAGGCAGACAGGGTCAGAGGGTAATGGACACACTTATTCTAAAGCTCAGCTTTCTCTGGCTGCCTTCTCTCTCACTTTTCTTCTTCTTTATTTTCTTTATTTTCTCCCATCATCCTGATTTTTTTCTTTGTAATCAGCAGAGTTTGAACTGGTCTGTGCCAAGCTCTCTGTTACTGAGCCATCTTGCTTCCTTCCCAGGGCACTGTATTTACTCTCTGAACTGTGAAGCAGTTGCTCTTTAGTTTATTATGGCCTTTGTCTCCATTTATTAATCGGTTTTCCCAGCAAATGGCACTTGAAGTACATTGCTGAATACACTAATCATCATCTGAAACCGACTCTGCTGCATCAACCCTCTGTACTGCGCAATGTGTGTTTCTCCTGCTCTCTCTGCAGCCTGGCATATCCTCTTTACACAGGCTTATATGACAGGTAACCCCTGCAGGACAGCTATATGATCTTGAGTCTGTTTCCTGCTGAGTAAGCACTGATTTCTTTAAGGACTTGTGGGAAAAATCTATTTTAATTCTCTGGCAAATCCTGCAATTACAGAATCTGGCTTGGTGGACAGGAGCCACACCAGTGGCTCTGCAACTGCATGCTGTGTGAAAGGGGCCTGGTGAGTGGGAAGAAACCCTGTAAGTCCTCTGGAGATGCAAATGCAACTGCTACTGCTCTCCTGCAGAGGAGACCCTCTGATCATGCTAAGTATCCCAAAAAAGGAAGAGAAGGAGTGGAAGCAGCTTTTACACCTCCAGGGAAATGCAATCATAAACTCTGATCTCATGCTAATTTATGCTAATAAAAGGACTCCAGCAGACTTTGGAATATGCCTGCAGGTAAGGAGGAATGATATCATCTGAACCTCGCTGCTGATAACAACCAGAAGGATGATATTATGGTATCATCAGTAATGGCAGTACTGTTAAAACTTCTGGACAAAGGTTAAGAGCAGTGTAAGCAGGAGCCGGAGAACTCTCCAGCTCTGCTCTTACTCACTCGTCCCTCTTCTCTTGGGCAGTTTGGTCCCTCTTGTGACCGGGAGCTGTCTCTGGGACAGACCAACATGTTGTGGGGTACTGAGGTGGTACTGTGGGCATGCAGATCCCCACAGCCCTCTCTTTTACTCTCTGCCCTCCCAGAACCCAGAGTTTCATCCAGGCAACAGCTCTCCAGTGCTCTGCAAGGTAGAGGAAGAAGCCTCAATCCCTTCCCCTAAGCCTCTCCAGGAGAAAAAGAGGACATGCTACTCTGTGAAGAAAGGCAGGGCAGGGACAGTCAGAGCAAGATGGGGTCAGGGCACATTAAAGGCAAAAGGGCAAAGGGACTAGTATTAATTTTGCCCCAGGGAATGATTCCAGTAACTGGAGGCTGACTAGGTTTAGCTCAGTTCCTGGGAAAATAAAGGGAAGTTGGTATGGAATTCAGTCAAGGAAGAACTAAGTGAAAGAATATAATTAATGCCACTGAAACAGTTTTATGGTAACTATAAGCAAACTTGCCAAACAAAGCTGATTTTTGTGCTTTGATGAAACTATATATTTGGTTGACAAAGATAACTGCATAGTAATAATGTATGAGAAACTGTGTTGGGCATATGAGTCAGTAGCGCCCTGCATTTTGAGTCTAAAAATGAACACTGTGCAATATCAATACAGCTTGTGTGAACAGCACCAAGAGGAGACCAAACGACAAACCTCAAAGAGCCAGCGAGAAGTCCAGGAGAGGCTCATGCAGATTAGGGCAATGCTGGAAGCTGTTTAATCCACTAATGTAACAATTTAATCTATAATCTAAATGAACGTGAAATCACTGTTGCTAACAGCAGGGGTTGGCAATGGATAGCAGAACAGAAGACAGTGATGCAATCAGTCACGCAGAGTGATCAGGCATGGTCTGACAGCAAAGGGCTACTTAGTCTTGGAAAGCTGGAAGATGTGAGTGGGAGTAGATGGGGAAGTTTTGGCATAGTGGGTGGTGGTGATAAGTCTGAAACATTCAAGATCTTAGAGGAGATTTAGTGAAATGGGCTATTTTTGATCCTGAGTGCATAAAGGGTCTGTCTTAGACCAAAGGCAAGCTCCAGGACACAAGACCTCCATGATCAGGACCCTCCCTGACCCCCTCTTAAGCAACAGAGAGCCTTTTACTCCCCAGTACATCTCTAGCCAGGGCTGTGGAGAAGACACTGCTGCATGCATCCCACTGCCAAGTGGAGTGCAGTCCCACTGTCTTATAGTGTGAACAGCAGTTGAGTAGTTCAAAGCCCACGTGCACAGCAGAAGAGAGAGCCTTCAGGTTCTGCCTCCTGGTGCCATTTGCTTGATTAATATGCTCAGTTCTGCCATAAGGGAAGATTGTGCTGTTTCTCTGTGGAGTAGGATCACTCTTTTTGCAAACTGATACCCTCTTCCCTGCCATCAGCCTGCCAGGAGCAGGTAGCAGCAGGAGAGCGGTTGCCCGGGAACTATGCAGCACAGCCCAGTGGGAGAAGCAGTGAGGTCAAGTGACAGTACCCTTCTCAGGTTTACCTGTTTGTTGGGAGTTTTTTCTTGGTTGTTTGTTTTGTTTTGTTGTTAGGGAATTGCTTTTCTAGTATGAGAAAACTGTGTGCCACTGCCGAGGGGAGGAAGCAGAGGCTTGGGAGACAGCTGGTACACTAAGTCATCTCATGTCACTGCCAACCAGGGATTTTTTTTCCCTCCACATAAGTCTTCTCTGGGGTAGTTGAATCCAGCAGTTAACATGTGCAGTGCCTGCTGTGTACTGCACTGACCCAACATATTTCAGGCCAAGAGCTGATCCAGGGGGCTCAAGAATATCTTTTCTTTACAGAAAAGATGTTTCTTCGGCCAAAAAAAAATCAGACGAAACATGAGATGAAACAAAGAGAGAGCATTTGTACATAAGTCTTACTAGAAAACACATTTGTTTCAATAGTTTCCACAGAGCATAAACACACCTGTTTGAGGTCAAGTGCCAAACCCAACTCTCTCTTAAAGACTGGCTTTTTCTGACTCATCTCAACACTGCTGTTCATCCATTCCTCTTTGTCTAGCTGTGGTTTTCAGCAGTTCAATGTCTTCTTTATTCTCCCTGGACTTGGGAGAAATTAACACTCGCCTGCCTGAAGGTGTATTCCCCAATACACTGCTGTAATAGCTCTGTGATATTTGAAACAGTATTGCTGTATTGTCACTGTTGTTTTCCTATTTGCTCGTCTCTGACATTATTCTGTACAGCCTGACAGGAAAATAGCCAACAGGAAAACTGAGATATTGTTGACATTCCTAAAGATAACTTGTCTTCTTCATCGTTTCTCACACACAGAATTTTTTTTCTTACTACTTCTGTTACAAGCACCCTAAACCATTGGCAAGTCATTTCTGCAGAAAAAAATTCAGGGATTTTGGTGTGGTGCATCTTTCTGGGCTACATTTAGGTGCAAACCTTACACAAATGGACCCAAATGGCCGAAACATCCAGATTTCCCAGGCTTATAGTGAGCCCTATCCTGAGGGGTTGGTCCATGGAGGTCCCAGCAGAGGCACAATGACTCTGGTGCCAGATCCATTGGACATATGCTGAGCATTTCCACAGTGGCGTATGTTTGACATAACACCTTCTGTGTACACATGCATGGTTTGGCCATCCTCAGAACCATCGTGTTATGTCTCCATACACACAGAGAATAAAAAACCCCTCAGCAAGCTCCAAAAATGAGTGTCCAGAAGAGGAAGGGCTGAAGCATCACTCCCTGACCGTAAGCAACAGTTGTCTTATTAATGTGGTCTACCTTGTTCCTCTCTCCCTAGAAGTGTACTCTGAGGAATGTTTCAGTTTCTACATATCTGACTTTTTCTTGGTTATCTGACGTTCCAAAGATTTGCGTTGTAAGTTTGTTTTCCTTTATGTGAGCTGTTGTTAGGCTACTTATAAAAGCATGACAATTGCCCTAAGTGGTGAATCATCAAAATATACCAAATGGCAGCCCTCTTGCCCATAAGCTTTTTGTGAGTATGTGGTTTTTCTATCCCTTCCTGCAGTTGCTGCTTTCATCCTTCCTCCTGTGCACACTAAGGAACTGATTACGCTGATGTAATTCCACTGAATTTGAGGGGAGTACCTTTCAAATTACATTGGTGAGACACCCTTCTATCCTATAGCTGTATTTAATGGCATAAAATCAGTGCAACTGTCAGAAGCTATGAACTCTACAGATAGGACTGATTAGACCTTGGGGGACCATGCAGATACTCTGTAACTTGCCTGAAGGTACCCAAGTTTAGCCTCCTGAGACTCCAAAATTTTATCTCTGTCTCTGACTACATCTAATTTATTCTCTGGTTGATGCAGAGTTTTTGCCTTCTATCTTCCTCCTACATGGTTTCCCATCTCTTTGCATCTTCCTTTCTTTTCCTCATTATTGCTTTTGCCCTTCAGCTGCATGTTGTAATAAAGTGTGCTTTTTTTTTCCCAAAGCAATTCTGCATGAGGCTGTAGTGGAACTAAGGCTGTGGTAAAAGAAAAGATATCCAAAATGTATTAAGTGGTACACTGCTGGTTAATCTAAAAAATAATATCTTGTGTTAGTCAAACAATAGAGCATTTGATAAACTATCTGCAGCTGAAAGGATCATTTTCAAAGGGCTGTCCACCTGCAACACAAAATCTAAGGATAAGAGGTAAGCTTCAGATTGAACTCCCAGCCAAGGATCCTTGCCACCCTTTCCTATTCTTTCTTTGGGGTGGAGGTGAGCATGCAAGAGCTAGGGACTAGGACATTTGACAAGGTCTTTTTGTTATAGCAAGAAACAGCAAAATGAAAAGGAGGGATAAGGATGGTGAGGGATGGAAAAGATTGATAATTGTTTCCTTGGCAACTGAAACCGTGGAGCCTCATGCAAGAATCCCTGAGAAAAATCCTAGATGATCATAATGGTCTCTTCTGCCTTCAGACTCTGTTCCAGGCTAAGTTTACACATCACAGTGTGGTGCTGCATAAAGGGGTAGAGTTAGTGCTAAATGGAAACCAGAAGCTGTATGGTTGTAAGAAATCCTTGGCAAGAAGAGAAGCACTATGGTCTCCTTTTCATAAAACGAGGGACATTTTACAATGCAAAAGATGAAAAGATTGAATAACCTGGCAAAGGTTATTAAAAATGTCTTTTGCAACACAGAGGGCAGGGACATCCCAAGTTTGTGCCTATCTCACATCACTGCAATGGAAACATAACCCCCATTGACTGAGACTGCGCTGAAGACGTCCAAGGAATTAGCAGAAGGGCTAAGGGAGCAGAAAGCAGGTGAAGTGGCTGCTGTTTAATGATGTTTAGTGCTTTTTGCCCACCGCATAGTTCAGTGCTCCACAGGGGCTGCCAGCACAAAAAGGTCCCAGTCCTGCACAGCATTCAGCTGCAGCTGCAGTGAATCTTCATTAGTGGATTTAAATGTAAGAACTAGGGCATATATATGAATATTAATGAAAGAAAGATTGACTAACTTCATGCTATTAAAAGATTTCTAGTCTCAAAGAGTAGGTGGAGCCTTTTGAAAAATGTATAATGAAATACAATATGTGATACACAAGAAGCTCTAAGAATGTGGATTTTGATCTCTTCCAATTTTCTGTCTACACAGTGCTTTGCAACCAGGAAATGGAAAGATGCCTTCATTTGAACATTTTTCCTTTTCCTTCTCTGTGTCCCATGTACAGGTGTTTATTAATGCAGAATTTCATGGCCATGCATTCTGAGGAGCCACTTGGCAGTGGGCAGCTAGTATTGATTTCTGCTCCAAAAATAGAGCATCAAATGCTTGTATATTTATAGATGTATGTATGCATGTATATATATGCATGTATATATATATTAATCCATGTGTGTGTATATGCACATATATATATGCATATATATGTGTGTGTGTGTATATATAAATGGGTGTTGCAAAGGTGCAAAAGACAGAGCGAAGTTAAATCAGAATAGTAATTAATAGTAATTAATAACCTTGCCAGTTCCAGCGCAAACTTCTGTGCCAGCAGTGCATGTAACAGATAAATGCTGGAAAGGGTATTATACAGTTCTATCCCTGTGAAAGGCATCCCCGAGCAAGAGGCTGGGGCATTGCTACACATTCACTAGAAACCAGAGACTCGGGGCAGCAGAATTTCCAGACAGTCGTGTGAGGATGGAGTGCTGCAGCATCAAGGCAGCCAGTCCACTTGTTTCTGTCTGTTCATGACATTAAATAATTGCTGAGGCCTGCATCACATTCAGTTACTTCTTAGAGTGGCTTAATGATAGGAAACCAGCTTTGTGAGTGATTCCCTGTGCAAGGGAGTGGAGATGTTACACGTGTCTGTCTGATGCTCTGCGAGGAGCACGCAACTGTGGCAGTTCTAACAAAGCAGATGAAAAAAATTAAAGGATCCTTAGAGAGCTGATCTATATTTTTTTTTTTTATTCTGTGATAGAGGTGGCTGGCATAGAGCACAAAATGAAATTTGCTTTCCCCAAGACATTCTTCTGGGCTAACAGTAATTTCACAAATAAAATATTGTGTAAGGAAAGTGCCACAATGGCCATGTTTGCAGGCTCAGTGAGAAAGGGCTAATATAGGGCATGCCAGCCAAAATAGGATGGGAGAATCCTGCCTTACTATCTGAAGTATTACTTAAAGATAATTAGTAATGGGGTATCTAGGTGTGTTTATCTGGATGTGTGACTCTTTAATTAGTGTGTAAAAGGTGAAATGCAATGGTAAAAGCAGTGGGTTTTCTTTCTTATTCTACTTTTTAAAATCTTACTTGGTTTTTTTCCTCCCCTCCTCTGCTTATTTTTCACTCTTTAATAACCAAAATATCATGTCTCCAGTTCCTCTTCTTTGATGAAGGTCATTTGGAGACCTGAATAATGATGTCAGATAAATGTGTAGCTTTTATAAGGAACAGAAATTTCACTGCCTGGAGAGGCAGCTGTTTCTATAGGACAAAAAACGATGGAGGATATTTAAGGCAGTGAAAATGAAAAAATAATTTAATTTTACTATTTTGATTTATGGGTATCCAAAATGTGACATGGAGGTTGAGATTGATTTCATGTAACATTATTGATCCACAAGAAAAGCCCTAGTTATCGAAGCCTTCCTCTATAGACAAAGGAGAGGGGCAAGGCCAGAGGCTGATGTCTGTCCTACCTTATAAGGAAATTAATATTATTTCTTTGCATTCAAAACAAAGGAATGGACCTTAGAGACTGAGTTTCAAAGAAATATATGCACGTAACTTCAGTTAGAAAGGATCTATTACATCTGTCTTGTCTGAGTAAGGGAATGCAAGTTCTCTCCAAAGTGGATGTAAGAATGGTTTCATCCTACCCAAAAGGAGAGGTCTGTAATCAATCAAGGACACAGTAAATTGAACACAAATGAGGAAATGCAGGATAGGTATTTCAGAGGAACAGGAAGAAAGGGATGTAGTGGAGCAGACATCAAACCTTCCAAAGCTTCAAGGAAGTATACTCCACAGTATGATGTTATCCACATTTTTCAAGATGTACATTTTCCTTCCAGAAAGGCAGGTCACTTGGCTGGGTTAATTCTCTAACTTGATTTGGGGAACATAGAACATATACTCTTATAAGTCTCAGCTTCTTTGGTATTTTTCTTGAAGTCTTAGATCCTGGAGTCATGTGATTTAATAAAAACTTGGACTTCACATAAAAAGAAAAAAAAGCCCAATTTTTTTCTTAGATTGTACAGTAAAACTTGAAGATACAAACTGTAAAGGTCCCAAAAAGGGAAAAGCAAATACTAAACCAGATATGTATGATCCCTTAGCCAGCCTTATGATATCTGAATACTCAGATTTGAACACCAAGTAGGCGTTAATGTAGTGTTAACATCATCCACTGCCTGCCTTCCAAAACTGTGTTAGCTGTGTTATATATGTAAGGAAAAAAGGATGTAATTCTCTGTATGGCCTTCCTCTTTTCTTCCCCTTCCCCTGTGTATTCATAAATCCACACTTTGCCCTATATGTGCAGCTCAAGAGACATTTAGAGGTACAATTATGGTGCAAACATCACTGGGTCATTACCACAAAAACACAACAAACCACTCTAGCTGAAGTATATGTATTGCAGGCCTGTGATGTTAAAATCAGAATTCCTTAAAGTGCCTTTGGTTGCAGACAATGAAAACAGCCTGTATGGCAGAAGACCACTGAAAATAACTTCTAAAGAAAGGATCCATTTTTATAATAACAGCATTTCATCTGATGTGCAGACCTTGGTTCATAACTGAAAGTGAGACAGCCAAGGGAACTAGTAGGATTAGGTTATGGGAATTCAACTGAACAATGTTTTGCATTCAGATAATTGCATGAAATTGGGCTATTAGTGTAAGTTTTGCAAATTGCAATAACATAAAACAAAGAAAAATATTCCCAGTGTATACATTCAACTAATGTGCTAAAAGGGAACCCCAACTGGTTTCAGACAGAGCACAGAGAACTTCCATTAACTCTTCAGAGCTGTGACCAAATATTGTTTTCAGCCTCACAGGTTCCTCAAATGGACTTTCAAAGGGAAACTCTTTTTATCAAACACTTAAGTAAATAAACATAATTTAACAGTGAACTTGTGGTTTTCACTGGCAAGGACACTACTAACATGTCCTTTATCTGACCTTAATTTAACGTTGCATAAAATATGACTGAAAAGAACTGGAGAAGGAAAGAGTTTCGTCTCAAATTGCAGCTGCTCGCTCCAGTAGCTCTCCTGACCACACGTCAGCAGCAGCTGCAGCTCGTGCCTTTTTAACTTCTTCCATGGGACAAGATTACTCTGTCCTGTGGCTTTCCCCTAGCTCAGCAGAAAAGTTATCAGGAGAGGTGTCCTAAATCCTCCTTTGTCTTAACTTCTTGGTCTTTACTTTTTGCTCTGCGTTCACTTTTGGGGCTCAACCTCAGTATTTAGAACGAGCATTTACAGAGGTCAGTTTTAGAGGTGGCTTTTGGCAATGCAGCTCCACTCCAGTAAAGTCATCACAGCAGACAAATACTGGCCCACCACGGACTCAGGCTAATTATTCTAGTGCTTTGACCTCAGTCTGGCTAATGCCTGCTGCTGTGGCACCTGAGAAGGAAGACTGCACTTAGTGATGCTTTTATCTTTATTGAAGGCTTGGCTGCTCAGGAGCATGTGCCAGCCACATGACTCGCTGGGCTGCTGAGGTGAATGCCCATGTCACTAATGCCTCTGTGGGGTTTAGAGGCAATTTCACATTTGCCTGTCTTTCCTCCCATTTTTGAAGGAAGGGAAATAATTTTAATGATTTCTGTGATGAACATAAAATCTGACAATATCAAATAACCAATTCATGTATCTGTGTCAGTAATTCAATCTTGTTCCCAGTGTTTTCCAGCTTAAAATCCGTATCAGAGTACAGAAGAAAACACCACATCAGCAACCTGTAATGAATGTTAAAGACAGTGAAAGACAGTTGAGCTGTGAATAAGAGGTACCTTAGTAACACCAGAGCTTTCAGTTCATTTCTCTGTCACTGAATTTAGCAGCAGAGTAAGCCTTTCATGGCATCTAATGTTGTTCTCTGAACTCTGCTCTGTGCCCAGTCTACTTAAGCCTTAAAATTCCAAGGGTTTTGTCGCTGTTCTTGGAGGGTGATTTCCATGCTGGTGTATCCACCGCCAGAAATTTTATCCGGAGGTTCTGACTCAGGTTTGCCTTTTTTTTGGATTAAATTATTTCTCTTTCAAACATTGTCCTTAACAAGCTCTTCTCTTTCTTGATGGTTAAGGCTTTTCAAGTGTTTTATGCCTCTCTATTATGTCTGCCTGTCACAAGTCTGTACAATGGTTTTTTAAAGTTTACTTAGGGCACAGCTGTGCTGTGACACACCATGGTGCAAATATCCCTGAGGCAAAGCTGAATGAGCCGGCTCCAAAACTGGGATTTGTACTCTGGCTGTTTAATAGAGAGAGACAAGGACCATCTTTTCTGGCTCACTTTGCTCTGTGTCTGTTGAATTTGATACAAAGGGGTCCTGGTTTGCAGGCAGGGTTTGTAAGCTCTGCTTTTGGAAAAGAAAAAAAGTAATGAAAGTAACAAGGAGTTGCACACCCCTCTGACTGCAATGTTCAATGCTAGACAAGGGTGTTCAGTGGGGGACAATGCTGGTTGAAGCAAATAATGTGAAACATGGTTTAGGAATCACAGAATTTGGGCCTCAAGTACAGTAACAAAACGTAAGTTTTTTGCTTTCCAAAGGTTTGGATGGTGACATTTCACTGAAAGATGGGGAAGCAACATGGGGAGAAAAGGTCTTTAGGGTGACATAAAGGCAGGAAGACTGTAGGAAGATGAATGTGAATGAAGAAAAAAGAGTAAAGAACAGAAGTGTAGGTATTTTGTGACAGCTATTGAATGGGAGGGAGCCTGGGGTTGTAACTTCTAGAGGGACCAGAAACCATTAGCAGTAGGAAACCAAAGTAGATTTGAGGGAAGGGAAAAGGGCTGTTAAAACATTTCTCTCAGGGAGATCAAGCTACTAGCATCTGCCAGCAGGAGCAAAAGCTCACTAGAGGGTAATGTCATGGACAAGGTTTTGAAAGTGTACCTTCCAGCTGTTCCTGCTAAAATCTGGCAAAGCATCTACTGATTGATCTTACTTTCCAAAAAACACTGATCCTTGACTGGCAAAACTTACTGATCTGTCTTGTTCATTATATAATTTAGGAGAGCATTTGAGTAATTTTTGTAATAAACTGTATCTGGGCCGGACAGGAGGAAGCCTTATCTTTTTATATAAAGTCCAATGGTTTCTGGAATGGGATGGGAGATGTACCCTGAATTATGAAGTGATGACTAGAAACAGATGTGGGGGAAGATTTTGCAAGGTCTGAGTATTTTTGGGAAGTATTTATTGACATTGCATGAAGTGGCAGGAAGGTTGTTGATTCTGTTTTGGGGGAGGAGTTTAACAGATGTATGTGTAAGTGACCTTTTCAGTGAGCACTCTGTTTAAAATGAGATTACCAGGGATATTTTATAGTAAATTTGCTGTACTTGAAAATGACTTTCCGTAAGTTTCAAAACTACGCAAACAAAAGTTGCTCTTTTTTTTTGTGTGTCATTCCATAACAAAGAGAAACAATCTAATTGCTGGTATGAACAGAGCTATAGCATTATT
Source organism: Chiroxiphia lanceolata (assembly GCF_009829145.1). Taxonomy (NCBI): domain Eukaryota; kingdom Metazoa; phylum Chordata; class Aves; order Passeriformes; family Pipridae; genus Chiroxiphia; species Chiroxiphia lanceolata. Next base: position 57,295,108 of record NC_045641.1, read on the forward strand.
ATAGTATTATTTTTAATATGGTAAGTTAGCTAAGTGGAGATGGAATTATTTTTGGTTGCTCAGTGAATAAGAATGAAGGATAGTTTGAGAGAGCAAAATGTATCTGCGGTGCAATAGTTTCTGAATATGGTATGTCTGTTATAAAATGATAGATTTTGAACAAAACGGGATAGTTAAAGTCAAGATTGTTTGCAGATATGAAGGAAAAGAGACCAACGGTTCAGAGATCCACACACGTCTTTACTGGAGGAACACCAAGCCCATTTGTTCTGACATAGCCTCAGAAGAACTGAAGAGTCAGGAATTTGAGGTAAAAGGCTTTGGCAGGCTGTGAAAGTGAGGGAGCCAGAGGAGGCAATCAGAGTAACCATTCTTAGGAGGAGTAGTATGAAGCTGTATATCAGAGACATTTGTTGCAGACCCAAAGCCAAAGGTCCAGGAACTTAATTAAATAGATAGCCCAAGATATTTGCAAAGAGATAATGAGCCTTTCAGCAAAACTAGTCGTCTGAGAGCACTGGGAATAGCCCAACAAGTTGTCTGAAGGTCTTCACAAAGCCAGGCTAGAACGCTGCCCTCAAACATTTTTCTCAAGGGGTAGGTCAGTCAATTGGAAACATTGACAGAAATGTATTTCTTCACAAATTTCAGCAGCAGCAAAAGAGCAGGAGAAAAAAAACCTGTTGTTTTTTAACACAAATATTGTTCACAGAAGAAAAATATATTAGCAGTATTTCTGGTCAGTGAGTCCCAAACTAGTAATAACTGAAAGTTAAATTACTGTGCAGTTGTCTGGATCCATTGGAAATAATGTTGATGGTTTCTGATTCACTCCATTGTCTCTGAACCAGGGTTCTGATGTGCAATTTTGAGAATCATGTTTCTGGATTTGGGTATTACATTTGCCACAAAACGCAAGGTGATTGGAAAGTGCATCGAGGTTGGCAAGAGGGTCTAATTTCAGACATTTTCTTCGGGAAAAACCTGGGCAACTAGAAGAAGTGAGCACTTCCACAAAGAGCCTTCTGAGGACGCTCTTGTTTCTGTCATTGCAATGTGGGTGCAGGTTTTCGCTGCTGAGGTTTCAGCTTCCAAATGCCCCTCCGTGTGTGCTCACTTGAGAGGTTCCTATCTACAATGTTGTGCAGGTTTCCCCCCCCTTTGCATCCTTCACAAAGCAAACTCTCAGTTTCCAGGTGAAGCCTGTCATCATAAATCTAATCATACTTTGCAGAGCCTTTGATTTTTTTTGCATCCTCAGCCTTGACCCAGTAATAAATCAGAGTAGCCGTCGCTGTAGTGGAAAGCACAGTAATGTCAAAAGCTTCCTGGTGTATGTGCAATGGGAAGTCATTCAGCAGTAAGTAAATAACCCTTACAAGTCACACTGTTAGAAAAGATTACTTCGACTCTCTCCTTTAGCAGGATGTCTCGTATCTTATTCCATAGCACCATGGATCGCAGCAGGATCCATGTGCTTCCATAGGGAAGAGGATTTCTCACCCTCCAAATCAGTTACTTCTTGTAGTGAATTCTTTTGCAAGCTGCAGAGTAAAACTTAATTAAAATTATAGCTAGTTTCACTTTATGATTTTGCAAGATTCCAGGATTTCTGGCCTGTATTCATATCCTAGCAAAATCTGTTATAGTTTTTCATATTTTTGTTTTAGTGGAACCTGAAGCCTTCTATAGATCTTTAGGGGTTTGTTTGTTTTGTTTTGTTTGTATTGATATAATTAACTGGCATTCTTAAGGTACTTCCTAGAAGCATGTAAGGTGTTTGGGGGTTTTTTGCTGTTCCAAAGGGAAAGCAAAAAGGTAATCTCCACCACAAATTCCAGCATGTTATCTGACCAAGGGTATGTGTGGGAAGTTCTTGCTGGTTATTCTGTAGCACCTTTTATCTACATCTGTAACAGGTGAAAAACAACAGAGAGAAGGTGGTGAGGATGCGCTGACACAGCCTGAAAAAGTCCTGAGGAATGCACAAACAGAAGTACAGGCTTGAAGCTGTAACCAAAAGAACATGTCTTTTGTTACAATTCCTGCTATACAGAGGAAAACAGGACTTTCTTGTAAATGAGAAGTACACTGAAGGAATAGCTGAAGGCTACATAAATGGAAGATGGAGAAAAACCCTGTAGTTGGTCTTAATTTGGTGGGAGTCAGCTACCACAAAGATAATTCATATGGATAACTCCTATCCTGGTTCAAGACAAATGGATGAAGTAAATGTCAGCCAGATTGACACAAGCAGTGTAGCTTTCCAGGAAAAATGGGGACTAGAAAGAATGCAAAAACTCAAAGAATCTAAACAACAGTACAAAGATACTAAAGTTAATGTTATTGCTAAGAGGAGTAGGAGCCACATCTGCAAAAGCATTGCCCTGATATGGCTCCAGTGAAAGAGGAGGCTAAGCAGGACAGAGGATCATATGAGAGTAGGGAAATTCTTTCACACCTTCTGGGAGACAACAGACCAAAGCAGAGGGTGAACTGTAGCATAACAGGTAGCTGCCTCACAGTTCCTCTTTCAATGCCAGTTGTTATTTAACAATGGAACTTTTATTTAGAGGTGTCTGGTGGAATGTGTAAAATTGCAGGGGAATAGAGAATATGTGATCGAATGTGACAGTTCTTAAATTTGCCCTGGAAGTGGGGAAGTAACATAAATACCAGTTTGGTCTCAAAAGACACAGAAACTAGGGAACAAGAACCCAAACACAAGACAGGATTATTTTCGTGAACTGAACTCTGGGAACTGGAGCAGGAAATCGTGTTAGCTGAGGCAGTGAATGAGTTAGCAGTTACGGCGTATTTCATTATGGATAACATCTCACAAATGTGAGAGAAGTTGTCTCACACTTTAGTCTGGGAAGTTACCTTTGGATCTTGGTGAAATAAATTATCTTCATGCAACCTGAAGTGTATTACAGGCAGCCTTATGTGCTCTGTTACTAAAAGCACTGTTAGGATGACGAAAAATGTGGTATCTTTCAATGAAGATAATAGGGTCTGAAATATGTTGAGTAATTAAGTATTTCAAGGGTCCTAACTGCCAAAGCTCCCACTGAATCTGAAGCAGGGATGGATTCCCGTTCACTTGCTAAACACTTCTGAGGGCTAGCTTATTAAAAGAAAAAGAAAACCACATTTTGCAAAGAGAGAAAGAGTATGTACCTTGCACACCCCAATGCCAAACATACATGCACACTGATGCTTACAATGAAGGCATATTGGAGTAACGTGGGGGGGTTTAAGATTTCGGTGGCTATTGTTTTACCTGCACTGCAGATCTGCAGAAGAGGTTGGGAAGGACAAGAGGAACTGAGGGAGGTGGCAGCAAGGAAGCACCTGACACGGTACGTATCCACAAGTGGTGGGTAGGTAATCATAAAAAAAGGCTAGAGTGCTCTTTTGAGCTGAGCTGTTTTCAGGGACTGGCAACTAGCAAAGAAAAAAAGCTATGTCCTAATGGGTTCTGGTTTTAGTAAATTAAAAGGAACATCAAAGACATTCTCTCTATCAGCAAAGTAATGCAGCAGAAACAATCCTCGGGCCTTGATTTTTCTTCTTATTTGCTCAGATAAAAGAAAAAAAAAGTGTGTGCTATGCAAGTATTTCTGCATTCAGTTTTCTGCTAGATGTTTCAAAAACCATGGGGTGAGGTTTTTTTGTCCTACTGTAGTCTTCTTCTTGCAATGTTTAACATCTTTTCATGGATTTTATAGCTTAGGTTTTTAATTTACCTTTAAGATATGGGTTCTAAACACCCATAAAATGTTCTGTAAAACATTGCTCCACTGTACAAAATGAAAGAAAATTATATTGTACTGACTGAGACTTTTAGAATGAAAGTGTAGGTCTTTTGCTAGAAGGCCTAAAATACTCATCAGAGTGATTGCCTTTGATAAAAGAGAGGGAATCCATGGACTTTTTAACCCTGAAAATGTCTAACCTAAAATCAGTTGGGGTTTTTTTGACATTTCATGCCCTCCCCTTACTCACTCACAGCTCCAGCTGATGTGATTTCAGCTTTGCTTGTTTCCACTGCCAAGGACTGGCCATGCTTTATTTTTCTTTGCTGTCTGAGTGATACTATGTTGTGATGTCCAGCTAAAACTTAATTGCTTTATTTCTCTGTGTCAGCAAAATGAATCCTTTGCCCTTTCCATCCATCTCTGGGAGTAACTTGTTTCTGTTGCGACTGATGTGTGCTGAGAAAAGCATAAGAAAGTCCCCTGATGAACTGATAGTCTAATTGTGAGTGCAGCTGGAAACTACGTGAGCACAGCTCTAATTTGTGGTGGCACCTTTTCCCAGCTGTTACTGGTGCTCCTCATGACTGTGTGCCCTGGCAACCAAAAGGTGTTCTGGATTGCATCCAGCACAGCATCTCTGGCCAGCTGAGGGAGGTGATTGTCCTGCTCTAGTCTGTGCTAGTGCGGCTTCACCTTGAGCATTCACGTGCAGTTCTGAGTAACACAATGTAAGAAGGATGTAAAACTATTAGAAGGCATCCAAACGAGGGCCATGAAGATTGTGAAGAATCTAGAAGGGAAAGCTTACAAGGAGTGGCTGAGGTCACTTGCTCTGTTCAGCCTGGAGGAGACTGAGGGGAGACTTCATTGCAGTTTCCTCAGAGTTCAAAAAGCATTTGGACAACATTCTCAGGCACGTGGTGTGGTTCTTGGAGCTGTCCTGCCTGGAGATGGACTTTAGTGGTTTTGCAGGTCCTTTCCAGCTCAGGCTATTCTGTAGTTTTATCACTGCTGTACTCAGCCGTGCTCCTGAGGAGAGCGGGGCTCGGGAAGAGCTCCGTGAAAGAGCTTTGTGCCCGATATCCCCCAAAGGAAGGCTAATGCTGCGTGGATGTCCTGCCACATAGCTATGTCCTCATTGCTGCGCCTTCACCTTTCCCGCTGGCACCTTTATTACAGTTTCATCTCCGAAACTCCGTGCACAGCCTGTGGGAAGGCGGGGCTGACCCCAGGCACCACTCCGCCTGCCCTGGGGGCTGCGGGACGGGATCGCCATCCTCCCGACCTCGCTGTGCCATGAGGGCAGCGCAGTCAGGAAACAGCGGGTCCTGCGGCCGCCCCGCTCACAGAGACGGTACCGGGAGCCACGGGTGACTCAGGCGGCCCCTCGGCACTTCCAGCCCCGTTCCCGGGACGAGGCGGGCGGGAGGCGCCGGGCGGAGCTGCCGCCGCCCCGCCCCTCACGGCTCCCGCGGGGGCGCGCCCTCGGCCCCGCCCCTCCGCTGCCCGCCGCCCCGGGCGGAGGGGGCGGGCCGGGCGCGCCCCCGCGCAGACGCGGACGCGGCCGGGAGCGCGCAGGTGGCGGGCGAGCGGCCCGTTTGTGCGCGCCGCTGCGGGCCGGGCTCCGCCGGGGCAGCGCGTCGCTGGCGGGCGGGGAGCGAGCGGGCGCCGGGCGGTGGGTCCAGGCTGCCGGGTCCGGGCTGCTGCCGCCGGCCGCCGCCGTCTCCTCGCACGTGAAGGGCCGTAGCCGCCCGGTCGCGGAGCCCCCCGCCCCGCAGCGCGGGGGCTGCCCCTCCGCCTGCCGAGCCGCGCCGCTCGCCCCCGCCCGCCGCTCCTGGGAGGCGCCGCGGCGCTGCCCCCGTGAACACTCCCCACGGGGTGGGCGTGGGGAAGGGTGGGTGCTGCGGCGGCCTCCCGTCCGCGGGCGTCCCAGCCCCGCCGGCGGTGGATGCGCCCGGGAGGAGCCGCCGAGCCCGCCCAGCCCTTCCAGCCCCCCGCGGGGGGGACGCGGGGGCCGCCGCGATGACTTGACGCCGGGCCGGGCCGTGCCGTGCCATGGAGGGGATGACACGCTCCGTGGTGGCCGCGGCGCGGTGGCGGCCGGCGCTGCCCGCGCTGCTGCCGCTGCTGCTCGCCGTGCCGGCGCTGCGGGGCTCGCCCGCCGCAGGTAAGGGAACAAAGGGGGCCCGGGGGGCAGGTGTGCGGGGCCGTGCCCGTGCCGGGCGCGGGGCGGTGCGGGGGGCGGCAGCGCCGGTAACAATGCGGCGGTGCCGGCGGGCGGGGGCCGGCCGGGCTGGGCTGGGCTGGGCTGAGCTGAGCGAGCGCGGGGGGCTCCGCCAGAAAAGGCGCGCATTGTTCGCAGCCAGACCGCGAAGGCTCCGGCGCGGGGCCGCGGGCAGCCCCGGGGCTCGGGGGATGGGACCCGGCCCGCGGGAGTGAAGGGGAGAAGCGGTGTGGGGAGGGGAGACCCGGCGTTTCGGGCGTGTGGCGTGTCCTGTGTCAGCCGGCGGGCGCCCCGAGTTGTGGCCGCGGCACCCGGGGCGTTTGGGGTGCCCCATGTCAGGCGGTGGGAGCACCTGCGAGGTGCAGGGCAGCCTGGCTCTCCTTCGCCTTTGCGGTGGGGAAGCACCGGAGCCCCTCGAAACGCACAATGCGACTTTCCAAGCACTGCTGTGGCATGACTTGTGTGTGGAGAGAATGGTTCGGGCTCCAGGGGGTGGTGTATTCAGTAGATATTTTGAAAAAGCCATGAATTAGTGACCCCCTTTTTTTCTCTCTTCTTTTCTCTGGTGGCTCTAGATATCAAAATTAGTCGGTAGTTAAGCAGACAGTTTAATCACAAAAATGTCTCATTTGGTTCTGCTCCCATAGCACTTCTTGGTTCATCTTTAATTCTTTTTTTTTTTTTTTTTCAAATTTGAAACAACTACCATTTCTTGGAAAGGTACAATTTTGCTGTCAGTATAGGTTTTCTTTTTGTTAGATAACAAGTATAAAGTAATACATTTTTATCAACATCAGTAAGTTGTTGATAAGCAGTAAGAAGTGATAAAAACCTGCATTAACCTGTTTCATGAAGTGGACCAACTAGTGTTGACTCTTTTACTTGAAGAGAATTGTGGTGATTATTGTTGGGTGCTTAAGAACCCTTGGTGTTACAAAACATGCTTATCTCTTTAATAATCCTTTATTTCACTTCAGAAAGTAGTTCGGTTTTGGTGGTGACTAGTTGGGTTTTCAGAGGAGTTTCGCTCTCCTCCAGCTCCCTTCGAAGCCAACACGAGATGTTCCATTCCAGCCTACATGAAAATTGATAATTTCTAGTAAACTTCAGCAGTTCTTTTTCTTAAATAGAACAGGCTTTGCATGCAAGTAGAAGGCAAAGCAGTAGTTTCATAAGTTGGAGATTTGCTTGGGTTTTTTCCCTCTTTAATAGAATGGCTGGGTTTCTTCTGTATTTTCGTAGTAAGTCAGTGAAGGCTTTTGTTTAATTGTTTCTCTAACACATCATAGCTCTTAATTAAACATGATGTGAATTTCTGTAAACATTTCTGTGATTATTGTGCATTCTTGTATAACTTAAAAACAGCAGTAGAAATGTTATGTAACTTAGCCAGTGCTTGGGCTACTGCAAGAGAGCACTCAGAGACAACATATCTTGCCCAAAGCGATGCTTTCCTGCTCATTCTAGGGCAGGAGCCTTCAAGCTGTTTTGATTTGAGAGCCCTCTAAGTTTTCTCTTCCCACGGGGCATGTGAATCATGTACAGTGAAGTTAAGGATAGTAAGAGCAAACTTGCTCTTCAGAGGATGCTTTTCACAGGCACCTCAGAAATGATCCGCTGATTGTAGAGATTTGAAGTCTGCAGGTTACAGAGAACAAGGATGTCTTGTTCCTTTGGGTTAAGGTGAAATGCGTTATTAAAAAGTGTGACAGGAGTCTGATTTCTCTGTCAGGGGCCCCTTATGTTTAGAAAATTTGGACACAGTCTTTAATCTTTTCTTTAGCCTTGAAATGTTTTGATGGTGTAATGGGTGGTGAGAAATAGAAGACCTGTATACTGACCATATGCAGTAGGCTCGGACAGCATTCACTTACCTGATCAACAGATTTACAACTCTTGTGTATCTCCCTAGGGTGCAGTTCATTTGCTTTTCAGTGCCATTTGGTCTTGACCAGTCTAGGAACAGCTCTCCTACAGGTCTGAGTTATGCAGAGGAGGCATACAGTAAGAGTGGAATGACCACTTGCTCACAGTTGAAATAGCAAAGTCAACGTCAGCACTTAAGAAAATCTAATAGTTAATCAACTCAGGTTTTGGAATGCTTGATCCAGCTCCCACTGAAATCACATGTCACTGAATCAGGGCTTCAGCTTCCACAGCTAAGCAGATGCTGAACTCTTAATATGTGGTTGTACTGCCAGAGTGCTAGAGGTAGGTCTGCATTTGAGCACCTCTGTGAAGCAGGGCTTTGTCCAGGCTCTGTGAATGTCTTTGCTGCTCAGCCCAGGCTGTGTTTTTGCTTTTGTTCCGTTGCACAATCTGTGCAACTCCCGCACTGACAATCAAGAGGGTTTATCTTGTCTCACTGCACTGCTTTCATGAGAGGGAGGAGAGCTGTATGTTGGACTCTGAAAAGACTGCAGTGAGTCTCCTCAGAGACTCAAGGACCAAAGACAAGTTGTGGAGGTCAGGCAAAGAACCAGATGTAGCTGCCTTATGGGACAGTTGCAGGATATTGTTTATTCAAGTTAATTGCATGAGTCTGCTGCAGACACTTGAGTTGGCATCACGTCTCTTGTGGCCTGTTCAGCTTGTCAAGCTTGCTTCCAGTTCATTTTCACAGAAGACCCATATGGTTGGAGGATTCTCTTTAAGACTGCTTTCTGTGCTGTTCTTGCTTTATTTATGTCAGCCTTGTGTCTACAAGCTACACTTGTAGTCTTGCCAGAGGAAATGTGTTTTTTGTTTGCATGTTCTTTCAAGAAGTTAGAATGCTAAACAAGCTAGTGGACAGTGCAGCTTTTTGTTCAGTTTTATCTGTTTTGTGAGTGACATTTGTTTTCTGTGAAGCAAGGTCTTAGCCTTCTCAGGCAGGGCTAGGACTTGAAATACAGCATGCCTTTAGCAAAGTAGGCTTTAACAGCTTTGACCTTCCTTGGGTAATAGATTTCAGGAACTGGGCACATTAAAGAGCAGTGATTCTTGCTGCAGCACAAATCTTTTCCAAGAAATCTTGGGAAGCTGATGATTGTGGTAAATGGCAGGTTCTGACATCCCAGTTCTTACTTGTCAGTTCAAAATGTGTGTGTGTGTGTGGGAGTCACTTGGGAGAGAAATGAAGCAGAATAGACTTCTTAATAATACAGTCTCACTTCAGCTGTGGGAGACATGGCTTTCCTTCATTTGAAAGTAAATCTGTTTGTGGCTGATGTCCTAAACTACCAGCAAGTCTCGAGCCTTGCCCATTGTGGCATAGAGTATAAATAACACCAGTTGCGTAAGTTACTGTGGATGATGCCCTTAACTACCAGTGTCTCTCCAGCCTGGCCCATTGTGGCATACATCACCATTAACACTGATTGCATAAGAGTTATTAAATACAGCGTGTCCTGGGAACCTATGTATAAGTAAAAAGCTGTAAGGAAATGGTTGTCCTTAAATTTTGTCTTGTAATCCTATAGTTAAGTCAAATGGTAGCATTAAATAAACAATGCAGACTTAATTTCTATTTTGGCTCATGTGTAAGAATCACATTTTCATGGAGTCCTTTTCAGTATGGTATGGACAGTTTTTTCACTTTGGAGTTACATGTTATGATACCTTTTTTAATCCCTTGAAAATTCATATATTTCTATGCTTTTCTTTAGTGATTGCTAAACACACATGAGCTCAATAACAAATTTGATTGACACTCCCTATATGTACTGTATTTTCAGCTGTTGATGTTACTGGAGACAGCTGTTTTGGAAGACTAAGGGAAAACTTTTCATAAGAGCAATGCATTAGTGATGTCTTTTTCCTGACACATGAGATGGGGGGGAGGGGGAAGATAAAACTGACTTTCAGTACTCTAATTCCTGATTCATCAGTGTAATTAATTGTATATAAAATGCCCAGAAAAAATACTGGAAAATGGTAAACTGGCCTGATTGTGCTAGCTCTTACTAAAACTATAAGATGTTATAAGATGTGTCTAAGAAGTATTTCTGCTTTGCAGTGGCATTGAGAACCAACTTAAATATTTCAAGGGTGCATTTTGCTATGGGCTGAAGCTTTTTTTCTTTGCAAAATGTCAGTTGAAAGAGTTCAGCTACTTCTGATGTCGAGGCAAGAGGAAAACAATTGTTTCTGCTTTGAGTTCTGCCAGCTTCTTTTCTGAAAAAGAACCCTTATGCTTTGGAGCATACAGTTAAACTTTGGCTGATTGTGTCTGCTCTGAAGGGGATGTTTTATTGACTGCTGCTTTGAAAGTGATTTTTTTTCAAAACCTTATAACAGCTAAATTTAGGCAGACATGGCTGTGATAGAGATGATACCCTTTTTTGTCTGCTAAAACTTGAATATAGCCTATTCTCATGGGACCTCACCTACTTATTAGTACTGACCAGGGAGTGCCACCTGGGCAGATGTACTCAGCAGGCTTCCCATAGCCCAAAATGTTATGAGAAAGATTGGCCTTCACTGTGAAAGTCTATCCAAACTGCTCCAGAAGTGGGACTGAATTGAGCTTTAGGACTGAGAACTGGCACCTGCCTGCCTGTGTTTAAGGACATGTCTCTGCTGTGTACTGGAGTGCTTTACTTTCTTTAGGGCAGCTTGGGCATCTGCCTTCTGGTGTGTTGTTGTGTGGTGGTACTTAATTGCATTAGGCCCAAGAGGGAAAACAGAGAGAAGGCTTTAGAAGGAGCCAGCAGGGGACTCAGGTTTCGTTTGGAGTAAGGGTGTAAGGTAAGAGAAGGGTCTGTGGATCTTTCCAGTCACTGTTCTGCTCATTGATGAGATATGTTCAGAAACCTGGAAGTTGTAGGAGTAGAGGCACAAATTGCAAGAGGGTTTATGAGATGAAAGAAACTGGAACTGGCAAGGCACAAAGACTAGGAGGCAAGACTTTAGCTCAGGAGTGGAAAATAGGTCTGTGGATAAGGGAAACTGCAATGCAGGAATTAATCCTAGATGAAGTAAGCAGTGCAGTCTGGTAGTAGGATAAGCACGCTGGGAAACACAGATGGACTCACTTTAAAAAAGGAAAATAAGCCTCAAAAAATAGTGTTGAAAGGATGAATCAGAAGTGAGGAAGATAAGAGACTGGGACTAGACTGGTGGAGATGTGCCAAAAGCATCAAGCTTGGAATTTAGGAATAGGAAAGCGTGTTGTACCCACTGCTCTGGGACACTTTCTCCAGCATCTGGCACAGAACCCAGGGCTTCAGAGTGTTAGCCCTTTTCTCCTCTCAGCCAGGAGCATGATAATCTGCTGCTAGTCCTTGAACATGTCATGAATGTGTATGCTTCATCTTTGTGACAGAAGTGGTTTTCCAAGTTTGTTTTAAAAACTGGTAAAATTCCTCCACAGAAATTGTAGTGGCATATAAAGGCTGCAAGGGCAAAAATCAGCAGGTTGGAAATACTGATGTTAAAATAACCTGTACTATGTAAACTTCTGTGCCTGTAAGTTACAGTACAACTATGCTCACATGGTCACAAAGCCTGTATCCATATGGATAATGTTTATAGCTATACAGGCACCTGGACATAACTGTCTGCACATACAAATACCTGCACACAGACAAGATCATCATTGCATTCAGTGTACAAAACTGATCCTGCTCTGGGGAGAAATGGGTGTTGGATAACAAATGAAGAAGTTATCCACAGGACTCTTGCTCCTTTTGTAGCAGATGTTTGAAGGTGTGACATGAACGAAGTGAGGGACAGGAAAGTCTGAATCAGGGTTTCACTGTTAATGTAATTAAATATTGTCCTAGACAATTGAACTGTGTTGCTGTTGCAGAGTTTCAGTGATGCTCAAGTTGCTTAAACCAAGCTTCCCACAGGTGGTCACTAGCTGTGTGTGTTCCTCGTTTACTGGATGTGAGACCTCTGGGATCTGTGTTGCAGAAATGCTGAGTGCTTGCAGCTGCCAAAGAAGTCAAGAGGAGCAGTTCTTGAATAGATGTTGTGTCTAATTCTAAATACTAATTAATGTTTCAGATTAGGCTCTTGGAATTTGACCTTGTTTCTTCTTTTCACCATTTGTAAAATGTGATTTTTTCAGATACAGTTCCTTGTTTGGTTTTCAAAATACTATGAAATGTGCAGATGCAGTAACAGCACAAATGAGAGTTCATCAGAAAGCCAGACTTTTTTCTTTAGAACAGTAGAGATCCAGTGGATGATAAACCAGTCTGCAGAACTTGAATCCACAGAAAATAAGTGCAAAAAATAATTTATTTTAAGCAAATAGAAAGTAACAGGTAGTGGCATAACAGTATGCATTTATCATGTCAAGACTTTTTTTAGTGAGCTAAGTAGCCTTGTAGATGGGAAGATGTAATGTGTTGTATCGAAGTGTACTAGGATTTTATTGATTTTTTTTTTTTTTATAAAATAGTCTTAAAAAGAGCTCATGATTATTGATGTTTGCTCACTTTCAGTTTTAGCAGTTTCAGCCTACATCCCCTGCCTGTCTGTTCTTCATGCATAAACTGCTTTCTAATCCTTTTAGTCCTCTTCCATTCTCCCCTCTGATTTAGAGAGGTTTCTCCTTTATGAATTAATATCCTGTATGGAATTTTGAATTGTCTTCAGCCATCTGGTCAAGACAGCACATCAGGTCTTGTGGTGTGAGGTACGTAAGAGGCTAAAATCCACCAGCAAGTAAGGGGAAGAGGAGGGAGGAATAGCGGAAAGAGTAAATCAAGGGTCTGAAATCCATATTTTTCAGTAAGGAACGTGCATAATAGTGTCATACTGAAGGGATTGAAAACCTGCATGGCTGTAGGATGGGGACTAAGCAATGCAACAGTGTTGTATTAAGGGACCTGGTGTTTATCACGGATCACAGACAGAATGTGCTTCAACAGGATCATAGTGGTGCTGGATCTTGTGAACACGTGAGTTTTAATCTTAGGCATATCCTGTGTAATAACTCATTAGTTCTCTTTTGTGGCAGAAGAGCTCCAGCTGGAATGTTCTGTCTAGATGGGGCCTTGTCCTTCAAGAAACAGACAAGCTACTAGAGACTGTTCAGATCACAGAACTATTGGAACTGCCTAGTCTAGAAAAAAATCCAGGTGGACAGGGCTTCATTCAAACATATAAAAGATAAATATAAAGAGAAGTGTACTAAACAGTGGAAGGAAAGAAAACTTGAATTGCAGTGAACAAGACAGATTTTCTAACTGCTGATCTTTTTAACAGTGGGGATAATGAAACCCGGAAATGCATGGGTTGGGGCAATAAGGTAATGTGTAACTGGAATTGAAAAATGAGCTTACATAATGATCTAACAGAAGTGGTTTGCAACAGTCATTTGTAAAAGGATGAAGTAGAGGACCCCCTGAAATATTTTGCAATTCTGTCTTTGTGAGATACTGCAAATAACAAATAAATAAATAATAAATAATGTTTTATGTGCAGACTGCAACATTGGGATTTTTTTGTTACTGAGAACTTTGGTGTGCTGATCAAGTGAAGAAACAATCTGTGGTTTATGTTGATTTTTAGGCTTAACAGTTTTGTAAGGTTTCAAAGAACAGTTTGTAATCCTTGCTGTAGTGACTTTATCTGTGGTAATTAACAGGCAGGAGGAACACACTAATTTTATAAATTATTTCTACATGCAAGTTCACTTTGTGAAGCATTTTAAAATACTACATAGGTTATCACTGAGAGGACAGGTGCAACTAAGTGGCATGTCTTTATTCATTGACTGAATTATTATTAGCATTTGTGTATCTCACAGGTGGGATGGAAAGAGAGGCAGTATTATGCTCAAAACACTTCATTGCTATTTCTATGAAATGTGTAGTTGAGCAAGCTGGGAACTTCATTGTGGCAGAGAACGTAGGGTTTGCCCTGGTCCTTAGTGAAGGGAGCGATGGTGGAAGCACGAGGTCCTAAGTGATGCAAGATAATTGGGAGACTGGGCAAATAAGCAGCACTAGATGAAATCTTGGCTGTCTGTGTTGTGTGCACTGCTGACTGAGGGTCTGTGTCACAGGGAGAATGCAAAGCTTTGGTTCTTCAGTAGCTGAGAGACAAAGGGTGTCTCAGCTGGTGACTGGGAAGTGGCAGAGCTTCCTGACTGGAGCAGCTCCGATGTCATTGGCCAGAGCTGTGTGCTTGCTGGCCTCGGCTCAGGTGTGTGCACTTCTCAGCTCTGCAGTGAGTGTGTCCTGACAAAGCTTTCCTGGACAGTTAAGGCAGTGTGGAGCTGTCTTTGTGCCCTTTTTCTGAAATTGGTTGGCATGGCAGGGTGGGTGAGAGAGAGAGAGAGGATAGGTGCTTTGATCAGGAGGATGCTGAAATAAGGAACGGCAAAGATAGCTGTAGGGGCTGAGGCTGCTGAAGGAGAGGGTGAAATTGGGGAGATGGATTAGGGTATTGATAGTGGAAGGCTGAGTTGGGAAGTGTTGTGGTAAGAGGAGGGCTGCTTGATACTGCTAAGTTGGAGGTTTTTTGTGGCTTCCCTGAATATTTGACTTAAGCATCTTCACTTTAGGGCTTGACTTAGAACTGTGCAGAAGGGTGTTTTCTAAATGAGTAGCTGGTCTCAGTTTCAGTAAAAAACTCACAGGTGCCTGGTAAGATGTACTTGAGAACTCTAAATGTACCTGAATATAAATGGTCACATAGGACTGGTAGACAATACAGGTAAAGGTGTTTTTTCTTAAGTAGTATTGATACAATTTACAGATTTTGTTTCCAGCCTATTTTTTTCTTAATTTACACTCTATTGGTCTGAATTACTTAGTACGTGTTTTCATACTGAATAAGGAAATTAAACTGATTTGATTTCTTAAAAAAGGATTTCCTTTTGTTTGCATCACAGCTAACAGTGTATTAAACTAGTTTGTGGACAGTCTCTAAGTAAAATTCTTTCCTCATGTAAAGGCAGTTTGATGCTGCAGGGTGGTGCAGGGAAGTTTATTCTCCTTCTAGTTGGGTGTGAACTTGATTAGATGTTGAGCCTGTCTCACCTTCTCCCGTGGCCTACAATTCTATTGCAAATAAATGCCACCACATGTATGCAGACTGCAGTGAGCACTGCTCAACCACAGAGCCACAATGATATAGTTCTGCATTATTTGGAGACAAAGCTCCAAGCATTTATGTAGCAGACTCCTCTGGGCAAGTATCAGGTTACTTTTTGAATGGGAGACGGACGGTTGTTTCTCAGCTACACTGGATTCTGGTTAGGTAACTTCTCCAGTGGATGTCTGTATTTAAAATTTGGGTGATGTATTGGGATAGAAATTGCATGTCACAGAACAAAATCCTGATCAAGAACAGGAGTTTGGTTTGAAGATGTTTTCCATTAGAATCTGTCAGTGACCTTACTTCCTGTCCTTATGCAGAAAGATGAAACAGATTTGGGCTTCCAGCCATTGACATTCAATTTTTAGAAGATGTAATTTGTTCCACTCTGAAAGAACAGAAAGAAAGAAAGAAAAAAAAGATTTTCCTTTGTCTTTCCAGAGTGCATGTGCTTTTTGTACTAACTTGGTTAAAAAAATTACATAACTGCTTGTCAGGATGGGAATCAAAGTTTTCTCAAGAAGTATTTTATGCAGTGTTAGTACAAGCAAGGAAGTTTCAAGAAAATAAATTGTATTATCTGTTTACTTTGTTTGCTTTTGGGAGTAGTTACTTTGCTTCTTCTACTGCAGCCATGTTCTTAAAACTGTAAAATTTGTCAGCAGGATTAGGAAAGCTGAGGAATGTGAAATGAATGTAAATCCATTTTCTTTCTTTTCAAATTGACTGGATTCCAAGCAGACGGTGTCACTTGAAAGTATAATCTCCTTAAAATCCTGGGAGTATTAGAAACAAAACTGAATATAGTTTCTGTACTGACGTATTCTTACAATGATTTAGTATTTACTGGTGCCATTTATTGTGTGTAATCACAGAAGTCAGGTGAAGGTGGTTCTAGAAACCTTAAAGAGGTTCTTTCAGATTTTTTCTAAAATAGCACTCCAATTAGGGTGTTTTTATGTATTTTTGAATGAGCCAAAACCATCACTGAAACATGCTATTGAAGTGTGAAATTGCACTGACAGTTTATAATGGCTGTATTTTATATTTTAAAATAAAACACAGCCCTTGAAGAATAGTATGCCTTATGTTGTGTCATATATTCAGTATGAACATCTATGTCATTTAGATAAGATACTTCAGAAATATTCTGCAGTACTTTTCTTCATTGCTAAATAGCGTCAACTTAGGAGGTCACATCTAAAACTTGTTCTTTGTAAATATGATGTTAAATAGCTTTCTAGATATTTTCAAAAGCAGAAATATGTATTTTACATCTTCCAAATGCAGGGGTGAGAGTTAATATGCTTTATGAAGACAAGCATTGTGAGTTGAGTGAATACTTTTAGCTCCTGCTTCCATTTCTCTTAATCAGAAATTACATTTCTAATAAATTAATGGACTTGGGCTTTATGAAAAATGTATTTCGAGATTTGATGCTTTCAGTTTTGAGAGAGTTGGAAAAAAAAAAGAGAATATTACCAGCAGAATAAAAGTAATGAATTAAAGTAACAGCTATTTGGATTCCTCTGTGTGTTTAAGATCAGTTCTGGTGGATGGAGTCTTTTGGAGGAGGACAGGTGAAAAGCACAGGTGCATGTTAAATATAGTTTGTCATAGACAGTGAAAGCAACCACCCAAAACAGCAGGTGTTTGTGGAACACTCATGTATAAGGTATGTAGTACTGGTTTGTCCTCATGATGCAGTAACATGCTTGTGTTTTGGTTTGTTGTTTATTTGGGGGTTCCCCCGTCTTCTCCCCCCACTTGGGAGATAAGAGAAAATATTAAATTAGATGGTTTATTTTCATGATTGAACAATGCTTAAAAGTTGGGGAGTGTCTGTGCTAGTTTGGCTGTATAAACTCTGCCCAAGTTTAATTGGGGCTGCTGCCTCAAGTTCTGTTTCTCTTGTGCTCACCTGAGGAGCTACATCATCCAGTGATCTGATACCAGTTTACTCTGGTAATTCTACAGTACCTTCCTAAAGTGTTTCTTTTATTGCAATGTGAAGGAGAGTGAACATGGTCTGTCAGCAGGAAAGAATAGGGAGCAATGGGAAGTTTACGAGGTGGGGAACACAAGTGACTAAAGCTCTCATTGGACTGGTTATCTCTAAAACCTGCAGTGATTTTATTGTGCTAACTTGTTTATGATTCATCTTGCCTGGAAACTTCGTAAGGTCATAAGCTTCAGGATGCTTTCTGAATTGTTGCTACAGTGTAAGAGAAATAACATTATTGCATCATTTGTAACTTTTGTCACTGGATTCCTTGATACTTCAAATGTGGTGAAGGTAAAACTGTTACATCGAAGCAGGAATTTCATCCTGTCTCTTCCAGTCTAAAGAATGTAGACCCTTTAAGTTGGAGCTCTGTTATTTCAAGCCAGGTGGAAAATATTGAAGTAGAAGTTTTGTTTGAAATCTCAATATTTAAAAAGAACATTTGAATTTTTTTTTTCTTCTGATTTGCTTTCATGAAAGAATATCAAAGCCAGTGGGGTATGTTATTAACAATAAATGTTGTGCATGTCTCAAATTCCTGTTCATAGTCTTTAGGGGGAACAGGTATGTTTTTTTCTCAATGTGTAGGATGGTTTTTGTATTGAGCAGTTGAAAAGGACATGGTAAGTGTAATTTTGTTTTTAATTAAATGCTTGTGTTGATGCAGAAATTGTTCAGTGACTGTGTAATTGAATTAGAGTAGCATGACTTGTGATGATGTAGTCTCTGATAGTCATATCAATAGTCTGTTTGCCATCCAAAAAATCTTGCAGGCTTCTTCCTCATAGTGTTCTCTGTTGGTGTTTATGAAAAAATCACCCATTTCTAAGTAAAAATCATGCTTTGATAAGTGGGCTGTTCATGAGGCAATCAATTTCTATTTTAAATAAGTAAACCCTCCAGATTTTCCTCTGTTTTTACACATTACAGCAGGTGTTATGTATATTTAATCAGGAGACACAACAATAATAGAGTCAAAGCTAGTCTTTTGAGCTCAGCCTTGTTTCATATCAGTGTTTTATGTTGTTTGTCTGGAATGCTGAATTGTCATAATATGTACCTATTCAAGTAGAAACACAGGACCAAGAGATTTTGCTTCACAAACGTGTTAACATGGTTGCTTTTAACCAGTATAGTAAACTTCAATTCCTTTTCTTCCTTTTTTCCCCCCCCCTTTTTGGAAGAAAATCCTCTTATGGGAATTTTTTTTTTTTTTGAGCAAATGTATCGACATTCCCTTCTGTACTTTCCTCAACGCTTCTCTTATTTTTCCACATATATTCTACCCTGTTTGCTATGCCTCTGTTACATAGAGTTCCATCTTACCTCCTACTGAAAACCAGCAAAAAAAATTACCTGATTCCAGCTTGTGTTGGTTTTGCACTCAGTATTTCCAAGCTCTTAAAGGGGACAGTAGAACTTGTTAGGCATGGGTGGGGTTTTTTGCTTGTTGGGGAAGGGAAGACTTGGAAAAAAAGGGGAGGAGAAAGAAAGCAGGAGTGCAGTCTCTTGCCAGAAGTGAATGATTTTCCCTCTTATGAAGCTGTGACTGTGTTATTCCATGGAGGTGAAAATTCAATTTAAGATGTTGCTGTTAGTTCTTTCTTAACTTGTCACATCAGGTTTTTTGGATGGTTGTTTTATAGGGTGTATTTTGTTAAAAAGTACCTTACTGGGGTATTTTTACTATTTTGGTATTGTTTTCCCCTTTAAATGGACAATTCTTGAAACCCTGACTTAGGGCAGAATCATGTGAACAGTTGTATTGGCACCTCTGGAGCTCAGCAATGAATATCAGGGGACATAAGGGAGCAGCAAGAACCTTTCAAAACACACCTGCCACTGACAGAATGGCACCTCAGCTCTGTCTTACTCTGAAATTAATTTGTTAAGGAGCAAGTGGATTAGAACTTGCTTGATCTTAAACAACCTCTACTATTGAGAGACCTTCATTTTAACAGCAACTCCTTTCTTGATCTCCATTTCTTACTAGTAATTTTCAGGATTTTTTACTCTTTCTGGAAGTTTTATCCACTGAAAGAAAAGTGGAGCTTTGTATTTTTAAGTACTTCAACTTGGAGTACACAGTAAAATATTTTTCTTTAAGGAAACATTTATATGAATGATTGGATTAAAATGCCTCCTTGGTCCTCAGTCATATTGTACTTTGTATAGAAAGTTTAAGCTCCATAATTTATCTGGATAAAGAATTTTCACTTTTCTAAGTGGCAGATCTAGAGAACTACTGTTCTTGCTAATGCATTTTAGTAGATCCTTTTTTACAGTTGATGCCTTCTGTTTCAGGACTGGCTTCAACACTTGCTCTAGCATCAGAATTATTTAGTGTTCAGTCCCCATGAGAACAGTTCCTTTCTTCACACTGTTTCTACATACGCTCTCCCTGTGCAGCCTCATGGGCCCAGAGCTTTGCCAACATGCTCGGCTTCCCTCCATCTGCTTCCCTGAGCAGCAGCTCCTGCTCTGTGGTCCTGAAGGACTGGCTGAGGTACTGGCTAAACCAGCATCGCCGTCGCATTTTTGGCTCTCTTCTCTTTCGGTGCACTCATTTATCAAACAGAAAACCACCTTGTAGTTACACCTGTATTACTTGTGTGTGCAAATCAGGCCCGGATTATAAATTTGTTCCGGTCTGACGAGCCATGCTTGTCTGCAGGGCAGCAGTCGCATGCCTGGGTGTTCTGAGGTGAATACCCAGATACATCTGTAGAGGTTTAATTCAGCAAGCTAGGCTGTCCAGAACCATGTGAAAAGCAAGAAGGTATTGGGAGTGCACATTTGGGTGACCCAATATGAAACTGTAAATGTCTAGCCTCCTGACTGAAATCAGGTTATAGAGTACCTACCATATATCGTGCTGTCTACCTGCTACTGCTTTAGATGTTTTCTGCATCATCCAAGAGAGAGCAAGATTCCAATTAGTGAGCTTCAGCATTAAGTAGGTAGTGCAAATGTTTGTTTTCTTGCCTGATTCAATATTAACATGTGAGAGACAGGATTTGAAAACACTGTCGGTACTGGAGACAAAATATTTTGTAGTGAACACACTCATCAATTCCAGCAGACTTTTGCAGAGTTTTATGAGCACTAATTTGCTGGCGGCTGCTGCTGATGGCAGCTTTCATGTGAACAGGAGAGTTGGATTAATGGTGTGGGGCCTGTGGTGCTGCCTTCCAGAGCAGGAGGGGCAGCAGGGATGTTTGCATGGTGGCAAATCAGTTCTCAGCCCATTCAGAGGGAAACTAATGCATTTTACGGTAGAAAACGGAGGAGTCTTCCTGAAGGTTCTGATACTGTGGAGGGCTAGAAGAAGAAAAGAGTGCTAAAGTGTTGTGGAGAAACAGATAAGCCAGCATGTTGGTTATTGCAATGTAAATGACTTTTATTTTTGTCATTTGGCTTTTTAAAGCCAAAATTGTGTTTTGGCTTAATGATTGAACAGTGTCTTGGGGAGAGGAAACCTCATCAGAGAGAAACTAATAAAAGTGAATTATTTGAGACAGTGCATATTGTAGGTCATTTTAGACAAACTGTTGTATTGAACTGGAACTGTCACGTTTGTGGTTTCTTTAATTATGATTTAAGTATCACATGCATGTAAAGCATTAAAAATTGTAAAGCATCTCTGGGACTAAATTTTTAAAAAATCATTGTTGCAGTTCTAATTGGTACTTAAAATGGAGGAGGACTTTTTTGCCAGAATAGGCTTTCATTGAAAAACAGAACTCCTGATATGTCCTTCCATAATGGTGTAAACTTTTAGACCTTTTGTTGTTTTGCATGGTTTGCTTTGATAATAAAATTTTGCACTGCCACTAAGAAAATTTTCCAGAGGTGTGTATTTCAACATAGAATCTTAGTCATATTTCACTTTATTCATGCTGCTAATTTTCATGAGTTCTGTTCAGTAACTGTTTGAAGATCAGTAATAGGAGTTTTTCTGTCCATCCTGTGTGGCAGTATAGTGGTCTTTGAGATACTCAGGGAAATGTGGAGATCTCTCATGATGCTGACTGTAGCAGACTTAGGGTCTAATTAGAACTGGTTTATGTAAACCAGTTTAGGAACTGACAGGTTCTCAGTTTCTTAATCCCTTGCAGAGAAAGTAGGAAAAATAAAGAAAACACCAACCTGGGAGGCTCAAGAGCACCATAAAAATCTGAACGTGCTGACATTTTAAAGAAAACTGAAAGTGCTGGAAATGCCAGGTTTCATTAGATTTTTGGGTTTTAGGTGGATGTTTGAGGTGGACTTTACTTGAACCTTTTCTACAGTAAAGGAACCACCAAAATGAGTCTTTGCTGTGAAGCGATACTGTATTGAGTATTTTTTTTAATCCCCTACACATTTTCATTTCTGTGTTTCAGGAATAGTGGCATATGACATGCATCTGAGGAAGGTGTAAGGACTTGAATGCAGGTTTACTAGTCTTCTGCAGGGAAACTGTGGTGCAGGCTTGGTGTGGTGAAATGCTTTTCATCAGCCACTGAGTTCTATGGAGCTGGCATGAAAGTAAGGATGCTCTGAGATGTCCCAGGTGTTTGGTAGAAAAACGGTATCAGCTGCCTGTTTTTTACTGTATAGGTTTTTCTTCTTCCTGAGTCAAGTATACAGGTGCTTATTTTTCAGATAAGGAAAATTCATTCTTATGTCAACACCAGTGCTTTATGGTACCCACAGTACAGATGCTGGCATATTACTGGCATTTGATAACCAGGGGCTACTTTTTAGAGGCTTAATATCTTGAGGGTATGCTTTCAGCTTGGTTAAATGAAAAAGTTTATTTCACTTCATGTATACATCAGTTTATGAGATTAACACTCCAAGCAATGTAATTTATGTGAGAAGTGCTTACAATTAAATAATCTTCACTATTTTATCCAACTTAGAGCCTTTGGAAACTATCTTCTGTGCAAAAGTCTAGTATCTTCCAGGTAATTCAATCTTACTCTCAATGATTATATCTGTTGTATGTTGATTCTTAGAAATGAAATGCTTCTTGATGAAAGGGAGAAGGGAGCATTGCTGAAATACTCTGGTTTTGTAAACCTGGAAGTGAACTGGATAAGGGCAAGGAAGGGCAGAGGAAATTAAACATCTTGTTGATTGGCTTAACATACTAGAAAGTAAGTGGACCATGCTTGAATCTTGGCATTCCAGTAGGATAAAAAATGGTAAGTATATTTAGTCATGGTTTGGGCTAGTTTAGACCCCTAATAACAAAGGAAGGAAGGCTTTTCTTTTTTTTTTTCATTCCCCTTGTTTAAATCCCTATTTAAGTGATTTTGTTCCCCAGTAACACAAGTTCATGGAACAAAATGGTGGTGAGGAGGAAGAAGGAATCCTGTGCAGGTGTCTATTAGCATGTTGGCATTACCCAGTTTTGTATTTGCTGTGAGGAACAAGTGTTATTGTGTTTAAAGAAAGATAGTGCAAACACTTTTAATTTACTAAAGCTCTTGATAGTGAAAAACATTGAGTACTTTTTCCCTTTCTTTCTTCAGCTGTGGGGAGGGGAGCATTCAGATTTTAGGTTACAGCAGCATCTGCACTTCTATTAAAGTGGTTTTAGACCAGCTTTATGAATGAACAGTTTAATATTCAGAGTATAACCTCTGCGTTTTATGACTATGGAAAGACCTACTATTGCAGCTCCAGTGGTTTCTGTTAGATTAATCCCTGGGTAGCATTTTATGTGCAGTGTTCTGTGCAGTCATTTGTCATTTACACAGCATTACTGCAGTTCTGTCATGAACTATTATTAACTATCACACAATATACCAGACCAGTGCATGGTAAATGTAGGACACTGCTTGGCAAACATGAGAGTGATGTTGCTGGTTTCGGGTGTATTAAATGTGTCAGATATGTTGCTTTATCTGGCAGTGTGAAAAGACATGAAGTGACTTGCTGGATTGCAGGGATGTTGTTGGATATTGGAGGTATTGTGTCCACTGGGAGCTGAGTCCTTGAAAGTGTACTCCACAAAGGTACCTGTTGTGATTAGGAATTAGCTTTAGATTAAAAAGCTAATTAAACCCATTATTTAAAGATGCCATAGAGCAGACACTAACACAGTGTACCAGGCTTAATTCACTAATATTTTGAATAAATATTTGTAGGAAGTTTCGTTTTGGTGGCTTTTTTTTTGGTACCAATAGCAGAGGAAGGCTAAGCTGATTTGTGTAGAGATAAACAGTGAAGATCTCTAAAAAAAAACAAAAACAAAAGAAACTGCTGAAAAACAGTGATCTAGGGCTGGAGGGTATTGTATGTGGAGGAGGAAGAGTTTGGTAGGCTGTTGAAGAGGAGCTCACTGTCCAGTGGTGTGGTTGGAAATAACTTCCCAGCTTCCATTCATATGTTTAATGTTTTTCCTCACCTGTCTGTCTGGTCAGCTGTTCAGGAAGAATATTTATTGACTAACTGGGAATGGCTCAGAGAGTATCCCTCTGAGGAAAGCACGTTTCCAACAAAATTAGGCCAGAGAAGGGGCTGGAAAACCACGTTGTCACTTTCTGCCCTTATAAACCTTTGGCTATGTGATGTGGAAGAATGACATTATGTAGTCTAATCATGTAGCATGGAATCTAATTCTCCTTTCCTTTGACTCCAGTCAACTTCTGCTGGAATAAATGAGAAAAACCTGCTCTTGGTTGTGCTTGCCTCCCTTGTTTGAGATTTAGAGGAGATTGATACAGAATTTTTAGTGGTTTAAAAACATCCCCTTCTGTACCAAAAAATGTCAAGATGGTAAGGAGTTGCAGTAAACTTATAGAATATAAGAAATGAAAGCATAACATGCAACTGATAAATAAAGCTTTGGCTTATATAAGTTTTACAGTGTCATTGTGGAATGTACAATGTTCTGGAGGGTGACAGGGTACAACATGTGGTGCTGGTGGTGCTGTGGCAATCCCAGCAGTGGGGAGCTGGAGGAGAGCTGAGCTCTGTCACTACCACCCAGACTGACACTGCTCCTCCCTTTTTCTAGCAAGTGCCAGAGAGGAGTAGAGGTGTTACACAGCCTGTTGTATACCCGTACTAGGAAGGGTTCTGTGGGTGTAGAAGCAGATGGTTGTGTTTGGATGATACTCTGAATTTCCATGGAGAGGCAAGAAGGAAGGAAAGGAAAAGAAGTCTCGGAGTCAACTTTTCCAGCAAACAAGAAGTTCCCCAGAGATGTGTGCTACTGCAAATGAGAGGTAGCTCTAGAAATAAAACTGGAAAGGGACCGGATAACACCACCTTCTTCCCTTCCCTATTGACTCCATTATAGCAAAGGTTTGACTTAGAATATTTGGTACTATTTAAAAAAAAAAAATAGTTTTTTTTGGCATGGGCATCATGCCAAGGTTTCAATGTTGCTGGCCAGTATTACTTGTAGTAGAGCTCCCCTCAAGCATGTTTTGCAGGCTGGCAACTGTTGGTGTGCACAGAGTGACGAAGCTGGAGTGAGTTCAGCTGACACCTCTGTAGCAATGGAAACTTTTTAATAAATAATTCAGCGCAGCACTATGGAAGCTGATATCTGTGGTGACCAATATCATTCATTTTAACGGTTCTCTCTCTCACTTCATTGCTATGTTAGCCATTTAACCTGGAGTGTTTGTCATTTTAAACTGTGATGGGAAAGGGGAACAAAGGGACACAGCAGCATCTCAGTAGTTTTGTTTGTGGCTTTCAGCTGTGACCTTTAAGGTCTCTGCTAGCATAGAGGATTGTCTGTGTCATTCTGAGGAGAGGTCCTATTGATCTTGTCCTTGCTCTGGTGAAGATGGCATCATCTGACCTGGACCCTTGGGGCCAAGCCCATTTACTGTTTGCTACCTGAACTAGTTTGTGTTTGTTCAGCTTAGTTGTTTGCTGGTGAATTTCTACCATATTCAGAAATCTTTACTGCATTTATTTATCTACAAGGTATATGCAGCAGAGCAGTTTTTCTTTTTTAACTTGAAGGCTCCTCCTAGCTAGGAAAAGTTGATGGTGATAGGCTTTTCCCTTCTGAGTTTCCTTTTGTAGATGTTTTAGAAGTAGTATAATGTCTCCCCAGGAAACTGGAAAGTAATGGTTTAAAAATCTTGCTGTAATGACCTTTGAGGGTTCCTGAATCCAGGTTTATACCAGATTTCAAACTTAGGGCAGTGGGTGACCAAGAAAAGTACTGGATGGAAAAAAGACCAGCTGAATGGAAATGAGGCAACTTTCATTGCTTTTCCTTAGAGAAATTAGTGTAGTTTAAGAAGTGTTTTTTATTGATGGTGCCCTTTATTTTATTCACAGTTGACATAAAATATGAAAACTCTGCAAGAATCTGAAAAGTGGGAGGGGAAAGATGTCTGATGGTGTGGTTGAACAGGATTGTGTCCTGAGAAGTCAGAGCAGAGAAGGACAGATTTGAAAAGGCATGGCAGATAAAGGTGCAAGTAGAACAAAAAGAGTAACAAAAGAAAGAAAAGAGAATTAAAATAGGATCTTTAAAACCAGTTAATCTAGGAATCTATGCTCCCTTGAAAAAGAAGTCTCCAGTTTAGTAGGTAGTGGTGCATTTCAGTAAAATTATTCAAAAGCTCCAATCCCACCGTTCAAATACGTTAATGTGCAGGAGTTGTCTGACAAAAAAGTTGCCATTTAGAAAAGGTTTTGACGAGAAAAACTTGCCAGTGTAGAAGAAACCAAGACAAGTCCCTTATGTTTCTCTTGAAATGACAAAGAACTTAGTTGTCAGTTAAAACTGGACAAACCTTTGAAGGTATGTGATGTGTTCGTGACTTGGTGAAACTTTAATTCCCCTTAAAGTGAGGGCTGTAACTCATGTTGCAATATTTTGCATACAGAAGAGCATATTTTAGAGTAATGTAAATTCATGGGATATGTATCAGACCATGTGAAGATTCATCGTGTTGAATTGAATGATGGCGCTACCGTGGAAGTTGTCGGACAAGTTTTCAAGCAAGTATTTAGATAAAATACTTGGTCAAAAGTTCTCAAACCTTGCACTGGCCACATGAGGAGAAAGGTAACTTCCACTGATAAACTGCAAACTTCTTAAAGGAGGATTGTGATTCCACTCAGTTGTGAGGTTTATATTCCTGTTACTGTAAAGGTTCAGATTAATTTCAGGAAGCAGTTCTAGGAGGAGATGACATTTTACTAGCGAAACTTTACTTACCAAAGCATGTTGAAAGTGTTTTAGTGGACAGTTTAAAAAGCACTACGTTTTGATAACATACCTAGCAACTTTCATGGGCGAGGCTGTGTATTTAGTGTGCTTTATCCACGTTGCAGATACTGAAATTTGTTTCTGCTTTGCTCCTCTGCCTCTGCTGTTTTGCAGCAAAGGTCAAATTAATTCTGGTTTCTTGGAGCTAAGGAAACAGAGCAAGCTTCTAGTATTCATTTCTCTGATGATTTATTTTAGTTTTCTGCAACTGAATGTAGTATGAATGCAGTATTTTTCAGATATTTGTCTTGGGGGTTTTTTTTAAACTTTTTATGCTCTTTGGACTCTTAACATCCCATGGCAGTGATTTTCACAATTTCATCATGTTTGGAGCGAAAACATTTCTTTTGTTGCTATTAGACTTACGCTAGTTGATACCTTTATTGAATTTTTAATAATTTATTCTGAAATGTCATAATTTTTGTTTTTACTTCCTCGCGCCTTTCCTGCTTGTGCCTCTAGAAACCTCATTCTCATAGTCTCACTTCTGTTGTCTCTTCTTCAATCTGAAAAATCTTACCATGCAGCCAGTGTAGGCTACACTTTATCCTTAATCTTCTCTGTGACACCTCTGTTTCTCTGTTCCTTTTCAGCCGTGATAATTTTAACTGTGCGACACTTGAGATGAAATCACAATGTTTGCATATAGTGTGGCATAATAACACGTTCCTGTTCTTGTTCTCTATTCCTTTCCTGGTGGTCTTCAGTATTCTGCTTGTGTCTTTGATTTCTGATGAGCGCTGAACTGACGTTTTGAAATCATGGTGGATGGTACTTCACGATCTCTTCCCAGGTTGGTAGTAGCTCACTTAGAGCTTATTGTTGCTTCTGTAGGTAGGGTTGTTTTTGGTTTTTTTTCCTTTTTTCTGTACTTCACATCCACCAGTCTTGAATTTCACCTAACTTGATGTAAGTCTGTGGTGTTGGAAGAGCTTTCCACTGCTTTTCAGTGTCAGTTTTCAGTTGGGGCTTTTCTGAAACGCTGTTGGCAAATGTTGTCAACTCACCAACTCTGCTCCTGATTGCATTTTGAGGATAATGAAGCATTGTAGCTGCAACACTGCTGGAAATATTTTTTGCATTCTAAAGCTTTTAATTGATTCCTGCTGACATCTTGAACTTAGTCCATAGTAGTTGAATTTAAGAGTTTTGATTAGGAGCCTTGTTAAAGGCTCTGAAAATCCGGTTAAAATTGTTTCAAGTGAATTAACATTGTATAGATACTGCTCTTCACAGTACTGTCACTGACATGTGAGAGGCAATTTGCTTCTACTAAAATTATTTGGGAACCTCTGAGATTACAACTATTAACTCTTTCACAGATTATTGTCCTTAGTCCATCTGTGCAAAGCAATTAAGTAGCAGATCCAAGATAAAAATGCTGATGGATCATGGGGAACATAAGGAACTCTATTTCCTTGAAACTAACAACCTGAATGAGAGTAGTCATTAAGTGACTTTATTCCAAAAGTAGGTTTTCTTGGAGATATGCTCAGAATAAGCTTGGGAAGGAGGCTTCTATCTGCTTCCAGTAAAACCCAACTCTAAGAAAAGGCTGTATATTTTTGTTGTTGTACACCTAGCACAGGGGTGTGAGAGTAAAAGCAATGCATCTCATGAGATTTACCTTTGGAGTGTTTGGCTGCTGTCGTTGGAGAGAAAAGTAGTCTTGCTGTTTTGACTTTCTTGGGGATTTGCAACCATTTACAAATGTTTTATTTCTTGGTTTGTGCCTTACCTATTTGCATTCAGTTTGTAAGCAATTTGGAGTTACTTTTACCACTAGGAAAGAATGAAAATGATCTATGTGAATGAAAACATTTTAGTTTCTCTCTCTGCATGAATGTGTATGCACAGCCATAAACAAAAGATGTGAAGAATCAGTGTGTTTAACATACCAGTTCTCAGGAGGCTGAGTGGGATATAGTTGAAATTATTTAGAAGTGAACGGTTGAACCTCAGGATACCGTGTGTATCTGAGCTCAGTATATTCTGTAATTGATTTTCTCGTGTTTCTCTGATATAAATGTTTTATCAGTGGACTTAAGAATTGTATGGTATTATGCAACATGACCCATGAATTTAAGATCCCAGAAAAAAAAGCTGTGTCTACTGAAAACTCATACATTTTCAAGAAATTTTGGGATCATAGCTTAAAATCAAACAGTGCATAAGTGCTTAATAATTTTCCAACTATCCTTAAGCTGCTGAGTTGATGTGGTTCATTGGATCACCCTAAGTGGTGGATATTTGCTTGTGAAATCATTCTCTTAAAAATGTGGGATTGTTTTATAGTTTTCTACAACTTTTGAGTGGGCTCTTGATATCTCAGGTATGCAGCATATGTGCATACATAGCATCCAAATATTGCCAACTGATGCTGTGGAGGAATTTTTAGGGGGAGGTATCTGGAAGCAGTGAAACTGTGATTTATTGTGTATTTCTGAGTGATGTGCTCAACATTTTTGCATCATTATTAGATTAATTGTTTTTGGCTATACCTGTTTTTCCCTTGACCTGAGGGGGGAGTGGGCTTGCTTATTCACATAGGGCTGAAGTTAGCAAACAAAACTTGTGGAATCTGAGACGGATTGCTGCAGGAGTGAAAGTAATTAGGAACAGGATTACCATGTCCCAGCAACTAGAGATGTGCCAGAAGTGAAGACAGTATGCAAAGCATTCTTTCTCCAACTGTGAAACCATTATAAGTGTCTTAATCATGAAGGCACCAGAAAGGTCGCTGAAAAGACTGAATAGATTGATTGTCAAGGCCACTTATGAACAAGGTCATGTATAATAAACTTAGTTGTCACCTTCATCTATTCGTGCTTATTAACAGAAAGATTGGGAGAGCAATATAAATGGTAGCCATATCTTCTCTTGAAATAACAGGGGAGGTTATGTTCAGGGACATATAATTTCCTTACAAACCATACGCAACATCCCAACTGATGTTTACAATTCTT
Source organism: Chiroxiphia lanceolata (assembly GCF_009829145.1). NCBI lineage: Eukaryota > Metazoa > Chordata > Aves > Passeriformes > Pipridae > Chiroxiphia > Chiroxiphia lanceolata. The sequence goes on from NC_045641.1 coordinate 57,324,344, forward strand.
GCAGATGACAGCAAGCTGATAAGCTGTGCAGCTGGCTAAGCCAGGCTGTTATTTCTGTTAGGGCTTTTAAATTATATCTGACCATATAGTTTGTGGGTTGATACTGTACAGAGAGCTGAAATTGGGAATTTGATGTTTTCCTTGAGAGGACTTGATGAAACATGAAATTCTCAGTTTCTGTTTTTCTTGCCACTTTTGCTAATGGAGATTATTTTTTTTTTTTGAGGTGCCAGACAATGGCTTTTTCTGCAAGGTCTTTTTACTGTTTGTTGGTTTATTTGTAGCATTAAAAAGTGTTTGTCTAAAGCACTTTCACTTGAAGTTTATGCTTCAGAATTCAGGACTGTAAATACCTGTCTAGACTGGAGAGGAATTATTGTGTATTAGTTCTTTCTGTCATAAAGATATAACTGATGACTTGGTTTTACATCTTAACCTTTTGCCTCTAATGTTTCTCTTAAATAAGAGTTCCTTTCTAAAATGTATAGAAGATTTTGCATCATGTTGCCTATTATTTTTTCTAACATAACTATCAGTAAGTGCTGACTCATACAGGAACAGCTGAATATTAATATATTGTCAGCATCTATGCAATTCAGATCCTTAATGGTACCACTAAGGAGATAATATACATTTTCAGGGTGTTACAGTTTATCTATGAGGCTCCTAACTAAAGATTGAGTTCATTACAAACCTTGACTTGCAATACACTGGCAATTGTTTTCTGAAAATAATTTGCATATTGAGCGTCTTTTCAGTTGCGAACTTGGAATGTTTTTCAGTATCCTGGCATTCGTGTACAGTTTTGCAGGTGACCTGTCTGGATAAAACTCAAATTTTAGTTTCTGGCAACTTATATAATATTTGAGAGAAAGCAAAATGATCCAGACAAAATGTCCTCAAACTATCAGAGGTATTCTGTTGTTCTGTCTTCAAGACCTTGTTCTTACAGAGCCGTGAACTGTGTCAAAGAATATAATCCATTTACTAGAAGAAAGATTAATTGACTAGTACAGTTTGTCATTATTTCTTCCAGTTTCCACATAGCAGCCAAATGGAGCCTTAAAATTCTGGAGTGAGAAGTCAGTGCCTGAAGATATTTTTCATGTGTGTTCTGACTGCCTGAAATAAGAGGAATGTTAGAGCACAGTCCCTATTTAAGCCACATACTTGAAATTTTAAATTGTCCAATGGTAACTAATGGAATGGAAGATTCCTGGGTGGTTTGTGGGAGCAGTTGATACTGGATGAACGGCATATCCATCTTCAACTCTTGCATTCTGTCACTTTGGAAGTTAAAAAAGAAAATAGAGTTGGTGCAGTGCTGGTCAATGTTCTAGTTCATGGCTGCATTCATTGTCAGTGGTAAAGTCAACATATGTAGTGTGCAGTAGAACAATTAGTCTGAATGGGGTTTATTTCTGCAAGTGTTGCATATTTTGGAAACAACATGATTGTACTGAGATGAAACCAAATCCTGTAGTTCTCAAGGGTAGCAGATGGCAGCTTTGGTAGGAGAAATAAAACTTGGACAAACATCACCCATCAGAAACTGTAACATGTCTGTATACTTGTTAGCTGTATTTATTTCCCTACATTTAGAAAATCTTTAGAAGCCAGTATTCCTTGTCCCTTCTATGTTACATGTTCTCCTCCCTCACTGTCTGTAGAAGTATTACATTATGTTCATGAAGACTTGTCAAACATGTCCATCCTAATTGGTAAGTCCTTTTTTTAAAGTAATATTTTTAACTCTCTATTTGTGTCTGGGATACTGAGAAAATTCCATTTGGTTCAGGGCAGTTGACTTTTTATATGATAACAGCCAAGTGGGGTGTCTTGCCCATATAGATGTTCCTGTGTTTCGTGATGAAGATACTTATTGCAGAATGGTAATCATGCTGGGATCTCTTTGAGTATCCCTGGGTGCATAATAAGTCCTACTACACTAGAATTAAAATATTAAGGTTAATTTTTCATTGGTATTGATGAACCTTTTTGTTGTCTCAACTGTGAATGAGTTCACTGCTCAGTATAAATGTGGTGAGACTGGTTAGGACTGTGATTGTTGCTGTTTAATTGGGCAGCAGAATGTAACTTCAGTGTTGCCCAAAACGTTGACTTACAGTAGCTTTTCACATTGAGCTTCTGCAAAGGCATAATTCTAATTGCTTTCCAAATTGCACTGTTGATGATAGGGTTCTTACTTTTTACAATGTAATATATAGTATATACTGCATAATAATTACAATGTGTCTTTTTTCTTTTGTAACCCCTGAGCAAAGAGAAATTAAGATATACTGGCTGTGTTTAGTAATACAACTACCCTATCTATGTTGTTTTGTATCCTTAATATGGGAGATAGGTAAGTGAGACCTGTGTTTAAGTGGTGTAACACTTGTTTCTGTCTCATAGTGACTTCTATTAGAGCTGATAAGATTATTTGCATAAATAATGACTGCAGAATTGGGAATACAAATGTGTTGATAGAAATCTGTTTAATTAGGTTATTTGCTAGCTTATGGAAAGTAATTGAAGAAATCTCCATACGTTGCAGGTATCCAGCTTTTTAAAGTACAGCCCTTACAATGATGCTGAGAACATGCAGAGCAGCAGTAGCTGGTGGAGGCTTGCAAAGGGCACGAGTGTTTGTGCTTCTGTGTATGTGCTTTTTAAATGTACTTTTGATGACAAGTGACAGTTGTCCCGACTTTACCAAGGTCCCAGATACAAGATATCTCCTCTCCCTATGTTTTGGTCTCACAGGGAGCACACACCGTGTGCTGCCATGGTTTGTAACTGCTGAGACCATGTGTGACTCCTGCTGGCTAGACAAAGCTGGAACTTACAGAACTTGGATTACAAACCACCAACTTTTGGAAGAATGTGTATTTTAAAGAACATAGGATGCTGGTTCTGATTTCTTGTATAAATCAGTGTATCTGAATGATGGGATAGCATAAACAATGGCAAAACATTGCTTCTGTTTAATGCTGTAGCCTCTGGAAATGTACCTTCCAGCTCTTGGAAAGGAAGAGGGAGGGGACCATGTATGGCTAAAAAGCAACATAAAAGGAGTGACAATGGTAGTATGTACAGAGGGGGAAGGGAATATTTTTGCTTTCAGCTCTGTCATAAAGCTTTCAAAAATAAGAGGCATATATAAGCTTACATGAAGTGTATGATTCTGTTTTTTAATTGACATTTACTTGTAAATTACTTAGTGAGCCGTGTCATTTAAGTCCATTGTTTAGAATTGTCTTTGCTTTAAGCTGAAAACAAAGAACTACTGTTGACCTCCTCATCACATGTGGCCCCTGTCACTAAGTCTTAAATTTCCTAAGTTATACAGAATTATTAAAGAAACAGGGTATTCTGAATTTTGGAGAATGGTAGTTCATATTGCTGTGTAGGTAAACTTCAAAAGGGACACATTTGCTGCGGAACTGGCAGACTCTGTCAAAGTTCTACATACAACCTGCTTACAGACCTGTGCAGGCCTTGGCCAGTGATTCAGTTATTTCAGTCATCTAAATCATAAGTAGCATACAAGCTGAGCTCTAAGCAAAAGCTGATTTGCATAATATGCTGAAATTCTGTGCCAGAGAGTCAATGGTCATCAAATCAGATTGAAAGGGAAGTGTTACCAGCATGAAACAGAGAAAGCAATAAGCCCTTCTATTACTATTTTGTGAAATATATATAAGTATGATGTAAAAGTTATGTCTGAAAATGCAGGACTCTTAATAGGTAAAAAGCTAAAACCAGAAAGTTATTAAGAGCTGTTTTATTTGCCTATCCAGACTTGAGAGTTTAAGAGCTAAAGGGCAGCTGGGGTATGGTAGGGCAATATGAACCAACAGATTATCCTGCTCACGCTCTAGGAAGAGAACAGGGGGTTTGATTTCACAGTGCAAAATTGAGGTATAGTTAGATTAAATGCAAAAATTTATTGTACATAATCAATTACATTTGTGTATGGGGGAAACCTTTTGAAGCTTTGCTTACATCTACTTTTTGAAAATGACTTTCTGGGGTCCTCAGGGTTCTATATAGATATAAAATTGCTAATAGCAGTCTTTAAACTACATTTTTCTTTGCAAAGCAGACTTGATATTATATCACTTTAACATGAGTCATCTGCTTAAATCTGACTTCCTTTGGCCTGTAGAGTGCATGTTGATACAGCGGAGTTCTCATTTTAGCGTTTCATAGACTTTTTACAAAGGAGCAATTGAAAGCCAAGTACTGACTGTCTGCTTTAATGGAATGCGTGAGTTAAGGCAATTTCCTGTTGCATGGAGAGAAACCTTAAGTAGACTTACTGAATGTGACAGGAGACGTACGAAAAAAGCAAATTATTTAGTGCTTTCGGAACAAGACATTATGTTGCTTTGGAAGATTTGACTAAACGACATGTTACATAACAGGTAATTCTGTAGAGTATTAAATATTCAGTTTGGGGCAAATTATCGACACAAAAGCAGTTTTCTTGTGTCTCTTTTACACATTGGATAATCAGGCACATCAGACAAGTTTCTTGACGTTACATTGTCCTGTTCCTGTCCAATTTGTCCTTCTGATGGGAATGGAGAAGCAAAGCACTGTTGTAAAGGAAAGTGCATCCAATTTTAGGTAGTACTTTAATAAATGTTCCTCCATTGTTCATGACTTGGCGGCTGTAACAGTCCCTTTTAATGGCAGACTTGTTTACAGCTTCAGCTGTCAGAGCACCAGGTTGCTTTTGAACTAGGCTTTTGTTACTCTTTTTTTTTTTTTTTTTTTTTGCTCCTATGAAAGGATTTTGCATGAACTTAATTCCAGTTCAGTAATTTGGGGATTTGGGGTTTTTTTTAAATAAAATGACTAAATGCCATGTGCATGGCTTGGCTAAACAGCAGCTAGTAATTCACAAGAACTGAGGAGTTTTAAACACCAGAGTTGGGGAGGGTTTCTTTCACGTACTACTAGTCATAAGCAAGAGTCGTCCATTGAAGAAGAGAGATGGGGTTGAACAAGGAAAATGCCCTTAGCTTGTGGCTGGCCTTGAGGGAATTAGTTGCAGCACAACAGTCCATTTATAAAATGAAAAAGAACAAACAAGCAGTAAAAGATGTGGGGATAAAAGCACCACAGTAACCTTCAGTGAAACAGTACGTGTATGGGTGGAACGCACAGGATATGAGACATCTTTTGCCACTTCTGTTTGTTTGAAATCTTAGCTAGAAAGTTAAAGTTCTCGTTTGTTCTTACATGTCCATTTTGAAGTTAGTGGAAAATTTGAGTTTGAGAAAGGATTTGTCAAAAGGTGTTTTCTGTGTTTTTGTTTTTTTTTTTTTTAATAGGAAAAGATTACTTCAGGAGTAAACACTGCTGTTTATTTCTGGGTTTTCGTAAGGAAAAAACTGTGACTGTTCAGAGGTAATTCTGAGGTTGTGTGTTATAAATCACTTTGAGAAATACTTCACTGTATATGACACAAATTCCTTTAATTGAAAAAGTGATGAGCTTCATCTTCATCTGTAACTTTGAGCACTAGCATTGTGTTTTGTATAGGTGTGTGAAAGATGTGTGCTGTAGCAATGTCCTGGTAGGACATTTCTTTTCAAAGAAACCTAATATTTAAAGAAAATTAAGTACCCAGATGTTTGTTCACTCTGAACTCTCTTTCTGTCACTGTATTTTTTTTAACTATGCAGGCACAGTAGAGAGAATGGTGCCGGCCTTTGAGATCAAAGGCAAAGAAGGCTGTTGGTCTCCCCAACTGCATTCAAAGTGTTACCAGCAGGTCAAGGGAAATGATTCTTCCCTTTGACTCAGCACAGGGGAGCCCACACCTGGAGTATGGAGTCGAGTTCTGGGCTCCCCAGTACAAGACAGATACAGACATACTGGAGAGAATTCAGCAAAGGACTGCTAAGCTTATGAGGGGACTGGAGCATCTCTCCAATCTGAGAATACTGGGAACTGTTCAGCCTGGAGAAAAGAAGTCCGGGGGGGAATCTCATCAGTGTACATAAATACCTGAAGTGAATGTGCAAAGAAGAGAGACCCAGACAGTATTCAGTGGTGCCCAGTGACAGGACCAAAGACAGTGGGAACACAGGAAGTTCCCCCTGAACATCAGGAAACACTTTTTACTTTGAGGGTGATTGAGGACAAAGACTCCACAACCTTCCCAGGTGACTTGTGCCAGCACCCAGAGATATTAAAAAAATCCTGGTCCTGGGCAACCTGCTTGAAGGAGGAAGGTTGGACAAGATGATCTTCAGAGGTCCCTTCCAACCTGAACTAATCTGTGATTGCAAGGGTGCATTTTGTTGTCAGTTAAATTGAATTGTTGAACAAGGAGAGGTTTGTCATTCTGTTCATGTTTGTTGCCATGAAGTAAAAGAAAACTTGGAGAAATGGTGTTTTTCCTAGGAAAACAAGTCATCTCTTTTTATCCACTCTAATTTTTAAAAGCTTAGAATGACCATATTTGGCCTAATCTAAGATTACGGCATGTGAAATGATGTTCCTTTTTAAAAGAGGAGTCTTTTAATATGTGATTCCAGTATGGAAAAGATTCCCAACTCTTGATCTGAGAGTACCAAAGCAGGCAAAGTAAAACCAGGCATGGTAGTTTCGAGTATGTAATCTGCAATGTGTATCCCACTATTCCTTTAGCATGTTGGAAGGGAGTGGTGGTAGTGCTTGTTCTGACAGTCCTACAGGGAATTATCTAAGTATTTTAGTTAAGAACTTCCTGAAATGTTGAGATGTAGGGCAGTTCTTGATTTTTTTTTTTCTGATGTGTCATTTTTTTTCCTGTGAGTTGTGCATTATAAGCTAAAACTGCTACTTTGGTTAAAACTGAGGAAGGGAGCATATGAGTGCTTGTTTTTTCAGGCTAAGCAGCGTTGTTTTGGCTTCAGCTCTCTGGGAGATAATGAGAAGTGAACTGTCTGCACTAGTTCTTGCTCAGTTTTATGATGGTATAAAGAAAAGAACTGTCATATTGGTGTGTGTTTTTTTTTTCCCCCTCTTTGCCTTGTCATGGAAGTTCAAGAAAGAGAAAAGGACTACAGCGATTTTTGACCTGATCTAATGTGTGTGTGGGGAGGGCTTTGTCATTTATACACCCCCCTTCTTTGCCTGCTTTTCCTCTTAATACATTTCTCTGGCAGTCCAGAAATACTTTGAAACCTGAGCTGCAGTGAGTTCTAGTAATTTCCTATGTGTAGTTTGAAGAAATGCAAACTTTATTTAATGTTACCAGAGCACAGTGAACAGTAGGTTATAGGAAGGACAGCTTAAGCGAACTAGCAAGTCATGCCTCCATGTCTAAAGCAATGTATTTCATCATTCCTGGTGAGAGTTTTTGAACAATTTTGGCTTTGGATATGCCAGTGGAGTATCTGTTGTGCATCAGGGTGTAACCTGCCTCTAAAAATTAGTTGTTAAAATGTCTTCTTATTAATAACATCAGAAAATAAAAGGGTCATGAACCCAAACCCTGATAAAAAACTTCTGTAGGAACCACTTTTGGGACTGAGAATCCATCCTGTAAATGGTGACTATTAAAATGGGCCAAAATATGTAGGAAGCCTTATAAAACTCAGTTTCCAGAGAGAGCCTGATTCTACTGTTACTGTGTTATAGTTACAGGAAGAGTGATGCAGGTATCCTAACATGTAGGAAAAGATAAGGTAAACTGTCTTTTAGATTTATATCTAAACTGTCTTTTAGATATATATATAGCGGGCAGTACTGTGGAACTGTAACTTGCTGCTGTTCTTGCTGTTGCTTGAGAGGTTAATTGAGATATTGCTTGATATAACATAAATATTTCAGAGGTAGGCAAGGGATTCTTAGTGCTCTCTGTTCAGCTACAATTCCCAGTAGTGCCTTTTACATTCTTGTGGCTATCTAAATTTGTCAACTCAAAAGCTGCCAGAGACTTCAACTAAACAAAAATCACAGTTTTGTTTCTGTTGACATACGTGTTTATATTAACTATACCATTGCTTCTGTAAACTGGTCCGAGTTGTTTTTTTTAAACACTTAAATATCTCAATTAAACAAGCAAAAGACCCATTTTCTTTTCATAACTATATCACATATTCACGGTTTATGATAACTCAAAAGGCAGAGAGGAAGAATACTGCTCTTGCGGGACTAAGGCTTGAATGGTGCATAAGACTGAGGAATTAATTTTGTAAAATTAATTACTTAATTACCTAAAGACTGTTTTAAAAATGTTCATAAACTTAGTCTTCTTCAACCAGCTTGCTCCTCACTAAAAATAAAAATCCTGCCCTCTTCTGCAATAGTGAATTTATTTAAATAAATATCTTGCATCTGTCATGGCTTTTATAATTGAAGGCATTCTCAGTATTTGTATTTTCACACGCACTTAGTTGGGTAGCTTTGATAACTTCTAGTTTCTTCTTTAAGAGGTCCCTTTCAAACGTCCATTTCCTGGATGTGCCATGGCTATGTCTGTGTTGAACATAGCATTCATATCACACAGATGCTGAGGGATTGAAGACCTGCAGTTTTCTGTACCTCCCAACATTTCAGTATCACTTTTTAAATGTCAAATTCATGTTTGTCACAGTTATATGAATAAAGGCTAAGATCTGGATAGGCTGTCTCCCTCTTCATCTTGAGAGCCTCCCTCTCAAGTACTTTCTTGAGTAGGAAAATATATCAAAAGCTCTCTCCAGTAATATTTTTCTGAGTGAAGAACTGCACTTGTCTGTTCATGATTTTTTCTTGGAGGTGCATTGTTTAAATAGAAGCTTGCACTTACCTCATAGAACAATGAAATAAATTTTAAAGCAACTAGTGAATTTTTAATTGTAAAATAACATGCATTTAACTTTGGCTTTTCTGTAAACTCTTTACAATAAATGCTGCTGTTAATAGCAGTGTGCTTCCTAGTTAGCTACAGTGTAGTGGGGAATGGAAAACGCCCCCATACAGCATATTGCTGATGGGAACTTTGCCTCATGTGATAGGGTGGGAGAGAGTGGTACTTTCAGGGTCCCTTATTCTCCATAGGCTTTTCACTGCAAATGCTAATTGAAAAGACAGAAAAAGATTGTGGATAACAGTCACTAGCCCTCAAGGCGCTGAGCTGAGACCACTGGTATGCTTTGGATATGGTGGGACATCCTGATGTCTTTCTATCACTGTCTTACCTGTCTGCTCCCTGTTGCCTGTCCCGAGCAACGATCCGAAAATATGAGCCATCAAAGTCATTGCAGTGGGAAGCTTCTGGTACTGGAATGCATAGATGTTGCATGGGAGAGTGACACGAGCTAGAAAATGTCCTGCAGTACTGCCAGAAGTAGGGTGCCAACTGATCCCAAATTATAGCAGGCTCTTCATCGTGGTCAAATTCTTGAGAGCTTTTGAATGTAAACACTACTGTGTTTGAAAGTGATGGTTAGAGCTCGTGGGAGGACTCTTATCTGTCCCCAGTACTGCCAGTTCACCAGTAACTCTTCAGAGACCTTGAATCACACCTAACTTAAGCTGCTCAATAAGCAGCCTAGTCTTCTTCAGAATCAACATAAAGCTGAGTTCAAAATTAAGCAGTACATTTTGGACCAAATGAAGTTACTAAGCTTAGTTAGAAGAGCTGAGTGCCTGAACTGCTGTCTGTGGAGCACATAAATGGTTTATTATCATGGTGAAAAGAAAATCTGAGGAAAGTCTTTATGCACTCTTTAAGTAAGTGTTTTTGTTTCTCTGAGCCACGACCACAGTACCTGTATCAGGTGATACAGGTCTCTTTTTCCCCAGAGAAGTGTTTGTGCGGGATCCTTGAGATGAGTTTTGGCAGAACCAGGCCAAGCAGATCCCAGGCTCAAGGGCATTTAAAAGTCACAGCTACCTATAATTTCTCTGTTGTGGAAGTTGGCCTGGTCCAGCCCTGTCCGCTTTATATTAAGGGTCAATTATTTGCTCTGAGACCAGAAATTTCCCTAATGTATGCTTTTGTGTGATTGGTGACACCTTGATGAAATTGGGTGCAGTTTTTTCACTCGGTTCAAAGTACCAAGATAGGGAATAGTGTGAGTAGGTCTGTTTCAAGAGTAGTTCCCTAAATACTTCTCTGGTGCTGCCTAAACTAAAAAAACCTTCCAGAAAATATATGTACTTTCTTGCATCTTCCCAGATAGACACACACAGACTGAAGCATGTGCAATGGTATTGACATTTCTGATGTGAGTCCTAAATGGCACTTGATCCTCTGTGCTAGTTCTTGCTGTTCGTTCCTGAGTTTTTTTTCTTCTCTGCATGAATCCTGGTTTTTTTTTTTATTCCAGCCAATTCTTTTGTCTACAGCTCCCAACATGGTGGCTGTGGAGAGTTCCTAGGGGACTTTTGTTACAACTGGGTAAGCCTATTTGTTTCGGGAGATCTTTATCCTTGTTTATTTCAAGAGTTGGAGAGAGCTCATATGGCTTCTGAAACTACTTTAGCTAAAGTGTATTGTGGTAATTTATAACAAACAGGTAGTTTTGGTATGACTATATAGGCAAACATAAGTAAATACTATTTAATTAATTACACTTATGTTAGATCAGATGACTTGACCAACTTCTTATATTAAACACGGTAATATTTCTAATGTAACTTAAAAACCACAAGATGGTAAAATATTTCTTTTAAATCTTTCATTTTAAAATCAAATCAGTTACTGTTGATTTTTATGTTTTGCCTGCACAGCAATGAGGTAAGACTTGTAGACTTCTCCATGACAGCCTTATTTGAGCATAAGAGTATTAGATGTAGCAGAAACCCGTTACAGATAAGAGCACCCAGACATGAATCTCTTAAAAGCTTATTTAGGCTGTGTATCTCCATAACTTTTTAAAAGCCTTTATATGAATAAGAGATACTTTCATATGTGGTAAGTCTGAAGCCTCTGTGGTGCTAAAAGCATCTGCTTTGCCTGGCTGTCACTTTCTTAATTTCACAAATAGCCTTGGCACAGTCGCTTTCCATATTTTAGAGTCCTGTGACCTTTTAGGTAGGTATTGATTTGAACTTACTGCTTTGCCATTTCCTCTTCAGTATGCACTTATTTCTGAGGGAAAGGTAAGAAAACCTGAAGTGCACAAGCTCTTCCCTGAAATGGCGAGGGAGGAGACAGAATGCCTTCTACTTCGTAGTTTATTTAATGTATTTATGGTCTGTCAGTGCATTGCAAGGACATATTCTGTATGTGACTGAAATCTTTTTCAGCTTTCTTCTCCCACAGTTCAGAAATACATTAGTATTAAGTGAGTTCATAAGTGTTTAGGGAGTTGGTTCAAGTGTTTCTGCAGGTACAGCTTTCGTTTTTAAGTATTGGAAGTTGAGGCCCAGTTTCTCTTTCTCAGCACTCCTAACTCTGTATACAGGTGATGTCACCTTCCAGAAAAGTCTCAAAACAGTTATGTGGACTACTCAATTACAAAGATTTTAACTAATAAAGAGTTATTTACAAATGCAGGAAACTTAGGGATAACTTTCTTTTACGATATTTCCTTGACTTGTTCCATAACTGTCAGACAAGACCGTTTACTCTCTGTGCTGCAAATATGTTCTGTGCCAACAATGTTTCAAAAAAATGGTTGGCCTAGTGCCAGCACCATTATCCTGTCATTATTCCGACAATAAAGAAATGCAGATGTGCCCGAGTTCATACTGTCTGAAACACTGAAGAATTAAGAACGATCAAAGTAGATCTGATAGGATTTTGGCGTAGCCTTATCTCGGGGGAATCTGGAGGGGAGGGTGGGGTTGGTTTCGCTCCCTTTTGCATCAGCTTATTGTATTCTCAACAATGCTGGCTCACTTCTGCTGGTCATGGAGCTAGTGGCCAAAATGGACTTCAGGTACTAAATGAATTAATTTTATGGAAATGGTGTTTTATAAAATGGGTAATTTTCCCCCAAAAAATGTCGTCTTTTGAAAAGTCTGTATGCTCGTAACTGTACCTCTCCCAAAATGCCCAAGTGTTATAGTAAATGGGAAACAGTGAAATGTCCTCATCCATGCTGGGGACTTAGACATCTTTGCGCCACTAACCTTTGTTAGCTCTTTAGTGTCTGGAAGACTTCACTGCTAGGACTCAGATTTTTTCAGGCCCTGCTTTGTACCTTCTTTCTAGTTGCTGGAGATTGATTGTATCACAGCTGAAGGTTCTTAACTTAAACTTTGAATCCTGTGAGAGATCAAGTATTGGAGTAAAAGCTGTTTCTTTCCATCATAAAGCTCATTTTAATGTTTTGAATATCTTGTGGTGGAGGCAGTGTGAGTCCATCTGTCTTTGCTCTTGAGGCAATGCTTTTCTAAATAGTAGGTTAAATTTCACTTTGTGTGACTAGTGTGCTTTGTTTGCACATAAAATTCTTCTGGGCAGTGAAGTGTTCAAGGTATATAGGCAATGATTTTGAACCTTAGTTGGCCAACGGTGATGTTTTGGAAGACCTGAGAGAGAATGAGAATCAATGTAGACCAATAACACTTTTCCTTTAGCAAGGGTAGGATATGTGAAGCAGGTCTGATGCTGCTTCACGAAATGCAAGCTAAACTAGAGTGTTCCCAGTGAGGTAGAGGCAAGGCCTTTGTGTAATACTTGACACTGGTGAGTGTCCTGGATCAGGTGAGGGAAACATTTGTTACCCCTCAAGAGGTGTGTGTCATCTTCCTGTCTTACAGATGGTTTTACATCTGGGAAACTTGGGCCTGGGAGAGACTCAAATGAAATAATAATCTTGGGAGGAGAAATTGCAGTTAAGTTTTCATAGCAGCATGTCTCATTTAATATGTCTTCCAGGCCTTTGATTCCTGAAAATGGCTTTACAGAGATGCCTTTTACAGACCTCTCCATGTACCCCTTGATTTATATCTATTGCTTTAATCCATGGTCACATCTTCCCAAAGCATCTGCTTGGCCGAAAATACTGAATAAATAATAATGGTATTGAAAGAAGACACTTGATATACTAGCAAGGGAAGAAAAACTGCCCCCACAAACACTTTACCCATTTAATTAGGCAGAAAATGGATTCTGTAGATTGGTTATTCAAAAAGGCTTTTTATTAATGTGATTGTTATTCCATTAGTAATTGGATTGAGAGACGTTCTCTTGAGTCTCCAAAGAAGGAAGAGAATGCAGATTTTAATAACTTGTGTTTTTGTGTACAAACAATTAGAGCTTAGAGTGATGATTTACGTAGTATTTTCTTGGGTTTTAAATGCAGTGGAGAGAACTGCTCCATTATTTATCTCTTGCTGCAGGGTGGGGTCCACTGTTTTAATTATCTTACAAACCACTTTCTAGAGCTTTGCATTAGCACTGAAAGAGCTCATTTAATTTCTTGTTCCTTATAATTTCCTGGTTTCCAGCTTTAGGTGTTAATTATTGAGCTCTTTATGGAGGTGACTGCATGCTTCATTTAAGGAATTTTTTTTTAGTGGCAAGGCACTCTTGAGTTCCTTCTGAAGATTCACTTCTGTCAAGATAGACATTTTGTTGGATCACTGTTGGAAATTGGGTGACAGAGAGAGGTGTCAAAGAAAATAGTATGGAGTGTCTCTCCTGTCTGTCCAAGGTCTGCCTGCAAAACCTGGAGAGAGAGACTATTTTTTGCTGGTCGTCCTGTTATGGCTATTTGCCTTTATCTTTTAGTGAGAGGAATTCAGCAATACAATTGTGTTTAAAAATTGACATTTTGGTTATGTCCAGGATGGCTCTGTGCAAAGATGGCTTGGATGTTGAAGGGTTTGCTAGTTCACGCAGACCTGCTATGCTGCTGATTCCAAAACCAACAGTTCTGTTTTCATAGCCCTGCCACTGAGCTCACATGTCCTGCTAGGCCTGGGGTACCCAGAACAAGGTTGGTGCAGGCTGTGTTCCCTCTTTCCTCCAACTGATTCTCCTACCACAGTAGCTTAGGCAGTCTGTGCATGGACAAAGAAGAGTTGACATTACACTGACAGAAAAGCATCTCCTTATTGACAAGTGATGCAATCTGTCTGCTGTATTATTACCATTAAAGCAGCATACTGATTCCTCAATGTATTTTTATATTGGTATTTTTAGTATGGCATTTTCATAAGCACAAATACAAATAAAAATAACTTTATAAAGCCAGAGGGGAATTGGACCCCTCCTGAGTATTATTTGCTTCATTCTCTGATGTTGTTATGATATCACAGGATGGGTCTGTTTGGAAGGGACCACAGTGGGTCATCTGGTCCAACCTCCCTACTCAGGCAGGGTCATCCCAGAACACATGGCACAGGATTGCGTCCAGATGGGTCTTGGATATCTCCAGTGAGGGAGACTCCACAACCCCTCTGGGCAGTCTGTTCCACTGCATGGTCACTTGCACAGTGAAGAAGTTCTTTCTCATATGCAGGTGGAATTTCCTGTGCATCAGTTTCTACATGTTGCCTCTTGTCCTATTACTTGGTTCCACTGGGAAGAGCCTGGTCCATCCTCTTAACACCCTCCCTTCGGACACAGATATTAATGAGGTCCCCTCTCAGTCGTCTCTTCTCAAGGCTGAACGGGCTCAACTCTCAACCTTTCCTTGTAAGAAAGATGCTTCAGTCCCTTAATCATCTTTGTTGCCCTTGGCTGGACTCGCTCCAGGAGCTCCATGTCTCTCTTGTACTGAGAAGCCCAGAACTCCAGGTGTGGCCTCACCAGGGCTGAGTAGAGGGGCAGGATCACCTCCCTTGACCTGCTGGCAGTGCTCTTCCTAATGCACCTCAGGATCCCACTGACCTTCTTGACCACAAGGGCACACTCATTGCTGGCTCATGGACAGTTTACTGTCCACCAGGACCCACAGGTCCTTCACTGCAGAGCTGCTTTCCAGCAGATTGGACCCCAGCCTGTCCTGGTGCCTGGGGTTATGCCTCCCCAGGTGCAGGACCCTGCATTCAACTTTTTTGAATATCAGACTGTTCTCTGCTCATCTCTCCAACTTGTCGAGGTTCTTCTGAAGGGCTGCACATGACTCGGAGGTATTGGCTACTCCTGCTTTGTGCCATTGGCAAACTCGCTGAGGAGGCCTCTGCACCTTCATCCACATCACTGATGAGTAAGTTAAACAACTCTGGGCCCAGTATTGAACCCTGGGGGCACCACTAGGGGCAGGCCTCCAACTAGACCCTGTGCCAGTGGTTACGACCCTCTCGGATTTGCCATCAGCCAGTTCACAGTCCACCTCACTGTCCACTCATCCAGTCCACTTCCTGAATTTGCCTATGAGAATATTTTGAGACAATGTCAGAAGCCTTGCTGAAGCAGAGGCAGACAATGTCAACTCTCTCCTCATCCATCCAGGTAGTTGTTTCATCATAGAAGCAATCAGGTAAGTCAAGCATGATTTACCTTTAGTGAATACATGTTGAGTACTCCTGATCACCTTCTTGTCATTCATATGGATAGAGATGGTCTCAGTGAAGAGGTGATTCAATCAAGTATTACTTCCACTGTGCTTTTAAATTTGGACCATCATATAGTGAGGAAGGAAGAGATAATAAGCATTTTATAAGTGTGTCCTGTCTGTGGTGAGACCTGGAGCTGTAGGAGGCAGGGTGGTTTTTGTAGCAACTCAGCAGCATTGTGGATTTCTTTGTCAGTTCATTTGCATTGGGAACGAAATGCTTGGAAATACATTTTACATATGCAGAAAAAACTTAAATGTGAAATAACAGTCTTAAGGTCTTGAAAGAAAAGAGGATTACCTCATATACAGTGCTTCTGGCCTATTTTTTTTAACCCATTTAACACCATCAAATCTGGTTTTATGCTATAATGTACACTTTAATAGTACAACAGTTTGAATTGGAAGGGACCTTGGATAGTCCCAACTCCTATTCCATGGGCAGGGACACCTTCCATTTGACCAGATTGCTCAAAGCCCCATTCAACCTGGCCGTGAACACTTCCAGGGATGGGGCATCCACAACTCTGGGCAGCCTGTTCTAGTGTCTCCCCACCCTCACACTCAAAACTTTCTTCCTTATATTTAATTTAAACCTACCCTCAGATTAAAACCATTCCCCCTTGTCTTTATCACTACATACTCTTATAAAAAGTCTCTTTCCAGTTCTCTTGCAGCCCCTTTTATATACTGGAAGGTGCTCTAAGGTCTCCTTGGAGCTTTTTTATCTCCAGACTGAAAAACCCCAGCTCTTAGCCTGGAGAGGCTAAGCCCTCTTAGGGGCTCAACCCTCAGAGCATCTTCACGTCCCTCCTCTGGACTTGCTCCAACAGGTCCACATTCTTATGTAGGGGCCCCAGAGCTAGACACAGTACTCCAGGTGGGGTCTCAAGTGTGCCCTCACCAGTGCTGAGTACAGGGGGACAATCACCTCCCTAGTCCTGCTGGCCACACTCCTTCTGATACAGGCCAGGATACCCTTGGCCTTCTTGGCCACCTGGACACACGCTGGCTCATGTTCAACCGCTGTCAACCAACACCCTCAGATCCTTTTCCACTGGGCAGCTTTCCAGCCACTCTTCCCCCAACCTGTAGTGCTACAGGGGGTTGTTGTGGCCAAGGTGCAGGACCCGGCACTTGGCCTTGTTGAACCTCATACAATTGGCCTTGGGCCATCAGTCCAACCTGTCCAGGTCCTTCTGTAGAGCCTTCCTGCCCTCCAGCAGTCAACACTCCCTCCCACCTTGGTGTCATCTGCAAACTGACTAAGGGGGCACTTGATCCCCTTGTCCAGATCATTGATAAAGATGATAAACAGGACCAACCCTAGTACTGAGCTCTGGGGAACACCACTGGTGACTGTCCTCCAGCTGATTTGATTCCGTTCACTGCCAGTCTCTGGGCTAGACCATCAACCAGCTTTTTGCCCAGTGGACGGTGTATCCATCCAAGCCATGAACAGCCAGTTTCTTCAGAGTGCTGTGGGAAATGGTGTCAAAAGCTTTACTGAAGTCCCGGTAGACAACATCCACAGCCTCTTCCTCATGCACTAAGCAGGTCACTCTGTCAGAGAAGATCAGGTTGGTCAAGCAGGACTTGCCTTTCACAAACCCACACTGGCTGGGCCTGAACCCCGGGTGTCCTTTATGTACTGCATGATGGCACTCATGACCTGCTCCATGACCTTCCCCAGCACTGAAGTCAGGCTTACAGGTCCTGCTGTCCTTCTGGCCCTTCTTGTAGATGGGTGTCACATTTGCTAACCTACAGTCAACTGGAGCCTCCCTGATTAGCCAGGACTCCTCACCACCAAATCACACCTCAGAAATGATGAGGGTCTCTTAGCAAGAAACTGGCTAGTATTTTAGTGAAAATATTGCTGCATCATCTTTTATTCATTGTCCTCATTGGCATGGCTAACTTCTTGTGATTTTTTAGCATTATTGAACCTTAAATTCTTTGAAACTCTGGTGGTTTTTACTAATTAGGGAAGTCTTGCTACCCTTAAGTGTTTAAGTTTTTTCACTTGTGATGCAGCCTGGTTTTTAAATGCTGATATAAAGAGTTTAAAAAAAAAAACTTCTGTGAACAAAATAATTCTAGCTTTCAGAGCTCTGATTTCAAGGCAGAAAGTCCAGTCTTGTCCAGTTGAACTTTAAAAAGCTGTCCTATTTTTTCTGTTTTCAGTGGGTGGTAGGCCCATATACATTAGAAAATAAATCAGGTCACCTATATCTCAGCAGCATGCTTCACGTGTCCTGTTGTACCTCCTAGTTCATAAATAAAACTGAAATGCTATTAGCAAGTATCTAATGACTTGCCCCTGATCAAGACATTTGTAAGATGGAATCCCCAAAGTATAAAGATAATTCTTATTAAAAATGTTACTCAGAAAATTCTGTTTGTTTTATCTATACTGATGGCTCAGTTTTTATTTTTCCAGCTATTTCTCTGTATATGTATACAGAGAAATAAATATATATTTAATAGATGTGTGTATGCAGTAAATTTTCATGAATTTAAACATTTATTATCCACTTCAGAACCTCCTGCCCTGCAAAGTTTTTAAGTTTTCTTGTAAGTAACCTTAAATATTTAAAAGATTATGTTCTAGAAGTTGTTGCAGGCATCCTGATTTTGTAGTTTCACTTTTTTCTTTCTGTCTAGTTGAAATTCACTTCCCAGAGCTGCCTTTGCTGTTTCTTCTCCTTCTGTGACACTCTTGCATGCGCTATTGCAGTCTCACAATCTTAGCACACTGTGGTTGCCCCACGGCAAGTAAGTGACCTCATTGAGCCCCTGCTGTACAACCCCTAATGCCCCACATGCACGGTGGATAGTCTTGCTGCTCATTCCCAAGTCTGCAGACCTCCTTAAATCCCTGTTGATGGAGTTGAGGTGTTTCACCCCCTGCTTCAAGGTGGGAGGCAGGCATATATTGAGTCTCCTGGACTGCAGCACTCCCCCTCATTCCTTCTGTAATGCTGTTCCTTTTCACTTTGTTTCGTAATCTTCATTCTTCCACCCCACAGTTTCTGCTCTCAGCCCTGGCCAACCAATGCATCCACAGTGCTGGAAGGAGGCAACTTAACCAAATAACACCTACAGATGCCCAGTGATATAGCATGGCACTCTGAGCTCCTTCCTCTTTGAGTGGTGCTAAGGATATACGTTCTTCTTGTATAATTAAAATGTTTTAATGTCTCTTGGGCACGTGTCACTTCTGGGTTTTGGTGAAAATGGCACATAAGCAGATTCCTTGCAAAACTGGCTATGCATATCTGTGTGACAGCAAAATGAGGTCACTAAATGTTTTATTTTGCTTATGTATAATCTTAAGAGCACAACAGCACACCATATGTCATCGGTTCAGGTTTTTCACTACTAGCTGGCTGACCAATTTGACTTAATCTTGAAAATCTCGATCTTGACAAAATGTTGAGCTTTTGAAGTTGGCACAAGGCTTATTTTGAAAAAGTGTGACCAGGTATCAGGTCTCCTCTTGCTTCCCAGAAAAGAAATAAATTTCATGAAGCATATGTAATGTCAAGACTTGTTAGTACTTTGCAGCAAGCGTGGCTTAAATTTTTAGTATATACTTTCAGCAGAATATTTAAGATTCATTAAAAAAGAAAATAATAATTTGCCTTTAATACCGACTGGACTTGGAAGAGGTTAGAGTTTTCCCATTTTTGGTGCATTTGTTGGATTAACAAACCTTAACTACTTTAGGTAGACTGCTTCTGGTTGTCGATGAGCTAGCAGCTAAAACCTCTCTTACTGTGCATAAAGAACTGTAGATATGTTTCATTTTTCAGTGTTAATATCTCTACTTACTCAGTGTTTGACTTGGGATGAGTGATGTTCTGTCACCACCACCAAGTCTAAGTCCAAAGTAGCTTCTGACTACCTATGGCATTCTCAAAACACAGAGTTTTCTTGGCAGTTCTGTGTAAATGCATATTCCAGATCCATGATCAGGGCACGTTTTTTGAACAGTGAGCAAAATGGTAAGCAGCAGATGTGCTTTCATCCAGGCCAAGATGCTGTTCTGACTGACATGGCCTGAGATCTCCGTGTAAAAGCAGCTGAGATTGTTGGGAGGAGGAGGGTTATATCCTATTCTGTATTGGAGAAATTCACCCAGAATAGGTTGCAACTGTCTAGCTCTAGCTGAATTGCAGATTTGCAGCAATAAAAAATTAATGATTTACAACTTAATTAAATATTTAAACTTCTCCATTGTGCCCCAACTTTATTGTTGTAAGAAGAACTCCATTGTTTGAAGTTTGTCGTTCAAATTGCCAGGACCACTTAGAAAATGCTTCAATTTTTATGTAAAGTGGCTTAATTGCCTTATAGGTTTTGGAATTAAAAGCCTTACTCAATTAGCTATTCGCTAATTCTCTAATGTGCACCAGAGCCAAGACAGCTACAGTTTTGCTAAAAAAAAAGAAAAAAAACCAAAAAACCACCACTTCCCAATTTCAACTGGATGGTATCTGACAGTCCTACTTTTGAAATCATAAACTGTGCATGTTCAAGCACTTACCTGCAACCAAGTCTGAGGTGCTTTATTTTGGAGGAGGGAATACTGAATATAGGGGTAGAAGGAAGTTGGGGTTTAAATTTCCTTTTCTGCTCATGGAAAGAAGAACATCTAAGAGCAAAATATTTTTGTAGTAAACTATTTCTCCTGATTTTATCTCCTGCCAATAGCAAGGAAGAGAGTTTGCATGTATTTCTGGGGGCACAAATTATATCCTTTGTTAGCTTAGGATAAATGACAGATTTGGTGGGTTTAGTAAATAAACCAACTAGCTGAACATGCTTTTGCAGGTGTGTTTTACTTGTGTTCTTCACCAAAAGATTATGTAGTGACATGTGCAAATACTCTTTAATATTCATTGTAACTTTAAAGGTAAGACAACTTATGTTTGCACTGTTACTGAGCTGTTAGTACTGATGTCCACTTTTTGTTCTGTAACCAAAGGAGGAAGATGGTTTGAAAAAGAAAAAGCAGGTGATATTTATTCACTGAAGTCCCTGCTGTACGGACAGTGTCTCCATAGGATTATTTAAAGGAAGGTGCAGCTCGGTAAGATCTGAGTTTTGAGGTGTACCACTTGGAACCTGTTGAACTCAGTGCGGATTTAATGTACTTTGTTTCTGGCAGGAAGCACTTGGAAGCTTGTAGGAAGAAGCTCAGTCTTAACACAAATTACATTTTTCTAAGTACAAAGTAAGTTTTCTTTAGGTTTTAAGAATAGAGAAAGGCATTTGAATGCCAAATACATTTGACATATTTTGTAATCAGCTTCATTCGGGAAAGATGTAGGTTCAGTAACTTAAAACTGTGGTATCAGGTTATAAAACTACTGACTTTTTTCATGACCTTTACTTTGGTTTCCATAGTTATGTATATTTACTGTTGCAGTTCCATATGGGGCAGCTGTTAACTGCAGTGTATAAAAACATCTGGTTATGCAAACGATCGCTGATGAAGGGGAAGGGGTGGAAGTAAATTTCATATACTAAAAGACTGCCGCCTTTAACAAAAACCTTGCATGTGGAGTTCAAGTATAGCATGAGTTTTGTTTCTTTTTTTCCTAACTTAAAACATTTTCTGAAATAACATGTGCTTCTCATTGTATAGTTCTCTTATTGTTTCATTCTTTCTTCAACATACATGAACACCTAAAAATCAAGAAATGTTCCTCATCTTCTTATCCCTATTTTTAAGACTTTAGTTCTTCTAGAGAGTAGAGGGACTTGGAGAATGCCAGATTGCTGAGCTTCTAACCATATAATGCTGGGATCTGTAAATTAAACCTGTCTGTGAAAAGCAAAGCCCTTTGGACTATACGGATATCAAAGTATTATTATTGAGTCATGAAATAATCATGTAGATGGAGAAAAGCAATCAGGTTTTACCTTGATTAGCTCCTAGGGAAATGCATTTGCACTCTAGGCAGTGATTAGTATGTCTTCTGGAAGCACAGTGGCACTTGCTTTGTATCTGAACCACTAATAATTGAATCTTTTTGAATAGAAATTATTGCAGGTTTCACAAAGTGGTAACGAGCCATGTGTGTGTTCTGTTCAGATGTCTGTGTCTTCTCAACTGAATGACTGTAAGGAACCTTTAATTTGGAACGAGTTACCTAGTACTTAAATGAAAGCTTGCATTTGATGTATTCATTAGAATGTTTGATATTTATGTAATAATCATATATTCTTTACCATGGTAACCAAGGATAATTTTTTTTTTATTTTTGTTTGTTGTAAGACTCTTCTGGAAGCTCTTTATCAGCTTAAGGATAACATAATTAAAGTCTTTTAATGCATTAAAAAAATAGATAAACATCATATGCTCTTGTGTTATAAAGCTGACAAGCTGTTGCAAAAGATGAAGTGCTGCATCACTGAATATTTAGATGAATACAAGTGAGTACATCTAAGCTGACTTGGATTTAAACAGATATATTCTTGCTCATGTGGAAGAGTGAAGAAGTAGGGGGATGGCAGGTAGATCTCAAGATTTAAAAATTCAGAAAACGTTTTTCTCTCTCCCTTTTTTGTTTGAATTGTAATGTGAGGTGGAAGGCTACTAAGAAAGAATACATAGTTTTGTGCAGTCTTAGGGATTACATCTTGATGTATCACCAACACAGCTGTTACATTGTAATACTATGTCATTACATTTTACAGAAGGAGGGGAAAAAGAATTAGATCAAGTGATCCTTTAAGCTCCCAAGGGTTTAACATCCTGTTCTAACATGTGTTACAGCTTTAAATATAAATATAAATAAATAAAATATAAATAAATATGAATTAAAAAAGAATAGCTGTTTAATATTTACTTTATGGTCTTAATGAGTTAGCAGAATGTGAGAACCCAAAATAAAATGTTCACAATTTGCAGAGCATTAAATGTAGAATGTACTGAAGTTAATCTGGAGTTAGAGCAGCCTGTACGGCACTTCTGTCTTGAGAAAGATTTCTCAGCCCTTCTGGGATGATTACAACAAACTGGACAAAAAAAAATTCCATGCTGTTTTTTTTATTATATAACTCTGTCTTTTTTTCATGAACAGTGCCATGTGGTTGCACTGTCAGGGCTAGAAAAGAAAATGATGGTGAGGATGAGTATTTGTAGGAGCTTTGCTTTAGAGAACCTAAAATAACACTTGCTGGGTTACCAACTGTTGGGAGAAGCTTTAATAAACTGCCATAATCCAAACCAGGATGTTACTCTTTTTTGAAGTTAAGTAGGGAATCAAAGGAGATATCCCAGTTCACAGATGAGATAAAGGAGAGTGTTCTGAAGAGAGGATGGAGGTACACAGAGAAAGAGCGGGAAGATCAGAGGTGTAAAGGATGTGGTTTCATGGTGCTGCCAGAGGTGTGGAGTTCAGGCAACCTAGGAGTAATGAGAGTTGCAAGTCAAAACAATGCACAGAGATTTTATTCATTTTTTTTGTTCTAAAGTTTTGATTCTGAGGTACTGATAAACCTACTGGGTTTAAGGTGCTTGAATTATGCTACTGAACTTCATATCTGTGTTTCCCGAAAGCAGACTCGTATGTGGTGCACTCTCACTTGGACTTGCTGAGCTAGCCAGTGGTAACCCTGAGGACTGTGGCTCAGATTTTTGTTTAGAAACCAGCAAATTGCAAATGATGGGGAGTCCTTATGCCTGGCATGATAGCTGCAGGAAGATAACTGTGATACAGCTCTGTTGATAACCAGGTCAGTACTGAAACATGTAGCGCTTGAAGGTTATATTGATCGGCAGAATTTAGTTATAATACAGGTAAAGTATATCAAGGATAGAGCTTAATGGGATGAAGAAGCAAAATCTAACAACTGCACAATGACTTAATCTACCAAAAAATGTGAAATCATGAAAGTGGACATTTGCATATTAAAAAACAAAAGTGCACGTTGTCCTGTGCAAATTTATGTTCTCGTGTTTTGAGTCTCACTCAGTTTCCTTCACAGTTTTCCTCATTCTGAAGGCTGGATAACGTTTTATTGTGGTGGTGGTCCTAATAAATATCAGTCTGATGTCAGTGACTTGTTTTTACATAAAATGTCAGAAAGAATCTCCTCTGAAATAAACCACACCCAGTGACTAGGATGTTTAGATTTATGTTGTTGACATATGGAAGAAAGCAAAAGGCAGGATAAATGTAATACTTACTTCACTTGTAAAGCATTCATCACCACCAGCTGAGTTTGCTGCTGTTAAGATCACATATTCTTACGTACGTTTCTCTACAGGTAGAGCATAAGGAAGACAGATTTTGTCTGCTCAACTGCTTAACTTGAAACTGGTCTCATTTAATTTTCCCTTTTCAAGGCTTTTTTTTGGTGATGATGGTTTGGTTTTTGTATTTTTTTTTGGTTTGGTTTTTTTTTTTGGAGGAGGGGTTTGGTTTTGGAGGGGATTTTTTTGTGCTGGCTTTCTGTTGGTGCTTTCAGTAGTGAGCTGGCTGAACTGTTTGCTGCTGCTGAAACAGGGGACATCTTACTTGACTTCCTCCTGCCAGTGCCCAGACTGTTGCTCAGCTTCACTTTTTCAACTATTCTGGTGTACTTTGTTCTCTCCACTGAGCCAGTTTATCCAACTAATGCAGCAAAAATTCTGCTCTTACCAGTTCTATGCCATTTGTAGGCTGCTCACCTGTATAACCTAGCTCTGTCCTTGGACTTGCTTAATGCCTTTCAAACAATTTTGCTGAAACGATTGCATCATATTTTTTCCTCTATGTCATAACTACTCTTGGAGACAGAACATTAAAGTCTCTTTTGCAAAATTTGAAAATTTGCAGTAGTTTAACTGACTTGGGGAGGCACTGTAGGTCACCCAGAACAAGTGGAATTTGCTGTTGAATTGTACTAATTAGTACACTGGTTTTAGATTTTAGAAAACCGAACACCAGAATATGGAAAAAAGTTGTAGATCAAGAGTTGACAGCTACAGGTATCCTCAAATAGATCAAAGCCTCACATTATCTCTTTCCTCAGTTTCTGAAATCAAATGCAGAAGCAGCAGATTTGTTGAGATGGAGGTGCTTTTAATCAGTAAAGCACCAATTGTGCTTGTTTTATGTTCATAACTGAGCTTAGCCAGACTACGCCTGGTGTCCTCCTGGTTACTGTCATCTGAAATGCTGTGCAGTTTCAGACTTCACATTTATTGTATTTGTAGTGCTTCAGTACTTCCGTTCTTGGCACCTCAATAAACATTTTGTGATGTTTCCCCTCCATCTCATCTTGCATATCTGACTCCTCTGTGTGTAAGGAAATGAGGAAGAGATTACATTCAATTTGTGTTTGCTTGCTGTTGTGGTTTATTGGACAAATATCAAGCTAAAAATTATAGTTATGTTTAGCTAGCTATTCAGTTACGTAATCAAATGACAGAGCATCTCTTTAGTCTTGTTCTCTCCTGGGATTTTGTCTTTTCTTGCTGCTCCATGACATTTTAAAAGTGGCATGTCTTATCTTGACTTCTCTTTTGTACTGGGCCTCACTCCTCTCTTCACTCCTTGTTATCTCTTGGGAAAGAATTAGCAGCTTCATTTTATGATATGATTTCAAGCTGCTGTAGGTGGATGTGTGGAGTGTTTTAAGCACTGTGGTCTTTTTTTCTATCCTCTTTTAAATGTAAGCATAGTGCTAGTATTAATTGAAGGTAATAACCTACTTTACAGAAGTTTCTATCACCACTTTAATTTCAAGAGTTGACACTTTCTTCATATGTTTAAAAGAAAAACTTAATTAAACTGTTACTAATGCAAAATAATTTGTTTCTATTTCAAAAGTTCAAACTGTAGAAAGTTAGAGGATCCAGAATTGGGTTTTTTTGTCTGTCACTATAATGGTCAACATATAAATGGCTTTTCACATAATTTAATTTTCTCTTAGACCAAGGTGCAATAGAAAAATTCTGATTTTCTCCTTTTCTTCAACCTTTTACTTGTCATCCTTCTCTTCCAACTGAAATGTCCTTGCACAGATGGGAAGCAGCATAAGAAACATGCATGCACTGAGAATGCAGGAGATAGCACTATGCAGCTGTTCAATTCATTAGCCTTTCTGATTCCTTCTGGGAATTAAATTACCGGTTGGATGAAAAGTTCACCACTGTGGGATCCTTGAATGCAGAGCTAACAAAGTTCACTTATAACTGGCATGCAACTGGTGTCTGCCGAATCCTGTATTTTTTAAGAGAAAAGACCTTAGCTTGTTTAGTCATAGTACTGCACCAACATAATTTTCTAAGTAATTAGAAGTAAAACAGCCTCAACCAATCTGTTATACTATATCTTTTCCTGTCAGGGCCTTATTTGATATTAATTTCTTTTTTTTTTCTTTTAGCAGATGCTTACCAGAGGTTTGGTGTGTTGCTTTCTTCCCTGTCTTAGGACATTCTCTTCAAGGGTTAGTTTAGTTTTGCTGCTTAGTGTATTGACAGCCTGGCTTCTGACATGACATAGATAAAATGATGGTTGTAGTTCTGTTTTTACATAGCTTCCAGCTAAATCACATGCTTTGATTTGGGAATATAGCCCATAGATCTTAGACTTCTGCCTCCCAAAACTCTCTCTATCAGTTCCATAGTCTAACCTGTGCATATTGAAGTTCAAGTTGTTGAGTCAGAATGTAACATAAGCAGGAAAGCTGAACACCATGCCTTTAGGCCAGATCTGGCCTGCTTGATGTGTTCAGGGGCCAGTCCTGTTTTATATCTTTATTGATGATATGGATGAGAGGGCCAAGTGCACCCTCAGTCAGTTTGCAGGTGACACCAAGTTAGGTAGGAGTGTTGGTGTGCTGAGGCTCTGCTGAGGGATTTGGGCAGGCTGGATTGATGGGCTGAGGCCATCTGTGTGAAGTTCGACAAGACCACGTGCACACAACAACCCCATGCAGAACTACAGGCTTGGGGTAAGAGTGGCTGGAAAGCTGCCTGGTGGAAAAGGACCCCTGGGGGTGGTGGTCGACAGCAGCTGAACATGAGCCAACATGTTCCCAGGTGACCAAGAAGGCCAATGGCAGCCTGGCTTGGATCAGAAATGGTGTGGCCAGCAGGACCAGGGCAGTATCGTCACCCTGTTCTTGGCTCTGGTGAGGTTGCACCTCGAGTGCTGTGTCCAGTTCTGGGCACCGACTACTAGAAAGACATGGAGGTGCTGGAGTGTGTCCAGAGAAGGGCAGCAGAGCTGGTGAAGGGTCTGGAGCATGAGTCCTATGATGAGTGGCTGAGGGAGCGGGGGGTGTTGAGCCTGAGGAAAAGGAAGCTAAGTGGGCCCCTTATCACTCTACAGCTACCCGACAGGAGGTTGTAGTGGGGTGAGGGGGTCAATCTGTTCTCCAACGTAACAAGTGATAGGACAAGAGGAAATGTCCTCAAATTGTGTCAGAGGAGGTTTAGATTGGATATTAGAAAAAATTTCCTCACTGAATGAGTGGTCAGGCATTGGAACAGGCTACCCAGGAAAGTGATGGAGTCACCATCCCTAGAAATTTTCAAAAAACATGTGAATGTGGCACTTAGGGACATGGTTTAGGGGACGTGGCAGTGCTGGGTGATGGTTGGACTTGGCGATCTTGGAGGTCTTTTCCAACCTAAACAATTCTGTGATTTATCAAGATTCAATGACTGTGGAAAATTTTAGCTTATGGCTTGGAAATGGAAGTAAAATTTCTAATCCTTACAGGTTAAGAGGACTGACTAGATTCCAAATGTGCAGTAATACAGTGCTGCTTTAAGTATCCAGAAATGACAACTCTGCAATGTGAATTGCTAAGCCTTATTATAGATTTTGTAAGTCAAATTATTAAATAACTTAAAATGCATTAATATACACGTAATTTAATTGTGCACATAAATTAGGGGCCAAAAGGCTTTGGAGAGTAATGTAGATGCATATCCTCCCTCCCTTTCTCTTATCCTGAGTGATGCTGAATGCAGTACTCCAGCTAGTGTGTAGTGATGCTTTCTGTTCTCAACTATTACTTAAATCTGACTCATGATGTCTGTAGACCTGCCTAGAAGAACACTTAGCTTGTTATCAGTAACTCCAGCCTTCAGATCAAGTCATCATTGTAGTTCAGTCTACGTTACCTTTTTAGTTTATAACCCTACTTCCCTCCCATTGATTCTCTTTTATACCATGTCAGATAGAATGCTTATTTTCCATTTTTGTATTAATCAAATTATTTTCTTTTTGAAGTGGACAAAATGTTCAGCACGAGAGGAAATCAATATTAAGAGGACTTAAAGCTGCAGAGTGAAGTGTAGGCAATTCTGTGGCTGTGTATTACTGTTCCATTATTAAGGCAAGAAGGAAACCGTGCTTGTGCTCAAGTTTTTGCAGTATTTCGAGCTGGAAACAGGATTTGGAAGATTTTCCTAGTAATACAGGAATTAGTTCTAGTGGAAGAAGGAACTGTCAAATATGATCTTCAGATGAAAATTTTTGTTGTGACTAATGTGGAATGTGCTGTAGGACTGGCATCACTGCATGTGGGTTCTTTCCATAATGGGAACAGGAGTCAGAATTGGAATAATGTGACAGCTTCATAATGTTATCATTATTGTTGTCAAGCAATTGTTTTAATCTTTTTACTTATCTAACGAGTGAATAATTATTTGAGGAAAACAAGATTGCTTTTTTTCTCACTGAGTGAAAACCCACTGTCTTCAGTGGGTCAGAAGTGTTGGGCAACCCTGGGGTGACCCAAACACTGTGGGCTGAACCTATACAGCTTTTCCTTCTTAAACTTGTCTTGAATGGGCTGACTTTGGGAATGAACCTCGGAACTAAAAAGACAAAGAAGGTAAATGAAGCTGGCAAAGGGTTTAGAGCACAAGTCTTACGAGGAGTGGCTGAGGGAACTGGAGTTGTTTAGCCTGGAGAAAAGGAGGTTTGATGGGCACCTTATCGCTTGGCCTCTTCTCCCAGGAAACAAGTAACCTGACAAGAGGAAATGGTGGCCTCAAGGTGTGCCAGGGAAGGTTTGGAAGTTGAATCACCACCAACCCCGGAGGTACTTAAAATACATGTAGATGTGGCACTTAAGGATGTGTTTTAGTGGTGGACTTGGCAGTGTTAGGTTAATGGCTTGATTCAATCTTTAAAGTCTTTTCCAACCTAACCAATTCAATGATTGATTGGCAGGTTGAACTTTGAAACTGAAATAGTTTGGCTCCTCAATCCATGAGCAGAAGTAATGAGGAAGAAGGATCCTTTTTCTAAAGTGATTGGGTTCAGTGTTTTGTGCAGCTGTTTGAAAACCTGTCACGACTATGTGGATTTAGGGGTTTCTGCACAGTACAGAAGTAGGTGGGTGGATGGAAGGGCAGCTTGGTTTAGAATAAATATATTCCATGATGGGCAGAATTTATAAATCCCAGTACCTTGACAGTAGTGTTCTGTTTCCCTCTTCTCTATCTCTATCCAAGCAGGGCAGTCATGACAGATCAATATCAAAAAGATATTTGAACTGGGGAGGAAACAGTACGTGTGATGCTGTGTGTGGAACTGTGGATATACAAGTTCAGTAGCCAGCTGCTCCCAAAAGGCATGTTAAAAACATGATTTTTGCCTGAGCCCCACTCAGTGGAGAGAAGGGAGGATGAATGATTAATTTATACTTTCCTCTTCTCAGATGCTTATATTCATGAAATATGAATGAAACAGGTTATTTCTGAGTTTTTAGACTTCTGTTGAGTATTTTTTGAATTGGCCATTGGATTCGGAAGTTACTGGAGAAGGCGGAAGTAGAGTTACTTAATCCATACTCCCTTAGGAAATCAGGCTTAGTGTAGCAATTTTTAGACTATGGTCTGTGCAGAACTGTGCATAGTTGGCAGCTGTTAGGAGCAGATCTGCAAAGGAGGCTGCTACAGTGTGTCCCAGAGACTGGACTGGGAATCCTGTTCCTGATATTGCCCATTTCCAATGCTGCCTTCTGACAGGAGGAATAGCACACTTTGTTTACATGCCTTTGATTGTTATTGCTGGCTGGTTTTCTTGTAGCCTTCCTTAAGGTGATAATTTCACCTTTTATGCCCAAAGGCCCTTAGAATTTTTGAAGATAGGTCAGGATGGTATAAATCTTCTCAAGAACATTAAGATCTTCATTCTGACTTAAGTTGCTGGGTGAGAATTGAAGAACTGGAGGGAAAAGAGAGATGGAGACGAGAATTTAAGTCTCTGTGAAATCAGAACAGAGTTTGTATATGAGCATTATGTGATTCTCTATACTTTGATCTGTTGTGTGAAGACAGTGTGAAGAAGATGTTACTGAAATAAAAGCTGAGTCTCAGTTTATGAAACTGGGAAGGTATCACAGCTTTAAGCTCAGCAGTGTGGGAGGGAGGACCCTTAGAACTGACCTGGAACATACTCATTTTGATGCATTATGTACTATATATATATTCAATTTAATATATACATGTTATATGTGTGTATATATGTTTAACGTTCTCTTCACGTGTTTTTTTCAGACCTTTAGCTGTTTATATTTTCATGGCATGAGACACTTTCCATTTGCATTCATCTTAGGGTGGTTTGCATAATGTGACATTTCAGAGACCTGGAAAACAAGAAGGCACATCCCATGTCTCTGGGCATGGAAACTGCTAAAACTAGAACTGGCAACTGCAGATAGTGCATTGAGTTTCAGTACTTTTCTCCTATCCCTTAAAAAGATAACTGGTCCTTTACCACAAAGTGTGGTTACTATTTTTTGAGTTAATGCTGCAAGATGTGTGAAAGTGATTTTTTTTTTTTGACAACTGGTGTTAGCAGGGACTTTTGAGCACATAAGAAGATTACAGGGGTAATTACAGGGATGCCTGGACCTTGGGGATCTCAAGGAAGCTTATAATGGGTGCTTTGGTGACCTATCTGCCTGTGAAGATGACTGTATTCTGGCTTTGTGAATACTTGTGATAATATACCTCTTTTTCTGTATGGCTTTTGTTTCTTTATTAAGCAGGTTGTGGTTTGACTGAAATGTATGCTAGACCTGGCTATTTATTTTCAACTGAAGTTTTCTTGGCTGGGAACACTGCTGCTTGCATCTCTTAGCTGAGTTTGGTACTGAATGTTTTGGTCTTTTTATGTCATTCATTCGGAGAAATAATAAGCAAATCTACTTGTGGGTTAAATGATTTAGTGATCTCATGGGCCAGAATGGAAAATATTACTGGAAGTAATCTCAGTGTTACTGTTGAATCTGTAGGAAGCTTACATGGCCATATGCTTCTATCTTTTTCCAAATCCTAATTAATAAAGAATAAATGTGTATGTGTGTGAATGAATAAAATCTAAGTCATCTCAAGTAAAAGCAGTGCCAAGTAGTTAACTTTGCAGGGAGGGAGAATAAGAAGCTAGAGACAAAAAAATCTTTTGGGTCTAGTTTCAGTAGTTGAGAAGTAGTTTAATTTAGAAAATTATGACTAAGGCAGAGCTCCTACCAGTACTTAATTTTTATGAAGCAGGTTGTCATGGAACAGGTGTCGCCAGGGCGTGGTGTCTGGATCTCTGTTAGGGACTTGTACATGGTGCCACAAAACAGCAAGTAACAGCAAAATATCTTTCACCTGCTATACCTTGAAGCATCACCAAGACTTCCCATTTTAACTATTCTACCTGTCAGGTGTCAATGTATTAGACTAGAGGAGGCAAACTACACTACTTTGATCCTAGGATTTCATTGTTAGAACAGCTCTATCTCTAAGAGCAAGACACATATAGATTTTCCTCCAGTTTTATTGCCACATAAAGAACAGCCTCTCTTGCCTTCCCAGCTGATGCTGAAGCATCCAGTACTGCTGCAGGTACCAGAGCCTTGACTCTACAGCACAGAAGTGTAACTGTCCATACCCATTTTTCACCTGAGCTTTTTCAGGTGGAAGAGTCATTTAGTATAAGTTTGTGGAAAAATTTTTTGGTACAGTGTGCAGTATATGCTCACGACTTTATCTCACACAATTTTTGTCAGCAGTGATAGGAATTTAAAGCATTCCACAGCAGCAGGAACTGTCCTACTTTGCTCTTAATCTCAGTTAGCAGGCCAGCACTAGTTGATAAAAATGTGCAGTTTTGAAGGCCCAAGTATGTCTTGGAAGTGCAACTGAGGATAACCACAACCTGGACTGCTGAAGAAACTTCTTTGCTAGCTGTAGGGGAGTCCAAAGCTCAAAATACATTTTTCATTACTTTGGTTTTATCCTCGCTGTAGGTATTGTGGGAAGCAGCAGGGCAGGGAAAGAGGGGGTGAAATAGCCTTATGAAGTAAAGAGGAGGATGTTTGTGAAGGGGGGACGACTTCTTTGACTGTAATTGTACAGGCATTTGTATTGAACGCTTTTAAAATGTTTGTGGCTGTAACTTCTCCTTTGTCATGGTTGTAAGAAGATGTGAAAACAAATTTCAGGGAGCTGAACGTTGGCTGTGATTTGCTCACAGGTGGAAATGCTGCCCTGTTCAATTGAGTCTTTTGTAATGTTTGACTTATTTTTATTCCAGTTTTAATCAAGGACTGAACAGTCTGGCCTTTGAAAAGGAATGGACAGTGCTGGAAGGCAAGAAGGAGAACTTGGAGGCTTGCCTCACTTGAGAAAGGTCCCTGACAGCACAGCTAGACAAGTTGTGTTTCTATAATGAGTTTCTGTGGTTGTTTAGAGATACTGTAAATAACACATTCACCACAGAGGATGCACAACTGGTGACTAAGTTCTACAAATACTGCTTTCAAACAGTGGTCCCTTTCACTGCCGGGTCTTCAGTGGTGTGAAGCTGTTTGTATATGCTTTTATCCAGCTGAATATAGAACATATTGTTGTGCTGCTTTTAGAGTTGTATGTACTTTGCTTACTACCCACTGGCAACTAATTACCAGTTAGGATTTGGGAATTCCCTGTAATCACCGATTAAAATCCCTGCTCAGCATACCTTTAAGTGTGTTAGTTGACTTTTTTTTTTTTTTTTGACAACCTCATGTTTATGGTGAAAATTCACTATATATAAGCTAAAATTTTTGGTTTAACAGATCCTGGAGAGATTCTTTTCTCAAGTAGTGGGAAAGTTGGGATGTTCATAAACACAGCCTATTGGTTTATTTTCTTTAAACCAGCTTTGCTGTATATGATAAACTAAAGGTTTAGTCCTGCAACTTTAAAATGTGACATTAATTTCCATCTACAGTGCATCTGAACAGCTTGGATCAGAGGAAATAAGTCTGAAAGAAGTCTCAAAGCAAGAATCAGCTGTAATTATAATTCCTCATGTTGTTGTTTAAACTGTTCTTAATGACCTCTGTTGATGGGGACTCCTGGACCCTCTGTAGCAATCCTTTCCAATACAGAACATCATCGACCTTTAGAAAACTCGTCCTAATGATTATTAGGACTGCTGAACTGTCCAGTATAGATGTGGAAAATAGATTATTCCTCCTTGCTGTAATTTTGCATAAGCTTAAAAACAATTGACATGTTTTATTATACACCTTCCCTATAATCACTTCTTTTAGAATGATTAATCCGAACTTTATCCCAGTTGTTTCCTCATTAGAGCACCTCTGTCCACTCTTGGACTCTTCTTTGGATTCTTTATAATTAGACCATATTTTTCTTTAAATGAAACATCCAAAACCAGACAATAAATCACACGTAAGGATATTTTAATTCCTTTTTTAATATCACAGCATGAGACAACCGACTTGGGTTTGTACCCCTTCCCGTAGAACCTCGTGTAGTGAGCTGGGTGAGAAGCACTGTGTTTCCTACAGCACTCAAGGGACTTTGCTCAGGACCACACTGGAGGGGCTGAGTTGTACCACTGTACTGGGTGCCACATAACGTTGACCCTGCAAGAGGAAGTCTGCATAGAAAAGAAAAATCTTGCTCCGAAGGTTAAATAAGGCTCAGCTCATTGCAGATGGGAGTGTTAAAATATAATGCATTTGAAAACAAAGCTCAAACTGTCATACTCCCAGCACATTTTCTCTTTTCATTTTAATTAACAGATTCTATCTGTACCACATCCCTTTCTGGGTGAATCCAGTATTAGTTAATGGACTGGATTCTCTGTGCAGACAGTTACTTTCTGTGTGCAGACTTTCCCAGGTTAGGATAACAACATTTTATGGATGTGTGAATACCTGTGTGAGGTTAAAAGCAAAGGATAATCAAGCCCATGTACTCCAAAACCTTTTCTTTAGACCTTTATGAGCCCCATCTAGTCCACTTATAAAGAAAATAGAAACTTCTCTGTGTTTTCAGAATGATTTCGTCTACTTACTCTTTGGGGGGAAAAAACCCCTCCCTGAAGTGCTTTTTTCTATGCAGGAAGTGGAGAAATCATGCCTTATGTCTACGGTAACTGTACTAGTGCCAACCTCTATATAAGGTCAGTTTATAGCAAGAGAGTATTTGTGGGATAATAGGAATATTGCAGTTAGAGATAATTAGGCTAGAAGTCCACTCCTAAGTGACTGTTGGAGGGGGGTTTGAAACCACAGAGAGTGAAATAAGTAAACTGTAACTCATAATTTGGGTAAGACTGACCTGCATAAATACCATAAATAGAAATTTTATACTAGTTTGTCTATACAGGCCAAAGTAGTAGAGAGTATGTGTGCTGTGACCTGATCCAGAAACACTGGCCTTTCTTGATCATGGGCAGTTAAACAGTGTGACTTGTGAAAGGCCAAGCTGTGGTAAGAAGGGAAGAAGATAGCCATATGCGTGGTGCAGCCTCCTAAATAATTGAAATCTACTTGATAGAGAAGACTTTATTATCTTACTGAGGGCCATTCTTTTCCATAGGAGAATATTTCATCTAGAGAGAATTTCACTCATTTATGTATTTGACAGTACTTGAGGCAGTTGCTTCAAAAAGTTTCATTTGGAATATCTCATCTTAGCACTTTTTGGTGGTTTCTAAGGTGTGGGCATATAGTTACTATGTGTAATGTTATTTCCTGGTTATTAGAAGAAGAATGCATCAAGAGTTAACCAGGATCTTCAATTCAGCTCCTCCACCTAAGAAAGGGGAAGGATCCCAATGTACAGGAGCTGGGTCAGCACCTAATATGCTGTCCTCTAGCAGCCTCTGCCATTTAAGGCAGGAGTGGATTTTTCAGGTCTATAAGGGTGGTATGAAACAACACTTATGTACATTGTAAATACTACATCTCAAGTAACTGATAACTTAGTTATATACCTTCTATAACTTAGAAGGTTAGTGTATTTTTCCCCCTTTCTTTTGAACCTGTTTCTATACAGATAGAATTCTTCTGAACAGTAAATTTCTTACGACTGATACACTGTGGAAATGATCAGATCTGTGTTATTTCTTTATCCAGTAATATTGTATATTAACATTATTTTGAATAATAGCAGAAGTAGTTAATAACATGTGCAGTCATTTTCATTTCAATTCTGTTTGGCGACATTGTGTTGCTAAGCCATTTTTTTTCAAAAAATCAACAGAAGAAGCCTACAATTATTTTAAATTGTACTAAGCATGCAGTAAGGGAGAATAGCTGTGTTTCAGAAAAGGGTCTTCTCTCTATCTCAGAAAATCATATCTACTTCCATTTATATGCAAATAAAAATTGTGCATCAGCCTTGCCTTTACTTTGTGTTCTTATTCTTGAAACTCGGGTCATGATTCTCTATAAAACTGTACTCGTGCTTACCCACAGTTCTACCTTATTACAGATGTAACTGAGTTTATCTCTTTCCTCTGGAAATATTTTGGAAATGAAAGGGAAATACTTCAAATGTGTGATACCCTGTGAAGAACAATGTCAGCCCCAGTTTCAATGCAGTGATATTTTTCAAGTAGGAAGGTTAAAGCTATTCATGACATCAACCCCCAACTTCTAAATTCAGTTTAGATTCCAGTGGGTAGCTGTTCCAGCTTCCAAACATAGTATGCTGTCCTGAGGTATACTACATATGAAAGGAACTTGGTACTTCACCAGGTTCAATATGACAATATTTTTTTAAGACTGAAGCTATTGACCACATCATAAACAAAACCCCACACTTCTAAGTTCTGTTCAAAATCTAAGGTGCATATGTTTTAGCTTCTGAAGATATTGTGTACTGTGCTGAGGGGTTCCACATAAGGAAAGAACTCATCACACTTTACTGGTTTAAACTTATAGGTTGTCCTGAAATGTAGATGATATAATCTCAAAAACAAATACCAAGGTCTGAATGGAAGAGAAGCCTGTATTCTTCTCATGAGACCCATGTTTACTGTTCTGGGATATTATTCTTTTTATTGTATTTGTCTCGGCGACTGTGCAGCCAGAGTGCATCTCAGCCCTGTTTCCCAGTTTTCGTGGTTTTAACCAGATGTGAGATTCACCTGAGGAGCTTCTAATCCTGGCCCAATTTTTTTTTTCAGTGGAGAATTCCTTTAACAGTGCCATCTGCAGTAGATGGAGTAGTGCTTATAGGTCTTTGCCTAATCAGTATATGCTGCAATTTGCAATCTTACTGAGTCACGTGTCAGTAGCTTTACTGAACAGTGATGGTGTAATGCAACTTTACACAGTAGAGCCTATGGAGAAGTGAAGGGATAACCCAGGGAGCTTAAGGACCATGGAAGTTCCTAGTAAGGTCTTAAAAGGATCATTTCTTCAATGTCATCAGTTGCTTTGGCAGCTGTTCACAGCCGAGCTAACATGGTGCTATACTACAGGATCTTGCTAAGTCTTTATGGCAGCCAAGGTGACAAGTATGCAATGATTATTACTGAATGTGTCAGACTTCAGCTGTTATCTGCCTGTGCATGATGCCTTGTCCACCTCCTTTTCTCCTCAATGCTTTAAGGTAAAGGTATTTTCTTGCATGCCCCTAAAAAATGTCAGTGACAACAAAAACGTCTCCAAGCCGTGCTGTGGCTGTTCGGTTTCTTCAATGCTCAGTTGTTCTGAACCATGTTTCAGTTGCTCTGCTGATGGTCTTGCCTGGGAAAGGGACATTAGTGGATCTGTTTCCCAACGAGTTTGTTTCTCACTTGGCCCATGTGTGTTAGGTTTTGATAAGAGGACATTCCTTGCCTGTCCTTCTTATTGTTGTCTTTGTAGTGTACTTCCCGATATATTAATTAGGAATATATTAGTTTGTTATGTTCCTGAAGAGTTATTGTTCCTGTACAAAATGCTGTCAGCAGACTGCCCCATAAAGTAGGGCTGTGTAATGCTTTCCACTCCCATATATTTCTCATTCCTTGACAGTTGTTTTATTTCCTTTCTAGTTCTTCTATACCTATTTCTAGTTAGAAATATGTAATCTAGTAGTCTGTGGTTAGATTATCTTTTTGGATTATCTACATATTATTTCCTCTAGCAAGTCCTTTTCTGGTTTATTTCTTTTACTCTTGTTAGCATAATATTTACTCTTTTTTTCTTTTTTTCCTTTGTTAACTGAGACTAAGAAGTCTCTAGGGCCACGTGGAAACTTATTGCAGGATTGTCTTATTACCATGACGTGGCGACTTCAGTGTCCACAGCTTCTTTCTTCTAAGTTTACCACATGACTCTTGAGCAACTAAGAATACCAAGAGAGAGAAGACTCACAGCTTAATATCAAGGGTATTGTATGTGTGGCTGATAACTGGTGGTCTCACAAAACCGACTTCAATGCTGGCAACTTTGCTGGAGCTGGCAGAGTTGAACTCGTTTGTGTTGGCAATGAACTTGGCCCCAGGTCTGCAAGCTTAGACAGCAGAAACTCAGAATAACCTGTTTCCAGCAGAGTGCTCCAAGAGCTGTGATTAGGCCTGTTGTATTGCATTAAGGACATGGAGGAAAAGGCTTTGGGCAAGTTTCATTTCTCTTAAGATGCGAGCAACTGTGATTTCTTTACTCGTCATGTTTTCAGGATGTTGCTAAGGAGAAAAGGACGAAAAGATGAAAATTAATTGCTAAATCTTGAGATACTTGCACAGGAAAACTACTTGATGATATTATTATTCTTAAAGCTAGTAAGGTTCCAGAATCTCTAGTAGGGATACTTGCATTGAATTTGCCTATGTTATGCTGTGGATGCCTAAACTTGACAGCTTATAGGGAAGAGGCAGAAAAATGTGGGGCTTTTGTGTTGATTTTGTTTGTTCATTTGTTTTGGTTATGGTTTTTTTGGGGTTTTATTGTTTGAAATAATACTTCTGTGGTCTTCTTTTTCTTGTAATTTTGCCAGGCAATTGTCTTCTGGAAGTTCTATGGGTATAAATTATGGGAGAAGTTTGATCTTTGATCTTGCACAGTTACTCTCTTTACTACAGGATTTTTTAGGAGGTTTCTCTTTCTCTGAGTGAAGCCAAGGCAAATAACACTTGCACATTGTAAAGAAAAACCTTAGGTAACTTATTTCAAAACTCCACTTACACTGAGTACTTCTTGAATTTCTGTTCCATCTCTTTGTATGTCCCTTTTCTTTTCATGTTTTCAGCACTCTCTTGGTGAAGCACTTCTTTTCAGCTCCAAAGGCTGGGGTAGCTGGGACTGTTCTCTTTCCCAGCTTTTCTTTGAAATCTCCTTTTCCTATGAAAATGTGTTGACAGATTCTCTCTCATGTGACTAGATTTGCCAAGTGATACACGCTGCAAGTACCACTAAATGCCTTCATATCCGACTGTGCAAGAGCTTTTCAGTATTACTTGCTTATGCATATACAGCAGTTTGAAAAATTAAGCATTTACAGGCATATTGTTACAGTCTGGCCCTGGAGCAATGAAGTTGTTGTTCTGAGTTCAATACAGAGTATTGTACTATGCCAGCTGAAAATCTCATCTTCAGATTTTTCATCATGCTTTGTGTATGTAAGAGAAACCTTGTGAATTAGCCTTTCATAGGAGCTGCTTTTAGGTGTTGCAGGTTGGGACTTCCACTTATTCCTTGAAGTAATACAATTTTGGAGAAGCAAGCGTGCTGACCTGAACAACTTAAAGCTCAGTCAAGGGTATTTTTCCTTTGTCAGCATGGCACAGTTAAGGATATGTGTCAATGAAGAGAGTCCCTGTGGATATCTGGGTTTCTAGGATACGCCATAGCTTCTGTTTTAATTAGGTGGTTCCTCTTGTCTTCAGACTTTCTGTCACTTCACTGCTTTTAGAGATTTTTGTAGTGTTAATGCAATTTAGGAAGTAAAATTATTTTACTTTTAGCAAAAAATACATCCTTAAAACATTTGAATGCATTGTGTGCAAAATGCCACTTACTGATCTGTCATCTGCACTAAAAAAGGCTAATAGAAATTTAATTTAATTGCTCTTTTCAAAAACTTCCAGGATTGGCATTTTGGTGGACACTGCAGTGTTGAGCATAAACATAAAGCTTCTCAGTAATCATTCAGTTGGATGAAAACTGACACTGGAGTGTCAGTTTAGTCTTTGGAG
This sequence comes from Chiroxiphia lanceolata, assembly GCF_009829145.1. Taxonomy (NCBI): domain Eukaryota; kingdom Metazoa; phylum Chordata; class Aves; order Passeriformes; family Pipridae; genus Chiroxiphia; species Chiroxiphia lanceolata. The sequence continues at coordinate 57,363,240 of NC_045641.1, forward strand.
ACTAAAAATCAAGTTCTGTGCAGAGAGCAATAAAAAAGAGGAAAAAAAAATGTGGGGGAAGGAAAGCTTTCTCATTTAAAAAATGTGACCTGGTTATACCAATGAGCAAATCTGATGAGAGTTTTTCTTAGAGTTAACATTTGTAAAGTCAATTCAAGTTTGTGTGTACTTTGTCTCTAACATATGGCTTCCCACACGCTGATGTCATATACAGCTAAGTGCCAAAAAAAGCGTGAATGCTCCCAGCAAAAGCCATACTTTGAACTAAAATTTGACTTGCGGTTTCTGTGCGTGTGTGTTTGTGGCCAGACAGCTGGTCACGTTAGAGCACCGAGCTCTGCACAAAACCGTTGCTTTCCTCAGCTGTGGGTGATGGTCTGCGGGAAGACATAGGGGCCATAGAAGACTTCTGTATGGGAAACATCTACTTTTCTTCCCCCTGAGATGCTGGAAATGGTATGAATTGTGATGGCTGATTTGCTTCCTCTGATCAGAGGAGTTCTAGGGAGGGACTGTCAGCTCGAGGCGTCTTGGTGCTGTAAGAGCTTTCTGCAGTTCCATGAGTAAGGATTTCTGTATCGTTTGGGCTTGCAGGTGTTGTGTAGGCATAACAAACTGTTCTGTGCATGGGTTTTGTTCCCAGCCCACTTCTTAGCTAAGTCATGGTTTTTCCAAAGGTGGTAATAATGTTTGGGAGGTGGATCTCGCTGTGTGCTCGTGTTTATGGAGCGGGTGGTGGGGCTGCTTGCTCTGACACCCTCTGTATGGTCTCCTGCCCTTAGTGCCCAATCTGGTGGTCTGCTTCTTACCTCCTTTTGTGTTACAAAATCTTTCCTTGGGTTGCATGGGTTTTTTTCTCTCTTCCATGCAAACCAGAATGTGTTACAGTGGTATGAAATAAAGGGAAACTGTGGGGTTTTTTCCTTTTGGTCTCCCATTTACTGTAAACTACCACAGGGTCCAGTTCTGCTTCAGCAGTGGATATGTTAGGAAGATTCCTGGGTCAGAACACAGATAGAAAGTTTTCTGCTGAAGTGTTCCATCAACCATGCAGTGGAATTTGGGATCTCACACTGGCTACAGCTCTTTAATGTGATGATTACCAGCAAGTGTCCTAAAGGAACTTTTGAGGGTGGTTTTAATGCTGGAGAAAGAAGAAAATGTATATGCTAGTGACTAGTATTACAGGCTCATTGATATTATTTGCCAAACTCAAGAGTGCATGAGGATTTCATGGTGTATTTTTTTACTCAGGTTTGAAATTAGTTAGACTGTCTTCTACTAAAACTCTTTCTTTACAAAACCTTCTTCAACTCTGCTGGCCAGCAAGCAAGGGTTTATCTTTGCCCCTTTCCTGTGTGCTTTGGTGCACCTTTTCTCCTCAAACAGAGATGGAAGCTTGTGGTCATTTGCTGTGCAGGAGGAGGAGGAGGTTCTTGTCTACTTGCACCTGGGCAGCAACTGAACCACATCTGGTTGCATGTGGGTGAAAAATAAGATGTTCCTCTTCTTTCTTGGCTATGTATTAAAAACTGAAGTGTGTAAAAGTGAGCATGTGTACATAGGCACTCACTTTGCATGCTGCTTCCCATGAACACTGTTATTTTTCTCATGATGCAGCTTTTTCTGTCATGAAATTTTATCATCAACTGCAGTAAGAAAGAGGGCTGAGACATAGCATAATTGCTCTGTTTCTTTACCTTCTCTTTCTTTTAGTCTTTCAGGTGGTACAAGCAGCTTAATTAGTTAAAATTCATAAGTAAAGCTGGTAAATGATGAGATTTTCTTCTTTTTCAGTACGAAAATAAACATCTTTGAGAAAGAACTGTTAGAACTCCGGATGGTTTGTGTCCTGTGCTGCCCTGAGGGAGAAACGAGCATGGGTGCAGCATGTGCTCTGAGGAACACAACCTTCCAAAATCTGTCCAGAGCCCCACAGAGGAGCTGTGAGCTGGAGCTCAGGAAGGGAGGAATGGTGCAGGCTCCCATCCCCTCCTCTCCCTGGCTTTTGTGTGCCAGAGGTGATTACTGTCACTGTTCAATCCATGCCTAATGCCTCTCAGAGAAGAAAGCAGACAGCTTTTCATCTGCATATGCTTCTGTGACTGGTATTTTCCTACAAGCCAGACACCTAAGAAATTTAGTTAGAGGCTTACACAAGGGAACTGTGTAAATTTTTTGCAATGACCTAATGCATACAAGCTCTTTTTGATGGAAGCTGAACTAAATGCTGTTAAGTAAATTGGAAAGTTATTAAGTGTTAAGCTTTAGGAAGGAAGACTTATGATTTTTTTAAGATACATTTTCATCCATCATTTTCTCTACCCTTGGGTGGTCTCATCCTATGATATGTTCAGTAACTTCAATTTCTTACTTTCCATTTCTCAAGGAAAAACTTAAAGTGTTATTAAAAGCTTCCCTTAAATGTGTTATGCTACTCTACCCCATAGTCAGAGAGCTGTTTCAAGTGGTGAATGTACCTAGTGAGTTCATAGCTTTAATTTCAGTAATTTGGGAGCTGTTGTCACATAGTTATTTAGGAATTTTCCCATAATATTTGGAATGTATGTAACATTGGCTGCCTTTCTACCTAAAATGCATCAGTTTGAAACAATGGGCAGCAATAAAAGAGCAATTTTTCTTCATACCTAAAAGATAAAGCTACTAAAATTTAATTTTCTGTATCATTGTGTTAGTGCCACTAGACTCTTCTGTTTACTTTCTGATGTTTGTATACTTTATTAGCAATTACGTGGTTTCTCAAAAGTGACAAAACGAAAATTATTAGTTCTATTCTCAAAGTTTAATTTTATCACAAGTAAAGATTTCTGTGTTGTAGTCATAACTGTACCTTTCATCTATAGTTTAACATCTTCATAATATAGAAAATTACCTACATTTTAGTAGATACTGAGAATTGCGATATTGTACAATTGCCACATTTTAATAGGAGAGTGCAGAGAAATGATGCAGCTTTTTTGAAGTCACATGAGACATCAGTGGCAGAGGTGAGATTACATCTGCATCCTGCATTTAAAAATATATGAACATATATTTATTATAATTAAAGAAAATATGAAAGCACTTGATTATGTACATATGACAAATACGTATTTGAAACTTTTTTAAATTATTATTATAGATTATAGGACAGACATTACTTTTTAGCACTGCAACTATAGGAAGGATAAAATCTGCATCCCTCTAATTGCTTTCTGGAAAAATGACTAGCCTAGTTCCTAGTTTATGAACACACATAGTTTTCTGGCAAACAGAGATGGTATATTTTTGTTCCTAAAGAAGTCTATGGACTGCAGCAGTCCTTTGCTGTAGTCATGAAGGAAGTGCTGTGCTTCTCGAATTCACACAAGTCTGTGCCAGCATTACTGGTGCAGGGATGTGCTTCTGTAATTATGGATCTGGCAGTTAAAGGGGTTGTTGTGTTCAGTGACAGGTTTCATTACTCGTGAATTGCTTGTGACTCGTATCAGTCTTGGGGGACAGCAGAAGCAACAGAGTTCATCACCCCAAGCCCACCAGCACACTTCCTATGCTGTTGCTCCTCCTGTGCCCTTGTCTGAGCTGAGGCATTGTACTGGTGCCATCTGTGCCTCCTGTGGTCCCTGCCACTAGTGCTCGCCTTTCCTCCCCTTTGCTGTAGCTTGGGATCACAGCTTTGTTCCCTAAGCTATCTATTCTTTTTCATAATGTTATCAGCTTGGCCGAGTCTGGCGTCTGATCATCAGCCTGTCCCCTTTGCCTCACTCAACGGCAGTAAGGGGGAAACTGTCACCGGACAGTAGCAGCTGTGCAAACAAACAAGTCAGCATTGATATTCATCAATAGCTTTGTGCAGTCATGGCATTGAGATGCACCAGAACATGTGCAATCTGTCTGCTTTCTTTGTCCCATGCTATAGCCAGATTGGCCACTCTGCACTGATGAGGGCGATTGTCATGCCGGGGTGTGCCTTCTCCGTCTCTTTTTCCTTTGCTTTTCCTTGCTCTTTGTGGACTGTCTGGCTGCTCCCAGGCACATCTGCCACGCGTCCCATCTGCTCTCCCTGAGAGGCACGCTCAGTTCTGACAAGCAGTGTTCAAGTGGTACACTGTTCTCTGGAGATGACAGAAAACACCAATTTGTGTTATTAATGGCATGTCACTAATGCTCCCTGCTTCTAAAACACTAAGCAAAGCAAATAGTGTGGAACATCAACTCCTGAACTTGCTGGTGAGGAGTTGTTTCAAAATCCTATATGCACAGGTGAATTTTTCCCATTCCTCTTAACTCAAGTAGCACTGCTCTTAACTTGTCTTATAGCTTGTAACTTTTTCATGACACACAGTGTGTTTTCCTTCAAAAAATGAAACACCTGCTTCAGAAGGTGTATTCTTTCCTTCCTGGCATCAATGGCAAGATTCTTTACATTAGGAGGCACAAGTGTATGATAAAATTGTTCTTTACTACTTTGTCTTTCAAGGAAAAAATAATACCAGACTCTCAAAAAAACCCAAAAAACAAACAAAAAAACCCAACAGCCCCCCCAAAACAAACAAACAAAAAACCACTCCGAAAGCTAATTCTAAAGTCAGAAAGAATTTAAAGCCAAGATTGGCCTTGCCTCTTCTACATGTCTGTTGGACAGCTTATGGTTTTGCAAGTAACTCTTCAAAGCATCTTTCTGTGGCCTGTAGTCACTTCCAGCAGGATCTGGCCATATGACAGCTCCCAATCAAGTTGAACAAAGATAAAAGGAGCTCTCTATGGGTGAAGGAGGAAATTGATATGCAGCATAGGCATGTGTAGGCAGTAAAGTTGTGAAATCCCTGCTAGCTTTGGGTCTAGATTTGTGGAAATCTAAGATTTGTGGAAATGTGTGATCAAAAGTGCAGTTACTAATTAGTGTGTATTCACCTTTGCCTGATCATATTAGCTGTCAGGTGTATCAGCTCTGCATTTGCCATGCATATGTTGTGTTGAAGCTAACACAGCTGCCTTGTGTACTGCTGCAGGGATTTGCAACATGAAGCCATCACGAGCAAGAACTGCTTTCTCTGTTAGCATGTTTGCCTGCAGTGTGGAATTCACTGTAAGTAAGGGCTGGGTGTCCAAAGTGTGACCAAGGTGGACAGGATTTTACAGGGCTGGCTAAAAGGAATTATGCATGCATATAGGGAGAGAAGTGATTAATTTTGACAGTGGTTGTTTCATAGCTTTGTAAGTATTTTCTTTTAGTACTCCCTGCTTACTCAAAATGTCACAAAGAGAAAAATAAAGGCTGGAAACCTAAGTCAAAGAAAGGAACCAAGACCAGGGAGGCTTCTAGTGAGGAAAAAACATGGAACAGCTTTTGGTCAGCAAACAGAGCTGGCTCAGCATACGTTTTTGGTCCTGTGCTTGCGAGAAACTGTCTGTTACTTGTGTAACTCCTTGTGAAAGCTGTTATTCCATGATGGCTGCGCTGTACTGTGTTCAAACAGTAGACCTCTATGGAAGAGGTTGAGGATGGACTTGTGTATTTGTCTTACATACTCTTACAAGAGTGTTTTTTCTTTTTTTTTCCCTTCACCTGAGAGCATTGTAAGGCGGTATATTTTATACCACAGCTAAGCATCATAAAGCTGGTAATGCCTACAGTGAGTTTCAGGAGCTAAAAATGGACTGGGACTACTTGAGAGAATAGTATCTGCAGTGCTGCAAAACATTGTCCATGAAATCTGTCAAATAAGGGATGTAATCACAGCACTCCTATTTGGTTAGGTGTGATTAGTGGTACAGTGGTATTTGCTCTGTGCATTAATTCTTGTCATTGTGCTTTTCAGAGCAGTACCTTCAAAACTTATCAAGTTGGTGTGCCAGCACTTAAAAAGTTCTGTCAAAAAGTTTAGTAAACAGACCAGGGTGGAGGGAATAAGGAGAGCAGTTTATCACCTTTGGTAAGTGGTGTTATACTGACAACAGTGGGTAACAGATTAGATGAGCTATTCCTGCAGGACCTTCCATGCGTTACTGAGTTCAAGGCATCCTCTAAAGGGTCACAGATGTAGTTGCAGTTGAGCTGTGTACTGTATCACTGTCCAGCCCTCTGTACTGTGTATGCTCATTTTTATTTTAAACTGATCCCTGGTGGTTTAACTGGATGTGATTCCTGCACCCCTAGCCTTGTTAATGTGTGTCCAGCAGCAGTGCCTGGACACTCCTGTATGAAAACAGGATGGTCAGGTGGGATAGATGAATTAAGGATGAACCTTTTGTGTGTGTCCTTGAAAAATATTCTGCAGCAATTTTCTGTGATTTCCTTTAATAATTCAGCTCTGAATACTGTTAATCCAGTCTTGGCATTTCAGGAAAGTATTCAAGCAATAATCAACCATTTCTCTGCAAAACTCATCCGTGGTTGGAAAAGCTTATATACAGATCTTCTCTGTAACCCAAGAACACTTTTGTGAGAGAGAGTATTTTGTTAAAGTATTTGGTGAATTCTTAGCTTTTTCTCCTCCCCTGGCCATTACTACTTAAACTCTGGAAACTGGAGCAGTGAAAGTTTTATTGCAGGTGACCCATAAACAGAGCAGTCGTGTAGAGGGCTGTGAATAAAGATGACAACTGTGTAATGAAGCAATTTGTCACTGCTAACAGGCCAGACTTGAGATGAATGGTGGACAATGTAAGCGTAACTAGTGGACACGTTACTTAGGAAATTTGTGTGGTTGATAGCATGTCCACATTTGCCTTCTGTAAAGGGAATCCCTCTTCATTTCTCGCAAGCATCACTCATTTCTGAGGGAGGATCTGGTCCTTGAAACAGAATAGATCTTCTAGTGAGATATATATATATATATATATAATATTAAGAAATAATGTAACTGGAGGAAATGAAGTGATATGAAAGGAAAACAGCATATCTAAAGTTATGTAAAATTTTGGTGTGTGTACTCTGTGAGACCATTTGCTGCCACGCACTGTAGCCTTGCATAGGTAAGAGGAAGTCACCTTCTGCCCATCCATGGGGCTCAGTAGAGTGCTGCTGTAGAGACAAGTCAGTGCAGAGTGAGAGGAGCTTGTGTTGGCTGGCTCACTTCCAAGAAATGGAGTTTCACAGGGAATCTTAGGATTTATCTGATCTGACTTGGTCACAGGGGTTTTGTCTTCACCCTTGAATTCTGGGCATGTGTCTCCAGAAATACCATGTGTGAGGTATGCTCATTGTGATCTTACTACTTGTACCAATCTGTTGGCTTTTGTTTTTCTCTCTCCCTCTTTACTTAGATGAAAGATCCTTGGGACAGCAGAATTTTTCCTTTTTCTCAATGGACTTAAAGGTGCACGAAAGCATATCAGGCAGCAGGACACAAACGGCCTTAGCAAAAAGTGATTTGAAGTCCCAAGAAAGTAATTTGCTTCAAACGGTTTTATCATCAGTTACCACTTCCTTTGATGTGACTTTACTTAGCCAAGAAGAAACAGCCAGGATTTCAGAAGGGAGAAGTACGCTGTTGGTAGATGTCTCCGTAACAAGCAATGAGGCGTTCTTAAGTGACAATGAATTTGTTAGCTCATTTTCAAAGGCACAGTGGACTCCTCCGCTGAAATCTTTTGCAGTTTTGACAGATCATCACTCAGTTAATACAGTAGAGCCATCAAGAGAAATGTTAGAAACTGTGTTGCTAACACCTTCATTATCTGCCCTTTTTTCACCATATGATGTCTCAAAAACAGCACAGCAGAAGACTCCGTTGAGCGCCGTCCCCGAACGCAGTAACACTCTTACAGAACTAAAGCCTTTTGTACCGGATCGTGAAACGCTAACAGCAAGCAGAGACTTGCTGTTGTACCCTCCAAATGCAGCTATTCATTTCACTTCCTTCCCTTCAGAGAGTGGAGTTGTGGCACAGGAAAACATTAATGCGAGTTTAACAGCTCTGCCTTTTGGGACTGCTTCAGAAGGATTGCCTCTTCATCTCAAGCTGCTGGGTAAAACTAGCCCTGAGATCCCAGATGCCACAGCGCAAAGTGCAGACCTGTATGGTGACGTTTACACCGATGAGAGTAGCAAGGCAGCAGAATCTCTCAGTCTAAGGACATACCCCACTCCAAGCCTTCCCTGGGCCACACCAACTTCAGCAGCCAGTGCTGAGCCTGCTTTTTTTCCTATTAGTCTTCCACTTGTGTCTTTCCCACTTAACTCAGCTGCCATTTCCAGGAACTCTGATACAGTTCTTAATGCCAACCTGTTTACACGTGAATTCTCCACTACAGCACCAAATTTGCCTGCCGGTTCAGAAATACCAAGTCAATCAGAGCTTGTCAGTGAGCTCATGAGTCCAGTGCCTTTCACGAGATCATACAGTTACTGCCTGTATTGTGACTCAGTTTCACTTCTGCCAGAAGCAGGCTTTTCCCCAGAACATGATGTGGGCTCAGGCGATTATGTTGAAACTATGTCCATCAAAGCCTCTGAGGTACAAGGTGTAACTCCATTTACAAGCATAATTACGGATGGGTATGAATTAGAGGAACCTACACCTGAGATTTTTGATACTTCTTTTCCATCAAGACCAGTTGTTTCATTGTCTTCAAGATTCGCAGAGATCCCTGATTCAAGCATTTTAGTAGGCACTATAGACACTAGAACACCTGTAACCATTTCTCCTTCCTACCATCAGCTCCCTGGAGCAATGTCATTGAGTATCTCTGTTGCCCAGTCCCTCCCTGTTCTGGAAACAATTTCATTGACACTAAGCACTCATGTGGAACTTCCTGGTGTCACCACCATTCTGTTTGACTCTACCATCATCCCGAGTGAGCCAGTAGTGTCGTTTTCAATCAGTCAGACAACTTTGCTGGAATTTCCAGAATTAATGCCATCAGAATCTGTGGTTTTGCTTGACAAGACATCTATGAGTGAGGAACCGTCTTTAAAGATTTCAGATTTTCCATCCAGTCTTTTATCAACACCGTTTCTTATTGAATCTAGCTACTTATCTTTATCATCGACCATGCTAGATTCTTACTCTGTCAGGCAAGGTGATTTATCAACACTCTTACCTCAGATCTTGTTGACTGGGACATCAGTACTTTCTGAGGATGTTACCAGCTGGGACTTAGCTACCACTGTCAGCTCTGCCACTGACACCAAGGTTTCTCAGTTACATCTTGGCCAAACAGCATACATTTATTCAAATGTATCATCCCTTCCAGATGCACATGTTCCTGAAATAATGCCATCGTCAGATTTTCCCTCTGGGTCATCTGTGTTTCTGGAAGCACCCTCGGTACTGCCCGTGGGCTCTGAAGTTGTATTTACCTCAGCTGTTACAGGAGCTACCTCTCAGTTGGAGCCTTCACTCTCCACCTCTCACTCCGTGGTTCCTACCCTGGTGCTGCCCACTTCGGACACCCAGTCTGTTACCAGCAGCATCTTGCTCAGCGAAACAAATCTGATCTCTTTGTTTACTACCTTTCCAGCAACTCCTGTCTTAAATGTATCTTCATCTCTGCTCTCAACTGCACTGGCTTCTGATGAGGATATTGGTGCTACAGTTTACCCCACGCTGCTTTTAACATCTCGCAGCGAGGGCAGTGCTCCCACAGCCCTTCCTCCCACAGACCCTGACAACCTCACATCAGCCGCCAGCACCATCAGCGTGATGCCCTTTCCTACAACATCTCTGTCTGTGACTGTGGCATTTACTCCCACACAGTTTCCTCCAACTTCTAGCCCTCCCACTGGATATGAAGTTCCATCAGGAAGCAGTGTAACTGCTGGCACTGATGCATCAGCTCCTTCCACCAGCGTCCCCACGACCTCTGTCACCAGTGCTACAGGCAGCCATGGCACAGCTGCTGCAGGCAGCCCAGGGACTTTCTCCTCCACCCCTGTGGCGACCACTACTCCGTCTGAACTGGTGGTTGTGACTTCTGCTGTGACTACTACCAGGCAGCCATATGTCTGCGACATCACCATTCCCGATGCTTACTTAGTCACTGCAGGTAAGATATTCCTAACATTTTTATTTTGTTTTTTTTTTGGAGGCCACAGTAATGTGACCCCCTAGCTAAATTGCAGATGTTGACTTAACTAAGTGAACCTTTCAAAGAAATATGGTGTCAATTTAGACAAAGAGCTGTAAAAGCATTGATTTATCATTTACTCTTAAAAATAATAGAATTCACTTGAGTAAAGTCCGTTTTAGTAGTGAGTTACATCTACCTTACACTGCACAGAGAATTAAATTGTCTGCTAAAATTGCTGATGCGTATGTACGAGTATGCTGAGTTAGAGGCTGCTTTATCATTTCATGGGTTGTAAATGAATGTTACTGTCATGGTACTGTTCTGCCAAAATGTTAAATGTTCTGACTGAGTAAGTTTCTCCTTTCAGTTGTTGCTGCTGTTTGTAAAAAAAAAAAACCACCTGCATGTGAGGTAATGTTGTAATATGTAAGAGGAGAACTGGTTTAAAAAATGTTTGGGTTTCACTACCATTTTTATAATTTTCCCCTTACTAGCTTATATTTATATCTTCCCTCCTCCCATACTTACTTTCAATTGGATTTGGTGTGTTTGTAACCAGAAAAAGTGACATTAATGTGTTTCAAAATTAATTGCCTTAGCATCTGTGTTTGCTTTTCTGGTGTTTTCCTACCTCTTCCTGGCTTGTTAACAAAACAATACCAGCAAACTAATCCAGGGCAGCTGCAGAAGTGCTGCATGTTCTGTGGTAAGCAACACATTTTACCCTTAAGATTTAATTGTAATATGTAAAGCAGAATGAGCATAATCTCATCCTCCAGGTATGTAAGTGATCTAGCTATGCTAGCGATGAGGAAGACTTTTTTTTTAAACCTGTAATTTGAGTAGTTTTGTAGGCAAGTAACTGATGGAAAGTAACTGCAGGATGACAACATGACACTTCTCAGTTGTTTGCTTAACCCATAGTCAAAGTGGCAAGCGTGACTGTAACAGACATGACATCCATTGGGATGTGGGGATTTTAAAGCCGTTTCTTACTCTCTGGATATTCCTTTCATTAATTAGTGTCACATTTGTTTACTCTCTATTTAGGAGAAAAGTAGATCCATATTTTCTGTGGCTTTTTTCTGACCTCATCTGCATTCCATGCGTTGCCTACCAAACTTTAACTGTGTTGTGGCAGCAGGCTTGTTGTGCACAGGTCAGACTGAGTGTGCTGTTACTTTCAGATCCCATTCGAGAGCCTCAGTGGCTCTCTAGAAGATTCTTTTACTAGAATTTTAAAGACATTAGATATGGAAAAACAAAATGGGAGAGAAAATAAACCTAGAGTGCCTTAAACTTTATGTACAGTCACTTTTTAGGCTACAGTCACACCTTTACCTGTTTCCTTGTCTGTTGTCTTACCTGTTTGATGCAGTTGATCTCATTGCCTGCTTTTTCATGCATTGCCCAATTGAAAATGCAGCTTTGAATCAAAACCCAACAGAGGAAGCTAAAATGTATTTACTGACTGACATTAATTTCTAGTGCTGGCCCGAAGAGCTGTTCTACGAAATGTCAGTGAATCCATCAGAGAAGTGCTCAGAGTTCAGTTCAGGAGATCAGTAGAGCTGGAGGTAAGTGGTATGAAGTGTGCACAAGTACTCTTTGATCAGTGTCATACAATAGTGGGTTTAGTTCAGACAAGCTGAAATGGTAATTCAGACAGTCCATGAGATATTGTATCAGAGAGAGATTTAACTTGAATGTTAGTTGTGTTGTGGTTGGGTTTTTTAATGTGAATGTGATGTCAGCTTTTTTACTTTTAGAATGTCATCATTTTCTAGGACAGATTTTTCTTGGTTTTGCCAGAGGTGAGCAAGAAGTGTCCAGACTCCACTGCTCACCTCCTTTGGCTGCTGAATTGAAACTGAACTGAAGAACCTTTACCCTTCAAAAAATTCTGTTTGTTCTGCTAGCTGATTATGTACTTAGCAGTATAAATAAAACCAAACCTTCTGCACAAACTTGTGCTATTTAATGTTGTAAGTGAGGCCATCAACACTTGCAGGGGAGGTGGTGGAATCCCAAATGCATGATTTGGCAGATGAAAAAAGCAGGTGAAAAAAATCAGGTGTGCCATCGTAAGACATTATTTTTAAGCCTTTAGATATGTGTAACTCCTGTCCTTCTCCCACTCATAGGGCTAGAACTTGCTGTGCTGTTGGGCTTTTCTGAAAGCTTCCTCTGCTTTGATACTCAAGGAATCTTCTTTGAACAATGTATCAGTGTTGTTTTCTAACCTCCAGGTGACTGTCTGGTTGAGATGAGGGTTAAAGTCTCTCTTCCCCACCTCTGTCTCAAACCCTCTGTCAGATGGGAAAAGACTGTAGAGGTAGTTTGGATGTACCTTTGTTGTACAATCATCTACTTCAACACTGGGGACAAAAGGAAATACTGTAATGGAATTGCTGGTGTTGGTGAGGTTCAGCTGTACTTACAGTTTTTCATAACTGTATTCATCTAGTTATCACAACCCAGCACCACATTGTCTTTTCTGAGTCAATGATCTCATTTTCATTATGAAATTAACTCAATGTTGAGCATAACTTGAGTTTCTCCATACACAGAATCCCTTGGTGCCTTTAACTTCTGCACCTCCCATAATCACTGCACTCAGCAATTAAACAGCTCCTGCCTGAGAATATACCTCTCTACTACTCAGTCAAGATAGGAGTGTTATGAATTTCTGCCAAACTTCAGTTACAGTGAGCTGCCACTATGAATTATGTCTAGTTTAGCTCCTTTTGGCAATATCTGCTCATGAAATTTTTCAGGGTTTTTTATATAAGAGATTTTTCTTCTAGTTTATGAATTATACTTTCAGATTGTGCAAACTGGCGTAGTCAAGAGGTCAAAAGTTCATGAAGATACAACTGCACTGATTTCCAGTGACCTTATGCAACTCAGTAATATGGAAGCACTTACCTTCTTAATATTAACAGCAGTAAGACAAAATCCATTGCTGAATATTTGCTGATTGGAACAAACGTTTGATATACTGTTTTGTATTTTTGCCCTTTAAATTCCTTCCTGTCATGCCTACTATTACCTTGTAAAGCCCTCAATAGGAGAAGCTTCTGAGAAGTCCTAAGGCTTCTCAGAAGTATCTGTTTTTATAAATAATTTAGTTAGTCTAGCTTCATTCTTTGCAAAATCTTTTTTATGAAAAGGAAGAAATATCTCTGTGGAATCAGTTTTGCTTATTTTATGCTAGAATGCTGCTGTCTTATGTGTTCTTTGTGATGCCTTGGGTGTGGGTTTTGCACTAAAAATAATCACTGGCAAATGTCTTCACCTCTAACAGTCAAATACTAACAAAACTGTTATTTAAAAAAAAGAGCTGCCTGTAATAGCAGTATGTCAAATGGTGATGTAATGCAAAATTTTAAACAGAATTTGTCTGTCTTGCTAAACTTAATTAGACAAACAGACCTGACTTTTTTTAGTTAAGAGTACTCAGAAACCATGTGTATGTTTGCAAGTTATGGTATAGCTTCTCTGAACTGCTTTTTTACTGTGTCTCGTATTACAGCTCACAGATGTTCCCTTGCTGTGATGTAATGTACAGTGAATCAGGAGACAGTCTAGTTAAATTTGACTTTGTAGTAATATATGCTTTAAAAATAAAACTCGATGAATATAACTGCTGCTGACTTTAAATAGGAAACAAGTTTAACACTAAAAGGCGAACTAAAAAATTTTTTACCAACTTTTTCAGTTGCAACTTTGGTCTCTCCTTTTTTATTATTTCAAACATTGTGAGTTGTTGAAGTGGAAGGAAAAAAAAAGAAGCAGGCTTGAATCCTGCCAAGTGGAAAAAAACCCAAACTTTTTTCAATTTTTTCTTAGCAAAGGTCCTTACAGCAAAGTGAGAATAACCTAAAATTTCGAAGTTCTTTTCAGTTGGTCTCAACATATCGCATCTGCAAAAGAATAAGACGTAATGTCTGAATAAGAGTAATTTTTGTCAACTTTCTGTAATGTAAACCTTATGACACTTGGGTAAAATCTGTTATACAATGTTCCCTTGACTTGACTTGTTACAGTGGGGTGGGAAATAAAATAGTGTTGGCAGTGACTTGCTGCCAGGATCCCTGGTGCCGTTAAGTTCATGCCAACAGGAAAAAGGTTTTTGCCAGCCTCATTTGTGCTTGGAAATTTTATCATGTGGTATAGTGTACACCTCAGCCACTCTGTTGTTGTATTTAATGTGCAGTTTGGGGTGTGTTCTTAACCTATTGGGTTCTGTAATCCAAAATCAGTAAACTCTGCTTCCAAAGGAAGGAGTTCAGTTCATTGTCAGGCAGTTAAATACTCCTTTCAGAGATGCCACCTTGTGGACTCGTCCTGGCTTCATCTCTGCTCACTGCTGCTGAAGTTCTGGCTGGTATCGTTGAGGTGTGTAAAAACAATGAGAATTGTTGCCTTAGGATCTTGAAGTGCATGGAAGCAGAAGCGTTGTTTCATTTTTAAAACCTGTAAGCCTTTGTAGTCCATGTTCAGGAATTTAAACACTCTCTGCAGGTTCTTTACAGGATGCTTAATAAGGTGGTAGTGAGGAAATTGGTTGTTCATGCTATCTGCCAGAGGTTTACACAGCACAGTACAGTGCAGTGTAGGCATGGATTAGATTGTGGCAAAGGTGCATCTAATCAAATATTTCGGCAGACAGTAATTCAATAGGAAATGCTTAGGGAACATCATAAGGGACAGAGGAAGGATACAGTGATATTTTTCCTAAATACTCTTCTAGCCTCTAGTAAACGGAGGCTTGAAAACCTTCTGTACTAACAGCACTCTCCCCTGTGAGGGTAGCTGGGAATGAGATAGGTTGTATCCTGAAAACAGCAGAGTTGGGTTAGATGCGCTTTGGAGAAGGGTTAGCTTGACTTTAGGGGTTGTAGGGGTTCTCTGCTCCTACTGAAGGTTTCTGCTTTTGCTGTGGGAATGGCTCCACAGTGCATGTAAAGTTTTGCACGTTTTTCTGACTTTCTGGCCCAAAGTGGTAAGGTAAAAAGTTTGTACTTGTTTCATGTAAGAAATCTGTGCTTGTGTACTTTAATAGATGATACTCTAAAATGTGAATGGTTCAGCTACCTAATTTGCTTGCATCTAGCTGTCCTGGCAGTAGAGGTGAAAATTCAGAGAGTTGGATGGATAGCTGGGTTTGTGAACCATTAGAGCTGTGCCAAGAGCAGCTATTCTCATTCATGAATCACAAATCGAGTCATGAGCTGTGCTCATCTATCCTAGGTAAATTTGTAGACTTCTCTGTGAATTAGGTTGTAGGCTGGCATGGGTCTGTTATTTCTGTCATACGAATTAGGTTGTAGAGAGCTAACTCTAGACAACCCTGTTATATCTCAAGCAGAAATAACTATTGTTTTGACTTGTAGTTGTTCTAAGCTGCCGACCTCAAAATTACTGTTAGAAGTGGGGGGTTTTTGATGTCCTTTCTGGAGTTGCTGCAACTTTTCTGGTGCAGTGAAGCACCAAAGGGAACCAGTGTTAGCTGTTAAGCTGAAAAAATTAATGCAAAATTCCAGGGGGGATGTTCAGGCTACCCTGGCCTCTAGGGTGCAGTGCAGCCAGTCAGAGATGGAGACAGCTGAATTAGTTATCAGATCTTGCTTTCGTGTCTGAAATACCTAACTAGTGCATAAGTATATGCTGGCTGCACTAGGCCCCTCTTCCTCAGCATATATTCCTTCAGAAATCACCAGCAAATTGTCACTGAAATTTGTAATTCTAATTCCTCTTTTTCTTGCCTTTTAAGTAGTCTCGTTTGCAAGTAATGGGCAACTTCTTTTGCCATGTGTTCCCCATTATAACTGCTGTTTCCATTTGACAAACTGAAGCTGCAGAGATTATTTCATCATGAGATAAAAGAATAAAATTTCAGATAAGAGGAACTGAAAAGAGCTGCGCACATTATTCATATCAAACAAATTTGAGTTTTATGGGCCTAAATCCATTTAAAATAAAAGCTGGATGTTGCATATATTTGTGGACTAAGAAGGAAGAAAGGCATAATGAGCAGCATAGATTATTTTTCTCATTTCCTTCTGCTGCTGAGTTACTTTCTTCTGATGATGAGCTCTCTGAAATGCATGCTTTTTAGAGGACAGGAAAGAGCTGCTTGCTGTCTCATCTAAACAGCAGTTGCCATCACTTTATACTACAGCAGAAATACCACTAAGGAACATGTGGGTCACAATTTAAGCAGCACTGTGCTTTTCTATAAGGCTGATTCTGAAGCTGAAGGTATCTAACAAATCCCTTCACCATCACAGCACCTGCAAGGTGCTAGCATCTCTTCATCTAAGAGGTCCATATTTATTAGAAACTTGAGGTCTCTCGGTTATTTATCTGTGAGGCCATCATGTTGGACACCTCAAAGTATTTTGAAATGTGACTGCCTGTGGGAAATAAAGCAAACTGGGAGAATAAACCAAAGAAGAAGAAAAGAAGAAAATAATGCTGGGGAAATAAACCCCTTCAGTTTGTTCTTACTTAGGTGACTGAAAAATAGTAGAAAATAGTGTCTGCATGGAAACATCCATCAAGGTTTATATTAAAATCTCACTTCTTTTGCATGATGTCTAAGGCTTCTCAGGGTTTTTAAGAAGACTCAAAGTCAAGATGTGAATTGGAAGAGGAAAATTGTAATTGTGGTAACTGTGTTGAAATAAGCAGATAGAAGTGTTCCCTGGAAGAAAGTGTTCTCGAGTGTGAAAATTATATCCGTAAAACATAGGTTATGTGTATTTTACTCCTTGTGTGTCACATATGAGTGGCATAGGAGATATTCACTATGCAGTATATGACTGAACTGCAGAAGCTATGCAAACAGTTCAGTAAGTAAACAGAAATTTTGTATGGAAAATATGATGTACTCCAGGGGAATGCAGGCGAGGGGGAGTGCTACTATGTGGGGATGTGATAAATCAAGAAGCGTTGAGGTTGGTGTGTTGTACTGAAGAGATTCTAGTAGTCGTACCTAGCACAGGGGAGTTGCCTCAGATGCAACAGTGGAGCAGAGGCTGCAAGGCACAGCACTAACAGAGTACATGTGCTTCTGCTGCTCTTTGAAAATAAAGATTGCAGTTTCCTACCTCTTTGCAATGTGGCTTTGAACTGCCTGAGACTATGTAGGTCTGAAATGTTGCCAAATTTAACATTAAAGTTTTGTTATTTTTTAAATTTCTGATTCTTTTTTTTTTTTTTCTGGTAGGTTTATAAAATTTCCCCCAAATTTGCTTTCTTGGTGACATCAGGTCCTTTTGTTTACACGGCAATAGCTGTCATAAATGTGCTTGTGAACAGCAGTCTCCTTCGTGGTGAGGCCCCCATGATCCTCTCACTGCATCCTTCTTTCACTGTGCCAGACAACAGATTTCAAGTTCAGACAGGTGAGTACCTCCTGATACAAAGAGGGGGAAAGGCAGCTTCATATTGATTCACACTTCTTCACTTGTGATTGCGTATGCAAGATTGAGTCAAAACCCTGTGTTCTACTGTTGTGAATCTTAATTCTACATTTTTAGTGACAGACTTGACAGGTCCGTGGTTGAGAGATGATAAATTGTAAACTGCTAACCCCATAATTTCATGATTTTTTCAGGAATTTCTTTTTTAGTACATTGCGAAATAGATGTGCTCTTTTTCTTGCTTCAAAAGGCAAGAAGAGAAAAATATGCTGTGAAATATTTATTCATAAAATCATAGTGCAGCTACTTTGTAATGCCTGTGTCAAGTTTCAAATTAAGTTCATGTTAAATGCTACTTTTTTGTGTTGTCATAATGTAGGAGAATTGGTGAGCAGGAGGATTGATTGCTCATGTATGTGAGCAGTAGGATTGCTTATGTAGTATTTAGCTTTCCATGGCTGCTGTATTACAGCAGTTTATGTGAAGTTCATGACTACTAATAATCTAAAGCAAAATAGCACCCGTGTAACAGATTTTGAGAATCAATGGTGTCATTTAAAATCTTCCAAGTCCTATTTGCATGATAAAACTGCCTACCTGGTTGGTTGACTGTGTAATGAGGTAGTGACAGGGATTGAGCATACAGGCAGAGAGGTAATAAATGTCAATATAGTACTGTTATTTGGGTATGTTTCATTTGTTGGTTTTGCTTTTGTTAATAATTGTATTGCAAGACATGACTTCTTCAATTGTGCAGGTGTGATGTCTTTTTCCACTGCTTAACATGGTTATATAGATAGGCAGTTGACATATTTTCTGTTCTTGAACCTGGTATAGCATTGCTATTAGGGTCTGTAACCTAATATGGCTTTTTTCTTGGGTAAGACTATGTGGAAATCCACAGATGTGCATGTAATTAAGTCTGTGTGCCTGATCGCATTCCCCTATGCTCAGTGTTTCTCTCCTGTGCTCGCTCTTTCTCTCCTCTGAAAGACTTTAAAATTTATCTAAATTTAAAAGATGATGTGCTAATTTAGTGTTTTGAAAGTGTTAGGCTGATGCTAAAGTGCAGTAATGGACCCAAGATATGTTTTTTTAGATAAGCTAAATACTTGTATTTCAGACTACAAGCAAAAGATATTTGTTGCTTTTTTTCCTGAAGATTTTCATGGAGCTTTTGGGTACTAGGGATTTCAGTGAGGCCAATTTTGTGTTCAAGTCATGCGAAGTTAGCCACATGTATAAAGTGAAGGTCTTTTAGTATACAGGAGGAAACAGCAGGTATTTTGTCACTAGTATCTTTCAGTAATCTAATTACTGCTGCAACAGATATTAGTGAGTTGAGAATTTACTGCAGCAGCACAAAATGTATTTCTACTGTATTTTTACCCAGTGTTTCACTGAATAAGTCCAGAGCTCCGTGAAAAAAAATTGATAGCCCTTTGGATTCTGTTGCTTGTTTTGTTCTCTCTCGTGGAAATACTTATCTGCAGGAATAACATGTGCCCTTTGTCTTCAGTGCTTCAGTTTGTACCTAGAAACATGGATATTGGGTTCTGCAACTTTAGCCAGCGCATTGAGAAAGGGCTGACAATGGCATTCCTGGAGGTGAACAAACACCAGGAGTTCTACAACTTCACTGTGCAGGTGAGAAGATAAGCATGTTTTGTGTCTGTCCCTTTTTTCCTCACCTTTGGTTGTCCTGTGTTTCATCCAGACAGTAAAATGAGTTAGGTGTTCACTGACTGCAACTTGCACATATCACCCCGGTTTCAAGCTTTTTGAAAGATTGACACAAGAGGATGATTTATATGCAAAAGCATTATTGAATATGATAGGGTTTGTAGCTTTTCAAATAAAAACTGTTCCAACCCTTATCAAGATAATTCCCATCAGATATTACTATAAGAGAGTTTGGTGTAGTTAGAAAGTTTTTGTTGGAAGACAACTTTCAGGTCTTATTGCCATGCAGGGGATCCTGTGAAGGAATATAGGAGTTATATGCACTCTGCCATCACGTGACCAAACATACTGGTTGCTTCTGAGGTCTAGAAATACTTGCAGTATGTGATATCTCTGACAGCTGCTGCTGGAACTTCATACATGACAGGTATTGCATATGTGCTGGGTTTTAACACGGCAGAGGTTAAAACTCCCTGAAAAGTCAGTAATTCAGTTTGATGAGACCAACTCCCTCTTCTGAGTTCTTAAATTTAATCTAACTTTGTTGCCATACCAAAATCAGTAAAAATTATATCATGTTGTTTAACTGACACCATAATTGTCTATCTGTGGTACCCTGAGATAAAATCAGGAGGAAAAATGGCGTAAACTTTATAGTACATAAGGTACTGTGTAGTACATATAGAAAAGGGCTCAGAACTGTACAAATGAATGACACAATGTGACTGCATAGACTGAAGACAGAACATGCAGAACCATTTCTTGGACAATCAGCTTAGAAAACTTATTTTAAATACTTCCTTACTGTCTAGAGGAGGTTTATCTATATGAACGCAGCTGCTGTGTACATTGGTGCCAAAATAAGGCTTCTAACTAGTGGTGGGTTCTGGGTGTGCATGGTGCAGGAGGTTTTAACCAAGAGATCATCCATTTTCAGAATGTTTCTTTAACGTGATTCCTTCCTGTCTGTTCCATGCAGTTTGGCATTCATCTAAGACTTTTTTTACAACTAGATCTATTTTGCTGACTGTCTTGCTAGGTGTTTTTTTTCATCATTTTCTGGAAGGTAGCTTTCAGATCATTCTGGATTATGACTGACTTTAAAGGATAACTCTTAGAAGAGGAATTCACATGTAACTTTGCCTCTTCTGAGACTCAGCAGGCAGAACCAATCTGGAACAGATGTTCCTCTGTTTTGATGTGAATTGTCGCTTTTTCATATTAGGTGGGGAAAAAAACCTGTAAAGGAATGAATGAAAATGCCATTGACTTGATTTTGCTGACCCTGCTTCAATCCTGTCTTTTCAGATACTGAACATAACTCTGATCAGGCCTGGGGTAGCATTTCGGCAAGGCCCTGTGAGCATTGTTTTTGCCATCCGAGATAGATACGGTTTTCTAAATGGGTCCGAAGTCAGTGAGCAGCTGAGGAACTTGTCCGTGGTGGAGTTCAGCTTCTACCTGGGCTTTCCTGTGCAGCAAATTGCTGAACGTGAGTACTTGCTGTTAACCAGTGCTGCAAAATACTTCTTTCTAGCATCTTTCCTCTCTACAATTTTAAAGTAATTTTGAGCATAAGAGATAATACACGTTGGAGTATGTAACTTGTATCATGAATTCTGCAGAGCAAATCCGTGCCACTTTCTGCTCACATATTGGTGATACAGCAGCTTGTTGCTTTTGTCATCATAACTTTCCTTTTGTGATGGGCCAGTTGTGTTTAACCTTGGCTTCATTAGTCCCCTGGTCTTAGTTCAGATTAAAAAAAAAAAAAAAGAAAATCACTCACATTATTGCTGTGAAGTGGAATCCAAGATGTGTCTCTGTGAGTATGTCTACAGAGGCCTTTGCTGCTTCTCAGCAGGGTTTACTACCTTGGGCTTTCTGTAGCGCTTAACTGTGTCTCTGACTTTTAGAAGACCTGGGACACTGGCCACATAAACTTTTATTTGCCCCTACAGTCTACCTAAGTTAGCTGTTATTCAGCAGCAGTGCTTTTTTTGAGTAGTCTACTATGTTTTAAGGTATTATCTTTTAAGTATCTCTCACACTTTTCGTGTACAATTTGCATTGCAAATAATTTTTTTCAGACCGTCATCATCCTAAACTTGGATTAATAGGCACTACCTGCCTAGCAGAGCTTGCTTGACATGCAGCCTTGACAACTCAGGTTTGGTTAGATTTTTCAGATGACTCATGAATATAAGCAAGATCATGAGAGAATAGTACTTGCTTTTCCCTTCTGGTGGGTGTTACTGTTAACTCAGTCCATTAATTCCCTGCTTCTCCTATGTCACTTCGCTTTCCAGTGCAGATTTTTAATTTTTGGAGTTATTTCTGTGAACTGTAGAGGTGCATAACATCTAACACAGTGAGTTTTGCAATACAGTTAAACATCTAGTGGAAAATCAGGCCTGATGCTAGCTGATGTTCAGTATATGCAGCTGTGTATGTCAGTGAAGATACTATAAAGAGAGTGACTGCAACAGAAATTGCTTTACTTAACACCTTTCAATCTGTGTAAGATTGAAAGTAATTTAAAAGTACTAATTTTTTGAAGCTTTTTATTTTAATGTTTCAGTAATTTTGATCCCTTTTCTACCATACTCAATTTAAAAATGTATGAGGTTGTTGACTCATTTTCTTTAAGCATTTCTGCTCTCATCTGGTCTCACATAGAGTGTGTGCTTGTGCAGTGGTAGCTGTACTTAATGGAGCCTGTGCAGTAGTAGCTGTATTTAATGCAACCAGGACCAAAAGTCTTGAGAATCCCTGTCCATAAATGACTAGCATTTCTTTTGTTCTTGCGAGGCCACAGAACGTCTCAGGTTGTGGGGTTGTGGTCTTTTTTCTTCACTGAAATCAGATTAAATGTTGCTCTTGCCTTGATTGCTTGAAAGGCAGTTCTCTTTACTCTGTGTCATCTCTTTTAAACAGTTGACCTAGAATTTATTTAGTTTTTGGTCTCTTGGGTAATATTTTTGATTGTGGGGCTTTTTTTCTCCTGTGATATACTACATTTGGTCTTACAGTTTTCAGTTTTGTCCACATATTCTGAAATTATAATTTCTAGTGCATTTGCAGGTTGCCCCTTGCTGCAAATCCATCTTCTGGATTATGCAATGGAGCTACAGTGCAATTAAGTGATAACAATTTCTACCAAGGCCAGTGTATCCTGAAAGAGAAGGTGGTCTTAGAGGAAAAGTGTTCCTATTGAAAATGCATGTACACTGTTCTCCTTGGGGTTGGAACTAGATGACCTTTAAGGTCCTTTCCAACCCAAACAATTCTGTGTTTCTATTTTTTTCCTTTTTTGATGGTACTGAGGAAATTTGAAATTTCTTTAATGCTTTTAGCAGGAGCTCTGCCTGTGTTACCTGCATGTGTATAGTGCCTGGTGATGATTCCAGAGCAATGGTGGTGGAGTCCTGTGGTAGCTCACATGTCAATGAGAAAGCCAAGTAAAGTAGAAAGAGTGAGGAGGTCAGGATTTTTAGGAACAATGAGGTCTTCCCAAAGTTTGCAATGTAGAAAACGTGGATTTGGTGGATATGGCATCCTAAATAAGGGAATATCTTGTCAGTATTTGACTTGCTTGTTGTCAGAGGAGCTCATATTTGCTGTAGTCTGAGCCCACTGCAGGACAGCACATTTTGGTTTGAATTGCTCTAATTTGGTCTCAGTAGTGCCTTGATGTGTTTGTAACCACTGTTCTGGAATACCAGATATGGTACTGTTTGATAAGTTGGCAAAGTGGGAACACGGTTTGTCATACTATTAGACCTATGGGTCCATCTGTCAGTGAGCCCAGCATTAATGAATGTAGCTCAAACACTTTTGTCAGTGAGGCAACCACACCCAGTTATTTTTAGCTGTTCTGCCGTTGTTTGCACTGTTGCTGTGACTGTATTTTGAGCCTAAGGATTTTAGATCTTCAGTATTCAGAGCCAGAAATCCTGTCCAAAGGCTCAGCAGCACTGGGCAGATCCTTCTTGAGACATCTTATTCAACAGTCTGTTGAAGGTGACCAACAGCCAGATCCTCAAAGCTACTTTGGCAGGAAGATGCCTCAATGTTTTTGTTTCCTAGGCCCTGAAATCTCTGCATTCATGGTCTGCCTTGGTCCACCAAGCAGTTGTAGCAGTGAAGGTGTTCTGAAGGTCTTCCTTAGATAGACAGCTGCTTTGGTCTGTGCACATTAATATGCAGCCTTCTATTTTCAGTATGAGTTTTTCTGAGAATCACAGATATTCACATATAAACAATTTACGTATGTTATTGTTTCTGTGTAAATATGAAATGTTCCATGCCATACTGTTCTATGCCGTTTGTGCCTTAGTTATCAGGCATGCTAACAGTTAATACTCTTGGTGGTGACTTTTCTTTTTCCCCTTTAGGACTCTGTATATGATTTTATAGCCTGCATCTGAAGAAAAAGAAAATATTTGTAGGTGAGCTGAGCTGTCAGGGCTCAACTCCCAGCTTTGGGGGTTGAAGTTGATTCATACTGAGGAAAAGCTGCTTGTGCAGCTCCACACTGTTAAGTGCAGTGAGATCTTCACATCAATATCCTGAATATGAACCTTGTTGGAAGAAATCTATTTACTCCCTGCCACTTGTTGTTTTGCATTGCCTTTCACACACAGTCCTCTCACTGTTTTTATTCATGTAAATATAACTGATTATACTTTTAACTGTGTGGGTTGTCCCAGTGCAGTACATCATTAGCACCAGGAACTTTTTGTCTGCTTTTTTCCCCACTCAGAGTCAGGATCAGGAGTGAAAGTTGCTAGTTTGACAGAATTGGACTGTTCTGTGCAGGAATAGGGCTGTTGAAATGACCAAACCTGGAAATTTCCAGACTTTCTTCTTTCCTCACAAGACTTCTAGGTGACTTCAACAACATACTTATATTCAGATGTCAGGTTTACACCTTCCAGCATGCTTATTTTATGTTGTCCACCTTATATTTCACGTTTCAGATTGTAAGTTGGTTAGATGGTCATGACCTACGTGTCAGCAGAAAGAAAACCAAGTTTAATCACAGGTTTTGGGTGCTAGTTCATTAAAAATAATAGGAAATAACATATTTATTATCCTTTTATGGCTGGAAAATGTCTTGAAGGACAGGCAGAGGCTAGCTGTGGAGTTGATGAGCAGCATTTGCCTTCATGAACTTCCCCTGAATAAATCTCTTTGTTTTTATTATGACTTTAAATAGAGAGAGTTGCCTTGGGACTTGCTATTTTTTCAGTGCTAAGTAGCACTTTGATGCATGTCATCTATTTTGGCTGTCATAGAGATATTGCAAGGCCAATAGGATAATATGAAATTGTATGATACAGTCCAAAGACTGCAGAAATATTTGGCAGTTTTTTTCTGGGTGGATTTTGGATCAGGCTTCTAACAGACACAGTGTGTTACTATTGCTCACACCCCCGGTATTTGCATGGAATCTTATTATTCAGTTAATACCTTCTTTTCCCAAATACTGCATTCCCTCCATGCTTTTTATTACCATTCCTCCATTTATGAGAAATAAGAACAATCAACATAATACATGTTCTATCCTGCATGGTCCCACACATTTCTGTAGGAGAGAGTCAGAGATCCTTGGAGCATCTGGCAAAGGCCACACTGCCTGAGTGATGTGCTTCAGCCTGCTGTCAGTGGGTCTCTGGGTGACTGGGTGACCCTTTGCCTTTTCAGTCAGCGTTGAATCGATGCTGTTACACGGTATGGTGCTTCAGGGCTGCCTGTTAGAATCTCCTAATGATGCTAGCATCTACTTCATTAATGCATCTATAGTCATTAGCAGACCAGCTGCAATCTAACTAATAATTGCATTTTGTCTATCCAGCTTCCCCCTCAGAATAACAATCAGTTTGTGCTGTTTAAATTGTTAGTTCCAGGGGACATTAGAAATCTTGCAAATATGATCTTGCTGCAGTGCTGAGACTCCAGATGAGCTCATAATCTGACCACATGTGTGTTAGTGGGACACATGAGTGACCTGTGGAATAAGAGTTGGAACCTGGATTTGCTTCTGAGCACTTCTCAGTTGTAAAAGTGTCCATTATTTCATGCATTCTTCTTCGGGTTTTAGAACTCAGCCTTAGTTGCTGATGATCACAGCACATCTTCCTTTTCAATGTCAAGATTTTCTGCTCAAGTTGGTTTATTTTTAAATTGCATTAATTCTGTGAAAAGTTTAAGTGAATAGTCACCCAGCAATTTGCATGAATTAAATCATTTTCAAGTACTAATTAGAAAAAGTGTGAAGAGCACATTAAGTGTTGAAGCAAAACATGATTTTGGTTTAAAAGAAGAAAAAGCTCGCAATTGCAAGCAGTTCAAAGCATTATGGTCACTGTAAGGTTTTTGATTTCCTTATCATGCTCTTTCCATGCTTTGGAAAACAACAGATTCAGTTTAGTTTATGCTTTTTTGTTGAGGTTGTATATCTAAATTGAAGTAAACAATTCTGTGACCAGAATAAATAGAATTCCAATCTAAAAGCTACAATCAGAAGAATCAAGTAGCAGGATGCCAAAAATAAACGTGTGTGTTTAAATGGACTGTGAGTTACTTTTTGTGTGTCTGAGAGTTTTGGAAATTTAATGCATCCTTGTCACTTGTATAGAGGGCCAGTGTTTCCCGTTCAGAAAAAATGGACTATGTTCTGATACCCTTCTGAATACTAAGTCACAAAGTGCCCCTCAGGTGGTCCTCTTGAAACCAGCGGTGCTATTATTGAAGTGAAGATGGAATAACCAAATTTTTATTCCCAATAGGAATATTTATAAATCTCTGAAAATAAAAGGTAAATGTAACTAGTGATTCTTTGACTTTGGCCTTAGCAAAAAAAATCCTAAGTTTTTTAAGGGACAAAAGAATCAGCTTTTAGGTACACTGATAGAGGACAGCTTCTCTATAAATTACTGCATCATTAAATTAGAAAAATTGTCATTTTCTGCTTCTCTGAAACATGTGATAGTGGCAAACTATTCTACAACTGAAGACGTCTTTACTCTAAATTGATCCAGCATGGGCCAGGTCATTTAATTGTTGTGTGCTGCATTCTTTCTATCCATGAAATGGTTTAAAAGTTAACCTTTGTATAATGCTTAGCAAACTGCATCTGGATTAAATATTTTGAGAAAGTTAAGACCGTTCCTTTTCCACATTGCCATAGTGAAGCTTAAAACTTCCCTTGAGGAAACTGTTGGCCCAGCCCCCATCTTCACTTCTTTCCCAACATGTCTTTACTGCTCTCCAGTGGAAACCTTGGGAAAAATCTTATCCATACTGAAGTCAGTAGAAATAGATATTTTTACTTCACTGGAGCAAGGATTTTACTCTGGAGCAGTGGTTTTTTGGAAAAATTTAGAAATTAAGCTTGAACCCACCAAGCCAAACACAAAAGCCCATGAGGTTGGTCTGTAGCAATGTTTCTACCTCCCCTTATTTGTGTTTGGGCTTTTTTTCATATTTTTTTTTTGTTTTGTTTTTTAAATCAAGGTGGTGAGGTTTTTTTAAATGCTTCCCCCTGCACAAGTCTGGAACACAAATCATATATATTTAGTTCCCTGCTTTACATTTAGTGCTTCCATGTAGTTTCTGCCTCAGAGAAGGTCTTATTTTCGTCCTGAGACACTCATGAGTTGCCTCATTGCCCTTTGAGCAAAAGTCTGATCCTGCAGCTAGCTCAGTAAGAGTCAGAATTCAGACAGTGGGCTTTTAAATTTCTAGGAGCAATGACCTCAGTGCAGCAGCTTGAAATCTTTCCCATAATAAATCTGACTGTTTCAGTTAGCTTCTTTTTGTTAGAGACAAACTGGGGAGTGTACGTTCGGAGCACTTTCCTTACCGTTGTGTCTGCATTGCCTCAGGAGCAGTAATGCATCTGTGTAAATAAGATGCTTGCTGACAGTATAAATTATGAAGTGGCTTCTTTTTTTGTGTCTGTTGTGTTGTTGAGAATACTGTTCTTATGGATGTTTTTCCTCCATTCTGTTTTTTCCTCAGCCTTTCATTATCCAAAGCTTAATGTGTCTCAGTTGATGAAATCTTCCTGGGTGAGAACAGGTATGTACAGTCTCTGAGTAAGTAAGACTGCAATTATGTTTATTAGTGGGATAACTAGCCTACATAAATATTGATAGCTTGGGGTGCTGCAATTTTATGAGGTAATAAATGTCTGAGCTGAAGAAATTCTAAAACCAAAGGCCTAGTGACCTGGAATATCTGGGAAATGTAATTCCCTGGTCTAGAATTAACTACTGCAAATCCTTGATAATGCATGCAAAGCAGTTTTTGTCTATAAGGCAGTTCATTCTTCATGGAACAACTCAGACTGTCAGGCATAAAGTGTCTGCTCTGCATGCTGCCAATATGTCACATTGATTTTTAGGTTTTTATTTTGTTTTAAGTGAAAATTAAAATTTTACTTGCATGGCATTTTCTACCAAAATATGCCAGGAATAAAACAGAGCGAAACAGTACATGAAAGAGTTTCATCACATTTCATTGATCTCTTCTGATTCATCCACAGAAGGTCCCTCCCACCAAAGTCTTCTGAATGTTTTATTCTGTCATTCACAGATGTGGTTGAGCTGTCACCTTTAGATGCTCAAAGGCTGTTGAGGTTGTCTGCATGCTGTAGGTCCTACCTGCTGCTTTTAAGCCTAAATGGTGACCAGCCTGTGCCTGTCAAACTGGCTCTTAGAGTGCAGGTGTCCCACTGTATACACCTTTGTCTTACTACAGCTTTATCACCTGTAGTTCACCTGTTGCATAAACTTACCTTTTTTTCAGGCATCTCTGTCTCCTCTCACCAGTGATCACTTTTTAAGCAGGAAATGAAGTTGTAGCTTGATTTCTGAAGTCCACACAATTTGTTTTACAGAAGAAAGATTTAGAATTTCAGATAATGCTCACTAACAGGAGAGAAGCTCATGTGTGTGTCTAATATCCAATGTCCCTTCCTTAGGGATTTATGTTGGCTTTTTTTCCAACACTCCCTCCCACTTCTCAGCCTTATGTTTGTCCCTTGCTGCTGGAAGTTCCCTTAGATCTTACAGTAAGAAAAGGGTTCTTCCAGCTCAGAAATCATGTCCCCTTGGATTTTTATAAACTACCTGACTGTAAGATTTTGAAAGCTAATTGCAGCAACTTTTCATTTTGCTGTAGAGGAATTTTTTGCAATCCCAGTTCTTGAAGGCAGTCTGGGAAGAGCTAGAAGATTTTGACTGGATCAGTCCTTTCAGTCAGTGTATTGTATTGTAAGGATAATGAATCATGACACAGGGAAATGATAGAATTTTTGCATGTAAAGGTTTCTAATATCAAGTTACTCAGATATATGTGCATGTTTCCCAATAGTCATAAAACACTGGGATATGCAGTGTTCTCTGTAATTCTCCCTCTCACTCGTAGAATACAATTCATGCTATTGAGCATAATTTGTTGATACTGAAATCCAATACATAGGCAAGAACAGTTTTCAGCTTGGTGTATATAATAGCCTTAGGTCACTGTCTAAATATTTTGCAATTTAATTCTGAGATACTTAGTCTGTGATTGAATTTAGAAGACAGGTGCTGTTGATCTCTGTGAGAAATCAAGAAAATGTTTCCTTTTTCTGACATATGCAGTGAAAAGCTTTACATTGAAAAACTGCTTCTAATATTTTTGTTTTAAAAACTAAAAAAATTTAAATTACATTTAATTGATTTGATCTAATTGGGTGGCTTTTTATTAAGCACCACACTTGAAAAAATAAATGTGGGAACACTTAGTGAAAAAGGGGCTTCTAAAAAATATAAATCGTTTTACTGAAGAGGCACAGGAATTAAAACTGAATTTGTTACTTCAGTCAGCAGTGAGTGGGTTTACTATCCTATAGGGTTTCTCAGTTAGGTCATTTGAATGACTGTGGCTTCATTCACTCCACATTTCTTTAACTGGATGCCATCTTGCCAGTAAACATCCACCCTTTTTTTCATGTTTCCTTGGGAATTCCTCTCAGCACTAGCTGCCCCAGTGACCCAGGATACCTGGGTTGGAAAGTGAAGTGGGCAGGGCTACTAATCATATTTTTGTGCTGTGATTGGCATGCTTGTTTATCTTGATCTTATCTAGGGAAGTTGCACTTGAATGCACAGCTTCCTTCATATGCTGCTGTTATACTTTTTCTCTGTGATTCTGCCTTGCCCTCACCGTCTTCAACTCTTTGACTGAACACAACACTTTGACTGAAATGTAGACTAAATTTTCTCTTCTGTTAGTTTTTTAACAATTCACTGAGTGCTCATAATTTTATGTATTTTCAAAATTGAAACTGTTTCTTCAATATTCTGCGTCTGTCTAGCCTAGTTAAGATTCCAAAAAAGTCCTTTGCCAAATTTTCTTTTTTTTTAAACTTCTTTTAACTTTTTCCCACCCAATGCCTTCCTTTCCAACATGTAACCTCCAGCTGAACAGGACAGTATTCCCATATGAATACAGCTGCTCTTGAATTGTCCATGAGCTGTCACAGGGCAACTCAAAGCCTGCAACTGAAGTTGCAGAAAAGACACTGAAAAGTTTTGCTAATTAATTTGTTTCTGTGCAATGTAGTTCTCCTGGGCGTCGTCGACCAGCGAATTCAGGAGGAAGTGTTTCGGGCTGAGATGGAGCGGAAACTTGCTCACCTGCTGAACGAGGCTTTGATCAGAGGGCGGATATGGAGGCGAGCCAGCTTTGCAGGAAGCAACATTGTGCAGGTATTAAGAGCTCAAAATCAGAGGAAGAAATATAAAGGGTAATAAATTACTGAATAAGCTAATATTGTCCAGGTTTTGAGTTGAGAAATGTAAGTCAAAAGCACGTATCACGTTTAGCTAGTTGATGATGCTTCTGTCTTGCACCTAAAATATAGTTCTTATGAATACCTTGTTGTCTTTTAAGATAAATATAACAAATGTAAATAACTGATTATTGGAAGCATCTACTAAAAATTTCTGATGACTTCTTAAAAACAACGTTGAAAATTATTTTACCAAAATCCTATTTTAAAAAGTTTCTATCTACTCTGACTTACACAAGGTGCCTAGCGAAAGGAGATGAGATGGTCATCTGAAAGAAAGTACTCTGCTGGAACAGCTACTTCACAGCTCTCTGTGGTATTCTGGTAGTGGTGTAGAAATACGAAATAGAATCGTGTGCAGCTTGATGCAGCAATAGAGTAGTATATTCTGCCCCCTAACTTCTTATTTGTCACAGGACTCCTGATCACAGGGCTGGCTTTCAGGTAAAAACAATTAATCATGTCAAATTTTGCACACATGGTGACTTCTGCTAGCTGGATTCCAGTGCTGCTTTAGGGTTTTGTCACAGGTGGAGTTATTCACATAAAGTCCGAGAAGACTTGGGTATTTTATTTTCAGTTTTAAATTCTGGCACGTGTTCTTTCTAGTCAGTTCTACAAACTGAAAGCCAAAGTACTTTTTAATGGCTCATCTTCTTAAAAATTACCTTTTCCAGCTAATTCATTGACAGTTGGTTTACCTTGCAGATGCCCTTCTAGTCGTTCAGACCTATTATCTTTATTTAATTTAATTCTACAGTTTTTGCTACCACTTAAATCTCCATATGTTGGGATATTCTTACTTTTGTTTTTCTGTCTCAGAAACATCTGTTTCTGTAATAGAGACTTTATTTTATTTTTCTTCTGTATGGCTTTGAATTGCTGTAAATAGATGTCTGCTGCAGGTCTGCTATTCCCAGCACCTCTTACTGCACTTCGTTCTTTATGCCTTAGTCCTCCCTTTGCATATAAATTAAACAAATATTCCTTATGTTGCTAGGAAAGATAACCACAGCCTATAAAATGTGTATATTTAGATTACGTTTCATGATTTTAGATAATAAAGCTCAGGTAATTTATTTCTGCATGCACAAAACTACGGGCATATCTTTTTTAGCTGAAGAATAGTATTTTGGAAAGTGAAAAGACAGCATTTTCTTTTTGCCTTTGTATTACTTGCTGGGACATAAAATGAGGCCTGCAGCTCATGTTCCAGTAAGCAGTGTTGCTCATTTATGCCACTTAATTAGCGCAAAGAGTCTGCCAACTGCTGCCTTTGGGCAGAGGAAGATTGTCTTCGTTACAATCAGCACATCTTGCCATCCCACGTAACACAGGGCTTCTCCAGGTGCTCACAGCCCACACTTTTAAACAGGGTTAGAACTGTAATAAAGGAGATGTGGAAGAATGATGGCTAAAGAGATACCTTGCTGCAAGGTGTCTGAGGTTGGTGTCCTGCTTTCCTGTAGGAGAACAGCAGGTACTGTCAGGTACTGTAGCATCCTGGGAGCTTGCTTTGGCCGGATGTGTGGCAGGTGAGGCAGCCTTGGAGGTTGTTGTGTGCAACTGGACTGAAGTACCTGGTAGTGGGCTCCTGGGTAAAGGACAGTTTCTTTCAAGGATGTTTCTCTGTCACTTGAGGATCTGGTCCGTAGTCATTTGCCATAAACCTTTTACTGCTGCTAATTCTGTTCCTCATAGCCAAGTTTATAAGTTCTGTTTGAAGTGTCTTGTGTTTTTGTATCTGTTTGTGTCTTCCAGGAGAGCTAGTAATGTATTTTGTGCTTTATATTCAGATTTTCCCACGTATATTTCTTGCACACCATACAGTGACTGCTATGGTAGTAGAGCACAAGGAAGTGAAAATAAGAACAGAAGCTGCCAGCAACACCAAAGTGTTGAATAGTTTTATTAACAGGATGTGCATATATCCATTAAAGACTAGACTTATATTTTGCTTGTGTTGTGACCCTACAGACCAGAGTTTTTCCTGGGGTGATAGATATTTATAGTGTACTGAAATGTGACATTTCTGAGCTCTGTGGAAAATCAGGACTGCAGGTCAGGAGGTGAAGCAATTACTTGTGAATGTTACTGCAGGCATATTAGTTTCCTTTCACAGACTAAGGAAATAGAAGTGATACGTTGTGAGGTTTAGATTTCATTTCTAAAGGCATGGGTTAGTATCTAAGAACGTGAAAAAATTATGCTTTAAGTCTAGACACTCTGAATAAGATCTTTGGAGGGTGCCCAGATATCATCCTTTCCCCTCCTGTTTGCCTATCTGTGCTATTAATAGGTGGCATTCCATGATAAAAAGAGAAAAAAGCCTATAACCATTATGTACAAAAAAACCTGAAGCCTCACACCTGATTGTTATATATGAGATAGTTCCATTGATTTTTGTATGATGTGTATTAATATTTCACTTAGTAAGTCATACATATTTTCAGTGTGCATTTGCTGTTGCTGCAAATTTGAAGGCACATGCTTAATGTGATTTGCATTGCCTCTGCAGAGATTAAGACCTGTGCTATGTTTTGTCAATAGCTTACTGTAATAACTCGATTCTCATTACTTTTTTTTAGGAATTAAATTACTTAATTGTAGTTTAAAAATACACTAGGAGCTAATAAAAAAAAATTAAATAATTTTCCTTCATTTCAATGTGCTTGATTTTTCGAACCTAGTAGAAGTGAAAAGATGATCCCAGTAAATGACAAAAAGAGCAATGTTCTGATTTAAAGAACATGTTAAGTAGCATGTTAGTTGCAATGTGTAAAGTAGCAGCTATGAGGGGACGTAATGACTGAATTGAGCTTTTCATTAAGGCAAATTTCATTCTGTTGTTTTTCTACTGACAGCTTATGTGTCTCTCCCAAGTGTGTAATCTGAGGAAAGCCCCAGTCTTGCTGTGAGTTTTTAGGTTCATAAATAAAGCTTTTGGGAACTGCTGCTGCTTCACCTTTTCCTCAGAGGCTTTTCACCCCTCTAGTCGCCACCCTGGGCAGCAACCAGCCCCTCTCTTGGGTTGCCCACAGCCTGTTCCTACTTCTGTGTGCTGTTCAGACCCCAATACAGCTCGATTTAATTGCCCAGACACTAAAATCCTATTTTTAGTAAGACAGCAGAATCTGCTTTGATGATTTTTTTCCCCAAGGGGATGAATGTAGCGAAAAGAGGAAAATAACCCTCACACATGCATTTTGGAGGTTGTGTGTGCATGTTTGCTTGTGTCTAAGTGGTGCTCATGCCTTTGAAACCTTGAAACAGTTCATCCAGGGGTTCCTTGCTCCTTGTGGGTTGCTGACCAGGACATCCCACTGACTGACTGACCCCTGTGAACACCTTGGGAGCTTCCCTACCCGTTGGATTTCCCTGCTTTACATTACAAACTAGATTTGGTTACCAAGGCAACTCTGTTCACTAACCTATGATATTCACGAAAACACTTTTTAAATTAAATTTGCTGACACCTGAACACAGTTAAGCCTTTCCTCTATGGAGGTTAAATGCACATCTAGTATCAACAAAGGTGGTATCATTTATGTGCACAGAAATTGAATTAGTATTTTCTTTTTTTCTTTTTTTTTCCCCCACTTTCTGCCTCCCATGTATTGAAATTCTTCTGTCCTCCCTCCCTTTGTCATCCCTCACTGCCAGAGCATAAATTTAAAACGTTTAAATGCTTCCTTACACATGGGCTGCTTTGCTGGATGCCTGGAAAATAATATTTCTGCTTGCATTCTTAGCACTCTCAAGAGTAGAGACAAAACCAGTCTGAAGCTGTGCAAAAAGTGTAATTTGGAACTATATGCCACAAAACTTAGTATACAGAAACTGTGTCAAATATAGGCACAGTGGCTATGTACCTTAGTTCTGTGAGCATACTTAAAACAGTTCAGATCCAGTATGCTATTTTCTGTGTTGCAGCTAACATAGAGGTTAGTTAAAACAATCAATAAAAAAAATCTAGTGAATCAGCGTGACAGAGATGAAAACTGAGGTACCCGTAAAACTTTAAATGGTGAGCTTAGTTCATGAATACTAACCTGTACCTCCACTGAGTTTCTTATAGCCATGTTCTCTATACTGTGCTGAAATACCTCCAGCTACTTCTTCCTGTCTCTGTTCTGGCTGGTCTTACCCATCTCTGTTCCTCAGCATGGGGAGCCATATGTTGTTGTTTTTAATTTTGTGTTAAAAATTGTATAGTTTCAGTTGTGGCAACTTGCACTGGAAGCTTGTCCTTTTTATCCTCTGCCCTTTCTAAAGGCAACTGTGGAGAAGTTTCTTGTTAACCCATTCAGTCAGATTCTGATTGTTACCCAGTGTGTATAATACACGTAATCATAGTGCTTCTTGTATGCTTCACAGGCACCATAAAATACATGACAATTCAGTTTAAGAATCTTCTAAATTTCTCTGATTCTCTAGCTTTGCTATGCACAGAGTGGTTTCATAAAATTAAAATGAAGAACACGAT
The DNA here is from genome assembly GCF_009829145.1 of Chiroxiphia lanceolata. Taxonomy (NCBI): domain Eukaryota; kingdom Metazoa; phylum Chordata; class Aves; order Passeriformes; family Pipridae; genus Chiroxiphia; species Chiroxiphia lanceolata. Next base: position 57,397,708 of record NC_045641.1, read on the forward strand.
TTTTCCCATGTGGCCTTTCAACTCCCTCACCCTCTGTGTGAGCTAAGTGCTGTTCAGAAAGGTTTCATCTGTGCTGAAAGCAAATACCAGTCCATACACCCTGCTGCTCTGTGCACTGAGGCTGGGCTGTGGCAACCCACTGAAGCAAAAATAATACGAAGCTGTGGACATTTGTTAAAGAATTATATATTTAGGGTCCATGAAACCAGATTCAGCCTTACAGCTGCTGAATATGTGTTGAAACCTTATTTATCGATATTGTTTTGCTACCTTAAATTGAGGATTGGTTGCCTCTTAGCTGGTACAATAGTGAATAGTATTCAGGATGAGCAGCAGTGTTGGTTAATGGGTCCTGTTAACAGGTCTTGCTCTTTTTCAGATTTGCACATTTTTCTGCTCTATTTGTACATATTCTGTTTCTTACATCAGGTGTGACAGACACTGAACAATATTCTTTGCTTTCAGTTGCTTTGTCCTAGAAGACTTTTATGACAATTGTGCTTTCTTTTTTTCCTTTTTGTTTTTTTTTGTTTTCACTGCCATTTTTATACATGTATAACTTGGTGTTACCATCCTGAAAAATGCTTTTTTAGGACACGTTGAGGTGATGTCCCCAAAGACCAGAATATCATCCCTGTCGAGCTAGAACATTGCACTTCTTTCCTTCAACGTGATTGCTTAGTTGGAAACTAGGAAAGAAAACAATACAAAGCTATGCTTTTGTAAGCCTCAGACATCCAAACATTTTTGTGTTTACTTTACTTTAAGCCTATGGGCAGTGTTTGAGATTAGAATTTATTAAATATGTACTTCATAGCAAAAAGGTAATTCTTAAAGAACCAAAATACATTGCTCTATTTGTGCCAATTACTTCTAGAGTTCTTAAAACTCTGTTTTAAATGATAGAATACCTCCCGCTATTTGTTTGGCCTGATTCTTGTTTGAGCTCACCATTACGTGTAAATGATTAAAATGAGGAGAGTTGTCATATATAAAGATTTAATTTTACAGGAATTCAAAGTTATGTGATTCTCATATGCAATGTAGATGTTTGGTGGTTAGAGAGTATCTACAGGGCTTCCTCATAGCATGCATTCTTTTGATTATTAATGTCTTTAGAACTAGGTAGGAAGAATTGCTTCCCACAGCGTCAAATACATTCCTTCCTGAAGAAAGGTGGATGCCAGGGGGAGCGTTTGGAGGATGAAGGTGACTGTGCAAGTGCTTTTGTTGAGGCAGAGCAAACAGTTTTATTTGATGCTAACACAGTATTCGCTTGTGTGGCTGCTTAATGTTTGGAAAAACTTGAACAAAGAGGTGTGTGTTATGAATAACAAATCAAAGTCAAAGTAGGTATTTAGAGAAGGGGAAAAGTGCAGTCACACTATTCTCTTCAGTAGTTCTTACTAAGTGACAATTGCTAAAGGCAGTAGAGGCTTCCAGGGTGGCACAGTGTTGGCATCTTTAGAGTGAAAACAGTTCTCTTGCTTATCAGATCTGTATGTTGTTATGAAACAAATGGTGGGGGAGAAAATTGAAATTTCATATTTGCCATAAAAATGTGTTACACAAGGGATTGCTTCCCTGGAAATTTTCCTTTCAGTTACAAAATAGGTATTTCTGTAAATTTCCCAGGATTCTAGAGCACTTGAGTAGTACCTGTGTAATTAGACACTTATATATTATTCCAGCAATGTTGTCTTCGTCTGGGTAACTTACACTCAGAACCTTTTGTATAAGTACTAGGTGAAAGTATCCTGAATTTTAGTTTGGAAGCAAATTATTATTGCTGAATGTTAGCTCTGTTTGTTCAGTGTTGACTTGAGCTCTTCTCAGTTGGGAGAAATAGCCAGTGTGTATGTTACCTTTGCTGTATACAGTGTTTTGGAGCACTACACACAACACATCTTCCCATCAGACTTCTCTGGATATTAACAATTTCCAAACTGTACTAGTTCATAGCAGTTACATGGTTAGTATAATACCATATTATTTGGTGTCACAGATAAAGGGTTTTTCTTTAACAACGATTGTATTTCTACATGATAAAAACAAGGTGAAATCTTTTTTATGCAGTAGGGTTTGCACACTGTGACAGGACAAATACTTTGAAGAGCTTTGCCAAGATGTTTGAGATAAGTGTCTCTAAGGTGCAGACCCTGTGAAGGAAGAGGGGAGAGAGAGTATGAACTGAAAGACCATGGGAGTGCCAAATAAATACAACTTAAAGTGTAAAAGCTTTCCAATTTCTTTTCAGATTGTGAATGTGTCACGATTAGTTGGTGTTGATAACCCTGTGGAGCTGATATATTTTGTGGAAGACCAAGATGGAGAGAGACTGAGCGCTCTGAAGTGCTCAGACCTGATGAACAGAGTTGATATCCAGCGGGCTGCAATCATCCTTGGATACCGCATCGATGGCACCGTTGCACAGCGTAAGCCCTGTCAAAACCACACTGATGCCAGCAAAGACAAACAGGAAGGGTGACATTAGCTTTGTGGGTTATGGCACTGCACGGTGCCCACTGTTGCAGTGTTTTGTTCTTGGAATGCTGCAGCTTTGACACTCCTGAGGAAATAAATTTTAGCAGCCGTGCAGCGAGCTATGAGGTGTCGCTTTGCTTCTTGAAGACTCTGCTGAGCTTGGGGTTGCAACAGGGTCCTTAAGTCAAGCCTCACTGTGTTCACTTAAGTGCTTGAGCTAGAAAAGTGCTGTGCTAACTAAATACCTTCTTGCCATTTTCATCTCTTCCTGCTAGTCCAATATTTCTTTACAGTTTATCTTGCCCAAGAGCTTGCATAAACCTCAGCGTTGTGGGATGGGAGGGCATCTGTGTGAGATAGGTGTTTCCTTTAGCTGAGTAATAGCAGTGAAGTTTAGCACAAGTTGCTGGGGTTTTTTTGTCTGAATTACTTTTTCTGTGAGTGAAAAATGTACACTAATGCTGGTTGGGGCATTTATTTCCTGCATTGAATATGACTGACTTTATTTGTTTACCCATAAGTAATATATAAGTAATGTGATCTTTTAATGAATATAACGTAGAAGTAATGTGATCTTTAACTAGATACACATCAGAATAAATATTACAGGTCATATAAAGTTACAAAATGACTTTATTCGGGAGGCTTCAGTAAGTAGTGAGACAGAAGACTACTCAAAATTCCGCATTACAATTAGGAAAGAACACTTGAAGGTATTTTAAAACAGGAACAGACAAGTATGATCTGCAAAATACCTCATTGGTATGAATGCTTAATTACCTTTTCCGTGCAATATGGAGGCATGAGTTACATTGTACCACAGGGTATTTTGCCAACAAAACAAGCATGTGTCTGATTTTTAAAATTCTCTGCGGAAAGAAAAGAAAGAAAATAGTAATAATTGCACCATCTGGATGTGTTTCTAAATTTTGTCCCTCATTAAAACAGTTGTGTACAGATTAGGTCAGTAGCTCATATACATCCGCTTAGTATCCATTAATGGACTATAATACTGGTTAGACAGAAATGCAAAAAGTTGCAAGAATAAATTCTCTTTACAAAAATGATATGTTGAACAAACTTCATGAAGTATTTATAGCTTATTGTGCGTGTTGAAGCTTGTTATCTTTGACACGTCATTAGAAAGTTCTTCTAAGAGTCATAGAATCATAGAAGTCTTTAAATGCTTCTTATTGGAAGAAACTAGACAAAAAAGGTTATTTTTATAACAGAAAACATAATGTCATAAATGAGCTGTCAGATGTATAAAATATAAGAATTATATGTTCCTTTAAGCTCTAGGTTCATTGTTAGAATGGCTTTTAATAAAATAGTATATACAAATGAATGCATATAAATACTCTTTTTAACTTGAAAACATCATTTTTGCAAGTGCAGCAGTTTGACTAGAAATGTTTTACTGCTCTGGTTTTTAGTCCCACATCTAACCACTATGCAAAATAGAGCAAATGAAAGTTTTGTCAGTTCTTCCAGTTTACTTTTTACGGGCATGATTTGTTTGATTACACTTTCCAGTAGTTTTGTTTTCTGTTTGGGGTTAAAGGATCTCACACACTGACAATGAAACAGGGAAAAGAAAAAAAGTAATGAAAAATGCAGAACTATGCATGTTGGGGAGGAAGGTCTCACTGATTTCAAATTGATTGTGATTATTGATGGGGAAGGTAACAAAATGTGTAATTAAAGAGAAGAGGCAGCTGATAATACTGCTTAAAGCAGGAAACAGGCAAAAATGTTGCAAAGTCCATCTTACCTTTGTCAGTGGTAGAGTCTTTTTTTTTAGACCCATTTCACTGTGTCAGCTCAGCTTTGGGTTACAGAATAATGTGGCAGAAGTGCGTTTTCATTAGTATTTTAAGCACAGGTCTTCCTAAGGTAGGCCAGGACAATTGATCCACCTGCCCCACGCTTCCTGAGCATGACATACCTTAACTTATAAGTGGTGTGACATTTCCTGTGATGTGCAGCTGGTTTCTGATAAGTTCTTTAACTAGCATTTATAAGAACATAAAAATACATAACCTTGAAGCGTCCTCAGTTTAAAATATAACCACATAATACTGCTTGTCTTCCTTTTAACTTCACAGCTGTGGAGAAGTTGAAGGAGTCTGCTTCAGAGTCACAGAACAGCAACCTGTGGATTATCGTTGGTGTGGCAGTCCCAGTTGCTGTGGTGCTCCTGATCGTTATTATTTTATACTGGAAACTTTGCCGAACGGACAAGCTGGAGTTTCAGCCAGACGCAATGAGCAACATTCAGCAACGACAGAAGGTAAAAGGGGAAGTCGTGCTGAGAGGAGCTTGGGTATTCTGAGCAGAAATGAGTGTGAGACTCTAGGGAACACCTAGCATCCTTAAACAGCGTGTCTAAACACAGTTTCAGAGCATTCCAGTTTAGAGGTTAAAAAAAAAAAAAGGAAGAAGTCCAATGATAGCTGAAGTCAAGAATCCCATAGTGTTTTATTTATTCTCCTGAGTATATGATACTGCATTAGATAGATACATCCTTCTGAAATGTGGGCACTGAGGCTGAAAGGAACCTTTCTTTATCACTTCATTTCAAGGCTATGGCTAGGACTGAATAAGAGGAAATGTACTGAGTCTTGAATTGCTGACCTTGTTTTCCACAGAGGGCTGAATTTTTCTGTGGAGAACTTCTGCTAACCGAATTTGACAGCTGAAATGCAGTATCTGTTATACCTCATGCTGTAACTAGAATTTGCTAGAACCTATCCTGACTGCTCCATGTTCTGCTCTTGTTGCCATTGTGAGAGCCTGTTGCAGGACTAGAACATGAATTAGTGGATCTGCACGTGACTGCATGTGTGAGCGTGTTGGACAGAGGGTTGGAGGACAGGGTTAGGATGGTGAGAAATTCAGTAGTCGGTCTTTTTCTTGCCCAAGACTGTAAATTAAAAAATTGTGATCCGGGATGTATTCAGTAAAAAGAGTGGAAAAGTTCCTGAAAGGTTACTTTCTTTTTATAACCAAAGAGAACTAGTCTGCGTGTCATAAGTGCTTATTAGTGACTATACCTTCAGAGGCATTATTAAAGGCAAAATAATCTGCCTGTGCTAATCCTGTCGTACTGCAGTCATGTTCTTGTACTGTCACCTCATGTTCAGTCATACAGTTTTCTCCATAACAAGCCTTGTCTGTACACCATGCTTTCTTTCAAGATAATTAATGATGTGAAAGATGAGAGAAGCAGAAAGCAGTTGCACTTCTAAAGCAGTCAGAACAAATCAATAGTAACTTCCACTTGTCTTGCGACTGCAGATTGTGTGTCAGAATAGAGGTTGGCAACAAGTGGTACCCTTTGATGAACTTCACCCCCTGGTACCTTGTTTCACCTGTGGTAATATGTAACACAGATTTTTGATTGAAGAAGTTCCCCATGGTAGTTTTGGCTAATTTGAGAAGGGTCATCCAAAAGAGGCAGGAGAGGATCATTACCCTTGGTACACTTTCATCATGTACATTTTCAATACCTCTGCTGTCACAAGGGTTTTTTTGTAAGAAAGCAATTGGGTTGCCTGTAAGGCCAGAAATATCTTTCATAGAATTGCTGTCTTTTAAGAAATGGCTCAGTTGTTTTTCCCCACTGCTTCCACAATATTCTTCATCTTAATCATTCATGAGTCAGAAGCCTTGAGCTTGTTTATATGCAAGTCTCATTTTGGTTTGCCTAGGGAGCCTGTCACTTTGCCTTTTTTAGGGAAGTTGTTGTAAGCAAACTAGAAAGAACCAGTAAGGACATCTAGTTCAATCCTTGTGCCTGCCAGTGGAGGTAAATCAATAAGTGTCTTGAATTTTTATCGCTTTGCACATCAAACAACTGGCAGGATCTACTTCACTAACCATTTCCTCCTTTGCCCAGAACAAAAGTAGTACTCTGACTTCCTTAGTAGCAGGCTGTCTTTGGGATGTCTTCATGTCTTCAAACAGTGGGTTGGAATTCCAGATCAGAATAGGACATATTTAACAACCACTGAAGACCCCCAGTCACAACAGCATACAAATTATTAGAGACATTTGGTCTGATCCTGCCCTCTAAAATTGTTGTGTATTTTATACTTGTATTAGGGTAAATGCAAAGAAATGATCAAAGAGTATCATCATGTGGTCAAGGATTTAAGTCTGTAAATAAACTCAGTTTAAAAATGGACTCAGGCTCTCCCTCACCACACCCACATTTATTTCCATTTCTAGAGCTTGACCTTGGTACTGAAGGAAAGTGAAAGCCTCCACTGCATCTGTAAATGGAAAGATATTTAGGTTAAAGAGCTGGGGTTTTCTCTTGGAATCTATATTTCATTGGTAAAAAACATAAAGATGCATTTATAGCGTGCTAGCTCTTCTGACTTTCGTTAATAATTTTAAAAAAATAATGTAGATATGGAAATGGAATATTTAAATATCAGAGTATTTTGTTAACATATGTGTGGCATATTCATACTGGAAGTAGAAGACAGTACTTTTGAACCTTGTAATAAGTCTATAATGTGTGTTGATTGTAAGATAAGAAACTGAGACACTTTTCTTGTTCAGCTGAAATCGGATATTGTGCTGCCCTGGTGGATCTCCGGAGGTATCACCAGTCTTTCTTCAGTGTGTTTAATTAGCCATTTTGACATAACAGATCAGTGGGCAGCATAATAATCCATTAGAATTCACAGTAGCAGCTGATAGCAAATTATGTCACCTGTGACTTAAAAGCCTGGAACAGGGTTGGGAATGGGTCGAGGGGAATGCCAGTTTTCTTCATGCTGCTGAGAAAAGACTAAAAGGCCTTGAAACATCGAGAGAGGGAACCTCAGTAAATATATGGTAAATGGAGATTGCATAAGTAAGCCATAAGTTTTACAGCAGCTTTTTATTATTGTCTAGAATCACTCTTACAAAGTTGTCTTCTTCTCTTCACAGAGATGATTTTAAGATGCTACAAATTTTCCTGGATTCTGTAACCCCATATGTTTGTCATTCTTAGTCATAAGGTTTTTTTCTTCCTTCCTTTCACTTAATTGTTTCTTTATGGGTTTGAAACTCCTGCATTTTCCTGAAATATTTTGGTGTTCGCTCAGACAGTGTAAGTTTTACTTTTAATGTTCTGCATGTAAAGATTTATTTTTACAGAGTAGGTATGATTTCTGTGTTCATATGGCTACCGTTAAAAGTAAGTCATAAGCTGCATAACCTCACAGTCTATCTTCTAATGAAGCAAACCAGTACTATTATCTGCTGGCAGTAAGACCCTACATGCCTTTTTGGGTGTGCTCTGAGGGTATGGCTGCTTGGGTACACCTCAGTGAGGTAAAGATCACCAGGTATTTGTGTTACACAACAATTCAGTCATGCTGGCTAGCATATCATGCCAGCACAGCTATCTGGCTCTGGCCCCTTATCTGCTCTGTGACCGCCCCTTTAGAATATTTGGGTCACAGACCCTCACTTGTGTTGGTCAGTAATAGCATATTTCCCACTTGAGCGGACACAGCTCTGTCCAAAAATACTGAGATCCTGCGGTGACAAGTCCATAACAGTACCCAGGATTGCATTGATATTTATGTGTAATAGCAGCCCTGAAGCTGGGCTTGAGTCCACATGTGCTGCTTGTCCCCACTCTCAAGGCCAGGTCATTCTCAAAGGTAATACAGATAATAGCAAAGGTAATGTTTCTTCTAAGGTGGTAACATGGGCAGGGTAGACCGTTTGCAGCAAAGGTCTGTTCTGCAGGTTGGATGTACCACTTTACCAATTTCTGTTCTCTCCATCTGGCCTTCTAGTGTCATTACAGGATTAGTGTCATGCAGACAGGATGGCACAAGGATCCTGCTTAAAAGGGCTCATAATGTTCTCTTCTGCAAAGAATATAGAGAGGGAGCCTGAACTCAGAAAATATTAAGGGATATTTTACTTCTGATAGTCTCAGAAGTCTGCTGCTTCAGTGAATATAAACATAAATACATAGGAAAGAAAACCTTTGTGGGAACTGATGCTAGCAAAACCAGATTTGATCATAAAGTAGTAAAAAATAAAGGATCTTGAAGAGACTCTGATTTCCTAATCCATCCCTCTGTGTCAAAGCAGGATTAACAATGCCTGAAAAATATTAGGTTTCCTTTTTCATTCTGGAGATTAGATGGGAAAACATGCTTAGATGAAAGTTATTTGTATGCTTTTTAAAATGGGAGTTAGGGAAGCAGAGGAGAGAAGTAAATTTCTATGCAAGATTCATTGGTCTGTGCAAGGATAATTCTTTTAAAGAGATGGTACTAAGATATTTAAAGGGCACATCAAATATTCATGACTTGTTCTGGAAGCCATAGCATTCTACTGGAAATTCACCTTGATGTGAGCTGGGTTGTTGCACTGGATAAAGATGTCTTTGTCTTAGGAAGTAAAAAGATGCACAGGTGGCATTTTTAAATAACAGGATTTTCTCTCTTACCATTACCTATATCTGCCACAACATTGTCCCAGCCTGAGCTTTTTTCCCTGCAAAGAAGCTGTGCCTTTTGTAGGCAACTGAATTTTTGCCATGGGTTATTTTTCTTCAGGAAAAACTGGATAAATTTCTTCAGTGCCTAAACCATCATTTTGCTCTGTACTGGGCCTCTGATATTTTTGTACAAAAACACTGTCAACTCCTTTCCTCTTCCCTAGGGAGCAAAAAAACATTTTATATGTTATCTGTAATGGAAATAATATTATTTTATTGACAATATTATAGTCAGCAATATTATTTCTTTCTCTATGGACATCTAGAAATTAAAATGGAACCTGGTTCACTAGGGATTTCACCTTCCCTGCTGTGTAAAAGCATTTGAAGAAAAATGTCAAATCCCTTCCTAGAACTTCTCAAGAGATAATTTCAGCTATAGATAGTTATTCAGGGAAAGGCTCCCTGCTCTAATGGCAAGAGCTTGACACCTATAGACAAGCTAATTGGCAGATTGTTTAGAAGGTCTTGGATGTTCTGTAAATGCTGGGCATGCTGAAGTCATTGCCTTTGCAGTGCCAGTTTTGAGTGGCTTGCTCAGTTCCTTGTTTTTTCCAAGGGCACATCCTAAAACCCTGGGGGGAAAATGCGTGCTTGAGTCAGAAGTCACTCCTGTCTGGAGCTCTCTGCGTGCCACTATGGTTTTTAGAGGCTGGGAGTGTCTTTCTGTCTCAGTGTACCTCCTGTGTGGGAGAGACATGTGGGAGAGGTTGAGTGGGTTGGTCCCCACAAAGCCTTGGACAAAGCATGCAGTACCACACCTTCTCCTTGAGCAGTAGCACAGGTAGTGCCAGAGCTGGAGGGGTGCCAGTTTGCATCCTGTGCCAGCAAACCTCAGCTAATGTGTCATCATCACCTGAGGACAGTTACCAGCTCTTGTGTGTCTGCTCTAATCCACACTGCTCCTGACAGCCAGCCAGCCCTCCATGTGCTGCTCACAGTTACAGGTAATGAATCATGCCTTCTGCAAGGAGTCTGAGAGGCACTTGTGTGGATTTTTATATTTTTCCCCCAAGCAGGAATATCTGATATCGAAATATCATGTGTCAGGTGTAACTTTACACCTCTGAATTGAGAGTTTTGCTTATTATTGTGTATTCAGTAGACTGTCTCTTGGATGTTCCTAGGATCAGAGGCTAGCCCTGCTGGAGGCTAAATACTAGGCTTCTGCTCCTGATATAAAGAATTCTTGTGATGTTTTGACATCCTGTAATGCTTTTGTTCATCTGTATAATGTTGAGGCAACAGCTCTGCATTGCGGAAAAATTTCAGTCAAAAGAGACTCATGTTAAGAAAGGCAGCTGACACCAATCCTACAAAAACTACTTGAAAACTGACATGAGTTTATGCAAGAGATTCATGTCTGCCTACTGTTTGCATAACAAATATCATTCATTTCTAATAGCAACCTTGACTAACTCTCCAAACTGTTGTCTTTTTTGGGATGGCATACAGGTTCTGCGTCAGAGTCAATAGCTGGATTCTCTCAAGGAATGCAGTATTCAACATCTTAATTACGTCTCAACAATACATTTCTCTGGTGGCAATTCCTCTGAAAGAGCTCTTTTGTAGTAACTCTTCTTCTGCAATGGGGATTAGCTATTCACAAATGGCAGAAATAAAATACGACACTTAGATATACTGCTTATGCCAATAGGTATAAAAAGTAAAACGTCTCCATCTGCCTTTTTACAAACATTTGAGTATCAGTCTTGAGATCAGACCAAAAGGCCAACTAGCCCAAATGCCAAAAGAAAAAGCATATGGAAGGGGAGAAAGACAGGGCAAGTACACATGATGCCTTACCTTGAGTAACTCTTCAGCCTTCAGTTATTTATGTCTCCAGAATTTTCTCTAGAAGTGATGATATTTAGCAATCCTCAGTAGATTTCTTTTCCATGAACTTGTTTGGTCCTTCTAAACCCATCTGAGTTGCTGACAGGGATTTCCATAGCATGTTACGGGAAGAACCATGTCATCTTGTTTCATCTTGCTTTTATCTTGCCACCTCTTTGTTTTCTGTGATGGCCCCTAGTCCTTGCATTGGAGGGGACAGTGAACAGCTGATTCCTGAGTCCTGGTTTTCTTGTCCCTTCTTTTGAACTGGCCTTTGAAACTTTGAAAAATCTGAACATTTTCTAATTCTTTTTCATCGCTTTTGAGAGGGGGAGAGTAGAACTGAATAGGCTATTGAAAATGTAGGTGACCCATGGATTTATAGAGTGACATTTATGTACTGGTTACTTTTGAAAAGGAGTTAAACAAAAATAATCCATTTTCAGATAGGGATGAGCATTATACCATCCCAAACATAATTGACCTCTGAGATGAGATTAATACTGGGGAAATAAATTCTGTTTCTCGTAATAAAAGATGGTAATAGTAAGTCTACTGCAGAATTTAGCTGGTTTGGGAACAAGGAAATGCACCAACATTAAATCATTGTTGCCTAAGGTTTTAATGTTGCTCCTCACTTGCAGTTTCATTTCAGTAAGCAAAATGTTTCTGCAGAATATGTGAATGTACTTTCTTTCTGTGTGCATTAAACCCTTTCTAGGTGTATAAATGTGTTTGACTCATTGAGCTCAACAAAATACCAGCACAAAAAAATAAATGAAAATTGCTGACCTGTGTTCTATCTTAGAAGACTGTTAGCACTTCTCTCATTATTTGCAGAGAGGATGTGTTTCTGGACTGTTGTAAATATACTCTGTGTAGATGGTGAGAACCATGTTATGAATTCATTCTTTTGCTTCACAAATTTAGAAAATAATTCCCTTAATTTATACTTTTTTTTTTTGTGTTGTACTACCTTTCTTAGAGGTTGCAGTTGGGGCTGGATTTGCATACATGGCCTTAGAGGAGTAATTGTTTAACATAACTTATGGACAAAAGACTGCTCAAACTGAGGCACAGCAGTGACCTGTCTATCCTGCAAAGTTTCCAGTCTTTTTCTAACTTAATCCTGACACTTCCTTCCAACCAGTGTGCAAAGGAACTTCACCAAACCATGATTAAGATAGTATCCACCCAGCGGCATTTCTGTCTGAGAAGTAAAGCTAAAACTGTGTGTGATTCAGAAACAAAATTCTGCCTGTTAGAGCAGTTATCTCAGCAGCCTGTGGGCATATATGTACTCGGAGTTATGGGCTTTCAACAACATGATCCCTCTTGTATTTTGTGAAATTTACTGAGCTGTCATGGTAATATTAGCGTGGCAGGAAGAAATGCACAAAGGAGAAGAAGAGGGATGATGAAAATCCGTGAGAAGAATCTGTCTTAAGAAGAACAGGTGTCTTGAGAATTTCAGGCTTTATAAAGTTTTGTAAGTTTGGGAGTTTCTTTATTTGTTTTTAATCCTACTCCAGCAGCAAAATTCCTGAGGTGGTATTTTTTGTGGGATTCCTGCTTCAGTTACTGTTTGTTTGGTGGTAAGCAGTAACACACAGTTTTACCTTTTCCGAGGAGGGAAGGAAGACCAGAGGCTGTACACGAGCTTATTCTGGTTTTCCATGCCAGTGCTGTCTATACAGTGTGCTATTTTTTCCCAACTTGATGGGAGAAGCCTGAGAAACTATAAGCATATTCCTTCTCCACAAGGACATGTTTGCTCAACTGCTTTAGCTGTTCCCAGAAATGGTGACAGTTGACTGAAGTGCTGTTGTGATGACAAATTGTGAGACGTAATTTGTATAGGAGTTACTTGGTCCAAGATAAGAAAATGGGCAGCATTTTGTACATGCAACCTCTTTTTTGGTCCTCAGAACTCAAAATCCTCCTATTTGAGATGAGGCTTGCCATAGAGGGCACAGGCTGTAACTGCTGTCACAGGAGGGGGATGGTGTCCCACCTAAGGCGTAGCACAGTGACCTGCCATTGCACATGCACTTCTTTTTACGTACATACACCATTATCAAGTGAAGGTGTTTAAATTAGAGACTTTTTTGGGTTTGGTCCTTAGAAGTTTTTCCTAAACCAGCAGCAGCGAAAGGACCCCTCTGCACATTTGTCAGTGGTACTTAGTGGGGTTTTTTAGTAAGCTAGGGAAGAGTTTGTGCTTGTGCCACAAATGGGTTACATCATATCCCATTTCACAAAAGAGACAGTGCATGAAAAGACCTTGAGATATACAAATGGGTCTTTTGTTCTAGTATTTTGGGGGTGGCTATGGAGTTGCAACCCACCTGTGTGATCTTCTAATATGCTTTTCTCATGAAAAAAGGTTTTTTGAGTATTTAATTCTGATATGCATTATTGTTACTGAATCACATGTATAATTTGTATGCATACTTTACAGGCAGTCCCTGGCTGTGATCACAAAGGGGTTTCTGTTGAAGGAGAGTGATGCAAACAAAAATACAGAGGTTATACTTAAGTGCATAAGGAAGGATATGTAGGAATGATAATAGAAGAATAAAGCTGAATAGGAAAAGGAGACCATGAAAGGTGAACATGCCTCAATACTTCTAAATTCTTATTTATTGGTAGGTGTTTTAAATATCTCATGGACTAGTGACTGCAAACAATAGGGATGAATGATGCTTGTGGAAGGAAGATGTAGGTGACTTCTTGGATGAGATAGATAGACACCTGGTGAAAAAAGTTAAAATTAGGAAGATGCTACCAAGCACACAAGCAGCTGTGAATAATTGTACTTTCTGATGCATCATGAGAGTAATGCAGTGAATTCACACTACCCCATGCTATGGTGCCCTGGGAAGATGGAAAAGAGTTTGGTGGTGTGAGAACAGTTGGCAACGTTACATAGGTTCAAGCTATCCTAAATCACACTGACTTACATCTTCAACCCACATTAATTTTAAGAACAGTGATTTTCATTATCTTACTGTGTTTAAGCTAGTTAACTTGAAAACATTTTTTTTCTTCTGTAAAGCTTCATCCTGTAACATTCCATGTCCTGTAACGATACTAAGGTCATAAGTCAGCAGGACTTACAGGGATTCCTATCCTGTTCATGGGTTATGTGCCAACACTAAAGTACATGGTTAGCTCCTTTGTTTCCTAAGAAATCTATTTTAGCAGCCTCTGCTCGATGCATCTGGGTCTACAAGGAACAGGGCAAGATCATGGTATAAAGTCAATAGAAAATTGTCTTAGTACATTATTCTTCATATTATGTCCAAATTCAAATGCTGCTTGCAGGAACTACAGGGAGAATATTCAGTAAGTGTATTTCTTCCCTTCTGCTTTCTGCTGAAATTATTCACTGACCTGAATATGCAGTATTTGCTTTCTTGAGAAAACACGCTGTTGACATTCCTGGTGTGTCTCTGCATCTAGCAAAACAATATATTGGCAACCATTTTGTATTTCTGTGACTTGAACAGCACTAAAATTATTATCTGCTTTTATAGAATAAGTCTTGACTGAGGTGCACAGATTTTGTAGGCTTCTACAAAAATTATTTGACTTCTCTGTGAATTGAGCTTCAAATACTGGTTTGGTTGTTGGGTTTCTTTTTTCATTCAGTATGTAACAATAGAATTAAAACACTGTCTTGACTTACCAATTTGAAATCATCTTCTTAGATTTTGCAGGTTCTGCGTTTGTATAATAACATAATTCCTTATGAATGCAGTAATTTAGATATGTTCATTTTGGTGGTAAACTTCAGAGTAGTTTATCTTTTCCCTTTCACAAATATATAAAGATAAATGAAAACCTCTAACAACTTATATTTACAAAAAGGAATCTTTGCCAAGACTGGTTTTGTGTAGTCTTGGGTAAAAGCACTTGAGGCTGATGAAAAGATGCTCATTTTCATCACCAGAGCAGGTAACAGTATCAGTACAACTTGTGCTCTTAAAAAGACACTGCATTCTTTTCTTGGTGGTGATTAATTTATGAGCACTAGATGACTGATCCACACATGGTATTCTGACTACCGGTCCCAAGATGAGCAGAGGTAATACAATCTGTTACACTTACATAACTTGATATAAAGAAAAGAAAGAATGCAGCAGGTGGCACACAAAATTTATAAGAAAATGTAGTAAACATCTTCAGTCTGTAATAACACTGTTCATTTCACTGAGTCTCGGTGATCTGACCATCTAGTCTTGCAGAAAGCAGAGTTGTGTTTCAGTGTCCTTCAGACACTTTTCACTGAAAATGTGGATTTTGGCTAGTATCAGTTCTCCGTTAGAAGTCATAATGTTGCCATGGTCTACGGGGAGAGGTATCAGAAGTGTAGATTGTTTCTTTAAGAAAACAAGGCGGCACTCTGTCAGCATTGTTTCCGCAGTAGTAATCCTAGTAGTATTTCTGTTTTTCAAATCATAGATATTATTTTCGATAAGTGATTTTATCAGTTTTTTAGTTGAGGACTATTTTTTTCATATTCAGTCATGTATAATGTTTTATATGTGTGTATTGTCACATTTTTCTATCACTTTTTTCATTCATATGCTCAAACACGTACCTACGTACGTGCATACAGTCTCTCATACTGTTCTTATATTGTCTGGAGTTGGTAGTGCCAACTTACATTTTTTCAACAGGAAATCCCTAGAAATGTTGTTATGTGGTTGTACAGAACTTTGCAAGACTTGAATCATTCAGACCAAATTTTTCCATTCAAGGATCAGTTTCATACTGAAACTTTTTTTTTTTAAGATGATAAGAAGAGTTTGGTTTTCAAAGAAGAACAAGGTTAAAAGAAAATAAAGTACTCTGTCCAAATTTTAAAAGTAGTCTTGGAGAAGCTCTAATGCATATTCTCAGCCTTAGGGGGTGCAGGATGGAGAAGGAAAGAAGGTTGTTTTGTGTGAGGGAAATTCTTTTGCTGATTCTGTGGGGAACTGCCCGTTTCTGACTTCAGTTTTAAACCTTTAGAAGATTGTTTGCATGGCGTTGACAGAGACTTATTAAAGATTTACCAGTTAAATTCTCTTAGGATTACACCTGTTCTGTGCATATAAGGTCTGTAGAGCTGTACCAAAAACTGAGAGGGTTTTTTCTCTGTTGATGTACACTGAGATTGTATTCAAAGCATAAGAAGCATTGAGCCTAAGGTTCTTGGATGCTGTAAACTGGAATGGACAGCTGGCAGGCAGAGGGAGAGAGGGAGAGGCAAAAGAGTGGGGTAGAGAGAATAGTTCTGCCTGGCAAGGAAGGGTAAGACTAGATGAGGAGTTTACTGGGCTGCAACTTGGTGCCTGGAATGGTAATAACTGAGACTGGCAAGTCCTCTGTTGCCAGCAAGTGTCCATAAAAACCAGTGGCAAAGTCTAAGCCACCCTAGCTGCAAAGGTACATGAAAGAATACATCCTTTCTCATCCTGCATCCTCTCCTCCTTTCACTATGTGTTTGCCAGCTTCTGCATGAAAGGAGGTCGATATCCTGGTTCTGCAAATAACATTCTTACATTCTGCCCAACTTTGACTAATAGCAGAAGGCTCAGTCTATGCCAAGGGTGCAGCAAGGTGGGAGAGAGCAAGAGGGTTCCTGTGCAAGAACTGAATTTATGATTTTGAAACTCAAGACTCTTGCAACGCCTGTGTGTGAGAGGATCCAGTTGTGATTGTTCAGACAATCTTTAACTGCCATTTCTTACAGTGTGAGTGTCAGTCTTTACAATACTATCAGCCTTTTAATTTAGCTTCTGTGTAGTCTGTCTGCAGATAAACATTTGTGCATACATATGCTGTGGTGTATGTACATGTACACATAAATATATCTGTTCCCGTAACTGTGCTTACATGAAAGGTTGTACTAGACTGCAGCTAGGAATAAGACTATTTAAAGTTGAAACATTAAAAATTTTTATTTTTGTATGTTGCCATATTCCCCAACATGTTTACAAACTCAATATGCTGGAGTAACTCAAAGATGGGTTGAAATGCACGCTTCAGACATGCAGCAATCTTAGTAAAACCATACCAGTAATTCCAATATTACTACCATGTTTGTCTCTTCAGTTGTCCTTGCCCACCCCACCCATCAAACTATTCAAAAAATAGTAGTAACTTTGCAGGTCGAGTCATGGGTGCTTAGGAAAGGCTAGAGCACCACCAAAATTTTTTGTGGAAGAATTGTGCCCAGCACATGGTGAAGACTCTCATCATCTTTGGAGCTAAGGGGGCTGGAGGCAACAGAGTGGAATGTAGTAAAATAGAGGAAGTGATCATCAGGGATCAGCAGCAGGGCTGTGTGGACAGTAGGGGGGAGTGTAAAAGGGTTAGAAGGGAAGCCACTAAAGGGTTCGAAGGAAGAGTGTCACAACCAGGAATATCTTCAAAGAGAATAGACATAACATAAAAACTGATGGGGTCAAACAGAGGAGATGGGGTAACCAGGAGAAGTTTCAGTAATCAGAGTGCTCCTCAGAAGTATTTTGGGAGGGTGGTGTTTTTTGGAGGCTTTTTTTTTAAGTAAGCAAGATCCTGAAGACAAATGTTTGATGTCTGAAGGGGGGCAAATTTTAGGAAGGCTTCACTAGGTGGCAATGACAAAACATGGAGACACAGTTACACCTTCACCTGCTGAAGCTCCACAGTGCCTTTTTGAATCAGTGGTTGCAGTCATTTGCATAAATTCAATAACTGAATCACCCATAATGCTGAATTCAAGGGACTGTTGTAAAGCCCAAGACAAATGGAGTATAGTGGAAGACATCCAGATCTGTTCAAATAATAAGCTTACTCATTTTGTGAGGAATGAACTCCAAACCCTCACCCATTCAGGGCACCGCTGGATTTTTCAGAAGAGCTTTTATTGCCATCTACTGGTTTAAATACGCAGTTTGCTCGACTGCATCACCCTTTCTAAGAACCATTTGGAAGATGTTTGCTTACTGAGAAAATATTTTGAAGAGATTGTTTCAGAATATTCCTTAGGCAAGCTTATCTTTGGCATGATATCAGACGAGTCTGTTTGCAGTTAGTTATGCTGGCATGCCAAGCTTTATGAAAGGGGGTTCATTTAAACATCTGGAACCCGATGCACCCATGCACACACTCCAGCACATGCTTCACTTTGCAGGAAATCGGCTCTAGGAACACACACGCAGGGGTTTGTGCGCGTGGTGTGCAGTGGGGATGCGTGCATGCACTTTGAAAACTCGAGTTGTCGGTGTTCCTTTCTGCTTTCAAGCTACGTAAAATTGGGTGGGATTTGAAGAAAAACTTTCTCTTAATTAGTTCTTCAGAATTTCTAACTACTCCAAAGCCCCCAAAAATCAGCAGAGCGCTTGAAACTTGGAGTCTTGATTAAATTAAGTCTGAATCAAGTCACTGACAAGGTGAGATTAGCTTTTTTTATAAATACAGTTAAGAAAATAGAAGGCCCAAGTCTGTGTCTTTCTCAAACAAGATGTGCATTGAATCCATAATCCTTCAATAAGATCTCTAGGATAATTTCTCTAAATTCCAAAGTTTTTTATATATTTTTCTGTCTATTCAGTATGAAATTCCTAAGAGCTAGGTTTTCAGTTCTTTCCTGGAGGAATCCATGCTGACTGAAAAAGTAATTACCAGGCTGCTGTATAACTCAGATCTGCAGAATGTTAATCTTTCATCAGATGAACTAGATGTTTGTACAAGCACTTCCACACTTCTGCAGATTTGGGGAGTTCAAAATGAGAAAGATCAACAGTGACATTATTCAAATTATTTTAAATCTTTCGTCCATTTTGATTGGAAGAAATGAAAAGATGACCTGGCGCTGGCAACTGTTTCAGTCAGTACACAGGTGTACTGTGCTTTGCACTCACAAGTACACAAAAAGCTTCTCACACAGTGATGAAATCTGAAGAAATAGCTGCAAAAAAAAATATGTAGCAGCATCAGAAGGCTATTTTTTAACTCGGCTTACTGATTTGGAGTTTTAAACTGTGTATCATATGTAAGATGACAGAATTGTGGAGAGTCTTTCTTTTCCCTGCAGCTCTCATGTTCGTTCCTGAGACTACCATAGCCTAACCATCCTCCTAGTGGCCATTGTTTGTAGATCTGAGCCAAAGCCTTTGTACTCACTGTCACTCACAGTTCCTGTCTTTTGTCTTTGTTCTTTTCTCACAGCTACAAGCCCCCAGTGTGAAAGGCTTTGATTTTGCTAAGCAGCATCTGGGCCAGCACAATAAAGATGATGTCCTGATTATCCATGAGCCGGCTCCTTTACCAGGACCTATTAAGGATACTACCCCATCTGAAAATGGAGATGTGCCCAGCCCCAAATCCAAGACTTCCACAAAGCCTTCAAAGACTGTTCGACACAGAGGGAGGTCAGTTCACAGAGATAAAACAAATTGTAGTAGACAACAGTTTATTAATGGCTAGTGATTATAGTATTTTTAGGGCAATTTCAGTGGAAATAACTGTTCCAGAGCTCTGAAACTTTGTGTTTTCTCATGAGCTGTCAGTTATACCTCACTACTCATTTGTACAAGATTGTGAGAATTTAGTGTTCATTTTTCTCTTAAAGGGAACATACCCAGCTAAGAGCAGTATTTAAGACACTGCTGAGTTGGCTGGAGTCAAGTCATTACTCTACTAGAAACATCAAGTGTATGTTTTTCAGTGCAATCTCTTTGCTGTGATCTCTAGCTACTAAGACAACGGGTGGTTAAAACCAAATGAAAGCCATTGACAAATAGTAATGTGTTTCAATAACGTTAATAGTGACCAATACATGTATGAAAAGTTGGGATTTCCAGTAATAAGCCATATCTCCAAAATTCAGGGAAGATGCATGAATGTTTTTACTTACGATAATCTGGTTACTCTCATAGCAAACCAGCCTTAGTCAGAAAAAGCAGTGATAATTTTCAACTGTGCAAGTGGAGAAATGTCTGTTAACCTCAGCACAAATTTCCTAATGTTTTCCAATAATCAAGTGTGTTTTGCTGGAAAGAACTGTGTAGGATACATGTTATAACAAAGCTACACAGTAAAGAAGGATCTGTGCACAAAAAAAAAAGAGAGAAGTGGGAAGGTAAAAGCTGAGGGAAAAAATGGAACTCTGAGGAGTTGAGCTACTCTGTGCTCTACTTTCCAGTAATTCTTCTTCCTCTCCCTCACTCTCATATGTGCACTCCTCTGTCTCCAGCTCTGCATCCCCTGTGCTTATACCTACATGATGCTTCATGGTGGGAGAAAAAAAAAGCAATCAATCAAGGACAGAGTTGAATGAGCTTAGAAGGAAACTAATGGTGATTCTAACTGAGCTGTAGATCTCTGTGACACAGCTTGCTCCTCTGTTCAGCCTTCTGTGCTTTCTCTAAAGCCCCAGTTGTCTTAAGATCCTTACTTCATCTTTCCCATGTGGGCTTCATAAAGCTCAGTTTCCCCCCTTCCAGTCTTCCCAACTCCCTATAGGCCTTGTAAGTAGTAGACTACCAGTGGTACAGTGGAATGTGGACAAAACTGGAAAATAATATAAGAAAAATGAGCTAACTCATTTTGGTGTAGCTTACATAAATTAAAACAAAGTAATATAAATCAGAAGGATGGGTGTTTCTGTGTTTCTTTTAAAAAGTTCAATAGTGGCCTTATCCAACCTGGACTTAAACACTTCAGGGATGTGGCATCCACAGCTTCTCTAGGCGACCTGTTACATGTCTCACCACCCCCACAGTAAAGAATTTCTTTCTAATATCTAGTCTAAAACTACCCTATTTCAGTTTAAAGCCATTCCCCCTTGTCCTATCACTACATACCCTTTAAAAAGTCCCTCTCCAGCTCTCTTGTAGGCTTCCTTCAGGTACTGGAAGGCTGTGATAAGATCTCCCTGGAGCCTTCTCTAGTCCAGGCTCAGCAGCTGTAACTCTTTAAACCTTTCCTCATAGCAGAGATGCTCCATCCCTCTGATCATCTTCATGACTGTCCTCTGGACTCACTCCAACAGGTCCATGTCATCTGATATTGGGCCATAGAGCTGGATGCAGTACTCCAGGTGGAGTCTCACGAGAGTGGAGTAGAAGGGCAGAATCCCCTCCCTCAACCTGATTTTAATGCAGCCCAGGATACATTTGGCTCTCTAGGCTGCAAGTGCACATGGCTGGCTCATGTTGAGCTTCTCATCTACCAATAGCCCCAAGTTCTTTTCCTCAGGGCTGCTCTCAACCCATTCTCCTCTCAGCCTGTGTTTTTGCTTGGGATTGCCCTGAACTAGGTGCAGGACCTTGCACTTGACCTTGTTGAACTTAATGAGTTTCACATGTCCCCACTTCTCAAGCCTGTCAGGGTCCCTCTGGATGGCATCCCTTCCCTCCAGTGTGTTAACCACACCACAGAGCTTGGTGTCATTAGAGAACTTACTGAGGTTGCACTTAATCCCACTGTCTGTATTGCTGACAAAGATGTTACACAGCACCAATGCCAGTATCGACCTCTGAGGAATGCCACTTGTCACTGCTCTCCACTTGGACATTGAGCCATTGACCACAACTCTTCAAGTGTGACCATCCAGTCAATTTCTTACCAAATTTTCTATTTGTCACATCCACACATCTCGAGTTTAGGGACAAGGGTGTCATGTGGGACAGTGTCAAATGCTTTGCACAGGTCCAGGTAGATGTCAGTTGTTCTTCCCTTATCCACCTTATCCTTATCTCAAAATGTGTCACACATGATTTGCTCTTAGTGAAGCCATGTTGGCTGTCACCAAGTCCCTCCTTATTTTTCATGTGCCTTAACATAGTTTCCAGGAGGGACTGCTCCATGGTTTTGCTAGGCACCGAGATGAGTGACTAACCTGTAGTTCAAAAGAGAATTTCCCTCTTCTCCCTCATACTCCCTTAAGAACAAATCTTCCTTTAGGCTTAACTACGGAGATGTTACCGTCATCTCCCTACCATGCTGACATGCCCATGTCAGCTTGAGATTTAAAACATTTATTCCCTGAGGCAGAAGTTGAAATATGAAATGATATCATACTGTGTTATGTTGGGTTTAGCTGGTTGCTGTTTTGTGAGGAAATACAGAACTCAATTCATCACAGTGCAATTCAGGATTGAATGTTGCATGCCAGGAAATATAGTGGTGATGTGAGTACATGTTCTGTATCTGTGAAAAACAACAAAGAGCAGCTGAGTTCAGAAAGCACAGCATCTCTGGGCTCCAGCTGAGAATTGGACCCATTGTTTTGGCTTGAGAGGATACAGCTACGTATTCCTCAGCACTTTTAAGGAATGACTGATGTTGATTCACCACTGTTTATGTTCCTATAACTTAATGATCATTTAGATAGACTGAGGAAAGAGTATGAAGGGATGCAAAGCACAATGAGGTGAAACAAAGTTGGTGGGGAGTCTGGAAAGAAGAACTCCAGCCTTATACTCTGCTGAGCCAAGGCAAAGGTGATGGAGATGATAGCTCTGCACACCTTCTACTTTAGAAAAAGATGCAATGATGCAGGTCTGTAAGCTCACTGAGGACCATTTATCCTCTTTTCCCTGCAATTTTTTTTTAATTGGGATTTGACATTAGTATTATGATCCTGCAGATCAGTGCATTGTTCTGTGAGGAAAAATAAGGAAGTCAGTTTGGAGCTGGAGCACTGCCTGCTGCAAGGAGTAGATTTAACTTGCAATGGACTTGTCAGGCTGGATGTAGTTATCTTTGTCTGTGGGCTCTAGGCAGGTTGATGTTTAGCCAAGAGCCTCAGTAACTATTTCAGATATCCATCTAGCCCAAGCAAATCCTGCACTAATGAAGTTAATGCACAGACATGTGCACACTTTCAGTGATTAACTCCCTGCCAGAACAGAATATGAATGTTCATAAGACAAAATGGTCACTAGAGACCTGTCACAAAGGCTGATCCCATATGAAAAGACAGGCTTTGGTGTCAGCTAGGCAGTAATGTGTGCCCTATGGTTTTTTTATTTTTATACTGCTATCTGAATAATTTTACAGTTGAAGTATTTTTTTATTTTTCTGTATCTCCCACAAAAGCTATGAACACTGAGATTGTAGTTTTTAGGTAAAAAATGCTTTTGAAGAATCTCGTGACTGCATGGGATAAATACATAAAAGAAGCATTTTTGAATGGCCCTACATTTGACTAGCCAGGAGAATACTCATATGGTCTTGTATTGTTGGCAAGACACCACCAAGTTAGCAAGGCTGGATGCTACACTAGTTACCTGTATGGGGTTTTTATTCTAATGCAATTATCTTCTGTCTGAAGAGTAAACTGTTACTTATGAATGCAGAGGTTTTTTTCTTGTAGTGTATTTTAAAGGAAAGATTACATAATAATATTGTCACATGTGAATCCTGTTGCAGTCAGTTTTCACACGCAGTGACAGTAACATCATGGCAATGAATATCTGGCTATGATAATGTATTAAGAATTTACTTAAAAACAGAGGAAAGGTTTAGCAGTCTTCACAAGATATTTTAGTGCAGGATTCTTTGAGTGTGAGAATTGTGCCCCTTTGCAAACTTGCAAATATTGTTTTGTTTGTGGCAGAATTTCGCCATCAGATGCTGACTCTACAGCCAGTGAACAATCCAGTGGGAGAGAGACTGGAGAGGAAACTGCAAGACCATCAACTGCAAACGAGGGCAAACCACGCAGAGCAGTGAAGAAGGGTTTGTTACTTTTTTTTTTCCTTGTGTGCACTAGCAGAGCTTTAGTCAGGTTGAAGAGTTACTGTGGTGCTGTAACTTTCGTAAATTCATCTTTGGTTGTTGATTTTTCTGGATTTGGTCACAGAAAATCCTTTCCTTTTTGATTTAGTTTTTTTCCGGTAAACTGAAGCTACACATTCCTTTCATTCCAGCAAGCTTTTGAAACTAATGGCTTAGCAGGAATGGATCTTCCCTCCTTTTGTCCCGCACACACCCCCCGGCAGAACTCTTTCCATTTAGGCCTAATTGTGGCTCGTGATACCGGAATTGCAGACAGTTACTTGGGCAGTAGAGGTCACAGCAGGACTTCATACTGCGTGGGTGTGTGTCTTTAACTGTAACTTTGAAAAAGTGAGATTAAAAAAAAAAGAGACCAGAGAGGTAAAAATTTTACAAATAAGTTCTAATTCAGACATCAAAATGCCTGCATGATTGTGTTTTCAAAAGATGAAAATCCAGTGCTAATATGTTAATAACAGTGGTATTTTTTTGTAAAGAATCATCTTCCTTCCAGTTAAAATGCCATTTGTCTTGGAGGTACCCTAAAATATATTTCTTTTCTCATTGAAAAGTTGACAAAACAGTGAAAATGCACTTTCATTTTTTAACTAAAACATTCTTTTAAATTCTTTTCTGGTTTAAAAGTGTGTGGTTAACTGTGCCTACACAAACATGTAAGTGTTTTTTATGAGAGCCTTTTGGTTTAGATGACTTGTTCCTTGTTTGTGGTTTTAGCTACCAGATCTTTGCCTTAAATCACAATAGTCTTCCTAGAGCAAATTCTGACTGTCTGGTAAAGGAGTTTGTGATATCCTCATCAGTTTTTAATACACATGGCCTTGATGGCAACAGAAAATTAGGAGAAGATGAAAATATTGACCACTGTGAGCAGTCTCTTTGGTATATTGAGTGTTTTTCCACACCCTCTGTGAAATACCAGCTGAGATGTAAAGATGACTTCTGAGGAATGCAGTGCCAGTGAAATTAAGGTCATAGCAGACAATAGACATTCAGTTTTTCTTAATGTTGCAGAAATGAGGACTACGTAAGATAGTTTATTATATAAACAGATAGCTTTTGGGTGGCTAAACAGCAGCTTAAATGATGTGTGATTCTTAAACTTTCGTAATGTGGACTACTCCTGGAAGAGCAAGGGTTGATGGATCAGGCTTTCCTATGTAATGAATGGGTAAGAAAACAAAGCACAGGATCTGCTGATGTGACTGAAAAGTTAAACTTTCTAATAATTCAGCAGGCAGCATACACTGTATATACTTTACAGAATTTACAAAGGAAGATACTGTCTTGATGCTACATGTTTTCAATGCCTTAGGTTTGCTCTAAGGACCAGAAATCATGCCCAAGTGAAAACGTATAGGCAAACAATTATGCTATGATAGAACTCAGAATGGTTTGAGTTGCTCCAACCTATCTGACTTCGGTTCTGTTGCTCTGATTTAGTGTTCTCCCATTTCTTCTTATCTGGGAACTACATTTTCGTCTCTTCATTTTCTGTCTGGCTTAAAACTTTAAGGTTTAGCATTTTGATTCGGTGTAGAAATGTTAGGTGTTGCTGCATCTGAATTACCTGATAAAGGCAGCAAGGATACTGTGTAAATTGTGTCCTTTGTACTCATCGTGTGCTTACTGGATCAAATGCACTATTTTTGCAGCATTTGGTGCCTCTAGTTTGGTAATCATAGGGACTATTTTTAGCATTCAGAATTGCAGGCACTGTCTGGAGAGAGCTCTCCGTTAAATTGGAAAATTCAGCTCCCTTTTTGTGCAGCTGAGGCTTGGCAGTTTGATCCAAGTTCATGAATTTCATTCAAAAGTAAATGCAATCATCTTGCTGCTGTGGTTTTTTTCCAGTTGCCATTTCAGCTGAATTATTTGTCATAATTACTGTGTTGTCTCTTCTTTTTCCTTTATGTTGTCAGGAGCAAACAGAGTGGGTAAGTAACCAGAGCTGGTAGTTGACTACAAATATGAATAGAGGTGCTGGGGTAGCTGCTATTATATCTTAAGGATGACAGGGTTTGTCTTCTGAGTCTAAAAAAACAAAATTGCTTTTGAGCTGTTGAACTATAAAAAAAAAGTCTCAGTGACACAAATTATAGTCATCTGGCACGTTTTTCTAATTTCCTCCCAATTTTTTCAAATTATTGAGGAAAACATGACTGTGAAAGAAGCAAAACTAAGGCAGCTGTTGGTCCTGAAACTAGCTTTGTATAAACAAGTTAGAGGTATTGTTAGAAGTTAATTTCTTTACTGGAAACCCAAGGCAAACATGAACTACCTGCGAAAAAGCATAAAATATTTTCTCCTGAACTAGTGTTTTCCTGACCATACATAGCAAACACAGGGCAGGGGAAAGCTGACACCGTCTTTAATAATACATAACATATCTAATGATAAAATAAGGACTGTGTCCTCTGACAGCAATGTCCATCTTACAGTGGTAGAGAAGGATGGATAGAATGGTTATGATGCATTCCATTGTTGGGTTTAATGAGTCATCAGCTGCATCCTAGGGACATAACCTACTGGAATACAAAGAAACAGTATGAAATGTATCTGAAAGTGCATACTCTGGCTGATTCAGATGCCAGTGGATCAGAGGAAGAATCCCATTGACTTAATCTGATTTTGGATGAGGCCTTACGCGCTTTGGTTGCTGTGTCTCTTGTTTTTATTTCAAGAGTGTGCAGGAAGCAGTAAGCTTCCTCTATCTTTGACTGTATTGGTTTTCATATGAAATCGTAGCTTCCTGCAGAGCAATTAATCTCCCTGACATTTCAATTCAATTAGCAGTACAACTCAGGGAACAGTGATGAACATTGATCCTGACATGTGACCTATATGGACTACTTGCTTAAATGTGTTCTGCCCAGTATTGGGGTATTAATTCCTCTCCATTATTTTTTAGCCTCAGGTGACTAGTCTGAGATCAAATTTTCATTCATATAGTGCCATCTGATAGCTTTATGAGGAAGATTTTTCTAAACATGGACAATAGTGTAATATAAGAACTTCAAAATGAGGAATTATTCTCTCTGTCAAAACTTTTTGATTATTTATGTGTTGAGTTAGAAACCATTTCTTGTTTTGCTATATGTATACAGTGCTGTGCAGTTCCTGACTTTATCTGCTTTACTGTACTTTGTATTTATAGACACATTCGGTGTATGCACACACAGGAGATTTAAAGGTCAGATGCAGCTTATGAGGGTTTTGTGTGTATGTGTATCTTTTCTGCAAAAGAGAGTTACAGTGTTACTGTAGAGCCTTACCAAAATTTGTCAGTGGGACTTTTGGACAGTTTTACAAAATGAGTATAAGCCTGTTTCGGCTAAGAGGCCTCTGCCAAGCACTTGTTTGTGTGTGTAAAAGGGGAGGTTATGGATGAAATTATAAAGAGTCAGAGTGAACGCTTAGTGTAATTGAATATGTTGGACCTTGCTAACCAAGTAATATGAAAATAACCTTAAAATTTTATGTTGGAGGTCAGTGAGCTTGAGAATGGCTGTTAGAGTGAAAAGGTTGGAAAAAAATTACTAATGTGTGGTGGGGAAAATGGGAAAGATAGATGCAGAAGGTCAGATTTCTATTGACTACACAATTGCTCTGAGGGATTCATACTAACTACTTAATATATCTTGTGCCCCTCTCTGTGAGAGGCAATGCTTGCACACTTCTGAGAAATGCATGAAGATTGGGCTTTAAAGATGATATAAATAGCTATAGAAGAGAGATGGATATATTTCATTTAGTCTCTGTGTCTTGCAAAACATTTGGGACACAGAGGTATTGAAAAGAACTGTTTACCTTCTTTTTAATGACACGTACAGGAAAGTCACATTTATAAATGTGAATGCCATTTATAAATGGGTACATTTGACAATCCATTGATCAACTTTGAGAAATATGAATAAGAATTTTGCTCAGTTTGTGGCCAGATTACTTTCCAGCCCAAAAGTAATGTGCTGTGAATATAATAAAGTGTACCATTCCTTCCTTCTCCTGCTCCCTTTTTGTGCTAGAAGAGGGAAGCAAAGGAGCAAGTAATCTACTGTGATCTACAGAAGATAGCATTCAGTCCTCTTCTGAACCCTATCCTGCATTACCAGCACATGTTGCAAATGGATCAGAGCAGTGACTTTTTTATTTTCCTGCTTTTGTCTGTTGTAGATGGATAGTGTTGAGCAACAACTGATTCTGTATCACAATCAAGTGAGATTTACCTCCTGATTTGAATCTTAAGAACCCTTATTGTCTGTACAAGGATGTGGGATTATGTCCCTCCACACTGCTGTGTTCCTCCGTAAGGAGAGTGACAAATCTTGATCTCACAGCTTGTATTTCATGGTGAAAAGCAGTTTGAAAATTTGTGGCTTTACCATGTAGACAAGACAAAAGGTTCCTCTCCAAGCTTTGAACAGCTTTTGCAAGCCTCATCTGCGTAACAGTTCCTGGTTTAGGTCTAGCTTGAAAAAAATAATCAAATCTGTGCTTAACTGCAAACCACTGGGGTGATCCTACAGATTTCAAGTCTTTTGAAAGAGATGACCTGTTTCTATTGAAGTGATTAACTGTTGGCAGGACCTGGGCTGCAACTTCCACGCATATTAGTTTCTGTCGTTTGCTGACCGTATTTGAGTTGGTTTAACCTTTTCAACAAATTACAAGGCAATATTTGTGCAGCTTGCTTATTACAATCTGAACTATTTATCCTGTCACAGAGAAAAAGACTGCTTTAAAAGCTTTATTTGGTAAACCGTTCATAAAATTCTTTGTGGTTTGTGTGGACTTCTAAGGGGTTTTTTTGTTTAGTTCCTGTATCACTCCTATCACTTAAGAAATACATTTTGCATTGAGACATCTTTCATTGCTCTTTGAACCTCCATTTGAGCAATTTGGATCTCCTTAAGTACTGATAAGAGGAACCATTAGCAGTGTGTACTTGAACAGCTTTTTATGAAGTAAAGTAGATTGAGATTTTGGGGGTTTGCAAATGCCAAGAGCTTGATTTACAGAAATAAAGAATGACAGCTCACCTTCTGGAAATATAATGGAAAAATGTTTATCATTTGCAAACCACGGGGTAAACTTGTTGTACACTAAATGTGAATCAGCTGGAAGGCCTGTAGGGCAAATTAAACACAGATGGAAAACATGGCATGGTCTTGTAGCACAGCATCTGTAGAGCTTAACGTGTGACTGAGATAACCCTGGCAGCACTGCTTTACTCTCTGTTGGTTCTGGTGATTTAGGACCCCCTCAGACCAGCAGTGGAAATGAGCAGCACTCCTCAGCCTCCATCTTTGAACATGTGGACAGGATGTCTCGCTCCTCAGATGCCAGCAGACGGGTCCCAAGCAAGATCCAGCTGATTGCTATGCAACCGATGGCAGCACCTCCGGTTCAGAACTCAGTGCTTTCTGATCGAGTGGCAGAGACCAACAAAATTAATAAAGAGGTAAAGTGCTTTGAATGTTTTTGGAGGACTGTATGCCCAGCCAAGAGGGAAGTGAAAAGTATCCAGTTTCTTGTTATCAGGAGTTCCTCGTTAGTTCCTGAGGAGTTAAATGATGACAAGTTACAGGAATAATCCTAATTCAGTCCAGAGGAAGAATCTGACCTGTTTTTAAGAGGTATCTAAACCAAAAATTAAACAATGGAAGAGGAGCAAATTTGATGGTTGGGATACCTTGTGTCAGCATCCTTTTGCTATTCATCAGGACATGACTTAATTAGAGTTGTGTTAATTAATGTGTGAGAATTGGAACACCACATTGGCCCATCTTGGTTTTCATTTTACATTATTCACTTAAATTTTCAGCAACTCAGGATGTGGATTATACAAAGAATTTATCTCAAAATATTCTGGGGTGTGAGTTTGCAGCACATTCATTGCTTTCAACTTCTGATGTGTTTATCTGACAGTAAACATACAGAAACTTCCTGCTTTCTCTGAGGCCTCACATTACTGTAAGCAGAATATAAGCATGGCTGGGGCATGAGGAGAAAAGGTGGTGCACTATAAAGGTGATACACTGCCTGACACTACCACATACCAGCATCTTGGTTTTGTATTGAGTATAAGATGACACCTTCTCATAATTCAGAGTGGAAGATTACTGCAACCCGTAACTTAACTTTAAGATTCTGTGTTTCCGAGTACCCTGTGGAAGAGAGGTAAACACATACATCTAGGATACACAGGCAAGAGGAGCCACAGAACAGAAATCTCATTATATGGGCAGAAGATAAATGTAAATAACTATAAATGTAAATAGTAAGTCTGATTTGTGTCCATTATATGCTTTTTAGGGATTTTCATGAAAGAATACACAAAAATAAATTTTTATTTGCTTTTTAATTTGCTGATGCAGATGTATTCCAGGACTAGTCCAGCACAGGCAAGAGCAGTTGTTGCTACCTGATCTGGTGCTCAAGTGTTTTCCAGTGATAAGAATGATTTCAGTGAGTGTTGGACCAGGACTTACAAAATGCAGGGTTACAATAGCTTTTCCCGGATAATGAGATGCACTGCAGGAAATTTGAAAAAGGGTGGGAGAGAGGCATGAAACCTCAGCATGCAATAAGATGTAGAGCTGATAGTGACATGTTCATCCAGGGACCTGGGCCCTTCTGTTGCTGCTACATTCCTACATAGCTTATGGTGGCCTCTCATGCTCAGCAGAGGCACTGAGTTATGAGCTCAGTTAGCTCTTTAAGTTCTTGCTTCATAGGTGATGAAGGTCATTAAAGGGAGTGGGTGACAGATTTCATCACTATTGATCAAATGTATCTCTGTTGGATGAGCAAAGCTAACTACAGTCTGGTTAGTCTTATTTTTTCAGAGCAGTGTCACTTCTGGCAGACAGCAGGAGTTTTTTTGTGTTCCTCCCGCCTTTTGTTAACAAACTACCACCTCCTTCTAATTGCACCTGCTGTGCTGGCAGTCGTGTTGTGTATAATAGTATGTCTACCTGGGGAGACAAGGGGGATACTGAAAAATACCCGAGAAAGAAAGTGTGTTTGTTAATTGTGTGACTTATTTTAGTCCTTCAGAGATTTGGGGGAGGGAGGGGGTGAAGGAGGGAGAGGCAGGCAGAGACGTGGGGAGGAGAGGGTCGTGGAAGAGGAGCAAAATCCAATTTGCAAACTATCCAAGTGAAAAATGCGATTCTTTTTCTTTCCCCCCACCCCCTTTCTCCTTTAAGATACAGACAGCCCTGAGGCATAAATCTGAGATTGAGCATCACCGCAATAAGATTCGCCTTCGCGCCAAGCGTAAAGGGCACTATGAATTTCCAGTGGTGGACGACGTGGTGGTGGTTGACTCCAAAGAACAGCACAGAATATATCGCAAGGCACAGATGCAGATTGACAAGATCTTGGACCCTGGAGGCAGTGTGCCTACAGTCTTCATAGAGCCCAGGAAGAGGTATGGATTTCAGAGACGGAAAGAGCAATTTTCTTTTAGAGTCAGCGCCCAAAGTACATCAAAACTGTACTTCTTAACTTTCAGAGCTTAAAATCATTTTGATCACTGGTTGAATTTGAGTTGCCTAGGTGAGAAGGATTGGATTGTTCTAAGCATTTTGATTTATTTCACTATATGCCAGTATGTTTTGTTTTCACATTATTCTTTAACAAGTTCTCAGCAATGAATTCTTGATAAATAAGCCCAAATGTATGGAAACTGTCTTAGAACAATTTAGTATTTGCTCAGCCATTTGTTTGAATTCTTGTGTGGTGTAGAGGGATCAAAATTACAATATCAGCACTAAAAAAGATACATAGAAAACATAACCTGCAAGTAATAATATTTTTATAAAGGGAGGGGAAAATAAGCAAAATAAGAAAAACCTTGAACAACCTAAAAAGCATGAAGATTTTGAATGTTAAAGGCAAATTCACAAATCAGTGAGATTATCCAGAAGGAATACATAAAAGATTATGAGGCACATTTGTCAGCCTCACAGATCTGCCTTCCTGGCCTTGTATTTTCAGAGAAAGTTTTCCCTGGCTTCTGTTTAGGGCTTATGAATACCAGCACTTTGTTTCTGGAGCACTAGTACCCTGTGACTGGTTCTGCACTGATAGAAAGTAGCTTTTCTCCAGCTCTGTGTGTTCCTCAGCTGGTTTGCCTGGTGGGGTTAAACCCAACGTGCCAAGCACAAAGCCTTCTTGGCAGTGTGGTCTGTTCCGCTACTGCAGATGTGTCATTGGTCTGGGAGACCTGGAGAGGCACTGGCAGGGGGAACTGGAGCACAGACAGCTTTGACAGATGAATATAGAAGGGAGGTGACACTAGAAAGAATTTGAGGGAGAAATGGGACATTTTGGTGAGTTGCCAAGGAGAGTCTTGTTAGGAGAGCTCGAGGAAAGAGATTTGAGACTGCCTAATGGAACTGGCATGAAAAACTGGGAAAGAGAAACAGGGCTGAGGCAAGGATGACTTGGAGGAAATGGACAGAGGAGTTCAAGCCTGAGTGGGATGAGAATAAAAATTGCAAAAAGAAATGTGATTACCTTTGTCTCTCTCTCTCTGCTTCTTCTTTTCTTCCCCTTAAGTTCTCGTGCAAAACGTTCTCCCAAGCAGCGCCGGCGACATCAGATAAATGGGAGTCCGATTGATGCCGAAAAGGACAGGTTAATCACAACTGACAGTGATGGGACATACAAAAGGCCTCCAGGAGTCAATAATTCTGCATATATTGTATGTATGTCTGTGATGGCAGGAATGTTCTGGTAATCATAATGACGGTTGTGACATTGGGAGGGTTTTGGCCTTCTGACTATGGTCTATATGGCTAGTTTCAGTCACGTGTAGTTAGCATGTAAATCGAAGCGAAATAAAGATTTAATTGACAGTCTGTCACTGTTAAGCAGTAAAATTCTGCCAAGTATTCCTTGATACTAGAAGCCAAGAACCAAAACCTTGCTTGCATTAATGCCACTGGGTTATGCACATGAAAGTGTGCTTGGCATGTTCCATAATATCTTGAACATAGTTTCACTCTAGTCCAATTTGCTGGATGTTATATATTCATATGTTAGAGAAAATTTCACCTTTTGTTCTCACAGAATGGAAGACTCAGTTCATTTTTTGAGAAATTTTCTCATCTTTAAAATGTGGGAATTAATTATTAATGAAAAAGAAACATGTCTTTGTACTACAGTGGCTTGAAACAATTCTAATGCAGTGTCTTGAAAATTAATTTTGTTTCCTGTCTAAAAAAAGCAGACCCTGGAGAATACTTCTGTTCAATCATATCCATGTCACAAACTGTATTTAGGTGTCTTTAACCACTTCTAAGCAGACTTCACTAAGCCTAATGCTAATATTGGAAACCCCTGGACAGTTTTCATCTTGAAAGATGGTTTAAAGATTTTAAGAATTTCACCATTAGCTGCATATACAGTCAGGTGACTACAATGTCGTTTTCTGCAGTTTCCTTCTGCCTTCAAACATGAGTGTGATGATTTTAATGTCATGCTGCAGCAGAATGAATTATCATCTGAAGCTGTTTAATTAAGACATGTCACACAGCAGGCTCAGCCCCTTTGGCATCTGTAGCGAGACAGTGCTCAGAATGCTAAGTTCTGAATAAAGTAGAGGCTTGTGCCTCTTGACAACTGATTTTGCAGTCTGTATGCAGTGGTAAGAATGAGCTTTGATAATAAGTCTGCTGCTGCAAAGCTCTTTTAATTTCCTCTTGCTGATGAACAATAAGCCCATGTGGTAAGATCCCAGGTAGTAATTATGATGCATGCCTCAGGCATTGCTGCTATGAAGCACTTACATGAATCCCATTCAGGTGATGCACCCAAGTTCAAGTTCCATGCAGGTAACCACTTAGATCCTTAACAGCTTCTTTTGTGTGTTTTTCTAGGAGGTAATAATTGTTTAATGTTATTGCTGATGTGGTCAGTTTTAAGCTAAAGACTGAATTAATTTCTTGGAACTGCAAAAGCTGCAAAGAAGTCAAAGATGTAGATGGAACTGATTGTCTTTTTCTGGGTGGAGAAGTGCGTGATTTCACTACGTGCTTGCAAACCACAAGATTTCTATAGCTGAGTAACTCCTGCACCAAGCTCTGCTGCCTTATCTGAGATCAATGTCTTTCAGACCACACTGAATGAAGTATTTGAACAGCTGGTGTAATGTATGTGCATGCATATATGCATGCAGAATTGAGGAGGGTAAGGGGCAGGTGTTGTCCAGCACCAGCACTTGTACCATTTGTCCCGTTGTGGTTCTGGCAAAGACAGTGTTGCTCAGACTTAAGGCTCACAGGGGCTTGGAAGCTGGCTGTTAAATCTTCCCTGTAGCTAGCTGCCCTTCACCTTCTTTCTGTTTCCTCCAGTCTGATCCAGACTTGCCTCCTGAACCTCAGACATCATCTTCAGCCGATCTGGGGAAGTTCCCTGGCTTGCCCTCCCACCCAGTGTCTCAGTACGTGCCCCCGCAGCCGTCCATCGAAGAGGCTCGGCAGACCATGCACTCGCTGCTGGATGACGCCTTTGCGCTGGTGGCTCCCAGCAGCCAAGCCGCCAATTCCACGGCTGTGGCACCGCCCGGGGTCTCTGCAGGACAACCGGTAAACAACACTCCTGCTCGAGCAGGGAGGGGAACCACATGCCCCCAGTGGGGATCACCTTATGGTCCAACTCAGGCAGTAAACAACTCATTTAATGTGAGTGATGCAAGTTAAAGGGCTTTTCTGGGCAGGTAGTTAGCACCAGTTGAGCCACTGTCACTGTTACTGTGCCCTTGCTGTCAGGACTTACCACAAATGTGGGACAGTTCCTGGAACCAGGAGAATTCAGAAATGACCATCACAAGATGCTGAATGTGCTTTTAAGCTATTTGGATTCTTTTCCCATCTCAACCACAAGAAAAGATAGGAGTTCTCCTTTAGGATAACTTTTCTGTTCTTCTCAGTTAGGATCTTGCACAGATCAGTCTTGCCATGTCCAAGAGTAAAACTTTATTTGTTTTAAATATATGTGGTAACTTGACAACGAAAAAAAGAAACATTTGACTTGGGTCATGTTTTTTGTCAGGGTATCCAAATGCTTTCAAGAGGTGAGGGATAGGGAAGCATTATTTCTGTGTATGACTTTTTGCATTTAATGGAGCACTGAAACACACGGATAATCCTTTAGGTCATCTCTAGTTCTGTTGAGTCTCTCTGTGGTCTCTCTGCTGCAGTCTTATGCTGGTTGAGGTCTAATGAGATTTCCAAATGCAAGGCTTGGTTTGCTGAAAGTTTTCAGCTAAGCAGACATTGGAGCAGCCCTTGATCTTCTGCACATGAGAGAAAGCGTTTCTGGGCGGTTTTTAAGTTAAGACTTGCATTAGAGAGTAGCCTACTGTAGCAGTGATTCCCAGATCTTGTGCTTCTGTCTGTGTATAACCAAGTTCTTATGGCTGCCATCAAGTCACACATACAAGCCTAGAGATCTCTGCCATTCACCTCTTAAAAGGCTGACAGTGGGCTTCCCAGGGTAAGCATTTTGATTTTAATTTGTTTGGGTTTTTTTCATTCTTCTGACAGAGATATATGGAATTTGGAATGACTCCACCAACAGCACCAGGTCTTCTACCAAGGTAGCTTTTCACTGATAAAATTATAATTTATTATTTCCTTGCAATTATTCCAGATTTCTTACTGTCACTGGCATATTATTATGCAAAGTACTGTATAAATGAGAAGTAACAAGAGTCCAGATCCAGTCCTTGTAATTTATTTATGTAACATGAATGACATATGCATGTGGTATGGAATGTGTTTAAAAGAAATGTGTTTCTAGCCCCTTGGCTATAGAGATATCCTTCCAAATATTCAGTAAACCACTGAGTTTCAGCTTTTGGAGAGCCTGAAACTGTTACTCAGATGCATGTAATTCTCCCAATGCTCTGACTTTCATCTTGTTTCTATATCCTCAGGGCAACACACTCACTCGCAAAAGCTTTCATATGACTAACAGATTCATTCTATTTTTAACCAAGTTGAGAACAAATGACAGAGCACAGTGACCCTCATAGAAAAAGCCTGCCTGGCAGGCCTATTATTATAAAATCAGGGAAAGAACAATTTTTCCATCTTCTCCTACCCTTGCTATGGGAAAATTGTGTAAAGAGAAGAAAATGGTTGTCCAGGTGACTGCTAATTTCCCACTTGGTGTCTGTGTTTTGTCTACATGTCAAGGTGAACCTTGAGTCATGGTACCCACTGTGTTCAGACTTGTCTCACCCTCTCTAAGCTGCTGCAGCCAAGGTGGGGAAATGGTGGCCTTGTGCTGCTCTCTCATTATCTTCTTACAGCTCACCATATGAGATGAAACCCCGCTGGTATCCATGGCATTCATTAGAATTCACCTGAAGTATTCACTGCCTTGGAAACTTGATGGTAAAATGGATATGAAGAACTGTATTTATTATTCTGCAACCTGATTTTGAAAGGGCCAAGTAGAAAAGGAGGAGTTTCCAAGCGTGTTTTCTTACCTAGGTCTTGTCTGGAGGTGGCAGTTTCAGTGTGAGTGGAACATACATGAAGTGGAACACAGTATGACATGTGGTGTACTTTTTGTAATTTAGGTTACCTTGAAGATTATGAGCTTTGAGACTGCCAGTACAAAGCATAACCAGTTGTTTGTTATTGAGGATTTGCTCTTTGTTGGCCTGTTACAAGTTCAGGGAAAATGTGATAAATTAACCATGAAGTGCTGTAACCCATATTAGTACACCTGAGCAGGATAGTATCTTCACAACATATTTTCTGTTCAAAAATTTATCACCTTTTGACACAGGCACTCTGAATTTATGTAAGTCACAAATTAATTGCATCATGATTCAAAATTTAAGTACTG
Source organism: Chiroxiphia lanceolata (assembly GCF_009829145.1). Taxonomy (NCBI): domain Eukaryota; kingdom Metazoa; phylum Chordata; class Aves; order Passeriformes; family Pipridae; genus Chiroxiphia; species Chiroxiphia lanceolata. The sequence continues at coordinate 57,434,204 of NC_045641.1, forward strand.
CCTTTGCCAGTGCAGACAGATTAAGTTAACAATCTGCAAGGTCGTTGACCTTAACAGAAAGAGTTCCTTTAAATTTTCATTGAAATAGAAAGTTTCCTAAAACTTGGCCAAGAGAAAACAAGGAAAGAGTTGTCATGGTTGTGCAATGGGAGGTATTCTCAAATTCTGAAGATAATGATAAACAAATTGATAGAACCAGTTCACCAATTAGAGGAAGGAAAAATAACCTGAGGTCAGTGTGATTAGGTGGCATGTATCAATGTCATAGTCCATTGGCTTAAATATGCAGTGCATGGAATAATAGTTGAGTGAGCGTACTGTTCTCTTCTCTATACTAATGCAGTCAGCATCTTTAATGGGGTGGAACCTACCTGGGGCAAAAAATTAAATGTAAAAGACCTAGGTCACATAACAGCTAGGCAAACATAAAGGCACAGTGAACAGTTTTTGCCAGAAAAAGGATATTGCATCATGCAACAGAGACAGAGCTACTTAGCCATAGTGGATTAGTGGTGTAAAATTGATTTTTGGGGTGGTATCTCCCCACTTAATTAAATGACTGGAGATTAATTTTCTTCTTTTGAATGTGCAAAAGTCGAAAGCTGGATATAGGAAGGAGCACTAGAAAGCCTGTATGATATAGAGGCAGAGCTGTATCCCGATTTAATACTCCTCTGTTGATCTCTGACTTTAAAGAGAAGCTGTATCTATCTATTATAAACAAGGTTGAGAAGAGAGGGTAAAGGGTTATTAAATGTCTACCTTTGAAGTACAAACACATCAGCAATAAAGGATATACTCCCTGTCCTATGAAAAGTTAGCACAATAATAATACATTTGCAATGATGTTGAAAAAAATATTTTCTTTAAAAAACATCAAAAAGTTGTAGCAATTCATCAGCTTCAAAATTCTAGCTCAACACTTCAGGCATAAAAAGCCAGATGATCACATCCTTTACTGATTGCAGTGATTAACATAACAGAAGTGATATTGTTAAACATTACCTACCCATTGAAGCATTTATTTTAACTGGTTTGTAGGTGTGGTTGGAAATGGTTTCCTTTGGATCTACTGGGTGGACAGGTGGAATTGTATGTAAGGGAGCTGGGGAAATTCTAGCACTTCCACAGCAAGACTGTTACAGCTTGAAGCTCTTATACCTCCTCCATTTAGTAATACTGTATGCCAAGTACCTGGTACTTCAATTTACAATTACTTGTTGGTGCTTTAATAGGCTCTTATTTGGCTTTGTTAATCAGTTTATTATTACATCAACTTTCTTTTCTCTCTGGCTGTCATACAAAGGTGGGTAATTTTCCAAATAAAGCACAAATCAAGAATAGTTTGAGTTAGATGTAGTCACAGGATTTTCCTGTAAAACAAAGGGATGTAAAATTGAGGTCTTGAGGAATAGGATACATTGCAGTCCATAACCATAGATGGGGTTAGATGCCATTGTGGTAAAAGGCATATAAAAGTCATCCCCAGACCTCACTTTGTGTGATTTCATGTGCCTGAGTGTCTCACTTTGCTTCATTTATACTCAGCAGTGAGAAGCTCCTGCAGAAAGTGGTTTAAGGTAATCTTTTGCTTTGGATGCCTCTTGAGAAGTGCCTCTGATCATACCTGGAGGCTGAGAGGCGAGCCTAGTAACCTAAGCACCTGAAGTTTGGGCATCCACACTTCCACTATATTGATAGGAATTGATAACCCCTGAAAAGTCAACTACCATCAGTCCTTTAAAATACAATCTCACAGTGGCAGGGTTAACATAGGTTAATAGGAAGCATAAGAAAAGCAGCATTTCCATCTCCCTGTCTGTCCCTGTTCAGTGAATTAATTATAGGGTTTCTTTTACAAGTGCACTTACCTTGACACAATTAGTGAAGTTAGATTGATTACAGTTTCTGTTGTTAACTCTTTCAGTAAATATATAACAGTGACTACCAGAACCAGCCTGATTTATAGGAAGCATTAACTTTAGTATACATTACTCTTCATATGTGCTAATGACAGCTTTGAGTATTTTGATGAACCTTCAAGAGCAAAAAATTTGAAAACTTCCTGGAAAATTATCAGAATGCTTGATGAAGTAATAATTGTTTGTGAAATACACATGTAATGCACTTTGTATGGTTTTAGACCAAAACTGTGTGCCCAGAAAATCTAGAGTAGTCAGCTTTCTTGCTGAGATAAGCAGCTACATCACTGCTCTTATCCTATTTTTCTGGTTTTGAAGATCCTTTTTTCCCTAAGGGGAAAACAAGATCTCAAGATCTGTGGACTTTTTCCCTTGCATTGAGGAGACTGAACATGTGAAAAACACTTGTGTAAACTTTTGTTATACTATTCCTGTGCAGTTCAGATTGTGGAGGAGGATTATGCTCTTCAGGTGTAAATATTTTCTTGAACATTTGAGGTTATAATGTAAAAGGCATCGTAAAGAGCTGTTGTATGAGGTACGCCTACATTATTGTTTCTGGTTAGGGAATTCACTTATTTTAATCTTGACTCCATTTCCACAGGCAGAACTTTGGGCCAGGTTTCCTTCAACCTGCGGAGTTAATGCACCCGGAGCAGCCGCCGCCTGAGGTTCCGTATTCCTCCAGAGGGATGTACTCAGAGGAAATGCCGTCAGTGGCACGGCCACGGCCCGTTGGAAGCACTGCAGGTACACTTCACTTGAGTTGAATGTGCACTAAAATAGCTGATCCCTTTCTGTACCTACCCTTTTGCCAAGGTCACCATTAAGATGTCATTCTCCTTCAGCTACTACACATGATGTGTGGTCCTTGCCTTCATTGCCCAAAAAAAAAATCATCACAAAATGAGGTTAACTTTACATCCACAGGACCTTGCAGAAAAAGGCAGTGCTTTGCCACCGTTTTAATATCTTACAGGCACTGGTTATCACAAAGCATATTTTCACAAAACCTCATTCTCTAAGAATGGAAGATTACTTGTTTTAGGGAGTACAGTGTGTGCTAACTTTCCACTGCCAGCTACTTCTTTTTTGCTAAACAAACCAACTGATGCATCCCAAATCAGCATGCCAAATAGCAAAATTTGTTTAATACTTTCCTACATGTTTCTCATTTCTTTTCCTAGAATTGTATGCATAAAAGCAGGATCCTTTAGTTTGTGATTATACTATCTATTGCTGCTGTTCCATAGGAAATCACCTTCCCTGATTTGGTTGTGAGATAATTTCCATAGCACTCATCAATGCTATCATGAATAAGATGCTAACATCATATGGCAATTAAGCAGCAAACACTGATTCTAAGAATAAAAGATTCTATTGTTATGCAAATGTCACAGTTAATTTTCTCCCAGATAAATGTTTTCTTCCTGGAGAATTGAAAAAGACTGGAAATACGATCATATGCTCATGTCAGAAGCCTAGTTTTGATAGTTCCTCTCCCTGTAAATGTTAAAAGAATGAGAATGGTAGGAACATAGTAACTATTACAGTTTAATTATGGTTATTTTATTCACTGATTCACACTATTATCTAAATGTTCATATCTATTCTGCTTTAAAGCTTGGAGGTAATTCATATATTTAGTTTCTGTTCTTCAGCATAATTATGTGTGAATATCAAACTTGTCAAATATTGGGGGTTTTTAAGAGGAAAATATGAAAGTGATCTAACTGTCCATCACTTAAATCACTCTGTTGTTTTTGTCTTTTCCTCCCTTTTTGTACATACACACAGTTTTATGTATCTCTGGGTTAAATGTGTTTCATTTCTAAGAAATTATAAAATATTATTTTAATAATTATAATAATAAAAAAATTACGTTTCTCTGTGGGAAAATTCAGGAAGAAGGAAAGCTGGCATGTCGTTACATGTCTCTTGCAATTAATGGTGGTGGCTGTCCTTTGCATGTGTTTGAAAGCAGCAGGAGGGGAGGGAAGGGAAGGAAAAGGAGAAAGGAGGAGGTTAGCTTTCAGACCGAAAGGAGATACAGCGTGTTCTGACCTTCCCGTTAGTTAATGACAGCATCGTTTAATATTTAACCACAAAGCAAAGCTCAAAGAACCACAGTCTTACATAGACATGTATTTTATTCTTCTGAGGGATGGAACAGAAGGCAGAGAGTTAGGGTCTTGCTGGTGTGATGCAAGTAAGGTGTGCCACAGGAGCAAATGTCTTCTCTTTGCTGCTAAGTAATTTACATGAAAGCATTGCCAGAGCTTTTAGTAAATGCTGTTTGGAAAGGGCTGGGATGTCTGAGATGCATGTATCTCAACCTGATCTTTCAGTGCAGTGAAATGAAATGCATCACACTCAAATGAACTGCACAAAATGCACATAACTTTTCCTTCTTTGTTCTACACTGACAGCCTTCTTTCTGCTGATTTTTATTAATTGCACAGAAACAGAGCTTCATTTTCTTCTTGTTTCCTGCTTCCAACAAAGTTTTATGTTGTCATTTGTCTGCCCTGCAAACTTGACTGTGTATAAAGATGAAAAAAACAATATTTGCTTTTAAGGTTCTCAGATACAGCACCTCACTCAGGTGGGAATTGCTAGCAGGATCGGAGGTCAACAAGTGGAGATCCCCTCAGGCAGAGCAGGGCATGGCCAGCCGGGGGGGCCAGGGTGGCCCCAGTACCGTGGAGAGGATGAATGTGCTAGGCGAGATGCAGTGAGTACTGTGTTACACATTTGCATAGTTTCCAAAGTAGTGATATGTTTGGGTATTTTTTCCTGCATTACTGTTTGGAACTTTTTACCCCTGGAATACTTTCAGTTGCTTCTCTGACATTCTTTGCTTTGCTCTTCGAACCCTTGTTAGTTATTCCAACTTCTGCTTGCTGTTCTTTCACCTTTGCTTCTCTCTAACTGCTTTCTCTCATTTTACCCTAACCTTTTTTTTTCTCACTTGAGGCCTTCACCCATTAATTGCAGTTCATCCAGTTCTGCTTCTGAGCTCCAGCAGAGGTGGATACTGCTTTCCATTTCTTCTTTGAAATATGCCTCTGTATTTTGAGATCATTGTAAGTAGAAAACATTGAATTAAATTGTCCCAGACTACCATCCTACTTTGTATGGGTGTATTTCTTTTGTCTTCTGTATTGGTGCACAACAGCAGGAGTCAGGGCAAAAGAATAAGCTGCATAGTTGCATGTAACATTAGAGGTGTTTCTGAACAAGTTATTTTCCTAGCCTCAGTCAGCAGGATGTGGTAAATTAATATGTATTCATTTACCAGTGTTGCCTAGGCAGCCATGGTGATTCCATGTTCTTGGCGGTGGCGCTTCTAGAGGTTGACATTTCTGATTCAACCAGATATGTGAGGTTGAAGATAGTATATGGCCTTTCCAGGAGAGAGACAGTTGCCTGCTTCCAGTCCTTCTTCAGTGTACTTGCATCCTGAAGCAGACTGACCTGTGGCAGCTCTATGGTAGTACTCTAGAGAGCGACAGATTTATGCTTCTTTTGCTTCTTTGTTTAAACAATCTTTTTCTGATTTTTTCCTCGAGGGAGGAAGACAGGTTCTCCTCCCTTTGCATGCTTAGAGCAGTGTGTGTTCACACTACTTGAATTTGCTATGCAGTACTGCATGATCTTGAAACAGCTTTGCAGAAAGGAAGTGCAGCAGGATGGCCTTATTTTGAGATTTTGGTGGAATTGAGCTGGAGAGGAGCAGCATAAAGCTTTTGAGAACTGGGTGCACTAGAAACAAACTCTATTGGTACTATTCAAAAACTTTTTAGTGTCTCCCGTTCCATTTTCAGAGACACCTCTGGGTTACCATTCATTGACCATTCTTAACCCTTGTCTCTCTTTTCTGAAGGTGACTTTTCTAAATCTGTGGGCCTGTCCCTTCTGCCCCTCAAGTGCACATTCAGCTGTTACTTTCTTAATGTTTTATTACATGAATTGCTAACTTATTACGGAAAGTTCATGTGGACCCATTATATGAGATTTTAGACAAAGAGTTACCTGCACAGCTTTCAAAAATTCACGGCCCAGTGCAATGTGATTTGGTTGCAGTTTGCACCTTCAATCACAGTTTCAGGTGTGTTCAGGTCATTTCAGTCCAGGTTGACTTTCTTTTGGTTCATCTCACTTTATAGATTTGCCTTGGCTTTGACAGAACTTTTTGCTTACTGGTTGCTGCAGTTCATATATTACTGCAATGTGAATTTTTTTTCAGTTATTAAAAAAAAAAAAGGCAAAAGGAGGAGATCATGGACTAAAACTTATCTGACTATGATGTCATTCCCACACTTTCCTTTTCCTATGAGCAGTATTTTCTTTTTTTTTTGCAAAGGATTCTTCCCATTAAAAAAAAACCAAAAACCTTAGTCTTGTAGCTTTCTGTATTTAAATAATTGCCTTCAGAGTTTGGATGTTTTCACTAGGACAGAGCTCTAAATTTATCTTTCCTCCTTTTGGAAATGAGGCTTTGCTTAATAACGGTCATGTTCCTTATGGTGCACTATTCAGCTGATCCTTTGCAAACAGTTTTACTGTTCCCTCATTCTGAGCAAGCTTCTAAAATTAAACTCTGCATTTAGGAAGATTAGAATCTAGATCATTCTTCTCACACGCAAACCGGAGAAGGATCTGCATTTGTACCCCCCAACCCAAAGCCAGTGTGCAGGGTACCATCAGTTCACCTTAATTCTCCACTTAGAAGACCTAAGCAACCAGGAGAATTACAGCATTTCCTTAGCTGACACAAAATGCAATACTGAGCAAGTGCTCATTTGAGCAGCAGAACAAACAAAGCCTGGTTTCTTACAGGTGGGTGGAGTGTCTTGCATATCTCTACCTCCCTACCACCACCTGGCATCATCTCCTATCCTTCTACAGTCCCTTAGAGGTCTCCATTGTTCTCCCAAGTCTTCTCCAGGTTTGCAGTGTTTCCCCAAAGCTACTCTTACCCTTTCACTCTATTTTTCTACTCCAGCTGCCCATTGTAGTGTGTCTAAACAATCTGACCATTCTTAAAGCTGTCTGTCATGTACCCCAGGAAGCCCCTGTGAGATACGTGCTGCCTGACAGGTCTACCTGAGCACAACCTAACTTGACCTTTCTGCCTCTCAGAAGCAGATTCAGCGATAGCACAGATCAGGTTATGTCTAATTAGCTACCTGGTTTTGTGAATTTTATATATCTGTTCATATATATATATATATATATATACACATATATCTGTGTATATATTTATACATCCAGTTCAGTTGAAATTGGCCAGAGTACAACACGTATTAAATGGGGATTAATAAATTTACAATGTGATCTCATAAACCTTCATTTTTTAAGAAGGAAGATTCAGTAAACATGGCTTTGTCAGTTTTTTTGTACTGCTGTTAATTATGCAAAAGTTTCTAGATAAAAATCTAAAATTTATGAATACAATATAAAACTATATATTTTTACATATATAATATTATATAATATACCAATGTGTATTTCTGTTAGTAAAGAAATTTTAAAGTAGAAAAAATCAGCAAACTGAAAAAACATGTCAGTGGTTTTGGTCTCCTTGTTTTGCTGTTGTAGTTTAGTAGACGTTAGGTTTCTAAACCAACGTGATACTGAAAGTTGTCAGGCCTGTTTAATTCTGATGTTATATGGGAAATCACAGAAACACATGCTTTTCTTTTTCGTAGATATTTAAGAAAACCTTGATAACCTTAATGTAAAAGACAGCCACTGAGGTCATCAGATGTTCTTTCTAACTCCCCTTATAATTCCCCTGTAACCATTCTTATGGTAGTAATGCAATGCAGTGTGAGGTAGGAGCTGAATCATGTAATGCATTTGAATGTGAAATAACCTGAACATAATTTAGGATGCTGTTAAGACTCATGTATCAGGGAATGTTTGCTTTTAATATTTTCTTATGTCATCTCTTCTCTATAAACCCACAGAGTACTTGTCAGGTTTGCCAACTCTAGGCTGCACATACGAGTTAGTTTCAGGTTTCAGTGCCAAATGAATAATTCTGAACAATCAAGAGACCCATTCATTTCCTTCTGATACCGAAATCACCTCTCTTTTATAAGATATAAGACAGGATGTTACTTGGAAAACCTTTACCTGTCATTCTTCTATTAAAGCCTCTTTTCCTCCTAATCTATCTCCCCAAATTAACTGTGTAAATGATGAGTGCTGTACGTGAGCTGTGCAAGAGAGTCAAAAATCTATTATTAGTTCTACTTCATAAAAAATGGCTTAAATTCTATTCTATGATATTATGAGAGATGTTAAGGAACTTACTCCCGCCCATTTTTGTGTTCCCTGCACACTGCTGCCAGACTCACTCTAGGTCCCCCATATCCTTCCCAGACTCTGCTTTGTAATCCCTTCATTCCCCTCCCCCTCACTCCCAAATCCTCTTCTAGCTGACCTTGCTGTCCTTTCTTCCCCCATCAGGTTGCTCTCTCTGCTACTGCTTAAGGCTTATCTACAGAGAAAGGTAGTGCTCACTGAATTGTGATGACTATGATCTGAATTTGCTGCAGGTGGCTGCTCCCCATCCCCAGCGCAGACCCTCTGAAAGGGGATTACACTGCTTTGCTCCCAATTGTGTGTTCGAGTCCTTTGTGTCCAGTGTTTTCTTCTGGCTGTCTCTCAGCCTTCAGCAGTATGAGGCAAGGGGAAACACTTGCTTCTGGGGTGTCAGCTGGAATTTAGATTTTTCAAAATGTACATTGTTTGTGTCCATACTGGGATTTGGTGCAGTCACCCAGTGTACTGTAAATTCATGCTTTGTTTTAGTGTAAGCAGATTTTCTTCCAGATAGAGGAGCCATAAACTCAGGCTTCTGTTTTGTTTCTCTCTTGTTTTTTTTTTAAAAATACATGTTAGTGAACAATGCAGAATTAACCCCTTTCTACCCTGAAACAGTGATTGTCCCTAAACTGGGATAGTGTTTCTCAGATATGTAAAACAGATGTTGAGAATGAAAAATCTAATCTTTCAAATCTGAGTAGTTTTCTCCTTCTGCTTCTTCTGTTGACTGTGTTTTCCTGGGCACTGGTCAGTCACAGGGTCCACAAAAGTGTATAGTCTGAACAGGCAAGCCAGGCAGAGAAAGGGAAGGTCAAACTAGTAGCATCTGTGCTTATAAATAGTATGGAGATATGACAGCCAGGAAGACAGTGATTTACCTGTTGTCTTTTAGGAAGTTGATAGAGATGGAAGGAAAGAGAAGCCAATTCTGTTGACTTCCAGTTCTGTGGGTTTTCTCCCCACCTCCTTCCACTTCAGTTTCTAAACGTACCAGAGATTGGAAAGGTGGTCAAGGCTTTTTAATGGATACTGAAAGAGATTTTGAAAATCACTGGACTTGAGGCAGTCCAACAATTTTGTGTACACTTGTTGTTTTGTGCTCTGTAAGAGGAATCACTCATTCATGTAGCAGAAGAACAGTTGCAGCAGATAGAAGCATCTCCATGTTGCTTTCCCCTCTGTTCTTCGCCTTTTTGCTTTCTTGTCTTTTCTGGGATAATCATGTTTATTCAGAAAGTACAATAATGCTTTCTACCTTTTTCCAGACGCATATGCATGGACACCAAGAATATTCCTCCTCACCAGTATTCCAGATGCCGAGGACTTCAGCCAGACAGCCCTCAGCACCTCCTGCTCAGCTTCCACACAACAGCCTTCAGGGCCAGGGCCTTTGCTACACCACCAGTTCCACTGAGGACCTCCAGCCAGGTCACTCGTCAGCCTCTCTTATCAAAGCAATTAGAGAAGAACTTCTGCGACTTTCTCAGAAACAGACAACAGTGCAGAACTTCCATAGCTGATTTAGCATTCCATTGCAAATCTGCCAGGTATCTGCTTCCTATGGAAGCAAACACTTATTGGAAATCAGCAATGTTGTTCTCTCAAAGGAAGGAACTTTCACAGCTCTGTTGACAACACTCTGGAAAACCTGAAGAAGGCAACAAAATGAGGATAGTAAGGAGAGAGAGAGGGAGAGAGGGGGGACAAACAGGGAAAATCATCAGTGTCATCACAAGTAATATTAATTAATCTACTAATATTACGATGCTCCTTCTTTCTCCTTACCCTCATTCAGCCTAACATATAAATAAAACCTTAGGTCAAGAACTCAATACTCCAGCTACAAAACAAAAAAAAGACAGGAACAAACTCCAAGTATGATGGACTCCTTTTTCTAAGGAAGTAGGTGATGTTTTGAATAAACTGAGATGACATTTTGCAAGAGATTACAAGTATTCTTATCTCTCCAGTGCTTATGGGGAACTGGTTTGCATTGCTGTTCTGCAGGATTACAAACTGTATCAGCTTAAGGGTCTTGAAGGTCCAATCCAACATAAGAATCACTTTGGTTGTCAGGAACAATGGGACTGCTTAGAATAAAAGTCTTTTTTTGAGTTAGTTGTATCAAACTGGAACAATAATTGTTATAGCTCTGTGGTTCCGAATGGAGCTACCCTCTGCACTCTTCCTTGTTTTCCTTCTGGTGCTGAAGCTTCAAGTGTTCCTTCATCTTCAATGTTTGCAAAGTGAAACATTGGCCTTGTATAACTAAGAAAATATCTGTAGACTCATTCAGGCTGGAAAAAGAAAACAAAGCATCCAAACAGAAAGGGCTTGTTATCTAATTTGTTTAAAAATTATTGAAAACTGGAAGAGGAATACTCAGCCACAGTTGAATTTGGGGAAATGTGTGTGTATATCTTTAAAAAATATATTTACATGCTAAATGCTCTGGCAAGACCAGTGATAAAATATTGCCACTCTGTAGTTTGCTTTGTGGACAGAAACCAATCCAGCCTGACTGGTACAGGGTCACCAGCATTACATTATAAATTGATGTCCTAAATCATTGCTGATGTTTGGATCTGAATAATTTTAGTGGAAGTCAGTGACAGTTTAGAGCATTAACATAGGCTTAGATTTGCAGTTTTGAGACAGTTTCTATATTTATACTTGTTTCCACTGTCCCTTTGGACAAAGGGTGAGCATTATCCCCATGGTAAAAATGGTACGTGCCATGGAACTGTTTGTCGCTGTTTTTTCAGAGTTTTAATTTAATATTAGCTACAGATTTACTAATATTGGCCATTGCGTAACTGTAACTGACATAATACATACGGAAATTTTACTTAAGTCACGATTTGTTGGAGTGTGTTCATTTTCAGATCAAACTGAACTAAAGTTAACAACCTGGCGCAGAGATAAGAGTTACCCTCTGTCAGTGTTTGTGAGGATGTTTGGGAGCCGTACCCTAGAAGAATGAAAAGCAAAACTGTTATGTGCTACAGTGGAGGTATTTCAAATAATATCAGGTTATAGTCATAAAAGGTCTGAGGAACAGAGGTCCTCAGAGAGAACATTGGGCAGTTGCTCTGGGTAGGGGCTGCATTTGCCTCGCTCACTGGGGTAGAGAAATGGCACTGGTAAAATACAGGTGTGTAACACTGGTGTGGTGTGGTGGTCTTGGGCTGCCAAATCTGTTCCTGGTTCCAGTGCACAGTTCAGTAGCTGTGACAGGACTAACTCAGACTGGAATGAGAACAGGTAGGAGGACACTGTGGAAGAAGCCGACTGCATACCTTATTCATGAAGCTGGTACAACAAACTCATTGCTGAAGCCAAAACCTCAGTTGCTCACTGATGTGGAAAAAAAAAAATGTGGTATGTTTCCCTCTTTACTAGGAAGAACACTTATTTTTCTGTTTACTTATGATCGTCAAAATGCTGTATGAAATTGTTTTGAGGGGCTTAGTGCAGAGAAGCAGCCTAAATTAGTTTCCAGTTCCTTGGCCAATGTGTAAAGCCCTCACGGGCACCGGTTGAGGTGTGAATGGGATCAGAACACCAGCATGATTGTGAACAGCAGTACCAACAGGTTATTATGATTTGAATTTTTAAAGCTTTTTTGTGTGATAATCAGCTCTAGGGTAAAAATAAACATTTGTTTTCTGCCAAGTTTGTAAACATGGATATTGCCAATAATTCGGCAAAATGTCAGGTTTTGAAGAATGAAGAGTGTATCGGGCAATGTTCATTTGGTCTTTTTGACAGTGCTGAAGACTGACTTTTCCTAAGTGTTCCCATTAAAATTATCTGTGTCCGAGCCCACTTTCTTCTCCAGCTTAATTTTGCAGTGAGCTGAGACACCAGTGCTTATAATATTAACATATTACCATGGCTTCATTTCAAGAAAATGTGGGCTTCTAAAAAAATAAATTAATTTTCTGGTTTCAGCTATTTAAGAAGGACTGTGAAATAAGAGTTTTGAAATTTAGAGGTACTTAAGCCACTTCTTATTCATTTTTTGCTAGTGGTGGTGATGCTATTGTGAAATTCCATCTTTTTATATATGGATGAAGATCCTTTCTCTTTTCAGTCTCAAATCTTATGAAAAGCACGGGACACAGGACAAATATATACTGGTAAATAAAAGAGGCTTTCTGATACAAGAATCCCTCTTTAAAACCTTGGGCAGGACAGTAAAACATCAGAAGTCGGAAAGCTGTGTTTGGAAGTTATGTTCTCAAAGTGACTGGACACCTGATCCAGTGGTATGGCATAGTCTGTATCTTCATATAGTAAGAAAAGTAGCACCAGTTCCAAGAATGGTCTTAACAAGGGAGACCCTCACTTTACTTTCTGTAGCTACAGGAAAAGCTGGGGTTTTTTTCATGTGCTAAGAAAAAAGGATTCTGTGGAAGGCATGTGCCAAAATGTGTGTTTCCACTTGGATATTCGGGGGAAAAAATCTGTAAGCTTCTATGTCCCCATGGGTTTGAGCTCTTTTGCCAGTTCTTTTTATTACCCTGTTTAAAGGGAGGAAAATAAAACCCAAACAAATCTTTTTTTCCTGAAACTTAAAAGTATCCTGAATTTGAGTATCTGTTAATGAATTTACCAGTTTCTGAAAACACTGATCGAATGAGAAATTGGTACGGGCACAGAAAGCTGTTACCAACAGTTGCATCCATTTCCATGACTAAACCATCTGGTTCATGGAATCCTCAGGCTCTTCCCTTTCTTCACAGTTTTCCTTGACATTTGTGTTTTGTCTGTGTTTAGTTTGGCACACAGAAGAAGTTGGCAAGATGAGAGCTACATAATTTAGCTTGGTTGGTTTCCTTTCCGTGGCCAAGATGTTGACCCCTAGCCTGCTTCTTGATTATTTTTGGAGCTAAGTGAAATGTTACGGTTATTTTTCGTACACTGAATTTGAAAGGTGGGGCACACTTCAGTACTATAAAATATTCCCTACCAGGATGTAACACATGGTCCTGCCAGTGACTGTGGGCATGTGACTGAGGAAAGAAAACCTTGCTTTTTGGAGGAGTGAATTGCATAGGTGCTGGACTCATAATGTTAAATATGAACACTTTGGAACAGCAAGTGGAATTTGACTGACCCTTTGCAATGTACTGTCCTTGCAGTGGTTTGGAACAGGCTTCTTATATAGTGGTTTGGGAGCAGCAGCATCACACAAGGTCTACCTATCACCTGTGCACCCAAAGAAGTGTTGGCTACCCCAATATTGTGCACCTTTATGGACACACATAAATACAAAGATTGATCATCCAAAAGTGCATGTTCCCAGCAAATGCTGAAGCCAATGCCTTTAAATTAGACCATGGACAGCAGGGTTACAGCACTATCTTAAAGGTTGTGTACAGGGATGGTAACTTCCCAAGAACCAAAACAGCTGATGCTGTTGTGTGTTAACTCATGGCTTGAAAACACATTTGATGGATTACACAAGGAAGCTGGTGTGTATTCAGGCTCAAGTGAAGTCACCAGTTGTGTGATGTGGATGGCAGAAGCAGCTGAGCTGATTTTTTTATGTTTTGCCCTCACTACATTCCCCCCTTTTCCAACTTCAATAGTTTTTAGCTCAAGGAAAAAATGAGCGTTTTCCTTTCCATGCCTTATCTAGCAGTTCTTTGTTAAAAGGTGCCAGTCCTTGAAAATACCCTATTTTGGCCAAGAACTTTGAAGTGGCAGGACGAAGAACATTTGTGACTTTGAGGTGGGAGCATGTTGTGGGCCATATTTTTGTAGACACAAAGAAAAAAATGGTTTTTTTAAATAATAACACCTGTTTGGTGTACTCTGAATATGGGCAGAGAGCTGGAAATGGATTAAAAGATTAAAAGAGTGACATGCGATTGTCAGAAGGCAAAGGACAGCAATGAGGTCTCCAGGACCACCTGTAAAGTGCACTAAAAAGAGAGAGAAAAAGTCTTGGGGAGTCCACCTGCCTCCACTCAAGCTGAGTCCATAACACAGCCCCTCTTTGCAGTCCTTCAGCACTCGCAGTTCTGGTTTGTACAAAAGTGAGGAACATCTCTCATCAGTGAGACTCCCACAAGCAGTTCGCCAAGGCTGTAGAGTTTCTCCAGGGCTGTTTAGATGTGCATAGAGAAAATCAGCAGCTTTGAATTGCTTGAATGTGGAAATACAAATCCACTTCCCTTTTGTGGATGGCATCTTTTTCTCTTCCTGTCAAATTTTTATTTAAAAATCGAGGAGATACAATGGGGACGTATTCTGCTGTCATCAGTCTGCTGTCATTCACGTATTCCACTATCTGTAGTGAGGAGGCAGAAATTGGGAATGCAAGTTTTGGAATGCTTGTGACAATTCACTCTAATTTTGAAGTATTTTGGGGTGAGTGCACTTGAGTGCACTGTGTCTCTTATAACGAGCGTCTCTCAAAATGGAGCTTATGTCAGAGGGAGGACTGTAAAATTTTACTTTTCTATCTCTGATACTTGAGGGCAGAACACACTTGGCTTGTGACAGCTCATACCAATAGGATTGGTAGTTCAGATCCAGATGTTGGTCTGCATGTTGCCCCTGGCTGCATCTGCATGACTTGCGCTGAAAACCATTTAGTCACGTGTTCTTTGGAACAAGAATTTATCCTACAGATTCTTTAGTGCAGTTTGGGATGCAGTTGGCAAGATGTGTCTAGCTTTGATGTACATGTCCCTGGGTGAATTTGCTCACCCAGAGTAAGAAACTTGAGAAGCAAAAGTCCTGTGGAGTTGCACTGCCCTTTTAAAGAGTCTTTTCCAGAGTAGAGCTGCAGTCCCATGAATTCCACAGAAGACCGATAAATTAAAAAAAGTTACATTAGTACTAGAAAAAATACACATTTCTTTGCACTTCATAGTTTGTAGAAATGGAATGTTTTGTCTTGATTTTGTGTTACTTTTTCTTGATACCTTTTATAATATCAAATACGCATTTTTTCTTTGTAGTGGCCACTCCTGTTTAGTTTTGAGTAGTTCTTACTCCATAACTGGAAGTTTGTGTTTAGGCTGTTACACTTGCAGAAATCCTTTTATTGCCATGTGTAGAGCAGGTGAAATGAAATGAGAACTAAGAGAGTAGAAAAGAGACTGAAAGATGAAAATTGTTGTTTGGCATTTCCAGATACATTCTTGTGTACACACTTAAGAGCTCTGTAGTGTTCCCATAAAAACTTCTCACATATTTCCGTCCCAAGGCTTCTTGGAAGTTGCTTTCCTCATCCAGGCTATTGGAAGGTTTTAGTGCTGTGCATGATTTAAAAGCAGTAGCTGCATATTGTTTGTGTTTTAGGAAAAACTACTTTTTATATTCAAGGAGAATTAATGTGGTGTTATATTTGGCAGTGCACTGTGCTCTTTTTGTCCCAAAACACACATCTAAAAGGAACTTGAGTAAAGAAATAAAAAGTTAAAAAATACTGCAATAATAAAAAATCAGAAAGCTTTTATCCTTGGTTGTTGGACTTGAGGAAACAGGAGAAAGAGAATTATGGATTAGCCACTGTTAGTAGTAATTCAGCATAGTCACTAAATATGAAATTGTTCAGATTCAGTGCAGTACAAGTACAAACTTGTGAACTGATTACTGGATTTGTTGGTCCATGCAATCCTGGGTAAAATGGTTTCAGGTAAGTTGGTTTATATTTTGCATGGAACACTTCTGTCAAGCTTTTCCGTGGATGAGTTTAATCCTTATGTTAGTTTCTGTCTTTGGGCGTGATGGTGGCAGCTTTAAGCAAGAACACTTTGAAAAATTCAAGGTTGAAGGTGAGGAATCTCCCGCTCAGAGGATTTGTGGATGTGCAGCCACATATTTATGTTATTGCTACATCCTTCTGTACTTCACTACAGTGTGGAAGAAAATTTGGTGGGACAGTGGAAACAACATTCTTGCTTTTGCGGAGTAGAACTGCAAAGAAGTTACAAGAAGTTGTTTGTCCCTTCAAGCAGATGGCATCACTGATACAGCATTGCCTACAATAATGTTACTTCTGTCAGGGAACAGAGAGCACTGTTTCCTGCAGCTTGAGGAGCACTCAACACCAGTGCCAATGAGAATTCTTTAGTCCTCTTCATTTAAGGATGAGCTAACATCTCTTACCTAACATTATCATGTGTCTATACAGAATGTTAGTATTGGTCAGCTAGAGCACAGTGATTTCTTCATGTATTTGAGCCCAGAGAGTTGCTACGTTAGAACTTGAATATTGTTGGACTGATCTGACTTAAATACACGATATGTTGAAATGGCACAAAGTGGGAACAGTCTAGCAGAGATGGCTTTGCAGGTGTCTCCCTTCTCTTCCGCCATTTAGGCAAAGCAAACAGAACTCTGGAAGACCTCAATAAGTACTTTAACTTTTGCTCTGGAAGTCACACTGAAAATTGGCTGCATGTTTAATCATGTGATCTGGAAACTACAAGCTAGAAAAGGTAGTTCTGGCTTTCCCAGTGACTCATGAACTGCAGCTCTGTATGTTGGTACCACTTGTTTTGTCTTTATGATTAGATAAATCAGAGGCTGAAAAAGCCACTGATAATGTAAGAACAATAAAAAGAACTTTACAAAGAGAGGTAGTGGTAAAAGAGGCAAAGCTTACGGAATATCAATTGGGAGTCACTTTGATTTCCAGTTCCCCACTGGAAAGGGAAGAGAAGGAAAGGACAAGGCAGGTCTTCTGGGTTGTCACAACCAATATTGGGCACAACTGTGAGCAGGGCATGATAAGCAGAAACCTAGTATATTGAGTCAATAGTGAATTATAACGGTAAAACTGAAATGAGTAAATAGTTTGGAATATACAGCCACCAAAGAGCACAGAGGCAACAGAAAGTTTAACCAGGACTTCGGTCTTCTATGTTTTTCTTAAAACATAGAGTCACTTATATGAAATAGTTCAAGGGTGACACACTGTGTTTAAGTTCATGCACGAGCTTGGTAGTGAATATGTGAAGTTTATGGAAAATGAGATCAGTAGGAGAGAGGAGGGTGGGGAGAAACAGGAGTGATTGATTTTCACAAGGGAAAAGTTGAAAAAGTCATAGAAAGGTATTACTGCATGAAACTGTCTACAGTCCTCAGAGGATTTATTTCAAAATGCTGGGGGGGAAGAGCTGCTGTAAGAGAGCTCAGTTCTGTATTGGGAGGGTGCTTTATTTCACCTGTGAACTGAGCAAAGAAGAGGAAGGGAGCAGTAGGACAAGAGAACACAGTCTTAAGCTCTTCCAGGGAAGGTTTAGGTTGGATATTAGGAAGAAATTTTTTAGAGAACGAGTAATCAGACATTGGAATGGGCTGCCCAGGGAAGTGGTGGATTCACTGTCCCTGGAGGTTTTTAAGATGAGACTGGATGTGGCACAAAGTGCCATGGTCTAGTAACCACGGCGGCGTTGGATCAAGGGTTGGACTTGATGATCACAGAGGTCTTTTCCAACCCAGTCGATTTTATGAGTCTATGACTGCTACGTACAGCAAGGGTTGTATCTTCTTCCCCCAGTACTTGCTGCTGGGAGACAGAGCTCGACTAGAGTGACCTTTGAGCCTAAAGAGGCCTGCAAAAAAGCTGGAGAGGGACTTTTTACAAAGTAGTGATAGAACAAGGGGTGTTGGCTTTAAACTGAAAGACAGTGGATTTAGATATTAGGAAGACATTCTTTGTTGTGAGGGTGGTGAGGCACTGGAATAGGTTGCCCAGAGAAGTTGAGGATGTCCCATCCCTGGGAGTGTTCAAGTCCAGTCTGGATGAGGCTTTGAACAATCTGGTCTAGTGGAAGGTGTCCCTGTCCGTGACAGGGGCAATAGGAACTAGATGGCCTTTAAGGTCCCTTCCAACCTAACCCATTCTATGTTTCTATGATCTCACCTTGCTGTTGCAGCAGCCCACAAAAGGTCTGTATGGCCTGTGACATCTTCGTCTAAATTAGGTTATAAATGGCCCCAGGCTCTTTTGGTTCCTTCAAGTGGCAAACCAAATTGTGGTGGGAACCTTTGGAGAGAGAAGTGCAAGGATTTGGGACTGACACAATGTGAATGTGTAATTTGTCCCCAAACAAACATTTTAGCTGTTCCCAAAATGTGTCTGGCAGGGACATGGCTTTACCACACATAGTGGTAGAGGGAACAAACATAGACTTTTACAATTAGTTCTGTTCTTTAGCTCTTAGAGTGAAGGTCACCATGACAACCAGGATATGAGAACAGAGCTTTGTTTGCTGATCACTGGGACTGGACATTTTTCCCTTGCTTTCGTTTTGGAGGGAAAAGTTAATTCTGAGGGAGTTTTATGTCAGTGAGATATTGGAGCCTGTAAATCTCTTTGATGGGTGAGCAAAATCTTTTAACTGAATGTGTCTCTAGATTTCATACTGTCAAATTGGACAGGAAAAGTCACAAGTCTCTTAGAGCTGTATTTCTTTTTTCAAGCAGTTTGCAGATGTGGGAGACAGTACTGCGTTGTTTACCCTGTGTTTTATTTCCAGAAGGTTATTATAAAATAGGAGTTGTTGAACAATTCCACAGCATATACTGGTACTGTTGATACCACAAAATAAGCAGAATCTGGAGTGTAAGGATGAGAGAGGGTGGTTGCTTCCCAAGAATGCCTGTATTCCATTCCTTGGCCATAATTAACTACAATAAATTTCTAAAATCCTAGTTTTTGTAATGGCTTTATCAAAATTCTTACATACTCCCACTACACAGCACCTTTTCTTATGAATTTAACCTCTGCCTTTTGTCTGTGTGCGTCATGTGAGTAGGGGAGCTCTGATGCTTGCCAGTTTTCATTCCTCTAGTGATTTTGCAAAGTGTAATCATTGTAAAGTGCAATTGCTTAATATGTAGCTCATTCACTAAAACCCCAAGGATAAAGGCAGTGAGTAATGTGAGTCATTACCAGAGCAATGGTATCTGAAAAGATGAAGACTCATGCATCAAGTACCAATCCATTTAGTCTTGAATTAAGAATTTTAAAAACCACTAGTCGGATGTGATTGATATTATCTCCAGGCAAATTAAAGTAGTTACCCTGGAATGCTGTGCTGATGCTAATGTTTTTCTCCTTTGTTATTAGAAGTGCTGATCAGTTACGTGTCCCCACTGCTCTGTTTGTCTATCCAAGATGTTTTCAGCCCAGCAGCTCTCTCAGGTGCCTTTTACACCTCTTTTGCCTTTCCAGGCACTACGTACCTTCATGCCTGAAATTCAGAAACTTTGTCCAGAAAATATGAAGAACTCTGCTACTTGCTCAGCAGTGTTGAGGTTCAAACTTGTGTATTTGTCACACTTATTTTTTTTCAGCCATTCAGGTTTCAACAATTTTCTTCCTTTTCTTTGTACTAAGTCGTAAGAGTTGCAATAGATTTTTTCCTACATCTCATTCCAGTGATGAACTTTTAGGTCCAAAGACATGGAATTTGAGTGGACAGACAATGACTATAAATGACTGGAGCGTTAACATTTCCATCATCAATCTGAGAGGGTAATTTGCAGCTTAATAGGCAACAGTGAGCTGCCGTCTTACTTTTGACATGCTTTGAGATGTGCAAGTGCCTGCATAATGTTGTATATAGCAGTCTGATGGGGCACCTAGGTTTAGCACTGGTGAAATGATTTATGCATGCTGACAAATCAGGAGTTATGTTTTGTTTCCAAGATTTCCTGTGGGAACAGAAAGGCTTCCTGAATTACAATACAAAAAAATCCGAACAACAAAACCAGGCACGTGCTGGATGTATGACTCCCTTGAAGTCAGCAGGGCTTGGGTAGCATTACACTAGTTGGGATCTATGATTAGAGGTCAGCTTTTCCTGTCAGTGATATTATTAAGATCATAAAATAACACATGATAAATTAGTATATCAGTCTGCAACACTACTCACAGACCACACTTTTAAGGCATTGTACTATACAGTCATCTTTAATTTGTGCATCACAACCAGACCACAGCCTTCTACTGTGACTTGATTGGTCTTTAAATAGGAGTTATAATTCACAAGGTGTGCTGTGGTGTGTCCCTTGTTGAAATTATTGCAGAAAATGTAACAGTAGACTACAGGTAATCTTTAGACTTTAGAAATCAGGTATGCATAATCCATTTCTGCATACTAATTTCTGTTTTTATGTCAATTTCTCAAGTCTTTTGGA
The DNA here is from genome assembly GCF_009829145.1 of Chiroxiphia lanceolata. Lineage (NCBI taxonomy): Eukaryota > Metazoa > Chordata > Aves > Passeriformes > Pipridae > Chiroxiphia > Chiroxiphia lanceolata. The sequence goes on from NC_045641.1 coordinate 57,454,639, forward strand.
TGCAACCTTTTTATTCTGTGCTTCCTGTAACTATTGACAAGCCCCTGAAACACTGACAATACTATTAGGGCTTTTCTCCTCCTTTTGCACAATGTGTTGCTTTGCTTATGTATCTGTGATTGCCCATGGTGCCTATGATCAGTACAGCACATAGAGTGTACCTTGGAGAGTCTCTTTAAAATAATATTTTACTTTTTGTACTATACTGCATAGGAACAGGTAAGATATTTACATTGGTAGCCTTTGAGATTTTGGGGCACTGTCACTTTGTTTAGGGATCTCAAACACGCTGGGAGTAGTAGTATCTTCATGAGATTCATTACAGGACTACATTTTTCTAAGTGACCCAATCAAATGACTTGAAAAGAAGCAGCTACAGATCAAACCTGACAATGTCAGTTGTCAAAGTAGGCGATGCAGTAAGAAACAAAACTGTGAAATTAGATCAGAGGTTTACAGGTCTAGAAAAAGTATACATTTCACAGCAGAAATAATCTGTAAGATACTCTATTTGTATACATGATTCTGTGAGGACTTGGATTTCACCCTTGAACATAGGCACACAAAATCCTTTGGGGCAGTACATTATATGAAAAAATACAGATATTTTCCTTTCCTCCCCAGTTTGGTTGAGCTGGGAATCCTCAACAGAACCTGCAAGAAGCAAAACCTGAGGTTTAAGTCTACTACAGTCCTTGAAGGTAGCTGCCCACAAGCAGACTGTTTTGGAGAGCGTGAAAAATAAACATGTTGTTACAAAGCTCATTTGTGGGTGTTGCACTTGGCTGTAAGACATGTAAAGTTTGCATCACATACTTAAAACTCAGACATACAAAAGCTAAGAAGCACATCCTCTCAAAGGTGAAAACTAGTGCCATATCTAGCAGGCAGTTCTGTGTTCCCAAGCAGGAGAACAATGTCCTCAAGTCTGGAGAACTGTAGGAAGAGGCCTGCGGAAGGCAGACACTAACCCAATACGTGGAGGTTTTTTCACAGTATCTTTCACATTGCTTTCAGGCCAATGAATATTTGCCACTATTAACACTAATATAATAGGAAAGAAATTATGTATGTAGAAGATTTGTTACACATGAGTGATTGAAGTGTTTTTTAACTGTGAAGTCACTGCTCTTTACACCTGAGTGTTGATGTTGACTGAGAGTCCTTTTTTCTGTAAGTTTGTAAATACACAAGAGGTTTTTTTGTTGTTTGGTTGTTGGGGTTGTTTTCATTGAAAGAGCTGGCTGGTCCAACACCAAGATTTGTCCTGTGAAAATTATTTTTGTTTTAATTGTTGCGTATTGGAATACTGAGAATTAAGCCCTTCCCTTTTAAAACTTACTTTCCTGATACTAGCATCTCTGTTCAGTGTTTCACTTTGAAAGGCTTTTTGTCTTAAGTGATACTAATGATAGGGAAGGGTGTCCTTTTCTCCGTGTCAGACTTGTCACCGTTCCTGTTGATGGTGGATAGTTGATAAGGGACAACTGCCCATCACTCTGAAGTGGCACAGAGTTGTCCTGATCAAAGTATCTACTTTGTGCCAGAATCAATGTGAAGAGTCTTAAACTGATGCCTATCTTTTCTCACTGGAGAAGTTACATATTGATGAGCTGGTGGGAGAATATAATGATTTTTAGTAGATATAGATCTCCAGTGGTGCTTTCTTTGGTTTAAAAGTAACTTTTTATGTTTCATTTCAGTTGGTCTCTAGCAAGTTTGCTAATCCTGTGTGGGTCTAGATAGGTTTAACATGGATTTTTTATTTTAATAATGGATAGAAACCAAGACTGGTGGAACTGCCCCAAATCAGAGTTTGACTGCAGTGAGGCAAACCCTCCTGCATGAATATGTCTTGTTAGAATCCTGTTTCTAACAATTTGGGTTGAGTAATTCCTTGCCAATATAAGCTTGATCCATATAAACCAGTCAGTCAGAATCTTTTAATCAATAAGTGTTTGTTATCACCTTATATAAATAGGAGCAGTTTTGTGCATGAATTGCATATGCTGGTTTAAACCTGCTTGCCATAGTTCAGCTTGGCTTGGTTACTCAGACAGGTGCATGCTGAATAAATACAAGAAACATTCAATTCCTGCAACACAGTTCACATATAAATGGCACTGGAAAAACTAGTTTTACTTTCAAACCAGGCCAAACGATCCCTAAGTTTCCATAAGAGAGTTTTCCCATGCATCAGTTAATAGACTTTTAAATATTGCAGGTTAGTGAGGGAGAAGGACTCGGTAAAGTCAGTGAATTACATCCTCCTTCTGATGTAACCTAGCCTGTAGCCCAGTAACGGATCTGATTATGTTGATCCTCCAGAAAATACCTTTATTTGCCCACTTTCTGTTTCAAACCAAAGATCATGCACTGGGTTGTCTTAAGACAACAGGCTATAGACTGGTAACTGGTCCTTCACCTCTCCTTGCTGCTGCTGCTCTCACAGCAAGCATGAGGCAGCTCAGGGAAAAGATTATTTTTTTTTGCACTGTGGGACATATGTGGTGGCTTGCAAGGACTTGCCTAGTCCACACCTTGGCTGGCAGCTCCAACCTGCCAGGGAGGATGAAGACTCAGCAGCTGCCCTGCTTAGATCTGGTCTTTCTTGGCTGAAGGTATGTTTCCTTTCTTTTCCAGTTTCTTAGGAAGTGTTTGAAATGCTTTGTCCATCTGTCTGCACCTCACTGCTCCCAGGTGCTGCTGCCTGCTGGCTTCAATCCCTGCTTCAGGCCACCAAGTATTTGGGTTCGTCAGGCCGGAGTCTCATGATCTTGTCCATGCAGAGCAGGATGAGAGTCAGAAACCAGAGGCTCCAGCCGACGGCCGCTGCAATCCACCCGTAATCGTCCATGCCCGACGGGCAGCACACGGCCGCCTGCGTGCAGAAGTTCACGTCTGGTGGAGAACAAACGAGGTGAGCTGATGGGAGGCCAAGTACACAACAGGTCTCCTTTACTAGAAGGCAGATGAGACAGTGACTTCACTGTCTGCCCTGTGGCCTGTCACTCTGCCTTGGCATCTTTCCCCTAAGCCTGGCTCTTAACGCGGGTGGGTGACAGTGCTCAGTTCTATCTGCATGTCTTCAGTCAGTCATCCCTGTCTGGCCAAACACCTTGGCAGCTCCTCGTACCACCGTGCCCACCATTATGGAAATCTTTTAATTGGCGTCTCCTCTGTCAGTTTTAGGAACGGCATATGATAGAAGTAGCTAGTTAAAATAAAAAACAAACCTGGGGTAGAGAAACCCTCATGTGGGAGAGTAAGAGGATCCCTGGTAGAGACACTTTCAGCAGGACCTCCAATAGTTTAGGTACCCAATACCTCTGTCAGCAATAGGGGCAGTGGCAGCTCTCTGCTGGGCTCTTAACTGTGACTTAAGTGTAACAGCTTCAAAACACATCACTATCAGGAGATCCCTGTTTTACATGTTTAAAAATGAAATAACTTTTAACAATTCCATGGGGTTTTTTCTTGCATCTTTTGCATCTTTTTGTCTGTTTTAATCACTTCAATTTCCTAAAGGCACTTAAAGAGTATGTCGTTAGTTGTTTCATTTATACTTTTATTTAAAGGCATCTGCAATACTTTTTCCATTCCAAGGGCACTGTGAAGATACCAGCTCTGTGTCTGTATCCTGTGTGGTAATGTGGAAATATCAAAGGGAGCCTGAAGGACCATGGTATTTCAACCCCTTGGGCTCAGACAGAAGCTGAGTGTGAAACCCCAGCACCCAGGAATTTACGTATATTGTGTGTTGATGTTCATGAAGCTTGTTAGCTGTGAAAAGGAAATGCCTCCTGAGCTTGGTGAAGGGCATCCAGCCTCTTGCACATTTCCAGGGAAAAGGCAAGTGCAGGTGCTGCTCAGCTGCTCTCATTCATGTATGTCAGGGAGGACCATGGTCCTGTGCGTTGGCTTTCAGTGCACACAGTACAACTGTCCTGCACTGCAGAGAGCAGGAATTCCCATCACAGAGGTATGTCTTGTGTGTGCCCAGAGAAGGGAGAGGGATGCCTATATGCCTATGCCATGCTTTCAAGTAACGTACCTGTGTTGGTACATGCACTATAATACAGGAAGTGGAAGATTGTGGGGGATGTTTGATGTTTGAGTTGGAGAATGACTCTGGGAGTACTGGTGGGATCTCAAGTTGCTTGGAGCTGGCTCTTTGGGAAAGACCTGAGAGGATAGGGAAAGAGGCTCTCTTGGGAATCCATATAGTGCCTACAGACAGGTGGTCTGGCAGGGAGCTTTGAATTAGCTGTCAATTAGTCTGTTCAAACCTATGTGTCTTTCTCAATGTACTTAAGATACTATACTGTGCCAATGGAGGAGACTTAGAAGTGCATCCTAGAGGTTCACCCACAACGGTAGGCCTTGACAACAGATAAATCCCTTTCCAGGACACCCTCTCAGTTCACCTGTGTAGACTCATCACCTGACTTTAACGTGGTAGTAATGATTTATGAAGACTTACTAAGACATGGTGGTTCATACTCAGTTGTGGGTGTGGAGCTTCCTGAAACATTGGAGATGACTTCAGCTGCTGCCAGAAGGAGAAAAGGCAAACTGGATTAGAAAAGCAAAACTGGACATCTAACATGAAAATCTGAAAGTCTGGCCTTGCAAAGGTCTGTAGGATGGACCCAACTTCAAGAAAGGAAGTTCCTGCCCCTAAACATTGCTGCATTAGGATACGCTTTCTTATCCCACCACTTTCAACACAGGCTCAAGAGACCTACTCTAGCAGCAGCCATAAGGAGGAGGTGGATCACTGTCCTTCTGCCTGAGTGGGACCCTGATGTGAGCTGTTCACTCTGGGCTCAAATTAACCACTGTCCTTTCCCAAGCCACAGGGGCAGAACAAGCAAGGACTGAAATGAGAGAGACCATTCAGTGGCATGGGGAGATCCATGGCCAGCAGGCTGTACATCTGCCTCCTTTTGTCCTTAGAAAAATCCCAGTAACTCCAGGGTATGCAGAAGTCAGGCAGAGCCAAGAGCTGAGCCCATCCAGGGAGGGCCTAAGCAGGTCCACTATGGCTCCAAGGGGAAGCTTTGGCTTTGCTGCAGTTCAGAGCATCTGACACTGCTCTGGCTGGACTCCAGTTTGGACCAGCATGGTAACCATCTCAGGTTGGAAAATACAGCATACAGAAATAAGTAACGGCCGGAGAGGGCCAGAAGATTTGATGAAGGTTTTGCCTCTTTATCCTGCTTGCTACTCATAGCCAGAACACACATACAGTCTGGCACAACTCTTTGGCTGCTCTCCAGCCCTCCAAATCTGTCCATGTCACCGGCCATAGCTTCCTTAGTCTTCCTAAGGAAGACCTGCCCCTCAGCTTCAGTGTGCTCCCTGTAGCACTGTGGGATCAGATGCAAGGACAGCTGCAGGATGCCTGAGTGGGGGAAAAGCACGAATTGCTGTGGTCCCTGTGCATCAACACCTGTCTGTCCCCTGCTGCAGAAGGAAGGGAATCTAAGAAATCCTCTTCCTGTGCTCCCATGAACAGTATACTTCAAGTTCAGCCAGGTGGAACATCCCCTGCACAGGTAGATGAAAAATGGCCCAGGGAGGCTACAGGGTGAAGGTGTGCTGGTTGTCCATAGACCAGGCAGAAGGTATGAGATAACTATTTCCAGTCAAACCATCGCTCAGAGCTGATAATTTGGAGTCTGATAGCGAAAATCAGTTTCAGCCTGATTTCACTGAAGACTGCAAAATAATAGCTCAGGTTTAATTTCAGCTCGGGAAAACAAAACAGAACAAGACCTTTGAGTAAACCTTTGCTTTGAGTTTGGTATTTTCCAAGTAACAGCAAATAAACTGAGGTTGTCTTGCGGGAGATGTCCCTCTTGGGTCACCTTCCATTGCTCAGCTTTGCATTTTGAGCTGATTCACCATCAGCAATACCAGAGCTTTCCTCATGGCCTCTGCCAGAGACTCAGAGTGGGTCTCTGGGCAGCCTGCTCCAGGGAAGGGTCTGAATACTCCCCATTCCTCTGTCTGACTCTGTTAGGACACTTGCTGAATGACCTTGGCCAAGCCCATAATTTGTTTTCTCAGTTAATAAGTACCTTATGGGAGCACTGGGAAGAATTGTTAAAACCTGTGTATGATCTGTAGAAGGAAGTGCTGCAGCATACTGAGCATTGGTTCATGTTTTTAGACTTTGCAGCTCAAAGAACAGGCTCTCAAAGCTAACCCATCTTTAAACAGCTGGCAGGTCTCATCTGGTGCTGATATACAAATTCAGGCAGGACCCTGGTGGGAAAAGGGCAGCTCACAGGTCCCATTTACATTTTGGTTTTAGGCAACTTTTATAATTAAGGTGGGACCAAAACCAGATTTTCTGCAAAAAGCACCCAATAAAAGCTAAACCACACTATGTCGAGCCCCTTGCGTGTTACTGCAAATGGTCCTTTCCTCAGCAAGCACGGGAAGACCAAACAACTGTGGTTCCCTATCTCCTTGCCATTCAGTGGAGCAGCCTGCAGTTCAGTCACATTGACAGTGGATCTGTAAATAGCTGCCAAAAGAGCATCTCTACAGAATGACCAATCATGTCCAGTAATTCTCATTAGCATTAATCAATTCCAGCTCTTTACACTCCGTAGGTGAGACAAGGGAGCCTGCCTCATTTTGAAAGAACAAATTACTGTCAGTGGGCAATATATGTGGGGGGAAAGGGCAGGGTATAAAAACTGAAGTGTAAAAGAGAAATACCTGCTGAGCAGGAATCCCAGAGCGCAGCAGTGAAGAGGAGCACAGTGGAGGCTGCCCAGGGCTTGAAGTGCTTCATGCCAGGGATCCAGCTCCCACCTGAGTGTCCACACGGAACAGGTTGCTGTCTCTGGCAGCTCTAGTGCAGCAAATCCTTGATAAGCTCAGAGAGCTGGTGTGCAGAGCAGAGGGTGGAGCAAGGGAGCTTCCTGCTGCCAGGACACCTCGAACTTTCCTGCCAAAACCGGGTGAGGAAGGAGAAGGGCTCTGACCGAAACAGCTTCAGTGGGAGGTAGATACCAGGAGTTGGCCCCGGTACTTAAAGTTTTCTCCCTTAAAGCTTAAAGTTTTCTCCCTCGGATATGCTGCAGCTAGAGGGAGGAAAGGCCTCCAGAGCCAGCCCTTCCCAGCAGAGTCCCAGGCAGCTTCTGAATCTTCTTTTCGTCCTATGAAGATGGTATAATAGAGCTGGAAGGGAGCAGAGGATTGGGGTAGAGAATTTGTCTCCCTATTTGGCTTTGATTTCGCATGGTTTCTTGCTTGACTTTCCCAGTGATGCTTTTTTGGAAGGGCTGTGTGGAATCCTAAAAAACAGTAGCCTTAGGTCATGCTGGTACAGCAGCTGTTAACACAGGATACACAGAGTGTGGGCACATTCCCACCAAGAAATGGGGTGAAACCAGTGGCTTTGTGTAGGCTACTGACAGCTATTGCAGAGTACCAATGGCTTGGGTTGGGATCAGTTCCAGTTTGGGGCCTCTGCACAGGAAGAAGCTGCTGCCGTTCTCGCCCTGTGAGCACAGCGGTGTCACTGCTTCCATTGCCATCTGCAACGTGGTTCTGGAAAAGCTGTTCTTTCTTCACTGGTGGTTGTGCCACCTCCTCCTTGATGTGGGCAAAGCCAGAAGCTGTGCCTTCCCACCAGCAGAGCTCTATCTGCAGGCCAAGAGGGCTGCTGGCAAAATGATACCAGCTGGAGAGTGAGAATTGTTGAAAAGCCACATTGTTGAAGTGCTGGTGTTGTTTTCCTGGTCTGATGAGCAGCACATATTACTGCTCTTCCCGAGGCTGTTGGCTGTGCTTGTTCCTATCTTTGATGTGATGATGCACTTGTTAGAGAAAATTTCAGGCATTTAATCAGGCAGGAAGGCACTGGGAGAGGTGGGCTCCTCAGGGAGCAGGTTGCTGGTACTCTTCTGCAGTGGTCACTCATGGTTTTGGGTTTAGAATGAAGCTGTCTGGGGCCTGTTCTGGATATGCAACCAGTCTTAAAGGAGGCACAGGGGAAGGCACCTTGGGCAGCAATCCTTGTAGGATAGAATTTAATAATTTTCTCTTTTTTTCATTTCACGCTGCTAAAACCCACACTGAGGGACATGACAGGCTTACCACAGGAATGGCATACAACAGGGGACAGCTGTGCAAAGCTGTGAGGTGGATTTGGTCTCCCTTCATTTAAGAAAAACCTTGGCAGCAAAGCCCTTCTTAGCCCTGCCCAGCATTTCTCTGGGGTGAACCCACTTGTCCTCTCTCGCCACCAAAAACTTTCTGTTCCCACCCAGCTGAAAATATTTCCATGATGCAGCAGGGCGCGGCAGCTGGAGGTTCCCTCCAGAGAGAGGGCACACTGAGCTACAGCTGAAGGCAGGTCAGCTGAAACGGGCATGTTTACCCACCTTGTCTCCCTGTTTTCATATCAACATGCTACCAGGGCTGGCAGAGTAAGGGCTGTGCAGGCTGGTCTGTGACAGCCACCTCCTGCTACTGCCGGGATGCACGGCCCTGTCCTTCAGCTGACACCGGGGTGGCACAAGGTGTGTCGTGCTCGACTGGCAGCCAGGTTGGGTGTGTGACCCCAGTCCTGAGCCACAGCAGGAGACTCCAACTGCTCAGAGCTGCTCCAAGTTCACCTATAGGATAATCTTCATCTCTACCTCGTTTCAGCATCTAGGTCCTCTTGTAGTGGTTGCTTTTGATTTACCTGAGGGTATTTATCTGAGCTACCTGTTGCATCAAAATTAAACCTCAACTCTTTACCAGGAAAAGGCCCTCTCCTTTCTTCCAGTTTCACCTTTCCCTCCTGAATTTCGCAACCACAATTCCCCCTGAAAGTTGGCCTGGCAGTTAATTTTGCAAAAGTAATGAGTACAAAAGTGTTCTGTGCAGCACAAAATGCTTGAGGAGAAATGAAAAGACAAAACGGCTCTGCTATTGCATGAATGATTCAATTTGTAATGAAATGTCTTTTGAATTTTAACTATTAACTAAATGCTCTTTGTCAGCTTGCAGGTAAATGTGCCCATTTCTAAGGGATGCTGAAAATGCATCTGCACAATTAACATAATGTATTTCTTTTCCTTTCCAAAATATATTCCGTCTGTGGTTCAGAAAGGGCCTACTCCAAACTCTCCTGAAGTGGTGAACAGGCTGCACTTGGCTTCAGCAATTTTTGGATTGGATTGGAAATGAAGGCTTTGCTTGATAAGTTCAGACACAATGGGAGCTCTGTAAAATCATCTCCTGACACAAATTTGGATTTGTTTCATTTCTTCTTTTTAACACGTTCATATTTCAGTCAGTGCTGTGGCTGCCTGAAGAGTGATAAGATGCTCCAAAGCCTTCCCCTAGTTTCTATACTTGTCTCCCTCCATGAGAGTGCCCTGGCACACAAGGCACAACTGCAGCCCCTGCAGAGACAGGGCTTCCTTTCCTCAGGATCCTGTTTTCATGCAGTTCTCAAGGCAAGACTCTATTTACTCTAAAATCAAATACTTCCCCAGCTCTCCCCTTGGAGTCTCTTCCACAGTGCGTAGGGCTGCAGGTCAGCTTTTCCTGATGGTTACAAATGAGGCAATACCTACCATTCAATATATTTTGTGCCACAGAGAGCTTCACAGTTAAGATTCTCTGATGACCGAAGTATTGCCCTTGACACGTCACCACCAGGTGTGGCTCTCAGACAGGTATTACCCTTATCACACACACATACACTCTGTCTCTTTCTCTCTATATATTCTGTTTACATAGGCAACATGTTTGTATTTTTCATTCCAAATGAAATCTGATTGCTGCTGCAATTGTGTTCCATCCCTGCAGTAACCAGCACGATGGCAATTGAGCCATAGCATGGTATTTAACTCAGGGCAAAACACACAGTCCACTAGAGCAGAGCAGGTACATCACCTCTGGGTGTATTAGTGATAGAGGACAAATCTTTTTTTTTTCTGAATGTCACTTGAGTTTGGGATAACTACACCCCTCCTCTTGTTTCAGTGGTACTATGCTTAGCTGTTACCACAAAAAGGATTTTTGGTAAAAGAGAGCTCAAAAATTAATATCCCATGTAACCACACAAACCCTCTGCATGGTAGAGCTAAGCATGGAGTAGTTATAGGTCTGATCCCAGAGCTACCTACAGCTGCCTGACACTTCCCAGTGCTGCTGAAGGTGATGACAGCCCAGCTGGAGGGGTTGTGTGTTAGGGACCCTCCTGAGTTGTGTGTGGTGGCACACTGAAGCTGCTGATTAGTTGCTGTGTGCAGCCATTGAGGTCATGATGCTAGACACCAAGGTGGTCTGTGCTCTTGGTGGGACCATAAGAGCAGATCTTTCTCTGACAAGTTCTTTGTAGGTAGCAAAATCTCACGGTTCAACTCTAGAAAAGGCATTTGTTGGGGAGACGGGTCTGCCTGTTAGCAACCCCCAGTCTTTGTATTGTGGGGTGAGCTCCCTCCTATGTGGCCTTTATAAAGCTCAAAAAAGCTTAAGAGTCTTTATAAAGGCCTTAAAATTACTTTTAAAAGCTCAGAATCGTAAGCCTGATGCTAATAATATGTCCATCAGGAAGGGGGTTGATTTTTTGGTGTCTTCATTGATGTGAAAAATAGCTGTCTAAGATGAACAGAGGATTTTTAAAACTTGGAAAATATAGAAAAATATCAAAACCACAAAGGTTTTGCTCTTTAAAGGAAAGAAGAGAAGAGGGGATGTGCTTTCGGCCACAAAAGGGAATACAACTCTAGCATTTTGGACAAGAATGCCCTTTGTGTTTTCCAGTCCAGGCTGGAGTTGCTATTAGACAAATGTTGAGCCTGTGACCCTGCTGTGACCCCATGCTGTTCCTCTGGAGACCCCAGTGAGGGGGCCCAAGATCAGCCAGGCAGTGCAGGGCTGCCAGAGAAGGGCTGCCTTCAGCTCTCCCAGTCAGAGCAGCCGGCACCAACAATGGGCCCACTGATGGGGTTTCTGCAAGTGGTGCCTCATCACTGGCCCTCATCATCCGATCTGCATTAATAAGATTATTAGAATATAATGTTCTTACTCCCACATGCCAGAGGCATGAAATGGGATATGCTTTCTGCTTCTCTCCTTTCTGCTTCTCACGTGGGAAGGGTGCAGGAGAGGGCAGGAGAAATTGCTTTAACCCTGCTTTCCATGTTTTCTTGCTCCTTGGCTAACAGGACGGAACGGCCAGCATAGTGCAGCTTGCTTTGGCCATGAAGTGTGTGCTGGGACCTGCTTCTGCTCCCCCAGCCCTGACAGCTTGTAGGGGAGTAGCTTAGTATAACTCTGGGGCTGAGTAAAAGTGAGTAAGAGCAGTAAAGGTGCAAAATGGAAGCAAATCCTGATAGCATCAAATGAATCCAGGGGGAATAATGTGTTCAGAGGTGAAGGGAGTAGCCTGAGAAGCTGTTTCATTTTGTTGTGTCAAGATACACCAGTTGAGAACTGAGTGATGATTCCTGTTATTTAGTATTACTGCATGGGCTGGAAGACGAAGTCCTTTCTTTGCCACAGGAGTTTCTCCACAGCCCTGCATGGTAGTTGTGTGGTCGACAGCAATGACTTCACATCTGCCTTACCAAGAAAATTTCCAATTTCCCAGCAGAAAGCTTTTACTGCCTTTCTTTGGTAGAATTGATAGAGAAAGCAGAACTGACTGCGGGCAGTGGCTGGTATAGGAGGAGCACAGTGCAGCCACAGTGGGTGGGAGCCCAAGGGGCCCCACGATCAGTTCAGCTGGGTGGTTTGCTGAGTAAAATGCAACTTTTAGGCCTACCTTATAATTTTTAATACCTCATTTTTGAGTCAAACAGCTTGAGGCAGCTGGATTTGAGCCAGCAGGACCCCTCTCACACTGGTTGACTTTACCAAGTGGGACCACTCTTTGTTGCTTTTGAATAGAAACCCCCTGTGCTGGGAAACCCTCTGCTGTTGCTCTCTTTTCAGTAGTGTTCCCTTGGGCAAACTATATCCTTGGGCTTGTTGGGTCAGGGTTACTGGATACCTCAGAAAGAACAGGCCTGAGAAAGCATTTCTTTAAGGGGTACTTTACAATTTGTATATAGCCATGCATTTTCATTAGCTCTCCTTTTGAGATTAATTTTTTCTTTTGGGTGCTAGATTTACTAGTAACCCAGCCAGCCTTACTCAGCAGGGTGAAACCCTGCCTCCTCTGTCTCAGTGGGAGATAAGACGTTGGTTTAAGAAGGGGCCAAGTTTCTCTCTGGTGCCTTTGCTTTAGCAGCTGAAGTGGCAAAAAGTCTATAAAGCCACTTTTCCCCCCAGCATTTGTTATTTCAAAGGGTGAGAATCAAGTTCCCTGCCAGTACTGCCCCAGGTTAGCACAGCTCTGCTGACAGAGCCCCTGCCCTCCCAGCCCTCTCTTTCCTGTATCGCTCTGCCCGTCCCCCCGCGGCAGGAAAAATCATTAATCTCCCATTGTTCCCCTGCCTTTTCCCAGACTGCCTTCAGCGAGGAAAAACCCGCGAGAAACAGCGCAGAAGTTTTCCACCTGCTTGACATCCAGAGCTTGCAAATAAGCTCTTACGGGTTTATGGCCCCCCACACACAGCAGGTTTCGAAGGTTCTCGCCCGTTTTCGGGCGGCCGGGGCGGTGTGAGCCGGCATTGCCCCATCTGTTATTGGTCTCAACAAGCCGCAAAACACCTCGCACTTGTCACAGACCTGACACAGAGGTTGTGACCGAGCCAGACAGCGCTGGGTCCAGTCCACCTGGGGATTGTTTAGGGATAGAAAGGGTTTCCCTTCTCTGGTCCAGACCAGTTTTGACCTTAAAAGAAGAGGTTTGTCGTGCCCTGTGCGAGACGGGACAGGTGGCCAGGGCGCTCCGCTCGCCGCCCTCCTCGCCCGGCGCGGTGCCCGCAGCGATGCCAGAGCACAGCCCCGCTGTCATCCCCTGACGGACACCTGGCAAAACCAGGGCACAGCTCCCCCCTGCCCTGGGCAGAGGGGCTGACAGAAAGAAGCGTGGTGGCTGAAAGGTAAATCCCAGAGACACCTTCTCCAAAGCAGCTTTACAGCCCTGGGATCTACCCTGCCCGAAACCCTGTGCTTTTTAATGCGTTTTAATGCAGTGCAATGCTGGGAAATAGCGACCGGGGAAGTGTGAGTGATTCCTCAGTTAACTGTTCTTCTGCCAAAGGGAAAACTTGGGGGGGGGGGGGGCTAGCGGAGGGGGGGGAGGTTGTGTTGGTAGAGGCATGGCTGGCAGCAAGTGGTTTTGGGCGAGCCTCCTGCATTTGTACGAGTGGATAAGGGGCGAACACTCTGCCTTCCTTGGAGTGGGGCTGGGAAGGGTTTCCAGGCTGGAAAGAGGTTTCTCTTTCCCCCCCCCCACCCCCCCCCCCCGCTTCCAAATTAAGATGAAAGTGAGCTTTTGGGGTTTTCACTGACTGATTACCAAGGAAAAATAGAACCCTTGGTTTTGATGGTTAGAAGCATTTTAAAGAAGATATTTCTAAATAACTCATTTGAGCTTTGTCCTTTTAATTCTAAAGGTGTAACATTTTTCTATGGAAGCTAACCGCAGGTTTAGAAATACAAACTGCTTTAAATTATTGTTTCTTCACACTTTTCAGTCTCGAGAAATTAAGATATTTTGATGATCTTTTAAACTTTTTGAAAATGAGATGTACTTAATTGCATGAGCAGTGGAAGACTACTGTAGCTTTTGTCTCTTTTCCCTGTGAAAAATACAGTTTGCTGAAAAATGTCTAAACAATTTAAAATTTATATCCTTACTCAACTTATTGGAGCTGGCACATGATGTTTTCTTTTAACAAGCTGCTAGTTGTCATATATTGTATTTTCAGCATCTTAAATCTTTGAGTGAATGGGTACAGAAAGTAAGACAAGGAAAACTCACAGGACAACTGAGTAAATGCAGATTTGTGACAATGGTGCTGCTGTCAAAAAAGCCTTTAATATCTTGCAAAATGTTTCTTTGATATTTAAGATAAATCTGTCATATATTATAAAGAAAATTCATAGAATCCACAGTTTTTAAAAAATGCTGAAAGACAAGGTTTATGAAGAGAGAAGGCATTAAAGACAACTGAATTGCCATCTCTGTCAACAAATAGAAGTGAGGTTGTAAAGGGATTTTGTTTTGCTATTTATAAAATGTAAGCTTGCTACAAAATTAAATGCATGCAAGAAGTGTATCTACTTGCATGTTTTTCTCTGAGAAAGGATAATTACCGTGTTTGTGCATGCTAATCAGTTAATTTTGTGTGAGAACAACCAAAGGCAGTTTGTACGTTCAGGTTACTCTGGGTAAATAATAAGAAGCATAGAGATGAGAGGAACTTTTGTTAATACATGTTATTTCATGTATCTCATTTTGAAAACAGTCCTTTATGGGGAGAAAATTATTTTGAAACCTCAAAGGTTGTTTTAATTTAAATACAATAAACTGCTCTTCTCACGCCCATATAATGTGCTCCAGATGTGTTTGCGATGCATTCACACTACCAGTGAAAGTGATAAAAACCAGTCAGGCCTCTTTCACTTGTCTAATTGCAAGATGAAATTAATGATTTAATTTTTTTTGTCTCTGTGTTTAAGGCAAAGAGAAATTCAGTCCTTTACAAGCTCAGCATCCAAAACCCAACTAAAGCACTTGAGTGCAGTGGTCTGAGGGGTCTTAGGTCCAGCAGAGGACAGGGGAGGGTATTTTCTCATCATCTGTCGCAGGGGAGTGGTGACTCCCCTCTTTCCCCTTAGCACCTATCACTGCTCTGGTGGGATGAAGCCTCATGTGGGTTCAAGAAGGCTCTTAGGAGGTGAAGAAACCCTTTAGGAGGACATGATGGGCAGCACTGGCTTATCTCCTAGCACTTTGACTCAGTGATTTCCAATGTTCCTGCAGTACCTGGCACCTTCTGGCACCTCCCTGGGCAAGGAACACTGTGCTGCTGCCACAAAGACTCTCACGGACATCCAAGTCAGAGGAGAGTGGGCAAAATGGCCTCGGTCTTCCGGAGTGAGGAGATGAGCCTGATGCAGCTCTTCCTTCAGGTGGAGGCTGCCTACTGCTGCGTGGCTGAGCTTGGGGAGCTGGGTCTGGTCCAGTTCAGAGATGTGAGTAGTGCCTGGCTGTCATGCTGAGATATGCCCTGTGGTGTGCTTGTCCTTCCCTCAAAGCACTTGGGAAAGGTGCATCTGGAGGATGGCCAAAAAGTCCATGGTGAAAACGGGACTTCCCCAAGGCTGATCTGAAAAACAACTATGATGCCGAGAACCTCCCCATCCCTGAGTCCCCCCCATCCAGTACTCTGCATGCCCTCCACACAACAGTAGAACAATTCCTTCCATCACCAGAAAAGAGGGGCTCTCTCGATGAGAGTCCCTCTGTGACTCCTGCTGTCACAGCAAGGTTGTGGGGCAATGAACCTAGTGTAAGGCCACCATGTCCCTGGCCATAAGGAAGCTCATGGTGTCACCCTGCCACTAGAAGCCTCTCAGATCCAGCGGTGTTTGCCATCTGCCACCAAAGGCATTCATTCTCTGCTGATGTTAAAAATGAGCACAGCAGTGTGCAGCCTTCAGCCCCAGGCTTGTTTTCCCTCCTGTTTTTAGCTGAATGTGAATGTCAACAGCTTCCAGAGAAAGTTTGTGAATGAAGTGAGAAGGTGCGAATCCTTGGAGAGGATCCTGCGTAAGTAAATGCTTGTCAAATGCAGTCGGCTTCCTGCCAACTGGTGGTGTGGGATTTATTTCTTTAAGTGCTCTCACACTGGGGAGCAGAATTAGTGGCAAAATGGTGATGTTTTCATCTGAGCCCCTGGAAATGTTTTCCATGCGTCAGCTAATTACCACTTCACCCCATATGGGCAATAAATTATTGCCCCTGTTTTGAAAATGGTTAATTGAACTGAAAGGACGTTAATTAGCTTTTATAAAATCACAAGATAAATCTGGAGCTGGGCAGGAGGCTAATCCAAATAACCTCACTCTTACACCAGTGCACCAGCTGTTGGCACACACACTTCTTGTGACCCAGGGAATAAGTCCTTAAAAACCCAGCAGCAGAGCCCATGATGCCTGTTGTCCTGTGGACATGTGTCCTGGGAGCTCTGCACTCTCCCCACCACAACGCTGGTTGCCCACTGTAGCCACGGTGACTGCACTTGCCATTGTAGGAGCAAAGGAGAGAAACCTGAGCTTTCTGTGTGCCTTACTCACTGCCCCAAATAAAGGGGGCCATGCTACTTGTTGCGGGGCTGAGGGCTCTCCAGGTGGGAGTGGCCACCACGACTTCAGAAGAAACAGCCTCTTCACTGTGAAAGGAGGTTACTGGGTGTAATTTCTTGACATCTGTGTATATGCACTGTGATGACGGCCCTTGTATATCATTGCATCTTGTCACACCTCTGTGGGGCACCTCGGTCCTGGCTGAGCAACGAGCTGGTGACCAGGACGATGAAGCAGGGGTGGCTCTGTATTGAGATTTATGTGTCCTTTCCTTGTAGGTTTTCTGGAAAATGAGATGGAAGACGATGTTGAGATCGTCAAGCGAGAAAAGTACCCAGAGACCCCCCTGCCTCGGGAGATGATTGATATGGAGGTACAGAATTTGGAGTGCACCAAGGAGAGAAGAGGTGGTGCACTGGGATGTCTGTGTGATGTGTTCAATAGAGCCCTGCCTTGCAAGGAAGGATCTGGTATCTGAAGCTGGCACAGCTTTCCCTGCCTGAGGAGGTGCTCCCCGAGCTGCTCTCTCAGCTGTTAGGTTAAGGCTGGTCCTACTGGCATGTTCCTAAAGGACCCCACTCTTTTCACCATCCCCTGTGAAACACCCCTCAGGTCCCACATATTAATGGAAAAGTATCACTCTCATAGAATGCCCCTATCATCCTGTAGGAGAGAATAAGAATGGTTTGGGTATTTTACCAGGAGAGCTGATGTTAGAACCAGCTTCATTGAATAAAAAACCCAGGATTGTCCGTCCTGGTGAGAGCGTGGTTGTGATATAGTAATGCTGGGACCTGACACAAATATCTGTGCCTTGCTTTTGGATGTTCAAGGGATGCTTTATTATAGCCCAGCTGGAATTTAAGTTTACTGACAGGGTAGTTTAAAAATACTGTACAAGTGGGTGACTAGGAAGACAAATCATGCTTACCAAGGGCTTCAGCTTCACAAGCAAGCTGGTTTCCTAGTGTGTTCTTGGGCCCACATCCTCATCTAACTTTTGGCCTGTAGACTGACATCCAGCCAGCCTGCGGTCTGACATGTCCTGTGAGGAACCACAGAGACACTGAGACACGCTGAGGTACTTACCCAACACACCCACTTACCTGCCTGTGCTTGGGTCAGATGCATCAGAACTCTAATGTCAGAAGAGGACAACACACCCAGTAGGGAATGCCGGAAATGTAAACCTGATGCATTAGCCTTGGTGAATATCTTCCTGCAAAAAGGGTTTATCAAAGTACTCATTGAATATTTCTGCACTCTCCCCTGGAAAAAAATATGTAGTTTGCTATTTGGTATCAGCCTGATAAAGGGCCATTGGTCTGCTTCAGAGTTTTTCTGGATGTGCTTGGACCCTAAACAGACAGTGCTGGAGAAACTTGAAGCCGAGCTTCTGGAAGCCAACCAGAACCAGCAAACACTGAAGCAGAACTTCCTTGAACTGACAGAGCTCAAACATCTGCTGAAGAAAACCCAGGACTTCTTTGAGGTGAGAGGCCTCTTTGTTCTTCCAGCAGAGATGTGGAAGGTTCTTAAAAGTACTGACACTTTCATTTGATGTACGTTGCTGTTATTAATTTTCAGTCAAAAGCCAGTAAGATACGTTTGCAAAAGCACCTCAGTCACTTTGGAGCCTGCATTGTTCTGTAAGTCAGTGGGGCTTAAGAACTTGGCTCCCAGATCTCTTTGAAAATGGCATTTATGCTTTTCAGTTGCTAAGATATAATTTACTTTTATTGTTTTTCCTTTGGTCTAAACCTCTGTGGAAAGATACCTTTAGGGGAAAAAATGTCAGGAGAAAAATGTGAATATAGTTTTCAAACTGGCAGTGCTGAATAGTGCTTTTTAAAACTAATGTTTTCCAGGCAGAAACCAATCTGCCGGATGATTTCTTCAGTGAGGACACATCTGGACTGCTGGAGCTGAGAAGCACTCCTGCTGCTGCTGCTGCCAAGCTGGGGTGTGTATTGGTGATGGGCCACAGCTTGGCCAGACTTCCCACCTGTGCTGCATTGCTGTGACATTGGCACAGTTTCCTTCAGCTTCTTAGCAGAGGTTGCTCACCAGCCTCTTCAGTATAGCTGTTTCATGAAGTCGAAAGTGTGCCCTCAGAAATTGTCATTGAAACTTTGGTCAGGTTATGGGTCAGTGGGACAAATGGACCAATTCCAGTGACCCCTTAGCAAAAAGGTATTGACTGAAAATTGTTGTCTTACAGTATCTCACTTGTGACTTTTGGGCTCGAACATCTGGATACTCCAGGCATGGGTGTCTAACCACAGCAAAAAGCCATGGGATTGCACTGGGCTTTGCCAGTGATAGGAAGTTGCTCTAAGAGTGAGAGTTAGGGGAGTTGAAACACCACTGTGTATATTGCTGATGGCAGTTTGGTGGACAGCATATACTCAAACAGCTTTCCCTTGCACATCAGACAGCTGTGGTGAAACTCACTGCTGTTCTTCCAGGTGTTTTTAGCTGCTTATACTGGTTGTTCTGAAATCCTGTTCAACTCCATTATGAGCAGAGATTATGTCTGCAGGGTGTTGGCCTTGGTGGCTGTATACCAACGTGTCATGCTGCACTTCAGAGGTGAAGTCTAATGCTTTCCAGGAAAAGGAAAACAGGAGACAGTAAAGATAAAGCACTGCTTCAAAATTTCTCTCCTGCCTCTGTAATTCAGGCACTCTCTGTTCATGTGACTTTGAGCATCTACCCATTCCCCCATTTCTGGCCAGAGTTGTATCTTCTCCTTCACCTGTTGATCTAGGAAAGTCTTTTTTTTTTTAAGGAAAGAACAATAGAATTAAATCAGTAGGTTGACATAAAAGCCAGGCTCGAGGAAGGAAGTTTTTCCTAAAAGTGCCTGCAGCAGCAGCAGAACCCGAGCTAGAAAACATGAGATTGTAAAATTGTGTGCATTACCAAGGTCCTAAAAGGCCTAGGGTGGGCTTGTAATTTATTTATCTTGTAACTCCGCTCAGATTCACGGCAGGGGTAATAAGGAGGGAAAGGATGATACCCTTTGAGCGTTTGCTGTGGAGAGCCTGCAGGGGAAATATCTACCTGAGGTACACTGAAATGGACACCCCCATGGAGGACCCTGTGACGGTAGGTACCAACCTGGTTTTGCTTTACTCTGCCCTGCGTCCATGGCTGTGACCTGCAGAAACCAAACTCATGCCCTGGCCGTGCTGCAACACCAGCTGCCTCACCGGAGCTGGGTGTCTGAAGGCAGCCTGTAGAAGAAAAGCGGGAAAGTCTCAGGATGGGAGAAGTTTCTTTGACATTGCTTTCCCCTTTTGCTGCTATCGAGGTGGTTTCTTTTTCCTGCCTGGTTAAGATGCATGTGGGGCCTAGCAGGGTGGCTGTATTATGGGGACCACTGTGGAGATGGACTGTGGCTGTCCTCACCTGGGACTGAGGGAAAAGAACAACCCAGCGGAGAGGCTGCCAAAAAAATCCCGTCAACTTTTCTGTGCAGGACTCTGGGTGCATTAAATTCTGCTTTAATTTGTTGCAGAGAGAAGAGGTGAAGAAGAATGTATTCATTATCTTTTATCAAGGAGAGCAGCTTAAACAAAAAGTCAAGAAGATTTGTGACGGGTAAGGCAGGCTTGTCGGCAAGCCACAATGACTCCCATGGAGGTGTTTACCTGGCAGCCCAGGCTGGCTGAATTTGGAACTAGAGATTAGATCTCCATCTGTCAGCTCTGACATCAGAACCTCCCTTCTCCTTCTCGGCTCTTCTGCCCCTAATCATGAAAGATATTCATCACCTTGGCACTTAGAAATCAAGATCCTAAATTTTACAAAATGACTTACAGCTCTTACAGTTGCTTGGTTTTTAATTTGGAACATCTAAAAGGGGACTGTTGTTTAAGGAATACTCAGCACCCTTTCCCTGAAAATCAGGGGCCCGAACTTGGGGACTGGAAACATGGTAATCCCCAACTTGCTCTCAAACCTTCCTGCATTTCTTCATAAAAAGATGATGCTGTAGTTTATTCAACCCTTTCCCAAGGCCTTTGAGCAATATCTGTGTAATCAGAGAAGGAGCCCAGGAGAGAAATGAAAGCTTCATGCAACTTGACTTGTTTCCACCCTGTTAAGCATCTTGAAAAGATAATTCAGGTTGAATATTTTGTTACTCTTTCATAACACTGTTGACCAATGGGCTTTGTTGCAGTGTAAATCAGATTTGAGGAGAGGATCTATCTGCTGTCACCAAACCCATTTCAGGTATGGCCCCTTGGCCAAGAAGGGACAGCCTGTAGGCTGTAGAAAGTCACAGGGAGGGGGTGAGCAATTGCTCTTCTCTGATATCTGCACTCAGGGTATGTCTTTCCTTACATCCTGCCTTCAGTCAGAATAAAAACAGGTAGATCTTTCATGCAGCTGGGATAACTGACTGCAGTCCTGTGAAGTGACAGAACCCTGGGGACTATTAGCAATTCCTGCATTAGAAATGGGGCCCTCAAGATACCTTTTACAGGCAGTGGAGGGCAATCTCTCATCCTGTGAGAATTCAGCCCTCCTGAGGTGGGCATCTGTCTATAAAGCAATCACGGACAGCTGAGGGAAGACTCCCAGTTCTCAGTCACTGATTTCTGATCCTGAACCTCAGATACGGAGGGAGTTCTGCCATAGCCACTGTGCAGGATCAGTCTGCTCCTGCCAGTGGTCTTTGAGCTTTCAGTGAGTCTCATTCTCCTTCTGGCTTACAATTTCCTGTATATCATAGAATCATAGAATGGTTTGGGTTGAAAGGGACTTAAAGAGCTTCTAGTTCCAACTCCCCTCAAATGGGCAGGGACACCTTCCAGCAGACCATGTTGCTCAAAGCCTCATCCAGCCCAGCCTTCAACACTTCCAGGGATGGGGCATCCAAAACCTCTCTGGGCAACATGTTCCAGTGCCTCACCAATATCATAATAAAGAATTTCTTCCTAATATCCAGCCTAAACCTACCCTATTTCAGATTAAAGCCACTCCCCCTTGTCCTATCATTACATGCCCTTGTAAAAAGTCCCTCTGCAGCTTTCCTGTGGGCCTCCTTATGTGCTGGAAGGCTGTTATAAGGTCTCCCCAGAGCCTTCTCCCAACTGAACAACCCCACACATTGCCGAAGGTGCTTCATTTTGGATTATTATTTTTTTCCCCTGCAGCATTTTAAATTCCCTACAGCCAAAAGCCCAAGACTTTTTTTTCTGGGATGAGAGTAAAAGAACAAGCAATGCAGTGCCTGTCAGCATTTTCATTATTGATTGACTCCACAATCATCCAGACCGTAGGCATAACCTTTTGCAGTGGAGTGCAGGTGGGAGCAAGGGGCCAGGCAGTGCTGGACATGTGGGCAGATCCCTGCAGGGGGATCATGACATGATCATTTTTTGGGAACTAGTGTGGATGTGGCAGTAGGCTCACAGAAAGGAACTTAGGCTGGTTTCTCTTGGGCTCTTGTAACTGAAGGAAAACATACCTACCAAAGACAGATTCACAGGATGCCCTTTGCAGTCCTACTGCACTGGGTTTTGTTTGTTGCCAGCTAAGTAGGCTACACTTGAAATCATCCTTTATGTTCCTTCTTCCTTTCAAGTTTTTTGCTTGCTAATATGCACACACATAAGGACGTTTTGCTGAGTGGCAGGTTTCTAAATGTATTAATCCTTTTGTGCTCTGTGGACCATCAGCTGCCCCTGGTACCCAGGCCAAGATATTTTGATCTTGGCCATCTTTAAGGCAGGGTTAACTATACCTAATTCAAATGGCAGTGTCATTCCAGCCCCAGCAGGACATTTCTGCTTAGCACTAAGTCATCATTCATGACAAGTAAATACCCTGCAAAAATCATGGGACTGGTCTTAGCCAGTCTCCTGCAAGGCGGGCTAAGATTTGTTTGCAGAGCTGTGTGCCTCAGGTTACGCTTGTAGTCCCTGCTTGACTCTAATTGGTAACATTAGTCTGCCAATTTCATGAGTATTAAGTCCGTGCACAAATTTATTAGTGAAAGATGTAGAGGGAGCAGGGAGGAGGAAAATGTAAGAATTTTTCTTTTCCTCCTTTTCTTGTGGCTGCCTCAGTGCTAATGTGAATACTAAACTGGGTTTATCGATGTAAGGATTCCCTGCTGAATTCTCCTGGAGCTTTCAGAGATGTGTGTGCCATTAGGGCAAAGCTGATACTCAGTATGCAAAATGGCTGTTAAAAGATCAAAGCAGCACTGCTGCAATAACGTTATTGGGAACGGGGGAACTGTACAGCATGGAGGAATAAGCTTTCAAGTTTGATTAAAAATCCTTATTAAAGATGAACTAAGAGCTGGGAAGAATAAGAAGATGGAAATAATTAGGTGGGGTGAATAACCTTTGGAAACGAATATCAGGTGTTGAGTGAGGAGAAATTCAATTCTGGAAAGGGAAGTTTAGCTGAAGAGCACGTGTTGTCATTACACACAGCTCTGGGCTGATCGCTAGGAAACTGCAGCATGTTTTGTTCAATTTGCAACTGTCCTCACTTGTGTGTGTGCTGGAACTGATTTTGGAGAGCAGGTGGTGAAATATCCTGTGCTCAGACAAAGCCAGTGATGCTTATTTGTACACAGAGCCTGAACATTTTTGTCTCTTAAACAGGGATAGACCCCTATGACCCTATTACATCGCCTTTTAATTCAGCTCACGTGCAGAAAGGCAACCCTTCAGCAACCCTAACTCAGCGTACCTCCATGACAGAATGGTGGAAACACGTTGCCTTAGGTGGGCAGAAGATCCCCACTCTGTAAAGAGGAGGGATCTCTTCCTGCAGAACTGTTGGGCAATATTAAAGTGGCAGGAATGGTACAAGCACTAGCTATCACTGAACAAACTGAGTAGGAAAAAAAGGAGGGATCTCTGCTGTTTTAGTTACTGCAGCAGCTCAGCTCAGTTCAGGCTTGCAGGTGCGGAGTCTTGCAGCAGTGCACCTTGTGATCTACAAGGTCCTAGAGGGAGCTCCTCGAGCTTGCTGTGGTGCAGGAATTGTCCTCTGGGACTTGTTTTGCAGGCAGGAGAGGTAGCTGTACACTTTTCAGAGAGACATGCAACCAATTTCTAATTGGCTGTACCAGGATCATGCAGTGGCTGTACGACACTGCAGTGTGCTGTACTGGTGCAAGCACCTCTACACCAGGGTGACTTGCAGCTGTACTAGAGAAGGTCATGTTGCATACCATAGATGAAGCAGTGTACAACACCTGCATGGAAGTAAGACTTTCACTCACATATTAGAATCCCACATTAGTCCTTGTTATACCACACTAAACAAACCCGCTGAATGTCCCAAATAGAACCTTGGGGGGAAGCTTATAAAAGCATTTATACTAGCCTGGCATATCTAAGCTGACAGATACCACTCTCAGGTGTTTAAAAACCTTTACCTACATCCTTTCCTTGTTCCCAAGCTGTCTAGCCAAACAGGTGGACCAGAAGCCAAGAGCCAGCCATCCTCCTTCAGTTTTATCTTGGAAATAGTATTTTGTTTGTTTATGCTTGTTTCCTGGTTTGTTTGTTTTACAAGGGTTAATTACTTACGCAGCCTGCCGGCACAAAGGGCGCTTGCTTGCAGTGCGGCAGTAGCTCAGCTGGTGCCTTCTCCCAGTGCCTGCGAGAGGGTAGTGCAGAGATAGGGACATGGTATTTTTCCAGCCTCAGTGCAAGGGGGACATCTGTTGGCTACCGTGTTAACAGGGCTGCCTTTGCCAGGGTGGGCTTTTGTTGGGACTCTTTGCATTTGAAGCAGCTTGTGGGCATAAAGGGAGGTGCCTACATGTTAGTACTGACCACTGTGTGATATCAGCTACTGTGTGTCACCTGAGGCAGGAAGGTATTTTTCAGCTAGAACAGGTGAAGGGATTTTTATTCTCATGAAGCGATAAGTGTACCCTTTTGGACTTCTCTGTGATACCAGACACATCTGTGTAGTATGCAAGCAGAGTATACTACTTGGTCAAGAATGAAGTCCAGTTTCCCTGCCTTTGAGCTGAGAAGAGTACAGAGGAAGAAAATTCAGTCAAATAAATGGCGTTTCTCACTTCTCTTTTACTGAGGCTAGATTTCGTGCCACAGTCTATCCCTGCCCAGAGTCTGCCACCGAGCGCCGAGAAATGCTTGATGGAGTCAACACAAGGATCGAGGATTTAAACACAGTAAGTGGCAGCGGCTTCACTGAGGATTGAACCCTGCAAGTGGGACCTGCCCAGATACTTGTCCTGCCTGAAGCCCTTTGGCCATGGCCAGACCCCAGGCTTGTTTTGGGAGCTGGCTGTGCAGAGCTGGCCAGGGGCTGGGAACGAAGCCACCAGCCCAGGAGTGGTGCCCCCGCCAGCTGCAAAGGCCAGTGCTTGCGCTCTGCTCTGCCCATTTACAACCTCCAGGAGCTGCTGGGGGAAAGCATCCCATGAGTGGCTTAAAAACTACTTGCTGCTGTTCTCCATACAAAGGCCAAAGATTTAGACCTTATAGTATGGGGCTAAAGAGTGGAATATAAGATCATCAGCAGGCTACAGGTACTGTAACCAAATTGCACATTGTTCAAGATTAGTCTAGTTCTTAGAGCGTGGTTTGCCCTCAGCAGCTTGCAAAGTTGTTCAGTCACAACTGTAGTACAAGGCTCAGAGGGGACTCTAAGGATTTCTTTTATATTTACATTAAGTTTTCTTTACTGACAAAATCTTGGGGTGCTTATCGCATTAGCATTGGAAACCCAAGACTGCTGTTATAGAAGTACAAGTCTCCAATATTTACTGTGGGGCTGAAAACTACAAGTTTAGTTGCTATGGGTGCTCAGGAGCTTATATATTTGTACACTGTATCAGGACTTCACACCTTTTGGAGGGACTCCTCCCTGTGTATCCTGAAACATGACAGTTAGTGGGTCTTGAGGCAGGAAGGAACGGGCACCCTGTTAGCCTGAGATGGTCCTGCTGTCACCCACTCTGTGAATGCCTGTGACTACCAAGCCTGCACACAAGTCTGCTTCCAAACTGGACTGCTTTCACTCCTGAGCATCATGGGCAGCCAAACTTCTTTAGCACCTGCAGACCACACAGATTATCTTCCTAACACATTATCTCCTTCGTTCACTTATCGCAGCAGCCTCCACATGAGGCATGGAGGTTCCAGGGCCATTGTGGCTCTAGCTTGTGGGTGTGATACACCCCAAGTTCATGGCACAGAGCTGCCTATGGGAGATGTCAGGGTGGGAGTGTGTAGTGAGATGTGGCAAGTCTATAAGCAACTGGGTAAGGAGCCAATTCCACAGCTCAGTAACTCCCAGTGACCTCCTCTACGCTGATAGTGACTTGGGACCATCCAGGGAGAGTCCTTAGTGAGCAGCATTGTGCACTCGGTGTCGAGTGCTCCCGTGTCCAGACCTGCACATGCTGCCCTACAGGAGACCCCACTCATTCATTCAAATCATTCCCTTTCTGCAACCCTCTTCCACCTGCCTTCTCCAATCAACTACTGAATAGATCATGCCCCCCATGCTTCCCTATCTCGAGTGCTGCCTATGCTATGCTTACAGGTGATGACACAAACTGAGTCCCACCGCCAGCGACTGCTGTATGAGGCAGCAGCCAACTTGTGGTCCTGGGGGATCAAAGTGAAGAAAATCAAGGCTATCTACCACATCCTGAATTGCTGTAACATCGACGTCACCCAGCAGTGTGTCATTGCAGAGATCTGGTTCCCAGTGGCTGATGCTGACCGGATAAAAAGAGCTCTCCATCAAGGAATGGTAAGAGACCAACATTTTGGGTCCTTGTAGCTCTCACGCAAACTGCATTGTTTATAAGCTGAGCATATGTTCAGACTTGTCTGTTACCATAATGCTGGGCTACCTTCTCCTTTTTAAGTTGAGGTTGTTGTATGATCGCTTGGACTCAGGGAGTTTAAGGTCAGCATTAAATCTTAGCAGGTGACTGGTCCATGAGCCAGCAGTACTGGCGTCTTTCCCTGAACAAATCAATAGCACAGAAAATAGAAAAATATGGATATTAGAGAAAGGGTCGAGATATAAAACTCCTGAGCCCAGCTTTCTTGTTGCTGCCTGTGCATGTTTGGATGCAGATTGTGGTGTTGTGGGGCTGATTTTTCTCTCCTAGCCACTCTGACTGTGTCTGCCCTTGTCGCTGGGTTTGCAGGAGCGCAGTGGCTCTACGATTGCCCCTATCCTTACTGCCATACACACCAGGATGGCACCACCCACCTTCAACAGGACCAACAAGTTCACAGCTGGATTTCAGAACATTGTGGACGCATATGGTGTGGGCAACTACAGGGAGATGAACCCAGGTGAGAAACATTCAACTACCTGCACCTGGTTTGCATGAGCCAAAGTTAAGCCTTTGAGCTCTGTCACCATCCTAGAATGTGTACTCTTTGCTGATTAAGAAATCTGAACTATATTGGAACTCTTTGGTGCATAGGTATGTATTTTCTCAAGCAAAGAATTTGGCTGTTGGTCTTCTTCCCATTCTTGTGATGGGAATAATGAACTATACAAATATGAGATGGGGAAAAAATGGTGAGGTAGCAGCTCTGAGGGAAAGAATGAAGTTCATAAGACGAATGTAAATTGAACTCATTGTATTGAGGCAAAAAAGGCCAAAAGGACCTGACAAAAGAGTGAAACCATTGGTAGAAAATCTCGGAGAGACCACTGCAAATTAAGATATGCCTAGAAATTGGAACCCATGGAAAAGGGTCAGATTAACTCAGATTGTTGAGGCTGACCAGATTGAGAAACATGGTAGTGAACTTCAAGTACATTATGGCGTTGCAAAACTGAATGCAGTTCTCTACACGTGGTGCTTATTATGGTGAGACAAGAAAACTTCAAGGAAGATACAGGTCATACAACTGGACAATCTTTTTGATGGTAAAGCTAGTTCTGCACTAGATCTGACTGCCTGGTGAGTAGGGGAGGGATCAGGGAGGCCTTTAAGGGCAGCAGCTGTAAGGAATGGCCTGATGGGGTAGACGGCTTCTCTGCTGAGGCCTTTTTTTTTTTTTTGGAAGGAACTGAGCTTTTCATCCTTTGCTTCCTGCAGCTCCATACACTATCATTACTTTCCCCTTCTTGTTTGCGGTGATGTTTGGGGATTGTGGCCATGGTGCTGTCATGCTGGGCTTTGCACTCTGGATGGTCATTAATGAGAAGAGCCTTCTGGCCCAGAAAAGCACTAATGAGGTGAGTACCAGGGAGCTGATGCACCTTTTAAGCATAGAAAAAGGCTTATCAGCCCCATTTGATAAAGGGGACATCCAGCCTCCCAAAGGCTGAGAGGAGATTCTTTGAAGATACTCATGAGGTAGAAATTTGGCAAATAATTATGACTACTGAGACACATAGACCTAGATGGGCCCAAGAGACTCAAAGTCTCCTATGAATAATTGTATGTACATAGATTAGTGCAATCATGTCTTCTGTTGGCCAAGGGCCACCACCTGGTGGACCTGTGGGTACTTTGGTCGCTGTCACTGCCTTCTCCTCCTGCAGATCTGGAATACCTTTTTCAGCGGGCGCTACCTGATCCTGCTCATGGGCATATTCTCCATGTACACTGGATTCATCTATAATGACTGCTTCTCCAAATCATTCAACTTCTTTGGTTCTTCCTGGCATATCATCCCCATGTTTAAAAATAACACTTGGAAGTAAGTGGCTAAATGTAGGAAAGAAGTGAAAGCACAGCAAATGGAGCACGTAGGCTTGGAAAGAAAGGCTGTTTGTGTGGGGAAGGGAAGAACTCCCTGCTGTGGATGCAGTCATGAATGAATTGGAGGTTTTGTCTGACACACACAGATGAACTTGCTATTGAAATGGAAATGTAGAGTCCTTGGGAACACGCCTGTTTGTTCAGGCACTGATGTGCATAAAAATCTGCAGGTGTCCAGGGCTGATGCATAGAGAATTATCAGTGTGATGGAGACTGTCATTGTGTGAGGCCCATTTACACACTCACGTGCACACAAGTGCAGGATAACAGGTCATAGAGAGGTTGGAGTTGGATACAGATATCATGTGGTAGTCCTAAGCACACCTCACGTAAATATACCATAGGCTTAGATGGAGAGATTAAGCTGCAAAGGTCATTTCCCTTTTCTCTTGTAGTAAGGACGTGCTTCTAGAAAATACGGTGCTGCAGTTGGATCCAGCAGTCCCAGGAGTCTACTCTGGAAATCCATATCCATTTGGAATAGATCCGGTAATTAAATTAAATTGCTCTAAGATAATTTGTATTTCAATCCTGTTTCTACATACCAGGTACATCAGTAGCTCCCTGCACTCTCTCCTGAAGCTGTATTTTTCAATTCTTGATCTTTGCCTGTTCTTTACAGAGCTGTTGTGGTTTAACCCCAGCCAGCAGCCAAGCCCCACACAGCCTCTTGCCCATTGCCCCACTGGTGAGACTGGAGAGAGAATCAGAAGGGTAAAAGCCTGGAAACTCGTGGGTTGAGATAAAGACAGTTTTATAGGGAAAGCAAAAGCCACGCAAAGCAAAACAAGGAATGAATTTACTGCTTCCCATGGGAAGGCACGTGTTCCGCCATCCCCAGGAAAGCAGGGCCCCATCATGCGTAACGGTTATTGGAAAGACAAATACCATCACTCCAAATGTCCCTCCCCCTCCTCCTTCTTCCCCTCAGCTTTATATACTGAGCCTGATGTCACATGGTATGGAATATCTCTTTGGTCAATTTGGGTGACCTGTCCCAGCTGTGTCTTTCCAGCCTCCCAAGCACCCCTAACTTCCACGCCAGCATAGCAGTAAAAAGAGCAGAAAAGGCCTTGGCTCTGTTTAAGCACTGCTCAACAATAACAAAAACATCTATATTATCCAGCCTGTGTTCAGCACAAATCTGAAATACATCCTCATACTAGTCACAGTGAAGAAAATTAACTCTACCCCAGACAAACCCAACACATTCCACCCCTTATTCCATACCATTTACATCATGCTCAGGTCCTACACTATTCAATACAACTTCATTAACCGCTACCCTCTTCCCATTCATCAGTCCTTCTGATGCTTTTCTTTAGCAATTAAGGATATATATTAAGGATATATATTGCTGATGGTTTTGCACAGGCAGCAGCAAAATGGTAAGAAGGACGGATCTTCGATTTTGCTGGAGGGTGGTCTTGTGCTACAGTCTCCGCTCAATCAACAGTCTGATGGACTCAGTTTCCTTACTTGGGTATTTAACCCCTTCCAGAGATACCAGTTTGAAGGCAAAGTCCCAATTTTGATGCAGTCTATTTATTGTATGAAGTGTAAAGTAAAGGCCAGTATTAGTTAACTTATCCACATTTTCTCTGTGTCCTCCTTGCATTTTTCTTGCCATTCTGTCTTGATCATGTCTTGAAATGTAGTTATTAACATCATGCTTTCCTCTTTCAAACTTCACATTAGCCAATATAACCTCTGTTCCCTACTGAATGCACTCTCATTTCTATTGGTCACACAGAGAAACACTGGCTTCCCCTGCTTTTCAGAGACGTTGACCTTGTAGTAAGTTTTTTATAAACTCAGCTCTAAAGCTCTGCCCAGGATGTAGGCAGTCCAGTTTAGGAAGCCATGTCAGAAGCAGCTGAGTTTTCTGTATGTTGCCATGACACATTCCTGATTTAGGTTTACCTAGACTACTGCTTCCAACTTGGCTTCTGCCAACTCAAGAGACTGGGACCCCTGGCTGAGAGGGAGGGACGGCTAAACAAATTCTGGCAGGGAAGGGGTAGAATGGAAGCATCAGCCCCCATGTGGCCTTCTCTGTTGAAATTATCCATGTCATCTGCCCAGAAGGACAGATGGCTCTTTGCATTTTGCAAATCCTGGTGGGATGACTGAGGTGTATCCTGGAAAAAAAGAGTCACCCTGAGACGAAGAAGCTAGGCAGTCTTCTGTACCTATAGTGGGGACAAAGCATGTTGGACAAAGGTGCATAAGCTAATGTTTTGCCTTCCAAATAATCCTGTCTTCCTCCTTTCTGTTCAGGTACTATACTTAGGGTCTGGAAAGTGTTATCTACTTATTGTCTCTGAGAACAGAAGACTAGAGATTCTAGGAAGTTTTAGAGGAAAGAAGAAGCAACCCTGAAGCTTTGTAGCATGAAAAAGACAGGACTGAGAAGAGACATATGGTTACTGTCCTAACATAACTGAAAAGTTACTGCAGAGAGGCAGGTGATATGCTGATCTCCATGACCAAAGAGCTGGAAAGAGCTTTTTTTTTTTTCAAACAAAAATTCGAAAATGCTCTGCTCTCAGTACTTCTCTGGTGAAGGTGGAACAAATTCCCATAGCAGCAGAAGGGATTTTCTCATACCTTTCCATCTTTGCTTAAGAAGATGACTCAGCCTAAAGACAAGGAATGGCACAGAAAAAGTTCTGCTACCAGCCTTTGTATTGGTTTCTGGAGGGTTGAAGCAAAGTCATAGAATCATATTACATTCCTGTTGTTTCCTCTATTAAACAAGGCTAATACTTATACTTTTTAGATGAGAAGCTTGGCAGAGTGAAAAGTATTATAAGGAACAATTAGAATTCCATTGCTTGTTATCTTCTTACTATAACTGAGGGTAGTAAATTGGTGGTGTCAAAGCAACAACTTCCACAAGTCTGTTACTGATCAAACACCTGAAAATCTTGTTCTTCTCTCTCTTTCTCTGCTCCTTACCCTGAAGATCTGGAATGTTGCATCAAACAAGCTGACTTTCCTGAACTCTTACAAAATGAAGATGTCGGTTGTCATAGGGATTGTGCACATGATTTTTGGGGTGATACTCAGTCTCTTCAACCACATGTAAGTTTGTTTCACCAAGCCTGTTGCTGCAGCACACAGGCCCTCCTCACTAAACTAGTGTCCTTCATTCAAAGAAAGCCTCATATCTTTGACTGATGACTTAACTGCCCCATACAATGACTGACTCACACTGCGGTTGGTATATAGTGCTAAGTCCGAAGCACAGCCATTACATTGCAGGGATTTTCTTGGATAAACTGTCTTTTTAACTTTCTTATATTCTTGATTCTGCAGAAATACTGAAGTACTTTAAATCAAAAATACATAGCAGAAATACTGAAATACACTAAATTAAAAATACATAGCACCTCCCACTATGGACAATTTTTCTCTCAAAAGACAAACTCTCTTGGTCTAAACCAAAGTACACCGAAATCTTGCCGAGTATGTGTGGATGTGAGTTTCACCTGGCTTAGTGGGCCTTTGGTCAGGATCTGTGGGTCTGTGTGTCTAAACCTCTGCCTCTATATTTTGCAACAGAAAAAAAACCATGATAGTAAAGTGGAGGGGCTGACACTATTGTCTTGAGAGACCCTCCAAAGCTGAAATGAGGTGGTGACCTTCAAGGACAGAAGTGTTTGCAGATGACAGAGAGGACTGCCCCTACATAACTGATACTACACCTGGTTCTGACCTTCCTCAGAGTATAATGCTAACTTTGTAAACTAGCCATTTTTTGAAAATTGGCTTCTATTTCAATGTAGTAATGTTTTGAGGTGCTGAGATACTGGTAGGTCAAGTATAAAAATCTGAAGGTAATCAGTACAACAAAGATCTTGTATTTAAACAATAGCTTTCATTGATATAGCTTGTAATTACAGACTTCTTTCTTGGCTAGTGACAGTTGTATATTCATTAGGTTGTTTTCCAAAGACTAAGTAGTGTACAGTACTGCCATACTTGGGTGCAAACTTGTATGAATACCTAGTGTATTAATTGTAGTTATCTTTCCTGATTTTTTTCCAGCTACTTCAGGAAATATATAAACATTATCCTTCAGTTCATTCCAGAGATGATTTTTATCATCTCTCTTTTTGGCTACCTGGTCTTCATGATTATTTTCAAGTGGTGTCATTTTGATGTCCACTCATCCCAGAGTGCACCAAGCATCCTCATCCACTTCATCAACATGTTTCTGTTCAATTATAGTGACACTTCAAATGCTCCACTGTATCTGCATCAGGTATGGATCAAGCAGCTTGATTCCACTGTATTTGGTTTTGTATTTGCAGTGGGTGTTGTGGAGAGTGGGCATAAGGATATGGGGAACAGGCTCAGAAGCTCAGTCACAAGTGAAGTTTATTCCACTGGTATAAACTGTCTTGTGGACAGAGAAGCTATCAATCAGTGATGCAGAGAGAACCTCATTCTTAGTGTTATCCTTACAAGAACGATGGTGCAATTGAAGATACTTTTGGTGAAAAAAGGAAAGAAGGGTGATTACGGATGCAAAGCTGGGTGTTACAGATGTGCTGTCCTGAAGTCTGGTCACGATGCTAGAGACATCTCCCTCCCTTCATAATTTCTTATTTCTTCTTTGGAAAAGTAAAATATTTCACAACTTCATGTAAAAAAATAGAAGCACCTAGAGGATTTTATGGCAGCTTCTTGTCAGAAATATCTCCTTTGGAGAGTTCACTTAAAAAAAAAAAAGACAAAAGTACCATCAAAAAAATCTCCTCTAAGAGAAAACTTCCTTTAAAGTCATCTCTATTTATTTGGTCAAAACATGGAATTATTTTTTTTCCTTGATTGATTTTATATCAGCAACATCAATGGAGAATATGCAAATAAATGCAGCATCCAGTCACATGTGTGCACGTACTTCTATACAGTTGCACACTCTGGCACTTCAGCGTGAGCTCAGTTTTAGGGCTGCTGGGGAGTCAGAGTTAGTAGAGAGTCCCAATCAGTTCCAAGTAACTGTGTTAAGGCTTCAGAGGGAGTTTGGTAAAACACAGTTTTCCCAGCCTTCAAAAAGTCTTTGGGTAACATTTTGCTTTGTAACAACCTAAAGCTTTCCCAAGATGGCGATTTTTTTTTCTCAGATTCCTATCTCCTTGCCCCACCAATAACAGTCTGTGCCATCCACCTGGGTAGTCTGAATGCAATATTGTATGAGACAAATCATGAGGTGATTTGAGGTCTGAGCCAGCTTTAAGAAAATGCAGAAGTTGTAGTTAAGGGTTTTCTTTGTTTGTTTTGTTGTCATTTTTTTCCCTGAAGTACAAGCAGTTATGTTAGGACAGCAATAGGGGTGCCATACTGCATTGAAAGAACACCTTATATTGTGGGGACAATGTGGTACTGAGCCTAAGCTATGGGAATTCAATTCCCTTCTGGAATTGCAAATCTAGAGCAAATCCAGGGCAAGATTTAAATGACTTGGCTCTTACTGCAGCATTGCCACACTGATCAAAGCAAGGCAGACTGACTGGCTCCCACAACAGTTAGAACATTCCCTTGGGACACTGGACAGCCAGGTTCAAGTCAGTAGCATTGGGTTTTGGTAAACTAACCCTTTCCAGCATGAAAGCCTTTCACCTCCAAATCTCCAACCATCTCTGTCTGGAAGTGCTTTCTGGAGCCTTAAGCAGTATACATTTATTTTCCTGTCCTTACAAGCAGAAGATACACAACCAAGCAGGGAGTATATCTGTTGTATTAAAAAAAATACCATTTTACGGAATCAGGTTTCTAACCATAAATATGGTTGGCTAAAAGAAGTAAAGTAACTTTTTACTCTTGTTGTTGTTTTGTCTTTTAGAAAGAAGTGCAGAGTTTCTTGGTCATATTTGCTCTGATTGCTGTTCCCTGGATGCTCCTAATTAAACCTTTCATCCTCCGAGCCAACCACCAGAAAGCACAGCGCATGGTAAGGGATGTGGATCAGTCAAGGGTGATTCAGTACAGCAGAGGCAAGGATGAGGAGATAGACCCCAAAACTCATTTGCAGTGATCTAATTCTCCTCTTCTCTGATCTCAGACTCTCGCTGATGAGTTCAAAGTGTGCTTTATGCCACATACACCAAGGGCATGTGTATAGACACGTTTGAGCCATCTAAACTAGAATCACAGAATGGTTAAGTTTGGAAGGGATCACTGGAGGTCATCTAGTCCATCCTCCCTGCTCAGACAGGGTCCCCTAGAGCTTGTTACTCAGGATTGTGTCCAGTCAGCTTTTAAATATCTCCAGAGAAGGAAACATATCCCTGGAAGCAGGAGCTTTGGTCGCAAGGCCATGCCCTATTTGTTAAGCTGACATCAAGCTCTTTCACATGTCATATCCAAAATCATAGAAAGACTGAAGTTCTGGTAAAGCCAAGACAGGGCAAAGACCTCAGTTGTCAGTCCACAATCACCACTAACCACCAGTTAGCTGCTCTGTAGAAATGGAGCATTTCTGATAGTCCTGGTATTGGAGAGAAAACACTGCTTAAAGAAGAAGCTTGATTTAAAACCTGTTGCCTGCTTTCTAGCAATGCTTTCTTCCCCAAGTGATTGCCTTCACATTAACAGAGCCCTCCTTTCCATGGGCTCTGTGGTTTGCCCAGCTCTGCAGCACATAACTGTGGCAGCTGCAGTTTCCCAGTTGTTCATTAGTTCTCTCCTTTATTACACTAATAGGACTTTACTTGTCTGTCAAGATTTACTTCTCTTTGTAGTTAGAGTTAGTGCCTGGAGTGCCTTTTATAGGGCACAGATGTTTCCATTTGAAGAAAGAGATACTGGCTGTGCTGCTTGACCTTTTACAATGCAGTCACTTCTGACCTATAACTGAAAGCCAGGTCCCTTGGAGACCTTTGTAGCCCTGCCTCTGTGCTGTAATTTCTTATTTTGTCATTCTTCTGGGATTTGGATGGAAGCTTAACACGGCTGACTCCATCTCCTGCTTTTATGCTAGCAACATCTGACAGGTTTTCCCTTCCTCCTATTGTGTCCCCATATTTCCATTCCTAATTTTCATATGTTAGCTGTCTGATCACATCTTACATTCCCTCAGATTTATATGTTTGCAACAAAGTCTGTTTTCTACGCTGACATTCAGGTAAAGCAAAGATAAAGTGGGTGTGACAGTGATTACTGCTGCAATAGGAAACAATATGTTGTCATGAGACCCTTCCCATGAAACCTCCTGGAAGCTATAAAGAGTGACAGAACCTGAGCAAAGCCATGAGGTCCATATTTGGTTATGCTGTATAAGAGGACTGTTACATGATGTAGGGCTATTCTCATGCTGTGCCGTTGTTTCCGGAGTGAGACTCAGATCAGGTTATTCAGGCCTCTAGAAAATCTCCGTAAGGAATAATTACAGGGAGAAGATGGGTTGCCATGAGGTTTTTGTCAATTTAAAGTGAAACAAGAGCTTTGAATTGTATTTCTGTTTGTATCCCAGTAAATGAGTGACCTTCATTGAGTCACATGATCCTTTACAGCTGCGTTGCTCTTTCACTTGAGGCCAGTTCCTTTGATTTGAACCCATCTGATTGAGACCATCAGCTTTAATGTGCCTCAGTTTTCTCAATTGCCAAAAGGGATGGGCTTTCCTATGGTGGGGTCAAAGGATACATTGTGAGACTAGAAACTAGCTATAGAATAGTTGAAAGCACTGGGAAATGCTCTAGGATGGAAAATATTTAGGTATTATTAGCCATTTCATGGGAATATTCAATTTGTGTAGTCCAGGATGACTGACTATTTTTGAATTGTCTTCGTGTTGATGATATAATCCTTCATGTGTTACCCATCATGAGGTAATTGAGGGAGTTCTGTGCCATGGACTTCTTCATTTTGGTATCAGCCTGTAGCATGTCACAAAAGATTTATTACATTTTGTTTCTGAAAGATCCGTTCTCAAGCCATCTCAGGAAACCCCGGAGGTGAAAATGAGGTAGATGTCCAAGAGACCAATCACTCCAAGAAAGCTTCCCAGGGAGACCACAGTGGTGGCCATGAAGGACATGAGGGTGATGATGAAGAGGTAAGAAAATTTGGGTAGGAAATTATTGAGACAGACACAATAGTAGAAGACACAAAGTCAAGCAGAAGACTTTTTCAGAGTTGTCAGCCCTTCTTTTTAACAAGATGTCAACACACACTGTTGTAGCACTTCGTGTTTCCAAACAGAAAGAGGTTTGAGTTTTCATTGAATTAATTCCCCTAAATTTTTCCTTCAGTTTTACCTGGTGGTGGCAGGTATTCTTACAAACCTCAAGCTTTTACAAACCTCAAGATTTTGTTTTCTCTGGGGTGGTTGTTTCATTTCCACATTGCACCCAGAGAAGGTCAACTCTTTCCCAAGAGTCAGTGAGTTTTCCTCCCTGTATTTTGCAAAGGAGAATTTAGAAGTTGGAAGCCAGAACTGTTGACTAAGGAGAAATGTCTTCCTTTGGCAGATACTGTCTGGCTTCTGCAGTAGGCAACAGCCCAGGAAAAAGTAACAGAAGTGTTTGTGGCAGTTGGGAGTATCAACAATATTGAGTGTGGATATTGCTGGCTGTTCCCAGTCACAGAGAATCTTCACAGATTTGCTTATTCATTATTATAAGACACAATAATTCAGTGATATCTCACAAAATGTGTATGCCCATAGGCAGATAGTCTGAAAGCCACTATTTTACCTAAGGACTTATGTCTCTATCAGAAATCACATTGTTAGCAATTGGATTGACATTTAAATATTTGAAATTGTAAGAGTGGAATATGAGCTGTCTCCCAAGCATTTGGTTTTCACTGAAATTGTATTTCTCCACGGAGAATGTATGGGAAGATCATACAGAATGGACACTTTTCAGAGCAGTCCCTTTACCTGGGAAATATCTTTGCATTGCTTGGGACACAGCAAGGAAAAGGAAGGAGTACGAAGAGCCTTTTGTGGAGTTTTGCTCTGTTAGCCAGGAAGTCCTGAACTAGGAACTACTAAAATGTGTTTCGTTTTATGTTGTTTCAGTTCAATTTTGGAGACATATTTGTCCACCAAGCTATTCACACCATTGAATACTGCCTTGGCTGCATCTCCAACACAGCATCCTACCTGCGGCTCTGGGCGCTGAGCTTGGCCCACGCACGTGAGTGATTGTCCACCTGTTAGTTTCCTGACCAGCAACTCAGTGCTGATCACTGCTTCTGCTGGTGTTTGAGTATTCTTGCATGGATTTCTTCATGAAATCCAAGTTCTCCTTGTGGCCATTTGTGTCTCAGGATATTTTGCTTCAGGTTGGGTCAATCCAAGCATTTCACAGTGGCCATCTCAGTTTTCAGTGGTGATCCCTGGCAGCTATGTGTGAGTCAGCTCCTGACTGCATTTACTGGCTGGGGCCCCTTTCCCACGCTGCTCTGTAGCTACCCCTCTGGAATAGTCCTCACGGTGTGTGGCACAGTGGGTGGTGCAGTCCAAATGGGTAGTCCAGTCCATGGAGGTAAAGGCAGTGTGGGAGTCATAGCTTCTTTTCCAAGAAGCACTTGCTGTAGCCTCAGGGTATGCAGACAAATGTCAAAATTACTTGAAACAGTTATTTTGATTTTGTTCAGCAAACTAGAAAGAAAAGATCTCGTTCAAGAGCTTCTGGAATTTGTCATTTTCACTGGGATTTTTCCCAGCGACATTCAGTGGAACCTTACATTCCATGAAAAATGTACAGCATTTCAATGTCTTTTGCCTTGATTTATGATAAAAACAAATGCTCAAATACTAGAAACTGCCTCAGGCTGGAACTTCAGGTTTTCAACATCTCTAATTTTTCTGAAATGTTTTTTATTAATATTGCTGTACTGCCTCTGGCTAGAAGTTGCACCTGCCCTAAACTATTGAGCACACAAAAAATGAAAACAAAAAGGGGAGGGCTTGTGGTGTGGCATGCCATGGGTTGACAGGGGTGAGCTGTACTGCTTGACACAGAAATGAGCTTAGTAGGAGTTGAGTGGAAGCTAATACACATTAGCTTTACATGGAGGACAGATATCTAAATAAAATAAAATAAACCAACTAAAAAGCTTAGCTAAGGGCAGTCCTATGTATTCTGCCTGGAGAACCACCATATTCCTTTGCAGCATTACAAAATTACATCAACAAGATTTCTTTTTTCCTGAGAGCAGCAATTGGAAGGGATCCCTGGGAGGCTGAACTGGTGGCTGGAGTATCCAGATGTAGAAGACCTGGGCTAAATCCTTGCTTTGCCTGTATCACAAGAGAAAAATTGCTCTTGTGTGCTCCTGTGTGACTGGGGTAGTTAAGTTAGGAATATGTTTTTGAGCTAAGAGTACATGTCAGATATACCAGTGCTGTGAATGTTGATATAAACCTGTGCACACAAAAAAAAATAAAAATCTTTAAGAGCATGGCAAGAAACCTGAACACAAATACATCCTGCCTTGTGTGGGACCAGCCAATTGTCTTTTTTTTTCCCCACCACAGAATCTCCATGACACCCTAGGAGAAGTGATTTGGAGAACAAGTGGGAATTACATATCTCCTGTGAGTCTTAGCTAGGTTCAGTCAGTGCAGCTTGTGTCCTAATCTGCACATGTATTGACTATGTCAATCGATCATGTTCACTGGGATTTAGCAGCAGGTAGTCTTAGAAGGCTGCACCTACTGCCTACCTACCATGTTAAGGAAGTGTAAATTAAACTGATGAGTGTATCAAGACAGGCTAACAGAAGCCTTGGTAGTGTGCTTCCATGGACTTGTGATGCAAAGTTAAGCCAAAACAGCACCATCAGCTTCTAACACAGTGAAAAGGAGCAATGGAAAACAAGCTGCATCCACTTTCCTTCCCTGGTCGTCATGGAGAGGCGAGGTGGCCATATATGATCACTGTCATGTATATCTTACTATCATGTGCATTTTATCCTAGGCCAATTCATCTGACTGGGAAAAATGGGTGAGCTGGCAGACTGCATGTCTGTCCACAGCTGTTGCTCAGCACTGTTTTCCCTTTATTTGTTTCTACAGAGCTGTCAGAAGTACTTTGGACCATGGTGATGCACAACGGGTTGAGCAGCAGTGGCTGGATAGGCCTCATTGTCATCTTAATTATCTTTGCAGCATTTGCAGTGCTGACAGTGGCCATCCTACTGGTCATGGAGGGCCTCTCTGCCTTCCTACATGCCTTGCGTCTGCACTGGTAGGTGGTGTGGTCTTCTGGAGGGTTTTGGAGCAGTCTTTGGAAGGGATCAGGCTGTGGACACAGGTGGCCCCGTCAGCCAGTGTTAGACATGCTGTCTGTACTAGTACCTGTGCATTAGAACATCAGTTGCTTTTGGCAAGTGAAGCGAGGGAGACTCCTCCAAAGGGAGGTCAGAAGTCCCTGCTCAGAGCTGCTCCCTGGAGCAACTTGCTTGTCCTCCTGTGCCTGTGGTGGCTGTGAGCATGTGAGGCCAATGGCAACCTGCAGTTCTGTCCTGGTAAATGTGCAGAGCCAGCAAGGCCACTTTGACCTGCATGACAAGGCTCAAAGGCTCTACAGCCCCACCACTGGCTGTGTATCCCACCCAAGGCTACCATCAAACAAAATTACTGCCAAAGGTTATTGTCAAACTATATGGCTGGGACTGCCTAGGGCAGGAAGAGTTCAGCTGGGGGCACAAAACCTGATGAAAACCTGGGTCAACGCTTGTGCCATCAGCTCAAGTTGAGATCCAGGTTGGTTTGGCTTTGTGGCAAAACAGTTTCAAGTTAGCTCATATCTGCCTTAATTGGATGTCAGTGCAGGCAAGGACAGCAGTGCAGATGCACTGTCAGGCTAGTATGTAAGCGAGACCAAGGTGGCAAAACACCCTTTACCACCACCATAACTCGTCTTCCTGCCTGAGCAGCCAAGCTGTGGCTTTTTCATCATGTAATGTCCCACCATAAACCACAAACACTGACAAGGAAAACCAGGGTGCAGGTGCTTGTCATTGTGCAGGGCACGGGAGATGTCTGTCTCCTACCAGAGTGTTAAACCAGCAGGTGGTTATCCCAGCTCTCAGAGCTGCTGGAAGCAGGTTACTAGGCAGGCAGAGTTCTGCTGACTGGCCCCAAAACAAGC
Source organism: Chiroxiphia lanceolata (assembly GCF_009829145.1). Taxonomy (NCBI): domain Eukaryota; kingdom Metazoa; phylum Chordata; class Aves; order Passeriformes; family Pipridae; genus Chiroxiphia; species Chiroxiphia lanceolata. The sequence goes on from NC_045641.1 coordinate 57,494,746, forward strand.
ATTTCCAGGCTGGCTGATGGAAAGTCTAAGCCAATGCATGCCAGGTTCTCCCTGGGCTGCCTGTGTCTCACTGCTGGCTCCAGAAAGAGCCTATGTCCTGTCTCAGAGGCCACTATCTATTGTGGCCTCCCTCTTCCCATGGATGCCATGTAGATCCTACCCAGGAGCAGCACTGATGCCTTCCTCTGCTCCTCCCCAGGGTGGAATTTCAGAACAAGTTCTACGTGGGAGCCGGGTACAAATTTTCTCCATTCTCCTTCAAGCACATCATCAGTGGCACTGCAGAAGAGTGAAGCCAGTGCATCACTGCTTCACTCCTCAGACCAGGTTCTGTTTCCTTGTGGTCACTCACCCACAGTGTAGGGAATATGGGATGAAAGAGAATGGGATGTGGCCCTTGAAAGAAGAGCAGCTGCAGATGAAAATGTAATAGCTACATTCCAATATACTGTTGTATCAGCTGAGAGCTGAACTGTATCAGCTGGGCTGGCTGGACCCTCGGCTGAGTGCCTCCACTGATGTCTTTGCCAAGTACCTGGTCCTCAGCATTTGATGAGGTCAGCTGCCTACTGCTTGGTTGAAAAGAGGAGATGCAGCTTTTGAATTAAACCACTTATTAATAATCAATTCACACGTTTTGCTCCATTTACTGCCTTGTCTTTGTGGTATATTTCTTTCAGAGGAAAATATGTTTTGGCTGTTGTTTTAAGCTGTGGTTGATCATGTGACATGTTTAAGTCCCTTACAAGATTGTAGCCCGTCATTTAGTACACAATGCAAACCAGCTCAAACAGATTGTATTGCAGGCTTGTAATTTTCTACATGCTTTACTAGAATAACCTTCTTTTTATTTGATTTTCTCCAGGGCTTGACAGCACTGGATTATAGATGTTTGCACACATCATCACTTAACACAAGTGTTAGTTTTGAACCGTGTAAACAAAAGACTGCACCCATTTCAACATTTTCAGCCATTTTATTTATCTCTGTTGGCTTGTTTCTCACTGGAGACTTAAGATGACTCCTCCTGTGCTGTATGTTTCAAGATGGGTTGTTAAAGCAGATTATTCAGAAATGCTAATACCTAATGAACAGAAAGAAGAGTGGAATCAAAGCAGTTGACGTGAATTTGAAGTACTGATGTACTGTGATCTTCCTAAATATTCATGAATTGCTAATCTTTCAAACTGAATAGTGTTAATCAGGCTATGCTTTTTTAACCATGAAGTATGTAAAGAAAACAGAGCACACCAATGGGCTTGGAGTGGACAGTGTTCCCTTTCATGGGGTGTGACCAAACAAGCCCTTATTTTCAAACCTCACACACTTGATATCCAGCTCCACCAAAAAAACAGCCTGAGAGTGTTCCCAGCAGGACACACAGTGTAATGAGTCATCACAGGTAATATTTCTGCAGTATTCAGGCTTGAGAGTCACCTTCAGCTACAGCGACAGGGGAGAAAATACAGCCCCAGGCAAAGCAGTTGTTCTAATTTTCTCTTCTGGTCTCAAGAAGCCACTCTGATGTTGGGCACTGGTTGCCAGCAGAGCCACGAGCCTTTTTCAGCAACAGCTCGGGTTAGAAGCAGCAGCTGGAGCTGAGAAAAGGTGGGCATGGGAGTGTGTCCATGACCCTTGCATGGTCTTGTGTCACCAGTTCTTTGGGCATGGGTAACCTACAATACAGACAAAAACCACATGGATATCACTGCAGATGGTGTCACAGTTGCTCAGTGTATGCTCATCACCTTTGTTTCTTCCTTCCAGCCTGTTTTGTTTATTCCTATTCAGGAGAAAAGCAGTCTTGCAGCAAGAAAGGCCAAAGTAGTTTGATGCATTACCAAACACAGAGAAAACCATTTGCTTTACGAAACAGCGGGTGAATTTTCTGCACAAATACACATTTTATCTTTATTACACCCTTCGATGTGATTGCAGTGTAACTGAGAAGGTGATTACCAGAAACAGAATATCTGTTCCTTTTAGAACTTCTTGGTGCTTTGCTTTTTGTCTGAGGTTTACATTTTAAGCAAGAAAAGCAAGTTATCCTGTGATTACTGCAGGTGATGAGATGGTCTGTTGTTTACTGTACTGAACAGCCATTCAAAAACTGGGCTTAATTCCATGTTCAGCTCTCTTTTTCTGTGCACAACTGAAAAACACAGCAGAGCTTGTGTCTCACTTGAGCATTTGTGATAGAGGGATGGCACTTCCCCACTCCACAAGTGGACCAAGCCCACTTATAATCAGGGAGCATTCAGATGAAATACTGCTGAGAGGCACGGTTGCACTGATACACTTTGAGGAGAGCCCTGGCTTTCATCTGGGGTTTTTGAAGAATTCTTTAAAAACCCAGAAATGTTCCAGAGAGTGCCTTGTTTTTCAAAGGTTTTCCTGCAGAAGATAAGGGGGATTTTGGAGCAGAGCAGAGCAGTGGCTGTTTGTTTCCCTGTACAGCTGCTCGGCTGAATGGGACCATGTTTTTTGGCTGTTTCTGTGACTATGGCCATCGCATGTGGTCAGGTCCAGCAGAGACCACTGTTACAGACTAGTAGGCCTTCTCGGTACAACAGACCAGTGACTTTATCTAAACTTTGCCCATTGCTGGAGAAGGTGTGACTTAACCCAAGCCAGGGCCTCAGCGTGTCCCGCTGCCGCAGACTCAGGATTGGTGCCTAGGGTGGAATGGGTGCTTCTGGACCCAAAGCTCATCCTGTGGGTAAGGAGTTGTTTGTTTCTGAGAACTGGTGACACGAGTTATATAATTTTGTAGGAAACGAACATTAAAAAACCCTCAGTGAATGACCATGTAGGAAGGGAAAGGGATAGCAAGTCAAGCAAACTGTTTTCAGTCACCCACACTCATTCTTTCCTGAGTTTTTTACTCCTTCTCATGAGAGCTATTGCTGTGTGTGCCTAGGCCCTCCTGCCAGGACAACTTTGTGGTGTGGAAGATGAAGAAAGTATCAAGTATTTTGGGTATTGAGGTTTTGTCCAGTCCCTTAGGTCCTCTGGGCTGGTGATGATGAACTGGCTTTTGGACTGAGCTTTTATAAACTCCAGGAGTCAGTTTCTTGGAGTCTGGCCTCTGGCTCCTGCAGCAAACAACACTTTCCTCAATGTTTACGCAGATGATGGCCCTCCATCATGTCCTTGGCCAGCATGGAGACCTTTCTTCTCTCTCTCAGTCTTTTATTCTTCTGGACCTTTCATGCATGTAGGCATTTCCATTTGTACTTTATTCTGACCAGTCTTTGCCTTTCCATGACAAATAATTAAAATATCATAAGGTCGCTGAAAAAAAAATTTATAGACATAGTATCCCTTTGTGCAATCCAAAACACCTGGGCCTGAAAGCACATATTCATGGCTTAGAATTTCACTGGTATTTTGATCATTTTTTCCCTTCTGTGCTGGGAAGCTGGAATGCTGAAACATCTGTGCCCTCCTGTGATTGCATGCACACTATCTGAGATTTTGCAATGAAAACAAAATGGTATGGATCTGGCAGCCTGCATCATGCATGTCATTCAGCAGATGCCAATAACAGTTGAATATTAGATATTATTAAGAAGGAGAGGTAAAATAAGGCTGTGAAATAGCATATGTTGGCTGGTAGCAAACGTCTTCCAAATGCTTACGGAAGCATAAGATTCAGCATGGGAGTTACATACTGTGATAAAACTAGTGCAGCACTGCTGCCAGCTCAGTGTACATATTTCAAAACAGAAGGATTTTGGGAACCCTCATGAGATACAAAGACAAAAAACATCCCAGCATCTTTGCTGGCTTATACCAATGTCAACATTGAGTAGTAAAGGTAGACACATACATTCCTAGTCAAGAGACTGTAGCTGTCATAGCACTGAGATTTGCTGCACAACAGGGTTGGGCTCACTGTGGCAGTTCAAAACAGGAACGCTCCCTGCATTTTGCTACTTGGTCAGGAAATTTAGAAGGATGAAGCAGATGAACTTGATCTTATTTTTCTGACGGTGCTGGTGTCTGAGTTGGCTTCATCTGGCCTAAGGAGGGCTGGTGGCTGCAGTGCCCAGCCACTGCTCATGGCTTTGCAGGGGATGGTAAAGGTGCTTTATATGGGCACTGATGCTGCAGGAGTTGCCTCTGAAACCCATCAGCTTGAATCTAGCTGGTGTTGCAGTAGGGGTCTCCTCAGCATCCTCCCTGTGTCTACTTGGGGTCATTCTCACAAAAAGGGATGGGCAAGTACCAACACCTGTGGTGGGCAGCACCTGTGGAGGACCTGTAGATGCCACGGGAAAAGCACAGATCAGCGCTTGGGCACTCTGCCTGCAGTACCTATTTCTGGGGGTGGAGGCAGGTGGAGAGGGATGTGCCTGTGCCCAGGAAGGAGGAAACCTGACTCCTGGGAGCTGGATCCCAAAACCACAGCACCACCAACACTGTAAAAAGTAAACAGCAGAAGAGATGCAGTCATACAGGAGGAAAGGTCTGCTCCTCTGTGCCTGAGACACCGCAGAGGTAAGAAAACCTCACTAAGTAAATAAATAAATATTTAATCAAGTCTTCCTTAATAGTGGGGGGTATCTGATCATTCACCTGTGAGGGGAATTCTCACAAGAGGGAGGTCTCTGACTTTACTGACAAAGTTCCCAGCTGGTGTCACATGCAGAAGTGCACGTTGTGTGGCCTTTGTGCCTCACAGCCCTCTGGTGTGGGCTCATGTCATCATTCCGATGGGTCCCAGCAGCAGTTTCACTGCCCTCTTGATTGCTCCCTTCAGATGAAGGATTGTTATTTTCCCTGCCAGTAGCAGCTTTGTCACTGCTGTTCTCCTGGCTCATGTAACTGGCATTTAGGAATTGGGAATTACAAATAGTGGAAAATTTGTGACTCCCTGAAGATGCATGATAGACACTAGCTGTTCCATTAAGGCAAACAGGGCTGCAAAGGTTTGGCATGAAATCCTGGGTTTGGTAGGAACTGTTAGGAGGTTTACTGTGCCTGCAAAGATTTCTAGTGTTATTTGAGATGCTAGAGAATATATCCCACCTGCTCACCTGCTGCTATTTGAGTAGTGTGGTTCTCCCATTAGGTGCTATCCAATATCCTGATACCTCTGAGGGTGTCTGTCTACTGTCAGGTATTGGAAGTGGCACTGTAGCCTTCTGCTTGAGCACCTGGTCCTCACTGGTAGTTCTGCACAGCAGCACTGAGGATTGGGGTTCCCTACCCTTGTCTGGAAGAGTTGTGGCACTTCCCAGAAGGAGGGCATATGGCCCAGAGTAGGTAAGTGCCAATGAAAGCTTCCAACACCCCTCAGCAAAAATTAGCAGAACATCCCAGCATCATGATGAGTGGACAAAGGCCCAGGGCTTGATCCTTTTTCTGCCAACACTCTTGGCGTGCCTGCCACAGGCTTTTGGAAGAGAGTAGCTGTTTACCAGGGGTGTGATGTGGCAGCTTAGAATGTGTTTGCAGGTCCTTAATCATAAAGGAACAGAAAAGGAGAAAAACTGGTGCCCAGATTTTGTTATTGCAAAGCCTTTTGCGATTCAGCCACACAGTAAATCTTTACCTCTTCTTGTGGGATCTTCCAAGCACCTTTTTTGATTTCTGTTGTGCCAGTTCCACTTGGAAATGGTCCCTAGCTGTTGGCCATTATGGTCAGCTGGTGGCACTGTGTGCTGCTGCCAGCTATTGTTGCCTCTGAGGACACTGTGAGACAGATGCAAGCAATATCCTACACATCCTCTTGCATGCTGGACTGTAATGATCTATAACAGCAAGGTCAGTGTATGTGATCCGACTGACTAATCTGCCATTAGCCTTTAATGACCTCCTTGTGACTGCACCTTGGTATAATACTTTCAAGGTATCCAGCCTGTGAGTACTGTAACTCCATGCTTCCCACGTTTGTGCTGCCCTCCACCTCAGCTGGGGTTTTGTACCTTTCGTTAGATGCTCTCGGCCTTTAATTCCCTCCAGCTCTCCCCCTACTGCAGCCTCACCAGTGCTGGTTTGCTGTGAGTTCTGCCTGGGCCAATCCCAGCGCCTCTACAGGGAGGTAATCAAAGCAGAAGGTGTCATCAAACTGAAGATGTGTTAAGCGCACCCCCCACCACCACCCAGTGTCTGAGCATGCACTCAGCAGAAAAGCTTGTGGGTTTAAGCTGTCAGTGTGCTTAATCCCTGCCCTGGGATTAAAGTGAGCTTTTCTAATGAGGAAAAGCAACAGTGATGAGGCCAAGGGATCTAGCACTGGAAACCAGAAACACCAGCAGAAGCAGCCAGGTTCTCCCTGTCACAATCCATGGCTGTGTTTCTTGATACCCTGAGAGGATGGGGATTAGCATGGCAGGGGGTGAGGCACAGGATCAAGTTTGCAGCAGGAAGTTGTGTGCTGGCAAGGTGCAGGCTGGGTGAGGAGGAGTTTGGGCTAGCCATGCCATCTTCAAGCAGCCAGGGTTAAGAAATTGGATGGATCACCTGGCTCTGCCCCACTGGGGGCTCCCATCAGGCTGAGCAATTACAGGGTGCAGCACCTCTACTGCCCTCTCAAAGCCAGCATCCACGGGGGAGCCTCCAACAGGGACAACCCCCTAGTAGTCATATCATATCTTGGCTCTTGGAGATGCAGCATCTTTTAGACTGGTTCTGCATTTCACTGACCTCTTGGCTAGGGAAGTCATCACATGCTCTCTTGTGTTAGCAGGTCTCTAGTCTTCCCTAAGGCAGTCCCTGAACTTTCCATAAAAACAGCCAGTGCAATGTGATGACTGATCTCTGTCAGTTCAACTAACTTACCTTGTGAAGTTTCTATCTGTTCTTCACCAAAACCATGATGGGAAGGGATATCTCCCAGTAGCTGCATGAAACAAACTATGTTTGACCATATCCGAATGTTTCCACTCCAGCACAAGAAACTGCCTTGCTGTCTTGTGACTGTCCAGAGGTTTCACAGTTAAATCCTAGCCTTGTCTGACAGTGGATCCCAGCAGGAGCTGAGATGGCCATTGCACCCAAAGAGGCAGAAAATGCTATTGGCATGGAGGAAATCCACACAGAGAGAAAAGAATCACCAAAAGGTGGGTTTGTATTGGCAGGACTAGAAATCTGGGTCCTCATTTACCTAGGGTAGGGGTAGGGTCCTCAGTCCTGCTACTCCAGCTACCTAAATCTTCTGTAACTGGAGCCACAAACAGCAGCATCATACCACTCCTGTCCCATCACAGCTACCAGGCTGGTGGCTGCTACCTACAGCAATGAGAAGAGCTGGCTGGTTTGGCTTTTCTCAGGTCTCTGCTTTGTGTAAACATTTTATTATATTGGTGATTTGATTACTCGTTTATTTTGGATATTATTTTTTTTAAATTTTATTCTATTTCAGAAGTATTTTAAAGTGAAAAAAAAATGTTGAAAATCATCTAAGAGGGCCTGCATTTGCAAAAAATCCCCAGTTTCTTCTGAAATTCTGCTGTCAGTTCTGTTTCATTTCAGAGGTAGTCTTGATGGGCTTGAGATTACTTTTTTGGAAGTATATGGCCTGACAGAAAAATTTATGCAGCTCTGACTTTACCTAAGTAAGAGTTTGAAAGTATTCATATAGTGAAATCTTTCTGCAAAGTCTGTTTGGAAGGGTGACCCAGACCTGATCTTGAGATGCTTCTTTTGACCATTAAATGGGTTAAGTGCGGAGGGCGAGGAAGAAGTCAGGAATAAAGGCTTAGGGCATGAAACAGCCCAGAGCTCAGAGCTGTGCTCATCTTGCAGGAATTGGGCCTAGGGCAACCCTCAGCTCACACCACTCCTTCTGGGAGAAGGACTGTATCCCAGGAGTGCAGAGGGACTGAGTGTCACAGCATTTTGGGCAGGGGAAGGCAGTAGAGTGTTGCCCAGATGCAGTCCAAGCCATAGGTTTCTGAAGCAGCTGGGGTAACTCAGTGCAAGGCTGTCCTTCCTCTGTTACCACTGGCTGCTGTTTCAGCAACCCCTTGCCATGCCTGGTCACCAGAATGCCCAGGGGCTGGTCAGTGAACACACAATTGGTAGATGTTTCCAGTCTTTTTCCTGGTTCATTGCTACAGGAGCATGAAAAATGTTGACATTTCATGAAGAGGAGGTACAATTTGACTGCTGACAGTTTTTGTTTCTCTATTTCCCTTTGGTGTTCAGGGCAGAAAACATTTACAGTGGAAGAAGCTGTGGAAACCATTGGGTTTGGGAGGTTCCACATCATGCTCTTCCTCATCATGGGCAGCACTGTGGTAGGTATCTGCAGCCATCTGCACTGGCCTGAAAATATGTTCTTATTTCCCTTATTTCTGTGTAGTAATAACCATAAACACTGGGAGCACATATTGTAGCCCATTTTTTTCCCACACATACCTTCTCAAGCAGGATTTCTGCTATTGTCATCTTTGGCCAAAGTAGATATTGGCCACATGGATATCAAACCTATTTCAGGGTAAAGCTGAGCAGGATGGCCCAGAGCACCACGGCTTGGCTCCTGCCCTGAGGCACTGTCAGGGCATGTCTTCAGTAGTGCCTGAGGGCTAGGTTCAGCCTCACACTGGCATTTTCCATGTCATCCCTATGGTGCCCAAATGCTGTCCAACACAGCACAGGAGGGCTGCCATCTTCTCACCCTTGGCTACCTGAAAAATTTCCTGACTTTCATGGTCTTGCGTGAATGGTGTATCTGATTTGAGAACTTGGGCAAAAGCCTGAGGCCAGACCGGGGTAAAGATGTAATAAGGGTATATTCAAGAGAATCACTGCAGCTGAGGCGTAGAAGTCTGTAACTACGTGTAAACAATAGCCTCACTCCTAACTGAAGCCAGCTGCTGGGGCAAACAGCCAATGGACCTATGAAGTTTTTAATCAAAAGCAGTTTTAAGAGTTCATCTCTATGTTAGATTCCTGAATTCACAGTCAGTTGCCTAACCAAGCAGATTCATTTCCAGAGGTAGTTGAAGGTCTTCCACTAGCACAGCAGGATAAGAGTCTCCTCTGCCAAGGACTGACTCTTTCCAAACTTCCTAGATACAGGGTGTACCTAGATATCTGCTTTCTAGATGCACTTTTCTCCCCCCCTCTCCCAGTTGCCAAGTGCTTGCGTCTTCCAGATCAGGCACAGGGCTCAGATCACTGTGGAGGCACCATGGCTTCACAGGACTCTTTTGACACTGTGGGACTGCCAAGGTGCAGGCTTGTAGGACTGAGGGACTTTCCCCTGTGGGCTCTTTCTGGTTTCCCTTCCTGCTAACAGGTACACTTGTTTCCAAAGGTGGCTGAAGCCATGGAGATCATGCTAATAGCTGTTGTGTCCCCTCTCATCCGATGTGAGTGGCAGCTTCAAGACTGGCAGGTGGCTTTAGTCACAACGGTGAGTGACTTGTGTTCCCCCCAGACAGGTTATCCACCATGTGGTCACTATCAGGGGCTTTGTAAAGTACGCTTCCCAGTGGGCCAAATAAATTCCTAGGGTCTCCTTTCAGGAATAAGAACAGTACCACAACTGTAGAAAACCAGAAATCAAGTCCATTCACAGAGCTGTAATGCCAAAGCAAGTCCCCACTTCCATGTTCTTATTTTGATGCCCTTGCCATCCATCCCCCAGCTTTGAGGACTGAAGGAGTGAGTGCCCACACAAAGGAGGTCATCCCCTGATAGCTGCCTTATTCATGGTTCTGGGCACTGCAGTTCATCCTGCCGCCCCGGGAGCATGCAGCTCACCCACAGTTCAAAGAGTAGAGCTTCCCAGTGCTCCTGGAAGTGGGCCCTCCACAGCCGTGTTTCAATTCCCCTTAGATGGTGTTTTTTGGCTACATGGTCTTCAGCATAGTGCTCGGGCTCCTGGCTGACAGGTATGGCCGCTGGAAGGTGAGTGAGTGCTGGGGGCTGCACCACCTTTTCCTGAGCTCCACGGGAGCCATGCGCCTGGCTGAGCCTGTGGTTTGATGACCCTGATTTTTCCCCTTTTGCAGATTCTGCTGCTCTCATTTCTCTGGGCAGCCTATTTCTCCCTGCTGACCTCGTTTGCCCCATCCTACATCTGGTTTGTGTTCCTGCGGGCCATGGTAGGAGGTGGCGTGTCGGGTCACGCGCAAGGGTAAGGCTGTGCCTCATACCTTGTGACACGGGCAGCAGCAAGCTCACCTTCCCAGGGAACTTAACGGAGGCACTGATGGGCCCTGAGGGGCTGAGTTCCTGGGTTTACAGCAAGACAGGCCCTCCAGCTCATCTTGGCTGACCCTAGTGGAGTGCTGAGTCTCCATGCACTGAGCCCAGTGAGCTGTGGCTGAGCTGTGACCTGAAGGTGATGGTGGAGCAGGGGCCTTCAGGGGGGCTGGAAGGGGAAAGGGAGAAAATTCCCATATCACCAAAATGCTGTTCTGTAATTTCACTAAATCCTGGTTAATCGACCTAATTTGCAGTTCCCAGAGACTCCTGAGGCCTGGGATAGAAGGGGCAACTGGTTTACATTAAATTGGTGACAGAGGGATTATTAAGCACATATAAAAACAATTAGACAGGTAACAGAAGAGTGAAGGCTGCTTCCTTGTAAAAAAAAAAAAGTCACAACAATTCTGCTTAAGTAGTAAATTCTTTTTGAATGATGTAAAATGTTCCAACTTACATGAAACTTTTTGTCCTGTTGGAGCAGAAAGGGGGATATGGCGAGGAGAGGAGAAATTCACAATATTAACAACCACTTCCCTAGAAGCCTGGTAAAAAAACTATTTTGTCTCTCTCAGGGAAACAAAAGCAACATTTCAGCATCTTCTATGGTTCCTCAAAGCCTGGTTGCTTCCCACACAGGAAAGCCCAGAACTGGTCATGTTGATCTGAGCACCCTTTGCTGAAGTAGAGGAAGGATAATGGGGGAAAGATCTGCTGTTGTGACAAGAAGGCACCCTGTGCCTGCGTCATGCATCGGCTGAGCTCCTGGCACTGCCTCCTTCACAGGAAGGTCCCTATTCCCTGGTCATGGAGGCTGTTGATGAGCCTCATGAGGATGGAGGGAAATTGCACATTTTATGAAACACTTCACCAGCTGAGACAGAAGGAGCCAATGTGGGTCTTTCCTGGCCTCTCTCTCTGTCCAGCCAAGGAAGCACAATTCACACCTGTGAGCTTGAGAGGTGCCAGGATCCCTCTGCACCAAGGGCTATTTAACCATTTAAAAAGTGGAACAGAGTGTTGTCTTTATTTAATGAAAATAAAATTCACTAAAACTATGAACATACTCTATGCTTGTGCTGGCACTTCGATCAGCCGACAGGATCTTCTTGTAGGTTTCCTAATGTACAGACTGCAGCGTTTACTTGCTTGTACTCCACAAGTGTGGGCTGGAAAGGATTCATGCCTTGTGTTTCCCTTGTACGTAATTCGGTGCCTGCCTGAGTGGAAGGCATAATGAGCAGGGACTCCTCGTCTCTGAGTGCTCAGTGATGGAAGGTACTCTGTCTGTAGGCATCAATGTCCAGCACTGGCTGAGCTGAGCTAAACTTTTACTTGACTTGTATGGAAATTCTCAGTGTTCCTATATTTCTGCATTTTTTTTCCTTTTTTTTTGCCAGGCTTATCATAAAAACGGAATTTTTGCCCACCAAATACCGAGGATACATGTTGCCCTTATCTCAGGTAAAAGGAGTGAGCCCGTTATTGTTTCTTCTAGCTGTGAGTCCCGGGAGATTTGTCTCACTGATGTTGGGAAGCCAGGTCTCCAGTGCATCAGCGTTTCTCCCAGATTGTTCACACCTGTCTGGGTCTGAGTGAGAGTCTGCTGCCTCCTGCATCCTGGAATGTGGCATCTGTGTTACTAAAGACATACACAGGCAGCTGCCTGCAGAAGAGAGGCAAGAAGAGAGGCAAGAAGAGAGGCAATATCTTCTCAAATAATTTGATGCTCCAAGCATTGTATGGGAACTTTGAATGCTGGCTGACACCAACCAGTCTCGTGGTTGTCCTATTGATAATGGGGTTACCTGCTGCAGTGGGACCAGTGCTGATGGACCAGCAGGCACTGGAGCTAGTGGCATTCCCAGGCCCCTTCATGCTGAGGTTCACCCTCCCCTCTCTTTGGATCCCCAGTCATAAAAAATGATTTATGCAGTGATTCCCAGATAAGGGAATCTGTGTCTCTCCCTGTCCCTGCTCAGGGATGGCAAGGGGCTTTGCACAGGACAGGGCTAGCATAGATAGTCACAAATTTGGCCTGAGACATGCTGTGAGGGTTGTGCCCACTTGCTGGGCAAAGATCCCAGCAAGAGTAACTGGGGTTATTGTTTACTGAAGGCTTCTGCAATGGCCACTTGCTGCATGTGCAAATGATCAGTGGAGACCCCATTGAGCCCACAGATTTATCTGACTGTTGAACCAAATGTGTTTGGTGGCAGGGATAATTTGCTTTTCACTACAGTCTCTTTGATCCCAGGGCACCATTACAAAAGTGTCATCAGAAACAGAAGAGTTTATAAAAGAACAATCTTGTATTTCTCCCTAGAAATTTGTTATTTCTGCACACAGATTATTCATGAACTTGCTGTAGCTTCTATGTATTTTTGTGTAATTTGTGTTGGCTGAACTCCTTTGGATGGCCCCCTGGAAAGGGATGTCTCCTAGTGGCAACAAGTGAACTACAGAGAGGAATGTACATGCAGATTGGAGGCCAGATTCTCTGTTGGTATAACTTGGCATTGAGTCTACTGGAGAACCACCAACTTTCAGCAGTGGAAATCTGGCCTGTTTTTGCTTTCTGAGCTTGTAAGTCTGCTACTTCCCTGCAGAGATTTAGACAAGAGGAAAATTCATGAGCATGAGCATTAGCAGAGAAGTGACTGGAAGGACAAAAGAAGTGGCTTTAAGTACAATGGTATCCACAACAAGTTGTCTGTTCATCTGCAGCTAATTAAGACTATCTTCAGCTGTTCCTCCCCAGATCCTTGTCTTTTCCTCTTTCCTGCCACCTAAAGCCAGCTTCTCAGACAGCCACGGGATGGCTCAGTTGAACCTCAGCATTCCCTCACACAGTTCCCCACCTACCCATAGGATCAGACCAGAAGGGAAGAAAATAAACAAATCATTGCCACGTGTTCATGTTTTAACTTCTTTCTTTCCCTTGAAAAGGTGTTTTGGTTGGCAGGATCTTTGTTGATCATTGGCCTGGCATCAGTGGTGAACCCAACCATTGGCTGGCGGTGGTTGATCAGAATTGCTTCCATTCCCGGCATCCTTCTCATCCTGCTGTTCAAGGTAGGAAGATCTTCACTCCCCACTGCACTGCCACTGACCTGATGTCTCCCCAATCACCAAGAAGTACTGCTCTCCACCCCCTGCAAGGCTGGGTCTGTTCTTTAGTCCTCTTTTCACCCTTTCAGCCCTCTCACCCAGGAGCTTGGTAAGGTCCTGATGGCTTGGTGGGGCTGCAGACCAGTTGCTGGGGAGATGTCACCTTGCCAGTGATGTCTTGGCTTTGCTGCTCCTCTGTAGCCCTTCAGCACTCCAGGTTCCAGTGTCCAGGATGCCAGCAGTACCCAGGGATTGGGGTGATGGGCCAGGTACTGAGAAGAAGACAGGCTAGGCAGGGTATGCAAAAAATCACAACTAATATCCTCAGTCTAGTGTGGCCACAGTACACCCTCTTCAGTCTTTACATTTTCTATGGCTGAGGAAAGCAGCCTCAGTAAAGCATTCACAAAACATGTGAAGGTTGACCACAGCTTCCCCAGGTTTACTTCTCCTTCAGAAATATCAGTCTCAGACATAAGAACCATCTTATTTGTGGGGGCGATGTGGAAAATCCCTATTTACAGTGTCCACAGGCACTGCAGTCCTGAGCTGTGGCTGGTGGAAGCCACGCAGATGCAAAAGCCTTTCCTACAGCTGAATGAATACACAAGTCCACCTGGGGTGCTACGTGGGCAGGCAAATGCCAGGTCATTGTGAGCATCCACTTCTATAACTCTGATGTTTGGTTTCCCTGATTATTTTTGCCAGCAAAAAAAATGGATAGCAAAAGTTCTTAGTCCAGAAGAAAAAAAAAGACTGAGTCAGCGTACATACCTCTAAAAAAATGAGTCTTTAATTCATATTTCAGTGATACAGATGTAATTGCTTATAATTTTGGAAAGAGCACTGAGTGTGGATGAACATTGTAAATGCTAGGGAGAAGTGAGTTAGTTCCTAAATTTCAATTATGCTTTTCTTTTTATTAAAATGGCCTTGAGGTATCTTCCAGGAATTTTGCTTAAGTAAGTCACATGTGCCTCATCTCATTTTAGAATGTCAATTAATTCAGGATTGGTTTTTTTAAGCCTGTGTCTTTGGCTCCCACCTTTCATAAGTGCTAGACACAGGTGGCTCAGTGGCAGAATCCTGGGAGCTGGACCAAGAAATGGGTTTGTTGGGCAGGGTGAGCCCCCCAAGCAAGGGATGTGGGGACCTGGAGGGGTACCCCAAGGCATGGCTGGGCAGGAGGACAGGCAAAAGGCTGCTTTGGCTCATGGAGTGCCCCTGCTAACCTGACCAGGCCCCTGGGCATGACAGGAAGCTGAGTAGGACAAGAGGGGTGCAGAAAGGCTTTCTGACACCACTCTGCTTTCAGTTCATCCCGGAATCGGCACGGTACAACGTGTCCATGGGAAACATGGGGGCTGCCCTGGCCACGCTGCAGAGGATAGCCAGGATGAATGGGGCGGCGATGCCAGAGGGGGTGCTGAGGGAGCCCGCCAAGGTAAGTTGAGGCTGCATTGCTGCCCAGCCCATCCATCCTGGGCTTTTCTTTTGGAGAGATTGGAATCTTGGCCCTCAAAATGGAAGGAAGTTTTCTGCTTTTTTTCTCCTCAATTTGTGTTCGTTCAAAAAAATATTGTGCTAAGAAAAGATATATTTCCTTTACCATGAGAAGGGCTCCTGGCAAAGCACATTCTTCCTTATTGCCCACCCCTCCCACAAGGGGGTTCCCTGTGCCATGAGACCTTGGAACTGCCCCTTGGGGTCCCTCTCAGGGCTGTGACCAGGCAGGCTGAAAGGATCCCTGTCATGAGGTCAACTCAATGCTGCCAGAGGCTTCTCCCAGCCCCTGGCCTGGCTTGTCCACTGTGTCCCAGCACCTCAGGTTCCCTGAGTGTGGAGCCACTGACGAGCAGAAGAGGATCAAAGCAGGAGAGACCATTTCACAGCTACCACCATCTGCACCTGCAAGCAGCTGAGCAGCTCAGGAGTTGATCACTGCTGGACTGAAATGCCCACAAGTGTGTGTGGGTGTTTCAGGGCAGGCAGGAGAGGAGCTGGGGCCAGGCTCCTCCCAGGCTTCTCCTCCTTACCCCCTAGTCTGGGCTCTGCTGTCTGGTAGGTGGGAGGACTTAGTCAGGTGGCTCCTTTGGCCCCCAAGACAGGAAGATTAGACAAATCTATTGTCAAGGGCCTCAAAATTAGTATCCAGCTCTTTTAAGTCCCTTTCCTGGACCTCTTTGCTGCTTATTCAATCCCACAGGCACCAAACATTGTCCTTAGCAACTCGTGCAAGACGGTGCTATTGTATTGGAATTAATTAGGATTAAAGCTTCCCTGCAGTTTAATTGAATTTATGTAATGGACCCACATTGGCTGTGAGAAGCATTTTTGTTGGTTGTGCACCCTCTCAAGCTTAACCAATGAGGAGGAAAATAAAAATAAAGGCAAACCAAACCACTGCTGTGAACTCCTCTCCCCTCAGTGGTGGGATGCTGGGGCAGCTGCTGGCTCCTGGGAAGCAGCAGGGCAGGCAGGGTCCCCCAGTGCCTGCCTGTGTCTGTGCTCGCTGGCATTTCAGGCCAAAAACTTGCTTCACAAGCAGAGCAGCACATGGGGCAATGGGAGCTGACAGCAGCCCCAGCAGTGCTGGCCCCATAAGAAGCAACCAAGGCCCCCTCTGGCTCCATCATTGTCACACTGGGGCCAGACTGCTGGGATCTGTGAGACCTGATGGGAGTGCTCAGGATGTTCTTTCTCCCCCCTTCCATCCTTTGCAGTGCATCCTCCTGTGGGCATCTTTTGGGAAGCGGTGCTTTCCTCTTTGCAGGTTTGGTGGGGTGCTGTGTTGCACCATCTGTCAGTCTGTGCCACCAGCAGCCTGTGTCAAGGGCAGGGAGGCCTGGGATGGCAGTTGCTGCCACAGAACATTTGCCCCTGTATAAAAGATGCCCTTTTTATAATGTCTATTTCTAACGTATGGTTTGCAGGAAAGGAGAGGAAGATTCAAGGACCTCATCCACCCCAAATACCTCAGAACCACTTTGCAGATATGGATCATATGGTAATTTTTTTTTCTCTTGTTTATCATCTCATTCTCTCAGTTGAAAGTGTGCAGGGAGTAGAAGTCTTCTGTTGACTCTGCCATTACAAGGCATCACTCTGCCTCACGTGGTGACTGTAGATCCTTGGCAGCTGGAGGAGAGTATGCAGACATGGATCACCACAGGTTTGCCCTGACCTCAGACTATTCCTCAGACACCCTGACTGGTTGCTGTTAAGAGAGGTAGAAAAGGGTTGGACATCCAGGGCAGTGTAGGGTGCCATGTGTCCTTTCTCAGGACAGGGCAGCTCATGGAAGGTTGATTGGGAACCAGGTGAGAGCCACAGGAGAAAGCCCACGCCTGCCTGCACCATGCACCAGCCATGTCCCCACAACTCCGCTTCCCTTCTTGGTGTAAACTTGTTCTTCCCAAGAGGAAAACAAACATACCACCTTTGCAGGCCAGCCAAAGTCCCAGTGAAATAGGGCTCTGACAGAAACACATTAACCGGTGCCAGTTCCACTCACTGGGGAAAATTGAGATTGAAGAAATGGGTTTCATATGCAATGTTCCCAGTAGCTGTATGCGAGGGTAATACATGTTTCATTGACTTTGCTGTCTGGAATGGAAATGTATAAATAATAAGTCCATGAGAACACATTGACCCATAATGTTGCTAGCCAGGCCTTGAATTTTTTATGCTTTTTTTCTTCTTGACTTGTTATGAGTGTTATGAAATATCATTTTGGTTTTTAATCTTCCTTTCTCTCCTAGTCCTCTCAGGAGTTTCTGGCATGTTCTTGGGTTTGCATTCCCATCCCCCCCTGCCCCAAGCATCTCCTGCCTCCCCAGGCAGCCCAGATTCTGCTGCTTTTTTCTGAAAATGCTGGGGGGAATAAAAAAGTGAAAATTAATTCTCAGCCTACTTATGATTATGCGTATGCTGAATTACTTGATAAAGACAAGGCAAGGCTGCCATCACCAATTCTGTATTCTTGACAGCCAGCCAGGGTGCAATGTGAGCCTCTCCAGCCAGTTAATGAAAACTCCTCTTGAAAATCCCTGGGTAGAAAGGATAAGGACTAAAAAATAACCTGGGTATCTGCTTCCTGGGAGCTGAAAGTGTTGAGGCCCGATGTTGAGATTCCCTGGTTCCCCAGGAAGGGGTGGTTTGGAAATGTCTTCACTTACAACCCTGCATTAGGAAAGGGACTGAAGGGGTAGGCTGTCTTCAGCATGGCCACAGCAGGTCACCTGCTGCAGAGCAAGAAACAGAAATAAGGGGCAAGCAAAATGACAAGCATAATGACTGTAGTGGGTTGACCCTGGCTGGATACCAAGTACCCACCAAAGCTGCTCTATTTCTCCCATGTTCAGCTGGACAAGGGAGAGAAAATATGAATTAATGCTCGTGGGTCAGGGAGAGATTGCTCACCAATTACCGTCATGGGCAAAACTGATTCAGCTTGGAGAAATTAATTTAATTTATTGCCAATCAAATTAGAGTAGGGTAATGAGAAATAAAATGAAATCTTAAAAACACTTTTCCCTCACCTCTCCCTTCTTCCTAGGCTCAATTTCACTCCTGATTTTCTCTCCCTCCTCCCCTCCAGTGGAACAGGGGATGGGGAATGAAGGCTGTGGTCAGTTCCTCACATGTTGTCTCTACTATTCGTTGCTCCTCAGGGGGAGGACTCTTCACACTCTTCCCCTGCTCCAGCACAGGGGCCCTCCCACAGGAAACAGTCCTCCATGAATTTCTCCAATGTGAGTCCTTCCCACGGACTGCAGTTCTTCACGAACTGCTCCAGTGTGAGTCCCTTCCATGGGGTGCAGTCCTTCAGGAACAGGCTGCTCCAGCCTGGAACCTCATTGGGGTCAGAAGTCCTGCCAGTAAAATTGCTTCAGTGTGGGCTCTTCTCTCCATGGATCCTCAGGTCCTGTCAGGAGCCTGCTCCAGGGCAGGCTTCCCTGGGGTCAGAACCTCTTTCAGGCATCCACCTGCTCCAGCATGGGGTCCTCCACAGGCTGCAAGTGGACATCTGCTCCCCCATGGACCTCCATGTGCTGCAGGGGCACAGCTGCCTCACCATGGTCATCACCATGGGCTGCGGGGGAATCACAGCTCTGATGCCTGGAGCATCTTCTCCACCTCCTTCTTCACTGATCTGGGTGTCTCAAGAGATGTTTCTCACACACATTCTCACTCCTTTCTCTGGCTGCAGTTGCTTTTGCAGTTTTTTCCCCTCACACACATTATCCCCAAGGTGCTACCACTGTTTCTGATGGGCTCAGCCTTGGTCAGCAGCAAAACTGTTCAGCCAGCTGGCATTGGCTCTGTCAGACATGGGAGAAGCTTCTGAGAGCTTGTCTCCCCACCCACTACCAAAACCTGGCCATGCAAATCCTACACAAAGATGAACTATGACCTGGGGTGAGGTGCCCCAAGGAAGGACCTAGATGGCAGGTGTGTGCCATGGGTGGCATGTGACCAGTGGCCTGGTGGGTGCCAGAGCCACTGCTCTGCTCAGGCTAAGAGCTGGTGCGTGCAGTGGGGGTCTCAGGGCACCCAAAACCTGTTGCATTTTAGTTTCCTCACCTTCCCTATCATAGTTGTACCTTATTTATCTTTTCTCCCCACAGGCTTGGCATAGCTTTTGCTTATTATGGTGTCATCTTGGCCAGTGCTGAGTTACTGGAGCGGGACATCGTCTGTGGCTCTGCAGCCCCACCAGTGCAGGACTCTGGCGATGACTCTGAGGAGAGCCACAGCCCCTGCCACTGCCACTTTTTTGGGCCTGCTGCCTACCAGACCATGATCATCAGCACGGCCGGAGAGATCGCACGTAACCTCTCCTCCCCTCCCTGCCCTCCCATTCCCTACTGCAGACAGCCAGAGCTCACTGCAAAGGTTTTAGCTGTGCATGCATTGCTGGCAACTTCTCTGACACAGGCCATGAGCCCGTGGCAAAGGGGAAACAGAGGGCATTGCTCCCCAGGTGAATAATTCAGCTCCTGGTGACAGCACAGGTCCTTCCAGGAACAGAGCTAAAGACCTCCTTTGCAATTAGTACGTACCAACAGCCTTGGTTAGACTCCAGGGGAAATTGCTCTTAACGTAACAGAACTGAGCGTGGCTTCCCAAATATGCAGATTTTGGAAAGTCATAAACAAGCAAGGATTACAAATAGTTAGATCAGCATAATTGAATGTATCACATAGGTGCCCTACTTTCCAAGAGATGGTGGCCTTGGGAGCAGATACTGTGCTGAGCACTACAGCAAAGGACAGCTAAGTGCCCGGGGAATCTACAACAAACCAAACTGCTCCCTGGTGCAACCTGCCTGGGAGCACTGGGGATTGGATGGTAGGATGGCCTAAAGCACCCATGTGGCACTCTTGAAAGAACTTGGTGTGTTGTGTGGGTCTAGTGTTACAATATGCCTGAGAGGTGCACGTTTTCCCTGGTTCGTGTCTCAGCAGATGAACAACAAAGCAATGGGGTGTTGGGTCCTGCGGGGGCAGCCAGGCTGGGATCAGTCCAGTGATGTGCTCAGGTGCCTACTGGGCTCCTGGCTCAGTGGGGGACTCAGTGGGGCGCACTCCAGGCCCTGGTGCTTGGCTGGGCTGTGGCTAGAGGGAGGAAAACCACCCAGGCCTGTGCCGCTCACCCAGCGGGTGCCTTCCTTGCATGGCTCAGGACAGGCATTGGTGCCCTGCCTCAGCACAGCAGGGCAACTTCAAAGAAGCACAGGCTCCATCATCTGAGGGGAAGGAGGGAAAAAAAAGGAGCATGGGGGCAAATTACAGGGTTTGGGTACAGGAAAAGAATTATAGGGTTTGTGCATTTTATAGAACATTTGGTAGGCACAGGGGATGCAGACAGGTGTCTTTGAGGCACCCTGCATAAGGTCTGTCAAGACAGGCAATCATTGCAGTTAGATGATCTAATGTTTTATGGTTCTCCTTTTTATCTCCAGTAAATCCTCTGAACATTCTTGGCATCAATCTCCTCGGAAGACGTCTGAGCCTGTGTATCACCATGGCATGTACAGCCCTATTCTTTCTTCTCCTTAATATCTGCACCTCCAGGTACTCTGACTCAGACTGTGGGTCTTCTTGAGGGTCACGCAATGCTGAGGGCGAGACCTATATTATTCTCAGGTCACCAGTCTGTCAGGCCAGTAATTCTTTTAGACCTGAAAAAAGCCTCTGACTAGTTCCCCCTCTTCCTGGGAAAGCTGTGGCAGCACATGCTGTGGTGCAGTGGTGTGCAGAGGGGCTCACTTCTATTACTGAGCCCACATGGCTTCACCCTAGCATACAACAAGCTGCTTTTAGCACAGTCTAGAAAAGAAGTAATATTTTTCATTCACTTTTTTCCCCCCTTTCTTTTTTTTCTGGAAATGTTACATGTGTCTGCTCTAACTTGTAGAGTCAGGCCCTTCACGAGAGCTCAAGGCATCAAGAGAAAGTCTGCCACAAGTGCTGTAATTTGTCAGGATGCATAAGATTGATCCCTCTCAAGCTGGCAGAGCTTAATGGATACTGAAAATCAGGATGGCTTCACATTGAAGTTTCCTCTAAACTGCCTGATAGCCTGAAGGCTGCTTGCCACAGGTGTACATCCCTTCCCCATGGAACACCGGTCCTGGAGGCTGGCTGGAATACTTGGGAGCTGGAGTGGAGGCTGCAAATAGTTGTTAAGCTAAATAAGCCGGTGTCAGGAAGCTTCCAGTCATTCAGTGAGCGTCAGTGCTGTTAGTATTTTCAGGTTTCCTTAAAGCTGAGCCTGACCATAATATCTTCTTGCAAAAGTTTTATACAGGGACCAAAAGGGAGGGCCAGGCTGGAAGTCAAGGCTTGACCATGATGCTGAGGGCACCAGCTGAGCCACTCAGGTCCTGTTCAAATAATTTCTCTAGCCTCTAACACTGGCTTAAAGGAAACCTTACATGTAATAGCCTGTTGTCAAACATGCCTCGACAATGACTACTTGTCAACAATCAGCTTTTCCTTATGCTTTCCCTTATATTAAGCTGGTAAAAGCCTGAGCACAGTGTATATATTAGGTTGTATCTCTGCTGATTTCTGCTCAGTGATACTAACTTTGCCCCACATGGCTTTCTCTCTAGTGCAGGCATGGTTGGTTTTCTCTTCATGCTGCGTGCCTTGGTTTCAGCAAACTTCAACACCATCTACATTTACACAGCAGAGGTGGGTCCTCCTTGAAGTTTGTTATGCTGCTTGAAATACCATTTGCATATACCCAGGAATGCTATCTACTATAGATCAGAGAAGGAATCAGAAAACCAGCTGGAGATAACAGGAGCAGGTGGAAGAGGAATGCTCTACTGAGCCAGCTGCTGAAAAAATCCCACTATTTTTGAGGATATTGGGTACCACCATCTTTCAAACCCCACAGTCTTTCCCCTCTCTAATTCCTGCAGTCAGAAAGTAGGCTACCACTAAAAGGAACTTTTCCAGGCTAAAGGGACTGGTGTAGTAA
Organism: Chiroxiphia lanceolata; assembly: GCF_009829145.1. Classification (NCBI taxonomy): domain Eukaryota; kingdom Metazoa; phylum Chordata; class Aves; order Passeriformes; family Pipridae; genus Chiroxiphia; species Chiroxiphia lanceolata. The sequence continues at coordinate 57,516,520 of NC_045641.1, forward strand.
TACTGAGGTAGTATATGAGATTATGTATATGATTCTTTTCACTTAATGGAAATTGCTGTGTTCTGTCTGTAAATAGTTTTAATCCTTCAGAGAACTTGTCTTTCATACAGCTTTGGAGCTATGAGTTCTGCAAGTTAAGTATGCATTCTTGGGTTTTTTGGTTTGGTTTTGTTTTTTTTTTTTAAACAATTGTATGGAGTTAAACGTATTTCCTTGCAAGTGAGTAAAGTGATAAAGAGCAAACACAAGTAGCTCTCCATGTTGGTCTGATATTTCTTTTAATAGTGTCTATAATATTTAAACTCGCACCAGGCTTGTATAAATACCAAAATTTTAGTAGTTTTGACTGGTGTTGATGTAAAGAGCATTGCTGCAACAGCCACATCATAAAACAATTCTACTCACAATTTAATCAATGGTCAAAACCAAACTTGAAAATTCCCTTTTAAGCCATGTGCCTGGACTCTTATTGAATTAACTTACTCCATTCACTTGGCCCAGTAAAGTATTTGAACAAAGGCTTATGTGAGTATACTTGCTAAAATCTGTTAAGAGGATTTTAAAAAGTTAAACAAAATTCATACTTAAAGTGTTTTATTGGCACAGGTGTTTGGGAAATGTGAGAGATAAACTACACAAAACATATTCTTCTAAGCCTGGAGCTTTCTTACTGGGATCTGTTTTCTCTTTTTCCTCCTTCTAAACAAAAGTGCTGCTGATAAAAATGAATAGGCAGCCTTGAAGGCTGCAGACAATGTCCTTTCTTCCTGCTTTCCAGATACGGGCCTGGCAATATTAATTGAATTCTTCCTTTAGCACCCAACTCTGTGACTTTGGTGTGAGCTGCCCAGCATAGCTGGGAGAAAGGTGACAGTAGTGGTGCTAAGCAAATGCAGGGGAATCACCTCCAGTTTTGATTGACTTGCCCTAAAACTTTACTTGGGGCAAAAAAAGAGAGATTTGTAATGGCTCAAGTGAGACCTAAAGCAGACTTTCTTTCTTTACATTTCTTATCCCACTAGCTGCCCTTGATAACACAACAGGTCTCTCTAAACAAAAATTAACAAAAAAAAAAAAAGTACAGATATCACAGATTGGTGTTGCACTAATCCAATTTCTTTCTGGCCTGTTTTAGGTTTATCCCACCACAATGCGAGCGCTGGGGATGGGAACAAGTGGGTCACTGTGCCGTGTTGGAGCTATGGTGGCCCCATTTATATCACAAGTAAGAGCATGCTTGATAATGTCGGTAAACATTGCTAGCATTGCTGCCAAATATAGAGAGATACCCCTGACATTCATCCAAATAAAAGGGTGTAATCAATCATGCACTCCCAACCCTGTACACAGAGTATTTGGATGGTCTCTGACAGATACAGCTCTGCATAATTCTCATCACGGAGTTCGTCTTGGTAGTATCTGCCACTTTCTGAAAGCTCTTAAGATTCATGAGACATTATTTTTCTATTGTGGAGTCTCTCAGCTCTTTGTGACCTTTTGTTCACTCTTAATTCCTAATTAAGTGCCAGCCCCCCATACCACCAAGCTCATGTTCAATGTTCTTTTGCCTGCAGGTCCTTATGAACGCTTCTTTCATTGGGGCCCTGTGCCTTTTCTCATCTGTGTGTGTTGTCTGTGCGATCTCTGCGGTCACACTGCCCATCGAGACCAAGGGCAGGGCCCTGCAGGTGTGTATCACCACCCCAGTAGCTCCTGTGTATCTAAATGCTGTTTAGAGACTGCAGCTGATGATTCAGCCGGAATCCAAACTGAACTCTCTTGAGGTTTCATAAGACAGATAGGCAAGCACAGGAACATGCTGTTGCAGTTATTCCAGCTGCCTAAAACTCATTTCTTGTGAAAGAATAAACCACAATGCCAGCCTCAGCCACCTCAGCTTACATGTGAGCATGTTTGTTAGCTTTAGCTCGTGCAAGCCTCTCGTCATCCTACCTTCAATCCAGACTTTGAAGTTGCTACTTCATAGGCACATGTTCTGGTTTGCCTATGCTGCAAGGAGAGGACAGCAGATGCATAGAACACCTGAAACTACAGAAGCCATTTCTTCATCAACTTCAGGGCTACAGCCCCACCTCCATCAGTCCATTAGCTAAGCCCTTAGGGTTAGCATCCTCTACAGACAGCCAAAACACTTAAGCACAAAGATTAAGGAGGTAAGTTTAAATTCAGCCAGCCTCCCATGTGCAAGTTGCACTAGTTTAATTAGAGGAGGTGGTGAGCACTTCTGTGATTCCAGTCAGTTCATCTATACCGGTATGGCATGCATGCAGCATGGTCACATCTCTTTGTGTCACTCTACAGTCTTAACTGTATAAACCACAACACCATGGGCTAAATAATCCATATTCTTTAGCAGCCTAAAGCATGGCAGATGATTGATCAAACTGGTTTATGAGGGCTTCGGAACCAGACTTCAAAATTGTCACATATACAAACACACAGGTATTACATACAGACACACACAAACACACACTCTTAACTTCAGTGGGTCACATCTTCTAAGGTTCCCCCAAGATTCACAGGACAATTAACATTAGGATTTTAAGGGTTAAAAAATTAATTGCTGCCTGCTTCCTTAAATGACTGCCTTTTAGAAAAGCATGTGCTTTATAGTTTTATGTAATTCGAAGTATCTGTATAATATTTCCTAGAAGACTGGGGCGGGGAGGGGGGGGGGAATCAAAATTTACATAAAGAAATGGACAAACCAACCTATTCTTCCCTCCTGGGTGAAATTCAAACCCATACAAAGAGGCCAGAGAGCCACTCAGGCCTTCATAAGGTTGGATTTACAATAATTACTAAGGAAAACACTTGATTAAAACTGCTTTAAATATAAAAGCTTTGATTCAGCTACAGCTGAAATAACTTCGGCTAACAGCGGTTGAGAAAAATACAAGCGTAATCATTCCTTAATGGGATCTCTCTTTTCCTGGGGCATTAACTCAATTAATTTATTATCCTCCTTGTTACAAATAAGTTATAAACTCCAGCTGCTGGCCTTTACATGGCACAAGCCAAAAGAACAGAAAAATAAAAATCTGTGGAACTAGTTGTGTAGGCAGAGAAGCGCCTTTTAGAGCTTAAATTCAACTTTTGACTCTTATCTCATGGTCACTTAAGAGGTTACATTTCTGTCACACAGCCATTCAGGGACTGACAAATCACGACTGTTGAACATGTCATCCAAGGGCCTCACACAGTACAGTCATCCAGTCCACACAGGAATTTAAATACATGATGTAAAAGCTCTTCTAACATGGCGATATTTAGTGCTAAGGCTCCAGGAAATAGATATGTTCCTTAAAACTAGGTCAAAATGAACCAACTAAATAAAATCTATGTAAGTAACTTTTTGTGAAATCTAGACACTGACATTTAAAAAGCGCATCTACTCATTTCAGATTATTAGGACAGTATCAGTCCACTCTCAAAGTAGTCAGGGAATTGTTTGTCAGAAGCGAGACCTTTTGGACATATCCAAATGCATATTATTTTCCAGTGTATCCACTTCTGTTGGTTTTCATGTGCATTTTATTAATTTTATGTATTTTTTTCTTTTCCCTTTTTAGCAAGCAAAATGAAAACAAGTGTTTGATGTTGGACTGGGTAGGAAAGAAAAATAAACCTTTGGAATCTGTCATTTCCTGTGAGCTGCATTTGATGTTGATTGCTTCTCCATACCATTTCCATTATAAAAAAATTGCAACTGAACAGTGTGAAAGTTATGATTTGTATAGAAAAATGGCAAATTTCTCAAAGACGTTCCTTTTCTTATGATTAAATAAATAGATGCTTTCTACCCTTCCTGTGAAGTGAGATGATGAGTCCTTACTACTGTCAGTAGTGACACTGAAAACACACACACACACAAAATAATTTTAAAAAAAATAGGAAACCCATTCAGTGAATTGAGGTAAAGGGGGGAAAAATACACAAAGAAGATATGGTCTTCGCCATAGCAGCTTGAAAGAATATAATACTTTCCTCAACTCTTTGTGCATATACCATCTGCATGAAGTAGCAAAAATTTAACATCTCAAACCTCACTGCAGTGACAGTTTTTGAGGATTGTTAGGGTGGTGTCCAAGACCACAAAATAAAAGGTGAGTCATATTTTTTCCAGTGGATTATTTAAAGAGAGACATTTTCAAGCAGTTTACAGCAGACAGCTAAGTAAGGACTGTAGGAATACATCTACTCTCCTCTCCCCAGTGTTTTCCACTAGGATAACTTGAGAATGGAGCTGAGTAGGTGTCCAGCTTCACCTCTAAATGCATTAAAAGCCTCCTAATAAATCTGTGTTTGCAAGTTATGGTCTGGGGAAACACACAGCACCTTCTTCCTCTGGAAGCACTGTTAAACTTGGTGCCGGGGTATCTAGGACTTCTAGGCTTTGCTAGATCTTTAAGAGTTCAAATATTGCAATGGCAGTGCTTCTTTATTTTTTCAGTCTGTGCTACTGTGGTGTGCACTGATCACACTTGTTTAGCTAGAATAGTCTCCCTCACTATCTTGTTCTGCTCCTTAACCTCTCTTTATTATTTTTCTGGTACTCTAGGATAGTAGAATTTACAAGCAATTCTCTTCAGGTAATAAAAAATTTCCATAAAAAAGCAAACCAAACCACAAAAGCAATAATAATAATGATAATAAAACCCCCACAAAAACAAAGCACACAAACAAACTAATAAAAAAAACACAGAAGAAAGAAAAATAGAAAATAAACGGTTGCTCAGGGCAGCCTAAAAACCCACCACATGATCAAAAGCTATGTCAAAGGCCTGCTGCAAACACAACTGAGTCATCTTTGGGAGTGTCCGCTACATTTTAGTGTGCAGTGCCACCCTCTGACAAAGGCAGGTGGGCAACATCTCATCTGGTGAGAGGCAAAACCAGGGCCTTTTTCTGAGTGCAGGTGTACACAGCAGGGAGGCACAAACAGCACTTGTATCCAGTCTCTTCAGTGATGTATCCACAGCACCACATTAGGGCTACACAGCAAGTCAAAAGCAGGTTTGTGTGCTGTCTTCACAATTCCTGCTGAAAAATTCAGGCACAATTGGAGCTCAATTAATCCAAAAGACTGTCTGCTCTCCTGAACACTCAGTTTTCCTTTACGATTACATAAATGAAGATTATAAGCCAGTAAGTGGGGCAACCATAAACTTCATCAACTCTGCAATCTCTGGGGGCAAAACCAACCATCTATGTTGTCAGAGCTTCTGGGAAGTAGACAGAACAAAATAAGGTAATTCATACTCATCTTCTGGTGATTGTTACAGGGACAGATGAAGGGCTGAAGAGCAGTATCTTTCCCTTCAAACTTGTGTACTCCCAAGTAAGTAACAATGGTTACTTCCACTGGTTACGACAATGGTTGCATTTTGACAACAACATACTTATAAATTTGGAAAAAGAACAAGAACTTGTGGACACAAAGGATGATTTTTTTCCCCTCTTTAAACATACACAAAGACTGACTGATAGTTGCAAACAAACTTTCCCATCAACTTTATTAAACAGAGGTACATCACACTTGAGACACCTGTTAAACAAAACAGTACAGCAATACCATTGTTTCTTGCTGGTGGTGAGAAAAATGGCGCAAACCAAAGTATTCTGTCCTTTACTTCTCCATTAAAAACTCTCAAACAAGTTCCTTTTCTTCCTTTTTTCAAAAGTTATTTTTAATACACCCCCCCCCCCATTTTAAAATTCCCAATAAGTTCTTTGGGGGCAACTACACTTTCACTGTACCAATCAGTACTGCAGGACAATAACATTACACCATCCTTTTTCATGGCTTGTGTTAAATACAGTACAAAGAGATCAAATTATGGCCAGCCACATGCCTTTGGTAAAATTAAAAGTCCGGTGAGATCATATTTTCTTGAAATTCAGAAAGCCACATGTTAAACTCATGTGATGTTTTGAAGTTCAATTCTATACAAACTTCTTCCTCAAAGCAAAGTTAAACAGCTGTCATCCCACAAAAATGGCAATTTCTGCGCTGCTCCAGAAAAGAGATGAAAGTTTTGAACTTCAGAGAACCTCTTCACATGCCTTGATCTCCACAGATTTCTGTTTCAGACAAGGGGTAGAAAGTCTGGTAAATATTCACAAACCTACAAGTCAAAACAGTGGTAACAGTGATAAATATTCTCAGTTTTTAAAAAACTTTCCGTAGTAACACATGTGGCTCATTTAAGCAACTGACGGTCTTCTCCTTTGAGGCGTTTTTTCCGGGGTTGTACAAAGTCATCATCTGAGTCATCAGTGAGTTCTGTATTATCTTTTTCACTCTGGACATTGGGTTGTACAGGGAACTTCCTCTCAGGATAAAGGTTTCTTAGAAGTTCTTCAAAGTACGCTTCAAGTTTCATGCCGGCGTCGGCCACTTCTGAATCAGGCTGTTGGGTGAATTAACAACATCAGTGCATCATGAAATAGCTTTATACTCACATCAGGTCTTTGAGGTAAAAACTACAGAAAACATCAATCAGCAGCAAGAATGGCACCTGTGGAACACATGGTCCCAAAGAGCACAAGTCTGCAAAACAGCATGAGCGTAAATCTTTCAGCTGACACCCTCAAGGACCTTTTTCTCTGAGGGATTACCAAAGAAGCCAGTCACAAAAGCCATACTTGCCTGGGTTCTTGGGTTTTAAATGCTATTTGAAGAGATTCTAAAACCTCTTAAAACCTAACTGAGGGGTGTGGGGGGTGTGGGAGGGAAAGAAGTTGTGCTATGCTGTGAAATATGTAGGTATGTCTTCAGGGTGTTAGAATTTCTCTAGCTTACAGACAGTTTTTAATAACGGTGATAATATTACTTGGTAGACAAGGACTGTAACGTGGAAGATTACGCAGTCCTAAAGTCATCCAGAGCCACCACAGCTCATCAGTTTCCTGAAGCAGAGATCACCATGGCAGGAATTATTCCCAGCTATAAGGGGTTACTTGATGAGAACCTCACTGAGGCCAGTTAGAGAAGCCTTTAGTCCCAGTGTAATTCTCTCTCATTTTGTGGTCTACTCAGTACCCACAATCCTTTTTCACCACATGTTCCACATGTTCCCTTACATGCAGCACAGGATAATAATAACAATCACTCAACATGTAACTTGAAATCATATGGGTGAGTCCAGAGTTCCCAGAATGAAAATCCCACTGAATCTAAGATCTGTGGCAAGGAAGATTAAACCAATTTTTAAATCAAATGCCCACCACTGTGGCAACTGTCCTTTTCTTTACCTGCTATCCTGCCATTCAGCTAGCATGTTTGTTACAATCCTCCTTCCTTCTGTGGAAAGATCTCCACTGCATAATCATCTAACACCACAGCAGCGTTCAATGTGATCTATATTTTCACTGCAGTCCCATTGTCAAAGTAAGTTTAATACAATAAATTCTTGCATTGCAAGTTCTACCCCCATTACAGTTTTCCTGAAAGAACTAAAGCTACAAAACCTGATACAGTATCTAGTTTTCTAACCTCATTAAATTCAGCACAGTTTTGGAAAATCAGTCTGAAATCAGCCACAAAATCTTCTGGCTTTGTGTAGAATGAGTTGGTCACTTCAAGTCTTCTCTTGATGGTTGACAAGTCCATAGGCTTTTTGATTATTTTGTAGTAATCAGGAACCTAAATGGAAAAAAAAAAATTTACCAAATGCAGTCGCCTTCATTACTTATCGTTTTATAAACCTTTAGATCTTAGGGAGTGGGCAGGGTTTTAGTCTCATCTTCAAAGTACAACCCTGAGATACAAGAATTATACTTTTAACATACATGCAGACAGTTTCTGGAATGACAGTGACTTATGACAGTTTTGCTGGCTAAAATACACTCCTTGTAACGCCCATTTTAAAATCAAAGAGAAACAAACATAACTTCCACCTACAACGACTACATATTATAGAGCAAATGACTTGGTCTGGACATTATTTTCAGACGTAGTCAAATAAGCTAGTCAAATAATCCACACTAAAATGGAGATGGTAAATGAGTTGCTTAAAATGAGGTTTGGTCATGAAATATGTCCTTTGAAATGGCAGCAAGTTTCAGAGATATCAATGATTTTGACACTCAAACTATGGTTGTAGGACTAAGATTTATTTTTTCTTTAGAAAGAATTAGAAATTAGAAAATAAGATATGAAATCCAATGGTAATATTTTTATACTTTTTTCCTAACTAGATTCACATTTTAAGAGAAATGCTGTAATACCTGAATTTAGTAACACATGACCATCATATGATTAATCAATTAATCTCTTGTGCCATTTCTTATTATTAAAATTCTCTGATTTGTTCTTCAGAATTCCTATTCAAATGAAATAAAGGCTGCATAGGAGCATATTACTTAATGAATTCTTCTCCCATTGGCTTATCTTAAAGAACATCTTTTCATCTAATCACACTGGTAACTCTTCTGTGTGTCCTTAGACTTCTAATGCACCCAGGTATTGTTTACCATTTTAAACTAATAAATTTCAAGCTAATAATAAGAAATTCAATTTCATATTAGTACTATGGAGTACCCTAATTCTCAACATCAGGTGGTATTTAAAAACCCAAATATATTGCAATTCACCTTTTTAGTGATATCACTCAGCACATGATATTAGTAGACAGGGTCAGAACTTACTTTTTTAATCTGTTTTTGAAGTATTAAGTAAAATCAGTTATTGTGGAATTTTACTTGTAAATCCCCTTCAACTTTCAACTTCCCCCTTCAGATAGTTTTAATAAAATTAAACACATTTAGTACACTTGGTGTCTGGGGAACTTGACTTCTGATAATGGACTGTAATAGGACATAAAAATGCCACTAAAAACATGGCAAATTTGCTACTAACATAGAAAGAAGTGAGGTACATACTGTGGGAGGAACTGGATCTTGAAAGGCAAGACTCATTTCATGACAGTAGAGGTATAGCAGCAGTCTTTCACATTTCTGTAAAAAAAAAAACAAATGCCCAAGTAATTCGAGAATCCTACATGGTTTATACTACAATCACAAACCACAGAAAATACAGAACAGATGCTCAGTATTCCCCCTTCCTCTTTGTGTGTACAAATATATTACACTAGATCTTGAGCCTTGAAAGAGATTCTAAAAATAGTTTTGTGTGATTTTATGCTTGCTGATCCCTTATCAGAATAATAACTTACATTTAACTCAAACCAGAAATTGAGCACATGTAAATAATGGTGTGACAGACAGTCAGGTCTCGGAGTATGTCCTCCACACACCCACACCCCCACCGTCCCCACTGTGTCCTGATGGGTAATGTGATTTGTCCTAAGATAAGAACACCAGGTGGGAATTGCAGGAGGAGCTGTCTGGATGCTCACATAATTAATGCATTCCAGAGATGGGGGAGTTGTGATGATTGTGATTGACTTTGGTACACATCAGCCTGCAAAAGGGTATAAAATGCTGCTGGAGACTGGACCAACTGGGCAAACTGATCTCCCAAGGCTGCAAGCAGTTTCCAGATGGATCCCACCCCAGCATGGATGCCTGCAGGGTACATCCAGCCCTAAGATGGGGAACACTCACTTCTGGACAGGTGAGTAAAAGTACTAAGATCATATACAGAGATAAAATCCTAAAGCAGCTCCATAGGTGCTTTGCTGCTCTGTAATTGTGCTTTCTGCAAGGCCAAAGGCTGTAAATCTGCATATTTCCAACCAAACCTGCTTATGTTATAACCCTTTAGACCTGCTTGTATTCTATACTGCACTGGCAATATTTAGGCACTGTATTAGCAATGAATCTAATCATAATCATCCATAAAATCTGTGCCATACTTCTCACACCTGACCGAGAGTCTTCTCTCTACCGCTTTGCAATAAATGGATTTTAAGACCCCGAATAAAATACTAATTTCAGTGTATTTACATAAGTCACCAACTGAAACCAGGTAAAATACTGATGAAAGTTTCTAGCACAACTCAAAACTGCTTCAGCTTAAAAACTTCATAAATAATAATTTTATCCTTACCCTACGGTCTATTGGTGCCAAACCCACAGTGTCTTCCAATTTTCTTTTTTCAGAGCTGTGAGTAGGTTTATCACAGTCATATTCAACTTCTGGCTTGGACAAATCCCGACAGAACGTACAAATCCACTCCCCACTAAAGAAGACAAAGAGACACATTGACCTTAGTGAGGTAGCACACCCTTGACAAAAGACTTTCCACATATTTCTGCGTAAGATCCTCATTTGTTGGGTGGGTTTTTTTCTGTGTCATGTGTTGGTTTGTTGTTGTTGGCTTTTAAAACACTACAAAAAGCAGAGACTGCTGGCAAAAATGCTTTATTACAACTTTTTTTTTCCTTTTTAGTGGCACCAGTGTCATTAATGGTGTCCTAACAGAAAGATGGTTTATCTTAATAGACAGCAGATGTCTACCTTTGTCAGTATTGAAATTTTTCACTCAAGCTCAAAGGGTTCAAGCAAAGGACTATTAAGAGCCCTTTTCTTAACTAGAGAGACTGAAGGAATCGTATGGGCTGAACAGAACGAAACATGTCAGTGTGACACGGTGAGAACTAGATATTCTCTACAAGCTTGATCTATAACATATTACTAATCCATATGGATTACCCTAGACAAGATTTTTTGTAAAACTGGAAATATTTTACTCCCTAAAACCTTCAGATGTTCACGATTTTATCAGTTGGTCTAAGAAAACAGTGGAGATTTAAAGGACAGAATAAGATTACTACATAATCAGTTCTGGAAGCTATGTTCACTGATTCCCTAACACAATTTATGAACCTCAAAGTTTTGAAAAACCTATGAAGGGTCTATGTTTTTAATACAGTTCTCCACAAATGAAGGAACTTGCATGCTTGCAGGTAACCACAAGAGGGCTGAATTGTTACACAGATGACAGAATACACAATAAAAAGGATCTAACTGTGTGTATTTACTCAGAGGTATGTTATAATATCTTTGAAAATGGGAAATAATTTCTGCAGCACCTTTTATTTCATTTTGATAGTAAGGCAGGAGACTTTCTAAATTAAAAAAAAAAATCTTTTTTATTCAGAGTCATCCAAAGATTTTTGCCATCTGCCAGTTTTAGCATATACTGGTGAATAATAAGCATTTTACTACCAGGAGACATTCATCTTCTACTATCTTAACTTCCCAGAATTATTTATGACACTGTTACCTCTATGCCTGGACTTGCATCACAGAAATGATATGGTAGATATACAAAAGTTCATAAAGGCCATGACCTAAAGATCTTGTGACACAAGAAAACAATAAACAGGTTAGAGATAAAGGACTGATGCATTAGAATATCCAAGAATCCAAAAAGATGCAGCAACCTTGTGAATCTATATGGGAACATTGTTTTAAACTAAAAGAAGGTAGATTCAGATTAGAAACAAGGAAAAAAATTTTTTCAGGGAGGGTTCTGAAACACTGGTGCAGGTTGCTGAGAGAGATGGTAGAGGCCCCATTCCTGGAAACAAGGTCAAGTTGGGTGGGGCTCTGAGCAACCTGTTCATGGCAGGGAGGTTGGACTCGGTGGCCTATAAAGGTCCCTTCCAACTTGAACCATTCTGTGACTGTATGAACCTATGAAATTGCCCTATCCTGAAGCAAGAACAAAAAGCAATCATGAAAGAAGCAGACTGTCACTGCTGACATAATAATAAAGAAATTACTTTGTGTGTTTGAAGGAACTAATGCTAAGAGACTAAAGTTTGTTCAGTACAGTTAGAGCTGCAAAAAAAAAGTAACCCCATAAAGGTGGGAACAGAAAGCTGATACATCTAAAGTCAGGAGGAAACCTCAGCTAACCATGCTCTGAACACAGTAACACAATGTACTCGTAGTAATATGCACCTTTACAGATCTGAACACCTGTCATCAAAGTGGTTTTTGGCTCCCTCGCCCTCAGACATCATCACCTCAGTTTCCCCTCAACAATCCAGTAAAAAGGAGACATTTTAAAGACTTATTGTTGAATATTTAATTTCACTAGAAAAAAAGTCTTGTAATACATAGTTTTCTGCCTTCTTGAAGTTTTTTTTTTTTCTTGTCAGAATGGCACAAATATTTATTAGTTTAAGTGCTTACTGTAACTTCACTAGGTGTTTGCTTATGGAACAAAGCTGTAACATAGCACCAGTTTAACAAAAAAACCCCTGCAATGTGAAGTTTTAAAAGTGAGAGAAACATTTTTACGTGCCATTTCAAGTGACGTTTTAGATACACTTACTTGTTCAGAGTAGCACAGAGGTGATCAATGTGCTAATCTAAGTTGCTATTCAAATGTTTTCCACCAGTAAACTATGCTGACATTTAATCAAAAAAACTAATATTTACAAAAGCATTAAACAATGAGCATGTTATGACCAATGTTTTTATCCTCTAACACAAACAAGCTTATTGCATGACGTTTCCAAGTCGGGACATTGCAAAATGCCATTTATTTTAATCAAAGACACTAATTCCAGAAGCAAACACTGGTAATGCTAGTTAAGACTGTATTTTGAAAGTCAAGAAACTGAGTAATGGTTTTGTAACAGCCAATAAAGAAACTTAATGCTTGTTTCAACATCGGCCGAGATGTTACTAGAAGATGTCAGTCACTACACATCCCATGCTCAGTGTAGCCATATTTAGCACTAGAGTAAGTGATATACCTATTACTCTACTACTTCAGATTTTTCCTGTAGACATTTGTTAATTTTTCCTTTTTTTAAAATTTTTATTCTTTATTATTATTATTAAGAAATGTTAAGTATTTTCTCTCACCCTTAAAACATTTTATGACAGATTGGTAATTCTGTGTCCCACTTTTAATAATTCACGCTCTAGATGTAAGTGATCTTGCTTAATTGTCAAATAAGTGAAGAGTTTTATTACAGAATTGTAGAAAAAATACAATTGAAGTTTCACTGTAAATTCCAATTTTCGCTAATTAATAAAACTTCTGGATTCAAGACTTTGAAGAAGACATTGCTTCCTTTGAGACTGAAACTTCTTATCCTGGGTTTCACAATACAAAGCTTGTGTCTTTTAGTGCAATTTTAGGTGGAATTGAAGGGGTCATAATTACCTTGGAAAGCTCATCAATGAAGGGACATGACAAGAAAGATGGAATACTTTGGGACACTTCTCACAGCAAAGGAGCTCCCCTCCATTTTGACATACAGCACACCAATCTTCATTTGGATCGTCCTCTTTTCTGCCCTCCCCAACATGGGAGGGTCCTATCCATCCCATTTTCCCACTGAATGTGTTCTCCTGCAGGACCCCTGGCTGATCATCTGTGCTGTCTGGTGCATCTGTTCTTAAGACAGCTTCATCAGAAGTGGAATTATGACTTCCATCCAAGAGCAATGAAGTAAGTATGGACTGTAGGAAGGAACAAAGAAAGCCAGACCATAATATTTATTCAAATTTACATGGCCCTAACAACAAGTAAACTAACCCAACTAACAAATTTATATGCAAGGAGCCATACAACTTGCAACATGCATGCAAAAATTACTAACATAACTATAACATCAGTCAACTGAACACAAGAAACCAGCTATGAAAGGATATTTACTGCTCCACTAATAAAAAACTAATCTTTTATGGCCCAAAAATCTAGCAATCTTATTTATGTAAATTACTGCACTATGATTAGAAACATTTCCTAGCAGCACCTGAAAATTTGATCTCTGCAAGCTATTCCCCATCTTCCCAGATTTTCAATGGATAAAAGTAGTCTGATCACAACAGTTAACTTAACTGGCAGTAGGGCTAGTCTGATTTTGAATTTCACCTCTTCCCCTTCTTCAGCTTTTTTAGTTTTCCCCTGAAAAGCTCCCAACAGAACACGAGTAGATTATTTTACTCCCCATAAATACAAAATACCCTCCAAGAAGAAAGGAGATCTTTATAGTTGTTACTATTACATTCCGAGGCCGGGGTTCCTCATCGGTTTCTTGCTTCACTACAACAATTGGGAAATCAAAGTTCTCGTTTGGTGCATTTGACTCCTGTTTAATTCTAATGGGCTCCAACATAACAACTGGGACTTTGTGTGTAGAATCAGCTCCTGGTGGCCTGCTGGAGGAGCCAGAACTGTAAATGACAGGAAAAGGCAGGAGAAAAGGGAAATTAAGAGTCAGAACTTTTGTACAGTGGTGCTTTCCAAAACCTCAGGATGTTAAATCTCTTTTGCTTCTTTGAATCTTGAGCACTGCAGTATTCCTTTTATCAAATGCACCATCCAAGCTTATTTCCTTTGATATATATTGAAAAAGCATTACCAAAAGGGACAATTGTAATGATGCAGTTCCAGAACTAGAGAATTATTCATGGTTTGACTTCCCATTAGTGCAAGATTTGCAAGTAATCTCCTTTTCTCTCAGGTTACACACAAAAGAGGATTTCCACTGAACATCATATCACTTCAGAGGAGATGCAGCTGTATTTTGGGGAAGACCAGTGTTTCTCCAGAGTTGAACTGATCATTGAAAATGACACAACCGAATAAGGCAGATAAAACACATATTTACATTTTCTTGGAAGGATTTCTTACAGCCTTGCAACTCTACCAAAACTAGGGCCCTGCTTTTGGAGCTAGATCTTTCTTTTTTTTATGTATTTAGTCATAAAAATGAAGAATCTAACAAAATTAATTCAAGCAGCAGCAGATTTTTTTAAATGCAAGTAAAAGACTCTTCAGACAAACATTTAAACTGTTCACAAGAGTCCTTCACAGAATTTGCCCTGTAAATGGAATACAGAAAAACATATTCTATATTAAAAAGCACCTGCATTTCCAACTCAAGTAGGACGAATGTCATCTGATTTTTCTCTGCATGAAAAATTAATCTCATGTCAGATGTATGCTTGAGTTTATTGCAACACATTAATGGATCTGCACTCTTCAAATAACATTGTGTAAATATATTTGTTCATTAATATTCCATCAGTAATGGATAAAAACATTTGTGCAGACTCTCAGTAGATATCTAGTACTCACTTAACTAACCGTCTTGCAGTAGAAAATTTTTAACAGCCTTCTTTGTAACATCAGTTCCTTAAATCTGAAGTAATTTATAGTTCCATCAGGACTTTCAATATTCAACCTTTTCCTTTAGCTGATTTTTCTGAATTTAAAACTTAATTTACAATTGGTATTCCTTTAATAACACCAACCTAGCCATCATTTACAGTGTTAATATGTTTTTAGATGTGCTATTAATACATCACAAATAAAATTACTGCTTTTAGAATGCAAAGAGTGCTGTAATAACCATCAGGCCTGACCTGTTAACAGAGAAGGTGAGGCAAATTGACATCTATATATGCATTAAAGAGAGAAGAGACTGATGCATGTTCTGTGGAGGTGGAAGTTAACGTTTTCTTCTCTCCCACTCTTTCCTTACCTCTCTCTGCTCCCAACACTGGAGGCACTGGGTGAACGAATTGGAGGGTGTACGTTCGTCACACTGATTCCTCCTAGGAGAGAAGGATCAGGTTAGAACAAAACCTGGGCCTGTGCCAAGTCTGAGTCAGAGAAGTACACAGGTTTTGGGGAAAATTTCTCCTGCAGCATCATTTATTTAACCTATATCTCATCTAATATATATTTATGAGAGGATGAGAGGCATGGGATAATAGAAGGAGATGCCCAAAAAGGGACCCATAAGTAGGCTGATGGATCAGTACCTTTGCCTGGCTGATCCCTCCACCTGATCACTGCAGTTTGTTTTGTCTTACCTTATCAAATTCTAGCAGATCTCTCTGGAGAACTGCCATGAAACTTTGAGTTGGTGAGTAAGAAGAAGTCTGGGGGACAGATATGAGCGAGACCAAAGGTCTGGGGACCAGGACCAGAGAGCCAAATACCCGTGAAGGAAATTTTTGCTAAAGACTTGTGAAGGATGTTTTTGCTGAGCAGCAGTCCTGAGAAACCCAAGTGGGCTGTTTGTGCTGTCTGTGAATGCATTACCCACCTGTCTCAGGTAACCTGCCTCAGTCTGTGAATGCCATGTGAGTGCATGAATGTTGCATGAGTGCTCACTGGGAACTCACTCACAGCCTCACTACAGGCCAGATGAGAAAATGGGAACAGCTGCTGATGGCCACCAGGCATGGTGACAGGAATCCCCTGCATCCTTCAGGTCCACCACATTTAGCCACCCATCACAATAACTTCTCTGCTAAATCCGTGTCAGTGCTGCACTACCCTTCTGTGAAAAACATATTCTAATATCCAAATCGAACTTCCCAAGTCACCATTTCTATCTGCTGTTACATCCTATCTTGCTTTTTCAAATACTTGACTTTTACCACAGTAGTTAGGTTTTCATTTGGTGTACACCTGAGAGTGTCACTTTTCTACAGATTTCTATCCAATGTGCTAAAATCTACAGGTTTTTTCCCTTCATGTTTGTAACATTGCCACATTAGATTTTTCAATTACACCACTTAAACAGAAAATTGCACCACATTTCCATTACCTGAGAGGCCTGGTGATGGCACCGAGGAATTTGGTGACTGCACAGTCCTGTTTGAAGGGGGTTTTGGCTGATTCTGCTCTGCAGTACCATCCTTCCTTACAGCATTGTCCAGTGTGATGTTTCCTGAACAATCAATCTAAAAGGTGGGGAAATGAGAGGAAGCAGTTAGTGTTGGAAGGGGGAAAAAACCCTCTCCAAAACAACAAAACCCCATGCCTTTGCCACAGAGTTATCCTGAAGGTGAAGACCAAAATATACTTCATCTAATTTTAACCACCCAAAAGTGAGATGGTTACTTTAAAACAGGTCGTCTTGCTTTCTCTAAAAATCAAATGACATAGCCAAATCCAGGCAGTGCTTCATTTTAAGATTAGATGATTCTGTAAGTGCCAATTTTACAGCTTCAGAGAAGGCTGTACCAGACAGGTGGTTTTCACACAATTAAGTAAGAGATGATTTTTTATCATCACACCTTCTTTGGACACACTCACATTATATATTCTTAAGATAATAAGCTATACAAAAACTACCCATTAATCCACTAGTGTTTAACAGCACTGGAAGAACCTCAAAGGACACTCAATTTCATCTGTCCCACATACCCTCTGGACAGAGGCCACCCATATTGACTCAAAATGCAAACAGCAAACCAACACTTGTTCTTTCCTATGGCTCAGGTCAGATAACTGAACTTTATTCAGGGGCTCCCAATTTACCATTTTAACTTTCTGTAAAAATTACATATTCTGTTTTGATAGTGAGGAATGACTTTTTGAACTGTTTGGTTTCTTCCAATATGTAGAGATAATGTTTCATAAGAAAACACCTCACCTTAGTATCAGTTTTCTCAGTGGATACCTCACTAATCTACTACTTGCAAACATACTGACCACTGAAATTTCTATTTGTGAGCTAGAAGTATCCAAAGTGGATGCATAAGCCTTGGCAAGGTCAGCATATTTACAGTGATTTGAGCCATGTATCTTAAGAGCATAAATGCAACCATATGCAAGTAGAAGAGTTCATAATACCGTGAACAAAAATGAGTATGCTAAAATGTGTCACAGACTCAGTAGTTTTATGACCATGGTGTGCAGTTCACCTTTTAAACCTGATATATACTGTGTGACCCTGTACTCTGTGTACTCCATTTTAATAAACAGAACACAGTTTATCAGTAAGGACAAAGCACAGGTGGCATAAACAGGAAGGAACAGCAAGTTACCACTGGAAAACCATGGCTTTTCAGATATCTACAAACCTTAGACCACAAAAAACAGGTTTGATAATATTTGAAAGAATAAAAGTCAAGGGATTAAAACTCAACAGTTCTAACATGGATCTCTGACAAATATGTACCATTCAGAAAAACTATGAGAGAAGTTTTAAGACAAGATGATCTTACGATGCTCCTTCTAGCACCAGCTCACAGGCATGTTAGAGGATATATGAAGAAAAGAAGTACCAAAAAGAAAAGATATAAGGAATATATCCAGTATGCCAACCATTAATACTTGCCCAAGATAGTTCTTTCAATTAGTTAAAAATGTATTTTAAAAATGTTGACCATTTACCAGAAATACCATCAGCAAACTGGTGCTACCTATGGACATTGGTAAATGAAAGCTAAGCTAACACAT
Source organism: Chiroxiphia lanceolata (assembly GCF_009829145.1). Classification (NCBI taxonomy): domain Eukaryota; kingdom Metazoa; phylum Chordata; class Aves; order Passeriformes; family Pipridae; genus Chiroxiphia; species Chiroxiphia lanceolata. The sequence goes on from NC_045641.1 coordinate 57,534,684, forward strand.
TTTTGTTAGCATCATTACAGAGGCAGGGAAAAAATATGCAGCATCCAAATAAACAAGTCCAATTACAATCACAAACCATAATGTTATTTTTCTCAGCTGTCTTCCAAGAACAGCTCTGAATATTTCCAGCAACCCTGCATCGGTTTTTTCTCTACCACCTGCCTCATTTTGACAAAGAGAGTAAGAATTTCAGTTTATATGGTTTTTACTTCTCAGAAACATTAAGACCTATTTCAAAATAGAATCAATCCATCAAACACTGCTTCTATGTTACACTTACATCAGGGAGAGATGGTAGATTATAGGAGCTACCCACTGGGGAACTCAAATCTACCACAGGGGGACCACATGTCTTCCCATCACATCCAACGGCACTGGTGACTGTGGGGCTGGATGGAGTTGATGTTGTGCTGCTTGCAGTTGTAAGGGCTGTTGAAGTTTGTCCACTACTGATCTGCCACTACAAAAAAGACAATAATCCACAATAAAGCATTATTTTCTTTGCAACAGGTCACATCTACTGAATATACTGGTAAAACAAGCAGCTTAGTTCAGGAAGCTGAATTCAAACATAAAATCCTGATATACTCTGAAGTTATCTCATTTCAAGAACCAATCCTGCAAGACAAAGAAGGGAAGATGACAAGTAGTTGAAAACTATGAACAGAAGAAATGAATGCAAATTCTTAAATTCAAAGCTGTACCTCAATGCTAAGTATCTATTAATATTTTATGCTGCATTGACAGTGTTGTGGGAAAAATGTAACAGTTTTTGTGGAAAAAAAAGCATTACAGGTAATAGGCTGAATGCACAACTGCTTCAGCATTTTACTAAGTAAACAGCTACAGTGTCAGTGATTAAGAATTTGAAATGCTGACTGGATCTCTACCCACATATACATTTAACAACATGATATGAAGTGCACTGTCAATTCAGACTAAATTTCTTTCTCATTTGGATGTATGCAGTTTTCAATGACTTTAAGAGAATTTCACAGCTACCCATGGCAGGCAAAATTTGACTGCCCTCAATTCCTTTTTAGTCATTCTATTTACTGGTCTCTAGTTTCAGAAAGGCATTACCAGATAATGAGAATTCTTTAAAAGCTTGCAGACAGATAAATTTTATTTTCAGAGGCACAGAATAGAAATTACTTAGCTTTTGTTCCTATAGGTTCTTTTAGATATTGTATCGCTTTCTTCAATTTAGTTAGAAATAGTTCTCTGACATCATAAGCATTGCAAACATGAATGGTATTACACCACTTTTCAGGTCAGAGATTTGTTTGATCCTTCCTTGTTTACCTCTAGTGACATGATTTTCTCTTACCCAAAATTCTTGTGTTAATATGCTATTTAATAAGGATGAGCCTTCCTGAACATCCAGAAAACACATGATGTGGTTTTACTTCTGCCCCAGTTCAGCTGCTGATTAGCTGGCACTGATCAGTCTTAGCAGAGGTGACACAACTGTGGTCTTTCTCTTCTCTCCTCACCTGTACAAGTTCAGATTTGCCATACTTGTGGCTGCTTTACATTTTTAGTTAAGGTTTTACCTGGTTCCTGGTGAAGTCACTAACATCAAGCTCAACTGGGATTTTCTTTTTTGTCTATTCAGTGACTGCAGTGTGCAGACCATGGCCATGGTAAGTTTTGCATAAGAGGTCAGAAACCACAGTAATAGCAAACAAGGGAATAAAACACCTACACAGCACACACAGTGGATCACTTTCATAACGCTTCAGCTGCTTAGAACTGTCAAAATGAAAGAAACTTGACAGTTTCCTCATTAAGAAAACTGTGGGTATCTTGTCATAGAGAAAAAATTCAGTCTCTGTTCTAATTGAAAAGCACTCTAGAAGCACAGTACGAAAGCAGTAAGAAGCACATTCAATGTTTTATTTCTACATAGTGAGTGAAAAGGGATAGAACCTCTACCTGTTTTATAGCTTGCTGTGCCAAGAATGCCATTTGCAATGGGCTGGGCTTTACTGCTTGCCTTGGTAGGTTCTGATTTTGGGGAAATCTCATCTGTTGTGCAGGAAGAACTGAACCATTGGGCTTGGGGTTTTGATTCTGAAAATGAATCAAGCGCGGAGGTGCCTGCATAAAAACAAAAAACCAGTTCTGCAAGTTAGCTGATATCTATTCAATGTTCCAGGCATTTTTTACTAAGTGGTCCTTTTGAACCTCTGCAACTTTTCACAAATTATATGCAAACAAATAGTACCACACTATTTATCTGAATGATCACAGAACACATAGATTTTCAATGTTAAAACCAAACTCTAGTAGATAGTTTTGAATTATTCTGATGTAATAAAGGAAGACAGATCACAAGAGCCAGTGACAGTGTTTCCAGCTTTGAAAGTTATGTGGGAGAATCACTGCGTAATATGCAAAACAGCATGGAAAAAAATTAATGACAGATTCACTTTTTGATCATTTGATCAAAATGCAAAAAGGTGGCTCAGCACTATATAAGGCTGGATACTCTATGATTGTTTTTTTAATGAATAAACCATAGGCCGAGTGCTACTACACATTTTCCCAGGCACATTTAAAATGCCCATTCAATTCTCAGTAAAGAAAATGTTCCCTAACCCACCTAAATAGCCACGTGCTGAAGATGAAGCTATCTGAAATTATGAATCTAGATTTAATTTTTCCTTTTTTTTCCCTGTCTTACCTTACTTTCTCCTTCAGTGCAGTGGAAAAAAAAGAGACTCTTCTTTGGAAATAATCATAATTTACCTGATGAGAAGCAGGAGGTTGCTGCATGGCTCCTGGCATTCTTGGATTTGGTAAAACTACTGGACCTGCTCTGCGCTGAGCTTGCTGTCGCTCAGCCATGACCTGGCTGAGCATGTGCTGGAGTCGGAGCTGAGCTAAGCTTATCTGTGTTGGGAACTTGGATAGCTGGTTTGAAGGTAAGCTGCCTGGTGGCTGTAAGTTTGGTTCCGTCACAGGGCTCTTGGGCACATGTGGTGGGGTTTCTTTATCTTCAATTACTAAAGAACCTATTTTAAACAAAATAAATAAAATCAGTGGCAGTTAGAAGAAATGCTATTTTTCATAATTAGATCCTTTTATAACATGTGGTCACCGCTCATTGTTGTAATGAGTGGAATGGATAAACATGAGATAAGGGACTCCATTTGTTTTGTTTGTTCCCCTGAAAAAAAAGGTTGCATTTTATAGCAAACTGTCTTCTGCTGCAGCCTCCTCTATACAGTGGTTTCTCCTGGGAAGGTGTCCTGGCCTGTCCAGAAGAGCAAGGAAGTGAAATTTCAATGGAAAAGGGTATCCTGATCTAATCATCTGATAAAAAGATTTAATTGTATCATAAAACCTAAAGATATTGTGATCCTTTTTGGCTTCTGAATCAACATCATGGATATTGAAATACTCAAATATTCAAAGGGCTATACAGCACCAATTCTAGGATGTGACGGGCACCCTCCTGGACATGTTTTATGTCTCCACTGACTTAGAAGGAAATTTGACTAGACAAGTAACTTTCAGAGATTAATGGTGGGTGAGAGATGTTATCTGAAGATATATATAGTGTGATTACACCAAACTCACAAAAAATTCTGGCTACCTCATCCAAGAAACATGAATTCCAAACAGAACAGCGTTTGTTTGATTCAAGGAAATAGCCCACTGCTTGTAGAGGAAAAGACAATGACAATTTCTTTCTTTAAAACAGAGTGAAGGAGACAAAAATATGGTCCAAGACTAAGAGTTAAAAAATTCCAATGACCTGCAGAAGGCTGCACAACAGCTTTTCAATACAAGGGGGAGATAAATATCTCATACTCCCTCCTCACCCAGAGATTTATAGCTGCTTCCCAGAAGAGTTCATCTCATGAGGCGGGTGCACCACATGACAGTTGGTAAATCCCTGTTACATAACAATTTGAAATCACTCTGCCACTCCTCTTCTTATATCCATGAGTCCTCATCTGTGGATCCCGTGCAGTCTAGCCTGACTCAGTTGGGGATAGATTACCTGAAGGGGGAGGAAAATTCTTGCATTTTATACTCCTCTTTTTCATCCCAAGAGCTGAGAAACTGTGCATGTAGCATCATTCTGCTTCCCCATCTAGCCATAGGCAGAGAGGGAGCACAACCAACACACTGCGGTGCAGAAAAGGGCAACAAGGCAATGTCAATAACACTGATTTCATACTGACATCTGGCAATTTTGGTGTTGCTTAAGTTTTAGTCATGATTGTACCACATCAGTCATTAACAAAAGTATTAAATATGGTAAACACAATGGAAAACCCCCACCAACCTTTATTAAGTCTGTAACAGGTCTAGTCAAAGTGAACAGGGAAAAATGCAAATTAATAATACTTTTTACCATATATGACTATATGAAGTATTTCACTACAATCAAAATAGGTCTGTTTTATTTTCTTTCTCCAGAGAAAAATATACCTTGACAAAGAATGGTATTGACTGTACTACAATCAACTGTCAAAACCACACCGCACTTCCGTTTTGTTCTCTCCGAGTGTAATCACAACTCAAAAGTCTTTCCTGACTTAACGTCTGTGGTATAGCTACTTACTCAAAGGTACGACAGAGAACGATTCCCTTCCATTATTCTAGAAAACCATGGCTTGCCATACAATTTGTGGAAATAAAACATTTTAAATGCTGTTTGTTTGGTTGGTTTTTGTCTTAAATACATTCTGAAATACATAAGAGAGCTATCCTATTAGTGTACAGATGCTATCACGCTGTCAGCATCATGCAGCCTTGAGCAGAATTCAAAAGTTTCTAAAGTAACGTGCTTCTTTACTCAGACTTTATTTTATTTTGCCTTCGGTGGTTCTTAAATCTAGTTTCTCTACGGAAATTGAACGTCTGATAATAAACAAAACGGCCTAAAGGTTGTGATTTCTGCAACCAGATAGATAAACATGTTCTGGTTTTATTTATCACTTAAACTCTTACAAGAACTAGGATGCTGATCTATAAAGGTGCCATTTCTACTGTAGCACTTTTCAGAACGTTAAGGGACCATATTTCAGCAGTTCATTAAATAAACATATGCAAAAAAAGAGCCCCTAAACCAAACACAAGAAAAAGTCAACTCATAACAAACATCACCTCAGTTAAGCAGCAGTTCATAGCTATCGCCACAGAACTTGACAGTTCGTTTCTGGAAAAAAGTTTCACTTTCAATTCCTTTCTCAAAGACAATTATTCATAAAAAAGGAACTTGGAAGAATTTCCCTGCTGCCATCCAATGTCCTCATGTCTGGGAAAAGGAGTTGGTTTGCATCAAAGTACTGCCAACTTTTTTTCTCTGACTTTGTAGAGAAATGTACATTTGCACCTCTGTACATTGGTAGAGCACTTTCTGATGAAAGGCAGAAAAGGTCCCACAGGTGATCTCATAAAGCCTTCTGCACATGACAGAAAAACAAAAATGCCCATCAAACTACAAGTGGAGAGAGAAAGGAACCACGACAGCAGTCAAAATCCTAAAAGACCTCTAAAACCCTTAATTCCTGCTTCTAAGCTTGTTGAGTTCCTAGGGTGCTTTATATTCTTGGTTGACAAACTGCCCCGTGGAAAAGGACCCAGGGGTGTTGGGCAACAGCAGCTGAACATGAGCCATCAGTGTTCTCAGGTGGCCAAGAAGGTCAGTGGCATCCTGGCCTGTGTCAGAAATAGCAGGGCCAGCAAGACCAGGGGAGTGATTGTTCCCCTGTACTCAGCACTGGTGAGGCCACACCTCAAATCCTGTGTTGAGTTCTGGGCCCCTCACTACAAGAAAGACATTGAGGTGCTGGAGCTTGTCCAGAGAAGGGCGATGGAGCTGGTGAAGGGTCTGGAGCACAAGTTTTATGAGTGGCTGAGGGAGCCGGGGGTGTTTACCCTGGAAAAAAGGAGGCTCGGGGAGATCTTATTGCTCTCTACAACTACCTGAAAGGAAGGAGGTTGTAGTGCGGTGGGGGCGTGTCTCTTCTCACAGGTAAAAAGTGAGAGGAAAAGAGGAAATGGCCCCAAGTTGCACCAGGGGAAGTTTAGATTACATCTTAGGAAAAAATTCTTCACGGAAAGGGTTGTCAAGCATTGAAACAGACTGCCCAGGGAAGTGGTGGAGTCACCATCCCTGGAAGTTTCCACAAAATGTGTGGATACAGCACTTGAGGACATGAATTAACTGTGAACTTGGTGGTGGTGCTAGGTCGACAGTTGGACTTGATAATCTTAAAGGTCTTTTCCAAACCTTAACAATTCTATGATTCATTAAACTCAGGCTTTCAGGCAATCACACAAGCAGGCTAATTGCAAAGCTTCCTGGTCCTAGAAATCACCAGTATAATAAAACCCTAGCAGCAATTTATAGGTGTAAGAAAGAATGTAAAGACCAGTTTAGAGATGAGCTCAAAACCTATTATGTTAATAAAGACTAAATACTTTTGCAACTCTGTTAAAAACATGCTTCCTCCTGAATTCCACCCCACAACTTCAAGAAAGACCATATAAAACCCATAAACTGCCAAAAATTAGTGTTCTCTTCCCTGTCCTTCTGGTTTTCTTTAGCATTTTGCCCCTTCTCTTCATCTCAGTTTTCCAAGGCTTATTGTTTGGCATGACAAGGGAGCAAACGAACACTGGACATTAGGAGAAGGTTCTTCACTGAGGGTATGGTCACTGGAACAGACTCCCTAGGGATGCAGTCATGGAACCAAGCCTGCCAGAGTTCATGCAGCCTCTGGATCATCCTCTTAGTCATATGGTTTAGTTTTAGGTAGTCCTGTGAGGAGCAGACGTTGGATTCCATGATCCTTATGGATCCCTTCCAACTTGAGATACTCTATGATTCTATATTATGCTGCTGCTATGGGTTTCAGCTTGGGCAGATGGGACTGAACAGAAGAAAGGGCTGAAAGATGCAGAATGAGACTGAATTCTGGAACCCTTTCTCTTAGGATATTAAGTAGGGTTATAGACTGTGTTCCTTGTTTCAATGTATTGATCAGAAAACTGAAAGTTGTCCTTTTCACCATCTCATGTACCATTCAAGGAAGGTAAGTTTGTTAATACTTTATCATAAGCATCCATAAATAGTAATTTTTCCCATGCAATGCACTTTAAATGTTTCCTACAAGTAAGGGAATAAATTTAACATAGTAAATTGAGAAATGAATAACGCAAAACCTATTTTCACAAAAAAAGAAAGTTGCTTTAAAAATAGGATCAAGACACCAAAGGGCTAATAAAAATTTATCGTACCTAGATTGAAAATATTCTGAGCCCAGAAGCTTGGATCACAGTGAAACTGGATGGTATTGTTAGTCACTGGTGAAGGATCACACCTTGCTCGGAGAAGATACCGCAGTCGATACGTAATCTAGAACAGGAACAAAAACTCCTTTGTGGCCAGAGCCATGTATCTGAACAGCACACACACACACACATACATAAAACAAACAAACCAACCAAAAAAAACCTCCTGAACAAGCCCCTGGAGAACTGAGGTTAAAGATAGAGACACTTGTCCAAACTACATATAAAGAGATATTTTTAACATCTTTCCCTTATTCCTAACACAGTTTTAAAAAGAAATCAACTACAGCCTCAAAACCCAAAAAAGTTCTTCCCTGTAGAAATACATATCCTCCCACAAACTTGGTCATTACATTCAATAACTTTAACTACTTGCAAGAGCAAAACAAATTCACGTAACCATTGTTGTGGTTTTTTCCCCCCCAGATCTATATTTGCCCATTCATTTTTCTTTCAAAGAAAAGTATGCCATCCATTTGGCAATAAGTATCATGGCAGGGAATTGTCCTTTGTACTAGATTTAAGTTTTCTTCAGACAGCCAAAGAACAGATTTTTATAAAGTCTGTCTTTGAAAACTCTCAGATTCACAGATATTTTCAGATTCTCTCAATGCTTTTGTTCCAAAGGACTGGACTATGATTACACAATAGAATACTCTATCAAATACTCAGTATTAATCTAGTTCCTAGAAAGAAAATGTTTTCTTGTAGTTGCTTCACTAGAAATATCAGGCACTGATATACAGAAATATAACAGGCACTGATTTTAGAATCACACACAGCAGAGACAGAAATAAAAAAACTTGAGGAGATCAACACTTGTTTTCTTGAACAGTGTTTGTTTGGAGAACTAGGTTGGTAAACTGTCTTCCTGCAAACAGTTTACTGTGCTATTTCCCTGAAGTACAGCCTCTGAGCTGTAACACTGCACTTAAGTCTGATGGGCATTCCACCCTCCTGTGGTTTGAAGTGGTTGGATATGCCAGAGCAGAAGTCTCACGTGCTCCTCTATGCATCACTGTTCAGGATCAGATTTTTCCAGATGCCCACAGACAGGTCAGCTACTCAATTCCCAAGTAACATCACCTTTCTAAAGCTCAATTTGTTATTTTGAAAAATATTTCACACTTGGTGAGGCTTTATGGGCTGGATGGTCCTTTTCTTCAACTGCATAATGTTTATATGATTAAGATGCCTTCAACGCTACTGGTTTTCTTACCCACATAGCGGTCTTTGTGGCAACACTAAGCAATTATATCAACATGACTCAGTTTGATGTCAATTCCTCTATTCAGTTAAAAAAATATGACTTGCTGAGGCAATATAAGGCAGGCAAGTTAATTTAACTACTTGGAGTTGATAAAACCAAGTAATATTCCACTATTCGCTATAGCCTGCAGTATCAACAAAGGATATCAAAAAAAAGAATAAATCACCACCAAAACCCACCAAAACCCCAAAACCAACCAAACAAAACCCACACAATCCTCTGGCAGGTTCTCAACTAAGCAATGAGAAAATAAAGAAAAAACTTTGTGAGTCAGTTATGGGAACTGGTAAAAACAAATCTAGCATCTTTCCTCCACATAGTCACAGGTTTCTGTTACCAGGCTAGTACAATCTAGTAATCTTTGGACAGATCATGGTCAGCATTTGGTTTGGTTTTTATTTCGAATCTTCTAGGATTTCTGTTCACTCTGAGGAGTCAGCTCAGTGAGAGCACATGCACTCAGATCCCAAGTGTCATTATAGTAATGAAATATTTAGCTTTGCAAATGTTTGCACGGACAAACAGTTTCATTTTTATACATTCTGCAAAACTTTCAGTGGGAGACGAGTCTGACAGAACAAAAAAATACAGTAATTTTTGCATTAAAATGCTAAACATCAGACACTGTGATATATACCAGCTTATAAGCTTATAACTTTGAAGCTGTAGCAATTACTGAAAAGAAGTACAGTGAAGTGCAGTGATGACGTAGGACACAAAACTTTTTTCCCAGTGTTTCAGGGCTTCATAGTTTTCAACCCACTGAAAAGGAGTTGTTCCTACTTCTGCAGACCTACAACAATTCTATGGCAGTCTAAGAGGAGAAAATCATGACCAGAGAGCTAAATTATTAGAAATATTCTGTGTTTATGTTTAAGGGAAAACCATGAAAAACTATATATAAGTATTCCAATTAGCAGAAAGTCATTAAAAATTCTAATACCCTAGTACTACTGACAAGCATGGGTATCTGCCTAAACTATAGTCTCTAAGTAAACGGAGAGAGCTATCTTCCTAACCTTACCAAGCGTTTGCTGTACAAGAGTGCTGTGCTGCTCCCACTGGAAACTGCCCATTTGGAAAAATTCATGACATGTTCCAGCTGTTTAGAGAGACCTGCCACTTCCTGTTGTTGCTGCAGAAGTTTCATCTGATGCTCTTTTGCCAGGGTCTGCAAGTAGAAAAGCAGTTCCAGTCAAAGGGTTCAACTTACAATTAACAGGTATTAGCTTTCACACTCATAGTTCACAATGGTAAAGTGGTTTCACTTAGCTCTTCTCTTAGCTGCCCCCGATGTAGTCATCAAACAGAAAAATCAGTATAAGTTTATTCAAGATATCAGGACTTTCTGTGCTAATTCCCATTTTCTCTCACAACACATTTTCATATATATAGGGGTGTGTGTGTGTGTCTCTTCATACACACACACGTTTTAAAACTGGAGGTAATATTTTTCTAGGTATTCATTCTAGACAATTCTATGCTGTGATTTGCTATCAGGTTGGTGAATTTATGAACATTTCTGATGGGAACACTTTTCATATATGATGCATAGAATTATGACTTGCAAAAGCACGGAGAAAGTAACTGGGCTCAGAGAAACCCCTGACTCCCAAAGTAGAGAACACAGATAATAAATACAAACAAAACGGCAACCACTCCTCAAAACCCAAATTCTCCTCCACCAAAATCCCACTTGCTCAAGTTGCTTGTACAGAACATCCCTCCACTTTGGAATTGTGACAGGACATGCACAAGGGACTAGTGCTAGAAATACTTTTTACTTTAATGTGAATACATAGAAAAAAAATATTAAGACTGACATTTTTGTTTCTTAGAAATGAAATTACCTCCAACTGATGCAGCAGAGCTTTTCCCTTTTTATTTATTTCTACCATCAGTGTAAATATGGCAACTTTAATATCCTGTTCCACCTGCTTTTGATTCTGATTCACTTCATGAATTCTGTAAGTAGACAGAACAGAAAATAATGTTCTTTAGCTCACAAACCCACCCTCTACACAGGATTAAAAAAAAAAACTGTTGCTGAGACTACAATATTTCTCGGTCATATGCACCAATTAATACATATATCATCAGATACTTATAGTCAGGAAAATTACTAGGAGAAATAGCAAGAGCAAGTAAGTGACCTATGATAAAATTAATTAACTGGTGGCAAATTCTAATGCCATAAGTCTGTAAAATTACTGACATCTGTCACTGATAAAAATTAAATGCTCATTGTAGTTGAAATTCTCGATTTTCAGTTGTTTGGCACATTTCTGGAATGGTCCATGGCAATCAAAACTGCTTAAGTCTAATTTCCATCTAATGCACTAGTGGCACTCCACTACAGACAAAACCAGCAGATTTTCTTATTTCAACAACAGTGATCCAACTCCTAACAGCAAAGCACAATCTTATATTGTAAAAAACTCTACTGTTAAGATGAAGGAAGAGTTCAAGTTGCACTCGGCATCCTGTACTGTGTTGAATCTCCCTGGGTACTGCTGCCTCTGAACTCTGCTGAAGGAGCAGTCACAAAGGCCCACTGTAGATTGCATTTCACAGATTTATTTTTCTCCTAGTGATGCCAAAAAACCTCGGAATAAAAGAACTGCTCAGAGACTTTGCATCTTTAAGCAGCAAGGTATTTGTTTATCGCAACGCTGGGAGCAAGGTGGTTCGCACCACACAAAACTTGCTCAGCCTGAAAGTGCAACTTATGCTACCTTGTATGCTTTTAAGTACACAGTTACATCCCATACCATACATATTAATAAGTAGGCTAGACTCTGGGCGGAGACTTTCCAGAATCTTCTTTGGTGCATGCACAGTCTTTCACTGTGGTGGTTGACAGTGAGCTTCATCCCTCTGGTGGTCGCCACGGTTGTCTTCCTTGGGGCTGAACTTTTCAACTTTCTTTGTTAGGTGACCCAGATTCCTCAAGCTTGCAAAATCCTGGCTCTGGGCCTCCAATATCTACTTTAAACACCTAGTTTACCTGATTTATTACCTTATGGCCTACATCCTAGCATTTTTTCTATAATGAAACTTTGGTCCAGTAAACAGAACAGAACAAGACAATGTTCTTCTAGCAAAGCAGGCAGAACAAATATTAGGCAGTTACCTTCTCCTGGCTCAGCATGGCACGGTGTTTTACCAACTAAGACAAAACTCCTTTTGCACTTTGCTCTGCCATCACTAGGTTTGTAGTACCGAATGAATAAAGCCCCAAGCTCAAAAGTATTACATAAATCTTCAAATACGTGTCACAAGCATTATGAAAGCATGAGTCATAACCTTCCACTTTCTAAGAGGGATCTACACTAAGAAAGTAAGTGTGCTGATGGTGGGGAAGCATTTAAGATTGCCTTCTATAGCCTTTATTGCGTAAGTTGTTTTGTTGCACCCAAGCAACTGCTGCCCATTAAGTCCACAGGCTGAGCAGAAGAGTTACCTAACACAACCAAGCACACTGAACCAGTCACTACAGTGAACTGAAGACTTTAGAATTTCTCTTTCTGGAAGAACAGAAGGTCAGAGGTACAAAATACACTAATTTAAACATTTCAAGAAATTACAGTGTATGTAAATTGCCCTCAGTCAGTTTTAACCTCAAAATCTGATACATACCTGTTTTGGATCTGTTTCCCTGTGTATTTTATGTATTTAGTCTTCTCCATCAATTTAGTGATTAGTGTCTCAATGATCACTTTCTGGTTCTGAAAGGCTTCTTCTATAAACTGGTACCTGCAGTAAAAAACATTGGGTATTTACACATGCAAAAGGTGTGATATACTTGCTAAAAAGCAGAGTGCCTTACAAAATCTTTAACTGAAGAAAGGTGTTGCTCAAGTCCAAAATGTAACTGTCATCATGGAAGCAAATGTCAGCAAATGCTGATATATTTTATAGTCTATTTGATTCTGTAGTCTATTTCCTGTAATACTGGGGGCAGAGTTTATGATTTTCATAAATATGAAAGGATATTGTGTGACCATGGCCTAATTTTAATAAAAGAAAAGTTAATATTTTGATGTACTCATCACTTTGAACGTGAAAAAACATGTAAGCTATTACTCTGTGCAAGAAAAGGATGTAGAAACAGAACAGAGATTGCTGAGTTGGCAGAAGTTTTAATTTCAAATCAAACATTTTAAATCAAGGAACAGATTTTAAATTAAGGAACTGAAACATTTTAAATCAAGGAACTGAAATCATCAACAATTTGAGAAAGAAAAGGAATATAAATCCTAAGAAAAGGAGAATACAAGAGGAAGACTGCAACTCTGCAAGAGCAATGTTTAGCCTGTTCCAAGGAGCAACAGTGCGCAACCCATTGATGTTCACCTGGTCAGGCAAGCAAGCTTTTTGGGTGGTTGCATCAAGTATAGAGAGCACATTAGTATTTAACCAGAGTGCATCTGTCCCAGACCACTTCTGTATGTTTTAACCAGTAAGATTTTTGTCTTGTACTCAGAAGTTGTATATAATTCTGCATTTCAGTTTCTGTGACCAGTAAAAGATGACCAAAGAACACAAAGATTTGAGTGTTATAAATAGTGTTGTCAAAGTACAGTTTAGCCAAACTGTAGGTTTACTCTTCCTTTGGAAGAGCTCTTCGCAGAAAAAATTCCCCATTTGCTCCATTCTGAGGCTGTTTGGTAATGTTCTGTTATATAACCATCTTGTTGAAGGACAAATTGAGAAATTACACAGAAGTGCACAGTTGCATAACACAGCCCCTGTGCTTTCTAAGGACTCTCTGAAGAGCTGCATAGCAACAAATTCTATCCAAATAACTTGACAGTAAAAGAAAGGTCTTGTGGTTTAAGTCACCAGACTAAAAAATGGAGGAATTAGGTTTCTTTCTAAACTAACACACACTCATCAGTCACATTCTTTTGGATACAATCTCTGTTTATTTGTGAGCTTCATTTCCAAGCAGAAAATTTTATTTTGCACTTTTTTCACCTGACTGTATTCCACACAGTTAGAACTACAATCTGCGTCAAGCTACCTTCCTATAAGTGGGATGCATAAAACATATGCTTTGCTTTGATACCTGTGCTCTTTGTGCTCTAGTAACTGACAGTCTCGGCAGGTCAACTTGTCACAGGTTTCACAATACAACTTCAGCTGCTCCTTTTTGTGATAAGGGCAAAACACTGGTCGCTGACTGGTCACGCCAACCGCCTCTGTTGAATAAAGGAAGATGTTAGCCAGTCTCCTGAACTTATTAAAGATTTGCATTCTCCTGGTTTTTCTTACCATATTCCTCCCCTAGACGCTACAAGTGTGTATCAGGCCACCTAATTGAGAATATAACAGCCATAAGCCTAAACTGCAATGTCTCACTCTTGCACCAGCACGGAGCTAGCACCCTCTCTCATGGAAAATGTCTAGAACCTATTACCATAATCTATTATGGCAACTACTTAAAAAAAGGAGTTGCCAGTACTGCTGCAGCTGCAAAACACTGCACGACTGGAAGTTCCTTTCTTAAATGGTGATGAGGAGATGGCTGACTTAATTCATGCTCTGTCTTCTTTCTCAGTTGAACTGGTGAAAGGAGGGTTGAGGATATCAAAGACACAGGCATTCAAAAGTGTAAAACATACAGATTGTAATAAGCAGGAGTTATTAACTTCCTTTCAGGACCCCCTTCTAAGTAGGTGAAGGATCTCTCTTCAGTTTCTAGCGAGTAAATATTACAGAGCATAGGAAACACCACCAGATCACAGAAATTAAATCTATTCTTTAAAACAATTTAACCAACAAAGTCTAATTTTCTGAGAGTCAGGTTGGACAAGTTCATGAGGATTATATGGCCTGTAGGGAAAACTGGCTTCACACTGCAGCCCATCGTTCACTGCCGATCAATAAGATCTTTTTTCCGTACCCATTCATCTACTTATTTTCAAGAAATCTGGAAGAAGTTATTTTCCTTGCATCCTTCAAGGAGGCCTGAATGAACTGAGACCATTCCTACCACCAAGTCACGTTCTGCCTAACAGTCCATCAGCCACTTTTACCCACTACTTCTGTCCTTTCCTGAAAATACACTCAGTACTCACTTTTGACTAACCCCATGTGAAAGCAGGATACAGAATACAGTGCATATCTTCAAAGTATCATGGAGGAAGATACCTTTTGAGCAACAGACTGCAGAACTTGAATCCCACATTATATATAAAATTCACCCTATGGGTGGAATGACAATGCATCTCTATTATAATGCAAATATTTAAAATAATATATAATAATTTATAAACATCATATAAAAGTTCATATATTTACAAGAAAAAGCAAGCAAGTCCAATGGATGCATTAGAACTGGTAAAGTGTTCGTCAACATCCTAATATGTTTATTATTGTCGTCACTAAAAGACAAGAAACAATGGGAAAAAATGGAAACAAAACAGGTTCACAGTGAACAGAAGTACAACCTTTTCTACTACTGAACAGCCAAGATTCTCAGGGAGACTGTACTGTACACCACATTCACCACTGTTGGTTCCCAAGGTCCAAACAGATAAAGCCCAGAGCAACTTGAACTGCTCTGAGCTGAATGCTTTAAGCAGGAGGCTCGACTAGATATCTCCTGAAGTCTCTTTCAGCCTGAATTATCCTAGATTCTACTAAGGAAAAATACCCCAATTCATAGCGTACTTCCCTTTCATTTCTAAGGCAAAATACATCAAACTTAAAAGATACTTAGCTAAAACATGAATTCTGGCACACTTCATTGCTAACTGGGTATGCTTATTATTAGACTGCTGAAAAAACACAATCTATTAGTGCTCCTTTTGCTGCAGAATACAACCATAAGGTTCATATAAACCATCTGGTAGACCTCTAGATAAACTAGAGGAGTCAAATGCCTAAAAAAGCATTTTCTGCAAGTGATCTCGAAAGTCTAGACAATACTTTGCAATCACTCCAGGTGAGAGATAAAATCTATGTAAAAAAAATTCCTACGAAAAAAACAACCCGTAGGGTTTTCTTATAACTTTACAGCCTATCTGACAGGAAAAAACTGACAGAAAAACAGCTTTCATAGTCCCAGCCTTAGTGAAGTCTTCCTATTCAGTAGCTATGTTCTAATGCATCTAATGCTTGAAATAAAGTTTCTCTTTCGTTAGCGGCATCAATTAAGAGATCCACTTAGATGGAGATCAAAGAAACACCATAATTTGCTCAAATGATTGTAGCCTTTAGCAACAAAATTGAAATAAGTGACTGGAAGTTAGGAAACTATGAAAGCATATCCACTACCAGCCAGAAAAATAAAATGGTTCCACTAATTCATATGCACCAAAGGGCTATATCAAAATGAATCTGTCCTTTTACATTTACTAGGATTCAGGAATACAATTTTTGAAGTGTATCACTTTAAAAAAAAAATGTGGTGGTCCAGTACAGTTTTCCAGTGCAGACACACATTCTTTGGGAAATTATAAATCAAGTGTGTTACCTGGAGATACTTCCTCTTTCGTCCTCACAGTATGATCCTTCGTAAATTTAACCCTCTGGTGAGCTCTGATGCAGGTCTTGCACAACCATTCTACACATTCCACACAAAAACCATGCGCTTCTGCATTGTCTTCACAGCTTGTGCAGACCTGACGAGAGGAAGAAAAGGTAGCTGTTAAAATAAGTTTGGAATATACATACAAGCTATTGTTCATACATCATCAGTGCACTTTTACAGTTTTGTGAGAACAGTGAAATTAGAATGGAAAACTGCCCGAGGTACAGGAACACTATAAATAACTGCATAAAAGTAACTGAATGTGACTTTTTAAAGAAAGAGGTCATTTTGTCAGTGTTACTCTAAAATCTTGACCTGACACGATAAAAGTCAAACCACTACTTTCTGCCAGTCACTGCACCCCTAGAAGCCATACAATGTTTACTATATGCAAGATGCTGTTGGGAAATATTTACTAATGACAGAACATGATCAGCACTGCTCTGATTTTAGAAGCCTCCCTCAGCTCACACAGCAGCTTTAATTTCAGTTTCTGGTCCCCTGCTTAGAGTTTCATGAAGCACACAAAGCAGAGTTCCTCTCAAGAATCTCTGCATCACCACTTAAAGACAGTATTCCAGTTAGGTTTATCAGAAAAGCTACTCTAGAATAGATTTGCAACCAATGTACAATAATTTTCAAACTGTGGCCTGTTAATTCCTGGGGCTCTTTGGACTTTACCCAAGAGATCTGGGAAAAAAAAAAAATTAATTCAGGAAAACAAACATGACAGTAGACCAAAACCTCTCTGCCCAGAGTCAACACACCCACAAGAAAAAACTGCTATGGAACCACAATTTGAACAACACGTTGAAAATTTTGAATGCTATACAACACCATTTCACATGTTCATAACATTATTTCATTTTTTACTCCTCCTTTACAATGCCTCCGTAGTCCCACCTTCAAGAGGATTTTGGTAGTAAAAAATAGCGAACGTGCTTACGCAGATATTGTTTAGGTAACTACCACCCATTTCTGTCAACATGGAGCACTGCTGCAAACCAAAGCCTCAAGGTATCTGAAGACTGCAATATCCTACAGTTCACAGTGACAGAATTCTGCTTGCAGGTGCAAAAAGAAGAAAATTTTAGATTTTAGCTTTGCTTTCAGTTTGATTAAAAAAACCCAACGAAACAACTTCTGCACCCACACAAGGTAAATATAGATTAAGTCAAAGAGGAAGCAAATATTTACATCCCATGTAGACAGAAAATACATATGTAGAACTATGTCCCAGTTTCCCCTTCAAGAAAAAGAGGAAAATTAGCACAAAACTTGCCTTAAGCCACATAGCAAGTTACTGACAGAACTGGAATTTGAACATAGAAGTTCCAGATTCCCAATGCTGTGTTTATTCTTCTGGATCATGTTGCCTCTCAAAGCAATTATCTTCTGAGAAATGATGTTACAACACAAGGGTTGTTGACCCCTCTTGTTGTCACTAGGAGTTTGAAGCAGTTGCTTTTCATTAAAGGTGACCTGCAAAGGAGAAAAAATTGGGCTTGTGCCCCTTTCTCTGTTTCTCTATAAAAATGAGGTCTGAGTTTTATTTTTCAAAATAATATATATTTTTTTTATCTTCTTGATTTTTCTTCCCCCTCTTCTCTCAGCAAATAAAAATTCTTAGTCCTATCCAGACTACTAGACTAGGGAGAAATACCAAGGTCCACACATCACAAAAAAAGGTCTAGAAAATGGAAATAAAGCAATTAAAGGAAGTGAACTGTAATCAAGATATTGAAAACTTTTACTTGCTGTCCTAATTTCAGCTGTTTTTTATTTTTTCTTAGCAGCTGGAACAGTGCTGTGTTTTTGGATTTATTATGAGAATAATATTGATAGCAACAACTAGAACATCATTGTGTTAAGTAGTGCTTATCCAAAGTCAAGGACTTTTCAGCTTCCCAGGCTCTGCCAGCCAGTACAGCTGACCCAAACTTGCCAAAGGGATATTCCATACTATAGGACATCACGCTCTGTACATAAACTGTGGGAAGTTGGCTGGGAGGGAATAAGTTGGGCACTGGTCAGTGGGTTGTGAACAATTTTACCAGCCATCACTTGTCTGTCTCGGGTTTTATTCCTCTCTCTCTCTCTCTCTCTCCCCCTACTACTTCTACTACTATTACTATTATTATAATTATTTAATATTACTTTATTTCAATTATTAAATTGTTCTTAGCTCAACCCACAGTTTTACCTCCTCCCCCCCCCCCAATTCTTCTAACCATCCCACTGAAGGTGGGGGGTGGGAAGTAAAGCAAAGAGGGGGAAGTAAAGTGAGAAGTAGCATGGTACTTGGTTGCCAGTTGGGGTTAAACCACAACACTTGCTATTAACCCTTTAATTCAATGACATTTTGGGAAAAAAAAAGAAAGAAAAGTATTCTTGACTCAGCACAGCTTCCTGGGAAAAAACCCTCAGAACAGCAAGTATCACTGAGGCATTACTTCAACGTTACATTCTGTCTGGCAAAAACTCCCATAAAAGAAATTCCCTCCTTTTGTCTTAGGTGTGCCAATGCAACCCTCTGCAAGAACGTGGTGTAAAACCAGATTGCTTACATCACTGGAGCCCAGGGCTCAGTTACATCATCACTGCTGACTGGGCAGTGAACTGACTGGGCAGGATGAGAAAGTTTTCAAATCAGTCTTTTTGCCAGAGAGGTATGATTGTGCTGTGTCCCCAGATAACCAGAAGTGCAAGTCAGAGTGGAGAATATCTGGATATTTGGTTTTCAGAGTGGATATTTGGTTTTCTAGTGTAAAAAGACCAACAGTGAAAACAATATAAGCAAAGAAAAAAAAAATGTCTTTCAGGCATACTTTAAGTCAAAGAAACAAAATAAAGGAAAAAAAAAGAAAAAAAAAGGCAGGAACCCAATTAAAAAACAAACAATCAAACAAACTGCCCCACAACTGCCTTTCCAGGTCACCTTTGGCACAATTAGGCAGATGAACTTGCTACATGCCAGCGCATTTAAATAAGTTCAAAGAATTTTTTAAGTTAATTCATTCTTCCTAGATTCCAAGAGTTTTGTCTATTTTCCTTTTTCAATATGCTTTATTGTTCTGTTTCAACTGGTTTGACCTGCTATACGTACAATGAGATGAAGATTGTAATTCAATAAACAATAATCAGGTGCTGGCAAACGAATCAAAACTCCTCCTTTGTAGGCCCAAAAATATATATTCCAACTTTATACCCTTCAAAGCCACCAAGTGGATGCGAAATAAATTTCTAAAGCTTTTCACAGACATCATAACAAAAGCTGTCAAAATAGCTATGCCTTCTAGGTAGAAACTAGATTTGCTTCTCTACACTTCTGATTTGAAATACGCATTTTCAGACATAGGTTGGATTTTGCTAGAATTTCTAGTTATTAGGATAAGTCATACAGCTAAAGTACATGGAAGTACAATTACTGCAAATATTTGTTATGCTCTTACAAAACCTAAAACTTATTTCATTCTTATTTTCGTGACTCATACAAGCAGCGTTTCAGTGATTTCAAAGAAAACTCTCCCTAGTTAATCTGTAAGCCTTTATTCTAGTTAGACAGGCATTTATTTTTAATTGAGTTTTCCTTGTAATTACATTTAATTCAGTTACTAGTTCTAGTATTTATAACCCCGGGAAGTGTTCATTCAGCCTTCAGTCAAATTTAATGAAAGTAGAAATTACTCAGCATGTTGCAGGTAAGTAGTATTTTAAGTAAATATACAAGCTTTTGCAACAGAAAAAGACCCAGATTTACATGCAGGTAATAGACCTGTCTTCTCAGCTACTGCAGTAACTAACCACTCTTCCAATTAAATATACTTCAAGTATTAAAGAGATTAAATAATCAAGCAAAGGTTTCAAAGGAAGAGAGCAAAGCAGTCCAGATGAATATTCAGTGAACTAACGCTCCAAACTTCACCAGCGTAAATTAGACGCAATGCTTTCCCCTACTGGATCCAAAAAACCATCCATGCTATAAGTTATATAACTATCTCTTGGCACACACAAATTCACCAAAGACAGCAACTGTCTTTTGGGGCAATCCTGACTATATGTAACTCTAAATACCAATCATGTGTTGATATCTCAAAACACATCAACAACATCCTTCTAACCCCACCATCCGATCAACAGCCACATCTTTCCAAAGCACACACCACCACATTGTGACTCCAGGAGTCAATTAACCACTGCCCTAAACCACTGGTTTTCAAAGACATTTTAGGCACAGGTACAGCTTTTATAAGCTGCTTAAGCATACAGTTCTTGTTTGGAAAAATACATAGTGGCTCAACTGACACCATACCAATCTAGAAGAACATTCCTCTAAATTGTCCTCATCAATCACCTCATTATGCCAGTCAGACTTGCTATGCTAGTATCCAGATCAAGTATCAGGTCTATGCTTGTACCTTGTTTTGTTACTACATTCCCAATATCTACTACATAAAGCCCAGCTGTTCTTCATTCCCACTGCAATATTTAAAACTCTCTGGTCAGTAATTGGTAAAGATACAGAAAGTAAAATAACAAATACTTTTATACATGTTCTCTTTTGGACACAGAAGCTATTAGAATTAGGACGTAGACTAAAATGCACTGGAGGCTCAATATGCTGCACCAACACCCATGTTATTGCTATGATCTCTGCTGCATCAATCTCACATTTCATTTTTACTTTCATGGTTTTCCACACATTAAACAATTCTTCTGTTAAAGTTCCCAAATTTCTCTAAAGTTCCTAAATTTCCCTCACCTGTCTATCCTTTAGTCTTACTCAAATCTAGCACTTGCTTCAGCTTTCTGCTGATTCTTACAAATGAAGTATAATTAATTTTTATTTTCAAACTTCTCTTTAGAAGCTGATAATTTTGCCAAGTCTTTCAAGAAATCACAATGTGAAAAAAATTATAAAGCATCTGCTCTTTTGAAGTACTTACGTCCTAGTTGTCCACAACCTACAATGATTACTTTCAAGAGTATCACAACTGCATTGCCTGTTTGTTTCTTTCCTTCTGGAAAGCTTCCTATGCTAATAGCCAGCACAAAATTCTTTAGTGTTAGCCAGGAAAGCCCTTGTGGAATACATAATGGGGAGTTTTACACTTTCTTTATGCTCACTTCTTTTTCTCCTGAAGCTTTCAGTACTAATTGCTATAAAGTACAGCCATTTAAGTAGGGTACTGAACTGCCCAAATCAGGTTAAGATAAACATCATTTTAGATAAAAAGATAGCATTTCAATGGGTTCCAGTTATTTTTCTCATCCCACAATGCCAGGCTCCATGATATGACATTCACTCCTACAGTTTTAATTCAATATGCTAAAAATTATTTTAGTGTTTGTACCATTTTAAATCTGAAACAACCAAGCATTTTATTCAAAAGAGATCTTTTGCAGTTTCTCTTGAATTGAAACAAACTAGTCCTTCCTGACAACACACACATAGAGGCTAGTCACAGATACAGACCAGTGGTTCCAAGCTACATTATTTGCATAGAACGCATGGCCTGCTTCCAATTCTAATTTCTAAAGCATCCTGACAAAGCTGCCAAACTATCAAAGACAAATTAACTATCTCAGCAGAAAAATTCTATAAAATAGTCAAAGTTTTTGACAGAATCTCTGATCCAGTATATCCTGCAAATGTCAGTATCTTTTCCACTTTAATTCCTCTGCTCTGTTGCCTATCTTGCTAATGGCAAATTTTCTTTTTCTTTTTCCTCCTTCAAAGGCAAAACAAGACAGGCTGATTAGAAGGCTGTATCATCCTTAAACCTCATAATATTCCCTCTTGAACAGGACACTAATCTGTTTAACTATTATTGATTTAACTTTGCTGTTCCTAAACAGAGAGGTTTTCAGAACAGTGTAGCTTTTTTCATGTCAACGTACAAAGGAGTGTACAAAACCTGTCATTATCATACCAAAATAAATCTATTCAAACAAAGAGAACTGCACATCATTCATTTCCAAGAGGTAAGGTGAATGCTCACTTAGCAGGCATCTAACCAAACATCTAACTCCATTTTTTTTAATAAAAAAATCAACAGAAAAGCACATGAATGTCCTATTCTGCTGGTTCAGCGAAGTCTGCTGGTGTGCCTTCAACTGCTGCAGAAAGTGTGATTAGTTCAGCCAGGGAACTTAGCTGAAGAACAGACTTGCTTTCTAAATGCAAGACTGCTGGTTTGTGTTAGGGAGAGGGAGAAACAAATATGGAATGGAAGAGTAAGAGCGAAGTTTGAGAAGGGATCCTAACGAAACATAAAGGCTTTCAAGAACCTCCCTGACATCTGCTCACACCACTCAGTGGATGGAATTTCCCACTTAACTTCCACAGAAAGGAAAGAAAAACTGAGAGGGGAAAGGGGAAGGGGCGGGGAGAGCAGAGACATCAAAATAAGTCACCACCCCTGAGAAAAAAGAAAAAATCCATTATTATCACCATTCCACGAAGTGCTATCTTAGAGGACTTACTGTATAACTAAGCAGAGGATATGGTACAGCCCCCACCCCCCAAAATAATTCAGGACTGCTTCTGCATAACAAAGTTATTTTGCTTCTCATCCTAATTTTAAAGTCACTATAAAAGTTAACAAATTTTCAACAGGGACTATGCATTTTGTCAATCTTACTGGAAGAGTATTGAGAGACCGTGTAAATCTCACAACCATCTGCAAAACTCAGATATCTTCTAGCAACACCCAGGGGAAAAACAAAAAAACAAACCAACACCTCCCCCTTCCCAAACACACAAAAAAAGAAAAGGTCAAACAGTCCTACATTGCGAGAACACTGTTTGTACTTCCAGAGACTCACAACTCAATTTCAGTTTCTGGTAAGGTCTATCTTTTCTCAGAAATCCAGTTTCAAAATTCCTTATAAGCTGAACACAGTTTAACATTTTCCAGACAGAAGTTCTGCTCCTCGGAGATGATGACAACACTTATGCCTTCAGGACTCAGTGAGCTGGTATCACAAACCTGACTGGGGAATTTCATCTGTTCCCAAGGGATGTGCCCGTTCACATAGATGAGCACAAATTTCAACTAATCTTTGAAACAACCGGAATACACTGTAAAGGACCTCTAAGACATTGCACTCCAAACAAAAAAATCAAGAGCCAATAATACGTGTCCCTAAAATAGGAAAGGAAAATAGAGCCATTTTCAAAATAAAAGGAGACCACCATCCAAATATTAAAGGATGAGCTGAAATGCAAGCGACATGGACATAGCAACCTTTTTGCACTATTATTACAAACAATGCAGCACCATACAAAGAGGCTGAATTATTTACAATAAGTTCCTGGAGTTTAATAAAAAGTTTATGAGTAAAGAGATACGTGATATACTCTTACTAGCTAAAAATGAAGACATGCAATATTTTGAAAACAGAGATTACTAAACTGTGGTCCTACACAGATGTGATTATTCATTTGGTACAGCTTCCACACTAGTACTTGCCTCCTGAAAATCATCATGAGAAAAAAATCACACCAATATTACAACTCTTCCAGATAAGCAGCTTTTATGAGATGGCTATTACTCGACTGCAAAACGAAGAAGAGGTAGTCTACATAAATAAAACCAAACAAGAAACCCCTAGAACATACCATCTTCCCCAATTAGAATTTTGAGCCTCTTCCTTGGCAATTTGACTCCAGCTATTTAGCGCTGTTTTGTCCATACTGAGATAAGAAAAATAAAGTCAATTTCACTAGAGGATTCCATTTTACACTGAGATCTTCTGATGCAGTGTTGTTTGAGTTCCTGCTTAAGAATGCCTGAAGTACCTTGTCCAAACTATAGAAATTCCCATTCTACTGCCTATTCCTTACTTTTATCTTTTGCTATCATGATGAAATTTTCTATCAACAACTGAAATAGTTTACAGTATGATAATCACCTTCTTCACATGCATTTTCAGATTTAACTGATTTTCTAGAGTAGCTAACTCCATGTGATGTCTAAGTACTTGAAGTTCTATCTGCATATGAACAGCAGAAAGGCCACACAGCAAGAAGCCAAGGATATGCATACACATGCAAAAGATGTTAACTTGATTACATGTTAATGTACTTACCTGATTTGATTTCTCTACTGTGCTACTGGGAACCTCTGTGGTATCCTTCACAAAAAAGTTATCTATGATGTGTCTCTCTGCACATTCCTGACCACAAATTGGACAGCGGATAACACCGACTGCGGGGGGAAAAAAAATATCTGATTATGCTTGCACAAACTAAGATATATTAAACAACTACAAAGACAGGTTACAAGGATAAATATTTTTGAGAGGATGTTTTAATACTTTCCCATTAATAAGGTATGGGGAAAAAAGAAGCTAATTCTCATTAATCACTGAAGTAACCTTTATATGTTCTTCCCCAATGACATATTCTTTCAGCCAAGGTCAAACACCTTTTTGTTTCAATCCCATAAAGAATTTGCCTTAATCTTATAAAAAAATTAATTCCTTTACTCTAAAGATAATTATTCCCATTGACAATTTGTTGTTATAGAATGGATTAAAGTAAACACTTATTAGTGTGGAATAATTAATGACACTGAGTGGTATTACATACACACACGTACACGCCAGCACTGTGACATGACCTTCAACCATGTCATATGAGACACAGAAATGTAATACATTCAATATTAACGAGGCAAGCTGTAGAGAGGAAGAGTAGACCTGTATTAATATTGTGACTACCTTCACATTAGGAAAGGGAAAGCAAGCAAGAAAGACAAAGGAACAAACAATCAAGGTCCTCTCCCTCCTCTCCTCTGCAAGACACACTGGGGTACAATTCTAAGACAATAACATACTTGGGCTCCAAGTTGAAGAAAGAGCTGAGAACCAGGAACACAAAGGGTTAAACAATTAGTTTTTCAAGAGTATGAAAAGGACAAAGTCAAGTTCAAAACTTGGGGTTCAGCTGTGAGTAGACTCGGTTGAAATTGAAAAGACCTATATAAACAATTTAAAGGAGACACCTTTCCTGGCTGAAGAAAATGAGTGTCTCACTAGCACATTCTTCCAATAGATGCCTGAGATTTAACTGCCAACCCACTACAAAGCAGTGCTATAATAAAAGTCCATCAGTTTTACTAAAGCTATTCTTCATTCTGGAAATTCAGCCAGCAGTTTTCCACTTGTTATCAAGGCATTTCACTTTCATCTGAACTCCTATGATGTTAAGCCTGGTTTCACTATAACTGCCATTTTACCAGTCTGCATATCAACACATATTTGTGCAGCTTCCTTTGATATACAAATTCTATATTTTGGCTACAACTTTTGCAACATTTTTTATACCACTATCAGGAAGGATCATTAAGAAATCCAATTCTGGTATGTCAGGTAGCTAACAGAACTACAAGTACTGAACTTCTCCTTTTATTAAGCAAATCAATTTACCACAGTCAAGGGTCAATAAACAAATCTCCTAATACTCAAGCTACACACTTGCCAAAAAGGACTATTTTTTACATTTTTCAACAGTCCCAATTACAAACCACCATCTTCCTGTTCCCTCACTGCTCTTTCTTGACCCTGACAAAGCCCAGTGCTGCGAGCCAACACAAGTGACTGAGTCGGTCTTTAAGCCAAACAAGACATAGAAAGCAGGTAGAGAGTTAAATTCAGAATATAGGTATAAGCAAAAGTCGAGTTTGCCAATGCTTAGCTAGGATGTACTGTTAGAGCTTAAAGATTAGGTGGTACTGTACACTAAAAGAATGCACACACACCTAACATAAGTAAGATAAGGGGCGAAATGGGGGCTTGAGTCCAAGAGTCTTGCAAAATTCACCATGAAGTCAGTAAAAACCAAGAAAGTTGAAAAGTTCAGCCGAGGAAGAGGAGTAAAAATACGACCCCCTGAGGCTGAATAAACAGGAATGACCACCAAACATCACCCCAAAAGGATGGCTCCACCCCAGACTCTGCCCAAACTCCGCCTATTATGAATATTATAATTAGATGTTGCAATTATATGAACATGCATGTGAAAATTTTGCAATCACCTGTAAAAATGGTATATAATCCTGGTTTCTCGCTGAAGAGGCAGAGCAGTTTGTCCAGCACGAGCTGGCTGCTCTCCAACGTTGCTTTAAATAAATACCTCGCTGCTTAAAGACTAAAAACTTTGTCATTGAGCAGTTCTCTGCGCCTTCTTGGGGCAAAATTTTGGCATCAGTCTTTGCATGTGTTGGGGAGATAGGTTGGCCAGAATGAGACTGGCAAACTCATTCTGACATGGATGTATTTTTCTTGCTCTCCCAAGCTTTACCTTCATCCCCTGTTCTGCTTCACTGACCAAATGCACTACTGCCTATGCTGAAGCAACATGAGAAGCAGCACAAAGATGGGAAGAAGACACCACCACCACTGAAGATTAAACATGGAACCACTGAAACTCTTCAGCAGCATTAAGCGGAGTCTATAAATCAGCTGAATTGCAAATATGGAGGGCAAGGAAGGAGAGCAATTAGGAAATGTATCCACATAAAACAAATGTTTCATTTCCATTATCACCAACAGAATACTGCCAACTACCTGTTCAAGAGATCACTCAGAAATTCTACGCTGAGATGGGAGAAGGAAAAAAGGAAAACTGCCTACAACTCTCAAAATCCTCATGAATCTTTTTCTAGAATTCCTTATGCTGTCTAGCCTTAAGTCAGTGTTTTCTTCTGCCACTGTGTGAGAGGAAGTTTGCTTTTGTTATAATCCTGGATTGGAGACTGCTACACATCAGTTTTAAACCAGGTTTAGTCAAGATGGTGGATTTAAGTGAAAGATCTCGAGTGTCAGGGTTTATTTTTGTCAAAGTAATTTTGTAAGATTCTTATTTCTTTTTAATGGAGCAAGCATTTACAGTGGGCTCCAATGGGAAGGTGAAAACATATCACCTAACTTAGAAGAAGCTTCATAATCACCATCATGATAATTGTGAGAACAGTAAGTGATCAGATCCCACATTTTCATCTGCTCCTTTGTGCCAGGTTAGGGAGTTAAAGAGCACAGCTGCCTGTCTCAAACACTGTTAAGGCCACAGAAGGACTTTGCCATGAGATAAGCACAGAATGGAGTGACAGGATGGCACTAAGTCCAGGTCTGCTGAAGGCAAGATCCTGGTTAACATATCTGGACAAAAATACCCACTGTGGCAAACTGTGTAAAGAAGCAACTGCTCATACACATGTCACTGGTCAAACAAAGACCACCCCAGGTTATGGGACAGATGGCATCTGTGACCCCAACAACCACGGAAGTTCCCTTCCTGAATATGCCTCCATGGATATGTGGAACTTGGACTGTAATACCTCGTGAACCTGAGATAAGATAGAGGTGGTACTATTGTCCAAGTGTTAACTCAGACCTAGCGGGAGGTAAACAAAGCTTAGGGAGAAGAACATATCACTGGTAGTAGACACAAAGAATGCAGAATTTATAGGCTGCAAGGAAAGCCAACTGTGCTTGCAATTGGAAATCAGCCCCAGCTGGGTAAAAGGTAATTCCGTCAGGGGAAGATCGGGAAGCAATCATTCAACCAACAGAATAAGAGAACTGCGTAACCAGTGAGCATTAATTCCTTTGTTTACTGAAATGTATAAATAGTGAAAATTTCTGAATGACCTTGGGACCCCCCCCACCAAGAAGCCCAGGGAGAAGAAGGACCAACAGGATGCCACTGGATCCATGGGTGGTGACTATCTTCTGTTTGATCTCTCTCTTTCTCCTCCTCCCCTTTTTTCTATTACTTTCTACCTCTATACGTCATATTCAATGTTAAATAAAATACATATTGACTTTGGCATATGGTCTTTTTTGCACCTTAATTTGGACAGAGGCATCTCTCAATAACCAGATCTTAACACCAGCAGAGTTGCTTATGCAGCTGTACAGCATGTGGCTCCTGAGTAGGAGGAGTAGAGGGGAAGACCTCCACCCTTCTTAGCAGCATCTCTTCAGGCAAAACCCAATTTTGTGAAATTTTATATTCAGACTTTGCTTGAACCAGGCCAGGACACCACATTGCTAACAGAAGTAACAATGCCATGCAATGAGCTGGATTAGGTACTGCAATGTGGATTAAATGGGGCTGTGCCAGGATAGAAGAGCTTCCACCATAACAGCTCCCACTGGCTACAGGCTCACACCATGTGTGCCTCTTCCAAGGAATGCTAGCCTGCATTTTAGGCAGGTAGGGAAAATCATGGCTCATTCTTAACCTTCACAAGTTACGTGCTGCATCCACAGAAAGGGCATCTCAGCCCATTCAGCACAACAGACTTATGGCATATACGGTATTATTTCCAACTCGGCTCCCAGTTTCCTGGGAGTACATTCCAGACTACTGAAGCATCCCGAGACAATAGGAGCAGACTGCTCTGGTTTGCCCCAGTTTTGGCTCATTTGCGTCTTCACTGTAGCGAACACATTTCAGAGCCAATTTAATAAAGCCAATGGATGATCAGTTGTAGATCCAAGAAGGTATTTTTGTTTGCAGATGCAAAGTGCTTTACTAAAAGAGGAGGACTTAATGGTTCCCTTTCTTCAGTACAAATCAGTCAAAAAATCCACTAGTTTTCTGAAAGAGAGCTCTCTTAATTAAATTAAGTGCTTGGAAGCAACTGGCAATTTCACCTGTAATGACACAGTCATTGCAGAATAAATAATTAGGGGGTTGTACAGCAATTTTCTCCGGTTTATATATGTTTTGTTTGAAATTCTAACTATACAGATTTCAGAACAAAAAATATTAACAGTGAATCACACATGCA
Organism: Chiroxiphia lanceolata; assembly: GCF_009829145.1. Taxonomy (NCBI): domain Eukaryota; kingdom Metazoa; phylum Chordata; class Aves; order Passeriformes; family Pipridae; genus Chiroxiphia; species Chiroxiphia lanceolata. Next base: position 57,563,620 of record NC_045641.1, read on the forward strand.
GTTAAAATGTTTAAAAAAACAGACAGGCCAGTTAATATTAATAAAAGGTACATCAGAGACTGGAGGCAGTGCTTGGCTATAAGATTTTTAACATTAACTATACAGAAAATTAGGGCATTTCAATGTTGACCTACAGAATCTTTTCTCACTGTGTCTATAGACACCATTAATACTAGCAAGGCTTTTCATAAAAATGCATGGGGTTGAGGGTAAACTGGTCATATTTACACAGGTCATGTTTCCCAGTTAAAAACAAACACTTAGAAAACTTAATTTGAGAAACGATATCATGTGCAATAACGTCTGAATCAATTTTTAAAATAATTACTGCTTTCCTCTTGTTTCTCATTAAGCCACTATTGGTGCTGCAAAATTGGCAACTTCTTTAAACCGGTTTGTTCCAGAAAAAGCTGCTCCCATCTAGTTGTGACAGCCTGCTGCTGCTAGTGGAGGGGAGATAGGTTAAACCAACAAGCAGGCACATCTCAAGGGAAAACTGGCATCTACTGCCAAGGTATAAACATTCAAACCAACCACCAATCTAGCAAGAAAGTTTATTAAAATTATAATTCATTAATTGTTAATTAAAATTATTTTAAATCCTTTAAAATGTAAATAAATGAAAGCCAGACAAAGACTATTACTGTAATCCCCCCTCTGGAAGAGTGTTACAGGCCAGTTTTTATGCTGCAGTGCATTGACTTTCTTGGAAAGCACTGCAGAGCTGAATTAAAATATTTCATCTGCTCTGTGAAATGGTTCATTGTTTTTGCTCTACGTGCCCAATCTTCAAACATTTCAGATATTGCATATTAGACTTCATAAATTGTAAATTTTGCAAGGACTGACTCTCCAGCCACTTCTGAATACTTTAAGAAATTCTGAAGGGAGAGTTTATATTCACATCCAGAGCTGTCCAACACATTTTCTTCAACAACACAATTATAAGAAGTGTCATAATGGTAACAAAGGGAAACACTGCTATTGTGGGATAGACAATGTTTAAGTACAAGATGATGAACAAAAAGTCTCACTGTCTTGCAATGAACATGCTTGAACAATGATGCAGAAGCTACCAACAATTAAGCCAATTGTCACTGCTGACTGTGATGAGCATTTCTTTCATTAAAATTAAAATACATTCTTTCAAGTCCTGAAATTGTCAAGTATTTCCATGTGGTATGTAATGAATTCAGGTATACAACATGCAAGGATTTTTAACATTCTGTGATATTCTTCCATCATTTTTTCCTGAGCAGCAATGTATTTAATTTTGAAATAACATTTTGAAAGTGGATTTAATGCTGTTTAGATGTACACATTCTACTGAAATACCATTTTGCAGACGCTCTAGGATCTTACCAAGAGTGCTCAAGTCCATTGTAACCATGAGCATATGGAACAAGGAAATTAGTACCTTTCTTCCTGAATAGCAGCATGTTAACATGTTATTATTAATTAAAAAAAGATGACTGAGATTAAAAAAAAAAATCTCTGGTAAGGAGATGGACCCATATCTTAAGAGTTACAAGCACAACACAGCTAATAGTCATTTCTTTGTAGCAAGAAATTTCATACTCTGGTCTTCATTTTTTTGAGTTCTCATCTACCAGCAGCTGATAGTTCAGCAGTTACAGTACAATGCATCTATTACCAGAAATGATAGTTATAGAAAAAGCAGGTAAGCGCAGTATCATTTGAGCAGTCACAATCCAGAGAACCAAGCCTGTCTGGAAGGCACTGAAAGAGCTGGTTCTTTTTAATCCTTTGTTGAAAGGATGAAAACTATACTTCAACATATGACACTCTTGACTGTTTCACTCACTTCCTCTGTTTAGCCCCAGCTACCATAATGTTCCCATCAACACTAAGCAGTTGTGAAGGTAAAAGAAGTCTCAAGAATCTGAAACATACTGAGGGAATCAAGTTAGAAGCAGTAGTGGGAATAGCAGTAGGTAATGGACTTCAGTCAGAGTATTTCAGTATAAATGTCATTCAAAACAGCAATGATAATGCAATCCAAGGCCTTTGGCTAGCTCATGTTACTCCCTCTTCAAGTGCTCAGATGCACCCTCGCAATCTGTTTCTTCACAAGTCTCCTCCCGTTCTCAATATGATCACTGCTCAATAACTGGAAACTACTTATCAAACTTGGCAAACTAGACTCTTGCTCCTCATTTTTCAAGCCACTAGGCCTTAGGGGAGCAATTTAGGTGCCTAAACAGACATACCTAATTTGAGGGTGATATCCTGCCTGGCTTCCAGCTACTATTCCAGGAGGAAATAGGGCTCCTGTGGATTGTGCAGTGCAGCTACCAGCTCTTTTTAAAATATCACAGGTATCCCAGAACTGGCAGAAGATATTCTGGTTTGGACAGCTGAATCTCAACTTACCTGCCTACTCTATGCCATATATCTTTGCTATTGTGATTTTAAATTCCTGGTGGAAAACACTGTTTAAGCACACAGAAGATCTCTGCACCCAAACAAACTGCAGTCTTCAGCTCCAAAGGAGAACTCGGTTAAAATCCCTGACGTGTCAATATTCAAAGCCATGAACTTGTTACCTGCAGCATTTAACTGCATCTGTATGTATTCTGCTACATGGATATCTATTTTGAAGTTCTCCTCAAAGACAGACTTAGAGTTCAGAAGTCATCTACTATGAAAACACCTCTATTATGTTTTCTTCAAACTGTCTCAAAGTATAGATTACAATGATGCACCAAATAATGGAGGACTCTGTAAAATGTATGTGCAAGGAATGGATGTTCAAAAATACGTGTAAATAATATGCAGATTTAGAATACTAGGTTCTGCCTTGAAGTAATTTTGTTTAGTAAGAGGGCGGAGAGAAGAAAAAGAAAGGACTGACTGTTAATAAAAATAGATTTTTTAACTAATTAGTGTCTCTTCAATATATTCTTCAATGACAATATGGTAATAGCCCATTTACCACACAAGTAAAATGCCCAGGACTTACATGCTCAACAGTGAGAAAGAGGAATTTAGTATGTATTTATTAATAAATTCTGAATACATTTTTAATCTGTGCTACAATTAAATCTGTTATATAACAAATACTTTAACCTGGCAATATTTTAGGGATTTCTAGATTTATTTTTTTAAGTTTGTTCTTGACAGGGACAGAGACAATGAAATGTACAAAAAATATTTGATGAAAATTCCCACTCTGAACAAATGTAGTCAAGTAGGAGAAAAAAATAAAGATACATCTTATTTCCTGCATTTCCTTCAGATAGGTCTGAGTGCTCTACAAGACATTATTAATGGAATAAAAAAAGTAAAGATCCAAGCCATTTAATTTATTTAAGTGAAACAATCCCAAGACTCCCAAATCCAGTCTATTCTGACTACTTGTTGTATTTAAAAGCTGTGTAACAATAAAGCTTGTCACATGCAGAATTTTTACATCTATGGAAAAGTAATTCTTAACGGCAGCACAAAACTAATACTGATTTATTATGCTCAAGTGACTCCATAGAGTTAAACTTTGCACCTGAAAGATAGATAAAGTTTCTTTGCAGTGTTGCCAGGTTTTAATCCCTTCAGTGGGATTCATCTAAGTGTTACAAGAAGTTTCCTTCACAGTTATTGAAGACCTAGGTAATATAGTTAGGTCATGAGTGGTCTCATGGTTAAACAGATGTGTACACTTGGTCAGATGAATCATACCTTAAAAACATCCACTTCTTTCCAGTAACTACATTAATATTCTTATCCACTACTGGGCATCCAGCTAACTGTAAGAATCCCTCCAATATTCTAAACCCAGCAATTAGACAGAAGAATATCCTTGAAGTTATCTGGAACTCACCTGCAAGCCACAGGCACTGCACTTTTGTGTGTATAGGTACCGGAATAAAAAGCCAGTTCACTTTATATTCCTCTCTTACATATATGTCCAGTATCCCTCAGCACTGCTTTAAGAGTTCAAAATGCAATGTGACCAGCTTTTTCCAGTTCCTACATAGCTTAAACACCACCAAGCTGAAGCAATACATGCTTGTGAGATCCACACAGACTATACAGCCTCCAAGAACCAATATTAATTAAAAAGTAGTGTTATCTTCTCTGATATTGCATTAATATGAAAATTACTGAATGTAACTAATAAAACACACCCTTCTGGGCTGAAGAGATGATTGAGAACAGGAGGGATTTCCAACAGCTGCCCCACAGCTTTCAGAAGACAGTAGGTTACACAGGCAGCAGTGATATTACTTATGTTCCCACGGCGTATCTCCTGCTGCTGTAATCTGCAGTAGGCAACTGAACCATGAGCAAGACCCTGTTGGTGGATGTGAACATCCACATCCACTGAAGAAGTCTAATCTTCCTATGGTTTCCTCCATTTTCCCAAAACCAAAGAAGAGCTCCTTCACAGGTGCTTTCCCAGCCTGACACTCTTGGTACTAAGAATGAAGCTTAAGAAAATGAATCTTCTACCAAAAGTGATCTTCGTAAGTGCCATTTATTTACCTCTCCTTTAGAGTCACTTATCTATTTCCACCTTCTTGCACCATACTGCCTCAAAGGTTTGATAATGAAGTTCTGGAAACATTACACTTAGCATCAAATACCAGTTTGGGAATGAACCAGGATTATACTTCTACTCCTTTATTTTATTTTTACTTTATTTTTAAGGAATATTCACAAGGGTTCCACCATGACATTATGGTTCTTAATCTACTTGGCTGGCATAATGACAAATAAAAAAGCAAAACCAACCAACCACAACTTTCAGGCAGAACAACAGCTATTCTTGCAAAAGTTTGAAATCAGACATTCTGCAGCTCACAGCACCTACACTATATTCTCAAAATTTTAAATCAGTCAAAAGGCAGCCAAAGAAACCACATTAAATCTGATCTCATCTCAATGGAACTGGGAACAGGGAAAAAGAAAAAAAACCCCACACAATAAATACAATCAGATTGGAACACAATACAATAACACTGTTGTTAAATGGACTTTTAAAGGATGCAATATTAGCATTTAGCTTCTTAAAGAATCCAAACCACATTCAGCTCTTGCACAAAAGGGTGGAATGTAGGAAAGAGGACTGTCGGTTGAATCCGTTTGGGACACCCAGGTATAAAGTCATCTTCCTTTTGCCAAAACAGCTTCCAGAATCATTATTTTGAGAAGAGATCTTTGCCTCTTTGAGTTTGAATGGCTGTGACAATAACCTAGAAGACTCACAAGCTACCATAAACCATGGTTTTGCTTCTGACTTGTATCTGTTCCAGTTATAAGGCTATTTCTAAAAAGAAAAAGGCAACAGAGGACTGTCTCCCAATCTGCAAATGAACCTATTCCATCCATCAATTTACTGATGGACCCACTGCCAATGGTCTATACAACAAATACTTATTGAGTGATAAGAGCAATACTTGCAAGTCAATCTTATGATACAGATAAGAGTCAAGACAAATGTAAAATAAAACTTAGGGGGGGCGTTGGTGGGGTTTTTTGTTTGTTTTTGGTTGGTTGGTTTTTTTGTTTCTTTGTGTTTTTTTCTTAAACTTCACTGCTAGATGTGGGAAGACCACAGGCCCTCCCATATGTTCCATCACAGAAACTTCTGAACACTCTTTCATAACATTGGACCCTGCCTTTGCCATGAAGTAGAAAATAAACCTTCTATTTAACAACTTGAAGTGCAGTATTTAAAGAAAGAGCCAGAAAGAGCTGGACTTCCATTCAGATATGACTATGGGATGCAAACAACATCTGTGTTCATCCCAGGAAAGAACTGTGTGTCTGAAATAATAGTTACTTAGGCAGTATTTAACACATGAACTCTGAAACCACATTTGAGCTTTTTACATAGAGAAGGGACTGAGGAAAAGTTTAGAACTTCTCAAAGGAGATCAAGTTCCTTTAAGCATTGATTCAACTCAACAATCTAAGTACTCTAAATTCAGGGGTTTCCAAGATATGCTAGCCAGTGTGTTAGACCCTCATGGCTCTCTCTCACTACTGGAAACGGGAAGAGAAAACTGAACTATTGAAGGCCAAGTAGTCTGTAGTTGGTAAACTCGACAAACTCGACAAACTCATAGGTTAAAACAACTGAGAACAATAGCTGCTAATGTGTGATGAAAGGCCCTCAAACAAGACAAAAGCAAATAAGGAACAGAATTACTGAGTGAAGAAAACCAACTGCTTAAGCAAGAATAGGTAGGAATCTGTAAACACTCAAAAGAGATAAATCTAATCCAGAAGTATACTACCCCCAGGGTTTTAAAGTTCCCAGATATTTAGCCATTACTGAAGTCCTGCTATCATACACTGCCTATCATTACATAGCTCTACATTCATTCTGCTAAATAGATCTCAGTTCCTAACTGACTGCTATTCTAATTTAGCACTTTGGGGCTGGGCAGTGCTATGAATTTTAACTTTTACTCGAAACTGTTGAAACAATACTTACAAGTCACAGTTGTTTTTCAAAAGGTAAAAATTATTCAAACCTACTACCACTTCTCTTTAAACCAACTGACTACAAGGGCACGTAATTTGCACTCCTACATTATTTCTGCAAGTTTTCTCATTTTAAAGCAGAGTCCATGTTGGAAAAAAAAATAAAAAATATATATGTATGTTTCAATTCACACTTTTGCTGTTCAGGACAACTTTGCATACTGCTTATTTCTAGTAACAGATCTGTTGGTGCTGGGCTGTTTTATCAAGGCAGTGTAACTTCCATTTACAATTAGAACCTTCTAATTTTAAGGTCTTCTTCTCCATCTCCAGCCATCTTCTCCAGCCCCAGCAGAGTAGTGCAGGTCTCCATCTCTTTCTTCCCACCTACTCATTCCCTGTGCAGCTGCCAGCATCCCTCCCCTAAGAGCATCAGTGTTACAAGCACCCTGACATAGCAGGTTCAGCAGCAGCCGCCTAAGGACAGCATGAACTTGGGGTAGCCTGGATTATAGCATTAGTTCAACAAACTTCAGCTCCACACATCCTTAACCGTGCTCAAACTCTATAGCAGATGCCTAGAAATGAATGAAGCAGATTAAATAAATTTTATTAAATGCTTTCTGAGCTCAAGTAGACATCCTAGAAAATACATGGGGATTTTCCAAGTCAACATTTAGGTAAAACTAGTCCTGTTTCTTTTTTGCCATTTACAGTACTGACAGATGTGTCAGCTCACCGGGAAAATTATACACTTACTTTTCAAATTAGGCAATCATTTTAGTTCAAAGGGTATTTGTGGTACAGTCTTGTTTTATTCAAATTGCACTATATTCACTTGAGGGACTACAGTTGAAAGGGGAACTCTCCACTTTAATAAAAAGTTGCCTGTGGCAACTTAGTTATTAATCAGAAGCAGAAATCTTTCTACAGTCAGAAAGCAAATGGCTCAGCTCTCCTGTCCATATACTCCCAATTACAGACAGTTTAGCATCGGAGCTGCAGATTTCTTTTTTGAAATGAGGATATCTCCATGACCCAAATCCACATTACAAACAAGGGCCCTCAAAACCCATGAGTGCAGTTCAAAGAGCTGAGCTTTGCTCACTGTCATCCTTTTCCCCATAGCCCACTGATAAACTTCAAAAATAACTAGAAAGCTTGTTTAACATCAGTCTCAATCGTAAGTTTGTAATGTATGCAAGGTAATACACAGTTTTTTCCCCACATAAAAGCTTCAAATAAGCATTTACTTGAAGCACTGGAGAGACGGTATCAAGTAATTAGGAACATTCTTTTGCTCAGCCTTTGGTTTCATAGCTGACTTTACAAGACTGTTTCTTGTTAAAAATAATGTCATTTTGTTAGTTACTTCACACAGCTGTTTCATGCTTTCTTTAATGGTAAACATTTATGTTTTTATACATACTCTATGGCCAGCAGGTAACAAAGGAAATAATTTAGTCGTTCCAACTGTGACACTGATGTCTTCAAAGCACATTTGAGCTGTGAGTACATAGTTTAAACAGTATGCAACTACATAGCTACCTAATTGCTGAGGTAAGTTTTAAAAGCATCACTGGAATTTTTCTATGGAAACAATTTTTCTGCGGCCTTTAATTTAGCCACAGAAAAAATAATGCATCACCAAACTGTTACAGCACATAAGTTAAGTAAGAAGTAATAGGTCTGACAGCAGATTTTGATACCAGATCACCCGCACAGGTCCACAATGCACACGTCAGGGCCATGTTCACCTGAAGATCCCTGCCTGACCGCCATATTATGAACACATATCCACATGGAACAAATATCCATCTGCAGCCCATGGATGGCCCTGCTTTGGATGCCTAAAGGAGGCTGTGACCCTGTGGGAAACTCACGCCCTCGAACAGGCTCCTGGCAGGACCTGTGGGTCTGTGGAGAGAGGAGTCCATGCTGGAGCAGGTCTGCTGGCAGGACTTGTGACCCCAATGGAGGACTCACATTGGAGTAGTCTGTTCCTGAAGGACTGCACCCCATGGAACGGACTCACGCTGGAGCAGTTCGTGAAGAACTGTAGCCCATGTGAAGGATTCACGTTGGAGAAGTTCGTGGAGGACTGTCTCCCATGGGAGGGACCCCACACCGGAGCAGAGGAAGTAGTGCTTCCTTCCCCTGAGGAGGAAGTAGCAGCAAACACATCATGTGATGAACTGACTACAACCCCCATTTCCCTCCTCATGTGGCACCACGGGGTAGGAGGTAGAGAACTGGGCATAAAGTTAAGCCTGGGAATGAGGGGGAGGAGGGGGAAGATTTTTATAAGGTTTGCTTTTATTTCTCATTATCATACTGTGATATGATCGGTCATAAGTTCAGTTAATTGCCCCAAGTTGAGTCTGTTTTGCCCCGATGGTAATTGCTGAGTGATCCCTTCCTGACCTTACCTTGACCCATGAGCCTTTTGTTTTAATTTCTCTCCCTTATGCAGTTGCAGAGGGGAGTGATAGAGCAGCTTTGGTGAGCATCTAGCATCCATCCAAGGTCAAACCACCGCACTATTCTATTATTTAATTTTATTGCAAAAATCTTTTAGAAGTCAAAATTTCCAATTCCAGAAATAACAGATTTTTCATAAAGTCATTCATCCTGAAATACAGTCACATTTAAAATTCGCTTTACGTTATTTTTGGTTTTCCCCTGTTTTGTTTTTAGATTAGATATAACTGGCAAAATATCAGCTTCACAAGTTTACCGTTACTGGGAAATTCCACTAATAATATGGAAATTCCTCCTAGAGCATCTTAACTAACACAGACAACACTGGCATAAAGCTTTTCCTGTACAAAAGACCAGTTTCTACATTCAGAATCAAGAGTTTCAACAAAATTTTTCTAAAATTTAACTGACTGGGTAAAGTTGAGAGAACATGGTCACTTCGTAGTACTCATGGAAGTTAGAAGACCAAGCTAAAAGCCTGCTGCATAACCTACTACCTCTTCAGGACATTACTCCTAGGAATGAGCTAGCCCACAAAGAGCACACTCATCCCTCCACTTGCCTCTTCATCAACATATGCACAGCTATTTTCCTTTGCTCTTTCAACAAGGCCTTTTTTTTTTAAGAGATATCTCTATTATAAGCATTAAAACAACAAAATGCACTTTCAACTAGACACATATTTGAGAATTTTTAATACATTAGTATCTATTTTCTTTCCTTATGATCTTCACCTTATGATCTAAGATTCCTTTCCACTGTTAAAAATACTAATCACTTACCAGAGACATTATAAGCTGAATTTTTATTGAAACAGAGCTAGGTTGGCCTCTGAGGATATAAATCTTGGTTTGGAAAAAAGTTTCACACACCAATACAGCTATTTTGATAACTTCTACAGCTCAAATTCAGTAAGGCTTCCAACTGAAATAAGCTGGGCTACATCACTGCAGTTGTTTTAACATTCCTCTGATGTTCCTGATGGCTTCAGCCTTTCAATCTCCCAGTTTCAATGGGTGAAAGAAAGCAAGTATGTAAATGCATCCAACCTACTCTAGAAATACTATTCTGCATACATACATAAGATAATAAACATCTATTACATACTTATATTAATCATACATTGGAGCAAGCATGATTAAAGCTTCCTTCCACATCATGTGGTTGTCCACCTTAATAAAGGCTGCATAGGTATGCCTCCAGATTTCTGGGGAATTCCTGGTAGAAAAGAATGCAGTAATTTTTGGCAAATATAGCCCTACTTGAAATTATACTTGTACAATAAGTATCATATTGAAAGCATGCCTTCCTCTAAAAGAAGGGTATTCTGATTAGAAAAATAAGAACCATCTCTAGATAGTTTATTGATTAATATTTTAAGCTTTTACTAGTTTCATGACTTTTTAACCAAGAGTTTTGTCCATTTCAGGCTATCAAAAAAATAATATTATATTTCACCTGTAACAATCCTAAATGCTTTTCATATATTCAATCTCTGGGACTCTGTGAGTTTTGAATTCAAAATAAGCACAAATCAAAACCAGTATGAAAACTAGACATGTCTTTCCTATATATATTCCAATAATATACACTAATTCTAAACATTAGCACTCCCAAATCTCCATAAGTTGGAGGTTAAACAATTCAGTTATTGATACACTACAGTAGAAATAAGACTTGTGAAAGGCTACATAGATGCAATCATGTTTGTGAAAGTGTGAGTGTCAGCCACACAATTAAAACACAGACTTTGTAATGGCAAAGATGGAGAGAATTCACTTCAAGCAAGTGGCAATAGGAAAGATGAAATGGAAATAATCATGTGTATCAGGCAGATTTAAAAAAAGAATCTTAAGTCTTGTTAGATTACAAAGATATGGAAGAAAAATTGAACTTCACCTTAAGAAACTTCAAATGAAGCTATTATATCCTTCAAACTAAGAAGGATCCTAATCATTATCAAACTAAAAGCGGGAAAGAACATGTTACATACAAAAAATAACAAAATTTAAGTTGATGTCAAAAGCTGTAATTTCAAGGTCAAATTAAGTGATGACATTGGAAAGTCCAGATATCCAGATCAGATGAGAATCTGAAAGAATTTAAAGCTATCTGTATAAGGACTGACTATGGGACATAACAGAATAGATGCCAGCCACAAACACAAGGGGATATCAAGGGTAAGGTCTTCATTCCAAGCCTTAGAGAACCTGAAACTGTATTGCTAAACAAACATTTCTGGGCATTATTAACCTGAAATATGAAATATGAACATCCCTGAAATCCTTGTTAAGTAACTCTGAAGTGTTTAGTCCTTAATTAACAGCAAGTATCAAACTTATCTGAGTTGTTAGTGTGGACATTCCAGAAGAATTCATATCCTGGAATTGTCCAAACATTATATGCTTCTAACAGCTTCGTACAGATTTGTTTGCTAGCAGGTTTGTCTACAGATAAATTACCAGAAAAAGAAGTTTCCCTCTACTATTTTTGGCATTGACACTAATAAGATTTCATCGTGATTCCTGCATAAAACTTTGCTACGCATTTCCATTCAGAAAGTTTCTTTCACATCACTTTTCAATCTATTTTGTGTACAGACTGATGATTAAGAAAAAACAAAGATACTCACAACTTAAATAGTTTTGAAAATAGTATCTCAATCTATATAACTTCACAGTTTTCATGTACCTATTTCACATTTAAAAATTCCAGAAGAGTACTATGAGATTCTCCACATTACAAACACTGTCCTTTAAGTACAGGCTACTATTCAACTAGTCTTTGAAGCACTGCTCAGCACAAACTTTGGGCAAGTAGATTTCTAATAACAGCCTTTTTGTATGCACCAGTTACAACTCACACCATCAAACCGTAAAGAATGGCCATTTGAGAAACAAAAGGAAAACTCACATGAAGTTAATCAAAATATTCAGTAGTGGTGTCTATAGACACTTGTTCAAAAGTGATTGTCACGTTTACAGACCCACTCTTGCAGCACTCCCTGCAGTTCATAATGCTGTGTCACATAACACATTTTTGAGCAATGCAACAACAAAAATGTCACCTGCATCAAATAAGCTGTTACTGGACATTCAGAAAGCAAGCAGTGAGTTCTCCAGGGCTAAGACCACCGGTGTCTGACACACAGATGATTTTGCAACATCTTAAACTTCAGGGACAGTACAGAAATCTGAGACTCTAGGTCTTCTTTTCTATAGAAAATTCATGTGGCAGTATAGAGCATATCCATGCCAACTGGCCTTGCCACCAGCCTACCTCTGCAGGCTCAACATCCACCACATTAAACTCCTTTGCATGTCTAGCCACTGCTATTGTGCATATTGAATCTTGTATTCAAGTGAGCAACTCTAGATAATTTTTAATTCATTCTAGATCCTCAAGTTTGATTTTTTTTCCCCACAACTTTATAGAAGGAAAGTCAACATTCTCCCAAGTAAACTTGCCTGTATGTTAGAAGCTGAAGGTACACTTTATCCTAGTAAAGCGAAGGACTCTTTCTGCTTTGAAACAGTTTGCTGAAGACAAAAAGCATCTCCAGATTTTACTTGAGACTCTGTACCTCTTTAGCTATCTGTTCCTTTACTGACTTGATGTTGGTACAACACTTCATCTCAAGGCTGGGTTGGTGAAGCTCTTTCCAAATCACATCCTCTCCTTCATTCAAGATAAACGCCATTCTACCTCTTTCTTCAGGCTTCCTTTTGTGCAACATCTTAGTGCTCAGTAGATGAGCATAAGCAGTCTGCTTATCTTTCAGGAGCTTTTCATAGTTTGCAATTCTATTGTGTTCCTTACTTAGGACATTCCTTCCAGCACAAACAGCTTCCTTGCTGTTTATTTCTTCAGTTTAGTCACAGTAATTTCATAATTTACATCATGAGAGGCATTTATTATCCAACTTTCTAAGCTTATACTCTTCAGTTTATTTCTTCATGTCATTTCTCATAAGCATTTTGCACAACATATTACCAGAAGAGGTGACAGTTTTGTCCTTCTTTCTTCTTCTGAGAATTTCCAAACCGTAACAAATTTCCTCAATATAATCAGTTTTGGACACTGATGGTTTTTTTTTCTCCCAGTCCTAACTTTAGGTTCACAAGTTTTTTGTCCCAGTTGGAAAACAAAAAGCAGAAAATGCACATCATCAAGTTTGGCCATAGCTAGCTAATACATAGCCCCTGTCATTTTAGCCGGGCCAAAACCATGACAAAAAAAGATGTATAAAATGCCTCAGGGAGAGCGTGAGATCTATACAAGTTTCTTCTTCCTATTGGTAGTGTGGAAGCATGAAAGTCAGTTGGGAGAAAAGTCAAGAGGGTAAAAATAACTGTCACCAAAAATACAGTATGTCTGCAAATGTGTAGAATGAGGAGGAGTACGTACTGTAAAATTCATTCACACAGAACTAACTCACAATCAAAAGGAGGGACACAGAGCTACAGGTTTCCTGTTTCTATGATTCATTACTTCATCTATCATTTGTTCTCTCAAAATGTTTGAACAGCACTAATCTTTTAATTTTTATGATGTATCTTATTTCTCACTCAATTACAGACCCCAATTTCTGCTATATTTAAACAGAACATCTGAGAATGGGATTATGCTGCTCATGACCTCAAAACTCAGAAGACGATGATATTGTCTCTCGAACTATGCTGCAACCTCTGGGCTTGCTGTTTCTCTGCCCTCTTTCCTATTTCCAAGTATCTTGTCTTGAAATACCTCATTATACACCAAAGCTTGTACTTTGTCTGTTCCTGCATGCAGAATTTCAGAGCTCTACTCGTAGGCTTGCGAGCAATAACATCCCCTCGATCAACCAAGCTGAAGTACATGGGCTTTGGGTCTCTCAGATTTTCCTATTCTGTAAATTCTGACCAGGCGGTCTGACTACTACATACACTACATGCTAAAACTGAAAGACTGAATGGATATACTACCACAGACATCCAGACAGATGAAGAGGCTCAGCATATCCTGTTCATAACATACTCAGGAGTTTCTCAGATATTCTGAAACAAGTCCCAAATATTCCTTTCTCTCAAGAAGGCGTTCCTTTATGAACCGCTGCAAACACTTTGCATATTCAAGCTGTAATCTTTTGGTCAGAACTGCTGGCGGGATGGTGAAGTTTTCCTAAATGCACTTAAAGGACTTAAAAATGGTCAGTTGGAGTTACTGCTTTTCACTTGAGCCCCCACTACACATTCCAATAAGCACAACCTCCACTAATACCTACAGAGCAGTCCAATTTCATCACACTTCTTCTTTTCTATTCAAGTTTCTCCAAGATCTGTAGGGACTTAAAAAGTACAGTTGTCTGTCTCAAACACTGTCAAGGCCACAGAAGGAACTTGCCATAAGGGAATTTGAGATAAGCACAGAAGGGAGAAATTATGACAGGAAGGCACTTATTCCAAGCCTAGCTGAGGAGAGATCTGGTTAGCACACCCTGGTTAACATATCTGGACAAAAATTCCCACTGTAGGGAACTACGGGAAAGGAAGCAACCACTCATACACTCCTACCCCAAATTATGGGAACAGCATCTCTGACCACCCCATGGATACCTGGAACCTGGACTGTATAAAGGTGGTACCCCCAGAAGAACAACTCCAGGACCCCCACCACCAAGAAGCCAGGGTGGAGGAGGACCAACAGCATCCTGCTAGATCCACAGGTGACTATCTTCTGCTTGACCTCTCTCTCTTCCCACTCCCTCTTTTCTATTTCTTTCTATCTCTCTACCTCACATTTACTGTTAAATAAAAGCTGTATTATTGACTTGGTCATATGGTCTCCTCTGCACTGTAATTCGGGCACAGGCATATCTCACCAATCTGATCATAACAAGATCTTAACCTGTTTCCAGTAAAGGATGCTTGTTTGCACCTTTTTCTACGGTGAAGATTTTGTTAGATGCCTCTAACAAAACTAAGTGATCCACTACACCTAAGAGGACCAGGAAAAAAGAAAAACATTAAGAAAGTACTTTCAGACTGGAGGAATTTACTGCAGATCTTCTACAGCAAGATGTACTTTTCAAACACATTGACACAGGCTCCTGGGTCAGTACATGAGCTTACCAAAACTTCCTCGCAGCATTCTCCCTTCGGCGCGACAATTAACAACTAAGCTGTACATTAATGCATCAGCAGACCCATCCGGGCTGCCGATCACGCGCACAAGTGTTATTATCGCTTGTCTGCCCCGGTCCCCGCCCAGGCGCAGGGTCGCTCCCGGCTGAGCGGATGACACCTGCAGGACTCCCCTCCGGCCGCGCTCCACACTGCAAACACCACTCAAATAAAGTCTGTTTTCTCGCTACGTTTTTCTGCCTTGGTATCAGCCCGTGTGCAGGTTTTCCGCCAGCAAGGGGCCAGAGCCCCCCGGCTCCCCCGAGAAGAGCTGCCCGGCCCCGGCCCCGCACCCCCGGCCCGGCGGGGGGAGCGGCTCTCACCGCTCCTCTCCATCCGCACAGAGAGGTCCTGGGAAAGTACAACAGTGCTGCCTTCCCTCCGAGGTGGGAAATTTAAAAATAACGATTAAAACAAACCAAGCCAGAGCACAACGCCGCCGCCAGCCCTGGCGCTGGCGAGCAGCGCGCACAGCTCGTCCCGACAGCTCCGTGCCCCGGCAGCCCGGCGGCCGGGCACCTGCACCCCACCCACCGCACCCAGTCGCGACAGCTCCCCGCTCCCCCGCGCTTATCGCGACACACAGGCCTCCGTGGGGCGGGGTGGAGAGGGCAGCAGGCGGGGGAAGGGGCGGGCGGCAGAAGGGGCACTTACCGGGCGTGCAGTGCAGGGGGGAGGCCGGAGGAGGGACGGGTGAGGAAGGGGGCACCGCCGGCAACGGCTCCTTGGGGGCGGCGGCGGCCGCGGGCGCCAGGACGGGGGGCAGCATGAGGTACCGCTCGGGCTTCGGCAGGCAGCGCTGGCACACCGAGTGCAGGCAGGGCAGCAGCTTGGGCCGCCGGCTCTGGATGGGCTGCCCGCACACGCCGCAAGTGTCCAACAGGTTGAGCGGGGCCGCGTCCCCGCCGCGCTCCGCCGGGCCCTGCCGGCTCTCGGCCTCGTTCTCCCCGCTCAGCGCCACCGCTGCCCCCGGCCGATCCGCCGGGCAGGGGCCCCCCGCCGCCGCCGCTGCCGCCGCTGCCACTGCCGCCTCTTCCATTGTCCTGCGCCGGCCGCCGCAGGAGCGCCGAAGGGAGGCGGGGCGGCCCCGCTGCCCCCGCCGCTTCCCGCCCGCGCCGCCGCCGCCGCCTGCCCGGCCCCCGCCCCGCGCGGTGTTTGTGTGCCCGCCCCGGCAGCGGCTGCCCCGCCGCCAACGGCGCCCTGCGACACGCCCCGCGGCACGGCCCGCCCACGGGCACGGGCCCGTAGCCACGCCCGCCCCACCCCGCCCCTTTCGGGATCACGCCCCCCCCCCCCCCCCCCCCCCCCCCCCCCCCTCCCGCCGCCTCACGTGGGGCGAGCGCTTCCCCGCCCGCACCCGGGAACCGGCCCGGCCGCCGGCGGAAGCCCCGTCCCGCCCCAGCGGCTCCGCCCGCACGCCGCTCCCACGGGGCATCCGCCGCTCGCCGCTCTCGGGCGCTGTGCCCCCCCGGCCCGCACACACCGCCGAAAGGGCTTCCCACCCACCCGCTGGAGCCCTCTCAGTTCCAATGGCCGCACTCTCTCTTGGCTGGGCAGGCAGCCTGGCTCTGAATGTGAGGAGGAACTTCACTGTGCGGGTGACTGCGCACTGGAACAGGTTGCCTAGAGAGGTTTTGGAGTTTTCCTCACTGGAGAGACTCAAGAACCATTTGGATGCAATCCTGTACCATGTGCTGTGGGATGACACTGCTTGAGCTGGGGTTGGACCAGATGACCCACTGTGGTCCCTTCTAACCTCACCCATTCTGTGATAGGCATTTGTCCCCTGGGCAGGGCATTAAAGAGGTCACCCTTCTCCGCATTCTGTGTGGATGGGTGTCTATAAGTTTTGGCTTGTGTTGGGTTTGGGGGATCACAGCTATACCACCACATGCAGCCACGTTACCTGACTGAAACTACTTGGTGATTGGTACAATTAAAAAGGTACAATGGAGAAGTACAATTCTGGTTTGGACACAACATTTTATTGAATCAAAGGATGGTGAAGCACTGGAACAGGCTGCTCAGCAAAGTTGTGGATGCCCCATCCCTGGAAGTGTTCAAAGCCAGGTTGAATGGGGCTTTGAGCAACCTGGTTTATTGGAAGGTGTCCCTGCTTATGGCAGAGCCGGGTGGAAGCAGACAATCTTTAACGTCCCTTCCAACCCAAACCGATTCTGTGATTTATGAAGTATGCATGCAGACACAAAGCACTGCTTACACATTGGTTGCTGGTCAATCATAAACTGATACAAACTCCTCAGAATATTCAAGATGTCTGTTCTTAAAATCCCAGAGCAGCTAGTGCACTTCCTGCTTCCTTGCAACCCCATCAGGACTCTAACATAGGTCCCACAATAAATAGGACTATAAAAAAGCTCTACATGACAAAAGAGGAATTTCTTCAGCACAAGGAGCATTGTCATGATTCAGCATGTCTCACATCCATAATTTATCATGATAACAGGAGAACAATACTACAGGTTGTTTTGGGGTGGGGGAGGAGATTTAACTTTACAATGAGGAATTGCAAAGAGATAAATGTCATTCCCTGCTTAAGAATATCAATGGAAGAGACATGCCATGCATTCTCAACCCTTGATCTGCCTACATGTAGGGAAAAAACGCCACCAGAGAGAGTCTCCTGAAGCACACCTTCTTCCTCTCAGCCCAGCTACCTCTCTCCCTTTGCTAAGATTCACCAAGTGGTAGGATAACACCCGGTTGTCCTCTCTTCTCTGATCCCACACGTGCTGGTTGGGATATCCAACACCTTAGGATCATGTACTAACAATTCCTTGTGACAGGAGCTAACATGCTGTCCTAGTTAGAACAGCTGGGACCAGTTCATCATTGTATGGGTGTAACCCAAAACTGTGTATTCTATAGCCTTCCATGCCATTTCCCAGAAACTGTTATCAATGAACCATTTACACCATCTGCCCAGAGCAGCCTGACTCCTCAGGCTATAAACTAGGTGTTAAGAGGCCTGTGAGATAGGAGAGTGGTCTTGTCCTCACGCCCATTGAGGAACACCCCCACCCTGAGGGAGGTACTGGGCGTTCCTGCCTAAACTGGATGATAATCTTGGAGTCTTGGGACTTTTTTAACCACTAGTGGGATCCAGAGGAAGACTGCAACCACCACTCTCAACCAAACTGCAGATCACCACTCTTGACTGGACTGCAACCACCACTTTTCAACCAGACTGCAACCAGCACTCTTGACCGGACTGCAGTTGCCACTCTTGACCAGACTGCAACAGCACTCTCACCAACAGGTTTTCCCCTCTCCTTTTACTTTGGACTCAGGGGGCCAAAGAACATCACTCTATTCGTGCCCTGGGGTGCTGGCTTATACATTTGGGTTTTGTGGGTTAAAACCAATTGTTTGTCTGTATAGTCATACTTATTGTATTATTTTATTAAATTGTTATTCTGACTTTTAATCTCTCTTTTGAATTGAGTTCATTTCCCCTGCTGGTTTACCTTTAAACTAGCACACATGCTGAGAACATGCAAGTGTGAATGATGAAACGGGTTCCAGAATTAAAGCTAAGGAGGATGTTACAGGTTCTCTAAGGCAAAAAAGTGTCAAAAACACCATTAGAAAGGGTATGTGGGGAAACAGGCAGTAACTGAAGCATGTTTGATTAGCTTTAATAGGTGGAAACTGCGGAAATACAGTAAGTAACACATTTGTGAGGGATAATAGCAAGTCATAAGATCATCAAATGAGATGGTTTCTGAAACTAGTATAAACTGTTTCTCCAATAGGTGTCAACACAGGAAAATAGCAATACAGAGATCACCTGAGAAGGAACCAAGCAGATGCTCTGTTGCAAATGATAATCCCAGTGAGCCAGTATCCTAAAGATTAATAAAATAATAGGATTATGTTTCCTGAAAAGTTTGTTTGCTTGGGATGTTTGCAAAGCTCACTCAAACTGCTCTGTAAAATCTGTAGTCGCATAGTATCTGAACAGCATTTGATTTAAAATAAATGTTTGAACTTGCATAATTTGAATTTGAATGTAGAACCTTCCTGTTAGTGGTGGCATATACTAGGAGTACTCAGGACAGGAGCAAAAAGGGTATAGAGGAACAGAAATAACCACCCTGAGATAAACAGCTGTTAGTACATGAAGACAAGGGAGTGAGGGAAAAACCTTTTAAATGTAACTGCATTGTTTAGATGACACTGAAAGAAGCTGCACCCTTCACCACGTTGCACTCACATGGTGAGCTGCACTCACAAGGGTGCACTGCTTTTAGGCCACAGCTACACCCTGTCTGGCCATCAGGGACCCTGGGCAGAGCTGACTTGGGGCTGCTTGTAAAAGGTCATGTAGACAAACCTGCCATGGGGCAGTATGTGCTGTACTCTCTAAAGTCTGGAAACAGATGATGACTTTGTTTAGTTTCTGACAAAAAATTACTTGTTGGGTTCTTTAGTGTTACACTGGGATGAGTCAAACCAATGAAGAAAGAATGAGGATGGTGACAAGCTGATAGTCAGCTTAGAAAGCATGGAAATCAAGGTGGCTGGATGCAGGGAACATCCAGAAGCTGAGGTTGCTTCCCTCTTCCACACTCACAGAAGAACTTCAAAGCTTCCTATGCCGCTCACAAGTAACAGTTTCTGTTTACAATTTATGAGTTTTAGTATACCCTCTGCTTCTTCTGGACATCCCAATTAAAGCAAATTCCAAAATATCCTGCCTTCTGTTTAGATACAGACTTTGTGATTGCAGTCTAGATCTTTGCCATTTTTAATCTAGATTCCTGCAACATACTCCACAAAAAGTTATCGTTCAGAAACTGCAGCTGCAGAAAGAAATGGCTACCGACTTCCCAGCAGAACTTCTCAATGGAGAGCTCGTAGTAGGAGCTCCTTGCACTTAGAATTTACTTCTTAGGTCTGATTTCTTACTTTTGTCCCTGCTTCAGTTTGTCTACTCCCTGTATTTCTAGATTTTTGTAGCAGTCAGTCATTCAGCCCCTACAGAATGCAGCCCTTCCCAAATTACCCCTAAACATCAGCATGCGTGTTTCCTCCTCCCAGAACAGCAATGTGACGCTAAATAGTCTCTTCCCAAAGTTTTTTTTTAAACCAACAAAGCCATGGGGCTTTGCAGTTTGATCTGGATAGCTCAGTTTAACCTTTATGTGGCAACAGTGAAGGAAGTGGTGAGGAGATTGAGCACTCCATGTGTATCATTAAAAAATGCTTTTGCCACTGCAGTCATCCAAGAGGTGGATGTAGCAGCTTTTTGGCCAGACTCTACTACCAGCAGCGTAAAGCAGTCACTGGGAGGATCTGTACCAAAATATACAGTATTTACTAGTCTGGCTTCTTTTGACAAATGGATAACTTAATATATGGGGTTTTTTCCTGTTAAGTGAAATCCATAAAATATAAAAGATGTTCACTGGAGTAAAGATGAGTGCATTAGGAATTCACTGGTAGGGAGATGTAATACATTAGCCTTTCCAGCAACAGTGAAGGAGAACTTTACATGCCAAAACCCCTGGAATAAGCAGTAAATGAACATAGTGCTTCCCTAGCTCTGCTGACTGAATTAGGAATTAATCTAGAATATGGCTCAGGCCTGTAGGCTGTGTTTTGGAACTCTACAATCAAGAACCCATAAAGCTATAGTAAACTACTTACTTGTCCTCTCACTCAGGAGAGAGTGAGAGAAACCCGATTTGGGTAATTTTCTTAGGATTTTCAACTTTCTGGTTTTTGTACTTCACTCATGCAACATTTACAGACACATACACGAAAAACCTCTTCTTCCAAATTGAGGAATGGTTTCTTAGAGACCTTTTTTCTGTCCTTATATATGTACTCTTTACCCAACTAAAATATTTCTTGAGCATCTGGCAAATAACCGCTGGCGCTCTTTTTTCACAATTGAAAAGAGATTCACTTGACCAGCTTGGCCTCAGCTGGAAGCTCACCACAGATGAGGCTGGATCTAGCACCCTGGAGTGAGCCAGCTGCCATGTAATATTTCCAGTTCTCCACCCAACGTGTCTCCACTGTAAACTATGGAATAACATCACCTCTGCACAGTTTCCCATTGGTTTCATGTGGAGGTCAATAAAGCTATCACAATCCCAGTTATGGGGGCAGAAACTGGAATGCTTTATTGGACTTACAAGTTCATATTTAAAGGACTGGGAGTCTACATATTCATCAGGGGGCTTGCATATTCATCAGGGGCAGAACTATTACAATTAGGGACTTTACAGGGATGCAGTAAAGGGGAAATCCTAAATTACAAACTTTTGGGTCTTAGCACTTACATCATAGGGGAAAACCCATCTTATCTTGGGGGAATTCAGGTTTACAGAATGCAAGGATCTAGGGAACACAAAGTGAGAGATAAGGTACAATAGGTCTTCTGCACAGGTTTGATGAGATCAGGGCATGGTTTCTCCGGGCTTGGGCAGGACATTCCAAACATGCCAGTTCTGAATGCCCAGTGTTTGATAAAAACTGCTGAAAATGACTGTGATATTCACAAACCCATTTTCTTCCAAAATGTATTTTTTAGAGTTAGCCTTCACTTTCATAGAAAGTTCCACAAATACATGGAAACAGCATAGATAACACGAACACATCCCAGTTAATGTTCCCTAACAGTAATCTATCCAGTTGTTTTATCTAACAGTTACAGGTCCCATCTCTGATCCCCAGTGAATCTGTGGAATCCTGTATCTCTCCTAGGCATGAGTAGGATGCTAGGACTGCCCATGCAGAGATGCTGTGGTTCAGAATTAAATCTCATGCCCCTTCCAATTCCCTGTGCTCACTGGCTGTGCAACCACAGTGGAAATGGGGCATCCCAGTGTAGCAAGTACAGCCCAGCCCAGCCCTGATAATTTAAGAGTGCAGTTGCAAGCTAACCCCTGATGAGTTAAACCCAGACATTCAGCCAAATAATCAGGCCAACAGACCATATTCCTAAATTATCACAGGGCAGCTCCAAATCTGTCACATCCAGTTTCTTTTCTGACATGTAAAAGGCCAGAAATATCTTTCTGCAGCAGCACAAGTAACCTCATTGGGTATTAGACTCATTTCAAGGAACTCGGGAATTATCCAGTGGGGACCACAGCTTCTGTTGATGAATCTCAGTAATCTCAGGAACTATAAGGTAGGGGGTATAGTTGTGTTGCCTACAGTTAGAAATTCAGTAATAACTGATTGCTTAGCTCCCTACCTGCCTAAAGCACTTCCCTCGCCCCTGTCTCTTTATGTTCTGAGGGTTTCCTACTTGGGTTCTTGTTAGTGTCAATGCTGCTGGTAGAACAAAATGAAGCACTGCAATCTCCTGTTAATGTATGTACAGAACAGTGTTTCTCAAGTCACCTGGATCCACTGGGAAACTGCAGCCCACCAGAATGAGATTCTGCCCTGACTTCATTCCAGAAGAGGGACTTCCTAAACTTCTTTTTGAGGGAGAATGGAAGAGGAAAAAAATGTTGCTTTAACAGTCACTTACAGCATCAGTAGCAATGGTAGTAGGTGAATGTACATGGAAAGGAAGTCCCAGGTGATATCTTCTCACTTCTCTAGTGTGAAACTTTAGCTGCAAGGAGAATCAAAGTTTGATTTTAACAAAAGATTCCCACGTTTCAGAATGTGCTTCCATTCAGATTAGGAAAAAGTTTCTCCAATTTTAAAATATTTTATAAAGAAAATTTTTGGGACATAGTCTGATTAGATTAAAAACTATGCTTTCAATACGAATAATTTGTTTGGATTTTGATCTTTCATTTATTACTATAGTAAATAAAGGCTATACTGCAACATGAAATACTTAGAATTTTTTTTGTCTAAAAAATATGTAAAAGACATTTACTGAATTACCAGAACTTTTACTTCAACTTCACATTTTTCTGAAGCATTTTTAATTTAAGAAAAAAACAAAATTCCCCAAACCTCTTCAGGTCACAAAGGAATATGGTCATTATGGTCATTACCTCATTACCAGTATTCCTACTAGACACCTCCCTTGCTGACCCCACCTGTTTTTCAGTTATGCCTTCACAAACTGTGCCATTTTTTGCCCATAGATCTTTGACTGAATACCCACAGTAAGGTACGTTTTGTTCTGTTCTTATTCTTACTGAGTGTCAGAGGTTTATTTTGCCTCTTGTTGACAGCAGATCGCATTAAATTACAAAGAACAGTCCAGGACCAAAAGTGCATTCTTTTTCACTTCTGTTCTGAAAAGTAACCATAGAATGGAGTTATGCAATGCAACGACATATTTTTTCCTAGTGATTTTAAGGTCAAATATACTCAGTTTAATGTAAAGGGTGTTTTTTAAAGTGTTATTCTGTCTGTTAAGCTACTGCAACTTGCAATTTAAAGCTCATGATATTCCTTCCCAATCAACAGTACTCCTAATGTACCCTTAGTTTTGACCAGAAAGTCCCTTTCTTTCAGCTTAGGGGTTCAGGGGTATCTATGTGAATCACATCAAGGCATCAGTTGGGAAAAACAGAATCTCTCACTTAATTTTAAATATTGTGTACATTCAGAAATGCCCTACTTTGCACACAGGCTTTACATCTGTGTGAGGGATTTGCATCAGTGTGACTAAATTAATTTTGCTGCATCATTGCGTATTTGCCTAATGTCAACAAGGCCTTTACTGTTGGCTATGCTGAATTAACAAGAATAAAAAAGTAGCATCGAAAACTTTCTTTAAGGTCGTTTGAAGATAGCATTCTGACTATACATACAGGGAAAATAAGAAGGGTTTGTTTGCTTTTATATATTGCTGCTTTTACAGAGTTGGTTTTCAATGAAGCAAAGCTTATTACAAAACACAAAGTCTATCTATTTGAGCCAAAAGAGCACGCTACAAATTTCCTGGAAAAAGATAAAATTAATCTTATCATAGGTTCTAAAATTTTATTTGCAGTAGCAGCTAGTTAGTAAATAAAACGTTTGCCTCTTCAAAAGTCTCTGAGCTATTTCGAGTTTCTCTCTTGTTGTGTCCCAAATGTTGTCCCCACAACTAAACCAGCCCCACAGTAGAAAACAGGCACCAGGACCAGCTGGAGCCAAACCAACTCTTATGTTTTATTATGCAACTTCTCTGAACAGCCCTGAATAGAGGGTGGGACAACAAAATAGAGGATAAACAAGTCACAACCCCATGTAAAACCACAGTGGATAGACATAAGACTCTGTTATTTGGAATAACACCTTCCAAGCTCTCCATCTATCTACGTCTGGACAGACATCAAGACTGCTGCACATAAATTTCAAGGCTCTTGCCTTGCCTCTCAGCTATGAAAGCCTTCTTTGCCATAGGAGGCATGGCAATATGACTCATTTGAGCCCCAAGCCTTAAGGGATGAGATATTCCAAGCTTCTCTCCAATTTTTTCTTTCTGCCATCACTATTTTTGGTATTAATTCTTAGGGGATTATATGACAATGAAACTATTCATGGTATTAATGCTTAGGGTATTATATCATAATGAAATTAAAGGGAATAGATTTCATATATAGGAACTTTGGATAGATAATATCTAAATCTCACACACTTTACTCTTAGTTACCTCAAGACATTTATGGATCTAGGCAAATACTGAAGATCTAAGAGCATTTCCTTCTCAAATTCCATTTGTTTGGTTAGTATCTGGCGGAGAAGGGTGGGAGACAGGCAAAGTTCACTTGGCCTTTGCTTTTCCACATGCAATTTCCAGCTGTACAGAAATTCTTTCCCGGGGTTATGATATGACATACAACTCTTTTGGCAGCGTGCCAGTGATGACATGGTGCCACTTTATCTGCTCAAATGTTCAGTCATGGCCTGAACATAGTACTGCTATGTGTTCCAGTTAGTTTGATGGGGCAGGAGGTTATCGTTCTTTGGTTGACTGCTGGAAAGAAAATCTTTAAAAGTCAATGACTATGCCAGTGGCAACTCTACTGTTCCATCACAACAAAGTTATAGAGCATTGATGATAAGATGATGTCCACTTTTCAACTTCTCAATCATACTCTCCTCTTGATTTAAAATAAAGGGGTGATTCTTAATTGCATCTATGATCAGAAACAGTATTTTGCAATCTAAAAAAGAGTACATAAGGTGACAAATATTACTCTAATTACTAGAAGCTGAGATGCACACCTGTGATTGTTGGTTCCATGCCATCTCTCTCTCTCAAAATATCTCAACCAAGTGGCCATTTCTGGAGAGACTTTTACATCCTGCTCCTTTACACTGGTATAGCAATCAGTAGAACTTGAGATTTACATAATCAAAAATACTGCATGCTGGCAAAATTGAAGGGCTTAAGGCTGATACCAACTTTTGTATCTGTTGACTTGCTGTATTTAAAATTTGTAATATAAATAGAGGAGTCAAAATGAGGCTTCAACTGTGTTGGTATGAGCCTTTGGAATTTCTGGTAAGGAGAGAAAAACAGATGTATATCAGGCATATTTTAGCTGTATTTCCTATGAAACCTTTAATGTGCTGTTACACCTTTTAGAAACGTTTCAGCCAAACACTGTCATATTCTGCCCCTCTTAGATTAGAACCTCAGTACATATTTTTGCTTATGTTTGGAGCAGTGTGAGCACTGTGCAGCCATAAAATACTGTGACAAAACACACTCCTTCACTCACACATGTATTTCCATCCTAAATGAAATGTAAAGCAAGCAGAGTTTGACCTTTAATTGGAGAGCTTTGTCAAAAGAAGCCATGTATTACAGTCACAGAAACCTGATCTCCAGATCTGTGGAGCTGCATATTTATGATTTTCTAATGCTTGAATAGATTTTAAAATAAACCAGACTGTAAATACAAGGGAAAATCTAACTGCAGCGTTATGAAGTTGTGCTATGCAGCACTCCAAATTTGTTTTCTTCACGACTCTGTAGAACTGAGGGCAATATGTAATTAATATCTAATTTATTTCTTGTGCTTCTATTAAAAAAGTCATATTCCAAGGGAATATTTTACTAATCTACAGTATAATGAATTTTAATGTATTTTTTGAAGGCATCATTCAACATTTCAGCTAGGATCAAAGGTTATGGTTCATGCATCAGAGACATACTCTGGAATTAAAGACAGCTGGATTGATTTTAATATTCATTTCTCTCTCTCTCTCTCTCTGTATATATATATGTACAGATAGATATATATATATATCACATACTTCCCTGGGAAAAATAGTGGATATGTAGCTCTGTTTGCATTTGCACAGAAATTGCATTTTCTTGTCCCATGGGCCTGTTGTGAGGGACCTCAAAGACTGAGATATCTCACATACCGTTGTAATTAGATGTCATGCAAAATAAGCAGCAGGCAGATATCCTAAATATTAAAATGAAGTTGGAACTCAGAAGTAATTTCTAATTTGCCATTATTGTTGTCCAGTAAAAGATTAAAATAATGAGAATGTAGCAATTTTTTTCTTGGTCTCAAGTGATAACTTGGTGTATTTTGCTCTCACCTTCAACACGCATAATTTTCATTTCAGGTACTGACCAAAACAAAGTTTTCCCAAGTTATTACTCCTACAGAGATTTAACTGTATTATGGAAAACATAGCGAGGATACTTAAAATTCAGATTATTGGCAAATATGGCTCAGCATAACTCTACCAAAGTATCTAGAACTAGACCAAGCTGGAATTCCTGACAGTCTGTCCTAGTGTTCCTAATCATAGTTTCGCAGTTACTGAAAGCTTAGTTCCCCTTTACAAAATACATAATTTTATTTCTTAGTTTCCGCTTGATTAATCGCAGGTGAGTGACAAACTGAGAATTAATGTAAAGCCAGACCTGAATAGTACCAGTATCAAGCAGTGAACACAACTTTTCCCTTGAGAAAATTTAACAACTAAAATAGGAGTGGTCAAAATTGTACATTAACCTAAAAAACCCTGCTGTTTTCTGATAAAAGGAGATAGCTATGATAAAACTGCATAACAGCATAGTCAGAAAATAGAAGTTGTCAAAAAATGTATGTTAGCTTAAAAAATTCCCCCATTTTCTGCATAACAGCACAGTCAGTTGTCCACTGATTTGTAAAAGATAAGACAGAAGTTGCTTTAAATTACTTATAGTTATCCAATAAGCCAGTGCAGAATTTTTCTATTTTGTAATTTTCTACAGTTTTGCCCAGATATGAATGCTAAATAGCTCAAGGTAATGATTCCTGCTCTTGGCACTGGAATAATGCCAGGCCAACACTGTTGACAGTTTTGGATGCATTTGTTAATGTTTTTTCTTTCATTTTCCTATCTAATTTTTCTTACATGCGTTCTTTTCTATCAAAAAAAAGAAAAGAAAAAAAAATCATCAGTTATCAGTATCTGTGTTTCCAGAACCCGCAGACAGTAGGAGCCTTCACCTTCCAATAATTTACTGTTAATATTCCATTTCAGTCTTTTCATTCCTTTACTCACATTTTGCCACACTGGACTGCCTTCTTCCCAATGTTGCTGCATTCCTGTTGCAGCCTTTAAGATTTCCCACCAGTGTTCTGCTAGGTCTGTGCTGACTGCCATATAGCAATTAGCAATCACATCCCAACAGCATCACGGGTTTGTGTTAGATCAGGAGTCATGTCAGATATACCACACTCTTCTTATTTGATTGCCTGTGATGTACCGTAGCTGAGGCACAGAGTTATATTAAGAAAAATGCCTAAGGACTTTTAGAGGCAATAGAGGGAGTTGAAGAAAACCAGTGTTTCTAATAAAAGAGAAGGGTCTCTTCCACTTCAGTAAGGTAGAGGAAAAAAGAGAAACTGTGTTAATAATATTTCAAGCTACTGAAATTCGAGTGATTCAGACTTACAAGCAACCGGCGATTGCCTCTCATGTATGTGTTGGTCTTGATGAAAGCAGGATTTCAGTCCTTCCCTCTTCAGGCTGCAGTCCTGTGGCCATCACCATCTTGGCAGAGGCTGGAAATGCTGTAATCAGGCAGTGGAAGGAAACAAGGCAGATGTGCACCTACACTTTGGGTTCCATGAGAGCTGGTATATTGGAACTGAAGAGTACCGAGAGCTTTTGGGCTCTCTCTGGAACCTGCTCAGCCAAGGATGTTGTTCTATGTTGTGTTAAAATCCTTCCCCTCAGGTTGCATAGGGAGCAAGGTTTAGCTCAGTGGAAAGAAGAGGAAAACAAAGTGACAGCCCAGGTAGAAACACTCCATCTGTTTGGCCAGGCTAGAGCCTGGAGATCATAAAGGCAGAACACATTTCAAGCAGATTTCTCTGCAACAGGGAAAGAACTGCTTTAAGGCTTAAGGTAATCTGTTTTTAACAGATTCTAATGCTTAACACAAAATGGAGGTGAAAGGAAAAAAAAAAGATAAGAAAAACCTTATTTGACCCACCTGTAATTCTTTTCCAATGGACTTAAAATATTTAGGTGCAAAGAGGTATCCCTTGCTAGCCTTCCATATTCTGAACATGGAAATAAATGTAACTTGCCTGTAGTGGTTCACTCCAGTACATCCTTAAAAAACTGGTTGCTCTCTGTTTTGCTCGTTAATAAATACATATAAATATTAAAACCAAAACAGAGACACAATAAAATCTGCACACAAAAGTATATAGCAAGAGGGAAGAGTAAATCATGCTGATTGGATGATATAGAGTAATTATTTCCATAATTTTATTATTTGCAATCATATGGAAAGACATTTCAAACACGAAAAATGCCCTGGTTTTTAGATTTTGTTCCAGAGCTTGCTATTACAGAACAGTTTCCTAAAGACCAAGTAAAAATAAGTTAAAAAAAAAAATTATTACTTCATGGTATCCATTGAGGAATTTTGCTTAATATAATGAGAGTAGGCTGCCATCCCCTTACATAAAAATACTACCCATGCCAAGGAAAAAGAGCAGACATAGTAGTTAATACACCATCTATTGTTCTGATATTCACTGAGCATCCCATAGAAATTAGGTGCATTTCTATAAAGCCACCACAATTTCTTTTTCCATTCAGCCACACTAGTGCAAACTGGCATGTTGGGGGGAGTTGATTGTGCAGCTTTGGCTGTTTCTATCCAAACATAAAATGAGTTGTCTTGCAGAATGATATAAGGGGATTTAACTTTGCTGAGTCAAATTTCAGTAGAATAAACAGATCCAGAGGATCAAATGAATTAAAGGTGCTGTGTCACTGTAACAAAACTATATTGCTAAACAAGTTTTGGATAGAGTTTGAGATTTCAAATGCTTGTTTATTCCTGAGGCAACATAAGCCACACCAAATCTTTTAAACCCTTCATTAAAGATAGAAAAAAATAAGGGGGGGGGAAAGAATAAAAATATTCAGAATTAAGAAAAGTAAGGGTTTCATTTTTTAAAAAAATCCAATTTTGGTTTCCTGTTAAAAGTCTATGTGAGGAAAATACCATTGCTTAACAGGCTTAAAGACACAGTAAGAAACAAAAAGTATTGGATTTTTTATTTCAGAAGAGAGAGTTATTCAGTTCACTGACATGGGCTGGAACTTCTACCAGACCTGTTTCTGGAGTCCAGTCATTCCCTGGAGAGGCAGGCAGCATGGGCACAAGAGCTGCAGGGGAAGGAAGCACAGCCTCTCTCTCTGGTGCTGGCGCTGAACAGCAAATTCACTGCTAGAAGAATTCCAGGACAGCATATTGTCTGTTGGTCACACAGACACATGGAAACTGCAGCAACATCCTGCTGTCTCTAACACAGCTTTTTGGAAGCTGTTTATTAACAGTGTCTTGGTAGCTCTCCAAAGGACATCTCAAAAAAGTTTTTCTTAAACAGAAAGCAAAGGAAAACACAAATGAAAAAGGAGAGAACGAGGGAGGAAAGGAAAAACACAAACCAAGCTGCTGCGCTTCTGCAGCCTACCTATCTTTCTTCAGTTTGGGTCAAATTAAGCATCCTTGCAGCACAAGACTGGGGGCACCAGAGAAGAAGAATAGCTCATCCAATCATGATTTAGCTGACTGGTGAGGCTTACTCTACAGTATATCTATTTTGTCCCTGTGACAGCAAAGAAAGATAGTTGGGTCTCAAAGCACATCCTGCCCTCACACACCCCCTCTCCCTTGCAGTCTCTGATGGGTAATATGGTTTGTCCTAAGATAAGAACATCAGGTGGGAATTGCGGGAGGAACTGTCTGGATGCTCACATAATTAATGCATTCCAGGGATGGGGGAGCTGTGATGTGATTTTGATACACATTGGCCTGTGAAAGGGTATAAAATGCAGCTGTGGACTAGGCCAATTGGTCTCCCAAGGTTGCAGGCAGCTTCCAGATGGATCCCACCCTAGCAGGGATGCCTGGAGCGTACATCCAGCCCTAAGATGGGAACACTCACTTTTGGATGGTTGAGTAAAAGCACTAAGATCCAGCCATATACAGAGATAAAATCCTAAAGTAGCTCCATAGGTGCTTTGCTGCTTTGTAATTGTGCTTTCTGCAAGGCCAAAGGCTCTAAACCTGCATGTTTCCAGTTGAACCTGGTTATGTTATAACCCTTTAGATCTGATCATATTATACACTGCATTGGCAATATTTAGATACTGTATTAGCAATAAATCTAAGTATAATAATCCAAATAATCACTGTCATACTTCTCATACTTGACCAAGAGTCTTCTCTCTACTACTTTGCCACAGTCCCACTGAGTCTAGTCTCACATTTTTCATCTTTACTGCACATGATTTCAGCATAGTTCTTGGGGCTTATCACTGGGTCTTGTTTTCTTGAAAAAGCTGTCATTTTGGGTTTAATTTTTACTGATCTTTGCAAATTGTTTTATGTAACAATCTGAACTCTACACCGATCACCTTGAACTACTTAGAGCATAGGCCTTGGCACAACAGGATCTAATTTTTCTTGTTTGCAAGGACATGCCTTATCTTCTCTAAGGAATGAAAGTCTGCATAGTGCCCACTAAAGATATTAGAGTGCTTTTTCTGAGATTAAATTTATTAATGCTGTTGTCTTGTCTAAACAATATGAAATTGTATAGTTCAGGACTTTTTACTTGACACACATTCCCAAGGGAAACTAGCATAAAACAACTCAGACATGTCTGACGTGTCTGTCAGGCTGTAGGGAAAATGTGCTGCAGTTAAAAATTCTGGTGTCTTCTGTGACAAAAGATAAATCTTGCAAGTTTGGTGCAAGGACTTAAAATCTGACAGAAGACAGCTTTTGTGTCAATGACATGTTGCTTTTGTCCTCATTAAATAAGTATGTGAAAACTCATGGTGCATGTTTAATAAAGATGACTTTGGTTTCAACAGCAAACTTTCCTAAACGGTCTCATTTGCTATGGATGGGGATCTGCTACCATAAGCTGTAAGAGGTCTAGGCAACCAAAAGGAAAGCAGGGGTCTGCCCTTCTCTGGTCCCAGCATCCTAGATGTCCGAATCAAGAGTACAGAAGACAGTTATTCCAATGCACTGTGAAGAAATTCTCAGGCAGATATACTGGATCCCAAAGCTGTGCTAGATGAGGAATGGGGTCAGGAGGAGGAATTGGGGAGGTAGGGTGGTCCAGCCAGGTAGATTGGAAGCAAAGAGTGTCATACTGGGGAATGAGCAAACAGCTAACCAGATTGGGAGATCAGGAGCTGGGATCTACTGTGACTTTCTGTAGGAGAGTGTGGGGATGTGGGGTCCTGGGATGAAGTGGGGAAAGCAAAGGACAAGGATGGCAAGAGGCTGGAGGAGACGCAGTGGGTTACCTTATGTCTGGAATCCATCTGATTACTTGTCACCCCAGCCAACAAGCAAAACCTCAGTTTGTGTTTCTCACCAGTGACCATCAGCAATCCTCTTCTGGGAGTGCTTTACTCAGAGGATGACAACCCGTGGCTGGTAGTGGCACTCTATTAGCTCAAATAGCAGAAATCTGTGCAGATAGTGCAGTTGTTAGTCTGCCAAGGAAAATGAGGTACCGTGATGAATAAAATTCATCTCTTTCCAGCTTGTTTTCATTTGTCTATCTTTTTTCTATTTAAGAAAAATAAATAAAGAATTTGTTAAAGAACATTACTGAGATTGCTAAGTAAAGCAATTGAAATAGGAAATAGCAGAATCAAATAAATTATGTTTATTCTGTTTAATTAATTTTTCCTAATGTGATATTAGGAGCTTATCTCTCCTGCTTATCCCATTGTGGTCTAATAAGTAATTAGTCCGAACTCATTTAGAGCAGAGAATATGCTAATACAACATAAATATTTCTTCCAGTGTGCCTTTTTTCATGTCTTTGCTACACAGGTTTATTTTGTGCTCTCTGTGAGTTAGTACAGTGGAAAAACAAGAATACAGCTATGCAGTTACCCTGATTTATCTGTTTTGGACGTTGTGCCTGGTGGCCTTGCATTTAATCTCAGTTGGTTTTTAGGCTGTGCACTCTGGTCACACACTCTTTCCATCTCAGTGTGCTATCTATAATATTTTGAAAGTGACTTATGGAACAATAATGCCATGGTAATTTCCTCGAATATCTACAAAAAATAAAGAACCCTTTGCTCATTAAGAGGAGTGGCTTAACGCTGCCTAAGAGGAAAATGAAAAGCTATTCATATTTTTCAGAGGAAAATAGGGGCCCATATTTGCATCTTGGCTCATATTCCCTCTCTCTTTGAAACAAGCCTTGATGTTCCAGCTTATGTAAGCTATGGCTGAACCTGCCAGATCAGCCTAGAGAGACAAGGTCTTGTATCAGAAGTTATTGTTTTCAAAGGTTAAATTAATCCAATATTACTCCAAGAAAACTACTGAAATTGTTCAAGAGTCTTAGCTGTTCCTAAGGTTTGCAGCTGCTCCGCCCAACCGACAGCCTGTGCAAGAGCAAAACTGCAGCTGGAATCTACAGGAGAAATCATTTATTAGCAGATTACAACAAAAGGTGTGCATCGCCCAGTTATTCTCTGTGGTGGGTGCTCTCAGTGTGGAGCTGGCAGCTGTGGCTGCAGGACCAGGGTGTGGGGAGGAGGCAAGGCAGGGCAGGGCAGGCAAGCATGCCACTTGCTTAATTTTGCCCTGAGTTAGTGCTGGGAGCTTATCTCCACCTCTTGTCGCTGCCTGGCCTGTTAGGGAATTAACCCAACCTCATTTACATCAGAGAATATTCTAATACAGTCTAAGTATGTCTTCCAGTCTATAATTGAATGCTCTAATTATATAACAAAACTGAATGTCACAATGTAGATTTGCTTCATCACAGCTGTGTTCTGGGACCCATGACCTTCAGCTTGATGCTTCCACTGCATGAAGGCAGGATACTTGAACACATGATCTCACCCAAGGAACAACATGTTGTATGATTACATACAATGTGTCTTTGTATTCCTGGTGAGACTGGTATGAGCTATGGTTTATATCCCCTTGCTGCTATCAGCCTTGCAAGCAGCAATTGATCCAGGCAGTGATATTTCAGTCAAGGTTTTTGATTCCAGAAAATAAGCCTGTTCTTCGATGCACCCCAATTCAGAAAAGTGTGGACATGCACACAAAGCTTATCTTCAGTAGGTGCTTAAAAAGAGGGCACACATTTAAGAGCCCCTCCTGTGAATAAGGCTTTTTACTTCAACTGCTATGTACAAAGAAATACATATGGGCCCTGGTGGACAGACTCCCAAATTTATATATATATATATATATATATGTGTATATATATATATATATGTATCTATGTATGTATCTATGTATGTATATATGTATAGATAGATAGTTACAATTACAGTTATTTAACTTAGAGAAAGAGAACAACCTCATTTTCGAAATGAGGTTAAACCTCTGTGAAAATAGTGAAAAAAATCTCATTATGAAGACATATAAGAAACAGCGATGCTCCTTTATGGAGGCAGATATCTAAAATAACAGCAGTCTGTACTCAAAACACAGACACAGG
Source organism: Chiroxiphia lanceolata (assembly GCF_009829145.1). Classification (NCBI taxonomy): domain Eukaryota; kingdom Metazoa; phylum Chordata; class Aves; order Passeriformes; family Pipridae; genus Chiroxiphia; species Chiroxiphia lanceolata. The sequence continues at coordinate 57,597,638 of NC_045641.1, forward strand.
CTGCTGCTCAGGACATAGGAATATATATAGCACAAGAAGGTGGAAAAATTTCATGAGCTACCATTGAGGAATCTGGGCTATGTGTGGGCCTGATATTATGAGAAAAGTAAAAGAAAGCTGAGAACAGACTGTAGAGATTTACTTTTTTAAAGAAGCATATATTTAGTGGGCTTGTGTTAAAACTTGGCTAAGAAAATGTCTGGGAATTGTAGCAGAAACAATATATCCTGAATATATTCAATGTAACAAGAGTCTGTGTTCCCTGTTATATCAAGGGCATCACCTCCGATCTAAGCTCAAGCTTAATAAGCTGAAGCTGAAACAACTTGGTAGATGATGCAAATAAAAAAAGGATTACTTATTTTACAGATATTAGTAACCTTGCAGATCAGCACCAGATTGCACACCCAAATATTTATGGTTAAACAGCAGAACTGTCTCTAATGGAACACAGTTTGATTAAAGATCTCTCAGTCTAGGTAATGAAAATAAACCATCGTTGCTTATGACACAAGTGAGCTCCAGATACCTTTGAAGATACATGAAAGGCAAAGCCCTTTTAATCAGAAATCATGTAATTTCCACTGTGGTATGCCTACCTGAGTCCCACACCTGCCAACTCTTCTTGGGGATTTTCTCCCCAATCTGTCACTACATGGTAGTGCCTTGGCAACAGGTCCCTGGCTCCTTGAAGCATTTGGTGCAGTGCTTTAGCCTGGACATGAGCTACTCTTCGCACCTCTGAAGCAAGAGCATTATTTTCCCCCCCTTTGGTAAGGTTCATCACTATTACCTCCAGTGGTAGCTCATAAAACAAGCTAGCTAATGCAAGTTTTGCTTCACAGAGGAAACAAAACAATTATGGAGAACATACTGGATCCTCTTAGTAGCCCTTACATTATTGTTACTGTGGAAGTTCATGTCTTCCACTCCTTTCCATCATTTGTTCTTGTTTCTAGTGGACACAGTTGAGACTTCTCACCATCATTCCTCTCAGGTGGGTCTTCCTAAGATCTCTAGTAAGTATTCTCTTCCTGACACACGTTGGTCTCCACTAGATCATCTTGGGGGGAATTCTTGGGGGCTGCCATTCAGAGAATGCACAACAATTACATCCTGTGCTCCCTGCTGACTCTGGTGAAAGATGAGGTGGTGGGCTGTTCGACTCTGCTGAGACAGAGATCAACAGTCAGACTTTTTAATAGGCACTTTTTTTTTTAAAGGCATCTAGTTTTCTAGCATCTTTGATAACTGTATTTTTCAGGGTCTATTTTAACCTTGTAATTACATGTAAATATTAATTTTTTAAAATCTTTGTTTCATTCTGGAACTGAATATCTTCAATTTCCATATGCTGAACTGAGTATGAGTAGTGGAAGACTCTCCTATCCTTTCTGTCAGTTCCTTCCTAATTACTTGGAAGTGAGATATAGATAGGACAGGCAAGATGCTCTACTTTCCAAGAATTTGTGTTTTCTAACATGAATTCGATTTTCGGTATTAAGCTTTCAGGGATGTTTGCTTTGGTAGCTTATTTTGAATCCTGTTTGGCTTACTTTTTTGCTAGGTTATGTATCTTCACAGGTTTTTTCAGGTCTATGGCTCAGTAACACAGTGCACACTTCCAAGATATGTGCAATACACCCCACAGTATGCTGCTACTTGCGCTGCCTACACAGTAGCTGTGTGGGATAATGCTGAACAGCCCCAGAAAGCAAATGTACCCTGGTTCCACATCAGTGTTCAAAGTGAACCAGTCTCTTACTTAGATGGACTCCCAGATGCAGCCATCCACCCCTCTCTGCAAGGCTGTGATGATGGAGTAAGAGCTGAGTGCTGAAGTTCCACAAGGCATTCCCGAGGCCGATGTCAAGTAACCTTAAAATAAAAAAAAAAAATCAATGAAGCTGGTGATGAGCAAAGCATGTTATTACACATGTTCTTTCAGAATGCTTTTTGTATGAATATCCCTTTTTCTGGGACTGAGTCCTGAGGCTGTTCCCCTGCAATTCTGCATTCATCATCTGTGTCATCTTGTGTGCAATTTGCATCTTCCACTGCAAATTACGTCCCCTATAGTGTAGGGCAGAGAGACACCTTCCCAGTCTCACATTTCAGTATTTTAACAACTCTGTGTTTCCCCTCATCAAGATCTGGGGGTTTCCCAGGGTTTTTTTCAACTTTTAAAATTTCACTTCTGCAGTGACATCATGGGCTCTTAGCATTTCTATTACAACCAAAATGTCTCTCACTCTACTGTTGCTGCTACCTACTGGACTGCAATTTGGTTTTCTGGTATCACCACTGCACCAACAGCAGTCTCTTATAAGGTCAGATCATCTCATGTCACGGAATCTCATGTCAAAGTAGGGCTAACTTTTTGCTACTGACTTCTTTAAAATGCTTTTATTATCTGTATTATCTCTGTTGTACATATTTCCCTATCTTTGCTTTTGATCAGCCCATTTCCTGTTTGAACTACCCACACAGGATTTTTGTAACTAGGTAAACAAGATCTGTGGTTTCCTACCATGGCAGGAGTTTCAGTTTCAAGTGTTAGGCATTTGATATATCTCTGTTCATCTTTCCTTGGACATTATTGGTCAGGGATCTTTTCGCTTTTGTTCCTTTCTGTAATTCCACACTTTTCATCAGTCTTAGCGTTATAGAATTTTTATTTCTGAGGTTTTATTTTCTTTATGATTCATACTTTTTGGGCTTACCCAGTTTGCTGTTCTGCCTGTATTGAAGCTGCTGGAAATATATCACATTGTTTTCATGAAGCAACAAGACAAATGTAATGGCTTGCTCCCACTGAGAGGGCCCTGCCCACCCTTAACTCCTTCCAGTCTCAACCGCATGTTCCCACCTCCTCCTCATGCTGTGGTGCTCATCTGTCTCTTATTGAAGTAGTTCAGCTAACTAAATCAGCAGAAAGCCAACCAGTTTAAAAAAAACTAATCAGCTTTTGTCAGGTTGGTGAGCTGAAACAGCTCACAGTGATGTTGGACAAGGGCCAGCGCTAGCTCAAGAGAGAGACTGGGAACACCAGGACAGGATCTGGAGAGAGGCAGGATCACCTTACACAGATGGCAGCAGCCAAGTTTTACAGGGACTTGGACATACTGGGAAATGTCATACTGGGCATTTTCCCTTTGTAACACTATTTCTCCACCTCACCTACCCTTGACTACAACAGTAACTTAACTCATAGAATCACTGAGCAACCTGAGCTGAAAGGGAATTCAGGAGGTTCCTGGTGCATTCACCTGTCCCCGTGCAGGGTCAATGCTTAGCTTAGACCAGGCTGCTCAGAGTTTTATCCAGTCATGTCTGAAAAACCTCCAAGTATGGAGAGTGCCAAAGCTCTCTGAGCAACCTGTGACGATGATTAATTATCCTCACAGTAATTTTTTTTCTTCTTATAAATCCAAACATGGTCAAAGTCAGAATATCATCCAGCATTCTTTTGTTTTCAGCTTCATATCACTGATTTCTAAGTAATTTTGCCTTTGAAGTCCATCCATCCCAGACTATTCTGCTTGGCATTATATAGGCCATCACTGATACCATCAGTTATATAGCACATCTGACCCTGTGTGGCGTTCATGTTAGTATCTATTTATGAGTCTTTTTGCCATCTGGCAAGACTCATATGTTTAAGCTAGCAAAGTACTTAAAAATACATCAAACAACAAGCATAGATCAGCCTGTCTCCCACCATTTTGGTAAAGCTTTCACAGTCTTACTATTTTAACACAAGGCCTAGGTAGGCTGTATGACCCCAACTCTGCTTTACTAAAAAAAGTTTGCTAACCTATGAGTAACAGCATATAAACTTAAGTCAAGAAAGGTATATTAAAAAAGCTGAAAAAAGGACACAATTGAAATTGTTGAGCCTGTAGCAGACACTCAAGGATTGAAGGAAAAACTAACTACCAAAAAAACTCTAAAACCCTAAGGGAAAAAAAAATCAAAATAGAAAATAGCAACTCAGCAAAACTGAGTATCATTCTATTGCAAGGAGCAATGGAGTCTGGCACTTCCCCATGTGATTACCATCTGCTTGACCAGCAGAAACCCAGCGGTTACGTGCATCGGAGGCAGTGAGGGCATTAGTGCCAAAGCTAATAGCACATTACTCCCAGCCATTTATTGTATGTACTATCCAACAAATAGCATAATTGTTCTGTACTCATAAATTGTGTTTGTGATCCTGCTTTCAAGCCTCCATGCTCAGGAAAAGACACCCATATAAAAGTGACCAAATATGCTAAGAGGTTTATACTACACCACTGCTCTATCCCTTTCTTGATTGTTATATTCCTCTTTAGTATTAAAGTTGTCCATGACAAGAAACAGGCTGAGCTGTGATATTTTTTAATTCCTACTACGAAGGCCATTTTGGAAATGCATGTTTGTGTTCTTCTTCACGTTTCTCTGTCCTTGCCAATATTGTGCAATATCTATTTTGACATGTGGAGCACAGTGCATTGCTCAGATCACCTGTTTTGCTGGCACACTTCCTTTTCCATCCTAATTGCCAGATGACGGCCTGCCTTCCTGGGGTGACTCAGCCTGCAAGCTGGCTGGCTCACCCACCATTGCCCCTGTCATCCACACGTGGATGTGTGTCAAGGCAGGATATGGGTGGAGATGGAAGCACGGCCCAATCACAGAATTAAGAATGCAAGGGGGAATGCACGAAATTAATATTGGTAGAGTGCAAACTCTGGCTTTCTTCCTAAAATCCTGAACGTTACCCACCTCTTAGGATGACTTCCAGCAGACCAAAGAATTGGGCTGGTATTGCAATCTAGGGAAATAGTGTTCACAGATGTGTAACAGATTCAGGTAGTTCACTGTGTAATCCATTAGCCAAAGAAGTTAGCCACCAAAGCTGGAAAAAAAAGAAAAAGAGAAAAAAATAACTAGGAACAAGTGGGAAGTTATTTTTTGAAGTTGAAATAAGCTATCAGTTTATTCCAGCTAAACAAGATTGTTAAAAAAATAAACAATGGTGGGAATGTCAAGGGTTGGGAGAAAATGCTGAAGAAGATGAAGGGATGAGAAAAAGTGACAATTTATCTTGTGAAACCCCATGCTGTCCTGTAGTGAAGTCAACTGTAGTCCTGCAGACGTGTCAAGGAGACAGTTGTCATGAGTTTGGGGAAGGAAGGAAGGGTGAGTCTGCTGTCCCGTATATTTTTACTGTGTGAGCAGCCCTCAGTGACTGGCCAACACCTGATGATCTGCCCAGCAACACAACCCCGTCAGCCTGCCAGCACTTGGTGATTTAGTCCAGCAGCAGCGCTGAAAAATTTCTTTTTCCAGTGGTGAATGGATCAGCAGAAATGTGTGACCCCATCAGGCTCTACGCAGTCAATGGAATACTTTTGGTTCATGCAGAGTTGTTTATCAAGGCATAGTAGCACTGCATGTTTGTATCACCTCAAATCAGCAGAGGCAACTTTAACAGATGCTGAAGTTTTCTGGAAGCCAAAGGAAATGAAGTTCCAACTGAAATTTGGGCATAAGCATAAACGTCTGCCAAACTGTGGCCTATATACATCACCTGATGCCTGGTGTTGTGTGTTTTCTGGTTTATAAATATTAAAAAAATCCCTCAGATCTGAAACTACCCAAACTCTCTTGTAACATGAACGTGACCTTTTTGTTCTCAGACGTAATAAGAAATATTTAATAGAAAATGAAGTTATGAATAGGTGACCACGTACAGCTTTTCAGAATTTGAAAAAGGTTACTTTTCCATGCTTATAATTAGCTTTAATTAACCTTATTAATTCTCATCATTAATCATTGATGCAAATGAGCAGCTTCCTAGAGGAGAATGGGACCCAAGTCACTGTCGGACCTGAGGGAATGGCAGGAACAGCTCATCTTCTCCAGCCCCAGAGCTGTATGGACACCAAACAGTTAATACTGTCCCGCTGATCACAAAGCCCATAGGTAGTCCAAACAACCTGCCCTTTCTCCTACAAAACTGACTGAAGTTTTAGAAGGATCTGGGACTACTGGGAGGATGATATAGACACAAGGCATGAACCCAAGGATATTCAGCTCCAATGGTTCCAGTATTCCACGATGAATACATCTGTTAACTACCAGTGGTGTCACCTGATGGGACCATATCAAACCAATACTTAAGAAACAAATAATTCAATCACTCACAAGCTAGTGAATCCTATTGGCATCATATGTAGGGTATTATAACACATTTTGAAGGAAGTAATAATTAATAGCTTGATAAACGGGAAAAGGGATTAAAATGCATTGATGACTTCAAAAGAATAGATCACACCAGAAATCATTTTCTTTAATAGAAATTGAGACAAACATGCTTTCAGGCTACTGGAAAAAAAATTGCATTTGGTATAAATCAAGCCTCAAAAAAAGTGTTAAATGCTGCTTGTGTAAATATGTCACACTGGACACGGTGTGCATTCAATACACACCATGGTGATACGCAACATCATTTAGGAATGTATAACATAGATAATCAGCAAAAAATAGATCAGTGAGTAAGGCTGACCGTTATCCCTCTTTCTGCTTACACCCTCAAGTCTTTAGAACACATTGTTCAAGTATGATAAGCTTTATAGTTACATTTCATAGCTAAATTTTGATTAGACTTATACAAAGTCACATGTGATGGACTCCATAAGCCTGTGAAAAATATGGGCCCAGTTAAACTGAGGACTATGGAGAGAGAACACCTGAGAAGTTAAGATATGGTCCCAGGAAACAGGTGAGGGATATGAAAGAGAAGAGGAGAATGCTCCTTCTAAAGGAACTAGAAAGTGAATTCAAACATGAGAAAAGTGGGATGATGTAGGCCTGAGTGAATCCTCAGCACCAAAGACACCACATCCAGCTCAAGTGCTCCAGTACATCATCACCACTGTCCTAGTTATTAACACGGCAGTTCAAAGTGAATTGTCACTAAACCAGACACTCGCTGTCTTGTGTCTAAGTGGGAGGGGGTGTTATATCCTTTGGTAAGAACAGGATGACTTGTGGTTTATGCAGCATACCCCAAATTCAGACAGATGGAGTAAAAACTGAAAACAAAGTACTTTCAGCCCTAAGAGATCATCAGTGTAGGAAGACACATTTACCCATTTTTCTGGACAGCTGTCCCCAGACTTACTCCTCCTACATCCTTACTGAAACCTCCAAAAAGTAACACAGATTTGCTGCATTGTATTCCTTCTTCTGAACAATGCTATCCCATCTGGTTACCTGCTTTTGTAGGTGATAACCTAATGGCTGGCATCAGTACTTCCTGGGATTACATAGTTAGTTTTTTCATAATGCTTCTATCAATTCATGCCCTTCTTCCGAGAAAAAAATTCTGGATTTAGGTTAAACCATAGTGATACAAATGAACAGTTACTCCCAGCACGGTTCTGTGGATTGAATAGGCTGAATCAAGACATGTTTTCTTCATAAAAGTGTATCACTGCAGCAAGAGCAGTCCACTGATCTCTTTAGGAAGAATTAATTAGAGACGAAAGAGATACTGAAAGAGCCTGAGCTAAATGGGCAAAAATAGAAAAAAAGGAACAGAGGTGGCTGGGAAAGGGAGGTAGCTAGAAAAAGAAAGAAATGTTGAGTTAACCAAGGGGAGAAATTATATGTAACATTATTTTATACATCATCATTGACAAAATATATCAATATCAGCAGATTCCTGGCTGGATCTGTGGCAACCCTGTAGCTCCATCCCTCGAGCCAATGGTGAGGGAGCTGCAGGCACCTTCGTTTCACTCACTTGGCGAGGAGCAGCATCGTGGGGCCCTTGTTAAATTCCTAGAGCACTTTAAGCAGCTTAAACTGCTTTATAAGCTTAAAGTATCTAAGCCTTCAAAGCTGCTTAAAGCTACTTAAGCTGCTTAAGACACTTTAGGTTGTTGGCGTGTGCAATGGGGCTGTACGCAACATCCTGGCCTGCAAACCAAACAGTCCACCTTCAGATTTGCAGGTCCCAGCAACAAAATTGCCTCACCAGGGCTGCTCTAAGCAAGGTCAGCCGAGCTGAGTTTTCTTCTCATGGGTCATGGAATCACAGAAGAGCTTGGATTGGAAGAGACTTTTAAAGACCATCTATTCCAACTCCCATTGCCTGATTGTCCCTCTAGGCTTTAGTGTTAAGGTTGTCCTTGACACCTGATAGATTTGTCCTGGCATCTTTGAAATTCTGCAGGTTTTTTACTGCTGTTCATCCAAGGGTTGGGGTGTGTAACGGTATACCTGAAGCCAGCCAGATTCATTAGGTCAATATTTACCCATTTGCACAGCAAAATTCACAAGCTCCAGTGTTTGCTTATAAGAGAGAAAGTTCTCGTGCAGTATGAAATCATTATTCTGGTGTCTAAATATGCATATTTTTAAAAGAACAAAAGGACCAGTGAATATTCACTGAAGTATGGCTTATCAATTAACATCAAACCTAAAATTTCTGCACTTCTGCAAAGTTATAATCTTATCATGACCCTGTCTTTGAGTCTTATCTTTTACTAGACTAAAATAACAATGGTGAATGCAAAAACTTACAGTGTTTACAGTCATATTTCAGTCAACACCACAGTCAACTGTGATGAGCAGAAATTTCTCTAGAAAACATTTTGAGCCAGCTATTTTTATATTGAGTAGTGACTAGAATTTGTCAAAAGTTTTATATGGTTTTGAATTTCTAACAAAGAGCTTATTTTCTGAAAAACTTAGTTTTAAATAATAAAAAAAAAAGTAAAATGGAAAAATAAGTAGTTTTGCTCAGTTTTCCCTTGGGAGTATGATTTTAAAGGGATTTATTTTGAGCTAACACAAAAAAAATATAATTTTTCAGAATGCTGCTTTATTTGCACAGTAATTTTTGTTGGCATTTTCTTGCGTATAATAGAGTTCTGTGCTCCTCTACTTAAGATATATATATAAAAGGTACAACATGACTGCAGTATTTTGGTTTTGAATGTTGAAATGTTCGGTAGTAATTCAAGTCCTCAAAACTTTCCAGCTTTTCCAAAATAATCTCATTTTTTCTCATTCCCATTTTTAAAATTTTCCAAATTAGAAAAACATTCTAAAATTTTGAATTAAAATAATTATTAAAATACAGAATTTCTCACAGATTGAGAAATCCTGACTTGTTCGTTTTGCTGAGGTCTGTATCTGTGCTGTTGTTTTGCACACTCACTGGCCTGAAAACAAGATTTTGTACTTTTCCATTGGCAAAGATTATTTGATCTGTGTTTGTTCTGGATATGTTTGTTTAATTCCTCATTTGAGCACTATCATAAATGATTAGGTCATTACTGCCCTGGGAAAAGAACTAGTTTAATAATTAACTTCTGCTTGCAAAGCTCTTCAACAGGTCAGAAAAAATACTGCAGATGAATCATAGAAATGTAGACTTCAGTGAAATCTCAAGGGGTTATGTAGTCTGCTATTCCTCAATATTTTTAATCAAAGCTGTACCTAACCTTCCTGAGGTAAAATAAAAACAAAACAAAAATCCCACAACACAAAATCAAAGGAAACAAAGGTGTTTTGTTTTGGGTTTTTTTGTTTTGCTTTTAAAAAGACCAGAGAACAACCTGTGCAATATTCCATAACAGCAAATTAATGTGCCCAGAACCACACATGGTATTTTCAAATGCTTTCTTAGTGAAGATCTGTTATGGATTACCTTGTAATAACTTGTACACTTCGTCACAGCTTCAGGGATTTCAGCCACCTAATATATTCGTCTGGTCCATCTCCTAACCTTGAAGAAAGCACATAGTAGTCTTGATAATTGTGGATGGCAGTCCCTCTGATATGTATCTAAAAACAATAATGACAGAGATTATACAACCTTTTTGGGTAATATATTCAGCAATAACCTTTTCTTCTAGTTAGAACATGTTACTGTAATACCTATTATAGTACACCTAAAAAAAGGTTTCCTTCACATTCTACCTATATCATTAGTGGGCATGAAAAAACATAGAACTACTCTCTTTATATTAGCCTTTTATGTACTCAAAGACTGTTGAACCCCATATAACCTTTTTTTTTTTTTTAGATTAAAACAAAACTAAAAATCTCAACCATGCTTTATGGATCCAATTTTCCAAATTTCATCCTAGTTGATCTCTGGATTGCTTCCAGCTGATCTACATATTTCTTAAAACACTATTTTAGCTGAGGCCTTACCAGTGCCAAGAAGACCATGCTAATTATCTCGTCTTACATATACTGTTCATATACTGTTTCAAGCAGACAATTCAAGAGAATCTAGGATTACATTTATCTCTTTTCCTCAACAACGTCACACTGTTGACTCATTCATGGCCCTCATTAATCATTAGATCTTTATCTGCTGTGCCATTCTGTGGTTATGCTTCTGATTTCATCCTCCCAGATGTAGTCCTGTGCGATTGTCTTTATTCAAATTTTTATTGTTGGACTTCAGAACCTCTCAAGGTATTTTTGAATAGTAATTCTGTCCTTGAGCACATTTTGCAAATCCTTACATGGTGCCACCTACCAGGCTTATAAGTATATAATTACTTCTAATTTTGTCATCTAAGCTTCTATTGAAACACTGAACAGAAGCCTATCCTTAGGAGCTGTGCAAGACGCCTTCAACGTCCCCCTAGCGCAGCTACCCACAACCAGGTATGAGGTTTACTTTTAACAGTGGATTGAATTAGAATGTGATTTTAAATAGAACAGCTTTCCCCAGTTCATTTATGTGCACACAGGACAGTGTCAAAAGCCTTTCTTGGGTCAACATAACGGTCATTTTTACTGCTTTTCCTTATCTATTGGACCAGTTGCCTTATTCAAGAAGGAAATTAGATTAGTTTGACAAATTCATGTTGGATGCTTCTTATCACCTTATTCTTATGGCGTGTATCAATTTACTTCTCAAGAATTTGTCTCATTATCTTTCTCAGTATTGAACTTAGGCTGAGTACTCTGTAATTCCCTAGGTTTCTTCATTTCCCATTTTTAAAAGCAGAAATGGTTATAATCCTGCAAACCAGGGCTGCAGCCAACCACTTCTTAATAGTGTCAAAATCAGAGCCTGCTGTTAATGTCACATTTAAGAAACCTTACCAAATTTTTCTTTTCCTTTCCTTTTTTAAAACCATGTCCATGATGGCAAGAATTAAAGAAGAGAAAGCCTTTAAACCAACCAGGTGTTTGGTTTAAAATAATTTTCAAAATGTATTTTGTAGTACCAGATGTCTGATCATTAGCAAAAATTGGGAGTATGATGCTGACTGTATTTCCATCTCAGGTTATATAGTTGCTGTAGGCCCTAGTGACTTAACCACTCTTGCAGGACCTCTCAGAGATAAGTCAAGAGCCCAGTAGGTATTAAGTGAATTTCAGCAAGCCCTAGAAACTTGCGTATGTATAACTTAGTCAAACATTCTTTTACTTGGTTTTTTCCCCCTATTCTAGCATGTTTTTCCCTGTTAATAAATGGTATTGTTAAGTACCTGTCATTAATGTTTATGTGCATATGAAGAACGTAGCAAAATAAATAATAAAACATTTCACTCTGCTTAGTGTGTCTATTATTTGTCCCTCTACACTTCTCTTCCTCTAATTTCTTGGTATTTATAGAACCTCTTCCATTTTTCACTCCAGGAAAGTTGTAACTAATTTTGTGACTGGTTCTTCCTGGTTTTATCCCTAGATGTTTGTGCCACTGCTTTATTACTCATCTCACTTCTGTGCCCTTGCTTTCATTCTTTGCAGAATTTCCTTTTCAATATTCAAGTCACTGGAGAATTCCTGATGCAGCTATATTGGTCTCTTACTACTTATCTGTCTTTCACATCAGGATGGTTTGCTGGTACACCTACAGCACTGTTTCATTTACTCACAGGTTTATTTTCCTTATAGTGTCTTCACATGGGACAATTCTTATCAGCACCCTGAATTGCTGCAGTATATAGTAGTCAATTTTTTTTACTAGCTTCATTTAAAAACAAAACAAAACTGGTGTGCTTCATCTGACATTTTTCACATGAGAAAAATAACAGATTTAAAATAGATAATGTGTGGCGCTAAGCAACTTAATTATATCCCACTTTAAAAAATTACTTTGCCAATGAAAAAAGGCATGTCAGGATTTCAGCACAATGATTTATGATTCTGTCATAGTGACAGATGTTCTTCATGTATCTCTGACATTGTAATCTGGAATCAATGTGCTTTTTTTCATGTTTGCTGGTAAAAAGAAATGCACTATATGAATACAATGTTATTTGTCTTCAAGGCCTTGCCCTACATTAGCCCTACATTGGCTAGGTTTTGAGATGAGTTGTGTAGTAAAACCACTTTAATCCTGATACTGTACCAAAAAACCAGCACTGCAGTTTGGGCCCCCTTACTGGACAATTACCAGGCTGATACACTCAAATCCAGCAAGGGTCTGGCATGCTGATGTGCTCCTCTGAATCTTGGCAAACTTCAGCTGCCATCTCCAGCTTCTTGGTTCATCCTGCGGGCTGAGATTCCTGATCTTAAGTACCCCTTGTCTGCATTCAGGATTTATTGCCCATACCTCCTGGCTGCTGAGATGCAGAATTTGAGCCTAATGGGAGAGAGAATCACTGAAGCATGAACAGAGAAAGGCATTGACTTATAGAGGAAGAGAAGTGACAAACTCTACCAATCACGATCTTCTTTTTGCCATTCCTCATCTAACACTGCAATTCAATAAGCCTCTATCTCCAGCCCTTTCCTAGGTACAAGAATTGTTCTTGGCTCCCATTTTCCACATAAAGGAAAAATTCTCTCTGCTGAGAGAAGCAGAAGGACCAAGACTTTAGTTCAATAAAATAGTGGAGCGATACAGACACGCTTTCTGAAGTTTTGCTGTGTGGGTGGAATAACACTAAAGTTCTCCACTAGCCCAGCTCAGGGATTGCACTTCTTCACAGTATGGTCCCATTGGTGACAGCTTGTACAATAAACATAGCTGAGGTTCAAAAGTTCCCCAAAACATCTCTCATCTTCCTGCCACAGCCCCTATCAGTTTCTTATTGTGAGGACATTGCTCTGCAGTCCAGATCTCTAGTTATGTTTACTGGTTTGCCTTGTTCAACTCTGAGGTCTCAGAAAAAGGTGCAGAGAACCATCATCCATAAAAGGAAAAAGTTATAGGAAAATCCCTTTTGCCAAATACAATTTTATAATCTATCTTCACTAGGAAAAAAGTGTGTTCAGTTGTAGATTCACTCATAAAAATGTAGTGAAATATTGCATCAAAGAATATTCATTAACAGTGAACTCTCCTGGCTGGTGCCATTTTATGAACTTTTTGATAAGCTAGGCTAAGGAAAAAAAATCAAATAGAGAGAATGGTTCTGCACTGAGGGAGCAAAAGATGTTAATGCATCTTTCTGATCTCTACTTTCCACGAATGAGATAACAAAAAGGTGCAATCATCAACAGGCAATTCCAAACCAACGTTTAAAGACTGACTTCATGATTATTGTCAACAGAGGATGACATTGCTATATTCTGGGGGTTCCTGAAAGCTGCATTACATATTAAACTAAACCAAGTCTGCCCTGCTTATTTCTACTGCCTGAGTAATAGTAGCATACATGATAAGTAAAAGGAGATGATCTACTGCAGAACATGTCTGAAGCCTTCATGAAGATGGAGTTTAATTTAAAAAAGGCACAGCTACATGGGTAGGGACCCAACAGAAACAAAATGAACTGTGTGTGCTGAGGGACGCTGGGATTCAGGCCAGTTTGGGAGCTAGAGAGGCACATGTGTGGATCTCCAAGGCTGCTGAAAACCCCTCTCTCTCATCTAAACCATCCCCACAGCTTCCAGATCACAGCTGGTGCACAGGACACAGGTGGAAAGCAAAGGCAGAGAAGTTTTTTTCTAGCCATAACTACCCACGTGGTCATGGTTTGAAATACTCAACCACAGCTAAACTTAGCAAAACTAGAACATGAAAAAAAATTACTTACATGAAAGCTACAAAAGAGCTTGTTTTCAAGATGATAGAGCTTATCAGTGTCAGTTCTGCAGAGCTTCAGACACCTGCAAAATTGAAGGCTCAGACTCTATTCTTTAGGGTTTAGGAAATCAACAAAAGTTAACCTTTAGTTAATGAACATGCAAATAATTCACTATTGTGGTGCAAATATAGAAATCAAGTTTCAAAGATGGTTACTATTTCCTCTCTTTCTGAGGACTGCAGATCTTTTAATTTACTTCATGTTTTTCAAAAAAGTGCAGATGACATTGTTCAAAGATTTATACTTGCAAAAATAATACATTTGTCAGCTACTACACAAACTTATTTGGGTTTGAAATATTTACAACGTGGCAGAAAAGCAAAGTATGAATGCAGTTCTTTGTGTTATTGCAAAGCTGTTCTGTTTACAAAATGTTCTTTTTCATTTTTTCAACATTTTGCAGAAAGCCAGAAACAGTAAGCAGTAATCATATTATTTCTTTTTAATCATACAACTTTAAGTAGAACTCTTAAGGAAAAAATAATAGTAGCAATTCTTGATCATGGCCATGAACAGACATATTCAGGTACTTTTAAGTCATAGCCATTCTATCTTAGTAATTTGGTTCATAGCAACAGAGTGGTTTTGAAGCAAATACTCAGACTGTCCCCATTTGTCATATGTTAGCTGGTTTCTCAGAGTGGTGTTGGTGGGCACAAAGCAGATTCCTCTTGAGTGAAACCAGACCAGGAGCTTTGCTCCACAGCATTTCAACACTCAGCGGAGTAATTAGTAATTAGTCCTAAATCCTTGTGTGGACTTTGCATCACAAGGACCTCCAGCACATAACTAAGGTACATGCATTTTCTGAAGAGTAGCCTCAAACCCTGAAGGAGGTTGCATGGTCAGATACAGCATTTATCTTCCTATTTGCTGCCAGCTGCCCATCCTCAACTGCTTTAGCAGTGTCTATCCTGTTGCTTTATCCTCATTCATCCAGATTTCAGATCTGAAACATTTCCCTTCTCATTTCTCCTGCCTTCTGTTGCTGAACCTGTCCTTTTTGTGTTACTTTACCCCCACACTTCTGTCTCCTCTGGAAGCTCCCTCTTACTCCTGCCAAAAAACTCAGGTAGTTGCAGTCTGCACCCTGAAGATATGACATTTCCCACAAACCTGTACCATGAGAGAAAGAGGAGTTTCTCAAGGGGCAAGGTAACACAGTGGTAATCTCAGAGGTTGAGCAAAGCCTTACAATGTATGTAGTTGTATCTGCAGTAGGCTGGAAGCAGAAGGAGAATATGATTCTTGTCAATTTAGGAAGACTTGGAGACCTTCTTAGATGTCACCCACAGCACTATTGAAGACAAAATCTCCATAACCTCTTTGCCCATGGTGTACTTGATCACCTCAAAGGAATTAGTGACCAAGGAGTAATGGTCAGAGGTTGCAAGACTCTAAAAGATGGCAGTCATTTATTTGTACGCAGCTATGGGTTCTGAAATCTCACGTGAGGATGGTGAAGGTATGGCACCAACTCACAGAAGAGGGCCTTGATGATGCCCTTCATCATCCAAAAGTCTTGTGCCCACCACTGGTTATCCTGTTTATCTGTCACGGTCAACATAGTGCCAATATTAACACTTATTTTAAAATTTGTATTCCATATTCAAAAAACACTGCAGAATTTGAGCCTCAACAAAGTATTATGGAGGGACAGTTGTATTTTTATGCTCTTCAGTGACATCAAACTGCTCAAACAAGATCTTCCCAGAGCACTGCAAACATTCCTAGAAAAACAGAGCTTAAAACATTGCCATTACAGTAGTGGGTCAGCCCCTTGGCTGCTCTAGTCCATTGGGTAATCTCGGGTGGAGAGTAAAGCCAAATATTCATGAGTAAGTCTTGTGACTCAACTGCTGCTTCAGTAATTGGAGGTGGCTGAACACATTATTGGAATTTTGTCAGGCAGTGAGGATCTTTTAGCATATCTCCACAAAGTTGTTAGCTCTAACAAAATCAAAAATGTTAACTATGTGTGCTGGTTTTGTCTGGGGTAGAGTTAATTTTTTTCACAGTGGCTAATATGGGGCTGTGCTTTGGATTTGTGCTGAACACAGAGCTGATAAGATAGAGATGTTTTTGTTATTGGTGAGCAGCACTTACACAGACTCAAGGCCTTTTCTGTTTTTCTCACAGCCACGCTGGCAAGGAAGTTGGGAGGAGACACAGCCGGGACAGGTGACCCAAACTGACCAAAGGGATATTCCATACCAAATGACATCATGCTCAGTATATAGAGTGGGGGGAAGAAGGAGGAAGCAGGGAAATGTTTGGAGTGGTGGAGTTTGTCTTCCCAAGTACAGTTAACATGCAATGGAGCCCTGCTCTCCTGGAGGTGGCTGAACACCTACCTGGCCATAGAAAGCAGGGAATTTATTCCTTGCTTTGCTTTGATTATGTGTGCAGCTTTTGCTTTCCCTATTAGACTGTCTTTATCTCAGCCCACAGGTTTTCAAGCTTTTGTCCTGATTCTCTCCCCAGTCCCACTGGTGGGGCAGTGAGCGAGGAGCTGCATAGTATTTCCTTGCTAGCCAGGATTAAACCATGACACCATGTTACATCAAATCTGTCTTTCAGCTACAACAGCTCAAATCTGCTACTTCACTGAAGTCCTGCTCAATTCCTTTTTAATTACATGCTTAACGTATCAACAGCTTACTGATAACAAAAACTGAGAAAATGGCTTAAAATAATTATAGGCAGTTTTCAATCTTTTGAACTCAAAGGATGCTAACCTAAGGAGACAGCAGCCAGCAGGTTACCTACCAGCTCCTTTGATCATTTCTGTCTTTGCTTGTTGTCTGGAGAAGTGGATGTAAACACTCACTAGAAATGCTACAGCCTCTTCAGTCCTCCTCCGAGAGAATCTTCCGGTGTGACTTCACTACAAGTACAAAGAATCCAGACAGAAGGTGTGTAACTGTGAGGCAATATTATGATTTTTTTTCCACCACTCTGGATTGATGAGAAATCAGGTGCCTTTTATTTTCAGTTAAGTCTAAAGATGAGATATGGGAAAAACGGAAAAGAATTGTTATAATTCCTGTCATTTAAAAAATATTAATATGGGCCCCATCTCTCCTTTTCTCACCATAATTTTTTGATTGTGAAGAATAGGTCACTGTATACTAGTGGAAATACAAACACTTCATTTTGAGATAATTCATTTAATTTTCCAGACTGGCTTCCTCTTCAGGTCTCTTCATTACCCTGTTAGCCACAGCCAGCCTCTGCACATCCTGTGCTCCTCATCAAAATGCATTTTCCTCAGCCCACAACCCCTCACCTACAGCCCATTTGCCCTTCGACTGGGGTATTATGCACTGCCTCAGTAACCTCTTCTGTATGCCCCGTCCATATCTACACCAAGCAGCTCCCTCTGTACCCTTTTCTTTCTCATCCTTTGTTGAAGCCTGCATTTATTTTCAAAGGCTCCTCTACTCAGCCTTTTATGTGTGATGCTTTAAACCCTTTTATTCCCCTGAGCATTCCCAGCTATCCATTCTTTCCCTGAGAGGGAGGTGGATCTTCCTTGAAGTCATTATTCAGGGAAAGGAGACTAAGCCCCATTATTTGATTGATTTCACTAGTCATTGAAATGAATTGTACGTAGGCACAACTAGCAAATGCTTGTTAAAATGGTTAATTTGATCATTTCTTTTCAGTGATAGTGGGAGAACATAAAAATCACAAAATGAGTAACGGAGCAAAATGGCAAGAATTACGTTTTGTCCTTTGAAATAATATTAAATGACAACATAAATCCTATAGAAATACTTATGGGGTATTACTATATCTACCACGAGTTCATTATGTCTTACATTATTAGAATGAAAGGCAAAGAAATGAGTGATTAGATGTTAAAGCTGCACCATTTTTATTTAAGCAATTACATTACTTGCAGTGCAGTGTGCCAGAGAAATGACTGGTTTGATGACAGATCTCCTTTTCTATTACAAAGCCCCTCTTAAAATAATTCTCAACAAGACAAAGTGAGATACAAAATATCTTTATAAATGTGGGGAAAATGAGAAATTATTCTGATGATCTAAATTTGCCTAAAGCACTTGCTTGTATGACAAAATCACTGCAATAATTTGTCTAACTTAGTGGTTTCATGCAGACGAGGTTGAATGTTTAAATAGGGTAGTGATTAGGACAGGAAAGACAGTGACAAAGCTCTTCAAACAAAATCTTGCCATGATCTGCCTCACTTATGCATTGTTTCAGTCAATATCAGAAATCTTGTACCTTAGTGAGGGGAAAAAAAGAAAAAAATGTATTTTTTTCTTAAAAATAAAACTGTCTACCATCAACTTATTAAAAACATAAACAACTTCCTCATTATAGTTAATTGAAAGATGTTGGAAAAATGCTACATTGGCTTCAAATGAACAGGCTAAGTTTCCATTGCCAAATATTTGGGTGTGATTTCCAATGGTTTTATCAGAATTGGACCTGTAATCAGTGAATAGAGAGAAAAATATGGAGAAGAACATAAAGATTCCAGTCATGTCTGACAGTGTCTCCAAACAAGCCTATGGCAATTGCTGGAAGTATGGTTGGAACCCACACCACTAAATTTTGCCAGGCAACTAAGGACAGACATCCTATGTTTGGAGACCTCATTCAGGCGTTAATGTGTTCTGTAATAATGTTAACACTGAAATTTCCTATGGGCTCAGCATTTGTTAACGTCTGGCCCTGGTCCCTAGCTTTGCTCAAATAGAGGAAAAGAGGCTGCACTAACTCACCACTCCTCCCTGGCCAAGGACTTCCCTCCAGCACGACCCCAGAAGCATTACAGCCAGTGCAGTGCCAAACCTTTTGCCATCACCTTTTGCAGCTCCAGTCATAGAGGTGTCTCAGGGATGGCTTCTGTGCAGAAATCCCCAGCTGCCAAAAGCCTCCTAGAAGCCATGGGAAAAGGTACAACATTACTTCAAGGACTGCATTAAAACATTTTTTGAAGTATTATTGCAGTTGGCCTGTGGACTAAATTGCCATAAGGCACTCCCTTTAGTAGTGCAAGCTTGATTCCCATGAGGGACTGTTTCTCCTTGGAGGTTAATCCTTCGATTGTGTGTTCTCTGTTTCAACAACTTTATTATACACTTAACAAGAACAGAGTCATATTTCATGCATCTCTTTCTAGCAGTGATCAGGAAGCACCTTGAAACTGGTTGTTATTTTTAAGTTTGCCTATGTTTGCATGTAGTTTGCTAACACTTCCCAGACCAGACAGCAATGACCCTTTGTTCCATGTTAAGCCCTGAGCTTATCAGAGCTGTGGCAGTGGGGTCTACCTTTATCAGAGAAGTGCTCGTTCCTTGGTTGAAATTCCTTAGATCTTTCTGAAGCCATCTGGGAATAGTGTCTGAAATAAAAGGTCACTCTTACTGAAGTCTATGCAAAGCAGTGTTTGCAGCAAAGCAAGTATCCTTCAGAATGTAGTGCCTTCCATACACCAGTCTCTTATATGCATGCAGAGATACGTTTGCATAACTTGTATTATTTATGCTCTAGACTTCATCGGTTTTCCATATTAAAATGTGATGATTTCATATTCACTCTGTGGCAGCATATGCTGATCATCCTGGAAAATATTAATAATTTTTCTACTGTTTCTATTTTATGCAATCATTGTTCCATCATTTCTATCTTCACAGTAGATAAAAACCTACCCACTGGTGTCATTGTAAGATGATAGTCTGCTACCAGGTCCTTACTAGAATCATAAAGCACTGTTCAAAAAATTACTTTAATAAGGAAATAGAAACTCAGCAACAGGAAATGCCATTATAGACTTTAGACTACCAAGAACATAATTAGTACTGTGGCATAATGATGAAAGAAAGCAATAAAATAATTTTACTCCATTCTGTAATTTTTAAAATGCTATAAATTAGCTTGTCAGCAGGGAAAGTTTGGTTTCTTCTCTTTAAATTTTGTCTGTATGCTTCTTAGGGTTATTTTCTCTTTAAAAGAACACAGAATGTAGTGAATACTGTACAAATGAATTTTGAATTCACATAGCACATTCTCAGGTTGAGAATTTTACAATTAGGAAAGTTTATAGTGTCTGAAGAATCACTGGTTCTGTGGTCCCAGGAAAAATCATGGGACATGAGCATTTGATCTGTTGTCTCTGCAAAGCCATGGAGGCTCAGGAGGGCAGAGATAATAGCATCACTGTAACAGCCTTATCCAAAGCAAAGAGAAATTACATGGTGCCAATTTGAAAAATTCAGAGTGACAAGAAGAACCGACATGCTTGATATATTTAAATTTTGTAGAAAACAAAACCTAATATCTTATAAAATAGTCACAAAATCACAGAATTTGCTGAGTTAGAAGGGACCTACAAGGATCACTGAGGTCAGCCCTTAGTCCTGCACAGGACCATGCCCAAGAGTCACACCATGTGCCTGAGAGTATCATCCAAACACTTTTTGAACTCTCTCAGGCTTGGTGCTGTGACCACTTCCCTGTGGAGCCTGTTCCAGTGCTCAACCACTGTCTGAGGGAAGAACCTTTTTCTAATATCCAACTTAAACCTCCTCTGACACAACTTCAGGCTGTTCCCTTGGGTCCTGTCACTAGTCACCACAGAGATCAGTGCCTGCCCTTCCTCTTCCCCTCACGAGGAAGCTGTAACCGCAATGAGTCTCCCCTCGTCTTCTCTTCCCCAGGCTGAACAGACCAAGTGACCTCAGTCACTCCTCATATGCCTTCCCCTCTAGACTCTTCACTGTCTTCATGGCCCTCCTTTGGACACTCTCTAACAGTTTAATATCTTTCCTATATTGTGGTGCCCAAAACTGCACACAATATTCAAGGTGAGGCCACACCAGCTCAGAGCAGAGCCAGACAATCCCCTCCCTCGACCGGCTGGCAATGCTTTGCCTGATGCCCCCCTGGACAGGTTGGCCCTCCTGGCTGCCAGGGCACTGCTGACTCACATTTAATTTGCCATCAGCCAAGACCCCCAGGTCCCTTCCCATGGCATTGCTTTCCAGCATCTCATTCCCCAGTCTGTCTGTACATCCAGGATTGCCTCATCCCAGGTGCAGAATCTGGCACTTCCCCTTGTTGAACTTCATATGGCTGGTGATTGCCCAGCCCTCTCATTTGCTGAGGTCTCTCTGCAGGGCTTCCTTGCTTCAAGGGAGTTAAGAAAAGTTGTAAAGCAATAAACCACAAGATCAATTAGAGTAAAGACATATTAGAAACAAAAGCACAACACAAAGGACACCAAGTGCCATCTCCACTTTCTGCTGATGGCCATGTCAAAACATTCCCTGCACTACTTGTTATTTCTACCCTATATTAAAAAGCCATTATTTAAAGTGCTGATCAGAGAGATCATTGTGCCACAGATCTGTTCCAAATCCTCACATTTTTTGTTTCAGAAACAGAACATATTGGGCCAAATCCAGCTAGTACATGATAAACAACAGCAAAGGCACTGAAATCAATGTGCTTGCTGTATCAATACTGCATTTGCTCTGTATCCATTTTACTGTTGGATATTTATTTTCTATTGACTGTATTTATAATACATCTACAATAGAAAACTGAAACATATTGGAGGATATCCAATTCTGGAAGCAATCTGATTCTCTGCTTTTTATTTACCTTTACTATTTTCAGCAGGATACTGGAATTCAAATCTTTTTAGAAAGAGAACAGTCAACCTGAGCTTCTATATATAGTCAGTCAGTTTGCTGCTATTTCATTAAAACCTAATGTAGACTGAACAAGACACTTCTCTGAACTAATTAATCTGACATGGAAAACTTCAGAATACTGAATCACTTATTGTCTCATTTTATATTAATAAATGTAGGCAGATATATTGACATCTTATAGACTCATGTATTTATGGTATAAAAACACAGTAGAGAAGTAAAGACAAGACCTGACAGAGACACAAGTTTAGTGGAGCCAAGCTTGGTCAAGAAATGAGACTCAGTTCTTTTATAAGAAAGGTGTACAGGAATTCTAGGTCCAAAAGATGGGATTTGATTATGGGATTTAAGGCAACTCAGGAAGTTGTTCCAGTCAGCAAAGGCAGCACAGGAGAAGGAGCTCACTGCCAGCTGTGGCAAAAGAAGCACGAGAAACACAATATTTAAACAATTCCATAAAAAGCCTATGTTCAAAGAGTGTTAGGGTTGCAAAGTTGGATACTCAGACGGTAGGAAATGCCTGATTAAAAGTTTCCCAGACAAATTAAACTTGTAACTCTTATGTACACTGTAAAATCTTTAATTACAGGATAACATATACCTTTTTACATGGCACCTTTGGTCTTTCTGTGCACATGGAGGACATACATTTAATGAGCAACTATTCATTAGCTTGTTTTATCCTCATTGTTAAGTGCATGGCCTCATGCCTCATTTACTATATCCTACTCAAACTCTGCCCTGAATACACAATTATTAATATCCTCATAGGATCACCCATGTAATTTATTGCTGTACTTCTTAGTACTTCACAAACATTAATTAATATCTCCAACTTCCTTGAAAGGACATGTCATTTTTCTTATTTTATGGTTTGGAATAGTGTGAGATGACAAAGGACTGATCTGTTTTTTTCAGGAAAGCCCACATTCCTGTGTGCTGGATTCCTATTTGTGTCTCCTCTTGAAGAAATTACCTATCACCATTTCCTTTTTCCATCCTAGTGTGAAGCTGGAACCCCTTCTCCTGCAGGAATACCATGGCAGCCATCTGGCAAGCCAGTGAATCCCTGCCCTTGATTATTTTGGGGCAAGTCTATCCCACCGGGCCATCTGCAGCCTTAAGTCTGACCAGGCATTTCCCTGAAAAAGCAAACAACCAGCTGTCCAAACCTACTGCTTGAAAGAGAAAGGACCACTGTGTAACCAGAATCAGGGAAGTGTTCCTTCAAATGAACCAGGCAGTCCTGCAGGAGATGCTGCTCCCACAGCTCCTCACATGTTAGTGCTAGAGGTGTTCAGCGAGGGTTTGAGTGGCTGCTCCACTTGGCTGCAGCACACAACAGGGGAGCAATGCCATTGGCCACAGCTCGCAGCTGCCACCAGAAGATTCCTGACTTCCTACCTTGTACCGTGAAATGACAGCAGTTACAGCCATTACATCCAGCCTGCCTTGCTGTGGTCTTGTCGGCATGGAGCCTATGGCCATCCCATTCAGCCAACCTGGTATTCCTGCTCCTCCCATAGCCACAGCTATGGCATCACTTTGGGCCCTTCCCCCTTGTTGCCTGGAAGAGAGCCTCTCCTCTGTGCCAGCCAAAATGTGTCCCTTGAACAGTAGAGCCTGTTTACTTGTAGCTTTCCTGGGCTCATAGCCCATCACTGATTTCCTGACAAAGTGAGTTCCCACACCGATGCACTTACTGGGACATTGCTGCTGGCCTGGGGAGATACAGGGGGTTCAGCTGATTCTCCCACACTTCTAGAAAGATTGGCACTGTACAGCAGGCAAGGTTCGACTTCATCCATGATTCTCTCCTTGTCACCCATGATCACCCCAGTGCCTGGAGACACTAGCTCACAGAAGTTATAAAGATGCTCTGGATCTTACAGCAGCGTACACCTCTAAAGCTGCTCTGGAGAACTCTCCGTTACAAACCCCAAGGAGATTATCCTGAAGGACACAAATGTACTGAGCTTCTTTTATAGTGATCCTGCACATTCACATGAGTTATCTTTAATTTTAGAAGTTCATATTTGCATTGCTCCCTGTGAAGCAGAAACAAGCCTGAGTTGCTGCTGTTATGAGCTGGAAATCTTTTCAGTAGAAAATGGCATCCTCAGTCCTCTGCCTTTGCAGACCCATTAGATCCCAAGTCCAGCAGAAGCCCTGCACTTATTTCTGTGAAGAGCAGTAGTAGAAATATCAGCCTCAGTATAGATAGAGCACAAGTAGAAAATGTGTCAATGGGGGAGAACAGGAAGAAGTGAAAGAAAAAGGGATGATAGAAAAGCATGTGTTAATGGCACCTAAATTTGTAGGTCATAAAGTCTCCAGAACAATTATCTGCAGTGTTTATAAATACCAAAATTGAAAAAAACAATTGGTAGCTTAAATGCAGCAACCTACACCCAGAACGAGAGACAAAAGACCAATGAGTTAATTAGCAATTTTGCCTAATGACTCACAGAGGTGGGACAGAGGGAGAGACAAACGATTCAGTCATTGGCATCTTTTGAAAGGTGTAAAGACACATTCATAAACCAACCACATGGCTGCCTTTAATAACAACCCGGAAGACAAGAAGACACTATGAGAACTAAATAGCTCTAAATAGCTAGCTTCCCTAACCCTTTGTCACCACAAATATTCTTGGACACACTGTGTGCAGACACACCTTCAAGCTTCCTAGTAGAAAGAATGAGTAGGTAAAACTATGAGAAGACTGACTGTGCACAAGTGATACCTGGTTTGTACAAAGCAACATAACTTTTCCTTCTTATGTTGTCTCTTGTTGAGGGTTGCTCCATTAGTTAGCTTTGCAGAACAGTTCTGGATGCCCCTCCATGGTTCACCCCCCACCAGGCAAGTGAAGATGCTCCTGCCAGGACTCAGCCTCAATGTGCAAATGGGCTGTGCTGATTAACAGCAGCACATGCTCACAGGTGTGATTTCCTGGCAGAAATCAAATTTGATTTGAGTCCCAGGTCAAATGAAGAATAACCAGCACATGGTGAAGGGCTTTGAGTGTCCGTGGCCATTGCCATATGCCTCTGGCTCTCATGCAGGGACACAGCTTACTCGGCTTCCTGCAAGGCAGCATCTGAATGTTGCACAGGGAATGTTACATAGGTTACAAAAGAGGATCTCACCGATTCACCATCACTCCCTAGTCCTTCATTACGTCCTCTGTAACACTGACAAGCTGTGTCAGTTGCCTCTACTGCCTGCAGAAAAATGATATCCGTCTCCACTACCAGATGTCCACCTCTTCAAAGTTTTAGGCTGTCAGTCCACTAAGACACCCGATAAACTTCACAGGCTGGGGAGTGGATCTTAAATACCAAGCCAGTCTTTACAAACAAATCACTCCTCCCTTGCCTATTAATGGCTTTGCAAACTCCTGTAGCATGTAACTATAGTACACACCTTTAAATGTTTTATGAGCTTGTGATAGTCCCCCATTCATCATTTATGGTCGAGTACTAAAATATCTTGCAGGCAACTGTAACGCTCAAAAGTGTAATAAATATCATTTCCATAGCGAGAATTTCTTAAATAAGAAAGTTATGACATCAGTATAATTAGCACTTTAATTTTTCGAAGCACTTTCAGCAAGAATAAATCCACATAGGACCAGACAGAGGTAGGTGCAGAAAAAAAATTCAAACTATTTAATTTCCATGCTGGACTGGGAATATAAGGTTGGGTTACAGCCTTATGCCATCAGTGCTGAAAGCTTTGCTTACCTGTGAATAAGTAGTACCTACTGTAGTTGCGTTGCCATGTACTGTACTCTGCCCTCCTTACAGGTGAACTTTCAGTTTGGGTTCCATTAAATTACTGTGGAACAGGCTGCATTCAGACACAGCAGCCTGATTATTGCCAGGAAAAATAAACTGCTTCAGTCTGTGGCTATCTACAAATATCATACTTGGTCATCACCAACATTCACATAGATTTAGGTTACTTCCTATATCTAAAGGCTAATCCTTTATAGTAAAACAGGTCCATGCCATCATAAGCAAACAGAAAATAACTGTAAACAAAAAAAGGACTGCTTTGTTTCATCTGTTTCACTTCGGCAGTGCAAGGGGAAGCCTGTGAGAAAGGTAATCATGGCCAAAGATGTTACACAGTACAGCTGTAAAGATAGTCTAACATCTGAGGCAACAGTTACCCATTAGGGTCAGTACTCCTTAAATCAACTCCCTGATCTGGTTCATTGCACAAATAAGTATGCAGGCACAGAGGGCAGAAAAAAGCAGCAGGAAATTGTGTGCCAAAATGCTTCTTAAGCCCTCACCACTGGCAGATGAAGATGCTCAGAGCTATATGATGCAAACACTCCCATGGAGTTTGTCACCATGTCCTTTAAGAGCATGGTTTAATGGTGGATTTGGTAGTGTCATGTTTATGGTTGTGCTTGATAATCTTAAATGTCTTTTCCAACATAAATGATTCTCTGACTGTGATCTTTCCATAGCAGTTTGCGTGTCCTTCATCAAGGTCACTGGGATGCAATATTTTAGAACTAAGAAGTGAGAGGTCTGTGGCAGTATGTACAGGAGAAAGTCCAGTCTTATGAAATGGTAACAAAGTGTAAACACTAGAAGACAGCTGGTTAAATAATGAGTCTACACAAATCCAGCAGCAATTTGTCCGCGATGTGATAAAATAATACAGGAACAGCTCTAGAGCAGTATATAGCCACAGCCATGAACTGCCTTCTGCAGATGTATAATAAATGCATACCAATCCTCAACACTGCTCCTGATATTCAGGGGAAAAAATAAAGGTGTTTTTTCCAATCCTGGATGTGGCTATAGTAGCAATGACTTTAAAATGGACTTTTGTCTGACCAGATATTGCAAAATGGCGGCTATGTTGAACAGAATTGGGGTCTGGCTGCAAGAGAGCAAATTACTGTCTTCATATGAAACGTAGTTGATGGTTTTCTCAGAGTTTGGAACTCACTAACCTGACAATTCCTGGGAAAGCTTTATAGACTCTTAGAATCATTTAGGTTGAAAAGACCTCTAAGATCGCCAAGTCCAACCTTAACCTAACAATGCCAAGTTCACCACTAAACCATGTCCCTAAGTGCCACGTCTACACATCTTTTAAATACCTCCAGGGGTGGTGACTCACCGCTTCCCTGGGCAACCTGTTCCAGTACTTGACAACCATCTTGGTGAAGAATTTTTTCCTAATATCCTGGTGCAACTTAAGCCCTTTTCTTCTTTTCATTTACTACCTGGGAGAAAAGGCTGACCTCCAAATCAGTACAACTGCCTTTCAGATATTTGGAGAGAGTGATAAGGTCAGATTTTTTGGCTAACACGGCTCATGTCTGATGTAATATTGGGAGCTCTATCATTAAAATACTATCAAATAGTCGGGACAGGAAGGGATAAAGAACCATTACCACATGCAGATTGCTGTCTCCTGCAGCCACTGTCTTTGTATGGTGATTGTCTGGCAGTTTTGTCAGAATCCACTGACTCATGGAAATGGCACAGACTAAACTTCAGGCTGGAAGGTATAAAAACACCAGTTAAAGCAAAAAGCCTTGAAATCTGATCCAACAGCAGTTGCACTGCTGGGGCTGTCGTGCCTATCAGTGTGGTAGCAGGAATACTGGCACCATGAGAGAAAAGGAAGGATGAGCATCTCACCACAAGTTAGGTAACTATTTTGCTCATCAGCACCTCAGTTGAGTTACAAGTTGTCCGTTTCTAGTTGTAAATTAGAAAGAAACCTCATGACTTATGTGATGAATTAGTGAATTCACATGGTAGATTAATCTGTGCAAAGGGGACTGAGCCCTTATTTGTTGTGTTCCTTTGTTTTTCAATGAGCTCATAAAATACTTTAGTATACAGAGTCTGTTGTCCTGTAAATCTGGAAGATTCAGACAGACCATAACAGCAGTCCTCAAAAGTTGTTCATTTCAACGTGACTTGATCTGTTTCATCACAGAAGAGTGAATAAAAAGTTGAATTAACTAACTTCAACTTATTGTGAAAAAGTAAATAATTGCAGAAACCTCAACAGCTGAACCTGATCCATGTGAAAGTTTGCCCAGAGTTAGGTGAACCTAGGAAATCAAAATATCCACTATTTTGATCACCTAAGATGCCCATGGAGCCACAGAGATGCACATATTAATTATTTTGATTACATAAGATACCCTTCAAGCCAAGGAATTACAGACCCCAAATAAACTTATTTAAAACCAGATTGGACTAGATATTTTGTTTTCTCCCAGTCTACTATACATCTACCTTTGAGGTTTGTAATCCAATGATTTCTGGTCTAAGTTTCACTGTAGGGTTTCCTACAGGACATTAGTAAACTTCTCTATTGCGTATTTCTAGAGCTGTCAAAACTTCATACAACACAGGACTGCTGCTTGTAGAGACTCCGAATTTAATTATACCACTTCATGCTTTACAGTCAGACTAGGGTGAACCATCTCAATTAACCTCTTTCCCAGCCTTTATAGAGTGCTTCATTAGTCTGTAACAGCTTCCCTTTTGATCACAATAATTATCATTGCAAGACCCTGGGAGTGCTTTTTAAAAGCAGATTCAGTTCCTCATCTGTGATTTATTTACAAGCATGGTCTCAGGCCAAGAATTTGTAGATAATTGTATGGTCTTTATTTAGGCATATAGCCTGTTAGTATTACTAATTCCCTGCAAAATGCTTAAGAAAAAAACCCTGAGTTTGAGACAGTGAATTTTTACTGACACAGTAAAGAAAAGGTAGGAAACAGAACTGGGATCTGCCCCACTGGTACTCCTGTCATGGAGTAGACTAGTTTTACACCAAGTGGCCTCTGAGACCTACCAGAGAGCATCCAGATGCCAGGTTAGGATGCTGTTCTTTGTAATGCTGCATCAATATACCTGGTTGTTTATGACATGTCTTGTGACAGTTCTCAGCAGTGGACCAAGACAGTAGGTGCTGTGTTGTCAGAGAAGAAATAGATCCCGGTCCTCAAAGCTTCCTGTATCCCAAGGCAATGCAGTCAGAAGGAAGCCCTGACCAGGCACACCAGTGTCAATAGCCACAGCCATGGGTCTGTGGCTGGAACATTGGTGGTCTGCTGTGCACCTGGTCTGCCTTGGGGCAGTAGAAGAGTTGTCAGGTCTGTGAAGACAGCCAAGGAAGTGGTAGCTAATGTAGTGCTGTATGGCACAGGGGACAGCCCCTCTTCCCTAGCCAAGGAACGGAGCTGTGGCACAAAGACAGCCACCTACACAGAAAGTACGGGGGATGGCACCCGCACTGTTTGCAGACACACTGCCTGTTTGCACATAAACGGAGCTGAGGAGATGTGGCAAGAGAAAGCTAAACAGGTGGTTTGTCACACGACTTGCAATGATAAACATCTGGTTTTATAACCTCATCCCAGGTCTCCTTCTTGAGGGCAAAAGAAGCAAAAAGTCTCTGGCAGGGTAAGGGAGACATGAACAGACAGACACACCACACAGAATCAGCTCCCTGTATATAGCTGTTAATGGTCTTTTCCCTGGATGGACAAGAAGCAAATTGTGCAAATTCATGCACACACATGAATATTACTATGCCCACGCTCTTCAGTTGCTCCATCTCTAAAAGCACCTTTTTTGTTGTGCAGACTTCTGTTTAAAACAAGTAGAAGGGACAACCCAAACAAGCCTGCTGACCAAGTATGAGTACTGCTGGTTAGATACAATGTGCCATGTCACTTGCCCAGAGCAGTACAGAGAGATGGGACCTACAGGTTTCCCAGCACCACCATGGGAGAGGCTGGCCAACACTTGTCTTCTTATATTATTCTACAGAGCAGGAAATACTACATAAGATCTCTCCTAATTTAGCAGCATTTTCATAGAGGTTCTGCTGCTAAATGTCCTGACTGGGAAGGTACAGCTGTTTTTGTATTTCCAAAACAGCAAGTCAACAGCCAGTGTTGCCTTCTCAGTAAAAAAAGTCACTCACTAGGCATCTCTGGCTGTCTGCAGCTACTGTGTTTTTGCTTGGGCTGTAATATTCTTTCCCCTGCTGCAGCATTTATTATTATATATTCCACTATAGGTACCTTACATACCCCTAGCAACCAAAAATCAAAGGATGCAGTTCCCAAATAGATGTCAGGCCTTGTGCATCTGTTGAGACCTACTCCATTCCTCACTACAGAAAATTAGTCCTAATTTATGTTCTTTGAGAAAAGTCTCACATCACTATGAAATCCCAAAGCAATTTGTCTAACAACTGTCTGCTACATCCAGCATGCATTTCTGGCAGTCTTGCAATCCTCAAAGGAAGAGGTTTCTGAAATGTGTTGGAGGAGGGCTATCTCCACATACTCCAGGGACAAAACCTCTGCCATAGACTCAGCTGGGACCCATTACCCTGCAGTGGGCCTCTGGCACCTCAGAGGCCAGAATTTACCGACCAGCAAAAGCCCGTGACATGGCTCTGTCTGATTTCAGCTCTAATCTGCATGCAGTTCTTGTCAGAATGTCAGCTTCCAAAATTTCCCACTGCCCAAAGCATTTTCAAATTTTGTGGAATCCTCAGTAATTCATGTCAAACCTTGGTCAGGGCACTGCTCTGGTCCTTCTGACCAAAAAAAAAATACACAATTCGTCTCAGCATCCCTGGTTGCAGAAATGAGGATCCACTGTTGTTCCCATGAAAGCCCACCAGCACCCAGCTGGCACTTTCTCTGCCTCCTGCAGCCTTTTAATTGCATTCATCCTTCCCTCTTTGCATTGCCACTCCTGAGTGCCAGGCTCAGGATCTGACACTTTCCAGCTACGGATTTGTTCTGGTTGACAGACATCCAGTTCTTGTTGAAGTCCAGCACAAGGCTCTCCACTGCTGATATGCAATCAGGTCTCTATAGCCAGGGGGTTCAGCCAGCCTGTCCCATATGGCTGTTTATATCCCTGGACAGGCTTTTGCTGCTAATCAGGTTGACCTGATTCCCATAATCTATGCTTTTCCCGTGGGGTTTCTGCTTAAGGCCAATTGCCAAGGCTGGGAGAGCTCACACTGCAACTCCCGTGCATCTTTTGGGACACTCTAATGCACAGGCACACACAGGCTAGAAATCCCACCCTTGGAAGGGATGGCAATAGCCAAAAACCTACCTTCTGCCCTTCCAACAAGGTTTCCCCTTGCAGCTTAATAATGGGGCACTAAAAACATTTCAGCTGTAAAAGCAAGCAGAGGGGTCTGCAGCTTCCCTATCCTTGAGCCTTGTAGAAGGTTGGCACACAGACACAGGCCCATGCTCAGCCCAGGATATATTCGGTGCTGCTGAAAGGCAACTGAGGAAGCAGATTCCCAGAGACACTGGCTTTCTCTAGGCATTTTCCCAGGACCCAGCCAAGACTGTTACAATCTCCAGTGCTGAGCTCACCCTGGCTGTGGGAACCCCCATCTGTCAAATCAGAGGTAGCCAAGTGCAGATAATTTTTTTAAAGAAAACAAGAAAATAAGAGTTTCGATGACCTAAGGTCCCAAGAGACAACTTGTTGTCTGGTTCACTCTTTCTTGTCCCCTTGCAACGTTATCACAACCACTTTGAATCAAAAGTTCAACAATTCTTTTGGAATTCGGGTTTTAAAGATGTCTGAGAAACTTACAATAGGTTGTTCTGTAAGAAGATCTGCAAGAAGTGAATCTGTCAACCCATCCTGAGCTCTGCAGGAGGCATGTTGACAAGTTTGTCCTGGACATAAACACAGATGGAAGGAAATTGCCATAAAAAAACCCAAAACATGAAAAGTCATAAAGGATGTAACTGCACCTAAAATGTGTTAGAGACTTTTAGGTTTGTTAAGCTACAAAGGAAGATTTCATCCAACCAAAAAGCCCAGTAACCAAGTTCAGAGTGGTCCAGCAGGCTCCCCCAGACCAGCCACCTGGGACAACCCATCCCAACCCCCTTTCTCTTCTGAGAGCTGAGCTGCCAGGAAGGGGGCCAGACGCCAGGCACAAGTGAAGATCCTCAGTCCAGCGTGAGGTTTCATTCCCAGCAGCAACACGGGTTTGGAGATGGGCTCAAGTCTCAGTGTCATCTAAGTGCCCAGTGCAGCCACCAAAATGACATGCCAGCCATGTTTTTTATTCCTGTTGCCTCTGAGAACAACAGTGTTACCAGAAATAGGATCAGTGGGGACAATCTCCTCCTTAGGAGAAAACCATTAGCCACAGAAACAAGGAATGAGCCTATAAAAGAATCTCACTATCAAGGGACCCATCTGGCTCTCACCAGTGAGAATTTGCATGGCTCCCAAGCATTTAAGTGCAGAATTAATAAGAATCTCTTTATTTCTTCAGTTCTAGGCAGTAGGAGGAACAGTTGATTAGTTTGCTTGTTAAAGTATTACTGACATTCCATACTGTAGTTTTCAAACAATCAGATCTTGATTATTTTTGGTCATGTAAATTAAATTCTTACAAGGATTATTTTCAAGCCTATTTAACTCTATATAAATGCAACATTATTTTCAAATCTCAAATTTCCTTGCCCCAACAAACTAAACAGTGTGTTTTCATGCACATGGCACAGGAAATGAAGAGTTTTTATGGGAATATTTAAACTCACTTTTGCAGACAAAGCAGACTTAGAAAACCTCTTTCAAAAGTGTGATTTTTTCAGGGTTCGAAGGGGCTAATTATGAGCCTTTGAAACAACATTCATCCTCCAAAAATAATTTCATTTTAATCACACTGTTTACTGGATATTTATAATGCACATGCAGAAGATTAAAGGGGAATGGATGGAAGGATATATTTTGTGCAGAGCTTGGGGAAGAAACCCAGATTCCAGTTTTGTAGAGAAGTTCATTGGAAATTCTCGTTGAGAATTCTTATTTCCATAATAAAACCAAAAAACAGACATCTTCCAAATGCACTGGATGCACTATGGTGGCCCACGCCCACTAGTATATGTACTTTGGGAAAAGTACATTACCAGGCTTCCGGGCCAAGGAACAAACAAACAGCAACAGAAACGTTTCTGGGCAGAGATGGACTCTTGCCTGAAGGACTGTGGGCTTCCCTGGCAGAGCCGAGCATCCTTGAGGCACGAGGTGTTTCGAGAATATGCAACGTGCCAATCTAAATATGAATCTTTGATTCATCTCTCATTGCACAGTTTTGCACTTGTGCTTTAACTGAACGTTCCTTAGAGAAAAGGGAAAGGTTTTGAGGAAAAAAAAAGTAAAAAGAAAAATCAGAGCAAACATAGGAGGAAAGTGTATTGACAGCAACATCTGCTCTAAAAAAGGCAGGGACAGAATTTACCTTACTCCCCAGCAAATGACAGGAACTTTTAGATCCGAAACTAAAATGTTCTTCATCAGAAAAAAGTGAAGTCAAAAGAAAACCTGTAAAAGTAGAATATCTCACTGACAAGGCAGGAAGAAAATTTAAGAATCAGTTCAATAGTAAGAAGAAAAGTTCCAGGGGGTATTTTTCCACAGGCATTTGAAGAAAAACTTGAAACAATGAGCAAATTCAGATTGAATTCAGTTAAATTCTTGACTGAAAGAAGAGTAAAGTTATAGATTTCTGAAGATGGCAAATATTTCCACTCCAACCTTTTGCAAGTAAAAATTTTGTAACTCATTTGTTCAAAACACCATTCAATTCAAAAAACACAAGACTAATCAAAACACAAACAATCCAGTTTTGGTGGAATGAAACACTTTGGTTCATTCAAGGTTTTGGCATGATAAGCTTTTTGGTTTCATTTTGCCAAAGAAAACTTCAAAAAATTCTGACACAAGACATTTTTCCTGCTTTTTTGGTTTGGCTTCTGTACAAAAAAACCCCTAATCAGTATTTGCCTGGATGTATTATAGTCACTGAATGAAATTATGCCAAGGTAACATGACTTTAACATAGCAAAATGAAGATGCTAAAGTATCAGATTAATCCAAAGCAGCTGTTTTATGCTTGCTGACTGCTGAAGGAAATACAGAAATAATGATGCAATTGCTTACATGTAATGACTTGTGGAATATCAGCTATGTTTTTAGAACCCAAAGCTGGTGGAAGCTTTCTTTCCCTCTGTCCTTTGCATCTTCTCACTGGGCTTCTGGCCACACATACCAATGATATACTGCTAGTGAGGCGGACAGCTGCTTCCAAAACTTTTTTAAAAATGGACTTCACTGACCAACAGTGGCTGCCTTTTGCCAGCACAAGTATTGCCTTGGTCTTCACAGGTTATTTATTGGTGCTGTGCTGCAACATACTTCATTTCAAAGACATAAGTCAATTTAGCTGTAAAGTTCTTTACATTTTTGCGTGCCCTCACTTGTGATGGTGAATGTTCTCTGGTAGGCAAGATGTGATTGTTCATGAGACAGTCACGGCCTCCTGCTGCTCTCTGTGCTCCCATTTCTGCAGCTCCTGTGACCATTCCTGCCACCCTTGAGGTCACCGCTGGGATCGCTGAACTTCTGCCAGCATCAGGAAAAGCAGCATGTTTCAGTCCCTTTCATGTGTGTTTGGAAAAAACTAAGTTTTTAGAGCTCATTTCTCAGAGTTAAAGAAAACCCATATTGTCTTCACCAGAAAATGCATGTATACAGAGCACAGATAAAGAATAATGAATGGGAGCCAAGAAAGGAGTTAATGCAGGAGTACTCACAGCACTCTGCTTCCAGCAGCAGTGATCTGCCCTGATCTTGATGATGATCCCTGTCTGGGCCTTGGGGACTGAGAGCGGCATTTGCTGCCAGGTAAAGAGTTGCTTCATACCCCTTTTACAATTTCTGCTATGGCACCATCAGAGAATGTCTCTATCTTATGTAGAAATAAATTAATAACTAATATAAACATCAATAAAAGAAATCTGTTTGGAAAGTACCCCCTCAAACCCTCTGGTTAAGTGTTTCATGAAAACACAGGTAAGATACAGTGTGTATTACTGCCAAATCAGAAATAGTCTTTCTGACAGAACAGTAAGCAAAAGAAGTAATGGAGGAATAACAGAAATGACAAATTTAAGACAGGAAGCATAGCATTTTGATACTCATGCAAGAGCTTAAAACCATTATTTTTGTACTGTCATGAAAACTCCAAATAGAATAATATAATAAGGTGCAATATTTTCAGTGGTTTTTGTCACATTCAACAGCACGTATGACACCCAAGCACTTTGACAGTGTTATGAAGACTTGCTTAAGACCACCTGGGAGGGGATAAAGTGATTTAGAACAACATTTAATAGTCTAATGAAGCTCAAATTAGTGTTCTATAGTTTACTAGAAAGGTCCAAAGATGAGAGATGGAGAGAGATGATGATGATGGAGAGAGATGATGATGATGGAGAGAGATGATGATGATGGAGAGAGATGATGATGATGGAGAGAGATGATGATGATGGAGAGAGATGATGATGATGGAGAGAGATGATGATGATGGAGAGAGATGATGATGATGGAGAGAGAAAGAGAACCTAAGAGGGAAACATCTGCTTTTTCATATTTAGGATGGTGACAGAATAACTTCCAAATTTGTAATGGTACATATTGGTAGTCTAGTTATATTTCATAAAAATATTCCATATGGTATGTAGTAGGGCAGTATTAAAGTAGAAATATGAATGTCAAAAGGCAAAGGCACCACAGCCATTGGCTAAAACAAGTTCCTAGAAAGAAGACTTCGCATGAAGCATTACATGAAGCACATTACATGGGTAATGTGCTCATATTGGCATCCTCACCCCCATTCCCACACTGCTGTATACAGTTCCCAAAAGAACAAGTTCAGATTTAGAAACATGATGTATATCAAGTTACTATTCAGTAGATGGCACAAACAACAGGTGAGAGTTTCACTTCATGTATTTCAGGTTTATAATGAAAGCACAAGTCAAAACTCTATAGCCAAGCTGTATCTCAGATTCACCCACTGCGGGTCCAGTACCCTGGGCAGCTGTTTTTCAACAAATCCTAAATAAGGTATATAAAACTATTTTTATATCTACTGAACTTTTCTCTTTTGAAACTGAGGAGTCACGGGTAACATCCTTAATATGGTACCGAGAGAAGAAGACAATTGCCTTTGTCCGTTGCATCCAGTAAAGGCAGATTAAACCCGCAGGCTTGAACTTCTTTAGGTAGTCAAGAAGTCAAGCATGCATAGCTGGAGCTACAGAGTGACTTGGCCTTCAAAAGCACTGCATGGCCAGCATGTCAGGTACAGAACAGATGTTGGCTAAGCCAAGCATGCAAATCTCTATCTACAGTGCTAACACTGGATCCTAAGCTATTTGGTCCAGGAAAAGCATCTTTCCCCTCTGTAGAGCTGAGGTAAAAAAGCTACAACTTCGAAATGTGACAAAAACTGTCTATGATAAATTATGCATTAGCTTTCTGTGCAAAGTCTTTCAGGTGACAAAGAAGCAGATGGTTTTTGAGCCATGTGTACATATGTTTCTCAGCAGAAGAGGTTCCTATGGAAGTTTCTAGGCACAAAACCACAGAGAAGATCAGATAAAATTCTTTCAAAGAGCAAGAGGAAAAGATGTCATTCCAGTGACAACTAAAAATAAATTAATCAAATACTGGAAAAGTTGCTTCAGCATATGTTTAAAGCTGAGTAGAAGTTTTCCTGGATTGAGATACAAACGAATATGTGAGGTTTTGCACCTCTTTTTCTTTTTAGGAGTTTTTAGGCAAGTTGTCACAGGGGTCTCCAAGAATACACTCACAGAGTTACAGCAGAGCCCTTGAAAGCACAGGCACAGGATGACTCCAGAGGTAAAAGCACAAATATGAATGGTCAAGGATGGTCAGTAAAGGATTGCAACCCTGAGAGCTGGGCAGGGCTTGCTTTGGGGCATAACGAAGGTACATAAAAGGGAACAAGGAACTGATATTAAATAGGTATAAAAAAAATCTCCTATACAGTGAAAACACAAAGGAGGAAAGGGAAGGAATTAAAACAAAAAACCCTGTGCAAGATTGGGATCACAGGAAGAGCAGGGTAGGAGGAGGTGCCCCTGCACTCTCCTATCCCCTCTCTCCAACAGTAACAGCATTGTGCCCAGTCAACACTTATCCAAAGCTGATCCTCATTCCCCCTCTGTGGACAAAGAATGCTGTCCTACTGACACTCAGCAACTATCCTTCAAGTCTTGTCTTTTTGTCCATGGGTTAAATACACTAGAATTAGAGAGGCGTGTACACATGCATGTGTGTGTTTTCTGCTCTAGCTTTCCAACGCAAGGTGGTTAAGACCACAGCATCAAGTCAGACTAAAGGTGAACACAACCCAGTTGGGTTTTTAAAATTAATTAAAAACATGGAATAGTAAAAAAACAATTAATAAAACCTCTAAGTACTTGAAGGTTTATAAAATGTTGTGCAACTTCAGATAATGAATAAATAATTCATTACACAAATACTTCCTAAGGGTGCCTTTCCTTGCTCGAGGAATTCCTGAAATGAAGCTTGGCAAATGCAAAGAACCTATGAAAAGGATGGCATTAATTCTAGAAGGTTCTGCATTTAACAAGTTTCTACCTTAACATGAGAGGAGAATTATTATTCTGTCACTCCTTCTGGAATGATATTAAGATTCAGACGCCGAGCGCGGCAATGGAGTGCGAAGGTTTGCTGTGCACTGAGCGGCTCCTCGCCTGCACCTGTTTACGATCGATTGCCTCATTATAATTTCGCACAGCAGGAGAGAACACAGCTGAACCCACACCCAGAGAAAACTGAAAATTCACCGGGTTTATTAATGTCCCTTCCATCTGCAGCCCTGTATGCTGCTTCCTGAGCGCTGGGCAGCACCACACGACCATGACATGGAGCTTTATTGTCCGGTCCTGAACGGCAAAGTATTGCACCAGAGAATTCTCCAAGCTCTGGGGGTGGCAACTGAGCATGGCAGAGCACAGAAATAAGAAGCCATGCCCATATGATGTGTTGGTGTCTTGGTTTTTTATTCTGTCCCCCTCTACCCCCCAAAAAGGATACTTCTAACCAGGACCAAGGATAGAATAATGGAGAGGAAGAAAGCAGGGGGAAAAAAAAAAAAATCAGTGCCTTTTTCACGTTTTCATAAGCCATGATAAACCACCATCCCTGACTATTTTCATTCCTGCAGCCAGGCAGGCTCTGTGCTGCAGTGCAGAGAACCAGAGTTCAGGCTTCACAGCGTGGCTTTCTTTTCCCTGGGCTGATGAGGGCTAGAGCACTAGCCCAGTGCTGCTGGGCTGCTCCTGGGAAACACTCAAGATTGGATTGGAGAGTACTCTGAGCAACCTGATCTAGTTGAAGACTAATACAGGGGTTTGGACTAAATGACCTTTAAAGGTCCCTTCCACCCCAACTATTCTATGAGTTTATGAGTCAGAGCTGCCAGGAGGGTTCCAGGCACCCCTCAAATTGACTCGGGGAGTAGCTTTCAGGGGTAGCTTCCTATCCTCTTGGAAATGCACTTTTTACAACTGGAACATCATAATACCAGAAATTGCTGTAGCAATGCATTTCATTGGTACTGACATTCCTCCTGACAATATTTGCGACCCTTATCTGTATTTGGTTTTTTGTGTGCATACTGGTGAAAGTAAAGTGTGTTTACACATAAGGAAAGCTCAGCAAATAGTTAAATATATTCACCCAAAAGAGCCACATGTAAGAATCACACATGCAGAAACTGGTGACTGACACATGGAAATAGCTGACCAACCACAAGACCCAAAATAGCAAATACCCAGCGAAACAGTTGTACCACTGGAATATGTTTGCATAAATTATTCACTGAATAATTCTGAATATTAAATATGTAGAATGTTAAGGCAGTCTGGGAAAGTCTGCACACAGGAGTTTTTCTTTTTTGTATAGATTTTTACCACTTGTCCTGTTGGTCTGCTCAATGCCCTCTCTCCTCACAGTCTTTTAGACAAAGGTGTAACTAAGTGTCAGCATCCCACAGCAGCCCTTGTAAGTCAGAGTCTGGCCAACTCTGAACACTAAGAGCATTAAGGTAAATATGAGCAAAATGGCTTTCAGTATTCCTTCATTACAACAACAGCCTGTTATTACCAGATCCTACTTTCTTGATACTGAAAATGCTTACGGAAAATGAACACAGAGTTGACTTCTTTTATTTGCTACCAGTGGATTACACTTGGTTGCCTGGATCCTGTCCTGACCAGTCCATAGCAGTCTGTCACTTGCTCAAAAACTGCTCATGTCTGTAAGGTGAGATAAAGTACCAATGGTCCTTTAAGAGGCAGTTTGACACCACTATTTATTTCCTGTGATTGATTCAGCACAATGCAGAGGAACAATTTCAGTTCTTTCCTAGACTGAAGGTACGCAAGAAAAATAAATATTCCTTTCTTAAAATTCACGGAAGGCGAGGTTGAGAATTCTCTTGGTTCATCATGACCAAGGCATTTAATTCTATTCTGACAAGTGCATTAATGTAAGTCAATGCATCTTGGGTGGAAGAAGTATGAATCAACCAATGTATTTATTTATTTTTTTATAAATAAATTCAGTAGAAAAAGGTAAAAAAAAAGAGCAGGGGAAAAAATCCTATACCAATTTTCCTTTACTGATTCTCCAGCAGCAAGTAAAGAATAAGAAGTATTTTGCACAGGGTGGTAGATTCTCCTACTAATGAACTTTTCTGTACTACTTGTGCACTGTGAAATGAAAGGAAACAATGCACGTTCGTGACAGAAAATTAACATCTGACAGGTAGAAGAGGACAACCACAGAACGAGAAGGCAGCAAACAGCAGAGGTCAAATGAAAGGACTAAAACAGCCAACAACTTCTGAGGTGTTTCAGGGCAGAAACCAGTAAAACTCTAAGTGGAAAGTGATTAGCTTGTGACCATGTGCAACCTTTATTTACACCTCTGAACTCTGTCCAGTGTCTCAGGGTACATCTTCATGGCACAATATCAGGCTACACAGGGACCCTGAATGAACTTGCTCAAAGAGCTAAAGCAACTAAAGCTCTTCTGAGAAGTGCATTAAGAACATCACTTTATCCTGGCTAGTCTGTGCCTAGTCCTGAGAGGATGATTGAATATAAATCTCTCAAGCTCTAGAGAAAAATGTAGCCTTCGGGTTCTTGTGCACCATCTGCAAGGTATTTTTCCATCTAGACAAACTTATCATTGCCTTGACTGATGCCAAATGTTTCTTTTGTATGGCTAATTTACAGGCCTAGTGATGTAGGTATTATTTCAATTATTATGGGAAAAAAAATATAAATAAGAATAAAATCCCTTTAAGAGTCAGTGGATCCATGGAAGACAATGATAAAATTTACCATTGATCTCAATATTTCAAGAAGCTCATCTTTACAGCAAAAGATATCCTTTCAAACAAGATGGAAAGGTGGATGTATATGGTTCTATCTGCAGTAAGAGTATGACTTCCAAACCTATTAGGTATAACAGCTTCACAATTTTTAGTACATTTATCAAGTATATGAATCATCCCATCTCCATATTTCGGGTACAAATTCAAATACACCTCAGAGAATGTCAAGATAGTTAGCATCTAACCTTAACCAATTTCCATGGAAGAAAAATAGGTGTTATAACTTGAAGAATCTGACATAAAATTATTTCCCTGAGGTCTTACAAGCTGCAGAAGAGAAAACTGAATCCAATTTTCCAAGTTCAAAGTTGGCAACCTAATCTCTGGACAGGTTCCCTCTCCTGTATGTTAAAGCAGCAGCCTGGAAAAGAAATCATGTGCTGTCCCTCAGTCAAGTCTTTGACCTTACCATAACAGGTCCATAGGACTTTTTGGGGTGAGCTATGGGAAGAGGGTTTTCTATACGGAGTAAATGTTTATTGTAGGATCTTATTGTCCAGAGTCACTTATTTATTGCTACAACAATTGCAACAAATATCACAAATTCACCTGGGGTTTTAGTTGTTGTTGGGGGGGGGGGTTGTTTGGTTTGGGGGATTTTTTTGTTTGTTTGTTTTAATCTCTCTCACCATAGAATTTTAGGGATCTCAGTACTAGCACAGCCCTGCCAGTTGTGACTCCACAATGGGAAGCAGAGCAAGTCTTTCACATTGCGAGCACATGCTGGTGTATTACCAGCAGTCTCATATGCTTTGCCCTATTGCTGCTAAGAAAAACTGCTGAGGACCTCAAGGGAGAGGGGGCTCCACAAGAGCAGCAGCCTTCTTGAGCAGACAAGACCTGCAAGCTCAGGGGCAGATTTAACATAACCTCTCTGGCACGTCTGTGTTCTCAAGAATTTCATGTTTTCCTCTCCTTGGGCCCCAGAAGACTTTCATTCCCCACCTCTAACCCACAACCAAGTCACAAGTAGGAAAAAAAATTCAAGTGAGTGTTGAAATGTTTTCTAGGTCTCCTGTCCCACTTTTTTAGGCTTTACTTGGAAGAGTCATGGCACAGAGTCAGGAAGGGCTCTTGTAATCCCTGGGATTTACATGTAAAAATCTAATCCTGGTTAGCTCTACCCTCCTCATCTCTAAAGAAAATATATAAGACTTTGGATTTGTAGGCTCTAGGAATAAATTCTTTAAATTATTAAAGCCTGATTATTCAGTGTGTAAAAGAAATCTGTTCCTCAGTGAGTTTATAGGACTACTGAATAAATTCCGCAGTCAAACACAATCCTTAATCTTTAATTTCCTGTTCCTCATCACAACAGCAGATTTAAATCTAATTAGTTTCTTTTCAATTGAATTGTTCTCTTATGAAAGATGTAAAATCTGAATGATTGCTTGACAGTGGGTTCAGAAATTTCTTGAACAAGGTCTTGATCCCAAGACTACCAAAATCAATGTTTTCAATGAGTTTTGGATCAGTCACTGTGTAACTTAAATTTTGTACTAATATCTAAACACGTTCTGTTGTACAGGAACAGTCTAGAAAACCTCCCATCCCCATATGGAATCATTGCCTTAAGATCACCCATTGCTTCTTCAAAAAGATTTGAAAGACATTTTATTTGGAAACAATTTTATCAACATAGCTGGTTCATAGTATAGTTTCCCTACCTCTGTTTCAATTACTAGTATTATTATTAATAAATCACAATTAGTTGCTATGGAGATAAGTCTGCAAATAAAATGTTATGACTGAACTTCCAAAGCAAATAAACAGTATCAGGAACAGATTAACCCTAAACTAGCAATGACTTCATTTCAATAAAAGTTGTGTAATCAGAAAAAAACAAAAACAAAAATCCAAAACACACCAAAAACCCCCCAAACCAAACTCACTAAATCTCTCTGTATCCAACACTTTCTGACAGCTACTGGGAGACACCATGCTTGCTATAATATTTTACTT
This sequence comes from Chiroxiphia lanceolata, assembly GCF_009829145.1. NCBI lineage: Eukaryota > Metazoa > Chordata > Aves > Passeriformes > Pipridae > Chiroxiphia > Chiroxiphia lanceolata. The sequence continues at coordinate 57,639,738 of NC_045641.1, forward strand.
AAACTGGAATATTTATTAAATCACAACAGCTATCCCAAGGGCTGGGCACTAACATGTTATCACGCCAACATGTTTCCTACTGGCAGCTATGCCAGTCAAAAGCAAGCACTAAATGTGTTGCATGCACATATAACTTTGTGTATCAGCTTATTTGAAATAGGGTTGCAGAGTTAGAGGAAAACTTTAACATGTATGCAAATGTAAGTTTCAGCATGTGAGAAAAGCTTTTAGCCTTGAGCCATGAATGCGACTGTACCAAACCAACAAGAGTATTTTGCTTAGAGTAAATCTGGGGTTTCTTTACAGTGAAGAAGGTCTGCTAGCAGAGAGTGTTTATCATCTAAGCAGTAGATATGTTTTTCGGGCATGGCTTTGTGAAACTAAGTATTTCTGAAAGTGGGGTGGCAGATGGGAGGCAAGCCCTTGGGAAAAGATTGAAATCAACATTTTGATTAAACTACATCTAAATGGAACCACAGAGAATAAATTAGGTGTAAACATTATATCCAGAAAAGATCCCAGGCAACAAATTTGGTTAAACGCTTTTCACTGCATAGAGAAAGACCTCTTTGAGTTCATTAAAGTATGGGTGGATAAAAGAACATTTTTCTTCTTAGTTCTGTCTCTAAATTCATTGTAATTACCGTTGCCGACATTTGTGCTATGTAAACAAATTCTCATTTACATTTGCTTTCATCTTTACTGCTAAGTGTGATTTCAGAACAGTTAGAAAGCAACTTGGGTGTATGAAGCCGTAAAACTCTGTGCTGGCTGCTGTGATGCCATTCCCAGGGCTTACAGAAGGAAAAAGCTGTGCTCTTCTGGAAGCCAGAGGGGTCAGGGTCAATGGTAGGCACTCACAGTGTTTGCACTGTAATGTCCTCCCCCAGCCTGGACTAGGAGAGGCTTTCCTTGGTAAGGACTGCCAGCATCCTACAGTCTTAGAGTGAGTTTGTGTCAGTGGCCCTCCTTCCTTCCTAAATTTAAGGAAAACACTCATCCCCATCAATGCTCTCTCCAAAGACGTCAACCATCATGTCATTCCCATTCCCTTTCTTCCCAGCTTTCATAATAACTGTTAATGGAATAAAGCACAGTCTCTCTCACAAAGCTGACTGCAGGTGGTCACAGTCAAGTCTTGGGTACTAGTGCTTCAAGAGCAATCCCTGTTCTGCTAATTAAATGATGTTCTCAGCACTTCATGAAAACAGAAAGAGGAGTTTTACGGTAAAAAAATCAACAGCTGAGATACAATAGAGAAAATTGCTAATCAAACCTGAGATTTTGAATTCCAAAGTAATAGAGAAGACCTTTACAGACAAAGCTTGAAGACATCTGAGGAAAGAGAGCCCTTTTCTTTCTCCATAGCCTGACCGATGCATCACTTCAAGCTAAAGATTGTTTTGACGTTCCAGTTCATGCACACACAATGTATGACTATCACAGCCCTGATTTTTCAAGTGTTCAATACCCACAATTTCAGCTAAATTCAGAGACACCTGGATTTGCCTAGCTCCTCTGAAAAGCCAACCCAGTATTTCTTCTCTTCTCTGAGCAACATTTGAGGCACAAACTAGACTGAACAAATATATATTTACAGCAGTCCTACTTTCAGAAATACCAAACAAGGCATCCAAGTATATTTTTGCAATCAGCCAGGACAACATACCTTCTCTAAAGCAAACAAACAAAGAGTCTACATCTGACCTTCTACTCCAAAATGGATTTTTTTTTTTTTTTAATCATGGAACTTCCTGAGAAAAATGAAACTTGTGGTTTCTCCCTAGCTCCTCTCTCTCCAGCCTTCTTCCTGTTCAAACATGAAACCCAGGAAACTCAGTCATTACCACACTCTCCCTTTGCATCTCACGGTCTTGCCAGGTGGCTCCAGTTGTGTTTTGTGCTACAGAAAAAGAGGCTTAGCTGCTTCTATTGCTGAGCACAGACTGATAGTTTAGCATATTCAGATGCATCAGAGATTTACAACTGCCTTGGTACAGGAGCTCTATTCATGGGCCATTAATCTACCTCTTTTATATGTAGAGTAGACAAGGAATTTCATATGACAAAAAAATTTGCCACTGAAGAAGTCAATTTGAGAGTTTCCCAAATAGGTATTATCTGGGCAGGAGGGGGGGAAGAAGGGGAGAGGAAGAATCCAACACCTTTACATTCTGTTGTGTCCTCAGAAGATTAAATTCTTTCTCCCCCAACCCTGCCATCTAGCCCTTCTTAGCAAGTCGTGCTTTTTACTGAGTTTTTCTTTCATCAGTTCGTTTCAAACCATACACCAGACAGGTTAGGTGGATGTTGGATAGCATCTGTTTAGAGCCTCCAGCACCATAAGCACACTCCTATTATCTTTACTAAATGGTTTCAAAATCTCATTCAAGACCGAGCTTTCTTTGGTATGCTAGCAAGTCACGTTTTACACAGATTTAGCTGGAAAACCCCTGAAGAGTAACTTCTGAGACTTTTACAAGCCTATCCGGAGCACAAGCAACCACATCAGTGAACAAAAAAACTCTACCATACCCTAACACAAGCAAGAAGCAACCATGGTTTGCATCCAGGTATTTTGAAGATAAACCTTGAGGCTTGAATCTGAGGAAGAAATTTCTAAATTGAAGTGAAACTCAGCATAAACATTTGTTTTCTACTCCAAGGGTGCAAGAGTACCATCTGATGGTATGATCCCATCTGAATTGTCATCTCATCTGAATTTAGCTGCCTACACACTGAACCTCAATTTAGTGTCTGTCTCTCCCCTGATATCTGCAGGCAGGCATAAGTATTTCAGAGGATGATTCAATCTACCTGTTTGGGACATCCAGAAAGAATACCTTAAATTTTGGTAGCTAAAGGTGAGTCTAGACTGATAGTGAATCTTCATCAAGTTTACTTTAAATTAATGTGGGACAGTCCAACTCTCAGGTCCCCAGTGGCACTGACAGGCTTAAATTACCCTGAGCAGTTGGTAACATCTTTATCTGTCATCTCTGACACATGTGGTCGTTGTGGTTTAGCTGTGAGTCCATGAGATGGAGATGAATAACCAGGTACCAAGCTGTATTAGCAAGAGTCTAGCCAGCAGCTGAAACAAAATTTATCCTCTTCCCTTCTATTTGGCACCCATGAGACCACATGTGGAGTACCACGTCTAGTTTTGGAATCTCTAGTAGAATACAGACATTGACAAACTGGAACGAGACCAGTAGAGGGCCAGTAACACAGGCCTGGCTCACACAAGAATAAGAAGAGTCTGAGGAACTGGTCTTGTTCAGCCATAAGAGGAGGAAAACACTGAGAGGAAATCTTATAGTTAATTTCAACAATCTAATTATATTCTGCAGAGCAGGCAGAGAAACTTGAGGTAAGTACACAGAAAAAGTACAAGAGGCAAAATTGTGCAACAGGCAACAGACAAGTTGTAACGAGAAATTCCAGTTGGATCTTAAAAACTTTTCCCCATTAGATGTGGTCAGTTGTTGGCAAAGACACTCAGAGAAGCTGCAAAGTCTATGCCTTTGAGCTCAAAACTCAACTGGACCAGACCATGACAACCTGACCCATCACACCATGCCATTAGCAGAAGGCAGGGCTGTGTGAAACCAGAAGGTCCCCTCCACAAGTCTCTGTGCAACTTAGTGTTCACCCAGCTTTCACTAAGTCCATTTTAGACCTCCACCAACTTCAGTGTGAACTTTCTAGGCATTCTATTTCACTACACTTGGAAAATGAAGTTAAAATTTATGCTTAAAATGGAAAACAAATTTGATGTATTTACTAAAAAAAAAAAAAATATTCAGAAAGGAAGAAACATTTTATTTAAAAATTTCCCAACCAAAACATTTTATTTTTGTTCGTTAGTCCAATTCTAGAGGTGTTGAAATCCCCAGTTTTTCTAATCTCTACTAGCACATGCATGTGTGGGAATAAAGTTATTAATATTTAAGGTTGAGAGGTCTAAGTCATCTTTACTAAAAGAATGTTCCTTTTGACAAAAGCTGACAGTCTGTGATTGTTTCCAATTCCGCATTTCTGACCTATGATATTGGGTGTGCCACTCCTATAGGCTCCATCAAAAGCCACCTCTCCCTAATGTCCTATTGATTCCTTAAAATTGTAGCAGTTAGCAAGATACTTAAGGAGCCCATCGCTGGGAGGGATGGATACCTGGCTTTGTTAACACTGAACTGACTTTCACCACTTTCTTGTGTTTCTGAAACAAAAAATTGGTTTTCTGCAATCACTTGGAGGGGAGCAGAGGAGCAGGTGCTCTCACTACGGTCATAGTTAATAAGTCTTCTGTCTGACCTGTCCTAAATTGTACTTTGTATAGTTGCATGCTTGGAGTCCCCAGATTCTCTGACACATAAAAAATGAAAATTGAAGTGCTTAAAGCTGTGCAACTTTTGTAATTTATAAAGGCTTTCACAGTTCACCAATATAGAAAATGAAAAAAACTCAAAGGTGCAAAAAACAACTGGTCATCCGTAATCACAGGGCTGAAACAAGATTAAGAATTTAAAGACAGATTTCCTCTCTACAGCAGTTCCCAGCAAAGGCAGTCAGGAGAGGGGAGAAAATCTGATAGAATCTATTTGGCATTCAAAAAAGGCATAAAGCAGAATTACTGAACGAGTGAGGAGAGAGAGACCGAAGTGAAAAGGTTGGACAGTGTTCAAGGCAGTAATGGTTGTGAATGCTAATGTCCTTACTGCAATTCCCAACTAAGACAACTTAATGTGATGACAAACAGCAATAAAACACAATGCTGCATCACACTCCTACCATAATATCATGACATTACACACTACCATTTTAAGATAATTAACTTACTTCATCATAAAATTTTGCCATTGCATCTGGCCTTAAAGTATGCGAAGAAGATAAGGAAATCCTGCACCAAAGTGGAATTGGAGATTCACAGACATTTGCCTCTAAGGGTGTGACAAAATTATACTTCTACAGAAGTACATGTTTCCAGGTTTAGCACCAATGAATACATTGCTTTCTCTATGTTCTTTATTGCAACACCCCTTTCATTTATTGAATAAGAATATTTATCTAGTCTGTCTGGCAGTTGCTTAGGTTATTGAATATATCTCATATAGAATCTGAATCCCATCATCACAAAGGGTGAAGGTTTATGCTGCAAAGGTTTTTGTCCCAATTTTCCTTGCTTTGTAGAGAAACAGCACATCCCACTCACTAGTGGGATAAATGCTTCTTTGTTCAGAACATGGGGCTGTCCTATGGCATCTGAGCAACTCATAGGGCTTGTTCAAATTCTTCCCACTTAAATAGGACAGCGTGATCAGTTCCTGAAATTTGCAGAGCTTAGATAAGGCTGAAAGCTCTCTGAGTTTCTTAAGAAATATTCTTTCCTAAGCAAGTTTGATTAAAATCTGGCTGTTTCATACAAGATTCTATGAAGAGCTCAGCTAAAGAAATTGCTTTGTATCCCCATGGATAAGATGCTTGTTTCCTAGAACTACATGAACGGGAAAAAGAATATAGGTTCTGAATTGGGATCAAGACTCTGGTAGGGTTGTTTAACTTCTAGTTTGCTTGAGTCTATCAGCTTGGTTTTTTTCTTTTATACGTAATTTTCCAGCTCAGATGGATTGATGGTTTTGATATATTTTCTTGGGAATGAAAAAAATACTACCTTGGAAGAAGCTCCTGACATTAATTCTTCTATCACTGTGCCAAACATTTTGAAGATGAACCTCTCAATGATCAATTCATCACTTGCACGACTGTCAAAAATAGGTAATGTATCTCAGGTGACTAACACAGGCTGAAATCTCTGTTGTCCTCTCTTTGCTTTTATGGCTTAGCCATGCCAGAGTGAAAACTAATTGCAGATTTTTCTAAATCTGCTGTGGCTATGCTTTCACACTCTCCTGGTTTTGTCTGAAATAAAGTTAATTTTCTTCATAGTAGTTTGTATGGAGTCATGTTTAGATTTGTTGCTGAAAACAGTGTTGAAAATACAGGGATGTTTTAGTTATTTGTCACTCTCCACAACTACCTGAAATGAGATTGTAGTGAGGTGGGGGTCAGTCTCTTCTGCCAAGTAACAGGTGAGAAAAAAGGGGAAACGGCCTCAGGTTGCACCAGGAGAGGTTTAGATTGGATGTTAGAAAAAATTTCTTCACTGAAGGGGTTGTGGAACATTGGAACAGGCTGCCCAAAGAAGTAGTGAGTCACCATCCCAGGAGACATTTAAAAGATGTGTAGACATGGCACTTAGGGCTATGGTTTAGTGGTGGACTTGGCAGTGTTAGGTTAAGGGTTGGGCTTGATAATCTTAGATGTATTTCCAACGTAAATGATTCTATGATTACTGAGCAGCACTTACAAAGAGCCAAGGCCTTTTCTGCTTCTCACAGTGCCCCACCAGGTGCACAAGAAGCTGGGAGGGAGCACAGCTGGGACAGATAACCCCAACTGACCAAAGGGATATTCTATACTATATGGCATCATGCTCAGCATATAAAGCTGGGGGAAAAAAATGGATGGGGGGAACATTCAGAGTTATGACATTTGTCTTCCCAAGTCACCTTTACACGTGCTGGAGCCCTGCTTTCCCGGGAGTGGTTGAACACCTGCCTGCCTATGGGAAGTGGTGAATGAATTCCTTGTTTTGCTTTGCTTGCATGCATGGCTTTTGCTTTACCTATTAAACTGTCTTTATCTCAGCCTGTGAATTCTCACTTTTACTCTTCTGATTCGCTCTCCCATACCACTGTGGTGAGAAGTGAGTGAGTGGATGCATGGGGCTCAGCTGCTGGCTGGAGGTAAATCACAACACAAGCACAGAGCACCTATTCTGCCTGAAAGCTCTGCAATCTTCACCTTTCTCATCACATAGCTGAAGGAACAGAGTTAATGCTGCAACACAATATTGTCAACGTAGTAAATCTCATTTCAAGACTACTGGAGGAGGCATAGGGTAAGGTGTCCACTTCAAAACTGAAGAGATTTCACCCACTGACACTCATACCTACAAGGACTAAGATGCACAGGCCTGATGCCTTTGACCATCAGGCTCACAAGTCTTCAAGACACCTGGTCATGATTACTTGCTGTGGAGGAGGACAAGGTGTACAGTTAACAAATCCCCACCACCTCTTCAGGGCTCTTCTCAAGTTATTTTTGCATGTATGTACCCTTCAGGAACAGCAACTGTGATTCTCTCTCTTTTCACTCTATCTCACCTCTGCCAGTCATTACTGCCTAGTAACCGCAGTGGTAGTGGATCAAGGGTTGGACTTGATCTCGGAGGTCCCTTCCAACCCAGCTGATTCTATGATTTCCACACTGCTTCTTCTTCTCTTTATAGGGCTGTCTTATCTCCAGTCCTGTTACCTTCCCATTATATCTCTAAATGGCTGCAAACTGGCCTTCATTTTGGCTGGCCTTTGTTTTCTTCCTTGTAGTGCCCTGAGAAAGGGAATGTAGGTGGGCTGGGATCTTTACAACCTGCTAATCTAGGTGCTATCAGCACACTTCTTGTACAACCTGCATTTGCTTTTTTCTGGATGATTCCATACCCAGACATCCCCATTTGGTCTAGGGTGGCCCTTGGCTCACCAACAGGCCCTGTTGCCTTTTCTTCTAGGTAAGCCCTGATACTGTAATCTTGAATCAGACTGGGTGGAAACAGCTAAATTGTGAGAGGCTGTGAGAAACCTCAGTATGGACTTTCATTCCTATGCCTTGGTCCTTGCCTAAACTGCACCTGTGTCGTGGAAAGCCTCCTGCCCAGCCCAGAGCCTTGCCTGCCCAGGCATCTCTCACCTCATCCATGGGATGCTTCAGCACCACCATCTGCCCGGACACTTGACTGAGTGTAGTCACTGTGGCCATGAGCCACTGGCCCTCACCCTTCCCAGGTCATTAATATTTGCTACATGTCTCCACACCCTGGTTGCATTAATTAAAAAGAAACTGTTAACAAAATTAATGCAGGTGTTCCAGCGCCACTTTTTATTCTCAACTCCGCTCATAACATCCAGCAATCACTGTTACTTCTTGTCTGACCTTGCTTTCTGTGTTCAAAATTCTCAAAGTTAATTTGATTATGAGTTTTTAAATTCACTTTTCATGTATACTATTAAATGATTTTTGTTTCAAATAAATTTAATCTACTCTAGCCTCAAGCACTGGAAAGTGTATCCCAGATCTTTTTCTACACCAAATTACTAAATTATTTCCATTAATGTAACAGATTACACTTAAAAATATTTCCAGTACTGAAATATAACTTTTTTTACTGTTAAAACACATTCCCACTTCTGTAAGAACTGTAGAATTATCTAACTAATATGGCTTAAGACATTGTAGGAAGGTTGCTCTAAGTAGATAATGCCACGTGAAGTCACTTTTTAACATAACGAATAAAGCTTTACATACTGCTTTTCACTGAATTTTAAACCTCAAAAAATATCTATTGCTATCCTGAATCTCACTAAATCCCCTATACTCATTTTTCAATCATTAAGGTTCTATAGAACAATGGAAATTTTAGGCAGTTATTCTTTATCACAAAGCTTGAGGAAAACCCCTCAGTGATTAATTTCTTACTACATATTGTTTTCATTGCTGTTGCTGTTCATTTTACAAGGATATCCTTCCCATGTTGAATTTAATGCTATAGGTTTGGTCTGAAGAAAGAAAAAAAAAGTTTTGTTTTAGTCCTGTGTTGTAGGTAGTTTCTCCATATGCTGGGACTAGAATTTGATTATCAAAACATGTAGGGAATGACTCTTTGCCATACAGAAGTCTTTTAAGCTATGGCATTCCTGTCACTTCTAAAATAAAATACATTCAAGATCTCTGACAAGTATTAACTTTGTGGTTGACATACTTCTCCTTGCACTGATTTATCATTACAGTTTAAGACCCTGTAAAATGTGCAGGCCCTGTGAATTCTCTAGATTGGGATCCATAATATGTGACAAAAACACACAACCAAACAAAAAAGCCCCCAACACAAAAGAGCGAGACATGCTGTTCTTTACCAGTTGTAAACTTCTTTAGTTGTAAACAACTTAAAGTTGAGTGATCAGACATAGCTTATTTCCTCTTCTCTTTTTATATAATTTACTCTTTTCTCAAAATAACATCTAAGAAATCCAAGCTGGTAAGTAAAAATATGAGCAAAGTACTAGAAAAGAGAAAATATGCTAATTTAAACCTTGAGTTATACTGACAGTATATAACATAGACCTTGAGTGTAATTCTCATATCAAACTTGCTATTGACTTCTTCTCAGAGATGTCATCTCTAAGTAAAAGTAAATAAAACAGTATTCTGCAGCCACAATTAACCATCTCAGTTTATCACACTACGTACTAGGTGCACAAACCTAAACTCTATCTGCTAAGTTTGATTTCACTGCTATAGTTTCTACTCAAAAAGTGATTAAAGGATTGTAAACCATTGACAGATATACCTCTGAAGTAACTCAGATGTTTGAATAAAATTAACATACAAGGGTATGGGAAAATGCTTGTTCATCCAACTTAGTTCTATGATGAAACAATATATTCACATTTCTTGTGAAATTCAATCGTTGTTGGCTTAGAACAACCATAAAAATAAGCAAAAAAAAAGCTCAAAGGTACTTTATATGCTCCCAAAAAGAGAATATGATGATGAGCACACAAGTCTTTTCATTTTAAATATGCACATATAGTTGTATACTAATGGTGTTTAAACAGGATTCACACAGTACTTTTTCCTTTCTGTGAAATATATCCTCAGATGTTTCTGGAAGCAGTTTTACCTTGTGGTAATTTCTCCTGAGCTGTGTTAATTTATATAAAATATTTTTTGTGTGTCCATCAACAATTCTGGATGTTCAAATATATCATATTATTAAGCTTTTTAGTACTTTTTTCCAAGCAGTATTTCTGCTTTATGCATTAGCTCATTCACATTAATTATAGGTTGATTTTCTCCCTGCTCAACTTGACAAACTTGTATGCTTTCTTCACCTGTTCATTTACTATATTTTTATGAACTTATGCTGCTTTTCGTTTTAGATACTCCTCGGTGGTTTTATTTAAGGTGATGACTTCAATGGCATTATATACATTATGAAACTAAGCAAATACAGGCCTGAGCCCTTTGTTCCTAAGTTATTTAGAGTTTGCATATTTCATTACCTGTGAAAAATTTTCCTGAATCTTGAATTGTTTTTGTTATTAAACAAATGACTACTGAATGCTTCTGAAGTGTTGTCTCCTTTCTGTGGACAAATCCCAAAGAACCAGTTCTCAATTATTCATTGGAACATGTTTCTTTTAGGAAAAGAGTATGATAAATCTGAGTATGTGTGTTTACTTCCTGTTGTTACTTTCTGATGGATTTATTCATATAGTTATGTTACATGCAAAACGTTCTTTATATTGCATGTCATCCAACTATTATTTATTCTATTTGAGCTTCTCTTGTCATAGGCAGTGATGAAGACCAAGAACAGACACAGGAAATGACTATTTATATCACAGCACTAAATTTACTTGCTTTTCAATTGATCATCCTTTAGAAAGAAAGGAGTTTAATCAAAGGAGATCTCTTTAAAGTGATTTTTTTGTTGTTTTTACCTTATCTCTGTTAATACATTTTCCCCAAAAAGGCCATCCCAATGCCACAAGATACAAATCTAGACAACATACTACCAAAGTAAAGCTAAGCACAAGGCAGGTAAGAGAGACTGTGAGCTGAACAGTTCACTTCAACAGAGATTTCAATTCTCTTTGTTGCCTTTCATTCCTCTAACTGTGCTAAATAATTAAAAATTATCAAGAGGTTCTGTCTAATCTCTCCCTCTTTCTGCTCCAAGAAAAGAGGAGAGAGAAAAAACCAGAGCATTGAAAAGAAGCAAAATTTCTTTTAAAAATATACTTCAGAACATGCTTAAGGTTAAGTCCACACGTGACTCATCTTCTCTACACACAAGAATTATTGGATAAAATGCTATAGTTTCTGCTACACGCTTGTTCCTCATACCTTACCACCTGCAAAGTTTTCCCTTGATCCTTGTCAGCAGCATCCATAATTTTTATATGTGAGCATCGTGACCTACTTTTCCAGATCTTTAGACATCACCATTGGCTATTTTTAGCACTCTACTGACTCATTTGATGTCTCTGCATGTAGAGGGCTACCCACTGAGGAGATTCACCTCTCCTCAATTTTATTATCTTGTTTTCACCAGCTTGAGACCACAGATGTGGAAAGTGTCCTGTAAGTCTGGACTGAGACATAAATTTCTCACACGACCTACTACAAACCACAATGTTGACCCTCTGGAAAGGGGGTCAAGTTGCCAGCAGTAATGGCTAAACCTCTGCATGCTCGCAGAGCAGCTTACACACATGTGGAAATAAAATATTTCTTTTCTTTTCTTTGTTAGCAAACTTCTCCCAATGACCTTTATTTAGAAAAAATTTTTGAGCAGAAATTAAGACACCAGATTCTTGACTCTGCCAAGACAAGTCTGTGCATGACAGGAGGTCCTCTGCTGATTCCCTCCAAAGGCAGATGCTCTGGGCATGATTCATAGTGGAAAACAAGAGCAGCAGTGCAGTTACTCCAAAGTACAGATGGATGTTAGCAATGAATGCAGTACAACAAACCTTAGAAATGGCCATTTAGGGGGTAAAGAGCAAGAAATACATTACTCTTCAGAGTCACATAGGAAATGCAAGGCAATTACGCTGTATGACTTACTTAAAACAAACACTACCCAGCACAATGAACTTAAAACCTCAGGGCCAACGTGACTTGAAGACTCAACCTAAACAGACTCACTGGCTGAGAACACCAGGCAATAACACAACAGGATATTTGTCTAAGGAGACCTTGGCACTAGATCAGTCACACACCTCACTCCGTTATAAGGCTCCTTCATGCTTTGGGCTGTGGCACCACTTTGCATATAGATAGTAAATTCTCTGATTAGTGTCATGCTGAGCATCCTTGTCTCTCTTCTCAAAGAGGTGACTCTGACACAAGATATAACTCATGAGAACAAGGTTCCAAAGAAAGGGAGAAACAGGCCAACCACCCTCTCCAGTAGCAGGTCCACCTTTGCAGTACTGGAGTTGTCTCTGGTCACTACCAAAGAAAGTTGCCCTACCAGAATTATAGGATGAATATCAATCTATCAGCGTGGGGAGGAGGGCTGTTACCCACTTTACAACTTCCTGCATGAAGATATGCTGTCTAGTCCTTATTTTCTCATAAATAAAAAAAAGTCAATTACACCTTCATCAATAGAAGTGATTGCAGAAGTCATTGTTTTTCGGTAGAAGTCGTAAAGTCCAGGATCACAGTACTCAATATAATAAGTATTTCTACTTTATTACCCATGAGAAGTCCACGTTTCCACTGCAGGACTGCTACAGATTTGTGGATACTTATCTTTCAAATGTATAAATGTTAAAGGTGTCTGTGGCATGCAGTGTGGCAACCCATCCTCCACCATCAAAATGCCTTTTCTCTATCAAATTTAAGTGCCCTTGCAGGATTTCTTATGACTTATCTCCTGTATATTCTGTACCATTGGTCTTGGATTGGGAACTGGGCAGTGTAGGAAACAGCTTAAATGAAAAGAGAGATTTTTCAGGTGTACTGAGCTTACTAAGACCAACTGAACAATTCAGCTGGTTAAAAAAAAGCATTTCTTGTAGGCTTTTCAAATGTAAGCCTAGAAAACTGAAATTATTCATAAATACAAAGAGTGTTCCCAGGTTTTAAAGAGACTGCAAAACATACCTAATAATTATTAGATTGAAGAAATTAATTATGAGAAGTCAGAGATTCTGTAGAAATCTTTCCCGAGACACTACCCACTCCAGCTGTTTTGCATGCTGATTTTAAACACTGTTTATTTCCCAAGAAGGAAAAAGCCTTAATCATGCTTCTCATGCCTACTGCTAGAAGTTTTGAAAGGTATAATAAAGAAAAAAACAGAAAAAATTCTCATTCACACAGCAACTAGGATAGTTATTTTTACATTTAGTTCATGGTAGCATCCTCCAAAGTGAAAAAGAATTAAGGTAGAGAGATTTATTAACATGGTTAGGTAGAGCTACTTTTCTCAAAAAAAAGGTTGCCAAAATAAAATATGTCACAATATCAGTTTGGCTCGCATACCTGCTGGCACTTCTGATCTCTGATAAGCAAAGATAAGTTTGTACATTATTCTGAAATAATTATTTCAAACTTGAAGCATAGATAATATCTGTGAAGTTTTGGAGAGTGGAACAAGCAAGTCAATGCTTTTCCTAACAATAATAGAAGGGGCATGAGTCACATCTCTTCAGAAAAATCCTTATTCCAGTCTAGTGTTCACCTAAGGATAGAAACGGAATGAGTGTTCTCCATCTACAAGCTCAGGTTTGTGATCTCAGTCAATTATTGCCAAAATTAGAATAGGACAAAACGTTGCAGATCAACGCCATCAGAAACTCTGCAGCATATGCAAAAACCCCATACTTCTGATGACACTGTTTTGAAAGAACAGGACACCAATGACCCTGACAAAGAACAAGAGAGAAATTTCCGAGAAGTCACCATGCTACAAGTGTGATAATATGTTATATTACAAGGCAGAATACATCTTTTGTTGGGAGAAAAACAAGTATCTTAAAAAAAAAAAAATCCAAAGGATTCACAAAATACTGGGTAAGTAAAAGAGGCCGCAACCAGAGGTTTTGGCCTCTTTTAGGGATTGTGGCTCTACCAGATGGCTGACCCGTTCTCAGAAGATGGGAAGCTTTTCCTTCAGGCTTCTTCTCCATGAAGTTAGGAAGCAGGATTTGAAATCAAATGAAGTACCTAGTTTGGCTTTAATTGCAACCCTGCAAACAACTGTTTCTTTACTTACCTATTTACTCCTGAACTTTTCTGTTGTTTGCTAATTGTATGAACAAGCATAAGGTGCAGCACCTCAACCAGAAAGGGAAGATTCACTGTTCAAAATTTTTGCAGAAAAAATCCAAGCATTTACCCATATGTGTATGTTACCTTTCAGCAAGTTTTCATTTCTAGATCCACAGACAACCATTTATGACAGCAAAACAAGACTAAGACTACATTATGCCACAGAGTTTGCAGTACTACAAGCAAATCTCTCTGCTTTGAGTTAACCAAGCACCCAGTCAAGGAAACTGAGCTTCTCAAATAATCTAAAATTGCTGTACAACAGAAAAAAAGTACAGTTAGGGTGAATTCAGATACTGTTGTCATCAGAAACCTACTAATTGTTACAAAGTTACTGTGCAACTCAGTGCCTCCAAGGATGGATCCATGCATCCATCAAGTCACAACCATTAATAAAGTCTTTGAGCTGTGCTAGGTGTTAGGCTATGTGATAAGAGGCTCATTACCACGAACAGAAAAAGAGCACAGAGGAAACCTCAATCACCTGATAACAGAGAGAAAAGCCCCAGCCCTGGGCCTTCTCAGGGCTCCTTCAAGGGATCCTCATCCACAGGGGCAGGGTATCACCTACAGGAGCATGAGACTCATTATGGGACAGAGGAAGAGCATTCCAGGATTGCACAAGACTTACAACAGAACAGAGGAACTGTAGGTGGGAGAAGAGAGGATGCACGACATTTTGTAGAAAAACCTGCTCTGTATACTAGAAGGATAAGAGGGAAAAAGAAGGCCAGTCACATGTAAGCAGGGCTGGCATCTTGTCTAGCATCAGATCACCATAGTCTTCATCACAGTTGCACAGGCAACTGCAGCAAGCAAGGATGCACATGTCAGTCCGTGACCACTAGTGAATATCAAGCCAGACAGCCACTGAGGAAGATAAGTGGGCTGGGAGCCAAGATGCACACAGATGTGCTTCTGAGGCAAAAACAGTGGGAGCAGGATACCCAGAGCTAATGCTGGAGAGACCATTGGGTGAACTGAATGATGCCTTTGAATGTACGTGCACACCTATGTGCGATAACATATTGCGTTTCCATGCACGAGGCAGCTGGAGATTATATGATCCAAGAGCCATTTGCAGAGTAGAAGGAGTGTCTAAGATCATCACCCGGATGGACCCACATTGCATATTTGTATTTCCCACTAACAGACCTTCAACCTGATCAGCCAGAAATGGGAACAGTATGAGTCTGTCGGTGTTGTTTGCTTTTGCATGAGCAATGAGTGTTTCTGCCTGTGTTCACCTGTGAGTCTTTCTGTGTGTACACAAGTTTGTGCACACATCTATTAGGAATACATGCTCAGCTACACAGCTAGTCAGACCTGCGGGCGTGGAGCTTTGGCAGCCTCTTTCCTATCAGACAGCTGGATTTAGGAACCCCTAGCAATAGGTTCAGCAATCATATATCTTGCAGTATATCCAAAACATTGGAAGGTAAACCAAAGAAGATTTACTCATGTTGACAAAGTAACTGATTGCCTTGGAATTAATTTGTGCAGAACAGCATTTGGCTTGTCCAAGGTTTTGTTCTGCAATGCTATTACAACTTCTGCAGGAAAAGAGTAACTGGAAGATGTGAAGCTTCAGCAAAGGGAATGAAATTATCAGCAAATCTTTCCCAAGGGAATAAACAAGTGAGCTTTTAGCAGATCTTTCAGAAATCTCAGGAATTCAGACTCCATCTTGTATTCCTGCAAAAGTAAAATTGAGAGCAATGAATGCCATTATCAGATCTTCCAAAGAGCTTGGTTATTAGCTGCCATAGAAACTTTTTAATCCAGTCTGAGTTTATGCAAAATACCAAGCAAGAATTTAGAGCTGAACCTGAAATGTGAATCCAATGGACTTGGAATGCACAGCTGGAAAGCAATACCAAAGGGAACTTGGACAACTGGCAAATGACTTAATCATCACCAACTACAGCAGTCCTGATAATTGTGAAATATAAACATGTCCGTTCCTGCCAGGTCAACTAATGCATACTAAATAAGTGAATTCTACCTACAGAGTTCTAGAAAAGTAGAAACATCTCCTACAGATCAGTTACTAAAAAATTTTATAGTGGGTAATGAAGACTTGGACAAGGAAGAAAAACTTCCAGTAGTGGCTCATGTTATCTGGTTAGTGCTTGTCCTCCCTCTCCCACACAAACAGTTTGCTATTGCATAGCCTCAAAGTACTTCCATTTCTGATGTAACACCAGCCTTGTTGATCAGGCATCCAACATTCACATTTAGTATAAGATGAGTAGACTTAGACAGATTTCTATAGCTCTGGTGGGCGTGGACCACAGCATCCATATGGTAAGAGCTGCACCTGTGCAATTCTAACAGTGAACATAATGGTATTTAGCTCTATTCTGATTTTAAAAAAACTGACCTCCTTTTAATCAATAAATAACAATATTTAAGGTGTAATGAAAAAAAAAAATCCACAAAACCAACAACAGCAATAACAAAAACCCAAATCCAAACACCCAACATAAACCAACCAACCAAACCACAGAAAACTCAAACCAAAACAACAGTCCTCTGTGTGTCTTTTAAGGAGAAGACACCCAAGATAACAACCCCCTGCAGTATTTTCTTGGATAAGGACGGTTAGAAATTATTTGAACTGGAGGTAGAGGAAAACTGACATGACCTATTGAGCTTTTGTCAAACAGTGAGTGACAATTTTGTATTTATTTTTTTTGGAGTGTAACTTCCCACAAAAGATATCTAATCCAAGTCAACTAAAATTAAGTTCGGGTTGTTGTACAACTAAAAAGTAACCATGACAAGGAGGAGTGAGGAGCTGTGTTGCAGACAACTTTCTAGAGACAGGATGGGATCTGGAGAGGATAGGACACTAGAGGTGGCAAATGCTGAGGAGATAGGACAGAAATGAGCAGATATTTCTTCCTGCACAATAGTTTCATGAAAAAGTAAAATATAAAAAAATATAGAAAAAATAGATGTGTGGAAAAATAGAGAAAGAGTAGAGAGACCTCTCATATTCATATTTAGAGGTAAATGCTCACTCAATGACAGACCCACCAGCACATGATATGGAAAACTGCACAGGGAGAAGAACCTGCTGTCTGGAAATGACAACTAAAGATACTCTTGCCTCTCTGTTAAAGTACAGAAGTCCCTGGCCCCTCCTAGCAGGGGGCTCCACAGCTGCACCCCTTCATACCTGCCACACCATCCACTGATAACTGAGGAAATGAGAAACAAGCCCTCTAAGACCACTCTTGCAAAGACGATTCCTGCATAGAGCAGAAAAAATGTAGCAAGAAGAAAATTACCCAGTGCTTTGCTATGTATTAAATGCATATACAATTTGATTTCTGAATTACAGATTATCAAACACTGGCCAGTTCTGGTAGGAACTTAAAGTCCAGATACCCTTTTGTAAGGAACATGGGCCCTCTTCATGCTTATATATTGACTGAGCAGACCTATAGACAAAATGTGCCTGGTAACAGTTTAATATACCCCATCTTTTTCCATCAATCATCAGCAGGTGCACGCTGCAGTACACAGCTAACCTAGGAATGAGTACATTTAAAGCAAGTTTCAGAAATGAGTTGTGGAAAATAATTTTTACCATGTTACACAAGACAGTAGATCTCAGTCGTCCTGCCTGCTCTTCACTTGGACCTGTCCAAGTTACTCTTACACTAGCAAGTCCGACTCTGAAAGCAATTTAACCACAGAAATTGGGGCCATTACCACCAGCATCCCAGATATCAACCTGCCTCCTTTGGTAAATTTTACAGATTGTGTTGAACTGGCTGCTACAAATACCCAAGCAAGTTTCAAGTTAAATCAGCTTTCGATGTGCCTAAAAAACCATCCTTTCTCTCTGTACTGGTCCAAGTCGTGAAGCTGCTGACTACTCAGATTATACCCCATGTTGGACATGGAGACATTGCTACAAGTGCTCAAGTGAGGAACCCAGAAGTGCCACCAAGCATTTTCCCCTATGCTTACTAGGAAAAAAATTCCTGTTGATGTCCTTAATAGTTATGTGCAGGAATAGAAAATGGCGATCATGTACACACCTTTCTGGATAGCAGGAGATGTTAAGCAGCACTATTTTTGTCTGTAGACAAGCTCAAGGAGAAAAGCAGACAACTGTGACATTTTTCAGAGGGTCATCCCTGCAGTTACAGAGCAGATCTGCATTTGGAAGGTGTAGGAGAGCTGCTTTCAAGTTGCAGAATCTTTGTTTTGGGAGACTTGCACACTACACTTCCCTGCCCAACTTCCCTGCCTTTAGCCTCATGTCCAGTGACATTATCAAGAACAAACTGGTGTTGAGAACTCTGCTTTGGGCTTAAGGAAAAAGAGATGCTGAACTGGTTATCTGAGGAGTGCTAGAAGCTATTTTATGCTGGGGAGAATGATAAGGCATGTTAATATTGTCCAACACATTAAAAGTGCTGCTTAGTTGAGAATGCATTCCCTCAGGGAAAAAAAAAAATAAGGTCAAAATGGGATTTACTTGACTAGACATTGTGGTGACTGTTGTGGTGATTAAGAAGTCTGAGATAAACAGTGACTGGAAAATTTATTGACATTAAACCCTTTAATCAAAGAAACAAACACATCGTTAACAAGCAATAACTCAGAGTGATGGATAATAACTATAGTTAGAAGGAATGGAGATCTAAATCATAGGACAAAGTGGGAATTTTGCTTGACATAAATATTTTGCATTTTGGATGACTGTGGTTTCACACTATCGCTAAGATCTGGGAAGTGAATTACACCAGATTTTATTTTATGAATGTTTTAGGTAGAAGACAGTCATAAGGCATGTGAGTCACTGAAAGCCTCAAACCAGTGTATTATACCTTTATAAAATCTATTACTTGTGCCATTTTATAGAGCACAAATATTCTTAAGTGTCCCCAAAAGTGATTCAGTCCAAGTGTGGTGGAAATAAATTGGTCTAGGATGAAACTAAACTTATTTTCTCAGTGGCTTACCACTGGAATTGGAGTACAAACCTCTTCATCAGCCAGCATAATAATTCACCCAGGCTTCAGCAGTGGGAGCATTTCTGCATCTCTTTGTGTTAACAGGGACAAGAACATTAGTTCTGTTTCCATGTTGTAGGATAAATGGTTCTGACCACTGCACCACTAAAGCTAAGCCCTCTTTGCATGCATGAATTAAGGCTGTAGCTTGACCATTGCTTTTCTTTTCAGTGGCAATATCAGATTCAGCAGCTCCCAGCACACTTATTCCCCCTGCACACACTTTTCCTCAGCAATTCCAGTGCTTTTCTTCCACCAGTGCCCTGCACTGGACAGAATTCCCAAACAGACAAGGGACAGAACACAGATGGAGCAACAGGGCTGCTTGCACTGGTGCTGCTGGCCAACAAGATCAATACCAGCCAGGCCATGACTGGGGTCTGGTCACATGTTTTAATAGCTCAGCAATGTTCTATTGATGCCAGAAAGAGTATAAAGCTAATAAGAGAAATTCAATTAACTGTACTCGGAAAAAAAAAAAAATCACAAACAAAAAGGCAAAAATATTTTTAACTCTTTTGAAAACTGCATCATTTACAAAGGGCTCCTCTGGTTCAAGAAAACAAACCATTTGTCACATATGAGCAAAGTTGGTAGATATCGGATATAAGAATCAGAGATTTGGAGAGATTTTTTCACGCTTTTTCTCTGCTTCAGCAGTTCCAGAGAGCAGGGCAATAGAGGTAAATTCCTATGGAACAAAAACTTAGTGACCTTTAATGTGAATTACCCTAGGGCTCCTAGTCCTTAGAAGAGATACCAAAAGTTGGATTGGGTAATAGCCTTCAGCTGGAGGTCTGCTGCTTGCCAAACCTATGATGAACCATAGAGGAAGAGGAAAAACCATGTGCGCTTGAAACATCACAGTTCACATGCAATCACACTTTTGTCACTGTTAGCAGCTAAATTATCTGCACAGTCCTTGAGTTTCTGTGGTGAGCTCATCCTACACCAGCTTCTGGGTGTACTTTCCTCCTCTCCGCTCTGAGAGTACCCCATCAGCCCTCAGCACACCTCTTTCCCTCACAATACCAACAGGAGCTACCACACACATCATCTCGAGGGTCACCAAGTGCATTGCAGGTTAAGGCTGATGCACACACAAAAAAATTCAGCCCTAGTTCCTTGGACAGCTGTGAAATGCACACTCTATGTGGCTTGGACACAACAGCCCCACAAGACATGGGGTCAAATCATGAAGCACTTTTTGCCAGGAAAGCTTCTTTCACCAGATCTCCACAGAACTGATTCATTTTCCACCAAAACAAAACCATGCAAAAAAAGCATTTTTGTTCACCAGTTAAGGCCCGAGACAGAGCCTCACATTTCCAGCAAGTACCACATCCAACAGACTACAGCAATCTCACTCCAGAACTGGCTCCCTCCTGGAGTGCTGAACAAGCCCAAGTTTGCAGAATAATTTGTGGACATATGTCAAGCCAACAAAACCATCTTCCTAAGCATTGTACCTTCAGTCAAGGAAGTTATGCAAGCTACATAGGTTTGCTTGGTCCTGCCAAGAACCTCTGGCAAGCCCTCCCTTATTTTGCTGTGACCTTCTATAAAAAAGGTGATTGTTTTGATCTTTTGTTTGCATTTTTTTTGTGTGTTTGAGTTTTTTTTAAGTGTAAACAGGAATGTTTGGCATGAAAAACTATTTATTCTCTTGTGTCTTGTGACTGTTGAGATCAAAAACTCCCATTATAGGCACACAGTAATATTTTCCAGTAAAATAAAACCTAGAATTTGAGTTAAATTACAGAATATTTTTTGAAACTAAAGTTAAACATAGAATTTGGTTTTGAAGTCTGCAATTTTAGAGCTACAAAAGATCAAATAAGCTTTAGTTAAAATGAATTAGAACCCTCAATTTAAGGTCTTTTAGATGGTACAGAGCTAACTTAGTTAATACCCATCACAACTGGATGAAAATTTTCATGTCAACAAAGGAAGCAGCAAATAACAACAAAATACAGTAAAACACACAAGTTATGATAAACAAGAATGAGCATAAGAACAATATGAGTTGAAGCTTACAATATTGTCTTAAAAAATTTTCAGATGCAGGATATAAAAATGGTTACTAACCTACGTGCTGAGTAATAGCAGGCAACAACAGCCACATCATCATCCTGGTGGAAACTGGCTTGGGAATCAGCCTCTTACCACTGGAGAGACACAAGCCCAGCTTTCTCACAACAGGGAGGAAGCAGGAGAAGAAGGTCACATCCCACCATCCAGGGCCTCACTAAGAGACAGAGACTTACAATGCCGAACATGGAGGACTGGTAGTGGTGTCCATTGACAGTCTACAGCATAGCAAAGGATGAGCCAGGAGCCACCTAGGAGGGGAAACAGGAGACCACAGCCCCACAGAAACTTAAAAGAGGACCAGCACCTCCAGGTTGAAGTGAAATGACCCCCCCTGCCCATGGTGTGGTTGGAGGGTCCAGGTGAGACTGGCCAATGGGGTTGTTAGGCCCATTAACACTCGTTAGGCATTTCCACAGGTTGTTCTTGAGGCTGTGAAAGACCCTGATTACACAGCCATGGCTTACACTGCCTGCAAAACTCTGTAGAAGTAACTGAGTACAAGACAGCTAAGGGACATGCCTCAAGGGTCTGGACCTATGAACTTCTGTAACCTTCCCAGGCACCTATACTTACATTCAAACTGATTTGGTAGAACAAGGTCAAAAAGTCTGAACTGAAAGTGGAATAGGCCAACTTTTAAGAAAGCTTGGAATGAAGCAGATCAAGGACCACTTGGTATTTTATGTTTAGAATTTCCTTTCCTTTTACTGTATTTTTTTTTTTTAGGTTGCAATTTCTCTTTTCTTCATACGTACTATATTTTCAAACACCATTACCAAAAGTTCTCTCAGCTATTTCCCTTGCCCTGGCATGGCAATAGCTTTTGAAGAATGATAATTCCAAAGGTTACTCCTGGCCTTAGTTATTCTGATTTGAAGCCATTTTTGTACTCAGCTCACAACACTTTAAAGTAACTAGTTTTTAAAGAGTGAATATTTGGAAAAATTAATTATTCTTTGGATTTTTTGAGTTGGAGGCACACAAAAGTATTGCCTGCATTTGAATGCACCAGGAAAGAATATTTAACTGGTGTCAATAAAAAACATTATGGAGCTTGTTTCCTTGACTCAGAACTTTCAAATCCCATGGGCCCCAAAATAACTATGCTTTAAAGTTCAGCAAATACGGTCCTGACTAATTTGATGACCCATAAGAGAACCGTGAACTTAGGTCAAATTATTGACCAACATACTTTTTTCCTGAACAGAACATTAATACAATGGCCATATGTCTAACGTGTACATTCAAACAACAGTAATTTCCCTGAGGAATTTGCAGCACAGAAATGAGTAATTACATTATGCAACATTTTCCAAACACGCTCCACTCGTTCACGATTAACCACACATCTATGTGCATGTGCCTGTAATTCTGCTCTCTGAACTGCGGTTCTTTGTGGGGACCGCTGTTCTTGCATCAGTGCTCTTCGCCCACGGCGAGGTGAGAGGAATCTGAGTCATGAGGGGAATTTTGGTCAGGAGCTGTTTTCAGTGCCCTAGTTTTCACCTTGGATTTCCACAGTCTCGGAGTTTACCATCTGGAAGAGGACAATCCCAAATAAGAAGCCAATTAAGATGAAAGCAATGGCTGCAGAGTCTTCCAAAATTGTGGCCCCAAACCCTGTGCTTAACTTAATCCAGAGCACCTTCCCACTGACAATCTTCCCATGTACAGCTGCTGCTGCTTCATCATGACAGCAAATTACTCCTGTTCATCAACACCAGCAAGAAACCCCTTGTGTTTAATCTTTCAGCATGACCTTTAAACAGCCATGGTAAGGCACATAAACTCAACAATCGGTGAGATTTGGATGTCTACAGTCATTATAGAATTGGAAATCTCTTGGCTTGCTCACAGCACCATTAGGTTCTCAGATTTGTTAGATATTTTACTATGTTCTTGCATTCTCAGGATTTTCAGTAAGACACACAGAGGTGGATATCTCTAAACCTCAGTTTTGAAAATAGGATTTAGTTGCTTCTGGCGCCTAACTTATTCTGGTACCAAACCACAAAGCTGTTTGTTTCTTTCTTCCAAATAATCCAGAAGAATAAATTGGCAGAATTAGTTCATCTGGCATCTACCTGGTGTTTCCCACAAAACAAACGCATATCTTTTTTGAAAAGCTAATAGACTGCAAAATTGCCAGGGTTAATTAAACACAAGAGTTACTGGGAAAACCTCTGATATTAGGTGCACAATTTACTGTTATGCATAAGTACATGAACCTCAGATAGAAAATGAAAAGTAAAGAAGATTGTAGATGGGGAACACTGAAAAAACACTGACACTGAAGCTGTCAAATACCTGGCCTAGGTGACTCCAGGGTCTTGAGCATGCAGATAGTGAGTATGTCCATGTCCTCCCAGAGTTTTTGGGAAGGGAACAGTGTGTTCCCCCCACAGGAAATATCAGAAAGTGTGGTGGCATTTTTGGGACACCACCAGGTGTGCTGGCAGAGCAATGCACATGCAGAAAAGATGGAGAACTGAGACATTCTCAAAGCAATGCCTGATCTGAGGATGGATTTCCCCCAGGATTTGCAGGGGTGAGGAAGAAGGAGGGCACAGAAGTGCTGTGGCACAGACCTCTGGGTCTGGGATGTCCTCCCAGGATGAACACATGGCTGCAGTTGCAGTGATTCCAAACTGGTGCCTGGAGCTGCCATGATGAGAAGGGCTTAACACTTGTGAAGGGCTTAACACCTGTGATGGAGCCAAAGTGTTCAAGAACCATTGGATTTTCAAGGCTTTACCATGTTAAGTGCAGAGTGATTTGAGAGATGAGGCCATAACAGAGCCCTGACTGCTTTTAATAGTCTGGCTTTTCACATATTTTAGGAAGCCCACCTCAGATCCCCACTATCACAAGTCCTGGCTTGCCCTTGGCTGCATACACACGCTTGGCAGGAGTTACTCCATTGCACAGACAAACATGGCCCACAGGAACTTCTCAAATCTTTAAAGAGCCCAAGAACAAAACTGAAAGGAAACTATTGATAGTAACCATGGTAGGCAAATAAACAACCCAACTGTGTGAAAAAGCAGCCTTGTCAAGGGAATTAATATTCTGTTCTCATATTTGTATGAAAGCTTTAGGAGGTGAATGTAAACATTGCAATGCATGACTCCTGCAAGCAGGAATCCATCTGCGTTGTTGCTCATAGAAGAACCTCATGATCAGGAAACTGCATTCCCAGGGGATGATATGTACATGTGTTAATGAGGTCTGCAATGGGGAAGGCAAATATTTCAGTTCCTGCCTGGTCTTCCAGCAGCGTTCAAGACTGAATTTTGCTGACCACTGTTACCCCATGTGCTGTATAAAAGTCAGAACAGCTGCAATTCTGGAGATTACTGTGTGGAACAGCAGTTTTGTGAAAATTCATCCAGCAAGTTGTAAGCTATCACTTCAGAGCACCGAAACAAGGGCGCTGGCGGTACTACTCAGTCAACACATATGGCGCTTTGCTATGATTTCCATTTCAGAGTGTACTGTCACTTATTCTCTGTTTTTCTCACAGCTGCTCACTCCCAGTGTTAGCACTCCCAGAATAGCCTGCTGGCGTATAAATAGGGTTCTCCCTCTCCTGCACATGGCAGTGCTGCAGACTGTACTGTTCTACACTTAATTTTAAGGAACTGTTAATGCCGCTAATACTGTGTATTCCTGTTCCCAAGAGGCCTAGACACTGCAGGTTCCTGGGGTTGCTCATTCTTGGGTGTTAGACAAATAGCAATCCAAAGAGTTCCATCCCAATTTAATCAGCAGGGAAAGCAATATCAAGGGAAAAAAATCTCAGTAACTAGAAGACCTTACTACCTCAAAGTATCTCATGCATGATTCTCTTGAGGTTCAAAATGAACGCTCATTAAAGCAGCTCCACCTATAAAGGAGAAACACTGTCCTCAAAGAAATCCTGGTCTTTGGGTAGCACAGTTCTGCAAAGTCAAGCTTGTGGTATATCACCACCAGACCCTGACTACGTGACCATTTTGGGCATTGTCACATTTCCCAGCCAAGAGGGATGCTCAGCCCTGAACCTTCATCAAGTCTCACTTAGGTTGCTGCAGCCAGGTCCTGGTGTCTTCTACTTATTTAATAGTTCTAAAGCATTGCATAGCCTCCCTTGTCACTCAGTTGGGTACCTGACTCCGACCTGTTGAGACACTGTAAAGAGCAGCAATTGCTTTACATCTCATGTTGACAATAGAGAATTATTTTAGAGTGCAGTTACAGTAGTTAAAAGTAACAATACCCCAAAATCTTAAGAGCAAAGATTAGGATAGAACACAGGGTGCAAAACATTATTATTATTATTATTATTATTATCATCATCATCATCCACATTCTGATAGTGAACGTATCACCATCATCATCATTATTATTATTCGCATTCAAATAGTGAACACATAAAAGAGGTACCAAGAAATACCTAGGCTTCCGCTTTTTTTTTCTCTAGTTTGTATGTAATTGCTGTTTTCGGTATGTCTCAAAGAAGTTTAAAAAGTGTGGTAGCTCTCAAAGTGATTTTCCTTTTTCCATTTGGCAGATTCCCTACCACGATGAACAAAGATGAAACAAACAAAAAAAAAGGTGAACAAGTCAATAGATTTTTTTCTCTCTCTGCCCTCACACAAGCACTAGCATCAGGGCATTACTGTAACAAAACTATTTACATTCTGTGTTTTTGTGGGCTCTTGTATGATGGATCTTGGAGTCTGGGTAGTACTCCTAAATGCCACTGTAATAAAAGGTAAAGATAAATTAGAGGAGTTTGAACTGTTTTCCTCAATGTATTTTTAACCAGCAATTACCTATTAATCAAAGTAATAAATACTCTGTGGTCTAAAACTTCTAGGTTTACAAGCAATAAACCCAACAAACCCAACAATTTAAAATAGCTATTTGCATTGTCAGCAGAAGTTAAGACTGGACTTTTTTAAAACTAAAACACTCTGAACCAAGACATTTTAATGGTCAAGAAATCCTCTAATTTTATGCAATAAACATGTTGTCCAAAAATAATGGGAGAAATTATGGTCAGGTTTCCAACTACTTGGTTAAATTAATAATAACACAAAAATGTTCCCTCTATTAGCTGATTTTCAAATGGTATTCCGAATATCACAGTAGCATCCATTAAGACAGTATATACTTTTTGGGAGGAAAAAATCCAAACCCAAACCAAACAAAAACCAAATGAAACAAAAACCCCAACAAAACTCCATAACCCAAATTGAGGCACACAAGAATAATCTTCATTATAAAATCAATTACAATTTAACAGCCATTAAACCAAATTATTTGGATCCAGAAATAAGTAGTATACACACATCAGAACTCTTAAAATTTAATTTTGGAAGGTTTGCAGGCTAATTGTTTCTGGACCAGGAAAAGTACTCTCTTGCAATGGAAAGAATACTACTGTTATTCTATTTTCTTGTGGAGTGAAAAGGCACCACTGTGTGTCATTAAGAAAACAGTTCTCTATTAGCATTGACAACAATAACACTAAGGAGGAATTTGGGAGTTTTGTTTATGCACATTAAATTTCCAACAAGTGGTTCTTTAGGAGCTTGATGGTTTTGTGCAATGAGGAGCTTTCCTGAGCCTAACAGTTTCCATCAAGGAAAAAAATTCTGTTTCCATGGAAACATCCGAGATGGACCAAGCATGGATTAATCAAAATACAATGATGCCTTTTTACAAGGTACTAGGAAAAAAAATTCAGTTTTAAGTGAGCACCGCTGCTCTTTCCTTCCATTCACACTAGAAAGCATGGGAAATTCTCCCCAAATGTCTATGTGACATACAGGTTAATTAGCACAATAAAAAGTTAGGTTTTCTTACATTTGTAATTAGCATGTCATTGTGAACTAGGAGCCAAGGATATATTAACATGAAAAAAGAGAGAGAATGAAATAAATAATTTAAAATTACGTTTACATTCCTCTTTGGTTTTTTTTTGTTTGGTTGGTTTTTTTTTGCTACTGGTTATATCAAGTGAATCTTCTTGGGTTTGGAAAATTTTAGTAGTTTTTTTCTGTATTCTTAGTACTGTAGGCTCATTTCTTAGTACTGAAAGCTCATTCTGATATTCAAAATCGGAGCTATGGGTTAGGAATTTTTTGTTGTTGTTACTATGAGTATACATGACATTATATCGTTCTCAGCTACCATCAGAGAATTTTCTGACACTACAATTTAGCTGCGAATTCTGCCATTGCCCAGGGATGAACAAAAGACTACATAAAAGCCAGCCTGCCTTCATCCATGTTCTCAACAAAGCAAAATGAAACACAGCTCCATTTTTATCAGACCACTTCTACTGAAGTACTTCTTTTGTCAGTTCTTTGCCTTAACAAAATAGGCACCATTTTTTTTACGATTGATGAAGTTATTTTCTAATTATTCTATTATCAGAAGGTGTTCAAAAATACTCTGAAGGTGTTAAGACTGGCACACAATAATTAAAATAGAGACCAGCAAACGCCAAATGACTGTAAGCCCTCCGTTTGTACACGATAACATGACATTAATGTTAGAGACACAAAATGCACTTCCACTTCTAATCCTACCTCCGAATGAGGCTCCATTCTGAAAAATTGCCAGCAATCGCATTGGCAGGGTTCCACTTTTGTGTTTTTCAAAGGTTTGGTAGCAAGTACACGCACAGATTTTGTTCCTCTTTATTTTATTACTTTCCGGCAGGGATCTGAGAATTGAGCTGGGTTTTCCATCTCCAACATCACCATTAGTAATAAAGGCTATGTTGGTGAAATTGTGATGTGTGTAGTCCCTCTGTTATTAAGAGATTTGCTCAGATGTTACTTGGTGAAGAAGTCCCTGATTGACAAGTGGCACACATGGACACCTTGGTGCACGAGGAGGATGTGCCCTATGGGGTCCCACAGGTTTAAATGAAGTAGAAAGCACCAAATGCTTCATTTCTGTAATCCAGGCAGGCAGATATGACTCTGAATACACAACAGCTTGGTTTGTGCAGTCACGCACCACAGCAGCTCATTCTGAGAAACAGGTGACAGTCAATCAGTTATTACCTACGTTGGAGAGAAGTCCATAACATGGTAGGCATTGGCTGGTCAGGTGAGCCATGTGGTTGCTTTCAGGGCAGTTTAGGGGCATGCACACCCCACTGTGCAGCTGTGGTATGTGCAGAGGGCACACGGGGCACTGCAGGAGACCAGGAGCGAGAGGGTTTGCCCAGCACGAGTTCAGGTGAGTCTTTGCAAGGGCACAGGCATGCGGAGTGGCACAGATGCCCACGCCAAGGTGCCAGCTACGGAAGCTAGGGACATATGGAAACACAGCTTCCACTGAGGTGAAAACATGGGCACAGGGAGGCATTAACTCTTACAGGACTACTGAGAGGCTGGCACACTCCTGCTGTTGGAGGCTGCCCTTCAAACCCAGCTGTCACACTGGTCTGGAGGGGCAAGAGCACCACTGGCATGGCAGCACCAGCACAGCTGGCTGGAGAGAGGATCAAGCCACAAGGCAAACACAAGCCATGTGGCTGAGCAGCATGGGCTCCACATAGATCTGCATACACTGAGTGACACATGGGCTGGGAAGCATAAGGAAAGGTTTTGGAAGGCCAGGTGGAAGCAGGTTTGGGAGGTTTCCTTGTGCCCCCTTTAGACACTGCCTCCAAGAGCTTGCAGCCTCTTGCCCTTAGCTCTGCCTGCTCCATGCCATATGCCTACACCAGTCCACCTCCCTCAGCAGCTGTTCCCTCTTCCACCAGCCTTTTCCCCGCTCTGCAGGGACACATTGAGCCTTTGGGGTTACAGCTGCACCAGTGAGGTGGAGGGGCTGAGTTCTTCAAAGAAGTGACCTTTTTTTCTGGCCTTTTTCAACATAAACATGCCTAAAATGGCAAAATCATTAAGCAGGTGCAAGGAAAGCCTGTAGGTCCTTTTCCCCCCAAACCCCTCCACCAGCTCAGCTGATGCAGGATACCAGGACCCCACCTTGCACCAGACAGGCCTGTGTCAGCAGGGAAAAGGTAGCTGAAACCAGCATTTCCTAGCATGATTTCTTTTCCACCAGGAAATATTGAATTGCCCTGGTGTAAATACGCTTTCAAGATGAAATCCTCCCTATGGTGGAGTATGTTCCAACAAAAATTAAATATAAAGGGGCTAAAGAAGTACCCTTTTCCTTGCTACCTACAACGTTACCTCACAGGCTGACACAAGACTTTTTTTTTAATACAGACACAACTTTTCTCCATATTTAATACTTAAAACACAGGCTTCTTTATAACACTACATCGTATATGCCTGAAGCTCAGGGGTGGGGATGAGCCGCCTACCTTACTCGGGTGACAAGGGACATCTAGCGGCATTGCAGCTCCCAGCATCACTGCCACTGCTCAGGCTGCAGGGACAGCAGACACAGCCACCTCACCTGTCCCCATGGCATCCCACCCCACTGTAGGAAAAACCTACGGTTGGTACAGGGAGTAACAGCTCTCTGCCTTTTCCAGCCTCTCATCCTACCTTTATGTGCACTTTCTCTCCGGTGAGTATGCTCAGTTCTGCTCCACCATTAAGCTTCCTTAATAATATAACAATATATTATACATGTAAATATATTTTCAGTAAGAGGCTGGCTATCTCAGTGACAAAGGCCTGCCATGGATAGGAAAGCATGTAGCCTGCTCCCTTTATTCGGAGAAACATACAGTGTAGGAGGAATGCCTGTCTGTGCGAAAGTAAAATAAATCAGTGCGTGATTAGAACAAGACTCTTGAAAATCGCAACCCCATGTCCTGGCAAAATTTTCATTTTGTTTAATTAAAAGAAATAACAAATAATGGCATGACATCCGGCTTAATTATTCACATCACTAATAAAAATTCAACACACTATCATTAGAAACAGAGCAGTACATACTGAAAGAGGGTGGCTTTAGATTAGGTATAAGGAAGAAATTCTTTAACGTGAGGGTGGTGAGGCACTGGAACAGATTGCCCAGGGAAGTTGTGGATGCCCCATTCCTGGAAGTGTTTATGTTGGATGGGGCTCTGAGCAACCTGGTCTACTGGAAGGTGTCTCTACCCATGGCAGGGGGGTTGGAATTAGGTGATCTTTAAGGTCCTTTCTAACCCAAAACCTGTGATTTATGATACTTAAGAAATCAGTTTCACAGAATGTCAATTTCTTTCACAAGAAATATTTTGTTGCATGGCTTGAAAAACTGACTGAGATTGCCCCCTAATTGCTCCAATTTCCCACTCCTGACATTTAGCATAACACCTGACTGGCATGGAACCCGCTACACAAGCAGAACTGCGCTTGCACACAAGTTCTCCACTGCTGAGTGGAGTGTGGTGGCCCTCCCATCCCCAACAGCTCCCAGAGCCAGCTTGGTGCTCCCAGTTGGGGCTACAATGACAGACTGCCTGAGGGCTACTTTTTTCATAGGGTTTATAAGCTTCACCTGAAAACAAACTCCCTAAAACCTAAGGTTTCGGTTCCACAGGAGGAGTTTTGATGTTCCTGTCTTTCAAGGTAGCATCGAAATACTGCTCTTTTTGGGGGGGGGTTAGTTTTATTTTTTTCTCCTTTCTGCCTCATTTAGATCTCCCTATGAAGACATTGGGGCTGGAGGGGGAACACAACACCACATGAGTGAAAGAGCAACAGAGGGCTGGAAGCAGTGCTAAACCTGCGGTGGTGGCCAAAGTTCTCCAACTTTGGTTTGAGAGACCTCACATGGCTGTGGTTCACCTGCACCTCAGCCTGGGCTTGTCACATATGTTTAAGAATAGCTGATTTATTAGTTTTCCTCTTGTGTTCTGTTCCAAAAATTATGAAGAACATTTGTGGCTGGGAGCAAGTAAAAAATGGCCCTTCGGGAGGTGCCAGAAACACACAGAAACACTGACTCATTAAACTCACTTTCAGTTTGTTTGGCTGCCTGTCTTTTCCTGTCCCTACCCTTTTTTTTCTCTGCAAACTTCCCCTGATCATCTCTCCCAGGTATATTGCTTTACCCATTCACCATCTTTCCCCTTTCTCTGCAAAGCTCTCTAAATTTCTTTTTTTAATACTTTTTTTCCTTCCCGTTTCCTATTCCACATACATATGTCCTCTCTACTGCCACCTCCTGCAAACACTGTAACCCTCCCAGAATAAGACCACAGGCCAAAAAGGAAAGGAGACAGGGAACATACAGAGCCTTATAGAGCAAAAAAATAACATGAGCACTTTTTCACGGGAAACATTTAAAGAAACAGGCCTGTCTTTCCCATTTGATATTCTTCTTAGTGAAAAAAAAAACAAAACAAAACAAAACAAAAAAACCCAACAATCCAAACAAACTACTTTTTCTATTAAAGCATTTCACTGAAATTCAAACAAAATGACACTTACATGTACACCTGCATATTGTCTTCTTTTTCTTATCCTCCCCGTTTTCTTTCCTTTTTTTCCCTGAACAAAACCACTGTGTAGTACCCTGTGCAGAAATACATAAACCCCATCTCATTTTCCCCAGCGTTCACTGTGGCTATAACACGAATGTGTATCTCAAATTTGTAGATGGCAAATTGCTACCACAAATCCATGATTAAAATCTTTCAGGGAGCATACAACACCTTTCATGGCCCTTCCACTGCTCAGAGCAGAAACCTTCTCCTCCCTCTGAGCAGCCAGCCCTGGGAGATGAGGAGAGACACAGTTTTAAAACATCACTAACAATTAGTTTTGAAATGAATGTGAGAAATGTCACAAGGAAAGGTAACCGACCCAGGCTCACCTGAGCTCAGTAGAATATTATTTTGATATGGAAACAAGGACCACCAAACCGAGATATTTCTGCGAAGTACCCAAACCATCAGCAAAGGGATGCTTTGTTTTAGGTAGCGGTGACCCTAAAACTAAGCTTAGAGGACCAGTTCCACCCGCAGGCACAGCCGGTTCCTGGCAGGCGAGGCTCGGCAGCCAGCAGTTGGCACTGTTGTTCCACGGGAGAAGGGACGGGCAGCACCAGACGGGGATGCAGCAGCAGCAGCAGAGTGCAAGCCCAGGGACTGGTCTTCTGAGCATCACTTGTAAACACAGTCCTGATACACACACATTGCCCGTACCTGGGCACATCCACTCTTCATACACACTCTGCCCAGTCATGTCATGAGGAAGGAGAAAATATTTCCATCATTGGTACAAATACCATGCTTGCTTAGACTCTACAAGTGCAAATCAAATCTGTCTGGCGAGACAGGTGGAACACAGAGTGATGTGCTACAGAAGAGCTGGGAAATTCAAATTGATTTGCCACATGTTGCAAAGTAGCAAATGACAAAATCCTTCACAAAAGCAATAAGATAATTCCAAACTCACTCCAAGAATATCTAGAAAAGGGAAGCTTTCTTCCAAATAAGAGGACCCCTCCTCTCCTTCAGTGGTTTGCTACTTGCAGCGCAGCCCAAAGTAGTGGTAGTTGGTGTAGACGAGCAAAGCAAGGCCAAAAGAGGGGATATCACAATGGAAAGGCAGCCCTTGCAGAACATGCTGTTACAAAGGAAGAGGCATTTGTTGATTTTTCCCATCCCAGACCCCTTCAGTACTTCACAAGCCTTGGAAAAGTCAGAGCACAGCAAAAGGAAAACTCAGATCCTGTTTTTTTACAACTACCTTACCTGCTCCTCCCTCAGAAAAAATAAAATAAAATAAGACAGTTAAAACTACTTACACTTGTGTAGCAGGGGCAGAGAGAATCTCATTGGGAAAAAAATACTGCCTCCACACGCAGCCCTTCTTCTCTTAGACCCTAGTAGTACAAGTCTTGGCAAAAATGTTAAGTAAGGAAGAATATGTAAGAATTAAATAGAAACAAGTTAAATTTAAAGGAAAGGTAATCAATTGGAAACATCTGGGCAGGAACTTTAAAAAAGAAAACAAAACAGAACAAACCCACCACATTTCATTGTGAATCCATGGAAAAGGAAACCAGTACATCAGTACTTCAGTACATAACATGGGGAATTTTATCAATCTCTAAGCACAGGAGCATGAAAACTTGTCTGAAGAAAGGGTAGGTGTCTGAGCTTTACCTGTGCTCCTGCTCAGCACCAGAGCTATTTCATCATGAAGGGATGCTCTGTAATCAAGGTAATAACTGGTTTCAGCACACAAAAGACAGAATGGTGGAGAAAAGTCTGGGCTAAAAAAATTAGATGGTTAAGGGTGAGAAATTGTTACTCAAGGTCTTTCTGTTGGCCACCGGTTTGAGGAGGGGAAAAAGACCTCATGATATGAGAAGGAGAAAGGACAAAAAAAAAAGAAGACTTACTCAGAAATAACAAAGAAACATTCAAAGAAATTAATTCTGGGATTTGGAAAAGTAAACTGGTCGAGGAGTGAGAGCAGAAGTTTCCCAGTGCATTAAAAAAAATCCAAAAACAAGACACAGCTTTGTCTAAAAACGTGCCACAAGAAAAATACGGCAACAGCAGCAGCAAAATCCTTTCCTGCTGTGATTGCAGCAGTAGCAATGCCAGAGCACATTGGGGGGGATGTATACATTGCATTTGGTTTAATAGCCTGAAAAATAAGTAATTAGATTCTTTACATTGAGAAAACTTTGCATTTCTCAGACTAGGGAGAAAGAGAAGGCAGTTTAGCACTACATTACCATGTCTGCCTGTTGCAATGGTCCTCATAAGGGGGTAGCAGCCTTTTTGGAGCTGCACCTGAGTTCCTCTAGCTGTTATTGGCACAGCCTCAAAGATAATTTTGCCAAAGAGTTGTCCTTCTGTGAGCACATTCCCTCAGAGCAAGCTTACCACCAAGCACATACTGCCAAGGAAATTTTTCATAAATCCTAAAAGAAAATAGGATGATATTAGTGAACCTCTTTTAATCTGCGTTCAATGTTTATTTACTGCATTGCCTTGCATGGATATCTATATTTACATACATTCTCCTTAGTCACAGCAGTATATAAGCATATGGATAAAGGGGGATACAGTGTTGTCTCTTTTAGTTTTACCCCACACTAAGTCCCCAGTTATTGTCCAAGGGGAGATGAAATATGACTGCGAAAATCAGTGCACTGTATTGAGAAACCAGCAACTGACTTTTGAAGGTCTGTGTCATACAGCAGGGTCCTACTGCATTGTCTAAGTCATGAATGTCTTACATATTCTGTAAAGTCACATTAAAAAATCAAATTACAAAGTTTAAATTATTTTTTATTATGGTCTGGGGTCTCCACTTGCAGAGACAGAGGTAATATAAAACCCATCAGGCTATTTCAGGAACACAGCGTCAGTTCTACACCAGTTATGCCCATTCTGCATTTGGAAACCCACCACCATCACAGGGTTTGCAGCACAGAGACTAAGAGCTGAGCTTTGCCTGTATCCAGTAATTCAATTTGCCGGTTTCTCTCACAGGGGAAATTTGACACAAGACACCTTTAATCTTACTGCTGCCTCTGCCCATCACTTTCAAGGAAGCTGCAGCAGCAGTGGAAAAACTAGATGCCTCTAGTTAAAGAGAAATCTGGATTTTAAAATGTCACCACTAGACGTCCCCTTAGCTCTAGCCAACTAAGCCGAGGTGCTTCTATAGCCCTGATGGCTTCTTCCAGCCACCCTGTGCAACACCACCGGCCAGGGAAGGAGTAAGGACTCTCCAGGGACTCTACCTACCACCTCACAGTTTTTAGACCATGTTAGCTGCACCCATGATTTATGTGCTACTGTCACACCCTGTGCTTGCCAAGCAGAAACATACCTTAAGTGTTAGCGGTTGGCTGAGAAGAACGGGTCCATTCAGGCCTGGTTGCAGCCTGTCTTTGACTTTCTGACTGCCTGGGGAAAGCCACTGAGGTGGATCTGCACCAATTCTGATCCCAGCAGGTCTAGAAATTTCCTCTGATACCCTAATGAAGAAGCAGAGGTTCAGCGGGTGTAAGGCAAAGCAGCTGTCAAGGGAGCCAGTCTACACTCTCTGTGAATGGCCCTTACCTTTCAGAAGAGATGATCTTACATTCCCCACATCCTGCCTGTGACATGAGGTTAGATAAAATATGTTTAGGAGGCATGACCTGGCCTGTAGCCCAGCTGTCCGACCACAGTAACCACACTCTTTCCTTATAAACAAGACACTGTTCCTTTTGGGTATCTGCAATTTGCCAGTTCAGCTTTATTCAGCTCACTAGAATGATTTTTGTTGTTGTTGTTGTTGTTGTTAATGGATTTTCCAAAATCAAAACAACGGCTGTGGAACACTGTTAAAAAACACTGCTTTTCCTGCAGCTTTGGTGAAACATGGAAAAATCATCTGTTGCACAGCCACTTGAAGTGGGTTGTTTAGCTGCTTGAAAAAGTTCTCAAGGAAACTTCTCTGAGAGATGTGGTCACCTGCCGAGACTGACACTCACACCTTATGTCATAGCTCAAAAGAATGAGATCATCATCACTTCAGGCATTTCAAGCTGGGATAGAAGGACCTGTTAAGTTCAGCTCTATCAGAGTGTCAAGAGAATAGAGTAAATGACCCAAGGGAGGATTTTCTTTCTGCTCCCCAATTAAAGCCACAACCACTAACCTTTTCCCAACAATTTTCGCTCCTCATTAATATAAATTCAATAACCTCTCTGCCAACAGGGAGTATTGTGAATAACTCATCAAGAAAATTGCTTGGACATAGTTACAAATATTCCACTAATAATCACCACAAGATCTCCTACTGTCTTGCTGTGCTCAGGTATTTCACTGTTGACTCTGGTACACACCTGTAATTGTCACTCTAATCAGAATGAGGTTCCAGAATCACTGCTGCTCCTGCTCCTGAGGATGGCAGATCGCAAATGCATACCAAGAAAACACAATCTCTTTGTAACACACCTTCTCATATTCCTTTCACGGTATCCAAGCCTTGCCACTCATTGAATACTATCAGTCAGGACACACGTCGGTGATTTAAATCTGTACTGGAACGGTAAGAGCGGAGTTTTCTGTCTTCCAGTCAAGACCCTGCTCAGCCAGAAAGGCCACTAAGTCACTTTCTGAAATGTGAGTTGGCTTTCTTCTCTGTTCTCTCAGAAACTCAAACATTCTATACATAATGTATACACACACCGGAGTTTTTGGGGGGTTAGGGCAAGAAGTAAGTCTTTAAATCACAGGAAGGGAGGTTCAGGTGAGGTGTAAGGGCCTGTTTTCCAGCAGTGGGGATGATGAAATAGTGGAGCGGAGCACTTGGGGATGGTGTGGGACCTTGAACACTGGACATCCTTGAGGACAGGTCATGAAAGCAACCCCAAGAGACATTTGCCCGAAGTTGATTCTCCTTTTGAACATGTCCCCAGCCCCATCACCTCTCTGGTACCGCAGTAACACAGTGGGAACAGTCTTTTCCTCTAATTTGAAATGAGATATACTCCTCTGGGTTCTGTGACAGTAGCAGTTACAACAGATGCAGAAACTCTTTCTCTTTCAGACACCAGCTGGGGTTATTTTACAGGGACAACTTTCCAATCAAAAAGGAGGTAGAGCTAAACCATTTCTTTGCCAACTCCACCCTCCATAAGTACATGCCAATCTTTCTTTGGACTTTGCCCGTGAATTTGAAAGGTAACTAGAAAGCATCAGATAAGAAACTGGACACATCAAAATAGTCAAACAAAACCTGAAGGACTTTGACAATAAACACACATGGAGTGAAGACACTTTCACACAGATTCCTCTCTTCAGCATGTAGGAAGACCTACAGCAGGAATTTCATTTAGGGGAGAAAAATACAACATTGAGATCTTTATAGCAATCTCTAGCTACTCTCTCTGGTAATTTTTGTCCCCCACACAGACCACAAGCTCACAGAGGTGCCATCTTTTGGGCACCATACAAACACGGGACAAGTGAGGGAACGCCCTGAATGGTAACGTAATACAAACAGAGATAAGGGAAGAGGAACAACAGTGAACAAATGCAATGCACTCTGATTACCAGAAAAATCCTGGCTTGCTTCCTAGAGAAGCTGTGGTGGCAGAAGCTGTGGTGACACCTGAATCAAAGAGGCCTCCTAGAGCAGAGGACAACATCGTGTTAGCCAAAATACGTTGGGGCTAAATAGATCAAATAAACACGTCATCACCATGACAAAGCAAAAGGTATCCATAGAAGGACAACTGAAAGATTCAGTGTGCTCACGCCACTCTAAAAGGCTTAAACAAACTAAACTTAAAACAGTTCAGTTGGTTTATCTTTTTAGATAATTTATAGAGCAGTATCATACCAGCACAGCAGGGCCCACTCAGGACATGGGGATCACCCCAGCTCTGTCCCCTCACCAGAATACCTCTCCTGGCAGAAACTGGGTGGGACGTGCGGTGCTGCTGGTGGAAGCAGGCTCAGGTGCCTTAGCCTGTGTCCCTTGGAGGTGACGCAGATTTGATGGCCAAAGGGGCCCTCAGCATGGCAGCAGCCCACAGCCGTTTACACCAGGTTCCTTCAACAGACTCAAATGCACTCCTAAATCAGTCTGAAACTACGGCCTCCTCTGCATTCACTCCTAAACTTAATACAGTTTGTGTCAGATTCATCCTTTCTCTCCCTCTCTCAATCACATCCACGCACACAGACACACTAAAAAGATAGGCAATTCACTGTTCAGTGTGATTTCATGAGTTCCACTTTCTAATGACACTCCCCAAACCTGCTACCTCTTCTTAAGGTTAAAATACAGACTTTCACTCTGGTCATTTCAGAAAGGGTAGAGTTATTGCTTCGCTTCCAGCTAAGCAAATTAACTGAATTTGCAAATCACAGCTACCTTCACAATTGTAGCACTAACACAGGGAAAATGGCACCTCAGCTGGAAAGTTTTTCAGCTCCTGATGTCTGAGAGTAAACTTTCTTGGACCTATGAAAGCAATTATTTTTCTATTTGAACAGAACTCCTTCCTACTACTTTGATACCAGGCTGCTATCACTATTCAAGTATGGAAATCTGACCAAGACACCAAAATAAATGTTACAAATCTCCCTGGGAATAAAAGTACTATTTGTACAAACTTTAACATCCTTCTCCCACTTCCAAGCAAAGGCTACTCTAGCAGCTGGTAGAATGAGGCTCTCCCAGTGAGGTGGGAGTGGAAACATGACAGCTTCTCCTTATGCACTGTCTTCAGTGTTTTGCTGAGTTAGGAAAGGACAGGACACCAAACACATTCCATGGCACTCTGCCAAGCTGGGGCCCAAAGGGTAAAAAGAAAGTAATACACAGGATGCAAAAGCGTCTTTAAAGAAAAGAAAAAGAAGAAAGGGGCACCAGGTGGTCACTGAAATGATCCAGAACAGAGGAATGCGAATGAACATTTCAAGTTCTGCTCTTAACACCTTATTAAACATATAAAGATCTGTGTCTTAGGAGCATGGTGTTCTGGGAGAGCCTTGTCAGGCTGAGATTTTGCAAATAATCCATCTCCTCCCCAGTCACCGGTGAAGTCACCGCCTCAGCGCCCAAGCGCCCCTCTCTTTCCAGCACTACAGTTAAGCATAATCGCCCCAAACATTATTTTCCCTGATTAAACTGACTTCCAGTGCCATTACAGTAAATTACCACAAGCAGGTTTTGTTCATTTGCTTTTTAACTGCGGACTCATATAACACAGCGTGCAAACCCTAACGAAGGGCATTTGTACGCCAATGAGGGTGGATACCACAGTTTAACAGAGAGCAGCTTTGTAAAGGGAGAACAAGGCTACTGCAGTGTGCTCTAGGGCTTTTACTTCCTATGGCCAGTGCCGGATCTCTGTTCCGTGTTAATGAACAGCTGCTGTTCATTCAGCCATCGAGGTGGTCCGCTGGGACGGGCCGCTGTGGGACAATTCGGAGGGGACACACCGCATGCAAAGTCCCTCCGTCTATCTGAGCGCTTGGCATGAACAATGCTGGCCAAACCATCCGTGCGTATCACAAAACTCGGGAAGTCACACAGCATCATTTAGGTCTCATGCTCTTTGGTTCAAAGGCAGAGTGGTGCAGAAAAGGGCTCTGCTGCTCAGAGAAATAAGTTCTCTTAGAGCCAAGAGGTGGCCGTTACAAAAGCTGTGTTCCTTCAGCCGGGTATTCCAGAAGAGCTTTTGGGCTGTGATGAGGCCTTCTCATCTGGTGGGACACTCTCCCATACAAGCTAATGTTCCAGTGATTTTCATTCAATCTCAGGTGACCCTTTTTTTTTTTTTGAGGAGGAGGTGTGAAGATGGTGTATTAATTGCAGTCTGCTCTTAATTGTTTTTCCTAAGCTAAAATAACTAAAAAGTCAATTATTTAAAAAAAAACAAAACCAACCAAACAAAAAACAAACAAAACCTCAAACCCACACAGCAACCACAAAAAAACCCACAAAATACACCTTCATGCTGAAATAAGAGTCCAGGCACTTGCAGTAGTTTACTGGAAACCTGCTAAAATACACAGCTTTAATTAAAAGGGTGTAGCTTTTTTTTTTTTACACAAGCCTCAAGAGAGAGCCTTGCCCAGGAAAGGTGATGGGGATAGGGGGTGAAGGCCAGCCCAAATAAAACCTGGCCATGTGACCATAGAATATTTTCGTGCTATCCTTTCCTTCCCAGCTAGCTGTCCATCCTGTCTGGGAACCTGGCTGCCTCCCTAAGCACACGTGAAGGGTGAGCCATGCTCCCAGCCTATGTGCTGCAGCTTCACTGGTCTCACGACAGCCTCAGTCAACCTCCCCTTATCTTTATTCTCTCTCCCTCGAAAAAGCAAATAAAACCCCCTGAGCCTCTCCAAAGCCAGTTGCCAAGCAGAAATGAAGCAGAAATCCCAAACAGAAACATTGCCACTAGATTATTTACAGGAAAGTACATACATGGCAATTGCTGTATCCCTTTATATCTATTTTCTCACCTTTTTGTTTTGGCACAAGAAATAGGCAGCATGTGACAGTAAGGTCAGGGTATCTCTGGTTACAGCAGTGCCTAAGAAGCGTTGTTCTAGTAAAACGACACCATGTACAAGCCACATTATATAAAAAGCAAAGGAGGCACAGGCATGGGATACGAAGCACTCCAGACACAGAGATATCCACACTAGCCTTAAATGATGAGACTACTGCTACAGGTCCTGCCCAAAAAGCAGAATGCAGCCTACTCTAAACTTGGCACTGCTGTGGCAAAACAATTAGGGATAGCTGGAGAGGCAGTCCCACTGCTGCAGCTGCCCAGCTCGCACAGCCTGGGTCCCTACGCAGAGCTGCTCTTTCCCACTGTGTTGTAGGGGGCTCACGTGCCTGATAGATCTCTAGTTTGGACAGATAATGTGAACAGAACTAGGCAGCACTGCCAACGTCAGCCACAGGATAGGTGGAGAGTGAGTAGGATGTCATCACCCAAAAGTTAGTGAGGCAACCACTACCCTTGCTCGGCACAGCATTCTTGCCAGTGCAACATAACAAACAGCTGCTTGATTTTTGCAGGTGTCTGTACAAGATTTCCCATCTTCAGAGTGTCCCTTTCTCCTGTTTTCTGTTTGGTTTGACTCCTCAAACTACTGTTTTTCAGCTGGTTTAAAAAAAGCAGCAAAAAATCAGTATAGGTTGGGTAAACATAGTGGACACTCCCCAGAAGGTTCATAAACCTTCCACTAAGCTATCCAGAGCTTCAGTTTTCTACCAAAGTGCCTGAAAACAATTTTTCTGCTTTCCCATTTCATTAGGAGGCTGTTGCACAGTTCTAACACTGATATTGCAGTAAGGACCTTTTGAAGCTACTGATTGGCACGTCTTTTCCATTTATTTTCTAATAAAAAAGAATCATACACACTAAGCTTTCTAAAAAGCAACTGTACTGGCACTTAGCCACAGTGGAAAGCACGGTAAAAGCCCCTGATGCTTTTACTTTACAATAAATTCAGACAGCTTTGTTTACAAACGGGACTGACCTTTCATCTAACTAACTTTTTAAAGAAAATCCAAGAAAATTTATTAGTCCACTGTGTCAAATACATTCTCTGAGCAACAAACAGACC
This sequence comes from Chiroxiphia lanceolata, assembly GCF_009829145.1. NCBI lineage: Eukaryota > Metazoa > Chordata > Aves > Passeriformes > Pipridae > Chiroxiphia > Chiroxiphia lanceolata. The sequence continues at coordinate 57,680,874 of NC_045641.1, forward strand.
TCTGATCCCTTTTACTTGCATCCAGACATTTCAAAACTGGTTCAGTAGGTGTTTTCCCATTTCCAGTTAATGGGGCTTATCATGGTTTATACACTGATCCTGTTGCCTTTAAAATTAACCACATCTCCAAGGTGCAAGATTAAAAAGGAGTGCTCAAAACCACGTGCTCTTACCAAAAATCTCAGGGTTTTTTTCACAAAGATGTCCAACTTAGACTCCCCTTGGCCCCACAAATCACATTTCCATAGCATCACCGCAGCAACAAAGTGCAAGATTTTACCAAAATCCCTCTAAAATTCCCAATTTACCTTTTTCCACCTTTTAATTCAAGCTTCTAACTATATTTGTGCAAAAGACCAGAAGATGTTGCATACAGGTATCACCAAATGACAGCTGTCTTCATCAAAGCCCTTTTGCAGCCCTGGAAGTGTTGGGGAGCACTTTATGGCAACTTGTTCCCAGAAGAAGTGCTTGAATGGCTGCAAGTTCCCAGCCCCAGGGAAAACCTGGCCGGTGAGAAGCAGGATGAGCTTCAGCAACCACAGGGATTATGGTGCCGGAGGAGAACATGAAGGAGAAAATTTAATTCCTTGTTGTGACAGATTTCAGCAAAGGCTTGAACTTCTGTCTCCTGCATCACACTCAGGTGCTCTCCTCTCATGATTAAGTTAATTGCCATTTGTTTTTTCTCTTTTCTTCTCACTTTCTACATCTTTAAACGTTGGTCAAGAGGGGAGCAGCCCCACCCAGCAAGCTCGAAGAGGTAGGGGCTTCCAGGTCTAACTGAGCTGTGGCTTGAAGCCAGTTGCCCCTTTACCTCCCTGCCCAGCAGGCAGGGTTTCATCTCCTGAAATCTCCCCTCCTCATGTTTCTTCACAACATCATTTATAAAACTCTCCTTTTGCTTTGATGAGGAATGAAAACCAGACGTGCTAATCCTCACTTTTTCATGAGGAAATCTTCCATCACCATTTCCTGCCAACCCCAACTGTTGCCTTATTAACATGCATATATTTCAAGGGTACAGACCGCCTCACCGGTAGTGGAAATTTAGATAGGAATTTTGGAGCAAGGACACAACATGCAACACAATGAAGATCTAGATAGGGAGAAAATTTGGACTATCAGTATTTGTACAAATGTGTTTCTATATTATACATGATGATTTCTGCAAAACAGGGAGTATTTCAAAAAATTAAATTGTCCTGAAAGAAAAAAAAAAAAAAGGAAAATATAAAAACAGGAGGAGACAAAATGAAGATATTTCTAAAAGAAAGGGACCTTTAAAAGTACAACGACGGGGCAGGCTATAGTGAACTTAAATACCAGCCTGCAATAAACTCCATGTAACAGGATCCCTCAACCTAGTCCAGCTCTTAGGGAGGTTTCAGCTCCACTTTCCAGGCATATCTCTTCGACCTTGTCTCTGTCACATAAACAAACTGAAAAGAACATATGTTTTTAAGTTTGTTTCTGAAATAACCAGACTGAAGCAGAAATACTGCACTGCCTACACTACTCTCCCCCCACCTTCCTCAGGGGAGAGAGCAGAGAAAAACCATGCGTGTTAGTCATATCAGATGAAGTGCTACAGCGACGAGGATTTATACAAAACAGAGACAAAAAAAGTCTGTTGGTCCCAGCTGCGGGTGAACAATGAGCTGTGAGACCAGGCAGTGACTGAGTGCCAAGGCTCACTCACCTCCAGCCTCGATGGACTCCCCGAAGTACACATCAGCCCTGTGAGTGTGCGAGAAATCACCAGGCACGTTGCAGGGACTTGTCTGCCCTCTGCAACATGCAGAGCTGAGGATGTGCACCAAGAGAACCCTGTAAATGGATTGGGCAGGAGGGACAAGGTATTGCTGCCCCAGCCTCTGCTGCCCTTTCACAACAGAGGTGGACCACACTCAAGGGACTACAGGTACTGAGGAGGTGTTTTTGTCCATCAGAGGATGCTATAGCAGCCCAAGAGGTGCCCTGACAGCCTCACATGTAAAGATCAAGGATCCTGCAGTTCTGATCATAGTAACAACTTCAAAAGGAATTACCTCTAGTATCAATAAAGTTTGGGGGATCAAGGGATCGAGACCAGCCCTGTCAAGGACTTCAGGGTAGTGGAGGATGAAAGACTGGACATGACTCGAAAATGTGGGCTTGTGGCCCAGAAAGCCAACCATGTCCTGGGCTGCATCAAGAGATGAGCATTCTCACACTACTGCAAATACATCATTACCTATGAAAACAAACTGACTGCGTCTACATCCAGCCCTTTCTTTTCTACCCTAGACACTGAGCCCTGTAGATCCTTTTCCTGTCATAGGCCTGCTTGTTCCTTGAAATATAGGCTGCATGCTCTCCATGGAATTTCTAATAATCATTATTATATTCACAAATGGATTTTCTCATTTCTCAGTTTGGAGACTCAAAAGTTTTAAGGAAGTCTTATCTGAAAGACATATCGAATTGGTAGGAGAACCCAAACCTTCCTGTCAAAACTGTTATTTAATGAGCCTACAAGTAAGATATAAAATACTTCCGTAAATGAAGGAAGATAAAAAAACCTGAATTTCCACTTTGGAGAATTTTACTTGTTGTCTGCCTACAACAACAGTACTGTGCATAACTAGTGGAATTGCTGTCACAGTGTCAGGTCTGCAGAGAATATATAGCTATTTATTTTTTAAATGATTAAAAATTTCAGGATCTAGCACTTCAAAGGCACTGTGCCAACAATGGAAAAAATTTACTTTGCAAAATTTTAGAAAGCTCAAATTGGCTTTAAAACATTTAATAAAATTTTATGATACAATCCTACCCTACAGCAACCATTAATCCCATATGTATATGGGAGATACCAAGTAACCTATGAAAGCTGGAAGAAAACCTTTTGTTTTGTTTCCAGTCTATAGTGTTTACTGAAGCAATTACAGGAGATTTAACAAATCACCTCAAAAAAAGAAGTTGCTGCAAGCTCCCCTTTCTTGTTATGACAGGTAGTCCCATGACTTATTCTGGGTTCTAGCCCCAGCTCTGCCCCAGCTGTTTTTCCAGTCTTATGCAAACAAGGAATAGTTCATTTATTTCTGTTTCCTAATCCCAAATTTTATCACTACCATATGATTTACAGAGATGCCACACAATACCCCGGAGAGAGCAGGTTTAATATCATGCTGCCTCATTGCACAAGATGACACAAGGCATGGAAAAGTGGTAGGGTAGAAGGTCAAGACTTTTATAAAAGGTAGCTATTTGGGCATAAGTTTGAATAAGGCTGCCAATGAAGTTCCAGCAGGTAAGGTGGTATGGAAGACAAGCGATAGGCTCGTAGAGCTTAGCAGAATGTGATAAGTGGGTTTCACAATACATCAGGAAATTTCTCAATTCGCCAGTGTACATGTGAACACCAAAAATTCGGTGGCAATGTGGGAAAAGAAAAGCAGAAGATGAATTTTTTTTTTTTTTTACCTGGGCTGCAAAGCATACAAAAGGAATGGCCATTGCAAATTGAGAGTGTACTGAAAGTAAAAAACCATCTTTGTGGTCTGCCTGCAGCACCTTGGTACTAAACGTGGAATGAAGTGTTGAACACAGCTGTAAATCCCACCAGCCCCGATAAAACCTCTGTTCGTAAAGCACAAGCACTCAGGTGGGCTTCACCTCCTTTGGCAGCACCATTCTGCTCCCACCAGCACTACCCTCCTCCCGGGCTGCCGTGATGGTCCCCTTCTGGCATGACAGCTCCAGGACAAGGACTAACTCACACAAAGATGAGCTTATCTGTCCTTTTAAAGTATTCTGGCACACCTTGAAAAGTGTACAGATAGGGTAAAGAGCATCAATGGGATGCTTTAAAGTCTAATCTTCTAAATCCCTGTTCGTTCTGACACAGAGCACTGCCCACTAGCAGGCGGCACCAGCAAAACCCAAAATACCATCTGTTTTTAAAGCATCCACAGGAAATACCTGCAAGCAAAGAAACCAGAAGGCTGTTAGATTTTACCTGTGGAGTTCTCTTTACAAGCTATTAGTTTCCTCCTCGTAACGTTGGCTCCTGCCCAAGTGAGATGTACTTCAAAGGAAGAGCTTCCCCAGTAGAGGTTCGAAGCTGGAAGTGCAGTCACCAACGGGGACAGGTCACTATGGGACCCTCATCTCCAAGCCTGTGTTGCTTTCACCCTTTTGAAGAGTAAAAGATAAGAAAAAGAAACTGCAAGTGCTTGTTCCCTGCTATGTTTTCTTGTGGCTATTTGCCATGTGGTGCACTGAGGAAAAATGTTGTGCGATTTTCGTGCAGTCCCGACTGCAAGAAGGTGCCGGTGCAGCCCTGTTGCAATTAGTCAGATATGTCTGCTTGTTGCTGGAGGTAAGGAAAGAAACAACATGCCAGTGAGGCTCCTAAAGAAGGTAACATGGAAAACAGCTGCTTATCCAGTGCAAGGAAGCAAAATGATCATTCATCAGAGCTGAACTAAGAACTCCTGTACAGCCCTGAGATGGACCCAAGGGAGACGTGTGAAGTTACACATAAGGTAAACACAGGAGTTGGCTGGAATAGGAGTCATGTACTGAGGTGACCCCCTGACCAAGCTCTGCATTAAAAGGAGACAAGGGAAACCTCGCATTTTCGGAAGGCACTAAGATCTGTCCCAAGAGCTTGATTTGAATTAAAGGACTCTCGGTGAGTCCCTCCCCCTGAATCATGAGTTAAAAACCCCAAACCTCAAATTCTCAAAACACCTTAGTTGCATGATACAGACAGTAACCTCCTATGGTGTCTATCCCTCTTCTGGGTGAGGAAGAAATGTTACACAGAGGGAGCCACCACCACTGCTCTCTCTGGAAGTAAAAGAGGCTGTGAATGTATGATCACCTCTTCTCAGGCTGCCCCTTTTGCCACTACTTACTTAGCCCTGGGTGCAACACACACAGGGTATTTCCCACCAGCATCAGGGGATGGCATGCCGGAAAACATCAAGACAGGTCTTAGATTTGCAGGATGCCAAAGGAAAGGGCTTTATATTGAACAGGATCAAACAGCAGGACAGACTAACTGAAGTGAGATATGAGGACACTTACTCAGGGCCAAAGGTTAATGCCTCCCCACATGATGAGGGTCGGTATCTGAAGAATCCAGAGGCCACTATGCAGCTACTGACCTTTGCCCCGAGATCTGAGAGGCAGTGCTCACCAGCTCCCAGGTCGGGCATGTGCCATAGCAAAGACAGTCTGGAGCAGAAACTGAGATACTATAGCTAGAAGAAAGAGATAACATCAGCAAACAGACCGTGATGGGGGAAAATAAGCTGGCTTCTGGCTTGGTTTGTTGTAAGCCCCGCTAACACCAAATTGGAGCATGAGGACAGTGCCCAAAGGACAGCAGGCTTGTGAGACAGTGCCTGTGTAAATGACACCTGTAAAGAAATAGAGGATTACCTTTCCAGAGAATTACCTTTCCGAAGGATTACTTTTTCAAATTGAGTCTCTCTTTTGCTCTCCCCACAGTTCCTGATCCTCCAAAGGAGCTCCTGGTCCTCCATGGGGCTTTTCAGGCCGTAAGTAACACTCCTTCGAAGGTAATGGGTCAACTCAGCTCCTGAATCATAGAATTATAGAATCAGTTGGGTTGGAAAAGACCTCCGAGATCATCAAGTCCAACCCTTGATCCACTACCACCGCGGTTATTAGACCATGGCACTAAGTGCCACATCCAGTCACAGAAGAGGACCCCAACAGGAAAAAGGATACATTTTACGGGCTGTACTGCTAGTGCTGGCTGCCCTTCTGCTGTGCCATAGGTAATGTGTGGTGGTGTATAAACAGCCTGGCTACTTTTGACTCTGGTGTTGTGAAGTTTTGCTTCCTCTACTCCCACCAGATGTGGGAGCTCTCCCATGTGGCTGCTGCTTCTGGTACAGCATCCTCCACAAATGCATTCAGCTACTACTGTCCAAACAAGAGGGGGATTAAAGTGCTGAGCAGACTCTTACTGTTTGCACAGCCACCCGCCATGGCACCCCACAGCACCCAGCACCAGGGCTGTTGCTGTGTTCATTCCAGCTGATGCCACAGCCTGGGGCTCTGCACCTGCTCCAAGGTGTCATGGGAAGAAGAATAGACCAGGATGGCCACTGCCAGGCTGGCCTGTGGGGAAGCCCCTGTGCCTTGATGCAGTGCGAGCGCATTTCCACAGCCACTGGAGCTGTGGCACAATAATCTGAAGCAGCTGCAACATTCCTCTTGTACCCCAGGAGTGATCAAAGGCCTGCAATGGCTTCACTTTTTCAGCATTACTAGAAGAATGGAACAGTGTCAAGGATACATAGGAATTTCCCTTTTATCACTGCTGGAGCCACAGAGCATTTATAGGAAGCAGAAAGGATAAGTGATCCAGTCATCAAGTATTTTCCGAAATCTCTCTACAGACACAGGCAGTAGGCACAATTTTCTCCCTGTCCTCATACTCTCCTTACGGATCCAGCAGAAGTGTTGTACCAGTTCCGGAAAAGTTGGGCCAGACGAGGTCTTTGGAGGTCAGGTACTGCTTTGTGGGACTTGCACTGAAGAGTTTCACTAAAAGTATAAATATATTATACTCCAACCACTGCTAAGCTGTAAGTCTTGGAAGTATGAGAGCAAACTTTGATCTTTCAAAGAAGAACTTACCAAGAACAAGTCCTTAGCAGACATAAAAATAATTAAAATAAAACAAGAACACATTATTTAAGCGTTTCATTGTTTGCCAGGTATCTTACATGCACCATGGGAGCTAGGGAAAAAAGGTCTTTGCACAGAAACTGCTAAGAATGCCTATTATATCACACTTCCCACAAAGCCCAGGTTGTTATCATGACGGTGATCACCCTCATGCAACAAGCATGATCAAAAAGATCATGAACGCTTCCATATGAAAAATTCCTTGGTCACTAAAAGAAGGAATCGTGCAGACAATGCAAGATTAAGGTGAGATGTAACCCTCATCTCACTGGGTGTGCTTAAGAACTATACTGTGACACGTGATGATGTGAATATAGAACAAAAAATGCCACAACAACTAGTAGAAGTGTTGTCCAGTTCAGCTTACATAATTTGTTACCACACTGGAAAACGTAGCAAGAAGAAAAAAAGCAACTTCACTTCATGTATAGCCACCTACTAAACACTACATAGACCTTATTTCTGAGAGCTTAAAAGTGAAACTAGAGCTTTTCCTTGATGCATTAGTTTATCATATTTAATGGCAAAAATGCAAAAGAAATATTAGTCTTAACACATGCTACCAAAATCTCTAAGCTAAATAGTTGAAAATATGCAAGTAGATATTCCACGTGCAGGACAGACACATGCTATTTTATGTGAGTTATTAAAGGACTAGGCTGAAAACATGCAGACTTTAAGACCGTGTTTTAAGAAATTTTAACTAAAAACACATGCAGAGTATGCATTCTAGCAGATAATTGCACAGAGTGGAGCACGACACATACAGAAAATAGAAACTGTAGCAACATGCACTTTTTATCTAATAAATACATGTATTATAAAAGTACTTCCAATTTTCCTTTTTAAAAAAGCAAATTTTTAGGCGCTACAGGTCAGCCACCTCTGGAATCTCTCTAATCTAATCTGCAATGTGTAAACACACCCAGATTGAGAAAATTCAGAATACTATTTTTAACATATTCCCTTGTCCAAACCTAAAGTTTGGAAAAAACATAAAAAGACAACATACAAATGTCCAAGAAAATATGAAACCTAGAAGATGGCAAGGCCAGTCCTTCTTAGTCCATGGCTCCTTCTTCCAAGAACTAGGGAGTCTATATTTAAAGACCTCGCACATTTTCCCATGTTCCCAGGATACTCAGCAATTTGAGATAAAATGAGTAAAAGGGTCACCTCTTTACCTGAAAAGATCGCTGACAAGGTTTGTTCAGGTAAGGAGGCCGTTAAGTACTTTCTTTACCTGGGATTTCTGCAAGTTTTTAAAGTAAGAATCCTCAGACGTCTGACCCACTTTTCCTCCAAAAACTTAGATCTAACGTTCTATATTTTCAATCTATATTATCTCTGTCTGGATACAGGGGACAGGGAACAAAACACATGCAAGCATAAGACGCTGCTTCTCTTTACTTGCCTGAGAGGACTAATGTAACTATAAAAGTCTGCACCATCAATACAGGAATCACAAACCTCCCTTAGTTGCTTTTGAAGGTGTTCTTGTGTGCTTTACGAGCTTTGCTAGAGAAGGCAAACTTGGGTTGATAGGGTGGCAATACTCACTACTTGCTAATAAGATCAGGCTGAGACTTCGTTGTTTTTATTTCCTAGAGAAAGAACTGAGATCACATCTGCATTTTATAAAAGCTCCTGAATAGTTACTGATCGACACAACCAGCAGCCAATGCTTTGCCTCTAGAAACTTGCATTGTTTTGCAGTTGGAATTGCTAGATACCATGTCCTCGTAAAAAGTCTGGCTAAGTCATTTAAACTCTGAAACTGAGAGCTGCATGCACTCCCCTGAACAGCTAACAGAAATTGTTACTAACAAGAAGTGTATGTGATTGGCTCTGGGCTGCATTATTTGGCTTCCTTTGTTCTTTAAAGGATACTCATTGTCAGCTCAAAACCTGCTAGTATTTCTAGCTTCTGTGAAATAAAGCTCTTTTGAGTTAGTAACTCAGATGTAAATGAGAAAAAAATGCATTTTCCTATCTGTTTTCTGGAGTTTAATATAAAATCTGCAAATGCATTAGAACAGCAGGGTAGGGAGCCAGAGGTGCTATGGGATTTAAAAAGTCTCATGTGTAAAAAGTCTTCTCACTATTTACTGTCAGTTAAGGTGCAGGGGAGGGGGGCAGGACTTGTAAAAGCCTCTGCCTCTCTTCAATTTCTCTGACAAACACATTGGCTGAATTTTATAAGGACCAGTCTAGCAGTGAAACTACAAGTAAGGTGACTTTTGCCTGTTACCCCAAGGTTGTTTGTTATCCGCACCCTGACGGGTGCTGTAGCAGAGAAGGGTGCCTGTCTTGCCTCGTGGGTGACAGACCGCTTTGCCTGCCTGTTCCTAGAAACACAAGTCCTTTTCCTGTTCAAGTTCCCTGTTCTCTGAATTACGGCAGGTCCATCAATCCTTTTTTCACAGTTGCTGTTGAAGGCTATCATGTATCAGACTAGCGTACTCCTGCCAGAGAGGCTCACTTGCTTGTTTGCCCAGGACAGGCACCACCGAGGCAGTCGTTCTTTGCTTAGCTCAGGATCACACACAGCTTAGGGCACACACATCACTCTGTTCCCAGAGCACGTGAGCAAACTGGATGTGTTCTGGTCCCAAAGCAAATGAGCAAACTGTGCCTTAAAAACTCCCCACAAGATGCTGGATTGAGAGGAATTATGGAAAAGTGGGTTCTGGGGTGGACTGGAAATAAGGAGGTCTCTGAATGCCCTCTGCCACATCAGACTGTTCTCTACTCACCCCATTTTCACCTCTCTCCATGCTTTTGCTCCTCCACGAGGATGAGGGCTGTAGCTCAGACATACAGCTAGAATCAACTTGTCCTCCAACAAACACAGAGTATGTTTAAGCATGATTGGCATGGGGGGAGGAGATAGGAGCTTCTCCTGTAGCAAGAAAACAGCAATCGGTTACATGGGAACAATGAGGCATGGGGGTGGTCATTAGGTTTCCTTCCTCCACGTCACACCTGCAGGTACCCACAGCTTGCAGTAACATGCAGACGGTCTAGCAGGATGAGTGTGCCCACAGTAGTTTGCCCCAGCTTCCCCTCCTTGAAATGGAACCTGGTCACCTTACAGATAGCTCTTTGCATTGTGTTGTTCAGGGAAAGCACAGGCTGTCAGGAAAGCCTCAGTCACGCTCAGTCCACCTTCCAAGGAGCATTTTACAACACCCTTTGTCCTGCAGGGCATCCTAATTAGCTAGAAATTTTTGGGCTGGGATCAAGTTGGCTTGCACTTAGTCTTGAGCTTCTTGACACATTACTACCCATGAAAGTGGCAATTTTTCCATCTTCACTGGATACCCTATCTAAGCAGTAACACTAAAAGGGTCTCTTGGTAGGGTATTCTTCAAGTTAGGTTCCCAGCCCTAGCAGCCGCTAACCCTTTCCCTAAATGCAAACTAGTGTACACCTGTTGATTTCAAGAACCCTGCAAAGATAACTTATCACGATGGATCCATTAACCCCTCTTTGAATTGCATAATCCGCTGAACTATTACCATGCACAGAAAGCCAAGTGGGGTATTAGAAGAGATAAAATAATCTACCAGGCTAAACCACATCATTTTGGCTAAGAAATAATGCTCTCTGAGGGCTTAATTTCAGGTTGATCTGGGAAGACATAGAAGACCACACACTTCAAAATCAAATGGGGAGAACTCAGCATAGATACAGGACACAAAGCAGGTGGGTTAGGACAGGGTACATCTTGCAGAGTGGTGTAAAAGCATGGATGGCCCTGAGTGTTTTATGAGGATCAGAGAAGAGTAAAAGCCATGTGTTGAATTTCATTAAGGACATTGTCCCTTTCTGGGCTATCAGTATTTGGAAATATATACATTTTTTCTACAGTGGAGCAGAACCTGGTAGTGAGGAACTTGAGCCCATTCACCATAATCTGGGACTCACACTGAGGCAGAGGAACTACTCAGCAATCTGGAATTTCCTTCATTCTCTCCTTACCTCTACAGCAGTGGGTTTCAGCCACTGGAAAGGAGGGGTGGAAACTGTCCCGGGTTTTACACCTCTGTGGGAAAAGTTCCAAGACCGAACACCCCAAACCGTGTGAAGTCGGTGCCCTGCTGCCGGTAGCTCCGGGCACGGCGGGGCGGGGGGGGGGTCCCTGGCAATGGGCAGCAGCACCACCCCAAGCCCCTCAGGGTGCAGATCACCCACCGGCTCGCCTTTAGGTTCACGTGGAGCAGCCTTTATCCCGCACTCAGCCCGTGCCTGACCTCGGGGGTCGCGCTGGGGCCGTCCCGGCGCGGGGCGGTGCGCGGGGCCGCGGTGGCTGGGGCGGGGCGGGGCGCGGGGCGGTGCGCGGCGGGGTGCGGTGGAGGGCAGCCGCGGGCACACGTGGCTCAGCCCCCCAAAAAGGCGCTCCCCGGCGGCGGGATCGGGCAGTCCGTACCTCGGCCCCTGCAGAGCCGCCGCCGGTCCGCTCCGTCCAGCCGTCGGTGGGTGCCGGAGCGCAGGGGCCGCGGTTGGCTGTGAAGCGGAGGCTCCCGCCCCCCTGCGGAGTCAGCCCCAGGTCCGGGGCGGCCCTACCTGCAGGCACGATGAACCTTACAGCCGAGAGCCACCGCATCCCGCTGAGCGACGGGAACAGCATCCCGCTTTTGGGGCTGGGCACCTACGCCGACCCCCAGAAAGTAAGTCCGGGGGCACCGGGACGCCCCGCGCCGCTGGCGGGGGCAAGTGGCGGCCGCCCTCACTGCGGACCCCCGAACCGGGGCTACCTTCCTCCTTTCCTTCCGTCCCGGCTGCTTCTCTTTTTGCTCCTTTCCCCGTGCAAAGTTAAAGCCCCAGCTCTCCGGTGAGCAGAGTGGGCAGTGCGCGGCGCGCAGATGAGGAAAAGATCGGAAGAAATAAAAAAATCCTGCCCAGCCTGCGGTGTTGTGCAGCTGCCCCTGCCGCCCACCGCCCCGCATCGGTCCTGGGGTACCTGGGGTCGGGGCGGTGCAGAGCAACTCCTGGGTTGGGAAGGGATGTGACCCCCAGCGAGCGCCGGCTCCCCGGCAAGCCGGCCGGGAGCCCCCGGTCTCCCGGAGCCGGGAGGGACGATACCCGCCGGGTCCCCCGGGTAGCTCCCTGCGCCGACCGTAGATAAGATGAGGGATTTCGGACCGTCTTGCAGCTGGCCTCGACACTTTCCAAGGAATGTTCCTGAAACAAAGACCCAAATTCCTGCATTCTGATTCCTGCGGCTCCCACAGCTGACTGCCAGCGGCCAAACCACTTTCAAATATTCTGCATCCTTCGGTTTTGCGTGTCCTGGGCAGGCATCCCGTCTAACCGTAGCTGGTCGGCTGTGTGGAGGCTATGGAAGCACACCTGATGCTTCTTCCCTCTGCGCACCTGGGAGCGCAAACGCAATTCGCTAGCCGCTGCCTTATAAAGCTCTCCTAAACTGCCTGATATTTGTTTGTTTGAAGGGGTGGAAAAGGGGCATCGTGGCCAGACCCCTCTTGTGTAATAGTATCAGTTGAGATGCAATATTATATGTATGACTCCATATACCACAGGTATTTACAATTACCTTTTTAAAGAAAACTCTTGATTAAAACCATTTACCAACCGCTAAATGTACTATGGTGTATAAATAACGGTGTTGAAGATTTTCAGAAAACACTGTTGCATGAGTGATGCGGACAGAGTGCAAGAAATCCCCAGGACAACAGCGCTGGTTCACATGGGGAGAATCAGTTGGAATTCACAACTTCAGAGGCTGGTCATCATCCCCCACATCACTAGGCTTTCTGAAGATATTTTCAGCTAGAGCATTCTTTGAAAAATGGTTAGCGAAACAAAATTAAAGGTCTCTAACAGGAGTTTTAATGCAGCAAAGCAGAATGTTACACAATTCAGAGACAAAATAGCTCCAAGTGAACTTGAAGCGTTTCTTTCCATACTTTTGTATTGTGCCCCTAACCCTCGAGTTGCAATTTTACGGTAGTTTTAAGCTGAGAAACATGCAGCTGCCAGCAGCACGGCTCCTGCCTTGTTGCACTTCCCACCTGCAGCCGAGACAAGCCGTGGTCCGATGCTGTGGCATTAGCCAAGGCTCAGGCAGGGAGCCCAGAGCGGCAAGTAACCTGCCGGAGCTGAGAGGGGAGGTGGGTGGGAATTCCGCTTTTGGAGACAGCTTCTCGGCGCTGCTATAACCCTGCTAAGAATTCATTCTACAGAAATTCAGTTGTCCTAAAATCAACAGGACAACAGTGCTGCTTCTTTTACCCCTATCCTGCAAAATCCTGATGTTTTCTTCATCCTCGATTTGGTTTGAAGTAGCCTTTGTATGGAGCTCAACCAACCAAAATGAATAATTTTTAGGTAGGGCTGGTTTTCAGAAGAATCAGCCACAGGTAGTGACTTTTTGCTTTTCACATGTACCTCCTTTGTTTTCTGCTGACAGAAGGTGGGGAGGACAGGATGATGCAGGCAGGGCAGGCATTGCTACGGCAACTCCAATTTAGAGCAATTGAAGCTGCTGTGTAACTGTACCCTCAGTGGGGATGGGTGCACATACCCAACCACCCGTTCTCCCTCCCCCCGCGTTTGTAGGAGTTTGATTTTCTGAGCTGTCTTTCTCTTTCTGCATGATAAACACGTTAGAAAGTTATGGGTGGGAGGAGGAGCTGAGAAGAGGTAGAGAAAGCAGCACTGATAAGGCCCTTGTCACAGCCTCATTTTCTCAGAAGACCAGGTGAAACAATGTATGTTTATCTGAAGGTACAAGGCTGGAGTTTTACACTAGGATTAGGGCTTCTATTTGAGTCGGGGAACTTGTCACAGAGAGCAGTTGGGGAAATGCAGTAGCAGAGTGCTACGGGAGTTGTTGCAGAATTGCGCTGCTGGTCGGTGATGGGACCGGACGTTTAAATAGGTCACGGGCTTAAAATTTGCCCATCTCAAAAAGGCTGCTTTACTGATAAGAGGGTTGGGAAAGGGGGCGGGGAGGAGGCTTCTATCAACACCTTGCCGTGGCAGCGGAGTGCCGCTTAGCTAGGACAAGCTGCTTTGCTGAGTACTGATTTATGCCTGGTGCGACTTTCGCGGGGATGCCTGGTAAAGTGTCTGTCCAGTTCCTCCTGCCTCAAGAGCTGAAAGGCTTTGTAGCAACTCGGGACCGTTTCAAGGTTTATCTTAACGAGTGCTGCTAAAAACTAGCGCTGACACGTTTCCTTGAAAATGCTCAACTGTAGCCTTTTGTGGCTGAATTGCTTAAGAAGCAGCATCTGAGCCACCCATTCTCCAGCGGTGGGGGCAGGCAGCTGGTGGTAGCAACGGCTCAAGCCGTCCCCAGCACTCTATTTCTGCTCATGAGTCAGATCTCCACAACTTCTAGTCATTTTGTGCTTTGATATAAAATACAGAGCTATTCATTTGTCAGATTATTCATCTTGTTCCTGGAGGCAGGTTTTTGAGGGTTTTGTTGTTTTTCTTTTTTTTTTTTTCCCCAAAGGTTATTCACCCTGGCACCTCCACATCAGAGCAGCTTGTCCAAAACAAATCTGTTTTCTCAATGTCGTGCTGTAGCCCAGTAGCTCGTAATGAGTCCGGAGTGTTCTTCCTGAAGTGCAGGAATGTGCTCACTGGTTAAGCAAACGAGGCAAATCTAGTTAGCCATGGAGCAGGGAAATCTGCTTCTTCGGCAGTCGGTTACAAGAAAACAAAGGCAGGAGGCCAGCTTTCACGTTTCAGGCTTTGTCTGGATAAACTGAACAGCAGTGCCTTCAAAACTGAAATGTGTCAGCAGCTTGCCTTGCTCATCTTAAATAACTTAATTGTTCTCCCAAAGACGACTTTGGGAGATAAGTCATGCTTCTCTGATTGTGAAGCACTGAACAAAAAATAAACCTATTGACTGAAATTTGGTCCCCCATATGAATTTACTGACTCAGTGTAGTACATCAGTCAACTGGAGCAGAGCTGGACCACTGTGGAAAAGTCTGTTTGATAATCTGATTCATTTTAATTGAATGCTCTTTCCCTCTAGATGTAACAGAGCTTTTCTTCTGATTTAATGGAGGTCAGGATGACAATTCAGCTAATTCTTTGAGACTGAAAAGTGCAATGTTGGGGGTTTCTTTTTGCTTTACCACAGCAAGAAAGTACAATGAATCCATTGGCTATCAGCTCATTTGCTAACAAAAGAAAAGAGTCTTCACTGGGTCATGGAATTAGTCATAAATTTGGGGTGTTTATCAAGAAAAGAACCTGATTTTTTTTTTGGCAGCTTTAATTGGTGTTCCCTATCCTTATTTTTAAAGCTATATAACTATAAAGCTTAGTTTTCTTTCTGGTGCAGATTTCAGTGCCTTCAAGTTGGATTTGCATTCTCCTTCACACGTGGAAGATGTGTGAGTTGTATTGGATTCTTGACTATATAAACTAGGCTATTTATCCTAGCCAGGATGGACTGAAGTGAAAAACTGGAAATCTCAGTCACTGACTCCTTCCCCTATTCTCTCTTACCTTTCCCAAATATCCCTTCTCCTCATGGGTCTGGATGGGAACCACAGTGGGAACAGTGAATCAGGACTATCAAGGCACTCCAGACGTTTAAAATTAGAGGCCAATTCTACCTCTGTCTGGCTCTGTGGATCCTTCTGGCAAAACCCCACGTGTGGAGGAGTGGCTCTGCCAAGGCTCCAGCAGATGCAGTGTGTCCAGCTCTCCCTCCCTGAGGGCCTCCAAGCCGTTGACCCAATTCTCCAGGGTATTAAGTAGATGGGGGAGGAGGGAGAGGGCAGCCCCACAGGGAAGGGTGGTAGAGGAGGACAGCCCCCTCGATGAGCCTGTGGCATTGCCCCGCGCTACAGCAGAACCAGATCAGCCCGCTCTGGGCTCCCACATCTCCCAGCATTGATGCTTAGTTCCCAGCTCCGCCCATCAAGTGGTACCGGTACCCATCTGGAAGCTGATGGCATGTGGGGATGAGCAGGCTTAGAGGGTAAAGGTGCTAAAAACATTCCTAAATCCTGGAAATCCTATGCCTCGTTAAAACTGCACTTATGCCTGCTTCACTTTATAACTCATCCTTGTCAACACAGCTAAGATCATCAGTCTGGTGTCTCCACATAAATACTTGCTGTTTCCCTGGAAGGTCAAGGGGCCTTGGCCACAGCTCCTTTCCTACCTTCCTGTTTTGACTGAGGGAGGACAGGGCTTGGAGGGAAGGTTGTAGCAACCACACTGTACACAGGCGCTGCTTCTGAAACATAAGACTGGGCAAAGCATTCAAGAATAGCACTGGGTGAGGGCTTTTGGCAAGTTGCAACTTAGCTAAAAATGAGGTTCTGAGGTAGCCAAATCCATTCATAAATTGGAAGCAGTTTTGTGGAATAGTTTCAGGCAAAACAAATGGCAAAGCATTTCATTTTGGGCACTGGCAGTACAAGCTGAGGAATCAAAGAATTATTAAAGCAGTTGGAGGTAGCAGTTGCCTTTCCCTGAATAGCCCGCTGGTAAGGAAATCCACATGGGTGGTGGGAAACCAGATTCAGTCCTCCACTCAGCCTCTGGGGATTAAATTCATATCACACAGCTCAGGGAAAAAACATGATCGTGGGGTATGTGATAGCTAGAGAGAGGCAAGAAGAAACATGCACAGGCTGGAGCAGGAGGAGCACCCTCCCCATGGGAAAGCACACTGCCCACCAGCCCCACAGCTCTGGATGCTGAAGAACTTGGTATGGCCTCCAGCCAGGAGGGAGAGAGACCCATTTCCCCAAATCTTTAACTACCACAAAGTAACCCTTGTGAATGCCCAGACAGTCTGGGTTTTGTTTAAGAAGAAATTGCTGGTTTGAATCAGGGAAAGAGGAAAAGTTCATCCAGGGCTCCTGTATCCAGTCTGAGTGACCAAGTAAAAAAAATCTGTCTTGCATAAGTAAAAACACTGTTTTGGCACCTTGAATTACTTTTTACACCCAAGATAGAAGCTGAACAGAATAACTTTTCCTTGTACAGGTCTAACAGCTTCTAGTGCTCTCATAGGACCATTTATGCCAAAAAGTTCCTCACACAAGGATGTGCATGCACAAACTATTTCAATCACTCTTAACGGTGCTGGCTGCACCCCTGCTGCAGGCTACCTGCCTTCAGAGCTGCTGTAGGCTACTGTTAAGTCAAAAGAGATAATAAGTGATTTGTCCCCATGATGGGATCCGGATCTCTCAGCTGCAGCAAGGGAGGCATTACACACAATTTAATTCCCCGTTTTCCTCCTGGTCATCACTGGCTTCCGAAACATGATCGGCTAGAGACAGCAATGATTTCAAGTGACTTGTAAAGAAAGTCACCTGGCCTGACCCAAAGCTACAGAATAGAGCATGTATTGAGAGTACCAGGGAGAAGTGACATCTGAGATCTCTGTAGACAGTGTTAATCTTAAAGGCTTCTACTTCTTGATCTTTTCCCTATAAATTTCTCCTCTAACTCAGACAACTAATTGTCTTCCTCCTGAGGTAAA
Organism: Chiroxiphia lanceolata; assembly: GCF_009829145.1. Classification (NCBI taxonomy): domain Eukaryota; kingdom Metazoa; phylum Chordata; class Aves; order Passeriformes; family Pipridae; genus Chiroxiphia; species Chiroxiphia lanceolata. The sequence goes on from NC_045641.1 coordinate 57,698,089, forward strand.
CCTCCCACTTGGCTTCTAGATTTTTTCTTGAAAGAGATGAGAGAGGCAGTGCTAAGAGCAGGGACTGCCCTAATATCCAAGTGTTCTTACAGCCTTAGCTTATTTCCCATGACATGCTAGTAAAATAAATACGTAAAGAAAATACATCAATCCATTTAATGTGAATGATTACACATGAATATGTGCTTGAACTCAGCAAATACTGAGTCAGAAATTAGCTCTCTACTGAAACGATCTCTATGAACCTACATAAAATCATCACAGAAGTAGGCCAGGGAAATATTTTGCCTTTTTCTCCCCTAAAAAAGTATTGAGAACCTGATTTGAAGAGATCTGTGGGAGTCAGCTGGGATATTTGGCTACGGAACCTCATATTTATGCCCTGAATTTAAGAGGAGAATAAAGCTCCCAAAACAAAGTAATTTTTTTTGAAGTTGTTGGGCCATATCCCCTGACCAGCATTTCCAAAGGACATTGTGCACTTTAGAGTCCCTTTCAGTAACCACCACTGGCTTTCTCAAGCCATTTGGTTTTTAAGTTGCAGTATTACCTCATGCAGTACTAGTTCTTCTTGTCTTCAGGGAGGGCTTTGGAGCAGCAGAGCCACAGCTACCCGACACGTAGCAACATGTGGTCTTTCAGGGTTGGGATTTCTGAGATGTTTCAGAGGGTAGCCTTATGTTCCCTTGGTGTCTGAGGATATCCTAAAACCGTGCTTCCAAATGGAGATTTGTGCACTTGAGTCAAGGGCAGAAGGGAAGGAGATAAATTACAGCATCCCAGGAAGACAACTGTGCCTAATCTGCTATGTGCCCCAGAGGGCTCCTTGCTTGCCTGTTAGTAAACTCAGCCTAGCCTTCACATTGAACAATATTTGTCCTGAAACCAAATATCTGTAGCCAGATTACTCACAAAGTTGTGACTCAGTTAGTTTCATGCTTGAAGGACTTAAACCATACTGAGGTGATTCTGCTTGCACAGACTGCAGATGGCATGCCTTTCCTTCGGTGGCTGGCATCCTGGTGTTGAGTGATGCCCTCATTGATTAATCTCTCAGTTTTTATTCCTTATTCCTCTACTAAGTCAGTTACTGGCAAGACGCGGTAGCCAAGAGCAGATGAAGGCAGGATGCCTAGGTATTTGATCCCCAGGTGGCTTGAGGAGGTGGAGTGGCAGGCATCAGCTTTTAGCAGGCAGCAGAACAATATGGCTCTTGGGCAGGAGCCTGTGTGAGGATTCAAGACACTGTAGTGACTCTGGGCTGTAGTATTGCCTTAATCCATTCCTGCTGTTTGCTACAGAGATGGAAAATATGCCAGGAAATAAGATAAATCCTTCCACACATAAGATAGTGCTTTCACAGATTGGATTTTTTTATAGCAAAGAGATGAGGGTATAGACTAGAAGAATAATCTAAAGGGTCTCCAACAAGTTCTGATTTCATAAATGCCTTTCTCTAAAAACTCAGTGTTGCATGACACATTTTAAAGATCCCTTTTATGTATGCTTTAATGGCATGTTTACTGCCTCTGAAAAGCAGAGCTCATTTATCTTGCATTCTCCCTTTCTCCTCTGCCATACAACTTTTCTGTTCTGCCACTGGAGCAGTCTTTCTCCATTTCTATGTCTTCAACACTTTGCCTTCTTGACCTCTCCTCTCCTGTGTACAACCATCTCTTGGTGCCTCAATTCTTGCTACCTCTCTGTAAACTTGTGTTATACAATGGAATGTTTTTGGCTTTCATAAATAAAAGGTTGCATCTTTATCTCATTAAGAAAGGAAAACTAAGACAAAGAAAAAAAACTAAGAAAAATCAGGTAATTAGAAAAGGTAGATGCTTTTGTTCTGAAACATGGCAGACTCTAGAACTTCTGGCTTTTGTGTAAGAACTGTACTTTAACCATTAATTTCAAATTTTAAAGTTGGATTTGGCAAAATAGCTTACCGCTTTCTGTCAATTTGGAGGAAAGATTCTTGTCCCCAACATTCTTGAGGACACAAGCTTTGTTCTTATTACTTTGTTTTGCACAAAACCCATGGCTTTAAGACACTGTTGAATTTACAAAATGCTCATTTACCTCCACATATATTCTCTGCCGAAATCTCTGTGGTTCTTTATTTCTATGAAACCTGAAGCTTAATAGAAAACAAATTCACAGTATTACTAATCTCTACTTTGTGCCAATGGCTTCTGTTTCCAGCTGTGAACATAATTAGTGTCTAATCATGTGTTGCACTTACTGAAGTGGTCAACATGTAAAATTCCTAATGAGGATGGGCCCAGCATTGTAGATGAGTATGAATGAAAGACTAGCTTTCTAGCTACATTGTTCATTAACCTATGGAGGACTTCTGAGCAAAATGGCCACAAAATTGCTAGTCCTGGAAAATGGGGGATTTTTTAGTTTGCTCTGAGGAGTAGATTGTGCTTAGAATGACTTCTTTCCTCCCCCCCCCCATCCCTACCACCTGAGAATGCCTTAAATTATAAGCCTTCCACAAAAATCCTCTTCTTAAAAAGATAGTACCTCCAACCTATGCTGACATCTCAGCTGCTGCATGAAAACACTTTCAGACTACTCCAGGACCAAGAGGCATACACCCTTGCAGAGCAGAAGACTTCTACTAATGAAACCTCTGAGAGCCAGATAATTGCCTGGCCTTGTGTAGTGATGCCTGCTTACTCCAAGCAGGTGGCCTGGCTCCTACAGCCCAGCTGGCACCACATCATTTGGCTCCCAAAGACGTGGTACCAAGACATGCAGACTTGGACACTGCAAGAGCGCTCCAGAGGAAAACATTCTCGGAGCAGTGTGACATTTAGGAGATGACAACTTTGTCTGGAGGTCAGTACAGCTCTTGGATGGTGGATATCAGGTGCCAGCATCACCCACCAAGGTACATGTCCAGCTATGACATAAGGTAGTGTTCAATCAGTCCAGATCCAAAATTAATAGAGGGTTAATCCAGATAAGCTTTTAGGACAGTAGCATTACTCAAACCCAGCCACAAGGATTCTTGCTTGAAAAGTAACCAAACAGAGAACAGATCTTTTCCATTCCATAGCTGTGTACTGCACTGACTATAGCTGTTTCAATACACCCTTCTTCCAAAAACTACAAAGCTAGCTGTTACCAATGCAATGATATTAAGGCCAAATACTGACACCAAAAAAATAGTAATTTTTTTCTTGTCTTTTCCTCTGCCTTTCTAAACATACTGGGTTTTTTAACCCTGCTGAAGAGCGACAGGGAAAGCCCTCCTATCTAAATAAAAGTTAAGATTGTTTTACAGAAGATGGGACAGGGAATCACTGGCACTATGGAAGAGGGGAAAAGCTGAACCCCTATGAGTGAGTAATTGGAATTACCGCAACTGAGAGATATGCTTTTTGGCAAGCACATTTAAAGCCCAATTTTCCAGGCAAAGCTCCATTTTTAAAATGTCCCAGACTGACTCCATACGTTAAATATGGCTGTACACTCCCATGTGTCCCTGGTTCCCCACAGTCCTCCAAAGAACAGCATAAGCATGTTCTTGCAGCTCTTGTGGGAAGCTAACATCTGGGTTGTCTCTTTGGTTGACCTAAGAGGCCAGATTTGTCAAAACTTGAAAACATTGCACTCTCTAGGCTTCATCAAAGCTGACTTCTTTTGGTTCAGCTAACTAGGTGGTGGAATTCCCCAAGTTTTACATTTGCCTTTGCAAACACGTCTTCGAACTGGCGCCAGAAACCTCTCCCCTTTAACTCTAGGGAACGAAGCAGAAGAACTACTGGCAACCTTTTCTTCTCTTTTATTGCACAAGCTGGTGCTTTGCCTTCCGCTTGTACCTCACACATCCCTGTGATTGCATTTCTTGTCTGAAGGGTGTTTTGATAACATCCACCCTTCCAGTTAGATTCATGCTTTCCAGGGCCTACCAGCAGGCTATTGTGTCCTCCGGCTCCTCAGGAAACTTTCTCGGTCCACTCCACTAGCACTGCAAGCATGGGAACCCACGTGCACATCATTTGCCTGGTTTGCTTTAATCCTCTAGCTGCCAGCAGAGAGGAAAGGCAGCTCTTTAGCTTCAGTTTGCATAAACTGAATTTGCATCAAGTGAAAAGTTGCAGCGATCCTAAAACTGAGGATTCTGCAATCAAGTGATAAAAATAACTCCAGCAACTTCTGCCAGCTACAATAATAAAGCTTTCCTAAAGACAGCTTCGGCTAAATGCTAGAATAACAATGTCAGAGGAATTCTAGACATGCTAAATCTACAGTTATGCAATCTAATTTCTGTTGTACGGACAAACCTCACGCTTTAGTCCACTGATAGAGCATCAGGTTAGAGGAGAAAGGTATCCCTTGTTCATGCTCATTCACAGTGTGATGCAGGGCCACAAGTGTCACCATTCCGCCCATCTTCTCTAGGAATCCGTATTTGTTGTCCTCCACCTTCCAAGGCAACACACTGCATGACATAAAGCAAACTTCTGGGCCAGCATAGCAGCTTGTGGCTCTCAGCTCTGTTCTCTGCCTCCATTCCCAGCTATACCTGCTTTTGCAGAGAACCCTTTGCTGGGTTGTGCTTCCTGGATGGTGGCTGCCAATGCTTCCGGAGGATGAAAGCCAGATTTTCCTGTGTTTGAGAGAGAGGGATGTGCTGGCGGTTGCATTTTCCAAGAAAGAGGTGTACAGTACAGCTTCTCTTTTACAAGGTTAAACAATTCTAAGAATGTACCCTTGTGTGGCTCATATCCTCTGGCTTTGTAAACTCAACCTGTGCTTTCCTGCAGTGCCTTCAGTACACATGCTTTCTATGCTCTGTTCCTAACATCTTCAGCCAATCCTTCTTGCCAGTTTGTCCGGAAAACAGGCAAATGGAAATAAGCAATTGGGCTTCTAGAAACTTGCATAAGAATTTGTGTGTGAGTGCCGAGCTCTGGTGAAGGAGGCTCTGAGCCCAGGAATGTACCTACTTTCTCCTTCCTGTATTTAGCTGACTAAGATTCCTAAACAGCGGCTCCACATCTTAAATTATAGGTTAGGACTGCACTTGGCCCACGGTTTGGGTCTCTTGTATAATTCTGCTGCAGTTAAGCTCAGATTTTTTCCAGGAGATGGCCCTGTGTCTCCTAACACCTCAAGCTTTTCTTCCTAGGATTGTTATTTCCAGCTGAGGGACTGGATAACATTGCACTAACCAGGTGAAATGCTCAGGACTAAGGTAAAGGGCACTTCCCCTAAAGCACTTCCCTAAAGTGCTGCTTCCTCAGCTCTCATATGCTGCTGACACTGGTGCAACTCCATAAAGCTGTGCATGTGAAACAAGGCAGAGCAGAATCTGGGAGGCTGAGTCAGACTGTTTTCCTTTACTGTGTGGACTAACAAAGAATAAATTACAATAGTGATGTTAAGACATACAAGCAGGGGTGTGGTTTTGCAAGATTAAAGTCTACCACCAATGTGTGCTGTTAGCTTTGTCTTTGGAGATAACCCTCTTAATCAACTGGAAAGCCAATGGAAATTGCTGACCAGAAAAAGATGCTGTAGAAAAAGCAAAAGAATTGGAGGGCAGCTGAACTGTGACACTTAAATAACAGTAATAATTTGGAAAACCACTAACACTGCTGAGCAAATACTGTTCTACTTGAGAGGGAAGAGAAAAATTCATGGGTATGCCTGCACAAAAATATTCTCCTGTGGCTTGGTCATATGCAATCATGAACAAAACTGCAACTGTTCATTTGCTACGGTAGGGAAAAGAGTTTTTGACAAAATGGGATGTGATGGAAGGTGTCTGGAATAAACATTAAAAAATAAGAAAGTTTATGGTCTCAGAGGAAAAAGAGAGCAGACCCTTTCAGACAGACAGGACTGATGAAGCACATTGCTTTTTCAGACTCACAGAAAGTGGTAACTGTCCAGTTGGCTACTTCATCTATGGAGAAGGGGCCAAATTGCTGCTTCATTTCTTCCAGTGAAGGTGCATATCTGAGTCTGTTCCCCCATCCCTTCTGTTCCATTTATTCACCATGGAGCCTGAAGGAAACTGATACTGGTTTAATCTGCCATGTGTGGTGGTAAATCAGCAGGTTTACAAGCTATTGATTGAGAGAGGGAATAATTGTGTGTATTGTTTCCTTAAACTTTATGATCTTTAACATAGATGCTATAGAAGAAATTTTTTAGTGATGGGGCAAATTGTTCTAGTCAATCAAGAAGTTTTTCTTTTATCATAAAACATGTGATAAATTTAGTACCTTTTTTGGCACGAATCAGTGACTGACTGCAAGAACACTGAAGATAAATATCTGACTTACAGTGTACAAGTGGTTATAAAATTCCAGTTCTAAAACAAGTCCTTGATCAAAGTGGCATAGTTGTAGGGCACACTGATTAGAAGCTGAAACATTAATTATAGCTAAGGATCAAGCATAGCTCTTATCTACACTTAGATAAAAAGTAATAAAAAGCAAAGATTTGTCTTAAGGCCAAAACCAAAGAGTCCTGAATTACTACTGACAGAGCACAAAGAGTTTATGGCATGGAGACATTTCAGTACCTCATCTGGTATTTCTACTTCTCTATATGTGAGCCCTGCTTATTTGGGAATGGCACAAGAATAAAGGCCTACCTGGAATGCGTAGACAGCATAGGCAACTGCATTTTAGATAGCAGACCCTAGTGAGTATAACCTGCAGCAAGGAGAAGGAAGAGGTCTGGGATTCAAAGTAAAGGTGGCTGCTCCATGGCCAAATAGCCTGGGAGATACTGCTCTACCAGGTGCTGTGGTTGGAGTGGTGCCGGTCCTTATACAACATAGTCATATCATAAACTTCTATCTACACTCAAATAAAAGTTGGGTTTCAGTTGTTAATCTCTGATCTGATCACTACTAAAGACTTTAATTCCATGAAAGACAGAAGAGATTAAAACACCTCAAGCTGAGCAGCAAGGTAGAGGGGAAAGATCCAGGTTTGTACCTTCTGTGATAGAAAGACGTATGAGCAGTGGTGATCTGAGTCATCCAACTTTAGTATGGTCTGTCAGGAAACAATGGAACAAGATATGACATTTAAGGAAACACTTCTAAAAAGCAGCAATACCATAACATGACTAGCCTGTGCAACTCATCAGCACAGTTTACCACAGCCTATTAGTGCAGGACTTGGAAGGATTAAACACATGAAATCCTAGAAATGATAGTTTCTCCATTAGAATGAAAGCTAACATATGGTATAAAGTTTCCAGACTCACAGATGTCTAAGACCTTCAGCTGGGATGGTTCAATAGAGGCAGAATTTTCCAAAAACTGTTCCCTAGGTTGCTTTGCATTTTTATATGGAGCACCTTAGACCAGAATCTGTCAGAACTAATACACCACATCAGATTAAATGAACTGGTGCAATGAAAATATTTATATTTAATGTAAACCCATCTCTAGCCATTGGTAATCAAGGCCTGATCCAAAAAAAGCCTCTCCAAGCTCCTGAAGAATAAGATTATTCCTTGAGATGGAGGAGTCTTTCACAAGATTGTTTGTACAGATGTAAGTCCCATGCAAAAATTAAGAAACACGTAGAAGTTCAGCTCTAACAAGAGTCAACTGCTTCAGCCAAAAGCAGTTGCAGTAATTGCAAGCTTTCTCATTTTTCTCTATTCTACTCTTCTCCCAAGTTTGCAATTGTGCTGTTCCTTTATATGTGAGACTCTACCTTTCCCAACCTATTCCTTCTGCTTTTCTTACTGACCAAAGTGGCCCTGGTGTCCAAGAAAAGATGCAACTCAATAATCATTGTTTCCTTACTTGATGGAGTTTGGTTTACAGTTCAGGAAACAACAGCGAGCTGTGTTCATGCAATCTCTCAAGCATGCGAAGAGAGAAAATTCTGGTACCAGGTTCACACCCCATTTTCAGGCTCTTCAACAAATGGAAAAAGTAAAAAAAAAAAATTCTTAAAATCTGAATTAAGGTTAATGCATCACTTTCCTCTAAATGTTCTGCTTTCATACACTTGAATGGTAAAACAGGCTGAAGCAATCTAAAAGTCACATAGTTTCAAAAATCAGGTTTCAGAGAGGAAACACTAACTGCAATTTGGAAATACATTTCACTTTCAGACAACTAATCATCACTTAAACTTAAGCTCACCAGACTTTTAAGCTGAGTCCTGTTCTGTGCTAATCAGTTTGAGCTTTGCAACTGCAGCTACAGCCTCGTGCGGCTCATTGCTGGGGCAGAGGTCTGAGGTTACTGTCATCAGCAACAGCAGGCTTGTAATACTCATGTCAGAGCTTTCTTCCTGATGCCTTTCTCAAATCTTTCCTTGCAGGTTCAGGCAGGGACAAAGCAGCGAACATGTTGGAGGTTGTCACTACTCCATGCCTCACACTTCTGTAATGCTGCCCAACATGCCCCAAGTGAAAACTAGCCATTGACTCGTCCTGAAAGGCTGTTGGCTGCCATGGTCTTCATTACAACCTACTAACAACTAGGAAAGGGCCCTGGCAGGGCCCGAGCATGCTTTTGGGAGGCTCCCACAATAAAAGCAGCAAAGCGCTGAAACAAGTGTTTCGTTGTCTCTCTCAATTAAGCAAACAGCATTGCATCATCACTGCTGTAAATACTGTAGAGTGCCAAATTGTGCCACTTTTGCCTCTGAGCCCTCACTCATGTTCGTCATAAATCAGGGCAAGCGTGAGCGGCTTTTCATTTTAAGTAACCTCTGGGCACTGTGTGCTGGAGCAGAAAATCCCCACAAGCCCAAACAGAAGTTGGTCCATTTGTGTCCAACAGCAGTCAGTCAGATGGGACACTGAAGAGCAGAGGAAGCAGGCTGGAATATAGTCCTATTATCCTAGAATAGTCTGTCACCAGCCCACAGCTCTAGGACTGAAAGAGAGAAGAGTTGACCCTCATGTGCCTGCAGGAATCCTTCATAGACCTTTCTCACATGAACATGGAAGGGAAGACCAATGTCCTGAAGCATCCTATAGCAGCTATGAGTTTCACACCTAATTCATCAGGTGATGGAAGAACAGCTGTTTGTTTCATGGCAAACTCCTGGACAGCCAAGCCAGTGGCAGCTGTAAAAGGACAGAGAGGAGAGAGAGCCATTGCTGTGGTGAAAAGTGGTCCTTCCTAACAACACTTATTGCCAGTCCTGCTTCTCGTCTTCCCTTGGCATCAGCAAAACCAACAAATTTGACGTTTCTCTTCGTACCTTCTCATTTCCAGATGTCTCTGACATCTGTTTTCTTCATAGGAGAAGCCGTGTGGTTTTGGCCTTGCACTTGCAGGTAGCAGAATTCAACTCTTGGCATTTGTTGCTGACAGGCAACAACACAGCAGAGCAAGTTGACTCCCCCTATTTCTCTTTTTCTTAAAGTGAATCAGATATCCCTGTCACAGGAGAGCAATGCCCACGAAAAGGGTGGGAGAATAGTCTTGCTGCATGTTGCTGAGAGCCCTTGACCACCTTAGAGCTGCTCTCTCATTATACAAAGTGTAGGAACAATAAGATGTTTTCAGTACAATTCCAGTGTCCAGAACAAATAATTTCAGTAACCAGTTTTATGCTTTTTTGCTTGGTTTAGCCTACATGTAATTTTGCTTGCCACAGTGGCTAATGGAAAATATGACTGTTATGAAAAAACAAGCTTATTCTGAATTTTGGCAATGATGAGTAAATATAAATGCAGTACACAGTATAAAAATGTCACTTGGACTTTTTAGGAGGTTTCTTGGGCTCATCTTAAACTGAAGAAATAAAATGTATAAAAATGTATATTAAGACAACTACTGGTTCTTAACTACACAATAAAGGAACTGTCCAGAACTGGGAATATCAGTAGACAGTCCTGAGCTATCACCCTTAGGATTGTGCTACCACCAATGGTAAGTTGATTTGAGGATAAAGAAGTCAAATCCAAATTTCTGCACCGCTGAGAGGTCTAAGGTATTCAAACAGCCTCTGATCAACAGGTGGTTGACCAGCTCTGCTCAACCAGAAAATCATCTTCCACTTGAGTAAGGAATTTTATCAAATGGCTGTTGTAGGAAAGTCCTTGCTGTCTAGATAAGAATTTCTGAAATAATTTTTATGTAAAATACATTCAATTCTACTTTCTGAGGATTCTAGTACTCTCTCTTTCACAGCACAGAAATTTTTTTGCTTTGCTGCTTTTTCCAGTCCAATTCCACATTCACAACAGTTTCGAGGAAAAGTGCACAGCACTTTTCTATTTAGAAATTGAAACACAGGTATCTGGGGAGGTAAGGGATGGTCAGACTGGATGAATTTCAGCATGAATCTTGTGCATATCGCAGTGACTCTGTAGCATTGAAGGGGAGGTGAGCAGGAGGCTGAAGCTATGTTTATTCTTCTCCCACCAGACCCCCAAGGGTACCTGTCTGGAGGCAGTGAAGATTGCCATTGATGCTGGCTACCGCCACATTGACGGTGCCTTTGTCTACTTCAATGAGCATGAAGTGGGACAAGCCATCCGGGAGAAGATTGCTGAAGGAAAGATCAAGCGAGAAGACATTTTTTACTGTGGCAAGGTGAGAAGCTGTGCTCAGATTATTTACACTAAATCCAGGATTTCCGTGAATGGTCTTTCTTAAGAATGCCGGTGGTCAACATCTGGCATGTTTCCTTCCAGATCCAACATCCTTTATTTTTCTTTCCTAGCATTCCCATAATACCTCAAATCCTTATGAACACTCACTTTTCTGTTAGGCACAGGAATCACTGTTATTCTATGTTTAAATCTCTGATAGCAATGGGAACATGCAGCATCCATTCTGCTTAGTATTGTAGGTACCTGCAAGTTAAGACCATTGCAACACTCGGCCGTGTTGCCTAAACTGTTACTGTACCACACACTGTGCTGTCATGCACATTTTTATAGCCACACGCTGAGCCTGATATGGACAATGATCCTACCAATGAGTTATTTTCTGTCAGAGTGATTCCCTGTACAGGTTTGCCATGAGGTTGCACAATGAAAGGGGTGGGAGCAAGCATGTGCATGCCAGTGTCTAAGTATGGAGAACAGCAAGTGCTTACATTGATATTACTGCCAGAAAATTACTCATCAAGCTACACCCTTAGTTACTGTATCACCTGTCATTAAAAAGTTCTACGATGATGAATCAACTTACTGGGAGAGAAGATGTCATTACACTCCTGCTCTAGAGCAACGAGGCTGGAGTAATGCATGAACTAGTTAATACTTTACAGTCTTAGCTGTAAAAATTGACTCTCTCCTAAAAGAATCAAATCCCTTGTCCAATGAGGTGTCTGACAAAAGCTGTTACAACTTCAATGACTATATCCCAGGTACAAGAAAGCTCATTGCACATTGTAGAATAAGGGTTGATGGTTCCCATCCAGTTTTTAAGGGAGCTTATGGCCTCAAATTGCCCTTCCTGCAGTGCTTCTTTGAACATATTAGCCTAATATTTTCCCTTTCTCCTTTTCCAAATAAGACGTAATCCACAAAAGTTACTCAACAGACTTGCAAATAAACACTGTTCCTAGAGTGAAAGATCCCATGAGATAAAACACTGTGAGCAATTTAGTTAAGTTCTATGATCTGGGAAACTAAGCTTTGTATTGGGTAGTTTACAGACCAAGTGAATTTTCAGCAGCTATAGAGACCTATATCCAAGTACAGCAACTTCCAATCTGTAAAATATGCGACTCTTTTCCAAGTTTCCTGTCTGATTCTGCTGGTAGCAACCTTACCATCCTGAGAAAAACTTCATGTCCTCAACTTTTCTGCCTTTATCAGGGAAGTTTGTCAGTCTCCCATATGTCAAATATGTTGACTTGGATCAGTGAAAATATTTGGTTTCGACTGTTTAATAGTTTCATTACCGCAAATTATCAGTAATATTTCAAATCAAAACCACCGAGTCATGCCAAAAGTTTAGAATCAGATGTCCCAACAAATTTGAGTATTTTAACTTTTTCAGCTTCTTCCCCTGCAGTTTATTTTCCCATATTAACCTTTAGAGTCTGTAAAAGCACACCTCCTGGTAAAATTTCCAAACTTACTTTATTATTAAGCCTTTCTATATTCAGTTGTCTGATCTAATCACTAGATGATTCTTCTAGTTGATAATCACTACTTAAACATTGAGTTACCTGCAAAACTGCAGATCCTGTAAGCCATAGGGCTGCAACACAGAGTACCATGACAACCAATGCCTGTGGTCCCAGCCTGCCTTGTCTCTGTGAGATGGGACACGCATGGATTTACCTTATTGTTGTGTCCTGTTTGTGCTTGACAAAATTTCAGGTGCTCAGGATGATAGTTCATTGTAGCAATTCTGCAGTCTTTAAATTTAGAGTTCAAAGGCAGAAATGGAAAATATTCTTCAACCTATTCAATCCATAACAATCCAGAATTTTCACAGGTTTCACTGAACACTTTCACAGGAGCCCTGAACTTCCCAGGAAGAGTGGGAATGGATGTCCCTTGCCTTATGTCTTTATATGTCTTTAGTTTTATGTACCTCGCAAACTTATGTGTCTTACAAACTACTGGCAAATATCAAGCCACCAGTAGATACATCAGGCATTGATTGGTAAGTGACTGACACGAGCTGTTGCATTCTTGGAAGCAGTCAAGCACAACAGAAGTTGGGGTTTTTTGCTGCCTTATTGACCTCACAAGTACTGGAAATTCCCAAGACCCTTCAGCCTCAAGCCCCTCATGCAGACCTTTCCTTAAGCAAAGATGACGCAGATGGAAGGCTGATGTGTCAGCAGGGACTAACAAGAGCAGCCCTGCTGAGTGGCAGTGTTACTGGAACAGTGACCTGGTGTGATCGGGCTGCATCTGCCAGTTGAAATCATCAGCACTTGCACTTGGCTCTCACTTCTGGCTGGCTGATCAGGCAGAGCAGCTCAGCATCCAGAAATTTTAGAGGTTTTATATCAACTGCCAGCATCTCACTTGGCTTATACAGCAAGACCTTTCTGGTCTCCTCTTTCATCCCAGGATATTTCTTTCATTAAACTAGAAGTAACATTTCCAGGAAATGTGGTGTCCTAAAATGCCAAAGCCAGCTGGCAGCTTTGACTACTGCTCTAACATCTACACGGGTTCTACTTAGGTAGATAACACAAGAACTTGTACAAATCATGAAAACAGTTATGAAACTCTCAAGTTTCCATGGCATCGATGTATTGACATAGTACAAATGTTTGCTGTTTTTAAAGGCTGTTTCTTTAGAACTCTGCAGTTTTTTAAAGGGAAGTATATTCACTAGCAAGTGCTGAGCTCAACAGCACTGAGTTAGAAAGGGCACTCGGAAAAACTGCTTCTAAACTAGCATATATCTCAGGTTATCAAATTTCTAAACCACAGTAACAAAACAAACTGAACATGAAGGGTCTACAATTCCTAACTTAAATACAAGTTAAGCTCATTTTACATGTAAAACGCTTAAAAAATACATAGACCAAAATCTTTCAGGAAATCCAGTGGCACAACTTAAAACTTGAGAACAGGACCTCGATCCCTTTACTGTAGTACACCTCAGTCTCTTTCCACTGTTTGTTGACCGTAAACTCTTCACACCTTGCAGCATACAGCTGGGGAAGGCCTAGTATGACTTTCCAGGTGCCAAACCTTGTTCTGGTTTGTCAGCTTAGGGCAGCATCAGATGTGCTGCTTTCAGTACAACTTAACTTCAAGATAATGTGTTCTTGCCTCTGCTGGCAGAACTAGCAGGTGGTTTTCCCAGGGAATAACTATAACTCAGTTGGAAACAAAACAAAACAAAACAAAGCCAAGCATCTTAAATACCTTAAAACTTACCCAGGCTATACCCTTTAGGACCTATAATCAACATCTTCTCCCAAAAATGGCAATTCAAGTGTTTTTTGTCTTAGGAACAAATTCATTCTATACCTTGGCATTCAATGGCTGTCAGATTTGGAGGCTGAACTGACTAGACAATGACCACACCAGCAAACAGCAGGTTGTTCCAGCAAACAAAAGTGACAAAAACTTCAACATGACTCCACATATCAGTTTTGTGTGTTGAAAAAAAAAAGGAAATTAAAATAGTCCATCTTATTTTGTGCATTCAAATGGCAGTTTAAACCTTCTATTGTGTGTTAATTTTGAGTTTTGGGGGTTTTGACTGCAACAATCAGTTCACAGAGGGCTCTTGATTACTAATTACCATGCTATGGTTTTATTCTTGCAAGAGATTTGCATCAGCAGAGTTCAGTTAGAGGTGGTACTGAACAGTAACCAACTAAACACAATCCATAACAGTGGGATTAAAGAGGTTTAGACTGCTTTAACTAGTCACACCTGTGTTGCAAGGACTAAACACAAATACATCTTTTGGTGAGGACTGGGGAGTAAACAAAAACTTCACTAGGTCAGGCAGTCACTCGGGCTCCACGACCCCAGGAGAGAACCAAGAGATTCTCTTTGTGCTGGGTGCTTGGCAGTTCAACAGCTAACTCACGTGATCTGAACTTCTGCCTTCAAGCATAAAACTGACCACAGATTCCTTGTGGGAACTGAGTTTTCTAGTGAAAGCATATGCTTGGAAAACAAAAGGAATCTTCCTAAGTTCATTGAGCAAGAGTTTGTAATATACTCAGCTCAGAAGAACTTGTGTTGTAATAAACAAATGCGTGATGGCTTTACCAAGTCAACACTACATCAACCCTGGGCAAGAATTCCTGTCTTGACCTCTGCACCTGGCTCTGACAGAGGACAGGGTAAGGCTCCTCACCTTTGCCTTGCATTAATGTAAACGACAATGTCTTTGCACTGTGCATAACGGGATCTGTCAGGAGGACAAGAGGGATTGAGGAGCGAAGGATTGAGTGTGTGCTGGGGGGCTTCAGCTGGCTCACTGTTCCTGCTGGCACATAGAAAAGAGCCTGTGCTTGCCTCCCCAGCTGTGGAATACCTGCCACCCACCAGAGCTGGTGCGTCCCACACTGGAGAAGACACTGAAGATCCTGCAGCTGGACTACGTTGACCTCTACATTATTGAGCTGCCAATGGCTTTCAAGGTAAAAAGAAAAATTGCTTGAAAAAAGTGCATGAACTTGGCTCCTGCCAGGGTCTCCATCCCACATATTCCTTGCAACTTCCAGCCTATGTTGTCAATAGCACTTTGACCAGATAATGTTTCGTGCATACTGCATGTATGTATTTCTGTGCACTACCCACACAAAGAGAGGCTCATAGGTGGTGTGAGAACAGTAAATGACAGCTGTTGCATAGAGTCTTTCTAGTGGAAGGACAGGTCTCCTAACTGGGGTTAGAGCACTTCCTGTGCTGAAGAAATACTGTAGCTGGAACAGTGTATGTGTCCAAATCCTCTCTGAGCCATGAGGAGCGAGTCACCGGAGGAAAGAAGTTATACAAAACAGCAATACACAAGGGGTAAAGTTTGGAGCAGGAAAGGGGGAAAAACCACCAAGTTGGTTTCTTTACTCTGTCCCAAATTAAAGCCACTGGGCAAATCATGATTATGATCTTAATCTTTGTAACTGCAGTGCTCCTCTCAGACAGCTTCACTAGACCACAGTTGGTCCCAAATATGGGCTGCTCATCTCTCACTCTCAAAAGTTAAAGTCTGATATCCCTTCATACTGCTGGCTATGGGCAACTTGTAGGTAAAACCTTTCAAGGCAAGGAGTTCACATCAGAGTTTTATGCCTCTTGCCTTGCAACCAGCTCTTGTAAGTCCACAAACTCTCTGGTTTCACAGCTCTTTGTAACTTGCTTTACAATTTTCCTCTACAAGTACATGATATAAAGGCAAACAAAATAATACTGAAACGTGAGGTATGATATTCAAAACATTTAAGTGGTTTTGAACTAATTAAATCCCTTTTCTTAGAGAGAATAAGGTCAGGCAATTAGCTGGCTAATTGTTTCTGAGAGATGTGTAAACTCTAAACTGGCCTCTTTTTGCAAGGAAGGTAGTTCTCTGATTATTAAAATCATATTTTGCTACAGACTCCAAACTACCAGAAGCATCAGATAGGAAGAAATTTATCAATGAGACTATCACCTTAGATCTGCAGTATTTTTCCCCTGAGGAAGCCATACTCTATTAAGACCTGTATAGGAGTAACCAGACTCTAATATTAAAATTTTATTTATACAGTCACACGTATGGAATCCTTTTGGGTACATTTTTGAAAATTTCCCACCACTAGCAATTTCCTGTTTCCCTTTGCCTGTGTTTGTATTCTCTAGTAGTTCATTCTCCCACATAGTGAAGGTCATTGTCTCACAATATAAAGATATAGACAGCTGGCTTTAAAGTAATGTACATCTGACTCCCTGAGGCTTGTATCAACAGTCTTGAATTGTTAAAGGAGTAGCAGACCTAGAGATTCATTCATGTCGCCCATGAGAGGAGAGAAAAAAAGTCACTTTCTGCCTGAGAAATATACATTTTTTTTGTGCCAAATACAGAAAGAAAAAAACCCATCCTTTTGCAATGGTGACAGGTTTCCTTCCTTTGCTCCCTCTCGCACAAATACACCCATCCTGGGTGTGATGCTTGCCTTTGGTATGCAGGTGTGATGCTAACAAACTCCTGCTCTCCTCTAATCTGCAAACATTGGTGCTTTCCTGTCTCTCCCAAAGCCTTCTAGCAAAAGCAGTCTCTGCTTGGAACCAGTGAAGTACTTGAGACAGAATTTACAGTCCTGCTCTGAAAACAGTAAGAAACATGCCCCTGCAGAGCCCAGCCACTGGTGCAAGCTGTCATAGGGACTTTCAGGCAGAGTAAGAGCAATCTGGTTTCAGACAGCACCACTCAGAGGAGGAAAGCCCCACCATGCTAGCGTTTTTCAGTGGCTTAAGAATGGCCTAGGGTGACATTGTTCACTGACCTACCAACATTAGCCTGCACCTCCCTGTATTTTTCCCTCACGTAGATTCCCCATTTAGGACTTTTTGTCCTTACTGCCTTTAGACCCCAACAGTGGTGCTCAAGCCCCTCTAATCAAGCAAGGTAGATGACCAGCAGGAACAGGTCTCCTGCTGGCCACCACATGCCCTCTTCTTGGGGAGCTCATACCCACTAGTGGATTTTGTAGGAGACTCTGCTCAGATGACTGATTTATTAGTAAGCAGGTACCTGTGCATTAAATGATCTGCAAATCCCTCCCAGCTGAATTATTCCGTGATCTGGCAGAAAAGCAGGTATTTTAGCCTTACATTGAAAAAGTCTCATGTAAGTATCTTGTCGTTTTGAAAGAATAACCCAAGAGAGACCAGTGGCCTCACTATTTGACTACATATTGCCCTCTGCTTATAGAATAGGCATTCACAAGTTGTTGAATTTGCTCTCTTGAGAAAGCCTGCTTGTCAAAGACCATTTTATGAAAGCAATGGGATTTGCAGACCTGCCTTCCTGCATCTGTGTTGGTGAGAAAAGTTTTATAATGGGAGCAGGGCTTTTCCTCTCAGTGGTTAAAACTGCTGTGTTTTAATAGGCAAGTAGGTTGTCTGATATCTTTTGGAGTGCCTCCAGACTTTGAACATGACATGATAAGATGCGATCCCTGCATAGTGGCAGTGACTGTACAGTGTTGCCACACTTATTCAGTGCTCATGGGGCAGCATCTTAGGAAGCCACCTTACATTCAGTGTAAATTGTGAGGCTACCTCCAAGAGAACTGCAAGAGAAGACAACAACATTAGTGGAAATGACTGGTATGGTGTAGTTCATGAGAACCCAGAGCTAAGAAAGGTGACCAGCTTCTGAAAGACCTTTTCAAAGACCCTATAACCACCACCCTGTCACTGTCAAATCACCGTCTTTCTCACAGCACTTTACGCATCTGCAGACAGTTCTTTGATTCAGGAATTCCTTTGAATAAAAAGGTAGCTTGGCAGAGAAAGTATTGCCTGGAGACCATTGAGCAGAGGCAACTGTACTTCAGAACCTTGCACAGTTTTATGGCAGTAGGAAAACCTATTGATCCCCCTGGAAATCCACAATAGTTGACACCACTTAACTCAGTCAAGAGAAGTTCATCTTCAAGCGCCGTTCATCCTGACTTGGTTCATTTGTTAGAACACAAGTGATAGAGAAAAATGAGAGGATGATAAATTAGCTAATGTAATTGCTGTCTATTGACTACTATAAAAAATGTTGAATAAAAATTAATTAATTAGAAGTGGAACAGAGTAAAAAAGTCCTGAATTCAGATTCATCCCCTGAACTTTAAGAAGTACAGTTTCCGTATGTTGAACTTGCAGTCCTTGGAGAATGTGCTGGGGTATCATGGGGATGAATGGTTTGTTCCAAAATACCGGGGGGGGCGGGGGGAGGGGGCTGGGGGAGGTGTAAAAAGGGCTTCTCCACCTCATATTATGATGGGAAATTTTGCCTTCTAATAGAAAAAGAGGTACCCAACAGCCACCTACTTCCTTCTAGTCAAGATATTCTTTTTTCCAGCAAGACACAGCATCAAAAGCAACAAGTTGTCTTTGTTGAATTCTGGGAAAACCAGCACATTTGGAAGATAGAGCCTTATGCCTGTAACTTAGACCTTGGCCCTCTGAAATCTGAGTCTGTGTTTTCCTTATGCTCACTTTTCCCATTAAATGCCTTGGATTTGAACTTGACTGAATTGGGAGGTGCCAGTTACTGATCATATTAGTCACAGCTGCATGTTCCCAAGGAGTTACCATGTCAACATCTTGTACCCAGCCCTTTGAAATGTAGCAAAGTGAAAGTTTGAAGAGTTGTTGTTAAAAAAAAACAGTGAAGTTGTGATCAGACAATAGGGAGGGAGGTGTTAATGCATTGCCTGCAACAGCAGTGAAATGACCAGCAAATAAGAGAAAGCTGTCCTCATGAGGTAACAGCTCATAACTCATCTCTGAAATCTGTAGGGTATAGAGATCAGAAGAGAACACAGGTTGGTACTCTAACCCAGCCCTTTGGAAGGAGACTAGTCCTTTGGATGCCCCAACGTAAAGGTCAAAATTTACTGAAAAACAAGGCCATCCGGGAACTGCTGAGTGTATGCTCATGTGACAGTTCAGGAGTGTGTCCAAGAGCAATCCAGCAGTCAAGGATGTGGTAAGCCCAGTATGAATGACCTGTTGAACTCAGGGTGTTTTGGAAAGCCTTTCAATATTTTTTGTTGTTGTTGTTTGCTAGTAGAAAGAGAGTCTGTGGAAAAATCTTTGCGCTTAGGGGTGAAAAACTTTTCTTTAAAGCACAAAAGTGTGGTTTTACTTTTCAGCCTGGAGATGCACTCTACCCAAAAGATGAAAATGGAAAATTTATCTACCATGAGACAAACTTATGTGCCACCTGGGAGGTAAGCAAACACAACATCCATCCATATATGCTTTAAAACCCAGATCCTCATTCTCAATTTTACCTGCAGTTTTCATAAACATAGTTGAAGCATTTGCCAGAGCAAATGGATAAGGTTCTATTAGCTCCTATGTATGGATTTGACTTCTGTCCCTGAGGATGTTGCTTCTTTCTATCATTTAATTGCTTTTATAACAAAACAGAACATTGTTGAAATATCCAACATCCACATTCCTTCTTTCAGAGAGTGCACTCTACATTCACTTCTTGAGGCTTTTATCATTAGGTTTTTACCAATCCTTCCCCTTTATCAGATCTTTACAGAAAAAGAAAGTTGGAGCCATAAGAAAAGACTGGATCCTCTTAAAAAAAAAAAAACTAAAAAATTTTCACCTTCAAGAAAAAACAGAATTTGCCCTGAAGCTCAACAAAAAAACCCAAAAAAACCCCAAAACCAAACAAACAAACAAAACAAACAAACAAACAAAAAAACCCAAACCAAAACCAAAGAACCAACCTCTTTCCTTCTCAAAAAAAAAACACCAAAGCCCAAGACCTTGCCATCACTTGCCATTAGAACAAGTTCACTCACTTCTAAATTTACTTATCAGATGGGAACACAAGATTTTTCTGGTTAGAAAACTTGGAGGGAAGTAGCATTTACCTGAAAGATTGCATCCTAAATTTGTTTGTGATGTGTTCTAGACCTGTAGGCAAATGTTTCCTTAAGCCTGCTGCCACTTGGTCTCAGTATTTTGGGTGAGGCAGAAAGTGCAATTAGCAATCTCCTCACATTTCTCTCTCTCAAGAACATGGACATTCTTTAGTTCATGGCCAGAGCTTTTCAGCTCTCCTTCTGCACCAGGTCTGATGAAAAAGCGTCGCTAATTCAGCCCAGTTCACACTAAGAGAGGTAATAGGTGCTACTAAATGGTCCACTTCAGCTTGTACTGTCTAGATCTGGATAGTCGTGAGCCAGTTTAGCTCTACTCAAGGTACAGCAGAAAGAGATGGAGAATGGTGAGACTCTGAGTGAAATTTCAGTGGGAGAAGGCCTGGAGTGGGACTGAGCTTTCCCTTGGCTGCTGAGCCATCCAGACTGAGTTTCAGGGGGAACAGGGACTTCCAAGTCAGCTGCTTATGTTACTCTTGTCTTTGACTGATGCAGTTCATCCCTCTCTTTTTCACAGGCTGGTTGCTCGAATGTTGAAAGTAACAGCTCTCACAGCACTGTTACGTTTTTATCTTTGAGCTGGTGCTTATTGTAATGGTTATGCTATAGCAGGCCACTCTCTTCAGCTAACAAGCCTGGAGAAAAAAAAGGTGGTGGTGAGTGCCTGCAAATAGCAACATCAATCTAAATAAAAATGGCTCAACTGAATCCAGATAATTTCACTCTCTCAGTATGGTGCTAGCAGGCAAAAATGGCTCCAGATGACTATATTTGCTGACTTGTCACCAAGTGATATAAAGCATATGAGGCCAACTAGAGGTCATCAAACACACAGTGCCTCTTACCTCCCTGCTTTCAGCTCCTGTGAGACAGAAAGGAATAACAAAACCAGTAGGAGGGGCATCCAGCTGCACAGTGGGGTCTGCTCTGCCTCAAACAGTCACTAAATTGTTTGTGTGCAGAGTTTCTGGGAGCAAATGGGAAGACCATATGAAAGGACCCCCTTTTCCTTTAACAACCCAGCAGATGAAGATAATGAAGACCAGGGCACCTATTCATATCCAGTATTCATAAGGATTTCTCATCTATTAAGATTTGTCTAAATGCAAAATACCTAGAATGCCTCTCTCCCCCAACCCTTCTTTTTTTCTTTTTTACTTTATACTGTACTGATGTTTTCTGTTAAGATTTTGTGATTTGCCTTGCCAGATATTTAGGGGATTTCACCAGATAGACACTTCATATGAAAAAGAGTCTTACAATCTAAAGGAGTAAATTGACTTATCAGGAAAGCAATATGTTTTGTTCACTCTTCCTTCTCCAGCTTTTATGCTAAAGCAGCATAAATTAAGCAAAACTCTTTGAAAGCACATGCCTGGCATTAAAGTATCTATATCTTGGGTTAATCTTTCTGCTCTCCAGACAGATTCTATCCTCACAGGAGGTATAAAACGTTAGGGTTTGGTCTGGAAAGCAGATCAACACAGTAGTGTTGGATGTTGCCACAGGAGTTTGGGCTACCCGGACAACACCAGCCCTCATGCTAACAGAGCTGTTACTTCTGCTGCAGCAAAGAGTTTTCTGCAGTCTCAAGAACGGCCTATCCTCCATCTCTCTCTAAAATGCATGCTATGAGGAATCAAGTCAACATGTGAGATTCCTCTTGTCCTTGCTTTCTTTGCAGGCTATGGAGGCATGTAAGGATGCAGGCTTGGCAAAGTCTATTGGAGTATCCAATTTCAACCGCAGGCAACTGGAGATGATCATGAACAAGCCAGGACTTAAGTACAAACCTGTCAGCAACCAGGTAAGACTGCAAGCCAAGAGCAATGCCTGCCACAGTGCCACTACCCTTTAAGGAATGCAGAGGCACACACATAGCCTAGGCCGCCATGTACAGAAATGTGATGTATACTTTGCCACAGACACTGCCCTCCCTACTGTCACACTTCCACTTCTAGCTTGAAAATATCACTCTTCCTATCTAGGCTAAAGGTCTATATTTGAATGTGCCGGAGCAATCGCTTTCCTCGGTTTCTGCTCCAGGACTATAAAACTGGTGCCTCCGTGCCAAAGCTCCGTAACAAGGTTGAACACTGAGTCAATGCAGATCTTAAATCTTTGCCATGTACCTTACTTCAAGTCCAAAAATTCCCACAACAAACCACTCAGAGCTAACCATTCTTCGATGAAGCCGTGTCTACCTCAGCTGACACCAACCGAACACTACGTATCAGGGATCCTGAGTTACTCTAAGCTTCTCAAGTTTAAAAGCCGTTAGAATCGACTCCTAAATTTTCTGCACTTGCTCTCTTTTGCCTTTCCTATAAGACATTCTTAAGAGCTAGAGAAAAAACTCAATTACAGGAGACCCCATTAAGTGACTGACCTGAGCTGAACAAGCCCATGAAGACGATAGGTACGTCTGAGTTAAATTAGAGCAGTAGGGCTCTGAGAAGGCGATAAGTGGCAGCGACCCATCTGAATGCCCAATACCTTTGGCTCTAGCATTTGGCAGGTCACTGCATTTCCTAGAAATCACTGGGAAGCTCTTCTGACTCATCTGGCACAAACAGATATCCACATTAGCAGTATCAGAGAAGGGGCCAGCAACCAGGACCAAATTCCCACTCTCAGTGCCTGGCCTGGAGGGCTGGAATTGCCATGGAGCAGGGCAGGGTGGCTGGCCACAGCCTTCATTTCTGTATTTGTCCTGGCAGGAAAGGCAGCCTGTGAGAGGAGGAAATTCCAGCACCCTTCACTGGTATTAACATGCCTAGCGGGTGCAAAATGCAATTGCTGTTTCTGGCGTGCCCTAAGACCGCGCTGAGCATTGCTACTGCTTCCTGGGGTCGAGGGAAACTGGGCAAAAGATTAAGCCCAGCTTAGGGCAGCTAGCCAGCAAGTATAGATGTGCCAGATAGCTTCAGACTGCTCTGCAAACAGTGGTTGCTCTGTCACCTTGTAGACATCCTTTTCCCAGAATCTGAGATTGCAGCCAGAAAATCCCTGCCTGTAAGGGAACCGTATTTGCAATGTGGGAGGGTAGAGCTCACAACAAGGTCATAATCTCATCTTTTGTGTATGCCCCCCTCACCTTTCTATCTGGGACAGATTGTGCCAACACTTCCCTAAAAACAACGTCAGATTAGACATCCTGAATGCCAGAGGCAGAGAAACAGAGAACTGACCCACATGAGAGGGACTGCCTTCTCAGTCTATTTGTTCTAGTGAGCTTCCCTCACTTCCACCACCTCCACTTATTTCCACCTTTTCACTGGGAGGCAATGGAAGTTCCCTGCAGCCAAATTATAGGCACAGATGCTGATCTGCTGTCCACAAAAAAAAAAAGAAAAAAATCCATCACCCAGCAATGTACAATTAGAACAGTAACCACAGATTAAGTTTCCCTAATTTACACATATCCTTTCCTGAAAGCATCAGCTGCTCTGTAGCTCTACAAATATTGAGATACCATCTGCTTCTATATCTGGTTCTGTTGATAATTTTTCTTTCTGTGTTACTCCCGTAGGTCGAATGCCACCCCTACTTCACCCAACCCAAACTCTCAGAATTTTGCAGACAACATGACATTGTTATTGTTGGGTACAGCCCACTAGGAACCTCAAGGGATGAATCATGGTAAGTTTCCATGTTACTTTCTAAGAGAAGGACAATATCCAGGAAAAGAATAATATAGTTCTCCACTGCTGGGTCTCTGTGTAAAATACCTTTGTCCCCATTTTTCAAAGTAGTTTTGAACTTCAGTGTCTAAATATTACAGTTGTGGAATGTAAACTTGCCCCACTCCTGCTGCATGCTGTCATCAAAGAATGCCAGGTGTCTGTATAGGAGGTTGCCTTAGGTCTCCTCTAACAGAAAGCAAGTGTTTGTAACTGGGAACATGTGAGACTTAGGTGAGGAAGTAGAAACTAAGTCAACGTTAGGACATCACATAGGAAGTTGCCTTTGACAGCCCGCCAACCTAAGTGGCAAAGCTTTTCTCTCATCTTTCACGCTACTTGTTAAAAGGTGCAGTGTTCTGTTCACAAAGAAGTAGATGCCTCTATGATTTTATATTAAAGATGAGGGATTTTTTGGTTTCTTTTTCTTCCCCAATTTCTTCCAGGGTAAATGTGTCCTCCCCTCCTTTACTGAAGGATCCTGTGCTGAATGCCATTGGCAAAAAGTACAACAAGACTGCTGCACAGGTTGCTTTGCGTTTCAATGTCCAGCGAGGGGTGGTGGTCATCCCAAAAAGTTTCAATCCACAACGCATCAGAGAGAATTTCCAGGTAAATTCATACTCCAGTGATACATGGATGAATCCACTTACATTGGCTTCGCCCCTATAGAAGGCGATTTTTTCATTTCTTTCTGTAGATGTACACAAGACTTAACCAATATCAAGCTTTGCCATATCTGATGCTTTTTGTCCCCTTCACTTAAAGGTAACATGATACGACAATAACAGAGCAAAGCAGAGAGGAACTTTTGGTGTCTTTTTACTCTCTGCAGTACCTAAAATTCTAGCTGGTGTGTCCCAGAGCACCAGTTGCTGCAGTGAGCAGCACAAGGAAGATGAAGTAATTCAGTACCTCAGTAGCCCAAGGTTGCAGGTACCTAGGAATGACTGATCGTTCTGACCAGTCTTCAGGTATGGGACAGCTTTGTTAGGGAAGGATTGCTGCATACAAGTGTGACAGAAAGATTCACAACCCACCACACCCAAAAAAGATGAAGAATTTGTTCTTGTGTCCCCTGCAGCACTCAGTACCCACACTACTCCCTACTTTCCCTGGCAACATGCTGCTTTCAAAGCTGGTGGCTCAGCATTGCCAGACTACCTTCCCCTTCTTGCAAAAGAGTGTAGGCAAATGTGACTGGGCTTATTCATGTCCTCGAGACTTTACTATAAATGCAACCAATGCGTGGATTTGTGGGAGAGGTACGGGGAGAAGGACGGATTGTACTTCTGAAATCTGGAACATGTGAAGGTTGATTATGACAAGAAATGTGAACTCATTCCTAACATCTCCTTCCATTAGATCTTTGACTTCTCCCTCACTGAGAAAGAGATGAAAGAAATTGAAGCCCTGAACAAAAATGTTCGTTACGTGGAACTGTTAATGTAAGTACAGGAGGAATTCTAGATCCTCACAGAACATTCCTGTTTTTCAGAGGATTTAAAAAAAAAAAAAAAAGCTTCCTTTTAATATTAACTTTTGTATAAACAACTTTATTTTAAAGCTAAGGCTTAAGTATGGGAGGTCTTTAATGCAGCCTGAATATGCTCCTGGACCCATTGCAAAAAGAAGTGTAAAACACTTCCTTACAGCTCAGGTGCCAAAAGCCCACCTAGTAGAAAGTGACTGTATCTGGCTATTCCATCTCTACCCTATTTCCTTAAGCTCTTTCTACTGTATGTGGTCATGACAGTTTCAGGCAGTGATAAGGTGTAGCATCATCCCTGTCAAGCAGTGTGGACATCTAAGCTGAAATTCAAATAGGGGCACTTTCTTGTCTTTCCCCGCTGTGTCTTATCCTCACTTCCAGTGCTCTGCAAGCCATTTTACTGTTCAAGTACAAGGCCTTATGGATTGTAAACTTAGTGTTTCTAGAGGCAACCTGTCCTAAATTATCACAGAGGAGGCTAAGAATCAAGAACACTGCTACATGAAACAACAGGGCTAATTCGGGGAGAGCTCTGCTCCTTCTCACTTTCTTATAAAAGATGATACATCTGGATGACCACAAGTGGTCAGAAACTTTGTTTTGTCCTTTTCGTTGATGCTGTCTTCTACAGCAATCTACCTCCCTTGTTGTCATGGAGAGTTGTACCTTCTTCTAAGGAAAACAGAAAAACACACAGCTCATTCGACTGCTAAACCACTTCTAACCATCTCTTCTGAGAACTAACAAGGCTTGATCTCTTGGTGCTTGTCATCTAAAGCTTACCACCCAATGTAGTTTTGCTTCACCTGAAGGCTGCATTATCCCAGAAGGCTCAGACTGACCCAGCATCCCCTCTTCCAGAGGATGAGGCAGTTTGTTTTTCCTTCAGCTCAAGAGCATCTACAGTTTATGGCCAAACCTGTTTTCCTCTTTTCAGGGCACTCAATACGTAGCCGAATGCTAGAGATTCATTTCCATGCATTTCTCTTGTTACCTTGGATTATCTGTGTCCTACCAAACTGTAGCACGCTCAAGCACTAAAAATAATGAAAAGCAGGATAACAGCATCAATAGCACTCCAAAACCTTGACCATTGCTCAAAAGATAGGAGGAAATTTTGCAAAGAAACAAATAAACCACTTACTGTGCTGCATAACTGATGGAAAATATGCACTAAGTTAAAAGCATCATAATGAAGTTAATCTTTCACATTTAAGATCAAGTGCTCTGAAGCTTTAGTTTCTTAAAACTTAAAATAGCCTTCCATCAATTAGCAGTAGTTAGTTCCAGAAGGCTCCTTACAAATGGTCTAGGAGTTTCTTACGTGTGTTTTGGTATTCAAAATAATTTGCTTTTACATAGCTAAATTGAGTTGTAATATCATTTAAACTTTTAGTGATTATATACACGAAATGTAATCTTGGTGCAAATGCAAGAGTCTTTTCCAGGAAAGGATGCAAATGCCCACAGAAGAAGAACTTTCTAAGCCAACAATCCAAAAAACTACTAAACTAAATGCTTTGCTTTATTAGACTAAATTTGGTCACAGGAGACCACTGAGGATAAGGAAAACAGGATGCACATTGGCAGCTGTAGTTTTCACAGGAGTGCCATGTTTGAGGAAAATGCTTCAATACAGTCTGATTTCCTCTATGAAAAAAACCTTATCGGAAAAGTGATGTTGCCATGTAAGGAGCAGCTATATATATATATATAAGTATGCCTACTGCGTGTTCTCACACTGAAGTGTCTGGAATTGACATTGCAACAGATAAGTTACCAGTCTAAAGACATTTCTTATTTCATCCAGCAATATGTATCTGAAAAAGTCAAACCCTGTTACAGAAAGACTTTCGGTTCGTCAACTTAGTGCAAAACTTTTGACAGTTCTGATGCAAATGCCAGCAAGAATGGAAAAATCCAGCTTTTCTCTGACTTTTCCAATTATCAAATATCATATGGGTCCCATGTGCAAATCTGTTGTTCTGATGGCATGAGTAAGCCCATACAAACAGGATATTGCAATCAGTGGAATGAATTAGCAAGTTAAGTATCTGAGAAGAAAATGGAGGTTTTGTAAAAATATGAGTACTTCAGGAAATCTTAATCTGAAATTGCTTCTTCTCCACTTGGAGAAATCTACACGTATCGTGCAGGGCAACTTTTACATTAATCTATCTGCTTGATTTATCTTGTGCTCCCAATTCTCTGTTACAATTGTTCTTCCTTACCAGTTATTCCAAGCTGCACTGACTCCTCCAAGTGAATAATTTTCACTTAAAGGATTCAGACTATTGAGCATGTGAGATCTGATTAGCCAGCATCCTCCATAGATGGAAAGTAGAGATTATGACACTGGCAACTCAGGCATCATCAAATTATACTGGAGTCAAACAAGCCAAAGTGTTGTGGCTTGTTTTTTTTTTTGTTTTATTTTTTTTTCAACCAAATCAATCTGTTAATGTGTTAACACTTGAGCTTGGCTGAATGTTGGAATGAAATGTTTTGACACAACCAATTCAAAATGTTTGATGCCTTCCAATTAGTTACCTTCAATATTGTGAAATGTATCCTTCCCAAACTGGAGCGATTCACAGCTGGGACAAATGCCAGTATTTGTTGTGCTCTGCTGTAAGGCAAGGCAGCCAGCTACCATGGTACACCTGAGAATGCTCTTCAGAAATTTTTCATTTTGCTAATGGAAAGTGTTTGACAAGCCAGGGCTTGTGACTTAGCATCACCTTCTCAAACAAATAAAACCCACAACAGAAAACAACTACCTCTCTCAAGTCTGCCAATAATGGGTAAAGGCAGTGTTATTTTTCCACCAGAAGTTGACCTTGGGAATTTTCTTCTTGCCTTTAATAATATCTTGGATATCTTCCCTGAGCATGTAGTTTCTAAAGTGAAGCCTGAAACATCTCTACCATTGGTCACATGCAGCCATGAACATCCCTTTGTCTCCCGAACTGGGTCACCCCAAAGCTCTTTGTAAATTCCCTGCCCCTGATGCTATTAACCTGGCAGAGCACCTACATGTAGACTGAGCTAGAGGACAGCCAGACCTAGTCTGGATGTGGCAGTCACTTGTAGAAAGCACCATCAAGACCCAGACCTACTCAGGGCATAAGACAAAGTAGTACAGTCCGATGTTTCGACCTCTGCTTCACACTTACACACTTATCCCTTATTTCTAGGGGTCTTTCTAGACATCTGAACAAAGAAGTCTTCACCTTCCACAATGTACACATAGTGAAGCCATCCCCCTTTCCTAAAACACTTTATCAGCTTGAGTTAAATAATGACAATACCTGACATCCAAACTCTTGTTGGTTTTTCCCCCATCTCTCCCTAAAGTAGGCCCAAAAAATGGTGCTTCACCATCACCTCCTTAAATGCACAGGGGTTTGCTTCCAACTCTACAGGGATGATTATCCAGAGCAGGCAGCTTCTGAATAAGTAGAAGAGCCTTCCATGAAGGTCACATATATATTGCAAGGAAGAGGTTTGTTAGGCACAAGACAACTGCATCAGTGATGTGATATCCTGCTTCACCCAAGGAACTCACTTGTTCAATCTGACCTGTCCACAGGTGGCGTGACCATCCAGAGTATCCCTTCAGCGATGAATACTGAAAACAAGGTGGGTCTGGACAGTCAGTGCTGTTGGGCTTCGCTGAGAAAGCTTCAACTTTTGGTGCTTTGACTTCATGTGAGACTATTCAAACGAGCATTAAATACATGACATTTACTACTTCTTGTCTTGTCAGTCTCTTATTGCTAGTGAAGGCCAAATCTATTTAATCCACTGAATTCCTGGTTTTGGCTTAGGAGGCTTTAACTCTTAAAACTGAAGCTTCAAAACTGACAGCTTGTAAAACTGAAGATTTCTCAAAAACAGGCTAATTAGTTCAAGCCAAATAATTTTCACTGAATAGCATATTCTTCACTCAATTTTAAACAAGACATTCCATTTTAGTTGGTGTGAAGGAGAATCAGAATCACAGAATGGATAATGTTGGAGGAGACCACAGTGGGGTAACCTGATCCAACCCAACATCATTTTCTCGTACAGCTAAAGTAACGGAAAGTCAAGAGTGAGCAACTAATTGAATTTGATATATATGAATATATGCTTATTGATATTAGGCATGTCCACTGCTTCATGCAGTGAAGCCCATTTCACTCTAACCAGAGTATTCTTCAGCTGCATATATGAGCGTCACTCCATAGGAACACCTCAGCTGGCTCCACATGTAAATAAAGCATTATAAAGCATTATAAGCATGTTCAAATTCACACACACACACACACACTTGTCAGATGAGGGCCTCAGTGAAACACAGGAAAAACGTATGACACTTGTGTTACGCTGTACTTGCTATTCAAGGATGGTATTGCACAGCATCACATATGCAACCTGGAGCTAGCACTAGTGAGATCCTCATGTCAAGATTAAAAACCCCTTAAAATTCTTTCCTGCTCCACAAATTGATATTAACCCAATAAAATTTCTGTTCACTTCAAAGTTCACATGGACTTTTGTATAAAATCCTGACCAAGACAAAACTGAATTAAGAAGCTAAATTTTCAAAGAAAGAGAAAATGTTATCTAATAAATACAATTTTCTACCGTGCTTGGAGACAGCAGAACACTGGCAGGTCCAAGAAAGGGTACAAATCAGACAGAGACAGCCAGGCTGAAACCTGGACATTTCCTTCAATCTGTCCTCAGCTCTCTGAAACAGGGAGGCAGAAGGATGGACACCAGAGTAAGCAAGACTGACTCCTTCAGCATGAATTTGTTTTTTAGATCACTTGTTTGCTCAACAGGTTTTGCAGCCTATAGGTGCATCAGCCCACACCCACATCTGCAGAAGGCTACTTTCCCTCCCTCCTGTGTCCAAGCACCCCAGTTTCCTGCCATAGAAGGGGTACATTTGAGGGATATTGGAGTAGAAACTAAAACATACACACAGAGAGAGAGTACTTCATGTACTAGAACGTGAGTACTGCCATTGGAAAATGTGTCATACATAAACTTCAGTCTATAGCATCTGTTTTTATTTATTACCATTGCTATTTATTATCCCTGACTGGAACAGGAAAATGCCAGAGTGTACAGTTCATGGAGACACTTCTGTTTGGTCATGGTGTGCTCCTCAGAACCAAGACAAAGAGGGACAGGGATGACCATTTCACAGGAGAAAAAGGAAAGGCTCCCAAATGGGTCTAGTGCAAATGCATCCCTGGATGAACTCAGTGGGCACCACTAGAGAAGTTTGGCTCCTTCAGCAGGGGTGGCCTTCACATAGCATTTGTAAATCCCTGAAACTATGCCAATAAAAGGAACATTTTGGTTGCTGGAGGTTACCCAAGGACAATTCCCATTTTATTCCATTACCCACTTAGACCAGAAGGGGAAATATAAAAAAAGAGGGGGAGAGATAACTGAGGAGGAAGAAGACACATTACAAATCTGCTGGTGTAGATCTAAGGACAATCCTAAGGTCAGGTGGAGCTCTGCTCCCCGAGGGGCTCAGAACCACTATAAAAAGCTGTGCTTTGCCCCTTTTTGAACAGCTGAGGTCCTGGTCAAAAGTCTGAACAATCCAAGCCTAATTTCAAGTGCCAAAGAGGAGCAGTTACCACCATACCCAATGTGTTACTCCAGTTGCTTCATAAGTACAAGCCTTAAATAGAGCTCATAGGGCTCAACTGCTTAACAGTAGCACTGTACAAATTTTTGCCCTGTAACTTGACCAGGTGCAAGTCTTCAGCCACAGCCCACGTTCAGGCCAGGTTTGGCAAAGCTCTTGCTGTCTACAACTGCAAATGTCAACTAATGCTAAGCTTAAATGCTCACACCAGCCCCTTCACAGCTCACTGCTCTTTCCAGACAGCCCTCTCCCAGAGGTTAGGCAGCACTTGAGATTCTGATAAATCAGGTGACCTTGTAAGTGTGAGTAAGGAAGATGATATGCTGAAACCTCTCTAACAGGAAATACCATATAATCAAATCTTCAATCCATACTGATTAAACAAGGCAGGACAAACTGTAAGAGTTCTTCCAGCCCAGGTCATACCACCAAATTCCTCCCCCCTCTAATTTTAATAGAATCCTTCTCCTCCTCCTTTGCATTGCCTCATTCGTATCTGATGAAAAACGATTCAGCCTCTTCCCACGGGCAAATGCTCCAAGAAGTTATGAGACTGCTTCAGATGTATAGCCTACTTCCCCCTCCAGCTTTGCCCAGTTTCAGACCATTTCTCTCCATTGTTCTCCAACTTGCCCTACAAAGAAAATGTTTAGACAGGGGAAATAAACAGGCCTGCAAATGGGAAATTGGGAAACCCATTCCACCAGCAGCTGCACAAAGAGAGAGAGAAACCCCAGACCATGGCCCCATGTAAAATCTGCTTCCATCTAGCACATTTCAGAGTCCTACTGGACTCGCTGCCTGGTGTGAAACACATCACTTAGAATGGCTGCGTAGAACGCTGCTCCAGCTGGAAGGGTCAGCACGGACAGAGGGCTCCAGCACCTCCTGCTGTGATAGCACTCACACACGACAATAGATCCAAGGACAACTGGGCACTGGGAAAACTTACTTCTATAGTAAGTAACCCATCATTTGTGCCTCTTCCTATAGCTGCAAAATGAAGTGAAATCCAGACCAAAGATGTTTGCTTCAGCTATGCACAAGCGAATTTTCAGCGAAGAGAACAAGAAGTGATGCAGTGTTTTAGATTCTTTTAGCAGCCCAGCAGCTGTTCTGGCCTAGTCAGAAAACCAGGTGACACGCACACATCCACAGCAGCAAAGCAGCTGCCACAGCTGCACAGTTAGAGCATGGGCTTGCCTGGCATTCCCTGTTGTTACACAAGATCAGGGCAGAGCACAGTGCTTTGAAGCTGCAGCACCCAGGCCCTTCCTTGGACATGTGCACGCTCATGTTTAGTCGGTGAAGCGACAAGAAAGCATCGCCACAGAGTTATGGTGTGTAGGCTGACATCACTCCCACCCTGCACTGTGTGGTTAGCTGAATTTGTTTCCCCACAGGGAGGCAGAGCTTCATCTTCCACAAGACTACGTATCTGGAACTGGACCCTGTCTCAGAAGGGACATGCATTCAATTTTTCCTAATACTATTCAAGTGCCCACAAGAGGACTAAGGAAAATAGTAAGAGGCGAAGTGGGATGGGCACTGTGTACATTTTACAGTCTTACATTAAGAATGCCCTTTGGATTTATGTCACGTATTTTTGTACCACAAAGCTACCCAAGAGATTTTACAAGAGTGTATAATGTGTCCTGTGGAGGAAAGGGGGAGTAGCCATATCAAGCCTTCAGCTAGAATTAGGATGCAATCTTGGGTAGATAGAACAGAACACAGGGGGAAGGAAGACAGTGCCTCCTATAGTTTTCCTCCATTGCCTGCCATTCAGGTCTGGATGCCAAATTGCTGGGTGTTCTGCTTTCAAAATGAGATCTCTTCTCCTGGTCAAAGTGTAATGATAACAGAGGACATAAAGTGAGTTTTGCAAACATTCGGAGAGATAGGTGGCCATGAAAGGCAGTGCCTGTGGTCACACACAGCAGGGTCCTCACCCGATGAGGCTTCTTTGCTTCATTCCTTTCTTGAATCCAATCAAGTCTGAAAGCTACTCACCTCTAGACTGGCAGGATATTTAACCATTACTATATCCTTGGGATGTGCAAAGGTATTTGACAGCAGAGAGGCTGCTACTTTCCTTAACTAATTAAGATCATCTCACAACCAGAACTAGAGTTGTTTCTTCAATTTAAAGTATGGATCATTTAAGTGCGGAAGCAAAGCCAGTATTGTAGGGATTCTAAGAGGAAAATAAATCACGTGCCTGGGATACACAAGACATTTCTCAGATCTCTACTGTGAGCAGTGAGGACAAACTCAGATCTGTTTCGTAGAAGTAAGTTCAATTTGTAGATTTAATATGAGATACCCCCTTTCTATTGAGAGTAGTGTCAGTCTCCTTGTTGCCATCTGCCAAACTGAAACACTTTGAAATAAACTGGTTTGATATTTGCAAGACAATTTCCTTATTTTCCCTGGGGAGGGGAAGGGAGGGATCTGCTGTTTCAAAACGTATTTTGCACAGCTCTCAACAAGACACAATTCACAAGTCTACAGGTAAGCACTGAGGTGGAGAAGAAAGTCTGTAAGAGAGTGACATGTTAGAATGAGATTGAACATGCTTATTTCACTTGTGACCTAAACTGCAAACACATTTGTCTTTGGGGTGGAGCAATCAGCACACAGTCGGGAACTAGGTTTTACATTAATTGATTCTCAGCAATGCCATATTTCAGCTCTTCCCAACATCCTACTACCCCAGAGCAAAACCTCTAGCTTATAAGAAAGGGCTTTGAGAGTGCAAAACCCCAAAAAAAGTTAATTTTCCAATGCCAGTCAGACTCCTCAGGGAACCCTAACGCAACATGCATGAGCAATACTCACAACAGGACAACACATTGCAAATAAAATGCAAAGCAGAACCAAATGGAAAAAGAAGGAGAGAAAGAGCTGCAAAGAAAGAGGATGCATGTGTGTATAAACACTTACACATGCACACAGAGGGGCACCACTGGATCAAGCTGCTCAGTTTCTGCTCTGTACATTGCAGAGCTACCTGGATGGAGGTCTCAGATCAGTCCAAGGTCATTGAACATAGCAAAGGCAAAATGCTGCACCGGACCAAATGCACACTCAATTAAAGGCTAAATGAGAGCTCATAATGACCTAGAACGTGTCTCAGAGCAATCTCACTCATGACAAGGAAAAGTCCCTGCAAGTGCATGGTGCTGAGGACTCTGTGAAGGATCCTGCTAACAGTTCAGCATATACAAATCAGGACTGACTCTGCTGACACAAGGTACAGATGAACAAAACACAGGCCACATGCCCTCAGTGCAAGGAAACTCATCCCAAGTGTTCTGTTCCCCCACTTAGCCTGATCAGTGCTGCTCTCCCAAGCCAGGACAGATGCTGGGGAAAGGTTGCCAAGAGAACTTTGTGGTCTCTTAGGAAAACTACTTGCTCCTCATGCCACTGTGGCTCAGCTTCCACCTACAGGGTGACACCCAGAGCCACCCATGGGTGAAATAAGGAGGTTTCCCAGCAAGGTGACCCCATCATCCCACATGTTCAGCATTGGTGGGCACAGACAGTCCGGAATAGCCCAAAGTAGCTTTTTGGCAGCGTATTTTACACACTTAATCCCTGCTTTTCCACAGTGGTGGGACTGCAGTCCTGCATGGCTTTTCTGCAGGATGACAAGGAGATCACCTTTACATTTCATTGACTATATTGATCTGTACTTGATAAACTTCAAAGAGAAATCTCCAACATTCAAAAGGGTTCTTCTAAATCGTGGATCAGAAATTCATACTCACATTCAACAAGCCAGTGCTACCTCTCTGGTCCTCTGTGAGGTACAGAACTGTACCTCACAGCAGGAGTACCCTCCTGCTGTACCCTCCAACAAAGCAGGAATGTAGGAGGTGATATTAGAAATATCCACATGATTTAGGATTTCTACAAATTTTTTTCTATTTGTGGCATTTAGAGCACACCAGCAGTCATGTAGTTTCTTGGCAATCTGCATCTGTCCTGGCTTAAGCTCCTGCATTCCCAGAATTGGTCTCTGGGTGTACAAGATGTTGAGGCCATAAAAGCACTCTCAGAGAGCATGGTTGGAGGGTGAGGGACACTATAGCTCCCTTTCCTTAGCAGTTAGAGCACCACCAAGTGATGCAACAAGTCAAGTTCAAATGTTTATGTGGTTTAAACCTGCATGTCTCACCTTATCCAATTACCAAGCAATACAGTCTTCTGGAAGGCATCTGGCTCCATCCACCCCACTGAATCTTTCAACTTTGCATAATAGACCCATTGGGGTGAAAGGGGGAAGTACTTGGTGGCTGAGAAACTTAATGTACGTTCTTCAGAAGGAGGGCACTTGCAGTCCAGACCTCACTCTGGTCACTGGTGACAGGAAAACACTCCTACAGAACAGGGATCAAAACCTTCCCTCCTTGTACTATGCAAATTGCTCTCTTTGCTGTTTCTTTTGGACACAACACTAGTTATATTATCAGAGAGGATTCTCCATCTTGGAAAAGATGATGTGAATACCCCTTCCATCACAATATGTGTAAATGTGAGTTTCACTGCATTTCTAGGATTTATTACTCCAGTAAGAGCAAGCCCTACAGCATCTCTTGACCAAACACATACCCCAGCAGGCTTCACAGAGATACTACAGATACAACTGAATTAAGACATTGATTTGCACCTCTTTCTCACCCAATTGCTCCAGCACTCCATAGGCATTAGTGATTGACCTCATGTGATTACTTTTGCCTTCTCCAAACCTTTTACCTTAATCCTCTTTACAGCTAAATACATCCATTCTTGTTCTCTGCTCTCCAAACTTTCACTTTGCCGCATGCATGAACAACTAATTCAATCAAACTTGACTGCTTAGCACAGATTTCCACTGTCAGTCCCTGCAAAGATTGCTCAGACACTTGTCTTCATTCTTCTGGATTTCTCCTGTCCATTGAGGAAAGAGGCCCTGATGTGACCCATCTCCAGGGAAAGGTCACTCACCTAAGCTATTTCCCAGCTCTGGTAAAACTCAGCATTTAAATAAAGTACTGGGTGTAAAGTATGTCTTTTCTGTAGTATTTATGGTGTAAATGTGGATAGGCTGTGCTAGACCATGAGAGT
Source organism: Chiroxiphia lanceolata (assembly GCF_009829145.1). Lineage (NCBI taxonomy): Eukaryota > Metazoa > Chordata > Aves > Passeriformes > Pipridae > Chiroxiphia > Chiroxiphia lanceolata. Next base: position 57,734,047 of record NC_045641.1, read on the forward strand.
TACAAACCAAAACTAATTAGAAGAGAGAAAGCACGAGGAAACCACGTTATATGCCTTTCAATAATTTTGACCCTGTAAAGGTTTATGAACTTTGTGTGGAATAAAGGCCTAAGGTACTCCACAGAACAGAGTCCTTGGCAGAATCAAGACTGGAAAGGAGTAAAGATTGTGTTGGGGTATCCAAGGAAGCCAAATGATGGATTATGAAGACTAGCTTGTTTAGTGTGGTAGGAAGAGAAGCCAATATTCTCCTGTTGCAAACAATATAATAAGAGAGATGCATTAGCCTCTACATTTACAGCCTATATCATGGCACAGAAATGAGGAAATAGTCACATATTTTAGGAAATATTCCTCAAAAAAAAAATGAGGAAATCAAAGAGCATAAGATTGGTCGTGATGTGACTTTTTAACTATGCAGGGCCACTTTCAGGAATTCATGGCTACAGTCATTAAAGAGTCAAACAAGGGTGTTGGGGTCTGAACACAGTAGCCAATACCTCCGTGTTAGATACTGCCTGGCTAGCTGGAAACAGATGTGATGGGAAGAGGAGAACTTTCCCACCTTGCCCTGCATGGTGAGCATAGGATTATATGATTGAGGACTCTAAAGAGATTTGTCTAGTGCTAGGGTCACGTGCTGCTCGGGGCTTGATACTTTTGAGCTGCATTTGATAAAAAGCTAGAAAAGCCATTTGGATCTTTTCAGCCAGGAGGTTGAGTGTATTTACGATTGCAGCCTCTCATGGGCTTGCACACACAGACAGACCAGAAATCCTGCCCTCTGCAGAGTCCTGACACGTTTCCACAAGCAGGTGCTGGGATGAGGCACATCAGGTTCCACAGGCACACAGAGAACCTATGTGCTAGAGCCACATATATGACACTTCACTAGCACCAAGGAGGGTGCAGCCCAACAGCCCAAACACAACAGTTGCACCACAGATAGCCTCCCATGGAATATCACTGCAGTCAAAAATCAATAAAAAAATCAAACAAAATACTAAAGTCATTTGCATTAGCTTAGCACCAGGTTGATATTAGTCACAGTTTAACCAGTTAGTCTACAGTAGATTGTTTCAACCCACTTTGCTTTGTAGCTTGATGCTTTCTGTTCACAGAAAGGTTTTTCACAAATAGGCCTGAAGCTACAACAAGAAACACTTTTCCCCCTACAGCCCTCCAGTCTACCTTCAATTCCTCAGAAGTCACTGCAGCTACCTCACAGGTTCCTGCCTCCCCAGCAGGATCTCAGCAGCCTTAGCTACCAGAACAGACTTACTACACTTGACACTTCCATTGTTTCCACACCACTGCAAAGACAAATGTCTTACCTGAGGGAAAGAAAAGGTGCAGTAAAACCAGCAACTTCCATCTCAGTAGCTTGAACTTCAGTAAGAAAAAAAACAGGCCACCCTAGCACTCCCACCTGAGAGACCCAGAGCTGTAATGAGCTTATGCACTGCTAATTTCAGAAGTCACAGGTGTAGATAACCTCAATTACCTCACCCTGAGAGGGAGAAGAGGTAGGAAAAAAAAAAGCCTCTGAGCAAGTCTCTGTGCTATATTCCTGGTGTTGGCCAGGGCTTGGGCTGAGAGGTAAACCACTGAACTTGGGAAAGGAACAGTCTGTATACGGCTTTTAACTTATTTTTTCTTTTCCCTACATGTGAAATTTATCTCTACTCTTTCTAGGTCATCAGTCTGCAGATCTGCCTTAGTCATCTGCCTAGGGTGATCACAGAAGAATAAATAAACAAATCAGTGTCTTTGCAGGCATTGCGGTGAAGTAACTCCCTCCTCCCTTGACTTTCCCGTATTTCCCAAGTTGAGGAAGCCAAAGCCTACAGCAGTGAGCATATCTTGATCATCGACTGTCTCACCAGGCAGCTTTGTAGGAAAGCAACTTGAGCACAGCTCTGCTTCTCATGCAGGTGGGGGCAGCTCATGCTCATGAGCCTTGTCAGCCCCATCGCCTGGTCAGCAGCCTGGATGTGCCCCCACAGAATCAGGAGACAGTGGGTGAATTCATGCCTGTAAGTGTTGCACAGTACAGGCACACCTCACACACATCCCCCACCTCTGGGGCTGGGATGCCTTTGTATTTGCAGGTCCCTTAGATTTTGAAAATTAAAGCAGGCAGGTAAGAAAAGGCAAAAAGAGAAGCTTGAGACAAATAACTTTTAACACTCTATATTTCTCCTACATGTGGGTCCATGGCATAAACCCATGCTCTGCACAGGGCCATTCAGATATGATCTTGTGAGCCATCCTACCCACTGCAGGAAAGCAGTAGGTGGAAGAAGATCAGATACAATCTCAATTTGCAGGGTGAGGGCCTTGGATGCTGCAGTACTAAACACTGAATCACTGACTTTTGGTCCCACAGGATTTGTGAATCAAAGGTTCTGTTGGCTCTGGTGGGCAGCAGGACCTAAGGGATCCTGCAGGGGCACGGGTGTCAGAATAAAGTTCAGAGGCATGTAAGCCTCAGTCCACTTCCAGAGTGAATTAAACACTAATGTCTCAGTTGTAGGAAGGCTCCCATTTCCAGTGTACCTTGCTTCTCAAGAAGAACATGAAGGTTTTCCCTCTGAAAACCCAGAGAATAAGTATTTGGTCTTTCAGAAACTCGATGAGAAGAACAAAAGGAATTTCCACCACCTTTTAGCCAACTCCCTTCTCCTGTCAATAAACAGAGCAGAGCATTAAGCAAGAGCATAGAAGACCTTGATTTACACCCTTTTTTGACCTTAAAATGTTTGCTCTCCTTGACATTTTTGGGCAAAGTGTCCTCCCATAAGGTTTCAGGAGCTCTGCTGAACCTGTGCTTCCACAGCTCTTTTTCAGGTTACAGGGTTTAGACAAATCTCGACAGCCTCTGCCAGAGAACTCTTGCAGCCTTCTGAGCAACCAGTTCAGTGCTTCAGTTCATCACAGAAGCTTAAAGATGGCTCATCTTTAACCGCCTCTTGTTTATAGCAGGAAACCCAAAGAGCACTCCCAGGATCCTACGAGCAATTGTTCTTGCCTATTTGTAACTACTATGATGCACTAAGATGGGACTTTCCACACATCTGGTCTAATTTCCCAAAGATTGCATGCCTGCTGGGATCAGTTGCCCCACCAAGTTGCCCCTTGCTGAAAGGTCCTGACAGAGAGATACACAAAAGATATTTATGTGCAAAATGACCTCTTTTTTTTTTCCAACTGTTTCCTTTTTCTATGCCATAAGTGATCATAATTTAAAAATGTATTTTGCTAGTTACTGAGTGTGATGTTCAATATGAACCTTCTGTGAATAAATTAGTTCAGATCGTTTCTCTGAACAAGTTCTGAGATGAGTCAGTTCTCAGGATTTGCCCACAGTGAGTTGTTGTTTTCTGCATTTCTAGTTATTAATGGAATAAAATTACTTGGCCGTTTGTAATCTAATAAAATTTTCCTCTTCTGAACAAGGTGTAAAGGTTAATGATATGTTGTTACAGCTTCACAGTATTTTTGCCTCCTATGAAAAACTGCTCCTCTGGCAATATTTTTGCTTTGGTAATAAATTATAATAAAGTTGTGGGATTTTATTTCTTTATGTGTGTATCTATATTTAAATCTGCCATTGATTATCACTTTATTTATCTACGTTTCTCTTTTGTGAGTTTGTGTTTTCATTTAACATAAGGAAGCATTATATTAACATGGTGTAGAGAACTAGTGCTTTGATACTTACCCTTTTTTCACTCCCCATTAATTAATACTCAGTATAATTCTAGCAAGTTTAAAAAAAAAAAAGCATAACAAAGCCCATGAATCTTTATGTGTAACAAACATGCCTAATAGCCTAAAGTAAGCAGTCATCTGTCTTTTCAAGTGATCAAACAGGACGAAAGACAGCTAGCCATAACACATCCAGCCTTATTTACTTGCTCCTCTTCCTGTTCCCAGCAAAATACACAAATGGATCTCAAACTTTACCTCAGTGATTCAGTTTGCTAGTGTCAGAAGAGCAAAACACTGTAATACCTCTCTCCGGGCTGCAGCTGATGTCTGTGCTCTGCCTGCACCGACCTCCAGCACCACGTGGATGTCTACACCCTCTTGGAGTCCCTTCTGTGCCATTGGCACTCACGGGCCCCCATACATTGGCCTTATGTCCATTAGCAAACACACACTCCTGGATCAAGCATCACAGAAAGTTTCCACCTTTATGAGAATTGCTAATTAATGCAAGATTTTGGAGAATCTGTTTGTGGATAGTGGGACAGGTTTGAGCATGGCTAGGACAGATGTGCTCCCAGAAAGGGGTTAAGTGGCCCCCAGGCTAATTTGAGATGGTTACAGAGATGAGGTGTGAAGGCGTGATCCAGCTAAACTCTTTGAAAGCCATAGTTTCAGGAGATGCCCATGGTCCCTGTAGCTTCTAAGGGTTTCCTGTTCCTGTGGATGCAATCTCAGGAGATGTTCCAGCTGTTATTTTTTTTTCTCCAGTTAGAGGCTTAGAGTTTTAACATTCAGGGAATGCTTTTTCAGAGGAAATAGTGGAAAATTGTTTCAGAAGTACTGTAGACAAATCATAGCAGGAGAGGAAAAAAAAGCTAATAATGTTTTGTGAACTATAGAAAAAATGCAGAGAAGAATCTGGACAGGACCATGGAAGAACATCCAATTCCAGATGAAGCAACCATATCATTTTGACAGATATTCTTAAGGAGTTTACTGAATGGGATCCTCACTCCCCAGTAATCTGTAGCAGGGCTGAATTGTCTTTATTGGTACAAAGCATTTTACCTAAGTCTGAACCAAATCTTCTCTTTCTGCCCTTCGCAGTCTCTGCCTCTTGCTCTGCCCGATAGGGACTCAACTGTCCTGGTCAGGGTGCCCTCACTCTCTCCTGTTCTCATCAAATAACACAGGAAGTTGCTGGGTCTTTTACCACAGACCTCCAGGTTTTCTTGAGGGCCTCAGGAAGCTTTTTGAGCTGCTTGGAGTGCATGCTCTACCAAGACTTTAAACTGAACATCTACAGCTTACTAGCACAGGGGGATGGGTCTCTGTGAGTTGCCTGTTCTCCCTCCACCACTGTGTTTTGGCACTGAGCAGCTTGAGTTAGACACCATTTCCATTTCATGTTATCTGAGCACTTGAGAAAGTTATATTCCTAAAGCACAAACTGCTATGTCAGATCAGATCAGGTTATTTGGCAAAAATAATAAGAGAATAAATATGAGAAAACCTGTCCATTGGAGAAATTTTATTCTAAATACCCATCAAGTACTGGACTGAAATAGTGAGGAAGTTATACTGAAAGGTGGGTGATGAATATGAGAGGGGAAAATAACGTTTTGGATTAGCCAAAAAAAAAAAAAAAAAGATTAATTCTTTCCAGCAAAAGGGAACAGTTTTCATAGGATGAGTTGTCAGCCTTTTGCAAATTAAAATGAAAGGACATTCCTTAAGGGAAAATTGTTTCAAAATAAAATAAAAATCACTGTACTGAGAAAATCTAAACCATTGTAACTTTCCCCAGCTTGCTTTGTTTGCTTTAGCTTAAGGCAGTCTAGATTTTTAGAACACATGCTCCATCACCTACAGGCTGTCTGTCCTTTCTCTCTCTTTCTTCGTCATTGGTTCAGTCCATCTGTATATGGTTTCCAAGGATCCCTCTTCTTCTTCATGCAGTTGGCACTCTGGACATGGTTTATGGAGGATATCCTAGAGAGAAAGACTGCAGAGACACAGGACAAAATGTAACTGAAGCCTCTTCCCCAGGTCAGGAACATCACGGTGCATCCTACATTTTCTGCCAGCATTCTTAGTAAAACTCATACAGACTGAAGGTAAAAAGTTGTATTAGGTCATTTGCTTTGTTCTTCACAAACTGACCATCATGTTATTTAGTGTCTGGGGGAATCTCCCTTTTTTTTTGATCAAGTCGTTGAGTCCTGCGACAAGATCAACATTCATTTAAATGACACAGTTTGTTTGGCAGAGGCAAGGAGGCTTTGACAGTCCAGGCCATTCTCACTGGCTTTGGTGGTTCCTTATTACTGCAAGATGGATGTGTCTCCCAGTCTTGAATGCATCTACCCCCACGGCATTCATCTGGGTCAAAGCAGTGACCCCACTTTATGACAGACCTTTCCATTAGTTTTTTTAGTTGTTTTTACTTACTAGAAGCACACAGTTGTAGATGAGCAGTGAGTTTTCAGTGCTGATTTGTAGCTGGCATAGCAACAAAACATACACACTCATATGTCCCTGCAGTGGGTGGAGGACACAACACTGACTACTACTACTGGGTTGCTTCATCCCTGCCATTCTAACACCTTGATTTCCACTGCAGCTAGCTTTGTTCTCTGCAAATATTGAAACTTTCCATGTTGGAGAACTGTTTCCTTGTGGTTATTGTTGTTATTTAACAACATTAATATCCAAGGAACATTATAACATCTATTCCATGAGGAAAACTATGCTTTGTAGCAGAACATCAGGTCTGGCAGAGCAGTAGTTTTCATGGCAAGACCATGTCTTTTGCTAATCCCAGGAAAACCTGCCCAGTGTGGTCAGTTTATAAGTCTTTGCAAAATTACTCCTCGCAAATGTGCTGTTGAAATGCCTTTAGACTTCTTGGCAGCTGGGTTCCCCTCTGGTTTCTCTGTGTTGCTCAAGGAATTTGAACAGTCAGTCCTTGAAACTGCAGCTGGTGCCATCTTCACTAAGTTTGCTCCTGGCCCTTCCTCACTAACTTTTTCAAGAAATCCCTTTTGTCCTCTTGACATTTTCTTTAATCTTCTTATTTTTGTGCATATATAATCAAGTACAGGCAGGCTATCTAACAGCAACAGTCTGAACTGATTTAAAATCATTAGAGGACCTTGGCAGTAGATGCTAGAGGAGTATTAAGTGTTTATACTATGTCTGTTTGTTTATATTGCACCTTTGCCAGAGCCATAATTCAATTTATGCATACGGATCAACTTTTTAATACATTCCAGGAATAATTATTGTCATCATTTTGTGTTTCAGTATGTGTATTCAAATAAAACACGTTGCAATTGGATTGAAAAGGTTGAATACTGTTTTGAAAAGTCTCATTTAAAGTTTATGTGTTTCAGAATAAAAGTAATTTTAAAGTTTGTGATGTTGCAGTATCACAAACACATTTTTTCAAAATATGAAGGCATATATTCCTCTGTGTTCCTACAGAACTTGCCTAATGAAGTGTGATTTCATTTAGCAGCTTTCAATGATACATATCTATATATATATATATGCATATGTATATACAATGAAACATAAAGTCCACAGCTCTCTATGTTCCAAATTATTTTTCATGATCTTACCTAGGGCTATTTGAAATTTTTAATTATTACTTCCAAACTTTCATTTAGAAGCACATTTTGGTGCAGTTGCAAGAAACTGTTGGAGCTGTATGCTAAGATGCATGTATTGACAACCATGTAAGGCAGGTAAGAGCACTACACTGCAGTTTCACACCATTCCTCCAGTTTCAAGAAGTGCAGTCCCACGCTTCTGAATGTCCAAATTCTAAATAAAAATCCCTTAATAAATCAACACCAAAAATTTCAGTAATAGCTACTTTCTTGATGGTCAAGGAGTGCTGCCAGAATCAAAAAACTCATTGTCTGTGGTAAAATTTGTCAACACTGCTATGAGCCACAGAAACTTATTATCAGCTGTTTTCCATAGATGCATTTGCTTTTTTGACTTTTTAATTGTTGGATGAAAACTGACCTTTCAGTTGACCATGAAATAAATGTTCATTTTTACAGACAAACACCTGTCTGAGATTGCAGACACCCCCCAGACCCTGCAAGCCTCGATATGCTGACAGAAAGGAGTCCTCTTTGCACAGCAGTCATCCACCAATTACTGCAAGAGCAGCTACTCTTAAAGATTTTGCTTTGGAGTGGGAAATAGCTTGTGGTTTTGCACAGCAGACATTTTTTGTGGCACACAGTCAGGACCACGTCCTCTTCTAAGAAGCCGGACAATTTTAGTCCTTGGCACTGGCAAGGCAGTGACAGCCCCTGGAGGAAGAGTGGCTGCGGCCACCCCCTGGTGTCCCGCTGCTTCAGTGTGCCTCTAAAAATGAATCCTCACATACTTGTTTTCCAGAGAACAGCAACGGGCTTGTTTCACAACAGCTTTTGCTGTATTTTACTTACGTTTCTTTCTCTCGTTCCCTTCAAGGAAGAAAAGACATGAATCAAGCCTTTGTTTAAAGTGGCAGTCTCCATGGCTTAACCCTCTCTGCCCGAGGGACATGCACCATCGCAGCCTTCCGGACACACCACCTGTCAGGGACAGGGCAATCTTTGTCACCCACCTAGTCATGAAAAGTGTGGAATCCCACCACGATATGACAACTTATGACTTTATTGTTTAGCAGTCTCAAAATAATGCTTTACCAAAGCTAAACCTTAAAATCAAGGTGTCTGAGTCCTGCTTGCAGCTGAAAATTATTAAATGCAATATACGTCACTGGTGGTTTGCTTATGCCTTACTGCTTAGAGCACAGTAATGATGCTGGCTGCTGCTGAACAACTGCTGTTGCCGTCAGCAATAACATTGTCACACAGAACAACACGAGAGAATGTCAGCATAAATAAATACACAAATTTCCAACTTTTTCACTTGGAGTGTTTAATCTCTGAGTTTTGTCCAAACTGACACTGCCTAGGTATTTTTTCAGGAAGATAAGACTAAACAAATACTGACACGTATCTAATTGCTTAATTGGTGACCTGAATGTTCTTAAACACCAATAGAAGAATGGAGGACCATACAGGTGTCCTCATCAATTTGAGCACCTCAACCAGTCTCAGCATGTCACCATTAATGGATGCCAGTCTGCCCAAGCTTGTGGCAATGTAGTGCCATCTGAAATTACTATTGGTACAATCTAGAGAGGAAAGAACCCACTAAATTTAACAAATTCACAGTTAACAACATGCACTGATGAACCACAGAAAGAAAGAAACCAGGATGATATCTATGAACATGGACATCAGAAACTTTGCAGTAGACTGTTCTCAACAGATATTTCTTCAGAGATATATTAGACAGTTTTTCCATTGGATACTGACTTATTTTTAAAAATTATTGAAATATGTGGTAGAAAATGCATTTAATTTAGAACTATAAAAATAAACTTACTTTTTAAAGTATTGTACTTTTATTCTGTGTTTTCTTTGAACTTTCATTATTTTACTCCAAATGGGATGGAATCTACAATAAAATCATTAAGGTTGGAAAAGATCTCTAAGATCACCAAAACCAACCATTAACCCAGCATTGCCAAGTCCACCACTAAACCACGTCCCTAAGTGCCACATCTGCACATCTTGTAAATACCTGCAGGGGTGATCACTCCACCACTTCCCTGGGCAGCCTGTTCCAGTGCTTGACAACCCTTTCAGTGAAGAAATTTTTTCCAATGTCCCATTTAAACCTTCCCTGGTGCAAGTTAAGGTCATTTGCTCTTGTCCTGCTGTTTGTTACCTGGAAAAAAAGACCAAACCCCACCTTGATGCAGTGGGTGACACCAGCTAACTCCAAAGAGTGAAACATCTCACCCACATGCACCAGCCTGCTTCTGGCTGAGGCTGGAGATCTTTTTGGCACACTGGGAAAACCTTGTAAAAGATCCGCTAACCATTGTTATACTTCTGTCAGAGCACAAATTGTATTATTTTTTATTCAAGAGCAAATTCTATGAGTCTGGGGGAAAAACTGAAATTAGGGGTGACCCACAAACCTAATCAACAGCCCATCAAAAGAATTCTGTGGGTTCAGGTTTGAAGCTGAGCTGCAGTATCAGGACACACTGCAGAAAATTAGTGTATTCAAACTGCGTAAAATGAACAGTGCAGCTGTTGACAGCCAGTCACAGAAACAATTTGTTTAAAAATAAAACAACTCAAGAAAACATACTAGGAACTTCAGTGACTTAACAGAAGCAGATGCAAAATGTTGTAATGTGGCAATTAGAGTGAACTGCCTGAATGCATAGTGATGTTGTGCAAGACAGATCAATTTAGAAATGTACAGCTTGTGATGAAATATTTGCTTGTTCCAAGCCTTAAGAATACAGAACATTGAGTTTTCTGTTCTGAGGGCGTGGGGATGTTTGGTGGGGCCGAGGTCCTGCTTGTCAGAGGGCGCCCTGTGTTCTGGCAGGCACTACCTTCTGATAACAATTCCTTTCCTCCTGCATGGGAAGACAGAACGTGGGAAGATTAATTAATTACTCAAAACAAACAGATCTATTGCAGTGCCCAATTGCACTATTTGGTGAAGACTATGACAGAAACAATGCTGACACTGGATGGATGGTACATACTTGATGCCTAAAGACTGCTGGGGAACAGCAGAAAATACTAGCTTTATATGAATGTGTGCCTGTATGCTCCGGACTCTGACTTTGAAAGGAAGCTGTTTACATGGGAGAGCTGAATTTCTAGCCTTTTTTTTTTTTTTTTTGCATAAGAGCTCTCTGGCAGTTTGCCTGATTTCAGAGCATGGATATTTTGCAATTATTGTTGTCTGTCTCATTCTTCTTTTCCTGTGAAATGCACTGCAGCAGGACAGGCCCTTGCTGTACTCTCTTCTCCTGCTTCCAGGATGCAAACCCACGGCTGCGGGGAGGCTGGGGAGGGAGGTGGCAGAGGGCTTCTAGAGAAGTAAGGACTGTGGAAGGTGTTTTCTGCCCTCTTCAGCTGATTCATTAAAATATTCCCCAAGCCTGAGGAGCTGCTTCCCTGCAGGCAGAGAGAACAGCACTGTGATCCATCAGAAAGCACTTTGGGCATGCTTCCTAGGAGGGGGATCTGGGTAGAGGCTAATGGATGACTGACCCCTGTGGATGGGAGCTTTCCTTTTAAACGTGTAACATTTAAAACATAAGTAACATAAGTTACCCTCTTTGTTTTGTCTTATGCCCTTATCGCAAGATTTATTCTAAGTCCTCATGTGCAGTAAATGTATTTTTGACTAATAAAACTGCAAATAAAAAATGTTCAGTTTTCATTTGCATAAAAGTTTGTATTAATATGTACTAACATTCACACTGTATGTGTGCTTATCTATATATGTCTGTTCAAGAGTACCTATCATTCATTGTATACAAAGTTTTAGAATTAATCTAATAAAATTGATATTTTTAAGGGCCAGGAGACAGAAAAAATAAAACCATGCTGAGTGGAAGAAAGAGAGGGAAGGAGTGAGAGAGGTAAGAAAGTGCCTGATTCTAGAGATTAGAGAAGACCTAAAATAAAAGGAATAGCACTGTGCTGACACGCTAAAATTCAAAACATGCCTCTGAAAGATAGACCAGGTGCACTACAGGCTAAGCTTTTTGAAACTGAAAGATAACGTTTTGTTTATTTCTAAAGGCCTAGAAAGGCCAGCAGGTACTAAAGTGTTTCTGGCATGGCCAGCAGGTACAAACTACTGAGTTTTCAAAACCCTTCGGAGACACCGGCAATCTGATGGACCACTGTTACAGTTGCTAAGCAGCTGAAACAAATAGCAAGTGGCAGGAGCATCACTGTAATGGCACACAGAACTCCTCAGATCAGTAGTATCACTTTTGGGAGCCTTGCCCACACTAAGAAACCCAAAGCAAACATAGCTATTACCTCAATAAATGTATAATGAACTGGGAATCCTCGTTAATTCATTCAGTAAGGAGGCACTCACTAATTGGTTTCTCAGAAACATTAGGAAATAAGATCGAGATGAGTGTGACCTGAGACACAGAACTTGTTCTCACGCAACTTTGCAAAACAAGAGCAATTAAGAGGCAAATGCATCGTCCTAAAAGGGATTGAGTATTTTAAAATACTAATTAAAAAATCATTGCAAGATCTACTCAGGTAGAGAAATGATGTTGTGTTCTTTCTGTGTTCTGAGCACACACACACACCCTCCCCCTCTACTATTAAGACTCAATTTGTAGCAGGAGGAGAAAATCAGATGGTAATCCCCAGTCTCAATAAATGGGGATCTTTCTATGTGCTGTCATCTGCTCGCCCAGCCCTTGTGTTGTGAACTCAAGGCCCAGTGTGGTGGAAGAAAAACAATTTTATTGACAGGTGGAATTGTTGCTATTTAAGGACAGATGTTTGTCTATGTCATTTATTTAGGTCTGCACGTTGTTAAATGCTTGATAAGAAGAATGGAGAAAAAAATTGAAAATTGAATGACCCATTTCTTCATCCAGAAGGTATTTTGTCCTGTCAGGGCTGAAGAATTTCACATGCTTATGTACTTATGCATGCTACTCTGAAACTAAAGTTCCAGAATTTATTCAAATAAAAATTGTTTTTAATTAATTCATAGTTAATTTAGTAAATTGCCATATTTTTTCAATATGTTCAAATGACATTTGGAAAAAAAACCCAGCACTTTTTTAGTGTGTGTTTAAATATCCTTCCCTTTCCTTCTGATAATAACTATGGAGTAGTAAAAGTTGTGTAAAGACAACACATTTGTAACCTGTGCAAGAAAGAAACAGCATACAGAGAATATTCACAGAAGGACAGAAAGGCTTACTGGAACCATTGAGACAAGAAAGAAAACTATGTACATAGCAAAGAAAACTATGCATGATTAGATTTTATTAGATATTATTATAAGTTAAGCAAGATAATATAAATGTCAATATTTAGACTCTAGAAAATATATCTCCATAAAATATTATAAGTATTTGAGGTTTATATAGACCGTGCACTCCTTCCTGTGCAATGGTCTGTTGAATCTCAGCCTCTGCTTCATGGAATATTCAAAGATTTCTGAACAATGAACCAACCTGACCAACAGTAGAGACTGAGAGGTGCACTTCAAAGAGCAATATTGCTCTGGCATATTCGATGTTCTGAAGGAGTCTGGTGTATTTGATGGAGATACACTTTCTAGAGTTTATATATTGACGTTTAGATTGTCTTGCTTAACTTATCTGAGGTGCTTGTCTTTACAGACCTTGCACCTTCTGAGAAATAGGCAGTTTTGTCCTTGTATTACAGTATGTCTATTTGAAAAACAGTCATTTGATGGCAAAGCAAATTTGTATAAAACAGCCACAATGACATATTAATGAATGTGTTTGATGCACCTCAGACCTCAGGGTACAGCTCGCATTTAGGTAGCTCTGTCTCCAAGATCCTTTGGAGAGGACCAGATGTAAATAAATGCCAAGGAACAAACAAATGTTCCTGGCTGGTTTGAGAAAACTTTTTTTTTACTATTCAATTTAGGCTTTAAAAACCTTGATTTCTCTTTTTCTGAAAACCAGGGGTTTGGGTTGTTGAAAATCTAAAATTTGCTGCTGTAAACTTCAATTTTGCAGATCAAGGCTTTATGTTCAAAAAACCTTCCACGCCAGTGGTATCAATGATAGCGATCTCAACACCTACATTTTAACACCAGCAAATGAGAAGTTGAGTAATTCACACAAGATCTAACATCTAATTGGTACTGTTCATGCAGGTGGCATCCTGGCAAAGGTTTTGACCTACAGCAATTCCACCTGAGTCAGCTTTCTGGGTGAAACTCAACATTTGAGTCAGCTTTCTAACCTGCTAGCAATTTTGAGAGGGCAGAGGTTTGAGGGGTTTAGTGTTGCTCCTTCCTGTTGTAATATAAAGTACTCAAAAAAACCCCTCAATAAGTGGAGCTTAATTTTACCCTGAAAAGTTAACTCCCTCCGAGAGAAAAATATAGACTGGAGCTGAGACTCTGTTTTAAACAACAGAGTATTTGATAATAAACAGTCATTAAATTAGAAAGGGATAACATTAAACTACCTTAAGCCTGCTCTGGCTGCCACCTCACTATAAAAGATGACTGGAGAATTGTTGATTGTGTGGTTTTGGGCTTGAGACATCTTTTCAAAAAAAAAAAGGAAAAAGAGACAATTTAAAGAGTGTGAAGGGAATTCTGAAATCCACAGGAAGACCACTGGTTTTATTTCTCTTTCTGCCTTGCTTTTTGGGTCCTTAAGTACAATTTTTACTTTTATTATTATTATTTTACCCAGAACTATATTAAAGGAAATTTTAATTGTTTTAAAGTATTTTTTGAACTTCCAAACTATACTTGGTGCCAGAAAAGTGACACAATTATATGAGGCCCTAATACTAAACTGGAGCATTTTCTATTAACCTTATCTAGACTTGCAGAAAACTTATCTAGGCCTGCAGGAACAAAAAGTAATGATTTCCCATGAGAGTTATAAATCCCACAAAGTGAAAATAGTTACATTTATCACAGTCATCTCTCTATTATAGGGACACAGTGAGTTTATTTGTGGGCAGAGTAAATAAGTAATCATTTTAAGCTACATGGGGCTTTCCAGGTGGTTAGACAACATCTTATCTACTTATCAAACACCAAACCCTCTTCCAGTAAATACATTGGAACCAGCTGTGCCATCTGTGGTCAGCAGGTATTCTCCAGTACCAGTCAAAGTCCATCTCTTTCACTTCCTCCTGCACCTCAATGAACAGAAGTCACTGTTTAACTTTATCACACAATAATTGAATCAAAATATAACAATACATTTTTAATAGTCCCTTTCAGACTTGACCACATGGAAGGACAGTATCCTCCAATGCTGTGGTACCCCTCACATGAAAGCTTTCTGGAGAGTGAGGAAGATGCACAGCAAAACAGCAAGATATTACATTCAGTTCTCCAGCACTTCATTAGCAAAGAAGTCTTCAAACACTGAAAAGTACAAAATGCTCTATGCAACAGCATTTTTCAAAATTAAAGTATACTCATCTCCCTCCTCACTTTCAGAAAAGCCTGAAATTAGATGACTGGATTTTGAGTTACAAGGTTTAACAACAGAGCAGGAAGGAAGCAAGCATGTGATTTAACTAACAGTGTTTGCTCTGTTACAAGCCTGTCAATGCAGGGTGTTTTTGTTAAACTGGGAATCTGAAATGTGACTTCCATAAAAAACATAGCAGCAGACTCCTCTGTGTGTGTGTGCAGTCAGTCACAGGAAGCAGTTAACTAAAAACCCTTGGGGGTATTCTGCATTGCAGATGAAATATTTGTACCCAGTAATGGCAAGAGTCCATCTCAGACACCCACACATCTGCACCTCCAGCCCTTAGTCAGAAACTAGAGAATCAGTAAAACGGGGTCCTCGGACTGTCACGCACAGAAATGTTTGCTATCCATACAGACAGGAACACTTCAGGATTACAAATACAAGATTTGATTAATGCGCAGTGCAAAGCACCTACATCCCAGCAAACCCCAACACCACCAAGCAAGAAAGGTGGGTTAGAGCAAGAACAGATTTGGATTTGGTATGCTGTTTATTGGAGAGACAGTTAAAAGAACAGCCTTATCACCAACTGGAGTTGTTGTATAGCAAATATCACCCCTTCCAATGTACTTTTACCTTCTGCTTTCAAAAACCCTGTGCTTAACTCTGATAAATGAGACCCACATCCTCTGTCCAAAATGCTCCTGGTGAGCTCTAGTTTGCTTAAGGAAAACCTTCAGTTTCTGATCAAATCCTCCAACTCCCCTCAGAAAGTTAAGACAGTGGAACCAAACCAAATGCAAAGGTTCGGTCCAGGGGCTAATATACTTTGGGGAATTCCTACAGAAAATATTAAATAAGCTGAAAGTTCAGAACAATCTCTCATCCATCCCAGTCAGAGCACACATCACTGGGAAACTTCTCAATCATCAAGAGTAGTGCCAGGCAGCAACAGCGTAGTTCCAAATAATCACGGCCAGATTCAGTTTGCAGGGTGGGAAGGGGGTGGCTGTGCCAGTGGCAACCCCTCACAAAGCCCCTTCACCTCACCCCTCACTGCTGCAGCCACTGGCTCTACAGCCCCAGTGGGATGCTGTCATGTGCCATTATTCAGCTCACGACAGACTTCCTCACTGTTAGTGTCATGGCATAGTGGAGATCTAACTTCAGAAGCTGCAATATCCCTGCTTCTCTTGAGGTAAGCCCAGGGAAGCTCTGGTCTGGGGTAGGGTGTCACCAGTGGGACAGGTTGACTTGACACAGAAAAACAGGGTGAGAAATCCTGGCAGTGATCAAGGAATAAAGCAAACTCCATCTCCAGTATTAGTTAGGAGGTTCCCAGGATGTTTTCTAACATCATCATCCTACATTCCCAGGGTGTCCCACTGACAGAGGCTGCAGAACTCCTCATGGTGTTTCCCAGTGGACAGCCAGGACGGGGCCACCAGCACTCAGGCGTTTCTAATATTATGATCCCAAACTCAGGTCTGGGCAAGAGTGGGAGACAACATCCCCAGAAGAGAGAATGTGACTGAAAGTAGCCATGGTGCCCTGCACCCTTGGCCCCTTTATGGGTCTGCTGAAGTGTTTTGAGACTCACAGGGGCCAGGGTTGCACATGGAGGAGAGCTGAGTGTAAGGGCAAGCACCAGGGCAGAACTCAAGGAAGCTGCTTCCAGCTGGTCCATGATCAATCCTCAGGTAAGCACAGGAGAGCTTGCTGTCTCCTCATTTCTACGTTACTTGCTCTTCCCTCACCATGAGCAAAACCTGAGCAACAGCTGTCTGCAAAGGCACCACCACTCTGCTCCCCCTTCCCCAATCCAGTTTAACATCCAAACGTGCCAGAGCTGCCCACAGTATGAGAGGGCCAAGCATAGAGCAAGCTGCTGCACAGCTGTGTGGCAACACCTACGAAAAGTCAACTACGATATCCTGGTGTGAATCCAAGGAAGGTTTCATACTCATACTTCAAGTTTTGGGAGGAAGGTTACATAATCTTACAGTATAGGAAGGTTGCATAAGCTTAAAGCGAGATCCCAGCCCATCCTGCAGTTCAGGAGGGCACAGACAGCTCAAAATAACAACTTTGCTCTTTCTAGAAGAGCAGGAAATTACTGTTGTTTTGATTTGTGGTATGACTGGACTGCAGTATAGCCTGAGGCATCTCCCCACTCTCGCAGAAGGGTTATATGGAGATGGGTCCCATCACTCTGGCTTCAGTACACAGTCAGTGGCCAAGGCAGACTGAGGAAGACCAATGAGTCATTTGCTTCTTTGTTATCCAGGAATATTTTTTTTTTTCCATCTGAATTGGAGCACTTATGATTCTTATTGCAAGATAACCAAATGGGACCAGCAGAGAAATTAGGGAACATGATGTAACAGTCCTTTAGGATATGATCTAAAAGCCTTTTCTTGCCACAAAATTTAAAGCAGCCAAACCACAGGACAAAAACAGCTCAGAGTCTATTGTCTACTTTTCTTACACTGACAAGATACTGATGATTTTCTTTCTGTGGAAAAACAACTCTAGAGAGTCACCCCTCAAACATGCTTTTTATACTCCATTTTCCCCATTTTCTGTATTCATTTCCCCATGTCCTAAAAAACATCTACTTATGTACCATACTTTACATGGAAGCAATTAGTTTTAGAAATTAACCACAATTCACATTTAAATCTATATTGCACTTGTACCCAAATCATCACCATGTTGTTATGCTTATATTATTTATTAAGATTTAACTGCTACCAGCCAGTTTGGGAGGAAAACAACTCTTAGAGGACCCAGCCATTCCTCAAGTTACTGTACTTGTAGTTTCATTCCTGTAAGTGAAACAGCTGCAGTATAGCTGAATGTCAGACATGAGATTCTTACATGCAACACAGAGCTCAAAAAAGTCAAACCTTAAAGTGTTGTTTCCGGGCAAGACATTGTTATCTCCAACATCATCTTCATCAGAACGAATGTGTATCCTCCAAGATATATGCCAGGTAAATCTGGTGTTTCTCAAAGATGACAAAGATGAAAGGATATTTTTTCATTGTCTGCACAGCTGTTCAAAACTCTGTTTGAAATACCAGGTCTAGTTGGAGAGCAACAGTATTCGTGGTTTCCCTGAAACAAAATCTCCAACAAGAACTTCAGTTACAAACATGCTGTGGTGGTCTATCCACACATGAGTGGATGGTATTGATGACAATAAGTGGCATCTCTGGCAAAGCAGCTTCCTAGGGACCAGAAAAAGCCATGGGTAAAAACTGCGTAAACCAAAGTAACAACAACCTGCTATCTGCACTTTGGCAGCCAACTCCTCAAGCACCTTCTTTTCTTTCTTATCCAGGTAGCTCCAAACGTATCCTTGCCAGGTGTTTCTGCTTGAGTTTATTTTAAGCCATCAACAGATGGGGCTGATCTAGCAGCTTTCACCACTGATTTTTGTTGCTTTACTGCTTGTGAAAGGTTTAAAGAGCTAGAATCAGACCCACACAGTAGAAAGCACAGCATTTTCCCTGCATTCTTGAAACACCCCCCCAAGAATTTTGATGTAGGTCCAGCCCACACCCTTACACCTTTTCTGTACATTGCCCCATGAGTCTTACAAAACCTCCAGCCAAAATTCTGCTTACAGACAACAGGTATATGAGATGGATTCATACTGTGGAACAGGAGTTGCTCATTGACTTCCTGTCCTGGGCTTCTCTTTTCCATGTGCTCTTTCTACCTACAGGAAAACATGTCAGAGGATTAGCATATGCATATACACCCAAGCACAAGCACTTATCTTCATGGGTTGGCTGCCTTCACCCACTTTTCCACCAGATTCAAAATAACATGGTACATGGAACAAAAAAAAAATGGTGTGGCCATACGACCCATATCCCAGTGTGTGGTGAAACACATGCATATTGCACACATTGACTCAAGCCTTCTCCTCTCACTTGTCAGGTTAAACCTTCCACCTGAAGTCAGCTGGCTGGTGGTGGTTTCCTGAGTGCCATGACAAGGCAGATGTGCCAGTGCCCACAGCTACTCTCTGTTCAGCACCGCCTTTGCAAAAATCCCTTAACAGAGAAAAAGGGTGCATTTGGGGAATAAGAAAAACCATCTCTTTCTTCTGTGGGGCTAGATCTGATCTCAGTAGACCATGGCCTGACACTGAGCTAGATGGCTGGAACTGATGGCATGTCTGAAGGGGTGGCTTAATCCTTAGCTGGCCTTCAACAAGAGTTTTCTTCTTTCCTGTTCATATCACCAGGATATGAAAGGCCTAGATAATTAATGTGTGACATGCGGTCTTCCCAACTCCTGCTTTTTCCTTGCCTGACCTTCACCCTAAGGAAAGTGTCTTAGACCTTCTTCCCTGCAAAACCAGCAGATGCAACAAGGGAACTTGGAGCTGGAACTAAGAGGAATCCCTATGTCTTTACAAAACCAAAAAATTCCATTGTGCTTCAGATATATTTAAAAGAAACTTTGCTAACATAACAGGAACTATTTCAGAAATACAAGATTGTCTCGATGGGGAAGAAGAGAATTAAAAGAAGAAAACTGAGTTTCTGATATATAGCAAACAGCTGATAGTGACATCTCATACAGGGATAAATACAATAGGCCACAGGCCAAAGATTGCTCTTTCATGCTCCTCTGCAGCCCTAAACTCTAAGTCTGAATAGAAATAGCACTCTAAATTTTGGTCTCAGACCACAATTTTTCTGATAAGACACTGGCCAGCAAGCAGACCACATTTTCTACAAATTTAGTATATCTGTTCTCAAACAAGAACTGAAGCAGTCACCTGTTTAGATGTATTGAAACATTTTCAGTTCCACTCTCTATCAGAGGGGTAAAATTCATTCAACCACTTATATCTATCTTATCACTTTAAATCAAACCTGTCTACTACTTTCTCATGCTCTATTCAGTCATGGCCAAGTTTGACGCAAGAAAATGTGTAAAACCACACATTATACCTACAAAAAAAGAGCTGATCCACCAGAGTTTTCACTGAATGTTTTTTCTGAATTTGTAGAAAATGCTCATGCCAACTGGAACCACACTTTTTTTTTTTTTCCAGGAACATTCAGTTTTGGTGCTGGTTTTTCCTTGGAAAATTCAGAGCTGGACTGGTATCTCTGGTTGCTACACTTGAGCTCAAGTGACCCTATCCTGTCTCCAATTGTGAAATGATAGGAGTAGGCACCCGAAACAGGGAGCTTCAGATTCGGTTCAAGTATAGGATTAAATGTAGGTCTCCAATGTCCTGGGGAAACAGTCCACCCACTCCTCCAGCTGTGGTTAATCAACCTCTCAGATTTCTCAAAAACAAATAAAACTCTGGCCTTCTCCATTTTGAATGAGAACATCGCAGTTGCAAGAAGCCAAACAGTAAAGAAAACATTTCTCCAAATCATGTTGTTCTACCAACAGGGAGGGTATGTATAACTTGAACTTATAATGCCTGGGTTTGCTGGTTTTCTCCTTAAAAATGTCATAGAATCTGACAGTTTTTAAAATGGCTTATGTAAAGCCAGGCTTACAAAACAGAATTTGAATGCACCCTGAATATGAACCCCAGGTTTATAAAAGCCATCATCATAACAAAAAAACCTCTTCAGCTGCTGGATTTTCCTAATTAAAACATAAATTTTCTATAAACCCGGGTCTAATTCCACAGGCCCCAACCTTTATGTCATCCCCCCTCCCATTTTTTGATTTGGTTATTTTTCCATCATAAATCAGAGGATCAGATTGGTCCATTCCCAAGGAATGTGCCTGGGATACGGGGCTGCATGGAAGAGGGTTTGCCTTTTGCCAAGGGGGAACCACCCACATGCTGTGAGAATGGGAGGGGGGCCCAGCCATTATCTGAATGGCTCTGCTGCCACGGGGGGAATGAAGTAAAGTGGACACAAACAACTGGAAAAATTGCCAAAGCGCTGAGCTCTGAGTCCTCCAGAGCCTGAGAATGCTGTAATCCTTTACTGGTTTTTAATTTCCCTCTATTTGCTACTAGCTGGAAAAATGTTAATGCAACACAAACGAATGTGTTACAGAACTTTCAGTCACACCTCCCTGGTCACTCCCGGAGGGCCTAGCCAACACCCACCAGGCAATAGTGGCCTGGGATTTTTCAGAGCTGTCTCTCCCCTGTTCATGTTCCTTTCCTCTCTCTCACTCTTGTCCCAGTGGGCTCTAAACTCCTACTCTGAGACCTTGTCCATAATGGAAAGGAGCTATTGTAATCTATTGAGCAAATTTCTTTTGCCCAGAGCACACTGCAGTCCTAAACAAGCCAAAGGAAAGCTGTGCAAAGACACTGGGAGTTCAGAACAGGTGCCCAGTTGGAAAAGAGAAGGTGAAATTGTTTTTCTATATCAAGTGCACACTTAACTTCCTGGCACTCTGACTCATCTTTATAGACAAGCCCTGGTGTTACTGTAGTGAGTCATCAAAGCAACTTTATTTATAATCACGCTGCCTGATGTTTCAAAAACACACAAGACCTAAACCTTATTATAGCAGTACTAAATGAGATGATGGTCATGCTTTGATTTGAAATTCCAGAGCGTGACAGTGTTTTAAAGGAGAAACAGTCCTGTGAATAGTGAGCACTGAGGCTTAATGTCCAGATCAGATCATCAGCTGTCATTTAGGTCAAAACAAAAGCACAATGGATAAACCAACATTTCTGTGCACTGACCATTTAAATATACAGTGCTATGGTGTAAATGGACAAAACTGTGTCCCCAACAAAGCTCTGCTAAACAACCATCCTTGTCTCTCTTGTTGCTGTACATTTTGGAGAGATGCATTTGCAAGCTAACAAAACTAGTTCTTGGACTCAGGTATGTATTTGAGATTATTTGATGCAAGCTGTTACAGACTACAATTTTTCCCAAAGTAGTGAGCAGGTGTGAACAGATATTTACCTCATATCCTGTTTCAGGCAGTGTTGAATGGCCCCAGTCCGAAGGAAACATTGTATGTGAACAGCATCTGATTGGCTGTTTGAAACAAGTTTGACCAAGATTAACAAACTCAAGGGATTTCCTCGAGAGAGTCTCCTGGTCATATTTCAGGGACTGCCTCAGAAAACCTTCTGTCTTTATATTCTGTATAAAGTGTTCTCTCTTACTAATGCAAGCTACAAGTAGAGAATGTCCATGTATGTAACAGTGATGCTTTACAGCAAGATGCATCACACTAGGCTTTCAACCAAGCCTTTTAGCTTTTCCTTCCTTGCTTGGCTACATGCTTATAAACATACCTAATAATATCATATCCTAGACCTGCCTAAAGTAAGTACCAACAGCTCTACAGGCATGATCCCTGCATTACCTCTCCTTACCACCAGCAGGCCATACTGAACTCTTCTGATCAATTCATTTTCTTCTCTTTTATTTCTCTTGACTCTACCCATCCCTGCTCCAGCAACACTGCACAAATTTCCCTGAACTGATGTCTCTGCTCTTCCAGTCCCACTCTTCCTCCTGCTCCAGAATACAGCATCCAAAAAACAGGATGTCAGCCTTATTCCCTGATTTTCCCAGCTCACTAGCAGGCTGTGTGGCAAACCAAAATTATGTTTTCTCCAGGCTCTATGACTATGCATCCCTCAGTTGGACCTGCTATTTCACCTTGTCACCAGTATCAGCCTTAACAGAAGAAAATAAAACACAACAGTAGAAATTCCATTACAGTGGAGTTTTTCCATCTCCATTAGACTTCTTTGAACACCCCCAGCCATGTAACTTTTCTTCAGCAGAAAGTGGAAAGCTGCCCTGGCAGTCTCCAGGCCACGAGGATCTCTCCTCAGTGCACTCCCCTTCCAGCACGCCTGTCACAGTGACAGCCTGCTAACACTGTCAAACCCACTGCCCAGCCTACCTGCACCAAGTCTACATCAGCAGATAAATGAGTCATTCTGAAGCAGGAGAGGACTCAACAAACAGACATTATTTCCACAGTTAGGAAAATAATTAGCATGACATCCCATATCTTTCCTTGTCCTGCTTCCTTACTGCCACTCATTGCAGTATTAGAAATTCTGCAGATTTTTATCAGTCTGAGGATTCAGATGTCTCTGGACCATTTTTTGAAAGAGGATACAAATAAATGCACTATGAATGAGAAAGGAGGTTTTTGCTCTCTGGGAATGCTGCCCAAGAGAGCAGATGTCATTGTGCAACACAGTGCTCGTGCTGCTCCTACATCCAGCCCCTCCTCTGCTCCCCACTGTTTCTGTTTCAGGTCTTTTGCCATCAGTAAGGAGGGATCTGTGCAGTCTTTTCATGCTGTAGTGATTGACTGAGGAGTTGATTATCTCAGCTTCATATTTTCTTCCCTTCACATAGAATCTGTCTCCAAAGTCATTGAGTCTTTGAGAGTTGCTGACCTGGCTTCCAACCAGCACTAGCTCCTCTTGTGGTGTTGAAAGAAGAGACCTTCTCCCCTCAGAACCTGTGATGACAGCAGAGGGAAAACACACAGGCACTTGAAGTGCTGCCTGTGAAAGTTTTGTGGAGGTTTGTGGACATTCTTTTAACTGTGCCTCACTCCAGGTGGTGATACCCAGCAAACATTTTGATCCGTTTATAGTGGTGTGATTTCTATCATAAAAACAGGCCTCTCTGAAACATGTAGTCCTTCTCCAGGGATCTAGACTCTGCCTTGCACTACATCTTTTCTGTTTTCCACTGCTGTGACATAGCGCCTCATACTTCAACCCCCATCCCAGGCGCTCTTTTCTGCTTGCCAGAGATGCTCAGGATAATTCCTGCCTCTCCCCACAACCTGGCAGCTGGCTCTGCCCACCTGCCAGCAGCTCAGTGGAGGATGATGCTTCAGAGGCTGGGGAAGCCCAGTGTGCTGCCTGCAGAGGCCTCAGGAGCCTGGCAGCCTCTCTGGCGAGCGCCAGAATCACCAGCTCCCATGCAGTGGCGTGCCCAGATTATGTTGGATGACTCAGGCTCAGCTTTATTGCTGGGGAAGACATAAGGATGAGAGCTCCACACACTCACTTACCAGAGCACAGTAATGGAGCAGAGCTATGAGAAGACAAAACTCAGAAGGAACTACCGAGGCAGTGCTTGGGCACTGCCTGAGCACTGATTCCCTGGTCAGCTTACAGCTCACTTGCCCTGCAGAGACCTTGAACAAACTTCTCTCTTTTTTCAGCTGCTGAAGAAAGCCACCAGAGAAGCCACACTCTTTTTCCAGCCCCAGACATAAGAAGGGGACATCCTACCACCCTCTTGCTCCTTTGAACTAGTTTTGGAAGATCCTATATAGTGATGCACACTACCTGCTCTAGGCATGACATGAACACTTTTTAATCTTTTAATCAAGGCTACCTTCCACAGCTTACAGCCTCCTTCAAATATGATATATCATGAGCAACCATCACTGTAAACATTCTTTTTAAGCTCTGCATAGGATGTATATATACCATAGAAACTCAAATTCAGTCCACAGCTGGCTTAAGCTATTATGCTCCTGACCTTTTTGCTTCCCTGTTCCTCTCTCCCAAGGCAGTAGTCACACCAGTTTGTGGGGGTTTTTTGGTTTGGTTTTTTTGTGGGGTTGGTTGTTTGGGTTTTTTTGCTTGGAAAAGGCTGCATGACACAGTCACAGCCAAGGGAAAGTAGAGATATCAGCATGTCATGCTCACTGTGTGCCAGTGTAAATTGAATACATATAAAAAGTCAAATTACAATGTACACAACAACCACCTACTCTGTGTGTGCACAAGAGGGACATCATATCTATGATGACTTAACCACTATCATCCCCTTCAACATACTTTTATCTTTATTTCAGCCCTTGATTTCCTAGTTATAAATACATAAAGAAGGTTCCCATATTTACAACCTTAGCTCAGCATGCCATAATGTCAAGGAGACACAGACACTACTTTAAAAAGTCTCTATTCAGACCACAGCCACCAGTTTTGATTAGTTTGCAAAAATTGCTTACATTTTATTTTATGTTTCACTTCCTTCCCCTTCTTCCTGTGCTGACAGGCTGCTTGTACTCCATGAAATATTCCCTCATTGCTTTCACATTCAAGCAGAAAGGGATGTCCAATGGCATTTTGCAAAAGAAGCTGCATGACAGTTAGTTCCCCTGTAAGTATGTCAAGAGGTAAGCACACAGATTTTTTTACCTTTGATATCTCTCTCGTATTTCTGTGAACCAACTCGAAATTCAGAAGTGCACAGATGAATCTGAAACCATGGCTCCACACCTGCAGAAGTTATAGGGGCAGCACCTAGTTCTGGACAAGGGAGAGAAATATTTGTTAGCAGTTGGCTTTGAGCCACAGTGGTGTCACAGACAGGTTGGATTTAGCATCTATACAAGTTATGGGGAAAAGCCAGTGATTTAAACCAGTCAGGTCATGGACTCATCTCCAAGACATCAGGGTCTCTCTGATGTCTTTTATGGAATCATGAAATCACAGAATGGTTTGAGTTGGAAGGGACTTTAAAGATCATCTAATTTCAACAACCTGCCATGGGCAGGGACACCTTCAACTAGACCAGATTGCTCAAAGCTCTGTTCAATATGGCCTTGAACACTTACAGGCATGAGGTATCCACAATTTCTCTGGGCAACTTGTTCCAGTGTCTCACCACCCTCACCACTAAAGAATTTCTTCCTAATACCTAATTTAAATGTATCCTCTTTCAGTTCAAAGCCATCACCCCTTCTCCTACCATTACAGTGCCAGTCCCTGCACCACAGCAGATTGGAGGGGCTCTCTTGTGTCCACCTCTTCTCTCTGTGTCTCCCACCAAGGACTGCTGGTGGCTGCAGTGCAGTCTGAGCACTTGTGAGTGTCACCTCCCTTCACCATCCTTGCACTGTGCCACCCTCCTTGCTCCCAAAAGCCCTTCACTCTCCTCTGACTGTCCTCAAAGGGTGGAATAGAAGCTCCCCAGAAAAAGAAGCTGTGATTTCAGGCTCTGGAATTATTTCCAAGTCAGCTTATAGATGGAGATGTCTCCCAGGGGCTTTGGTGGGAAAAGCAGGTGGTTTTCTGGAGTTTGTTTTTCAGCAGAAGTTTGCAGAAAGTGAGCCCTTCTCACATACACAGAACTTTCAAATTAAAATTATTTTTCAACAAATTCCCAAGCCATCTGTAAAGGCAGCCTCTTTTCAGAGTTGAGTCCCCTAGTAGCATTGAGGAAAATCAGCAAAAAATGACAAAAATGTGCGAGGCGATGAAGAAAACACTGGGAGAATATCTGCATCCCTTTTATTAAACAAAGCTAACAAGTGCTAAGTTCAAAGCAAGGCAAAGGAGAGTCTCGATCAAAAAATATCCCATTTAGCTGCAAGAATATTTGCCACAAGATATTGTGGAAGCTAAAATTTTATATAAATTTAAAAAGCAATGGAATAATTACTGAAAGAAGAATGCATCTGGGATTATTACATATATAGATACCTGATGCAGGAGATTCCCAAGCCAAAAAATGCTGGAGGCAGGGAGAGCATTTTGGGAAAGTATTGCTACAGGTCTGCCTTGAGCTTATGATGTTTTTGGGCACCTCGGTCATCCAGTGATGAGTATGGGCTCTCACGTAGCTCTTGTCCTGGTACGCTACAGTCTTTCCTACACTTCGGGGTAAGAAGAGGAGGAAGGGAGTGACTGGCATGGGGTGCTGGCATGAGAAGGGAGATGCTCACCTGCTTCCCATATTGAATCATCCACATGTGCCCATCCAGCCGATACCGGCAGCTTTCCATCCTGTTAGTGATGGACAGATAGTGCAGAATGATAAGCACGGGCAATGAATGAGGCAGATGAGTTTCTGGCAGTCCCGAAAGCATTTACACTTCCCAAAAGCTACCCTTCGGCGTGCTCTGCCTCTTACATCCTCCTCCAGCTCTGCCTGCGGAACGTCCCGCCCTGCACTAATCCGCACGTGGTACTCAGCAGCCGTGACTAAACCGTGACTTTTTGGGGAGGGGGCACCGACCGGGCTGTGGTGCAGACGCCCGTGAGGAACAGGACCCAGCAGATCCTGCGGCTGCTGACGGTCAGCACTGGGCGTGTGCGGTGCCCCCCCGCTCCCGCTCAGCTCCATACGCACCGCGACCCCCGCATCTCTCCCACCATCCCCACGCCGTGCCCCAGCCCGAGGGGTCCAGAGTAGGACTGACTCTTCTCGGGCTCCCGCAGGCTCCCGAGGCCAGGCTGGCACTGCCACCTAGGGACAGGGACCGGGCTGCCTGGCAGCGCGTCCGGGACACCTTCTCCGTCGGCACCGGCAGCAACGCGTGGAAGTTCGGGTCACCTTCTCTTTGAGGTACCCTTAGTTTGTTTCTCCCTTCTATCCCTTCTATTTCCATTTTCAGGGTCTGTCGCAATGATTCTGAACACACGTCTTGAAACTGGAGACTGCCTTTCTGGTCAGCCTGAATTGTCTTCTCTGCCTGTGTAGAGGTTAAAGGAGCAGCACAGTCGTTTGGAGACTAGAAAAAGATGAATTATTCATCAGAAAAAAAAAGTTTTGGCTTAAAGGGCCTGCAGAAAAGCATTTTATCTGCTAGCCAGGGGTAATGGCCTACGACTTGGAGTTTCCCAGTGCACCCCAGCCAAACCCCACCTCTCACCAGAAGCTGTTTACTTGGACACTGCTGCCTCCTCATCAGAGCATGCAAGGTTGAGGGCCGGTAGGGTGGTGTATTCCCAGAGTCCCATCCATCTCTGCAGTCTGTGGTGCTTGCTGCCTTCTCCTCAGCCCTTTCACAAAGGATTGGAGAACATCACCACAGCTCTCAAAATGGTCCTCATCAGCCTGTGGGACAGCTTTCTGGCACTGTGCTCTGCTGTAAGTTGTTAGGATTTCCAAAAGAAAAGAGCACTCTTCTCACAGATGCATACACACAGCATTAAAAAAAAATTAAAATAAAGCAATTTTGAAAGGCTTTGATTTGGTCAAAAAAATAAACAACAGTCAGACCTCAACCTCCTATGGTCCTGAGTGATACAAGTAAAATTATGAGAGGCTGCTGAATACATCAAAATGTACATGCACCCTGGTGAGACACTGAGGCAAGGCAAGAGATATGTAAGGAGCAAAACAAATGGCATCCCAATGGGGAGGCCAGCACATGGAAAGGGAGGAAGAAGAAAAAGATTATCAGCTTCTGGCAGGTTGCTTAACAGTAATCTTGACAGGGAAACCCAAACTCTGCAGAAATTCCTGGACTGTTGTCATCATTTCACAGCCCAGAAAGTTGTCCAGTTTCCAAATCCTCAGGGAAGAAAAAAAGTCCTAAAAGGTTTGGATTTTCTTTTTACCTGTGCTCAGACCCAGGCATGGAATTTTCTGCCCTCTGAGTATGCCAGCCCATATACACTGAGCAGACGCCTGACCCTGTTTAGATAACAATATTATTTGGCTGTTATCTATGTTTCACCTGTAGAAGTCAATACTTCTGAATTTTCCTGGGTTCCCCAACAAAACCTCTGCAGATGTGGAACTAGATCCCCCGGTACCAAGTCCATGGCCCTTGTACTACTCACTGCAAGGAGCTGCTTCCCTTGGAGAACAACAACTTCCACAATGATCTTGAATTCACAGGCGTTAGAGGGTTATGTTAATTTTTATGTCAGTTGATAACGTTTAGATAGACAGGAGTCCTGCAAATTGTCTTCCCAGCTATGTAACAAAGCTTTTGCATTACTTATGAGTCTAATTAATCATATTTCAGCTCAGGAAACTGCCTAGGTGCCATATGTTAACTGGAGCAAGCAGAACTAAAGGTTGAGGGGGAGGGGGAAAGAAAAACAATCCAAAAGTCAATCTGGGAAAGAAAAGAAAATCCGGTGAGCGGGACACATCATGGAGTTACTCAGACTGTACAGAAATAGCAGCAGCTGGAGGAGGCCCTGATGGGAGAAATGTATTTTTGGTAGTACAAAGTTTAGTAGTTGGTAGTCACAAAGTTTAGGTTTAGTTAGCAGCCTACAGTTTCATGCAGTGAAACTAATCACATCTCTGACTAAAGAAATGAAGAGAGGGAATTCTGTTAGTAAAGAATTTGATTTGCTCAGTGAAAAAGAAAAAAGACCAAAACTACAAATAAGCCAAATCAACAAATAAAAAACACCATAAAGCAAAACAAAAAGGGAGTTGTTTTTTTTTAAGACATTATAATAGATATGAGGACATTTAGTCAAATAAGTTATGTGAAGGCAGAGGTTGTGTAATTGCTAAAATGAGGTCAGATTATATGAGGATAAAAGAGGAAAAAGAATATGGAAAAAGACTTTTTGAAGAACCTGCTTGAGCTGAGAGGCAAAATAAAGGTCAGCTGGCCTTCAGGACAGAATAATGGATCAGAGCTTGAGATAGATCTGCAGAGCATAGTAAAAATCCCCATAAACTTACAAGAATTTTCAAAAGAAAAACCAACTGGAAGGTGCAAGGGGCTATCTGCAAAATGCAGTCAGAAAAAGCCTGCAAGAAGCAAGAGTGAAAGCAAAGTGTTAAAGCGGAGACCAGTGAGACTTCCAATATCTCCTTTGGACTTAGTAAAGAGAAAACCATGTTGACTTAAGGAAATCAAAGCTGAAGATACAGACAAAGAAAAATTATTCAGAGAACACACATGGAAATAAAGCTTCTCTTTGGGGATGGGTAAAGACAGAGCTTCCTCCAGTGGTGGGGATATCGCGTGTAGATACTTCTCAAGTATTTATAAGTTGAGCACTGGCACACCAATTAATAGGCCCTCTGACATTGCTGCAAACCATCTGGAAGGAAAATCTAAGCTTATTAAGAACAGATGGATAAGAACCAGGTCAGCCTTCCCTATTGCTCCCATTTGTAAGCGAGACGTAAAAGTAAGTCTGTAAAGACAGTTTGAGTTGCTCTGGGAAATAGCGCCTAGCACTCAACATGCCAGACAACAGGCTTCATCAAAAGAAACAGGACTGCAAGAGAACAGGAACAAATTGAAAAAGTTGTTCCCTGAGACATAAGACTCTGATTCCTACAGATCTGTCTCCTGCAGGCCCCTAAAGCCCTTTCCCAAACCCTCAGCCCCCATCATTACCACAGCTACACAGTGATTTGGGATAATTATTCCCTCGAAATAGAAACAGCCTTGTTAAATAATGCAATTGTTGAGCATGTCATGCCAAGAACAATATGTGTGTTTTCTTCACCTGGCACCCATACAGTGGTTGTGCCAGGTTATGGGGCTCAGGTTGATTTTTAAAAGTTTAAGTGTTTTGGAAAATAACATCTCATTCAGCATGTTCAATCAAGCGTTGGGTTTCTGCAGTTTAGCCGTCCTGTAATAAATTCTCTCAAAATTGTTAAAAAGGTTTCTTACAAATGCTGGAAAGTCAAACTAGGCACCAGTAAATTAAAAGAAAGCCTGAAAACTTGCTGAGGTGTTACTTAATAGAAAGCCTAGAACACTTGCGTGAATATGTAATCAACTGTGTTAAAGCTAGGGATGCTGTGAAGCTCTAAGAGCACCACAAGAAAATCAATTAGAAATACATTATGATGAAAAGATCACTTGAGCTAACAGCTTTGCAGGCAGAGACAAAGACAGTACACATCTGAGTACACAGAAGAAATGCATTATTTATACGGTTACAAAAAGCAATTGATCCTTCTGAATTGTTACTGGTTCCTGAAAAGCAATTACTAATGAAATTTCTGGAAAAGCTGCCGGTGCCTGCAGCTGTCTCTCCGAGAGATCACAAAGAGAGTCTGCTGTTGCAGGACAAGCCCACCCCAACACCTGCCCGTCCGGTGCCGGTCTGGCTGACTGGGGAAGCAGCAAACCTCACAGAAATGAGTTTGGCTACTCACGGAATTCCTCAGGCCAGACTTTTTTCCATCACAGTCTTGGTGACTCTGAAACTGTCAGTGCCATGTATCTGAGTTAACCCGTTCTCAACAAAGGGAAGAGAGATCTCCAATTTTTTTCAGGGAAAAAATAATGAATGAGAAGTCCACAGATCCACACTTAGCACCTGGCAACTATTCCATATGTTGATGATGGTTTGCAAGCATTTCTCATCTGAAAGGTGGGTGAAGAATGCTTTCTGCTCAGTACTTCAAAGGCACCCAGGCACTCCAGAGGTAGCAGGAGGTTCCAGTTGGGAAGGAGTTTTAGCAAATTTACAATACTGAACAAAACTCCCATGAAGAAGTATTCACAGATTAAGTTGCTTTTCACTTTTACTAGCAGTTTCTGCTCTCAGTGCCTCACTAAGTGAAATATTCCCAAGTCTTTTAGCTTTAGATTCACAAA
The DNA here is from genome assembly GCF_009829145.1 of Chiroxiphia lanceolata. Classification (NCBI taxonomy): domain Eukaryota; kingdom Metazoa; phylum Chordata; class Aves; order Passeriformes; family Pipridae; genus Chiroxiphia; species Chiroxiphia lanceolata. The sequence continues at coordinate 57,765,146 of NC_045641.1, forward strand.
TCTGCTGGGCTAGAGGTTCAATTTCATCTTATGCCAGTCAAAATTCATGCTGCAACCCGCCCCGCTTCCTTACTGGTGTCGACACAAGCAGAACTGGAAACTGCTCATGCCAAACACTGTATTTTGGGTTTGTGTTTTGTGGTGGTTTTGACTAGGTCAGTTTTCAAGCAGGTGAATGCCCTGCATCTGCTCCTTCCCATCCACTCTCCCTGTCACTGGAGGCAGGACTGCTGCTTTGGGAAACATAAAGGGAGTGTTGCAGAGAGTGACTGTGAAAGAGTATGGGCTCCTCAAGGACAGCTTCCATGTCAGATCCAGTACTGCAGCACCTGCAGAGCCCATAGCAGTCCCACACCAGCACACTTACAGCTGCTCACACCAGGCCCTGTCTGACCCTCTCAATATAACACCCAGCACCTAATTCTGGAAGCAGCTGGAGGCTGTAAGAAACTCTCACTGCAGTCAGAAATAGTTTTGACTTACTGGAAAATCTCACTGTCTTCCAAACTGTGCATGTTTGCACGTGTTCTCTGTTCTCTGCCTGGTTTCTTCTTTCTCGGATCAACCCCCCCCCCTTTTTCAGTGGCTGGCTCTCCCTTACTTTCTCCTGCCCCCAACGAGTTTGGCAATCATACTCTGAAGCCCATCTTGTTGGAAACAACTTTTTCCCACATGATGGATGGTTTCTTCTGTCATGGAGGAGAAGAATGGGAGAAGATGGTTTGTACAAAGGCATCAATCCACAGAGCATTTTCTCTAATAACTCTCATAATTCTTTAATAACAAAACTCTTCCCAAACCCTCCATCTCCATGCCCTTGTCCTGCCCAAAGGCTGCACATGCAACCCCCCATAAGCTGATGAAGCCATGGAGAAAAACTATGCAATGTTGGAACGACCAAAGAAAGGGGACAGCTGAAAATGGTCATTATTCAGTCCCTTCTCATCCCTGCAAGCCTGCAACTTGGAGGCAACAAGGGGTGAAGGCTGCCCATGCACAGCACCACAGAGTGCCACAGCCAGGCAGTAAGTCTGTAAAACAAAGAAGATCTCTATGTAATCCCAGTTAGCTATAAAGTTATCATGTTAAAACAGACTTTCTGTTATTGTTTGTACAAATAATGCTCAGGTTCATGTTCAGGCAAGGCACAGGATGCAGATCTAGGACAACTGACAAATCCACGGCAAACAGCTCTACAAAATCACGGCAGTTTTCCAATGTAGTAGTATTGATAGTACAGGAGAGCAATTAACTGTTCACCACTTTCCTTATTGAGAAAGGTGTGTGGCAGCTGGTATGTACTTTTTATTTTTTTTAAATAAAAAGTATCTTATATTCAGGAAAAAGTCCATTTAAGTGACTTTCATTTTTACTTCCTGACTGCATGGAAAGTTCTCTGCTCACCTGTGTCTAACAAGATTAGATCATTAATTTGCAAAAGAACAACCTTTAGGCTCCTACAAAAGCAGTGGGACATGGAAGTGCATGAATTAGGGTAGCCCAGGGACTCATTGCACTCAGCTGTCTTTCTGACGTTTTCTAAGGGCACTGGTTGTGCCTGAAAATAACAGGCTTTAGGAAAACTGATGAGACCTTACACACATCCCTCCTCTTGGTTCCTTCCACATATGGCATGCCCAGCTGAACCACTTGTGATTCCTTTGATGAATTATGACAGCTTATATATCAAGACTGTTTTAAAGTAAACCACAAATTTTTGTTTCCATGCTATTGGTCATCCTAAATGTTATCCCACCATCCACCAAGTTTCAAGTACTATGACCACAATCCAAGCTTCCCCCACATCATCCCAGTTGGAGCACACACCACTGGGAAACTTCTCAATCACTGGGAGGAGTGCCAGGCAGCAGCGGGGCAACACAAAATAGCCATCACCAGCTTCAGCCTGCAGGGTGGAAAGGAGGTGGCCATGCCAATGGCCACCCTCACACAGACCCTTTGTCTCACTGCTCACTGCTGCAGGCAGTGGCTCTGCAGCCCTGGTGGGACACTGGTGTGTGCCATTATTCAGCTCACCACAGACTTCCTCACTGTTGGTGTCATGGCATGGTGGGGAGTTAACTTCAGCAGCTGCAATATGCCTGTTTTTCTTGACCTAAACCCAGTGGGGACAGAGGAAGGACAGGATGTCACAGAGGCGGTCGAACTTGACATAGCAGAACAAGGTGAGAAGAGATGTCAACAATGAGACCAGGAAACAAAGCAAAGTTCTTTGCCAGCATTAATTGCAAAGTCTCCGGAATGCAGGAGCTTCCTACCATTTGCTGAGAAGACAAGCCATGATTCCTCTCTTGTGCACCACGGCGTAGGTACTTTCACTTTTTCTTCTTCCACATTCCTTGCCCAGTCTCCCTCTGGCACATCAGTACCATCATAGGCAGGAATCAACCCTAAGTGATCGTATCAGTTAATTGTACACTCAGTGGTGCTGGTTTCAGCAGCAGTAGGTGTCACTACATCAGGGTATGCAAGGCAAGCTCATCCCTATTCCAGGCTAGAGTGAATGCTGAAGTTTAGCGCTTTATGCTGGAAAAAGAATAGCCCCTACCAAGAAAACTATCCCCTCAAACCATCAGGGGAATGATATTTGTTAACCACACTATGAAGTGTTCCAAAGCTACTACTAAAGTTGAACAAAGATTAAAAAAAGAATTAATAAAGAGTAATTTATTTAGTGTGAATTCAAAGGGGATTCCACCATTCATTACAGGACCACGCACTGGGTCTCAACGCTGTACTCCAAGATATAGGCAGGGTAAATTTGTTGCTTCTCAAAGATGACAAAGATGGAAGGGTCTATCGGGTCATCCACACAGCTGTCATAAAGTCTGTTTGAATTGCTGGCTCGGGCTGGAGGGCGACAGTATTCAGAGTTTCCCTGAACAAAGTCTCCAACGAGAACTTGAGCTACAAACATGGTGTAGCGACCACTGCGAGCGGAACAGTATTGGTGAGAATAGCTGGCATCTCGGGCAAAGTAGCTTCCTAGGGACCAGAAAAAGGCACAGGTAAGACAATAGAGCAGCTGAGGAACAAGCACCTGTGGTCAGCACTTTGGCAGCCAGTGATTCAACAACTCCAGGTAGCCCTACACACATTCTTGTTGAGATGGCAACACACGTCGGCTTATTTTAAAGCATCAACAAACTCTAGTCATATTTTGCCATCAACCTCCCAGTCCCACCTGCCCAAGAGCTTTGCAGAACTGCAGGTACCTGAAGCAAAGAGAGGTGCTTTTAGTCCCTCCTGGAATGGGATTGCTGTGGATGCTGTCTGCAGCAGTGCAGATGGAGGCAGGGGAGAGTGCTCTAATGGCAGGAGTGCAGGGGTCAGGGACAGTCAGTCACCTCACACCCACAAACCAGCCTGGCCAGGTCTGCAGCCTGTGCTGCTACAGCCCCTACACCCACACTTCTGCACTTGTACCTTTTCCATACATTGTCCCATGAGTCCCACAGAGCCTCCAGTCAAAGTTCTGCTCACAGATGGCAGACACGTGGGATGGATTTGTCCCATGGAACAGGAGCCGCTCATCCACCCTTTTTGATTTACTGACCTTCTTCATCTTCTCTTTTTGCCTAGAGACCAAGAAAAAAAGAAAAAAAAGAATGACTTGTTATCCTGGTTCACATGAGGACAACTTCCCAACTCAACTCCTCCTACTTTTGGGTCATGGAGAAACAGTGACACAAACCACTCTCAGTGGGGTTACTGCCTGCTTTGCACTTCTGTTGGTACCCTGCTGCACAGCTGGCTCGTGCCAGCAAAACAAAAAGTTCTCAGCATCGCTATGGACTGTGTCACCCACAACTTCATACCACATGACAGAGTAAAGAGACAAACATCTCTTGACTGGAAATTGGTCAGTTCTCATGTTATATAAATCCTGAATGCATAAATATGATTATAAAACTGAGTTGTATGAACCCACGGTGAAGATTGTATAATCTCTGCCCCACCTTTATCACAAAAAAAAGTCCCTCCCTTTTTTTTTTTTAAACTCCTGCATGGAAGAAACTAAAACCAAAGGAATAAACTTGAGCTCAGTTATGATGAAGGAAAAGAATTTATTTTTCGAATAACACTAGCAAGAATCACACACCCCCCTGTTAGGTTATGTGATAAGAGGCTCATTTCTACACATACAAAAGAACACAGAGGCAACCCCAATCACAGAGAGGAGCCCCAGTCTCCTTGAAGGGCTGCCCCAGGGGAGCCTCAGCCCCAGGGGAGCCTCAACCCCAGAGATCAGGGAGACACTTGGCACCATGAACAATGGAACAGGCCCAGAGCAGCTCACAGACATAAAGAGGGTACTGCCCATGAGAGTATGGGACTTGTTATGGGACAGAGGGAAGTGCATTTGGGGATTGCACAGGACTTACAATGCGATGTTTAACAAGAGGAACTGTAGGTGGGAGAAGGGTGAGATCAGGATGGCCTGAGAAAGATAAACAGGAAAATAGATGGATAAGGGGGTAAAAAGGGTTGGTTGTGTAAAAACAGGCCACTTCCTGGTTAGTAGGCTGGTCTGGCCACATCCAGTGCCTGATCAGTACAGTCTACCCTATCTTCTCATTAAACTCCAATTTCTAACTCTTACATTGGTGATGGAGTCTCCAGCCTGTGTGCATGCATGTGGGGGGGGGGTCTGGGTGTGGCAACTGGAGTAGGACCTAGGGTCACAGGAGCCATATATCCACAGCCCCAGCAACTGCAGCAAATGAGGGCATGTGTGCCAGTGTGTGACCACCAGCCAGTGTAAGGTTGGACAGCCAGTAAGGAGGGGAGCCAACCCAGGAGTCAGGTTTTGGAGCAGTCATAGGTCTAGGCCAGATGCTGGAGAGACCAGAAGGTCTGAGCTTGCTTATGAGTGGGACTGGGAGGTCCAGGCCAATCGCTGAAGACACTGTGAAATCTACCAAGACCCATTTGCATTGTATGTGTCTATGCAAAACATAACTGGAGACGAGAGGACCCAGGGGCCAGCAGATGAGTAGGCTAAGACCAGCTCCTAGAGGGATCCATCAATGTATATGTATTCCATTAACAGGCTTTTATAATGACATTCATTTTGACACTCATTTCTGTTCAGCCAGAGGAAGGGATAGCAATGAGGCCATTGGTGCTGTTTACGACTGCAGGAGTGCTGTGCTGCCTGTGTTGATTTCTCTGTGTGTATTCAAACATTTTCTGTGTATGCACATGCACCTACTGGGAGCATGTGCTGACCCTCACTACCAACCAGACCCGGGAACACAGGTACATGGCAGCCTCACCTCTGCTGAGCCACTGGGTTTAGCAACACCTAAGGTGGGCTATGGAGGACAATAGATTAGGAAATGTCGGTCTTCTGATGCCATAAGGAAAATGAAAAAAAAGAGATACAAACCACTGAAAAAGTTCCCAAAGTGTTGGGTTCTGGATCCTCTGAAGTTGGTTGATGCAATAATCTTTCATCGTCTTTTCAAACAGCCTTTTGATTTTTCCATATTCGTGGGAATCAAAGCTGAGCTGTATCAACTGAAAATTTTAAAAACACCAAAAATAGGGTATTACTGACAGTAACAACTCCCAGTCCTCCCAAAGGACTCATCAACCTCCTCACATCTACATAAAAATCACAAGCTCCTTCTGTTTTTCCTGTTAACTATCCTTTCCCCATGAGGAAGCACAGACACTGAGGGAAATCAATGCAATGCCATATGAGCTTCCTTTGGTGGACACACCTCTGCATCCAGATTATTTTGAGTTCAGAGTAACCTAAAGTTGAAATGCACAGCAGTATTCAGGCTGGAGAAGAGTGGAAAGTTTTGTCTTAATCTGACACCCTAGCTCCTTCCCTACAGGGCTAAGCTGTAGTTTTACCACAGCAAATAACATTTTGTCTCAAATCAAAAGGGGAAATATTACAATACCCCCTTAAGATGCAATTCCTCCAGTTTATCAGATGACGAGGTGCCTTGGGACAGTGCAAAGGACAGGTCAGACCAGTAACGGCCAAAAGAGCCTTTCTTATCCTGCGTGGTATCGTAGGGGTTTCTCAGAGAGCTTCCCAGGAAACACACATCTATTCTGACTGAAACTGTCAGTCTTGTTTCACATCATAGTTGCTTATTTTCATAAGACACGTTTAAAAGCTGGGAACATCTCAACTGCCTTGACTCATGTTCTCAGGAAAATCAGTATAGGACACAGTTCATCCTACCCACTGGAGAGCTGGAAAGACCTACCTTGAACCCAATGTCAGGTAGTGCAGACTGGTCCCATTGTGGAGGATAGACAGAAGACAGGGTCATGTTTTGGCTGCAGAAGAGAAAGAGGAGCAATTTAGTCGATACTTCTAACCAAAACCCCCTTCTGAAGAATCCAACCACAGCCTCTACAGCAGCATTCAGGTATCCCCGGATTTTAATTTTTGTTTTACTTTTCTCATAACTATTATCCCTTTCCCCGGTTTAGATTTCCACACACATCCTAGCGGCACTGATGTATCCCTTGGCAGGTCAAGATACCGGTAGAAGAGCTTCAAATGAGAAGTAACAGGTTCCTAGCTCGCTGGTTTATCCAACTGCTCCAGACAGCCCTCCACACGTGCTATCTGAACATCCCAAGGAAACCAGAGCATGAGCCCTCTCCTTCCATGTGGCCATTCTTCTCTGATTCACTGGCCAGATGGGTGGCCAGTGGTACCTGTCCCCAGGACCAAGCCAGCCAGGAGCCTGTGGATGCACAGCTGTGCCCTGCAGGCACTACTGCACCAGTCAGTGCTCAACAACTTCCAGCACTATGCCCTCCTGGCACCCAGGTTTTTAACCCAAGCAATAGGAGCATCATCATCCATTCAGGATCTATAGTTTGGTTTGTTTCAGGGTTTTTTTTAATTAACCCCCCCTTTGGTTGAACCAGCCCTTAAATTGAACGCTCAGTTTCACACGCACTTTCTATCGGTGACTTTCTGAAGCAAAGGCAGCTCTTTTTAAAATAAATCAGTAGCACAACTGACATTTACAGCAGATGTGCTCCAGTTCTGTTAAGCTGAACTTCCTTCAAAAAAAGCCATGAGATAGGGCATCTCAAGTAAGTGCCTCTAGTTCATTTAATTTAGGGGGATTTGCCTGAATTTGTGTTTTAGTATATCCTCAGCTCTCCAGGGAATGGTATCCATATGTTCCACAGCTCTTGGGATTGGCAGTCTCTTGCTCCTAATCTCTGCACAGTTTATTTATTAGCTTTGAGGGCATAAATCAAGGAATAAAAATTCCTGGCACTGTTGGGTCAGCCTTACGTAGCCTTGCCTCTCACAGAGAGAACAAATCCACTCTAGTGGTCTCTCACAGCTGCCAGACACTGCCACCAAACATGTCTCCAGAGTGCTTCACGGAAGCGTTGCATAATTTACAAATACTGTAGCCACAAAATTTACCATTAAACAAGTCATCTAAAAATGAATTTAAGAAATCTAAAATTGCATTTTAGACAGGTAGGAGGAACTTCTTAGCAGAAAGGTGTTGTCCTATAGAGACATTGTTAAATAATGCATGTATATTACCTTCTGTCTTGTCCACCTTCAGGTAACAGATGTTTTGGCAGTCGAATAACATTTCTTTGTGTTTTAAAGAGCAAATTTGTTTGGACCATGTCTTCAAAGAAAAACACAATAACTCAAAAATTCATTGTCCAGGAACACACTCTTATATGTTAAGTAAAAATAAAAGAGGAGGTAGCCCTGAATATTGCATTGTGGTGCTCTCTCTATCCCACCCACCCCAGTCCAGACTTCATTACCGTTCCCACTTGCACTGCTCCTACTTGGAGATCAGCAAGCACAGGTTGTGAAACTCAAAGGCAACCAATCACCTACTGCACCTGCATATGTATTTGCACCCAGGCTGCCAATCAGAGAAAACTAGGTCTGATGGCAGGCCTGCAGCAGAGAAGAGTTTTCAATACAATGGGGGCCATAAACCTGGCTTTCCTGGCAGCACAAGGTTGTTATGTGGTGCTAAGAGGAAAGTCTGCCCTCTCTTCTTGGTCCTGTAACAATATCACAGAGCACACGCTGTATGACATGGCTAATTATCCATTGTTTCCTCCTTTAAACACCACTTTTGATTCATGCCAGGAAACAGATTTAAAGTTTGGAAAGCTAACAGGAGTTTTAAGATGGGTAAATAAATTAGAAACAGAAAAGCATTTCTCATTTTCCCGTTTCTCTCTCTGTGCAACCAGCCCTAAGTTTTCGTTAGCTGCACTCTGTGCTTTCTCTCCCCATAATTAGCTTGCAAGATGTCCACTATGGTCTCACTTCTCTACCACTTGACTTTTAAGTCTTTTGTTTTGGGTTTTTTTCTGGTTTCTCGTTCCTTCTCTTTAGTTGTATAAACCCAAATGGACAAGCCAGGTGCCATGAAGCATTTACTCTCGACCCTTCTTCTGAATATACAATATTGTCAGAGATGCTTTTTTGACTACAGATGCCCAAGTGTAGAAGCTTGAGCAAGGCATCTCAGAACTGCAGAGAAATGTACATACTGCTCAAGTTCTGTAGCACAGGAGAAAATTTGCAGGAGGAAAAAGACCTGATCAAAGAGATGCAGACATAGGGTGAAAGCTCTGCATGGAAGAAGATACCTTCGAGCCAGCTGCACTGTGTAACAGACTTAAAACAAGGATATACTTCACCTGCAAAGTTTATCTTATAGTGCTGAGAACCAGCCGAGAAAAAAATAACAGCGTTCTTGTCAGCTAGATATTCATTTTCCAGAAATGCAGATGTTACACTGGCAGAGCAGTGATCTGGATGCTGTAGAAAGAACAACGAAATTATACCTGTTAGAAACCACCCTTCGGTTTAGGAGTCACTGTGGGGAAGTACCAGTGTTTCCCCAGGCCCCTATTATGTGGTGCTGCTCTGAAGTACGTCTCTAAGGTTTAAAGCATTTTGTTCTGCAGTGACAGAGGGGTACCCCACAGAGAACAGCTGCTTGTAACAACAGCAACAAAGCAGCCTTCAGCCTGTGTGGTCAGCTTCAGCCAAAAGATGTCTGTCAACTCTGGAAAACGCACACGCTTTCAAAGCCAGTCTTTTAAAAGCTTTCGCAGAGTTCCAGTCCTGCTTTGAGGGACAATTAATAAGACAATTCCACCCGAGCATCGGAGCAGCACTGCAAGGGCACCCAGCGGTGCGTGTAGAACACACCAGCTGCAGAATAACATGCCCTAAATAACTGTCCAAAGATGGTTTAACAAAAGCTTTTGGCATCAACAGCAGATGGATCTCACCTCTTTCCCATACTCAATCCACTGCTCAGAATCATCAAGCCAATACCAGGAGTACTCCATTTCAGGAAGAGACAGATGAATCCAGAGACAACACAGGTGCAGAAGAGCTGATCAGTGCTTGGCTGCTTGCTCTGCCCTACATTGAAAGAGAAATCCAGATTCCAGTAGGATCTTCCAAAGGTGTCAAAATATCCAATATCCCTGGTCTGATCAGAAATCTAATCACTTCTAAAAAAGGAGACCCCCTTCAGCTGGGAAGTGCAGGTTTGCCCCAGAACCAAGGTACTGCTGTTTATACATTTATGTGGCTATCTCAGTTTAAAGAGACTGGAGTGTTTTGCTAAGGAGGACGAGTTATGAGGTAGACCAAACTCTTCTCTCTCAGCAATTGTAAATCCGAAATTAAGAGGCTCCAACTGAGGAAGCACGGAAAAAGGAAGAAATAACAACCCTTTATTAAAGGATATGTATATTGGCGAAAAACAGCCTGATACTCCTCTGTCCCCTAGCGCGGTTCTGATCATGGTTGGCAGGAGCGCTGTTGGATCACTGGAGGAGCAGAGCCTGCAGTGCTCTGTGGCGGTCAGGAGGGGACGCTGTTGGGCTCTGGCGGTCACCGCGGGGGTCCCGGATCGCAGGAGAAGCCGCAATGGAGATCTCCCAGCTCCAGGGAGGGAAAGGGGAGAAGGGGAAAGAAGGGTGGTTTCTTTCCCACGAAACTCACTTTGTCTGCGGCTGGCTGCGGTCGGGACTCCTCCCTTTCCCCGACGAGCACAAACTCTCCGATGAATTCTGAGCAGATGCGGGCTGGACGCAGGGGCAGCGCGCAGGGAAGCTGAGGAGAGCAGCCAGATGACCAGGTCGAGAGCAAAACGGCCTCAAAGTTTTTCCAACATACACACACACCTTGCCTCCCTTAAGGCAAAAAGTGAAATGCTCCCTGTTTGTAAGGAGAGGAGGAGAAAATACTCCATCCCCCTCCCTGAAGATTTGGAAGGGCCATTAGCCTGGAATGTAGTTCTGCCAGCCAGCTCCTTTGTGTAGTTAGTCACCCAAGGCAGAGAGCTGTCCTCCCCATTCAACATCCTTCCCCCACATGCAACAGGGCAAAGGAAAATTCCCGTTTGGATTTCTTAGAAAAAGTAAACCCGTGACAGTGGCATGGTAAGCACCACAGAAATAACCCTGACCTCTCTGTCTTGGACCTGTATCACTGCTTTTCTCTACAATATATCTTTCTAAAATACACATTGTAAGGAAATACACTTGACACAATAAACTCAGCTTGTTGCATGAAGGCCAGTGATGCCACCTGGCTAATAGGCATAAGATTTGGCTTCTGAGCAGTGTGTGATCAGCTGCAGAAGTCAGAGTGCTTTCAGAAGGCACTGATAGCATCATCCCTCCTTCAATGTTCAGGAAAACAAAGCTGCTGCTCACAGGTACTGTACCATGTCCTGCCGATGCTGAGATCCTGGCAGTGGTTGGCTGAAGGGATGGCCTCTGTGAGCAAAGCCCCTGGGGTGCCCCACACCAGACACAGCCAGCTCAACAGACCCACTGCGGGACACAGCTGAGCTCATCAGCCAAGCTGGTGGCACCTCTGAGAAAGCTGCTGAGCAGTGAGGAGTAAGGAAAAATGTGAGAGAAACAACCCTGTAGACTCCCAGGTCAGTGAAGAAGGAGGGGAAGAGGTGGTCCAGGTGCTGGAGGAGAGATTCCATTGCAGCCCTTAGAGAAGGCCATGGTGTGGCAGGCTGCCTCCCCGCAACCTGTGGAGGACCATGGTGGAACAGATATCCACACTGCAGCCCATGGAGAACCCCATGCTGCAGCATGGGGCCCTCAAGGAAGCTGCAGTCCATGGAGAGGAACCCTTGCTAGAGCAGGCTTATCCAGAAGGACTGCAGCCCATGGGAAATGAACAGTTCTGGAGCATGGGAAATTTCTGAGCATGATGGAGGTGCAGAGGGCAACTCTCACTGAATTACCGAGGACAACATCCATTTCCCTTCCCTGCTGTATTGCGGGGGGGAGGGTGGGGAGGTGGGGGTAGGGGCAGGGGGAGGTAGAAAAGTCATGAACAAAGGAGTGAAGTTGAATCTGAGAAGACGGGGAGTGATCTTCTTGTCTTTATCTCAATTCATGAACTTTTCCATCTTATTTTCTCTCTCCTGTCCTTTTGAGGATGAGGAGTGAGAGCTAGCCGGGTGTCTGACAGCCAGACAAGGTCAAATTCCTTGGAGCGGGGGATGTCATTACTTACCAGCAAAGTCTCTGCTCTGCACTCTACCCTAGAGACACAGCACCTACAAAGAGAAGAAGCTGAAACAGGTAGCCACGAATAATTCCGTTTCAGAGAATTTTACTTTGCTTGCTGCTGTGCTTCAGCCTCCATTCAGTGTCCGTTTTGAACCCAGACAACACTTATTTCACCACTTCACTGTCCCTGCAACATTAACTGTCGTGGATCACATACCCATAGCTGAGAGCTGCCCCCCTGCCAGCCGTGGAGCTTGCAAGGGTCTGTGGCAAGGGTCTGCTCTGAGCTGCCTGAAGAATTTGAACACAATACGGAAACAGAAACTGGAAATGATCATGTATCCGGCTCTGACGTCCTTCATACTTCGGCAGGGATCATGGGTATTTGGAGCAGGCTAGTGAGAGGAAATGGTTATAGGAGGAGCTCCCTCACAGAGCTATTTACAGTGCAAAGGTCCACACAACAAAGGCTTGGCAGTCCCTGGACTGCCAGAAGAAAGAGTGAGGAAAGACTCAAGTCTCCTTTGCAGATGCCGCTTGTTCCTTCAGACCATGGTCGCTCTTTCTGCTCAGTAACAGCAGCCAGGTCTGTTCCTAGAAAACGCTCCAAACTCATTTTCTCAACCATTGCAGGAGATCAGTCCCACTGCAGGAGATTCAAGAGATCAAGCGGGAGGTTTCTTTGGATGTGGCCGTCCCTTCTCTTCCCTCTGCACAGCACAATGCTGCTGCTGCTAGCACTGGCTGAAGAATTTGAAGTTTGTGGATTTGAAATGTGGGATTTGAGGGGAATGGGGGAAATGGAGAGGAAAGTAGGCAAGTGGGGTGGAATGATACTTCCAAGTGGCTTTTCTCCACTGCTGCCTCCCCCCCTCTTTGCTCTATCCCCACTCCATAGGCAGATGCTAACCCCTGCTGGCTCCCCTGCCAAGATCCAGGGCTCCCAGTCCGCCCTAATCACATGAGCCTTCAAAAATGTCCAGTTATGCCTTGCTTTCACTTTCCACTTTCTGCTCCTTGCAGGGATTTTCCACTCACCAACTAACCCCAACTAGAAATAAACAAAGGTGAAACACTTAAAAAGCAGACAAATACTTTACTGGCAGGACAGGTAGTGTCCTTCACCTTTTGCTGAAGATTTCTCTATTGGATCTTGTGCATCTGTAAATTTTTTTATCTCTCTACAGGAATAACTTGATACAGAGGGAATTTCAAACATAAAAAGCAGCCTCATGCTACCTTTTCTCTCACGCAAGGAGAAAAGACAAATTAATGAAATATAAACATGGCTTACAGTACGACTAACTCCAACAGACCTTAAAACCAAGCCATGAAATCCCCAACTTCCTGTGTCTCTGACCCTCCCTGCTCAGCAGCAACCCCAGGAAAGGTGTCACAGCCCGGCATGTGCCACCTCCCTGGCAGGCTGCCCAGCTACCACCCTTGGAACCTGGGGGCATCAACCTTGTGCCCGACAGGTTGGATGAGCCTGTTGAACCCCTGCTCTGCAAGGGAAAGGTGCCCCAGGTGCAGTAAGACCTTCAAAAATAAAGTACAACTGGCCTGTGGGAACTCCTTGTGAACTCCCAACAGCACATCTGTACCTTGCTGTCTCTGTCGAAGCCTCTCTCCGTGGGACAGCATGGATACCTCTGTGCCACGGACCCTCAGGAAAACGGAGCTGAGTAACATTTCCTTCTGGTTATTGCGACATACGCATGCGCGTCTGCCAGGCACGAGCACACCCAGCCAGGCACAGCAGACGTTTCTGGCAGATACATCTGCAAAATCAGCATCATTATGAAGCAGCATGATTTATTCCTACTGCTTGGTTCCCCTTCATTGCACACCGGCACTTACCTGAAGCCGATTCCTCCCAGCTTTCTAGTGGCCGGGGATATTCGGGACCTTCTCCTTTCATCAAGGAGTAGCTTCTGCTGAACATCATTCTTTGAAAGCCAAAAGCTGGTGATGCCTTGCAAAGTGAACCCCAAACCTCAGTGCAGAAAGTGAATGCTCTCCCCAGGTTGGTTATCACACTGCTGGCAGGGTTGCAGTATTCAGCACTGCATGGAGCCACACAAACCAGTGTTTGCCAAGCACAGAGCCCTGTGAGGCAGGCTCAGTCAGCCCTCTGAGCTGTGCACAGTCCCAAGTGTTTGCATTCCTGTACCTTGAAGTCTGATCCTCAGCTCTGCTCTTCCCCATGGAAATCAGAGAAGGGTTAGGAGCTTTCCAGTCTGACCTCGAGCCTTGCAGTCTAAGAAGCTGACAGTGTTTCCCAACAAAGCACTGAAGCATAAAACTTAACAACAGGTCAAGTAGTCTTGACTATGCAAACTTTTTCAGATGTAAACATTACTTTAATTTTTTTTTGTTACACAAATTGCATTCAGTTGGATTACCCCGAACATTTTTATTTCACAATGATCCAGTCACACTAGATCAGTAGTGGCTGAAACATATAAATCTCTGTTTGAGTTTCTGGAAAGGGTGCACTCTGAGTGCATTTTATAGACATAGTATTAAAAAAAAAAATTCAAAACATAATGCCACAAATGTGATTATGAAGCTGAACTTACTTTCTTCTGCATCTGGCCTGTCTTGTCTGGCTTTTGACCTGCTGTGTAGTATCTGGCTTTCATCTCCACAGTAGCATAACTTTTATGCTTTTATGCTTCCCTTTGACTGATGAGATTTATAGGATCAGGTCCTAGAGCTTCATTTTTGCTTATGTGAATTCTCTAGTAAAATACGCTTCTGAACTGAAGCTAAGAACTTCAGTATGCATGAGATAGCTCTAGGACAAACATTCTGGCTTGGTAGAAAATGTTTACACAGCTTTGCTGGGAGCAGCATACCATCCTCTCTAAAAGCAAACAACTCTCCACAAACTGGAGACTTGAGCTCACTGTAAACCGATACCTCCTGAGCATCTTTTTTTTTATTGTTTTTATCCCTTTCAATTGCAATGTCATCCATGGAACTGTTGAACCTCAGATTTCTCACTGTCAGTGCAGCCACAGTACTATATCTGTCTGTATTTCCAGTATCTGATAGGTCTTGGAGCAGACATCATATATATAGCCCTGCAAGATCATATTCCTGCACAGTCAGCAGAGGCACCCAAGTGTGGTTTCCCTGCATATGTCAAACGATTTATCCTGTATAAAAAAAACCCCATGGTCCTCCAGGTGGGGTTTCTTAGTTTCCTCCCAGGAATTTCAATTCTTGTTTACTTTTTCTCTTCAGAGGAAACAGACAAAGAAGGGACATTTCACCCTTTCTCTGTGCCTGTCTGCAGACACACAGCACCTCTGTTGCAGTTTCAGACTGCTCCAGGGTTTGATGTGGGAGTGCTCACAGGGGTCTTGCAGCATGGGACCAGGCTGGCAGCACCTCATGCTTCTACCTCAAGCTGTGGAAAATCCCCCAAATCAGCACCTAAGGAGGTGGACTCGGGAAATGTTGGGGTGACCAGGTTCACCTGGTTCTGCAAGATCTTCTGCAGGTTGGTTCCCCAACCACCCACACGGTGTCCTGTCCGTGGGCTGCTGTGGAAAGGTGTGCCAAAGGGTTCAGCTTCAGCAAAGCCTGGCATGAGGAGGGACCAACTCTTGTCTGGGTTCCTGGAAACATTTCTAGATCTCATTTGAAACCACATTATCATTTAAAGCCAGTATCTTCTCCTGTAGGTTTTCTCAATGGTTTTCTCAATAAGACTGGATTTCCTGTTGGACGATGTCCAGCAGCTTGTAAATTAAATTGGAGGGGGGGAAGTGGGGAAATGAGCCCTACCAACCACACTGCTGCTGTCCCAGCTTAATTCAGCACAGGAACAGGAAGCAGTCATAACAAGAATAACTCTCAATTCCTTTGAAAAAAAAACCACCCACCTTACTTAGTTCCAAAATTTTACAAGTTTCAGTAGATGACATCGGATTTGTAAATGGTACTTTGTTTTTATTGTAAGTACATAAATGCTGGATACAAAAGATTAAAAATGCTCTGTGTTCTGCTGTTGCTCTCTCCAGCAGTTATTAGAGGAGTCCCAGCATGCTACTTCCCACCTTTTAGGAAATGATTAACTATTACGTGATTGGAAATAGCTAATTGCTGTTTTATCTGGACATAACGTTGCCACATTAATAATGTAAACCAAAGTAATCCAATAATGGAAACCTCTCCCATGCCATTAGTTCAAATGAGCATTTACGTATTGAATCAGCAAGTCATTCACTGGAGAGCAGTGGGGCTGGGAATTGAGGAAGGGATCAGGATCTATTCCTTCGTATTCCAGTCGATATTCAGCTGGTTTTGTTAAATGTGTTTGTACATTTTAAAATGTCATTTCAGAAAAATAAAATTCAAAGCTGAAAGATGATTTCAAAGCTAAAAAACTTATTCTGCTTATAGAATAATCAAAATAAAACATTCTGACCTTACTTTGTTAATATTTGAATTTGAAATGGTTTTAAAATATCTGATTAACCTCAATCTCTACTTTCTGGTGAATGAAATTTTATTCCCCTGCCTCCTCCTTTCCAATTCATCTGCCTTTTCTCTAATCATCTCTCCCCACCCCTCTCCCTTCATAATGCTTGCTCACAGCACAGATACTATAGCACTTCAGTTTGAAACCTGCGTTTGGCTTCCATATATTGGATTCTATGTACTGCAACATGCTCCCTTCCTCTATTTGCCAAGTTAGGAAAATAAAATATTGTGTGTGTATACACACACAGTTTTATTTAGGACCGGGCTAGGCTGCAAAATTAGGATCTTGATTTCAAAGACACTGTAGCCAAAGCAAACTCATTTCAGAGAGCCAGTTTTTTCTTCTGAAAAAAGAAAAGGGCAGAAGCAGATGTGATACGTGCATCCCAATCCCAATTGGCAAGCTTGGGAACACTTGCATCAAGGTTTTGGCCCAGGTTCATCCTCATTTGCAGTCACTAAAAGAATAAAAGCATGGCCTGGTTTTGGAAGGATCAAAGGTGTCAGAAATGGAGTAAGTAGATTTCATTTTCTCCTGTGAGTTCTGATAGTTTTCTCAATAAGTCTTGATTTCTTGTTGGACAACTTCCAGCAGTAACTGTAGTTTGTGTGTAAGATAATCTGAAAGGGTGGGGAAAAAAGGAAGGAAGCTTAGTCCAGAGGAAATCCTGATATATGGCTGAAAATAAGAGCTACATGCAAAGGAAATCTGTACTAGACACTACATGGAGTGGACATGTATTTCATTTACACGGCCACATCTGTGCCTTAACCGCCCTGGCCTCTTTCCCAAGCAGACGAACCTCAGGCAACACTGTCTTCTCCTACCAGTCCTCCTCCCAGCCTTTCAGCAATTATATTTGTTAATAACAAGGGGTTACAGTGTCTGCCTGTCAGTGTCTCCATCCTAACTTTTGGTCTTGGTGCTCAGTCTCAGACAAATTTGACCCAGAGCTGGTGATCTCAAAGGTACAATAAAGTTTAGTAGGAACCAGGGCTGGGGGGTGAAAGTGACCTTCTCAGTTCCCCGTGTTGGCAGACCTCAGCCCTGTCTTTGTTAAAACAAATTTGGCTGTGGAGGCTGTGCCTTGGGAAAGCTGCTTAAGGGGTGCCAGGGGTCATGATTTAGGTTTCATGAGGTCTGTTGGTTATGGAGCAATTTGCATTAGAGATGAGCCCTGGGAACAAACCAGCATCCTGAGTGTGTTTAGGTCCACAATAATCAAACGCATACTTACAAAACAGGTTACGGCAACGGTCTGACATCTGCCTATGAATTAGGACATAGTAGACTGGAAAACCACTTAAAACCGCAATGCATCCGATGCTAATGCTCACAGGGTCTGAGTAGAAAGACATAGCCACTGTGAAGAGGCAGATGATGGTAAAAGAGACAGGAACAAACAGGGGAACCTGGGGAAAAGAGTACAGAAGACTGTCAGGCAAAACTGATGGCTGTAGTAAATCAGACTCCATACATACCAGCACACACTGTATTTACTTCTCCATCTAAAGAACATGAGAAGTATGTATCTGTCCTGCACTGCACTTCTGTACAATCAGATTGCAAACAATTTTATCAGATTCAGAGACCAGTGTGCCCTGTGAGGTGCATGCCTCCTATATTCATGTGCATCAAAATATAAACCTCACTTACAATTGGAAACCAAGCCAGCAGAGAAGTCACCTATGCACCATTGCTCTCTGAATGCCCTGCTCCTGTGCATGCACACATACCTACTTGTCACCTAGGGCAACTGCTGGTGGAAAATCTGAAGCCAAGGATAGAAGTGACACTTTGACTCAAACTGTTCTTTAGTTATAAAACTCACTACTTGTTTTGACGTGCTTTCAGCTTGCCTAAGACTTACAGTGACTAAAACAGGATAAGTCAGACTCCCTCTCTCTATGGTACCTCTACCAAGAATATGAGCTTCAGCAACACCCTGATGAAAGATGAAAGCAGCAGTCAGCACTTTAGCCATACCCTGCTGGATGAGCCAATTCATCTGGGTTATTTAGAGAGTAAATCAGAAGACTGCAATAAATAAGAAAACTGTGAAACACCCTCTCCATCTCTGGATCCAAACTCAGGCAAGTAACTCCTTGCCATAGGTGATGGAGTGAAGGAGCTGCTGTTCTCATCAAGGGTGACAATCTCTCTTCCAGTAATAAAGATCCTATTTGGGATGCTCACCATGCCAAGCTGGAAGAGATCAGTTGCTCTAGATATTGCAGACATCCAGCCATCAAACTTGTGTGCTCCTGCTGTCTTTCCAGTCGGAGCATCCCCTGCCAGCCTCTCCTACGGGTACACACTCATCCTGCTCATCTGCTTGAGAGGCGAGTGAGAGAACTTCCCCATCCTCTTACCGGTGTTTTCTCACCATTTTCAACTCAAAATGCTATAGGGAGAATAAATACCAGCACAGTCGCACGTGTGTCCCGTTTCGTTCTCCTTCGGCCCGCGGCAGGAGCCGGCCTGAGTCCGGCCACTAGAGCGCAGCATGTGCCCGCGCCACCTGCGCGCAGCTCTTCCTCTTGCAGGGGACTGCGCTGGGGGCTTCAAGTGCTTGTAAAACTGGGGAGAGGAGGGGCGGAAAACAACCCGACTGACCAAAAGGCCAGTATTTCCCTCCCTTGCTTAACCAGCGTTTAGGAGCTGTTAAAATTCTGAATCTCTGTCTAAAGCAAAACAGGGCAAAATCTCAGCAACTGAAATGATCAGCAGTGCCACCCACTAATAAGCCTCCCCTGAGAAGCTTGGTTTGAAAGAAAAAGCAAAAACTTATTTAAAGTCTGGTTCTGGAGGCATGCATGAGTGTAGCCAGACAAACTAGGAAACTTCAAACACACTGACAGCAAAGAGCAAGAAGAAAAACTACCCCAAACTTTCCATCAGGATGCCCATAGCTCAAGGAGGAGCCCTGGGAGCCACAGGAAGTGTTTCTGTCCCCCAAGGTTCTTGCTGACCAGCTGCCCACTGCCAGTGGCCTTTGAAGTCTCTTCTCCTCCCCAGGCCTGGCTGGAGGCACCATGCAGGTGTCACTAGAGACAGGAACAAACTGTGCCTGCCTCAAGCACCACCTTGGCCAAATGCCTTCTACACATTATCCAGCAGTGGGAAAGGTGCCCCAAGCGCAAGAAAGCTGCTCCAGCTGACATGAGGAAGATCCCAGCACCCAGCAGCTTAAGAAGGGCCATCAGAGGGACCACTGCTTTATACTAGACAGTATTTGTATGCCAGCAGATGCTTCCTCTTGAGTCAGGTTTGCTCCCAGGACCCCTCTGGCCACTCTTTTTACCCCAAGCCTGATACTCTCCTGCTTCTCAGCTAGAGCTGAGAATTACTTACCACTGAAATAAAATCTAGGCAAGGGTCCCTCCTTGTAGCCCACAAGAGATGAGTGTGGGAACTGCTTTCTGTACATCTCCCAGTTCCCAGCCTGAAACTTTGACCCCCGGAGCAAGTGTTCTTCTAACAGATGCAGCTAGTGACACCACACAGAACGGCTTTGTAGGATTTATCACATCAGGCTGTTTGGGTACATCAACCAATTTCAGGAGCTCTCCACATGCCTTTACTGAGCATCAGGGATTGAGATCCCTTAGAGCCTAAATGCAACCATGACCATGTAATGCTCTAATTACCAGCAAACAAAAGAGAGACTTGACAAGCCTTCACATTCCAGCCTGCCATGTGCATTACCTTGAATGGGCTGTGCAACTCCGGGTGACGGTGGCGATGGACAATGAGCCCCAGGGTGGCTAATCCTATGAAGAGCCATCGGGAAAAGCTGAAGAAGTTCATTAGATGGTAGATATCTCCAACACACACCATGGCAGTGACCAAAGGGAACTGAGCAGTGTGAAAATGAAACAGTCATTAAAGCCTTGTTATGGTCCTCAGATTAGAAAGGGTAATATGGGTCACCTCCTGAAGCCCCCCTGCAGCCCCAGGCAGCTACTTCACAGGCCCAACATTTCAGAGGTCAGAGAGCTTTACAAACAGTGTCACAGACTGAAGGCAAAAGGCCTAAACACAGTCTTCTGTTGTGCTACAGAAAGGAGCAATCCTTTCAAGATCAGCAAGATCTTTGATGCCTTATGTCCAAGGCAGAGCAATTAAAACAAGCAAGATCCAAAGGCCTGCCAGTACACAGGCTACCTACAAAGACACTTGCTAAGTTTTCAGCAGGTCAGCCAAGCTGACTAAGAGGCACTGCAGCAATTAGGAAGTAGCTGGACCATTGCCATAAAACAAACAAACAAACAAACAAACCAAAAAGGAAACCATCTCTGCAAATGTTCATTCCCAGCATTTCCACCGCACCTGGGAATTTTCATTTTCCAAAAAGCCAAAGCTTATTGGTGCTTTCACAGGACAATAACAAGCAGTAACCGTGGTAGGTGGTAGGGAGATCACTTTTAAAAAAGATGTCCAAGGTTATAAGGCAGAGACTTAAAGTAGTGTATTTGTATACTGATGGCACTGTTGGCTCAAGGGGATGTAATACTTTGCAGCCATTTCCTGTATCATGCCTTTTTTATTTTTCAGAGGCTGAATTAATGTCTCAACAATCTTAAAAACTCCTCAGCTTGTCCAGTCTTTGCAGGAAAGCCAAGAATGCAAGAACAGAGCATGTTCACACAGATCTCCTTACCATTAACATGACAGCAGGAAGGGGTGTATGCCTTCGAATATGGATCATGGAGAAGAGAGGAGGCCACTGTCCTTCCCTGGAAGCCACAAACAGAGTCCTAGGAAAAGACAGAGAGCCCTATGCATTAGCATCCTACATCTAGACTAGAAATGAGATCAGTCACTGAACCAACCTGAGGCCACAAGGCACACACTCGCTAACCCAGCCCAGGTCTCCTAGTCAAGGCCACAGTTCTGCCTTTAGCTGCACTTTCAGAGAATCACAGAATGGTCTGAGCTGGAAGAGACCTTAAAAATCACCTAGTTTCAACCCCCTTGTCATGGGCAGTGACACCTTCCACTAGACCAGGTTGCTCAGAGCTCCACTTCGGAGGCGTTTGGAAGAAAAACCCAGTGTTAAGTTCCCATAGCTCTCCCACAGCCAGTTAGTTCAACACAGAGCACAGCCACCATCAGGACGGCTGGAAGCGTCCCCTTGGGTGGCTCATTAGCAGAGACCTTTGCACAAGTCCAAATTGACCATGAATGAGTTCAGGCTGGAAACAGGAGCAAGAAAGTCTCTTACCATCAGAAAAGGGGTTAGTCTTTTCAGTGTAAAGGAAGTGGAGGGATCACAACTTCCAGTCCTTTATAAGAGAAGCTGTCGAGTTTATGAAAGGGGATTGTCGGTCTTGATGCCTATATTTATGTATATAAAATGTATATAAAAAAAATGAAGTGGAATTTCCTCAAATAATAGAGGATTTTCAATCCTCAGGTCAGCTGTTGGAAAATATATATTTTGTCATACTGCCAAGAGGCCAGCTACATACAAGACCAGCTACAAAATGAGAGCATAGAGCTCCTTGCCTCCATGCCTCCTTTGACTCATGAAAGGGCAATTAGCAGGGAGAAGGCAATTGCATCCAATTTTATAAATTTAATATCCACAAGCAAACCATGCTAGAGCATCAGCTGGGCTGGAGCAGGGCCCAAAGCAGCTGGGGCATGAGTGTACAACTGGTTTTATTGCTGTCTCTGTGGCTTTGCAGGGGTGTGGCTGGCAGGCAGCCAGGGAGGCCCCATCGATGTTTATATGGACTTTCTGCAGTGATTATGTTAATGACGCCAGGATGGGGGAGAGAAAGGCAATAGGGGACACAAAGAACCTTTGCGCTGTCTGGAGACTTCTCATCCTCAAAAACCACTATCTAGAGGAACTAACAGGGAGGATTCTCCACACCTGTATTTAATACAGGACTTCAGGCTAGTGGATCAAATACCTCATTATCTTTCATGTTATGAAACATTTCTTTCATTTCAACTGATTTTTCCTTTTGCAATCAAAGTTATGAAACAGAACCTGCTCCAGAGAGTTCTCTCAGCTCCTCAGGACCAGTACAACTTACTTCTCTGTGAGCTCTGTCCTCCTCTCCAACCTCAAGGCTCCAATAAGGACACAGAGTGTGGTAGACAGTGAAGCTGGAAAGTTAATTTTTCCATGGAACAAAGTGTTTCTTATTGCTACAACAAGACTTTTTGAACATCAACTATTGTTTTAGGAATAGCCCATCCCAATAACATTTCACTGACCTCAAAGTCCTCAAGGGAGAGTTTGCCTTTGGCCAGAGATCCTCACAACAGAGGGACCCTGTGCCCTGCAGAAGCGCAGCTGGGTGAACCCAGTGAAAGAAGAGCCAGGTCTCACCAAGCAGCTGCCAACGTCAACAAAGCTTCTAGTTCAACAGAAACCTTGACATTTCACTTTAAACTGGGGATTTAAACTGAAGGGTGGGGGGAGAAGATAAAAATCTTTGTTTGTGATCAGACCTAGCCAGCAAAGTCCAGGCCTGGCCACAAATAGAAAGAATAGAATCTTAGCCAATAGGAACCGTCATGCAGTTGACAACGTGAGAGTCAAAGCCTTATTTTTCCCACAGAAGCGTCTAAAATGCCATTATGTGTATGGAGGGTTGCACAGGTTGCTGGTGCTTCCCTCTGATTCAGTAAGCCAAAGGAATAATAAATCTGTAGGGATGTGACCTTGAAAATGTGAAGATTCCTCCATTCATGGTTCCAAAGCAGGACAGTGCGACAAGGACAGGGACCACAGAGATCAGGCTTTTGAAGGCTCGCTGCACAAAGCTCTGGAGGAAGAGCAAGCCTGACTTTAGGAACATGTGGTGATCTCTAGGAGACATCAGGTTCAAAAGAGAGAAAACTCTACTCCTAAATCTCGCTTTTTCTACTGTCATCTGCAGGCTATTTTTCCTTATCTTTTCGACAAGACTAGAAGAAGTTACTGTTGCCCAGTAATCTGGAGAAATTACAAAGCAACAAAATACTTTATAGGAAAACTACCTCTGAAAGTCTTGCCGCGATCACAGCATAAGCTGACCACGCTGGAGAGATAAGAATAGGGGAAAAACTCACCACAGCCACAGCAGGAGAAGCCAGAACATCTTGTGTTCCCAGGACTGTGTAATAGGAGATGTTGGTGAGCATGTACCCCACAATTACCGTGATCACGGAGATGATGACAGCCAGGGGGATATTTCTACAAGAAAGAGGAAGACAGACACACAAAGAACAAGCTGCTATTCCTTGTTATGCACGGTATTACTGCAGACTGTCGCTGGCACTGGTTAGGTGAGCCCACAAACTAATTCCTCCCATGCTGCATTTGGGAAAGCGTGATACCCCAGAAGCTGGTAACCTAAGATGACTTTTGCCCAGCCTTACCGTTCAGGTCTGACCAACTCTTCGCGCACAAAGCTGGCCTGAAACCTGGGAAGAAACAGGGAGTCAGTCTGGATCATGCTGAGGGCACCTGTCTGCTGCTCGTGAAGCGCCCCCATTCCACCTACCAGCCTGAATATGCGAACATGCCTGCGTAAAAAGCCAGGGGGAGCGTATCCAAAACCAGTGACTCTCTGTCAAAAGCATCCTGGAAGTTTTCAGTGTGGCCTGCAGAGGAGATAAACAACGGACATGGAGTAGGGAAATGTCACAGAGAGGCTTCCTTCCCTGTGGGATAACATCCCTTGTACCTCTCATCCAGACCTGGGAGTATTGTTTGTGACTTCCTTGGAGCCAGACATTCAGATTTCTTTCATTGCTTTAATTTGCAGTGCTGTTGCTGACACATTTACTTCCCCACAGTGACAGAAAAAAATCTATCCCTTGTCCAGCTACAGGAGACATTTCAGGAAGGGCAACAGTGACAGATGGTTGTTTCCAACAGAGCCTGCTATGGGAAAAGGAGATCGTGGAGAGGAGAGGACTCACGTAGCCCTGTCCTTGCTCCAGGCCCAAAATTAATTTTCTGGGTTGACCCCCATTTTCCCTCTCCAGCCCCCTAAGGAGCTGGACACACACTCCTCTTTGATGTGGTGCAGCCAGTGAGGCAGCAAACTCGGTTCTCACTGTGCTCCCTCCTGTTCCCGCTGCCGGAGCGCTGACCCCAGCCCTGCACTGGCCAGAGCATGGGAACTCGGGTGGAGGAGGGAACAGGAGCAGGGACTGCCAGTCTGGCCCCCTGTCCAGGCAGGTTCCCTGCCCACCATCCCTGCTTGCCCACATGAGAAGGACACAGATAGAAAAACAAATAGATTTAAAAAGTAGAGGTGGCTCAGATAGAAAACCTGTTTTTCCAACTCCCCCAATTTTCCTATAAGTTCTGTGCTTGAAATAACAAAACAAAACACAACAAAAAAAAACCCCAAAGTCAGGATTTTCTCTAACTCCAAAAAAAAAAAAAAACTTAGAGAAATGTCTAATGGCCTCTCATTCAAACATAGTTAAAAATAGTTGCATTTCCAACATTTTCAAATCTGGCTGGCCGAAGGTATGGTTTTACGTCTATATTCAGCTTTCCATATTAAAATCTCTTTAAAAGTAAGAGGTGTGAAGCTTGTCTAGTTGGACTTCACCAAGAAAGGGATGAAATGGCATGGAGCATTTGGAGAAAGTTAGGCCTCTTCTATGGAGGTGCTTCTGCAAAAAGTTCAGAGATGAAATTTGGACATTTTGGTTTGAAATGCTGGCCTAGCAAGTTTCTAAAATAAACCTGAGCCAAAGAGAAGATAATGGCAGAGGAAAAGACAAAAGTGCAACAAAAAAAAAAAAAAAAGGCAGAACAAAGCAGGGGAATCAGGCAAACTGGTTTAAAAGGACAAAACTGATTTTTAAGTACAAAAGAAATGAAGTCAAAGTGAAAATAGATTTGAAAAAAACTAACCCAAAATGTAAGAGAGGGCCTGTTGGGGTACACTTTTTATGTTCTAAAATGATGGCTGATAAGTCCTGGTGCATAAAACAGATTTATTGTCTGCAATGCATTGTCCCTCATGAGTCACATTAAATACAACCTGTCATACTGGGGTCTCTTAGTGAATTCTCCCTCCAGATGTCACCAGCACTTATCCTCCCCACTGGAGGACTGATGCCAGGACTCCAGATTGTCATTTGAAGGCATTTCTAACCATAATGGCTTGGGATTTCTAGCTGCAGGGCAGTCCTTCAGTTCAGAAGCGCTGCCAGCCCGGGAAGTGGGGGTTGGGGGGGGGAGAAATCTTTGCATGTTCAAAGGAGCCAACTCCAGACATCAGAAAGAAACATGAACATGGAGCCCAATGCCTGTGGTGTTTTCTCTGCAGAGGAAGGTAATAGCATGAAGGGAGGGAGCAAGGAGCAAGCTTCCTCCCTTGAGTGGGAATGACTCGGGTTTTTCTATAAACTGAGGCTTGGATGAAAGCCAGTACTCTTGTATCATTCCCAGAAGATACTACTAGTAGGGTTTTTTAGCCCCCAGTCTGAATGTGAGCATGCAAGCCTGCAGGATTCCATTGTAAGTTCCCTTAATTACTGCCCATCTGGATTTGGAGAAAAAAAAACATTAGCATAAGCCACAGAAAGGTTAGAGATGCCATGGCCACAGTTCAACTGAGGGCTGGTAACTCATTGCACAGTTCTGCCTGGCTCAGGTCACCGTGGGATGCTGTCACACACCCTTAATGTCCATCAAATTTGTGCTTTGGAAAGATTTTGAGCCATGCTGGGAACAGGCAAGTCTGACTCCAAAGAAAGACCATCTGCAGAGCAAGGTGCCTGTATGACCCCGGGTAGGATCACACAGCCTAAGGCACTAAGGCCCACTCAGTTTTGGAGAAAGCACCACGTAGCCAGGTGCATCAACCCAGTGCTATGATGTAGCTTAGTGACAACTACGCTGGTCTCAGATTATCTCCCAGATAATTCACATCCAGCACACAGACAGAGAAAGCTCCTGTCAGCTAAACGATCACCACCCTTGTCACTTGGGATCGATAAAAGCTGTGACAGGCGGGCACATCAAGCACCCTCCCTCAGCCATGCAGCAGCAACACCTACCCTGGGCCAGCAGCATCATCCCAGGCACGATGATGAGTGCAAGAGCCAGGAGTTTAACAACGGAGAGAGCTGTCTGCAGCCGGGCACTCCAGGTGACACTCCAGGAATTGAGGGTGAGGACCATGTCTGGAGAGAAGACCACACTGCTACAGCTGTAGCCCATGTTTGACACACACAGGAAAAATTACAAATGCATTCCCTGCTCTAGGGATGCCAGGGACAAGACTGCATCTTTATGCAGGATGTTCAGGGTGAGAGATGTCAGAAAACATCACAGGTATGGCCCAGTGTACAGCATTTGAAGGGTAAGCTGCGTTATGCTCCTAAAAGAGACCAGGAGCCTGGTTCCTGCCAGGTGATCCACACCTGTCTGAGGGAAAGATGCAAGAGCGCCGGGACATCTCAGTAGATGCACTGCACAGCGTTGCCTGTGCCAGCACACAGCAATCCACAGCAGGCAGGACAGTGTCACAGGTTGGATGCACCAGGCAAGGAGTCCAAAATCTTGAGCCTTACACCCTCTATCCAGGTGGTATTTGCACAGCTATACATGAAGAGTTTCTGCTCCCATACCTGGCAAAATCTCCCTGACTTAGGGCTCCAGCTGCTCAACAGGGAGGCCCATTCCTCTTCTTGGAGAATACAGTGACCCAAAACCATCAACCACCTTGAATCAGAAAGTTTTGTGTAGCCGAGAAGGTAAGACAGGAGCCAGATTCCACCATTATTTCAGAGGATATTCAGAGGCACCTTAAGTGCCCCTGGTCTGGGGCAGAGAGGCTCCAGAACAGACAGTCCCATAAATGTTAGTACTTACAGTACCCCATGAGAGACACAAGCTTCACTGCAGGGACAGGGGCTGCACAGGGGGCAAAGAATGGCTCCAGCATGTACCGTCCAAATGCCAAGGCAACCACAGCACTGTTGGCAGGCCTGAAGAGGGGTCAGAGTGGGGGAGGGAACTGAGCACAAACTGGTCTGAGGACAGCTGAAAAATGGCATGAGGTAAAACTGCACAAAACTTGGAAGGGGTGCAAGTTTCCCCACCTGGCTTAATCTTGCTCACTCATGCAGATGGTGAGTTCCCAGAGTCTCTTTCATAGTTTTTTTAACCCTCAGTAAATGGGTTAAAAACCACATGCTGCAAAAAGATTAATTCCCAACTTGAAAGCAAAAGTTGAGATTAATCATACTGAGCAACGTGGTGTGGTTCATATGTCCTGCTTCATCTCAGCTTACATGAAGGACACAGGTTATTGAGAAGTGAGGACTTCCTTTTTACTCTTAAAAAAAGAAGCCATTCGCAATGTTCTAAATTATTTCACTTGGGGCTAAGCCAGAAAGTTGTCTCCACTTTCTGAATCTGGAGAAACCAAAAAAGTTTCACAATGAAAACAGAAGATCTGAAATAAATCTGGCATCTATTGTCAGTCTCTGAAAAATACCATGGCTCTTGGGGGAAACCAGCTGCCAGGGGAGAAGAGAGATATTCTTCAAGCACAAAACATATTGAACGTGTGTAACTGTTTACTCATTATGCCTTCTTCTTTTTATCACTGAAAAATCTTTAAAAATTGTTCAACTTGTTTCTACTCTTTCCTTTACAAACTGTCTGGACTGTTATCTGGCATCATAACTTTTTGGTTTCTAAATTGTCACTGCATCCAGGAAAAGGCAAACAAACAAAATCTCTTACCTGATAGCAAAAAACTCTGCCCACAGGAATAAGAAGCTTGGCAGAGGCCCTAGCGTCTCCAAAATGTAGATATAATGTCCTCCAGACTTGGTGATTCTTGTTCCAAGCTCTGCATAACACAAGGCACCTGGAAAAGTTCAGGTAAAAGTTTCCTGAGTAAATCATCCCATGGATTTTCCCTTTTCTGTGTGACTTTTCAGGGATTGAATGAATACATTTTAAGTTAGTAGTAAATTACAGGAAGAAGCACAAATCTTACAAATCTTAAGCCCTGCCTATGTTGGATTTGCTCATCAAAAGAAATCCTAAAACACTTCTCTTCATTGAGCATGACTCTACTCGCAGTGGAACTGAGCACTGTTGGATGTGACCCTGTGAAGTAAGAGCATCTCTAGCTGTGCTGTCCAGTTCTTCAGCCAGCTAAGGTGGCCATGGAAGGAGAATGCAAAGGAACCTGGTGGTGATATGGTCATGCCTTTAAGTCCTGTGGCAATCATGCCATAATCAGGTCATGCCGATGGTGGCAACCTCAATTTTTCCTGCCTCTCTGTTGGGAAATCTGTGCAGAATCCCTGTCCAAAGCGTAGAATGTAGGCAGACAGCTCGTCTCATTTTTTCCAGTGGGTCCCTTTACATGCTCTAAGCATGCATTTAAGTGCTGTGCTGAACTCATGCAATGGGACTTGCAATACCCCACTTGATAAAAAAAAATCATGAAAGAAAAAAAAATCATAAAAGAAAGCAAGCCAGCCTTTTTAACACTCTGTAAAAAGGTGTCAGAGAATTGACCAGGGGAGGTCATCAAGCTGATAAAAGGGAAGAAAAAAAAAACAACAAATTCAGCTACAAAATACAATAGCTTCATAAAGATGCTCCCAAGGCCCTTCCAGTAGAGTCTATCAAGGGATGCAGGGGAGAGAGAAACCTTTACAAGTGTAGAACTTGGGCTACATGATTAGCACACACATTATCATTTACTGCTCTGCTTGGTTAAAAGAAACACCATGTTCACATTATATCATAAGATTTTCTTCAGGCAAAAGTGCATCAATCACCAAACAACCACACATAAGCTGTAATGTGAAATACTGGTACACATACACTAAGAGCAAGAACCACTCTTGTTGTCATATTAACAATTGAATATCTCGATTTCTAAACTTGCATGTACATGTCATGGTGTCAAAGTGTTTTTTTCACATGGAGTATTTCCCCTTTCTTGTTTCTTTTTTCTAAGTTACAACAGAAGAAGAATGTTAAAGTCGCCCACTGTAATAAGCATCAGATTTCTCTCTTGGGCTGAGATCTTGCAGTTGTCCTAATAGCACCTTTAGAGAGTTTCTGAGATGGTGATTTTATATAGTTAATGAAAGAAACTAAAAGCCATGTGTTTTATCCATTTTAACTTTATGAATTGTATTATTTCAGAAGAACTAAAATGAAACTGTCATCAAAAAGACAACCCTTTGTGAGAAAAGACTAGTATTAAATGCCAGAAAACAAGCCAAGGGTAACGCACAGAAAGTGGGGCTGAACTGATCTGCTCCATCTCCTGCTCCACTGCAGCATCAGACATACCCACACCATTTCTGACAGACACCCAGACACCCACCCCCAGCTGCTGGATACTCTGCAGTTCCCCAGGCACTCTGCTCTAGGGCTTTGCTATTCTCTCCAACAGAAAGGGGATATCCCACGTGGCATATTGAGACTGTCCCTTCTTGCCCTTTTCACAGCGTCTATGAGAAGCACAGCACAGCCTTTCCATTCCATTTTAAGAGCCTACATCTCCCTTCCACCTTACAGAAGGAGTCCCCTCCTTGTCCTCCAGGCTGAGACTCCATCGGCAGTCACTGTCACTCCTCTGCCCTGGACTCAAACGTGAATTGATATTCACAGATGGTAGGTGCTGGAATTTTGTCAGTCACCCCAGGGGAATCATTTGAACTAACAACCACCCCCTGGCTTTTTAAACTTTTGTTTCTCTTGCAGTTGGAACCAAGTATTTTGAGTTTGTTCATCTTCCAACTTTTTATACATGAAAACGTGCAGGCTCTCCTCACCTCTCAGGTACTTAAGCAAAGGCTGACAAAGCTCACCACTCACCAAACATTGAGAGAAGCCCACAGGCAAACCAGACAACCAGGGAGAAACCCACAGTGCCAGTGTTTTTCAGTACTCCTTTTGGGGAGATAAAGATGCCACTGCCAACCATGCTGCCGATGAGGAGCGAGAAAGCCCTCAGCAAAGTTATCTTTTGCCTCAGAAAGATGGCCTCTTCTTTCTTGTCCTTCCCCATTCTTCTAATCACAGAGGAAGGTCATGCATTCAGAAGCTACAGTCTCCCAGGTGTCCTCAAGGCTCACCTGTAAGACAAGGAGTTAGGGATTCGAGGATCTTCTTTTCTGGACAAGATTTTTTTTCAGAAACCTGTCAAGATCTGTTGAATCTGTTCTCCTCAACTGCAGGATGCACCAAACAAACACAAGTGCACAGAACACAACTGGTATCATCTCTCACATCAGTACAACTCCCAAGAGGCACTTTAAGTGTTTTCTTCCTCTTCTGTCAAGCAGCACAGAGCATTACATGTTGCATGCCACATTTCAGGATATGATTTGCAAATTTGACTTTGATACCCAGACTGGAACTGGTCAGGTTAGGGTTAATTTAATGGAACCTAATTTGGGGGTACATTGATTTCAGCTTGCTGGCAGAAAACATTTAAAGTTGCAAACCTAACAATTAAGACCTTGAGGATCTCTGAGGTTAAAAAACATTAAGCTGCATTAGTTGGTGTGCACAGATGATTTAACCTTTTTTGCTTTGTATCCACTCTTCCTGAATAAACAAGCCTTGTTTTTTCTCACTAGTTTCATTTTATCAGTGTTTCTTAATATGGTGTCAAGCCTTTTTGCTCTCAAAGTATTGAAGAGTCAGAAATAAGTACTGTTTACAATTGCAAAACAGAGCATAGTCATTACTATCAGACATGTCATTTCTTCCATTAATATAAAAACTTTCTTGGTAACAGGAGCAGTGAAGCTTTTCCTAGAAAAGAGGGAACTTCAGAGACTTCAGGGATCACATGAGTTGAACCAGATCTAGTTCGCTCCCAATGCAGCAACCTCCCACTTCCCTGCCTTGTCTGTCCCCTGTCTCTCAGTCCTAGGCTGCCACCTTCACCAAGAAACTCACCTTTTGCTCAGGTAGGTAAGGCGAATTCAGATCAGTTACTGCAGTCCAATTTGCTGCAGCAAACCTGTCTGTAGTTTTTGTAACAGCAAGGTAGATACTTTACACTGCTAATTATCCCCGGTTGAGCAGGCAAGGCAAGTATGGAGTAGATAATCCCCACACATCCCCACCAATACTCAGACACTCAGCTTCAGTGTTTGGGTTTTTTTTTTTCATTATTCTAATGCAGTAAATTGGAAATATATATAAATTATATATATATATATATTTGCCCCAGCTGCATGTCTGTATACTATTGCGAAGTTACACCGTACATTAGACTCTATTTTATGGACTTACTGAATTATTTAATAATTACAGTGGTGTGTCTGTGAGGAGATATTGGTCACCTATAGAAGCAGATTTAAGCAGCCAGAAAGTGCTTTCTTGATAGTCTGTATTTTCTACCTATAGATATAAATGTCCCCTTAACTTTGAGGGGGACAATTCTTGTTACCCACGATACTTATTTGCATGCCCTGTGTAAACTCAGTATAACCAAAGGCTTTTCTCCCCCATCCCCAGCTATTTTCCCACCTGGAGACCGGCAGGAGGAAGTGGGGGTTATCACTTTCTCTGCACACATATGTCTAGCACATGCAGAAAGCCCTCTCTCCTGCCAGCAGCATGAGCTGGTTTCTCTGAGATCATGCCAAGCCTGCACACGCATCTTCCCAGTCAAACCAGCCAAGTTTAGTTATTAAACCCCTAATGAGTCCCGGAGGAGTCCTTAAGGCTCAGATGGGTCACATCAGCCTCGTCTGGTCCCACAGAGCTGCTCCTCAGAGTCCCAAAACCTCACAGGGCTGCTGGAGACAGTGGCTCTGGAGGAGCAGGGAAAGACCCCTGGGAGCTTCCCAACCCCTCAGCTGCAGTTCTCTCAGACACCAATTAATTATCTTAACGTGAAATACCAATATCATCTGGTATTTCTCAGCTGAAATGAGAACCACACAGCATTCATTTGCAGGGGTGAAACACAGAGGCTCACCGAATTGAAACTGAAGAGAGATGCTGTGCACAGCTGTGCCTAAAACACTGTTCTGAGATAATTAAAAGAGCACTTATCTGTTTGGCTGGGCTTTAAACCAAGCAGGTGCATTTACAATCCATCAGACTCCCATTTCTTGCTGGGATCCCGAAGCAGCAAAAGACAGCGTCTCTTTGCAGGTTCTGAAATTACACAGAGAGAGAAGGGGAGGAACAAAAAAAGGAGAGATCAAATCAAATTTACTGACCAGGTTAATGATCCAAAGTAAACATCAAATTCCGTACTTCTGTCCTCGTGAGTTTTTTGTTTTGGTTTTTTTTGTGTTTGTTTTTTTTTTTTAATACCGCTGCCATGTAAAAGTATTTGGAGATAAAACAGTCCAATCCAGTAAATCTGAGACACATGAAATCTATCAGGATTTGTTCCAGAAGCTGTTGAAGGAGGAGGAAAAAAGAGGTAAAAGGAAAAATAATATAAAAAGTAATAGAAAGAGTCACCTAGCAGAGTCTACCGCCTGGAGAGACCATTCCTGCCTGCTCTGCTTTCCAGCTACAGTCCAATACCAGGCACATTAAAATGCAGAGATGTTAATCCTTGTGGCAATGCTTAAGAATATTCACAATGTGCTTGGCACAAAGGAAATAGGCAAAGCTGCTTTTTGTTCACCCCTTTGACTTAAAATACAGGTTCAAATAATTCTTGTCCCAATATGGGGTACCTTTGCATGAGACAGATCATCAGTCAGCAGGGCTGGAGAAAAACCTTGCTCAAACCTATTTCACAACTTATCACACATACTGGATCTTTACTCCCTTGTTCTTCATTTATACTGACTTTATTGTTGGTTTGGTTTTTTTAGCTGTTAATCTTACCTCACAGGCACCGCAGCATGGATGGAGATGGAAAAGACAGGCATAAAGAGAAAATCATGTCTGTTATTTGTCTAGAAGCCCCAGCTGAGAGCAGGACCCACTGTGGTCAGCACAGAGGCAGAGTAGATGTTACTCTGCTGAAAAGCTAGTGAGATAAACAAGCAAGTTGGAAAAAGCAGAGGAGGGAGACAGCATCATTCTCAGCTGGGGAGCTGAGACCTAGAGCAACCAGTGACCTTCCTCCTCCTATCACACAGGAAGTGGGTGGCATCCCTGGGAAACAGACTGCACCTCCAGAATTCCACTTCAATGACCTATCCCCCCAAAAAACACCGCAGCTACTAGGGAATACTCCTAACTATTTACAGCTGTTTTCTTTGTGTGGGCCTCAATCAATACCACACAGCCAAGAACAGGTTAACCCCTTCCTTTTCACACTGCAAAAGATGCAGGCGTCAAGCAGTTCCTCACAGTCCACTGTTTTTATTTTTTTTGTGTGCCAAAAATGTCACTCCAATTCAATGTCCACCACAAGGCACAGGATCTAACTAAATAAAATCAGCAGTGAATGGAAGCTTTTTTATTCATGCATGAAAGTAGCATAAATAAGATTTAATGAGGCTGGTGGTGGTCTGTTCTGGGAACTCAATCAGAAAATCTATTTAGGAGACCTGAGAGATGTTTGTTTACAGACCAATATGAACACAAGAAACACGCTGAAAGGACAAGACATGCAGCTCTACTTCTTTTCAGCTTTCTACAGCTGGTTTGCCACCCTGGATAAGAAACTGAAAGGGACAGTAGTTAATAAATCAGACTCAGGCTCACAGCCCCAGATGTAGTAATAAATCCATGCAATTGCCTTAGGTGTAAATGTAAAAATAATTTCCATTGGCTTCTCTTTCTACAAAGTTTCACAAATATAGTCTTGTGAGTTGTCTACCAAAAGACTACTATTTCTTAACATATCTGCCTTAATGATTTTTTTTTTTTGCCTTGACTGTAAAATGGCTCTTGGCTCAGGTCACACCATATTTATCATCTCATTTAGGTACTTCCAGTTGTCCTTCAGACAAAGGTGACTTTTTCAGGAGAGGAGGCTGATGATATGGTGAGTCTGGACCTCTTGATGATATGAGGATGACCTTTTAATTGAGAACCTAAAAAGTGTTGCATCCACACTTTACCTCTTCAGCTAGAAATCAGACTAAACCAAGTCTGGTTTTCAAGCAGCTAAATTGCTGTTGCTTTCAGAGTTCCTTCCTACCAGGATTTATATTCTACAGCAAGTTTTAAGTTCTTCATTATGACCAGTCTACCAAAGCAGACATTTCAAAAGAAGATGTTTTAATAATAACTTATCAATAATATTATTAATTAATATTAAATATTATAAATAACATTCCGTTTCAGTCTCACAGAATGTACAGATCATATAATGTCATCTCACTTTTCTAAGCATTCAAGTATAACTCTCCATTCAACTGCCACAAGAAACTTGTACTTGTATCCAGAACTAATTTCCCATTAATGTTGTAGAGGAATATGGACCCTTTCATGAGCATTTCTTCCTCACATGTTGCCCATGACACACAAAACACAAATATGGGAGAGATGCACAACTGATTAAAATAGACTCAAGTATTCTTCTACAACACTAACTATTAAAGACTATCAGGAAGGTGTACCAGCATCCCTGTGAAATGAACTAACATTCATAAGTTTTCCTTTCTTACAAGCAGAAGAGAATACCCAAGGCACTTGCCTCCCAGCCCATCAGACCCAAAGGAGCAATACCCAGGGGACCAGGCACTGGAACACACAAATCCAAGGGGAAAAAAAAAAAGCCACTTAACAGATGCTGTCTCACGTAGTGGTGCTTCCTGAGGCCAACATCTTGGCTCTACAGTATGTCTTGTGGGGCACAATGCAGGGAACTGTCCTTAGAGGTTTGTTCTTTTGTGGACAGCTCTCCAAGTAGCAAGCTGTTTTCACTCTCCAGATCAGACCTCCTCTCTGGAACAAGACAATTTGTCCTATTTGAAACTGTTTTCTTAGCTGCGTAAGACAGAACACAAACAAAAATAAATCTAAACATTTCTAGCAGAAGACACCCAACAGAGAAGTTAATGCTGTAGCAAAGTACAGCCAAAATTTTCCCAAATGAGAATTCTTCTCAAGCACTTCAAATTAAAAAAAAAATAAAAAATAAATCCTATAATAGAGAAACATCCCCCCTCATTTCAACAGTTTGTGGCACTGCATCAGTGCTGAAGTCTAAGGGTTTATCTGCCTTTGATCTGGAGCTGGGCAGTGCCAATGTTCAACAGCTCTCAATCCTGCAGGGAAAATTCCTCCATGAAACAGGTCTTTGTTCTACCTCCTGCCTTGGCTGAGGGCTCTAAAAGACACTGCTTCCTAACCACTGCTTGGTGACTTAGCAAAAACAGCTTCAAGTTATTGTGTGGGGAGCTGTCACTCATCCCTGGGACTGTGGAGTTGCTATGGTGGGAGTCTTTATCAAGGCCAGTATTCCCATCAGTGACAGGCCAATGACACCATCATCCAGAACCACCCTATGCTTTAGAGTGGCAGAGTAATCACAAAGCCTCTCCATAAATATTCTCCAAGAACAAGACACGTTTCCCGAATGGGGGAAAATGCCAAAATGGCCATGTTCATCACCAGCTTTCCTCACAAAGAGGTAATTGCCCAGTAATGCAAGCTATTTTATCTTGCTATGGAGTCAGCTCTCTCCAGGTGAAACTCTTTCTGGAGTCAGAGGAAACTCTCCTCTGCTTCTACTGTTGTCAGATGGTGGGCCCCATCAATGGGGGCTCCTGATCTACCCCTGCTTTAACCATCTGGAATGGAATACCTTGAGAACTAACTGCAGTAACAAGACTCCTCTTTCCATATTGCCTCATATATTACACTAGTTTTCCCCTTAATCTCACTGCAGTGCTGTTGATTTATCACCCCAGGTCTCCAGCTCCCCTCAGACTCGATCGCAGTGCCTAGGTTTGCTCCTTCTCTTCCCACCTTTAGGGAATTCAAAAGAAAATTTAAACACTTAAAACCAACAACCCTTTACACCTGCATTAGCCACTCACCTTGACTGCTGCTCACTGCCTAATCCATAGTTAATCCTCCATGTTTTATGATAAATCACCCACTCTGGCACCTGACTTGCACACAGCCCAAACTCTGCCTTGATCATACCTCAGGGTGGGGGGGACTTTCTCCTTTTGACCTTTCTGCTCAGCTGTTACTCATTTATTAATATATAAGCCAAATATACAATTACGCTGGAAGGAACATGTTTCCTTGTTAACCCTTTTTGGCTCTTACCCAGAATTTGTCAGGCTATGGGGATTTACATTTTACTATGCAAAGTTTCAGATTAATTGCTCACCATTCCCTGTGCCTCTGATGGAAGGAAGGGGAACAAGAAGGGTTTTCTCTGACCAGAACCACTACCTCATCCCCCATGAGACAACACAGGAACACACGTCCTGGTCTGTCCTGGGTAGCAGGGAGCAGCGACTTAGACAGCAAACCCTCTGGTCAGAAAGAAAATGGGTCTTATGCTCAGCCCTGCCAGCACATTCAGGGCATCTCTAGCCCAGATGAGGGTTTGGACTGTGCTGGCAGCTGCCAGACAAGGGTCTTGGTGGGTGACAGGAGTGGGAGGAGGTTTTGTTAAGGATGGCAGTTAATGAGAGGAGGGGGAAGCGGGGAGGGGTGTGCATGCTCCATGGTGGGAGCAGCTTGGGCAGAGCTCTAACCCCTTGCCTGAAAGGAACATCTGCAGCTGTGCACAGAAATCCCACACATCATTATATCTCCTGGTTTAGAAGAGGTGAGGGAATGAACATCTGTCACTGGAGTCCCCAAGCCCTTGCAGCTACAGCCCATTTTACCTGCAGCAGAATCTGAAGTGCAAAGACAGAGAAGGAACAGAGACTGAAGGGCCATTAGAGTCCTGATCACAAGGAGGAATCTTTGTAGAGCTTGCTACAAAAATGCATTTGGCACCATATTATCTCAGGAATGAGTATGCAGCCCCTGCCAGCTTCCCAGAGCCAGAAGGATGGCACCAGAAACTAACTAAACACCTAACTCACTTGTTTTTTCAGGTAACATACAGGCCACCCCCAATTTTCACTTGTATTTAATGAGAATCAGATTCTAGGAACAAGAGTGTCAACAAAACCAGATCAACATGCTCATTGGAAAGGTTAAGTCAACACAAGAGCATGTTTATTCAATTTTAATGTAAGTACAGCCATAGAAGTATCTGCTGGAAAGGACTTCTGGGTGCCTCTGGTCCTGTCTCCCATAAGAAGCAGGACTGTTGCCAACACTAGCTCAGATGATCCATGGCTTTGCCTAGGCAAATCTTAAAACCCTTTGAGGTCAGAGAGTCTCTGTCCTCTCTGGGTAACCTGTTCCAGTGCTGCACCACCCTCCCAGGGAGAAGCTTCTCCCAACGGCCACCCTCAGTGTCCCAATCACTTCTTGTGGCTGTCATCAACAGCCATATCATCTACCACTCTGGAGGCCTTCAGGAGATCAACCTCACGTGTCCCTGCACAGACCAGCTCGTACTGGTCTTCAGTGACGGTCCTTGCCACCCCTCTCTCTCCTGCAAACAGGGCTCCACCAGCCACCAGAGACTCACTTCTTTTTGAGTTTCCCTAAAGTCCGTGGATTCAACACAGCTGCAGCTGTGATGGCTTAAGCACAGAGAGCTACAGGCAAGTGAAAGGCACCAAGTGGATGTTCCCCTCCAATCTGGAGGCCCCAGTATGCGCTCCAGCACACCTATGATATCCCCTGAGCCCCACACCCAAATGACTTCCAGCCTTGGAAGCTCTATTTTTGGCTCTTTTTTTTTTCCCTCTCTCTCCTTTTTCCATCCTGGACTTTGAACCTCCCTATGATCTTGTCCGCATGATTGCATCATTCATGGCAGGTAAGGTTAGCATGAATAGAAGGAAGAACAAACAGCACTTCACACAGCACGCCGGCAGCTGGGAGAACCTGCAGCCAGCAGAGGTTACAGACCCCAGTCAGCTCTAATAAAGACCTGCATCATTGGAAGGGCAGGAACTACAATTGTGATTATTCATGTTGAAACAGAGGTCACCGCGTCTCCTGCTACAGAGGCAAATCTGAGCACTGTGGGGTATCTCAGGAGGAGGTTTCCTTTGTGCACAACACTGAGCTCTGGGCCAGGGCAGCTCACCAAGGCTCTATTGCAGGCCGTACAAAGGAAGAAACACCATGTGTTTTACTTGTCACTGCGGCTCAGCACAGATGCAGAATATGCGCAGAGACAGGAAGGAAGGATTTACTGTTACAGGATTGGGCCACAGCCATACAAGGCACTGGGATTTGGGCTCACTCTGGCCAGTACCAAGGAGTCACCATCCTTAATACAGAAAATCTGAATTCAGCTCCTCTCCTGGATGCCATAAAACAATGCCAGCCAGAATATCCCTAGCCCCAGGCCTCTTCACACAGCTCCGTCTTGGGAGTACTTGCTGCACCTGCACCAGCAGTTCAAACTTCTGCTGTTTCTGTCCCCAGCTGACTTGCCACGTAAGACAAGAGCAGGACAACTGTTCAGGGCAGCTACTGCTTACCAGATAAAGGGGGAACAAGGAGACTGTTTACCTGAGGAAGATCACTGCTCTGGCAGGGGCTGTGGCACTATCAGCAATGCTGGCTGCTGTGCGGGATCCTCTCTGTGGCATCAGTGGTTTATGAGGTGCCTCATGTGAGTGAGAACATTGCAGAATTCAGGACATCTGTACAAATTCCAGACTGATGTTGCTGCTCAAACGTAATTATGAAAAATAATTAGCAATTGAACTGAGAAGGCATTACAAAACAGCTAAGGAGAAAGAGAATAAACTGGCATGCTGTGATTGATGTAAGCATGTAACAGCCTCCACATGTCACTGGGACCAGCACAATCTGCATCAGCTGAGGTGCTGCTTCCAGAAACAGAAAAAACACTTCCAAGGGGAGCAACTGCACAGCTGGGGCCAAGCTCTTGTTCCCTGTTACAGTGCTGGTGAACCATATGGGTCTCCCCTGCCACACAAAGATGGGTTTTCAGGCACACAGGGCCTCTGACCACAGTTCGGACTTCTGCGCTTGTCAAAGCTTGGGACTGAAGCATGATCAGCTGGAATGAGTTAACTGGATGTCAGGAATACTCATCAGTCCTGTTCAGAATTGGACCTCTGGGCCACCAAGAGTCCTTACTTTTAACCAGCAGTGATGCTGAGCATATCCCCAGACCTCACCACCACCACCACAAGGAGCTGCCAGCCCCTGCCAACCACATTCCACCCCAGCATGGCCCCTGCTTACAGCTGACCTGGCCCACTGGTGCTGAGCCTTGGAGAGACACAGAGACAAACCAAGAGCGAGGTGATGGTCAGTGTTGCTCACTGGACTCATCCACCATGGCCAAGGTTGTCAAACAATCACCCTCTCCTTTCCCAGTGTCTCTTTGGCTACCATCTGACAGGCATCCTAACAAAAGTTTAATGCAAAAAGCCAAAAAAAAGTTACCATTCCAGAGCAAACATCCAGATCAAAGCCCCAGATCAATGGGCCATATATACATTGTGCAACTGTACTGACATGCAAAACACATCTTGCTGTACTTTCATAAAGCACATCCAGAAAGAAGATGCAACATATCCTGCAGATCAATGGCAAGAAGACAGTAGGAGCAGCATCAAGAGATTAGCCCAGATGCATTTAACTGGTTCTACTTAACACATGGCTCCTCAGCAGCAGGTACAGAGGATATGAGACCATTAAGTTCTGGCAATTCCTTTAACAATCTCAACCCTCCCCAGCCACCTACTGCTGTTTTAGATGAAGGAAAGAGTTTATTGTGTTCTTTTCCCCCCTTCCTCCCCTATATTCTTTCTGGTTTATCCTGAGAAATGTAATTTTAAAAGGTGCCAGCAGAATGCTACACATGTGTGTAGCTGACAGAGAAGCAAGCAGTAATTTTGGCCCCGAGACACAGGAAAGCCAACAAGAGTCTGTCCACAGGTTTCAGCAGGCTTCAGGTTAAGACCTTTGGGCAAGGAAGGAAAGAACAGCACAAACCCTTGTGCTTTGTTCACACCCTCAAGTAGCAAGGAGCTGGGATGCTCGAGGTGAAGCCTTTGGGGGCTGCTCCATCCCCAGGGAGTCGCACGACGCGTGGAAGACGGAGCAAGCCAGCAAGCACATCCAGCACTGGATGTTTCCACCCAAGTGGGATGCCTGCAGATGGTTTTTCCAGGAGGGCTCGGAGACAGCTTGAGGATTTTGCTGCTGAATCAGGCTTTCTGCGGCACAGGCAGCGACCACGCCACTGGCGCCGAGCCCTGCAGCTGCACAACGCCTGGCACGCGCCGCCGGGGCTGCGGAGCCAGCACGGACAATCTTGGGGGGACACAGGCTTGCCGCAGCTGCTCGCTCACTTTCAGCTGATGGCATCACTGGAGGTTTGTGTCCTCTCAGCGGGAAAAGCTAAAAAATAAGCACCAGAGGACAAACCACAGGAAACACGTCCCTTTCTGGGAGAGAAAGGACTTCTTGTACAGCACACGCCGTAGACATCGGAACACAGAGGAGGGGTGTAGATTTGGCACTCAGGCATAAACAGTATGTCCCTGCTGTACCGCATCACTAGCTGCCTTAGGCTTAAATATTTTGGTTGTTCATCTAAGAGTATACATGTTCTGAAATATGTAATTGTCAGGCTTTTCTGGGAGCTCTTCAAATGCGGTACATCTCTGTCCCTTCTCCCAGACAGCTTCCACCTGCAGGGAAAGATGGCCCTGTCACTAAAGGCTTTGTTTTCAGCTGCCACCGTTTGTCTCTGCAGAGCAAGCAGCCAGGGCCATTTTATTTCCTGCTTTCCTGTAGATTCCGCAGAGCAAGAACTTGTTGAGCACAAAGGTAGCACAGACCTTGGCCAAGCTCTGTGCATGCAACAGCAATGCAAACGTGTACATTCTCCTTCCTTGTTTTGCTTTGGTGCAAGTTGTCTTACACAGGACTTAGGATAAACACAGATGCAATGGCCCCCCAGATTTTGGTTCTCCTGAAAACCCCATAGCCCATGCCTGCCAGCTCCTCTCTTTTGGCAGCTAGCAGGGATGGGCAGCTAAAGGTACTTCTGAGTGAGACACTCTGCAAGTGTCTCACTCCAGCTGGCAAGGGCAGGGGAGACAGACACAAGTAAGAGCAGCAGCTCTGGAAAGGGAAACAACAGGGGCAAAGACGGGGGAATCGGAGATTAAAACATCAGATTGAAAAGGAACAATGAATCCCTGGTGGGGAATATAACTGGGGGGG
Source organism: Chiroxiphia lanceolata (assembly GCF_009829145.1). Classification (NCBI taxonomy): domain Eukaryota; kingdom Metazoa; phylum Chordata; class Aves; order Passeriformes; family Pipridae; genus Chiroxiphia; species Chiroxiphia lanceolata. The sequence goes on from NC_045641.1 coordinate 57,806,422, forward strand.
TTGAGCAGGAACAGATTGCAGCTCAGTAATAAGGCAGACGGCATTTTCTTTGTGATCTGCAAATCCATTTGGGCTTTCTGACAGACAAAGACCCCGCGCTATCCAGGAATCAGCTTGATACATGACCTGCCTCCCTCTGCCTTCAGTGACAATGGCTGATGGAGCAAGCAGCTCAGGCAGAGCCCACCTGGCCCAGCAGCACAGGCTGAGGTCAGGCTGCTCCCAAGGCCAAATCCTTGCAGTACCTCCAGGTGGCAGGACACTGTCAGGGCCATACCTTCCTGGTGCCTGCTAAAGTAGAATGCTCCAAGTGACACAAGCCTGTAAAAATGGTCAGGATGCTCTGCTTGGTCCGCAAAGATGAGGTGACAGCTCAGCATCATAGGCAGAACCCCAGACATGAGGGGCTGCCTAGAACCATTAAAAGATGGCTGAGGGCACCTGGCAAAACACCATCCTGCTGCAAGAGTTCTTGGAGTAGTAAGACTGTGGCTCCTCTGTCAGGTAGGAAAGTTCCAGCCACATGGTTTCCATCTGTAAGGGCTGCAGACAGAAACACAGAGTATTTCAGGGTATGACACCCCTAAAGCAGGGACGTTTCTACCAACCATCAACACCAGTGTTCTGGCAGTGCTGAGGCATTCTTACAAAACTCTTCCAGGGAAGGAGGGAGGAAAAACAGCAAGCCTCAGATCCTCACATCTAGCCCCTACACCTCAGTTCCCTGTATTTCATTAGGCAAATAATAGCTCAGGGTCAATAGCATCAGCCTCTTTCCTGGAAATGAACTAACCACAGCCAACTCTCGGGTTGCCAAGCTGGGGAGCGGGGGGTGCAGGCAGAGGTCCCTGCCCTGCAGTCAGCTTCTTTTAGTGTCTTTAGCACAACACTACTTCTATGACACTAGGCAATAGCACATATCTCCTTTGTTGTGGTCTTGGTAACACACATGTATGAAAGACAGGGCAAGCTCCCACCCACACACTTGGTTTCTTCATTGAAGCCTTGGCAGAAGTGCTGAGGAATAAATGGGCAGAGAGGGTCCATTTGTTTTCTTTCCTGTGGGATAAAGAGATTACGGCTCTAAATTATCAGACTGATACTTGCCTTTAGAATTACATCTGCCAAACAAAAAGACAAAGAGAAATTCAGCATAATCAATTGCCCGGGGAGCACAGTGCACCTGATGGCCCACACAGCTCAGCTCTATAATACAAATCATCCTGAACATTCACTGAGAGACATCCTCTCTCCTACCATTGACAGGGTGCAGCCATCAGCAATCCCAGACACAAGACCTCCATGAGGAGGACAAGGCAATGAGAGGAGCCTGGCTACGGAGGAATTGATCATGGGTCAGCCCTTTGAGACCCACCCTTGCCATCAGCTGACACGGGCTCTCCTTGACTAGCAGTCAGCTCATGTGATAGGTAGGGGAACAGCTACAGGTCTCACCTAAGAGCATTTTACAGTGTTCCTTCTCACACAAGAAAGTCAAGACCATGCCACATGGAAGCATTGTAAACTGGTCTTGTGTTGCCACTGTGCTTGCAAATGCACAAATATACCTACATACTTCTTGTCTACACATCCATTTAGATGTTATCACCAGTTTTTCATGGATCATTGTATTTAGTTTTGTATTTTCCTCTCCCGTGGAAGGTTGCATCATGCTGTGGGCTTAAGCTCACTGACCCTTTACAAGCCACCTCTGGCCTTTTATTTTGGGATGTTTGCTTACAGAGGGTACTATGTTTCTGGCTGGAGCTGGCACAGCACTTAGTGTTAAGAAATGCCCATCTGCAAGTTAGTAACGTCAGGGCACTTCTGGAGAGTAACAACAAATAGGCAGGCACTGTTTACAATGGATCTCAGACCTTCAGTCACTAAGGTGCTTTATCAGTCTTGCTTTGCAAAGGACTGAGTATCAGCCCTTGTGCTTTGTTGAAGTGATGTTCCTGCCTTATATGAAGAGACACCTCAAAATGCCCCTCTGCCCCAATTTCCTTAAAAAAACAAACTAAAAAAATTGTGCTCCTGCCATTGAAACACCATGCAAATCCTCAGGGGCTGATTTTTCCAGGGAGATTCCTTACCTATAACACTGTTGATAGAAGGTCAATATTTAACAGAACACATGCCACAGAGATACACTTCTGTTTCTGGAAATAAACCCGAAGGCCATATTGCACATGACCACACAACCCCAACTTGACATAAATTTACCACATGGCCCTGAGGACAGCCATGAGCTGAATCTCAGAAAGCTGGCTGGATTTACCTGCAGACTGGTGAGAAGATGTGAGGGAGAATAACTCAATTAGCTGCAGCCCTGAAAAGCCATAGTCATTTCAGGGTCTACATAAAGATTCTTCCAAAAGACACTTCAAACCCCAAGTGAAAAGTGCAACATCAACTCAAAGTACTTCCAGTTAGGAAAATAAGCTGCAGAGCAGAGGTTTTCTGTAATATAAAGTAGCAACAAAATGCCTTCAATTATAACAATTTCTTGGGCCAGCTGAGCCACATGTGGCCTTCTAGAGTTGCTGAGTCATGGTATATGTAGATTTCATTGGGATTCTTTTTTTTTTCTTCTCTTCTTTGACTTTCCTCTAATCTTTTCATTTTAGTGGCAGAAAGATTGCAAGATGAATCCCAATAGACATTTGAACTTTTTCTTTCCTGTGACACTCAAGTAATGCCTTTAACCAACAAGCACAACTCCCACAAGAAATCACATTGGATTCTCACCTGTCCTCCCTCAATGAGTGAATGCCTAAAAACTGATGACTGGTCTAAAACCCTTCTGAATGTTTTACTGCATGCACAAATGTCCATGGAACTCTGTGGGAACTCTGGGAGTCAGGCAACTTATATCAGAGCAGGGAAGCTGCAGGGAGATCAAAGAAACAAGAAAAAAGTAGAAGGTTACAAGATATTACTCAAGGAAACCCAGCAGCAAGATGCCTTTGCTCTACCTTCATCCCCATGACTCCTCATGGGTATCTTCAGCCACCTAGAGTAACATCCAGGACTACAGTGTTGGGTTTCTGATAGACAGGACTACTGAAAATTATCAAGCCTACGAAAGAAGTAAAAAGCCCCTACAAATCCAAGCCACAAAAACTGTCGTGAGCTGGTGTTTCCACTCCCTCCTCTCTCCCTCAGCTTTCACCCGAAAAAGCTATCAAGTCAATCAAAAAAACATTTTGGGTTTATTTTAAGGCATTGGCTGTTTTGCAATTTAAATCCAAATTACTTTGAAATAAAAATAGAGTTGTTTGCTTTTTTTTCCCCTGAAGAAAAGCAGTATTAAAACTTAATCTCCTTTCACACACAACATAGGTGCAAGGAATTGGCATTTTCCCTGCAGAAGAATGCTGTGGGAAAGACAACCCAGACACATCTCCTGGGTTCATGGGAACTGGAAATAAACTTGAGGACCAGCTGAGAGATGTAATAAAAAGATTGGCTTTATTCTATTGTAGGAATATCCCTTTGACTGCGACCCTGCCATTTTAGCCATGGTTTCTCTGGGGTACATCATGCCTAACATCTCCCACTGTACATCCCTGACAGCAGAGGAAGTGCTGGCCTCCAAAGCAGTAACTGGGGTGAGTGCAGCCCTTTGTTTTTACCGGATATTTTCAGGGTAGCACAGAAAAAGCAATCACATCTGGGACCACCTCAAGGGGCTGTTGGCAAAAGTCCAGAGGCTCCATAGAAGCAGCAGCAGATTGCGGATTTTGATGCCTTGGGCAGGATGTCTGTTTCCACAATGGCTGGGGAAGGAAGCAATATAAAGGGAGATGGTCTGATAAGAGCATGGCTATGATAAAAAGACTCTGTTCAGTATTAATTTATTTCAGCAAGAAGAAAGGTGCCCACAGTCACTGAGTTATAGACATTGGTCTCTTGCCTCAGTGAAAAGGGAACTGGTTAGTCTTGAGGCAATGTTAAATACTGGATTTCAAAACGAGTACAAAAATAGACAGAAAGCAGAACAGATGTGACAGACAGTGGGTTCTTCTCATCCATCCTGCAGTTTTACAGAAACTTTTTACAATACTTTTCCAAGCAATTTCAATGCTCATGGCTCTCTCCTGCTTTGCCCTGAACAAAGGAAACTTTAGCAGCTGCAAGGTGAAGCTCTGCGCTTTGTGAAATCAAGCATCACTCCCATAATAAAAACTACTATCCTTTAACTTACAAATTTGTTCTGCTGCCCTTGAATAGCTGGGAACATTCACACTAGTGAGCAGAGTGGCATTACTAACCTGCCTATAAAGAGCTTTACTAAAATGTTAAAAAGTGCTGTACCATGTGAACACTCCCCTCTTCTGGCTGCCAGCTGATCTTTATGCCATCTTGGCTTGTTTTTTTACAAATAGGAAAAAGAGAGATTTTGGAACTGAAGTTTTATGCTGGAATTCCCTGTATAAGAGGTTATTCACAATATGATGAATCATCACATTCTCTCACCTCCCATGGCATCTGCCCATGATGGCACGTTGTCCCACCTGTTCCCTGTTTTAGGTCGTTTTGCCTTTTCCAGGTGTAGTTTTATTATGTCCATGTCAAATGCCAGCACTGACAGCTGCAAGGGGATGGCTACCCCCACACTGCTTGGATTTTAAGTTCCTTCTTTGGAGAAATACTGACAAGCTCGGAGGGAGAAGGCTAACGCTGCAGGCTGTGTCGTGAGCTCCTCCTGGTGGTCAGGAATACTGTATTAACTTCCCTGTGTTTCGAGCTCAAAAATAAAAATACAGCTTTCTGACACTATGTGTTTCTTGAGTATATAAGATAAGAAAGTGGAAACATAAAATAAACCATATATTCTGAGAGTGATGGAAAGGCTTTCATTCCTCAGTGCTTGCAGATGTGGGTAAAGGGAATGAACACATCCTTATCCCTCATGTTTATTTTTTTCCATAAAAATCAAGAGTTTCACATTTTATTCCAAACGAAGAAATAACTTCGTTTGCTACAGTTTCCACTCCTGTATGATCCACAGCCAATGAAATACACCCTTCCTAATTATTTATGTCTGTTGAAGCATTCTCTATGCTGAGTCTGCAGGGTAGGAAGAGGGAAAGAGGAAGGAGTTATCCCTGCCATCTTCTGAGATTGGGATGGAATGGATAGAATGGGAAATTCTATTCTACTCAAATAGCATGGGTAAAAATATTACAGAAAGCTAAATTATAGGTAATCCTGTCTCAAGATGTTAACCAAGTCAGTTTGTTAGGCACTGCACGAGCATCCAGCATCCAACAGCTGCTGTCCCAGAAAAGAGACATCACAAAGAACAAGCAGTAACACCCAAGTGAACGAACAGGGAGGAAAGAAAACAATACAGTAGTTTTTGCAGAGATTGTCGCTAGCAATAGTCTCCACCCCCTTTCTGGCTAGCCATTAGAATATGATATTACAGCATTGCAGAGCATCTTCTGATCTCTTTTAACAATAAGTTATTTAAATATATGAGTATGTAAATAAACGCATAAATGAAATTATATTAATTCACTATACACACTCTACTAGCCAGGTAATAGAAACAATGTTGGCATCAGATCTGCCTTTGCTCAGAGCCTTATCATCAAAAACTGACTTGAAATACTGGGAAGCTTTCAGAATGAGGCATCAGACAGTTTTCCTCAGGGTGTGCTACCAGACCAGCGTTAATCCTGCCCATCTTCAGTACAAAGCCAAGAAGCCTCATGTCAGAGCTATTAAACTCAACATCTCAGATTAGAAAGACTCTTTCTAGAAATGTTTTGTCCAGGATATTCTTCTGATGACTTGGCACAGAATTGTTTGATAGCGGATATAACATCAGAGGGGTTCTTTTTCCTGCAATCTTCAGCATCTCTTCCTCTTTTTCTCCCTTCTTCATGATCACTGTTACTTATTCCACATAAGAGGTGCAAACCATGGGCTTCCAAAACCTAGTTTTTGCTCAGGTACTGTCACACAGAGAGAGAAGTGGATTACACCAGAGATCAGAGGCACAGCCTGGCTCTGTGGCAGACTGCATTCTTGTGCAGACAGTAATTACCTCAGCAGTCAATCCTCACTTCTGGGAAAAGCATGGATTAAATGAGATGCATACACATACACAGAAATATGTGTCTTTTCTTCTGCACGTCTCTAAGATACCTTACAAAATAATAGTGATGCAGGTCCTATGTTTGAAAGTCATCTAAAAGTCCCTTGTCATAACATCTCCAGGAGAGAAAAGTCTCTTTTTGTAAATTTTACTGTTACACCTTTTCATTTCCCAGCTATTGATGCTATTGATGATGATCTTGATTGTGTTGATTTGAAAGCCCTTTGGGCTGTTGAGTTTTACCAGCTGTTCACAGGAATGGCAACCTTGGGGCTCACGCTGCATCATTAATTAGCACCTTAAGATACCAACATCATTTGAGGAGACAGGAAAATCAACTAACAAGTTGCACTAAGAAATGTCCCCAAAGATACAGAGAATTTGAAAAATGCAGAATGGAAGGCCAGAGATAGCTTCCACAGAAAATCACATGAGTGAAAAGGACTCAGTATTTCAATGCAGAAACACTGCAAAGCATACAGAAAAAATTAAGTGGAGAAAAAGTAAAAATCAATATAGATCCCTAAAATGCCCAATGTAGCCTTCAGCTACAAAAACTAAAAATCTGTAGAAATAATCCATTTAATGCTTTTCAGACTTGTGATTTTTAACTTGCATCAAACTTAGCTGCAACAGTATACAAGCCAAAACATGAGAGAAGTTAAACAGATAAAAAGAAAAAAATTTGAAGAGTCAGTAAATATCCTCCAGTTCAGATCCTTTGCAAAATCAGCCAGAATTTGCATCCATTGTACCCCAATCTTCCTGGCAGCTGATAAAGAAATTCAAGAAGAGGGATCCAGAGATCTTAAACAATTCTCCAAGAGGTCACATGGTTTAAGTGTTTGGTTTAGATGTTTTTATAGAAAAGGAAATGTGTCTATTCAATGTTCTTCCATCCTGTTACTGCAGTGACTGAAATGCTGATGATTCAGTGCTAACTTGGCTTTCCAGCCATAGCAGCTACATTATTAGGTGGCTGGAACATTGGACAAAGCTAGATTCCATGCAATTTCATTCAAGATAAGGAAGAATGAACCAACCAAAATGACAATGGTTCAGAAAGAACCTTTCCAAAATTGCAAAATGGAGAGGCTCGTTCCATATTGTGCCAGTAATGTAAGTGAAAGACTGATATGGAAAAGTAAGATTTAAATACTACTTCGAAATAAAAAAAATTCAAGCTGACCCCCAGGGGTTGCACACATCATTCCAGGTACCAGCTTGGATAACTAACTCCATGTTATTTTCTGTCATTTTTATCACAGAAACATGCTTAACCTCTCCAAACCTGACACCCACGCAAAGGACAGGAAGAGGCCACTGAATCAGGAAAACACCAAGGAATCCTTCCCTGTCTGGATGCAGTCCCCAGCGGGCAGTGCCTAGGGATGGGAGCCATCCTCTAGGATGGCCTGGTGAGACTGGTCAGACCTTAGTCTGGCTGTTGCTTATCCTCACACACAGGGAAAAGCAGGAACACCTTTTGGGGTCTCATCCCTTCCATCCTTTTCACCATACGGGCTGGCAGGGTTTGAATGATCTGCTGACTGGACAATTACTCTGCCCTTGCTGCTTCCTTCCCTCACCAGTACACCCCAGAGGCCCTTATCATATTAGCAAAACAAAGGTTAAGATATAGCAGCACAATCCAAAGCCTTCCCCCTAAACAAATTCCTGCACAGGGGAAAGCAACTCCCAGGCAGCAGAGGGTCATCCTACCTCCTTCCCAAAGTAGTCTAGGAAAAGTTCTGAGAGTTCTGAATGATCTTAAGTCTTGATCAAGGATCTCAAAAGAGCAAACCACAGCATCCCCTGAAAAGCCTTAGAAGCACAGATACATATTTAAAGATATGTCACTACATCAGCTGAGGCATTAATTCTACCCTCACCAAAATCATTATATGCACCATCAGTATCTGAACTGGTTAGAAATAAGAGGTAGCCAAGGTGTGCAAATCTAAGCAGATTATTCCTTAGAAAAGGAAAACCATAGTGGTTCCAGCCGGAAATCAACTGGAAATTAAACCTGTTTTGGCCCGGTGATTTCTATTACCTTAGTCTTTCAGGTATTAAGTCTATTCAGCACAACCCCACCATGAAAGTGAAACAGTAAAAAATCTATTATTCCTGGAGCTAATTGAGAAAAAATTACTTCATTTTATATATATGGCTTCCCTTCTGTTTTCCACCACTAAGTACATTTTGATCTGATTGGTCAATATGGCATCTTTAAGATCTCAGGTTACACTATAACCTGTGCTTTAGTGCTTTACCTAATGACTAGAGGTACAGGCTCCACAAAATGTTTAAAAGATCAGTGATTTCTTTTTGTGTTGTTCCTAATCTTTTAAGAGTCCTTTTCAGTGAACCACAAGTCTGGCACAGAATGATAACTCAGCTTTTTCTTCAAGTCATGAATTCTAAAATATAGTAAGAGTTAGCATCAGTGCAAAAAAAAAAATCAGAAACATCTGAATGTCCCAACCAAGTAGAAAAGAATTTAAATAAAGTATTTTGAGAGTATTGACAGCACTATTTCATTGTCAATTGAAATGTGCCATAAAAGAATTAATGAAGAAATTCTTTAAATCATAGCTACAGCAATAATAATAATGTTATTGGAGTTTGGTAGCTGACACTCAATATTGTTCAAAATTATTTGAGATAAGAGGCAACATAACTGAAAACAGTCTATAAGACACCAGTGCATAGCAGCGGCCCTGTATTGTGAGCACATAAAGTTTGTGTGGAGAGGAAATGTCTTACATGTGAACCATGAGTGGTACACATTAATTCCCACTCTTCAAGCATGTCATGTTTTCTACTACAAATCACTTCCCCTTATAAACCTCACTCATAAGGAGACTGTAGGATGCATAAAATATCTTTCAGCTTTCTGTACAAACCTGAAGTGAAACCCTCTTAATATTGAAGAAAATACAGAAACAGTGGCTAAGTTAATTTCTTGTAGCACCAAAAGAGGTATGCTACACAGTGTTTTCACATTTTCCCAAAGCATCTCACTAATACCTTTCTTTGAGTGGCTGCAAAAGCCTGGGGAGAAAGCAATGCTTCACATGCCATGTCCCATTTAATGCTTGGCCTCCCTCCTAAGACTATGGCAATTCAACCTCACTTGTGGCACTTATTTTAAGACAGGCACAGCTGTCCAGCAGTCTTTGCAATATGATCAACTCATTTTGCAGTAGTGCACTGCACAGCTCACAGATTTTTGTCCCCCCTCCCAGTGGACCTGAGCTGAATATGGACAGACTTGGAAGCAAAACGGTTCCTCTAGATGAGGAACCATCTGAGTCACCCAGTTCTGATACCACTTTTAGGGCAGCTGGCATGGGAAACACCCTATGAATGCTCTCCTTCGATAGGTGCCACTCAGTGGGAACACAGAGGGCAGCTGCCTCTTGAGGAGAGGCACTTCTACACATGGGAACAGCTCTGTTCAGTAACTATTTCATGATGGAATTTAAAACTATTTCTACAAGTGCTGGTTGAGTACAGAAAAATCCTTACTGGGCCAGACCTGTAATGGAGGTATTTGAGGACCTTTTATAAAAAAGCAAAAAAAAACCAAAACAGCTTTGTAACAAGAAATCAACAACTTAAGAAGGAAGCACATGATTTAGTATCTTCTTCAAATTAATACTAGCCTAAAGTTGCCACCAAGTTAAACCACCATTTCCACAGCCCAGATCCTATTTTAGGAGACCAGAGTAGCAGTTGATGTGAGAGTTTTGTTGACTTTTATCTGAACCAGAACAAAAAGCTGACTTGTATCTTTATGACTTATCACCAAGGTGTACAATTCATGGGCAAATGTTTCTTCCAGATACATATCACATTCTCCAAGTACAGGTGGGAACTTTACTCACAGTCATCGCAGCAAAACATTTGTTATGAGAAATAAACTTTAGGGCAAAGCATCACAAACAAGCAGACTCTTTGTATACTGTTCTTTTAGTTGGCTTATATGTTCCAAAGTAGAGTATTTTTTCCAAGACCAAAGCAAATACAGCAGAAGCAGTACAGATAAATAGATCTATTAAGCCAAACACAATTCTTCAAAAATTTGCAGTATTCTAAAGACTGAATATAATTGGCTTCAGAGAAATCAGACTTTAGTCTAGACAAAGCAAACTGTCCCAGTAGCCAGCTGTTAGGTGGAAAACTATGAGCTCTGGTAACGACAGATTTCATTCACTGTCTTGATCACCAGCTGTTTTTTCTGCAGGTAAAAAACTTTAGTCATTGATCATTGTAGAAATAAAGGTGTTTAACAATCCTGGTCATATCAGAAGGAGGAACAATAACATTCTGGTTTTACAGTTTCAGTCCTCATTAACTTTTGGCTTGAGACAGTTGGCATTACTTACCAGCACTAAAAGCATAATTTCAGGGGTTCCCAGGACAATTACTTCTAGACAAAGAAAAGAATAAGTTTCTATAGAAACCAACACTCCGCATGATTGACTTCCACATATTCATGCTGCTAGTCAGGTTTCCATCATCAATCCAAAGTTCTATCTAAACAAAACAAACTGGAAAAGGTTTGGTTGAATGTGTTAACTAAAGAGTCACCAGCACAAAAGTTTCACAACTTAAGGAGGTCAGGACAAACCCTCTAGAGAAAGAGTTGACTTCACTAAATGGACAGAAAATCAAGTCTGTAGGCACTTTACAGGGGGGTAGTTTACCTAAAACGCAACAGAATACTGTTGATCAAAATCCAAAACCAGTAACTTTAGTCTTCAGATATCAAGAGGAGTATCTTGTCCATTCCCTGACTTTAGAAATTCAATTCTTTTGTCACATTTGGTAGCCTTGAAATCTTTAAAATCCATCTTTCTCTTAGGAAAGAACAATCCAGGTAAGTATTTCCCATCCTCCGCAAACAGAAAAGCAGACAACCAGAAACTCTGACTCTTAATGGAAATACATCTCCAGCTGCTGAAGACTATCTAGTAGCATTTAAAGCAGCACTTGAGATATTTCATGTTTTCCAGTGTATTATCCTATTAGTCTCTAAACAGCAGTCACAGAAAAAATCTCTGAAGTGTAGCTGGCAAAAAACAAAAGGACAAATAGTAAAGGTGCTGATGTAGGTTTTTAGATGGGTATGAAACTTGTATTTGTGGCCCACTGAGGAGCTTTCTTAAGTCTATCACTTTAAGACCAAAACATTAGTATGAGCAGCGAGTTCAGTGTGACAAATCCAGATGAGTCTGTCTGATGGATATGCATAGGTTGTAGCATTGCTCTTCAATCACAGTGATTAAAACCTTTTCAAAATACATGGTTGCTCTGACAGACAAACAGCTCTTTCAGATCTTTGGCAAATCTTGGGCTAACCAAATTTAAAATCAGTTTTAACTCATTAATTTAAAAGATGTAAAGACATGTCAAAATACAATGGGAACAGATTTCTGGACATATAAATATTTCATCTTCAACACCCGTACTTGATTCATGATTTTTTCCTTGTGATTTCTTACGCCATTATGAAATTTGCTTTTGAAAAAGCACAGAAGCTTCTGCTTCTAAACTCTACAACACTACCATGTTTTAAACTTTAGGCCACAAAACTTTCTAGTTTGTTGAGTTTTTTTAAAACTGTTTCATTAAGCAGTACATGGTTTGATGAGGTCAGCATTCTTGTCCTTTGTCTGTAAAGCAGCTGGCACAATGAAGTCCTGGGCAATGAACAGATCTCCTGGTCATTACAGTCAACCTGTAAACTAGAAGCCAAGCTAAAAAGGAAACTTGAACAGTTGAACAGGGTTCTCCCATCAAACACCTTTTGGCACCTGGTTCTTCCAATGCCATTGCCACGTCATTTATCTCAGGCTCCCATAAAATGGCCACCACTGGAGTCTAAGCATCATCACAGCACTGAAGCAGTTCAGTAGCACTGAGCACTACATGCAGAAGAAAACGCATTACACAAAGCTGTAGTGTGAGACAGTAATGCTTCCATTACCCCCGAGCAGAGCACCCACATGCAAACACTGCACTGCCATACGGAGTCAAAATAGGGAGCACCGACAACTGTAAACTAGAAGATGACATGTGGTAGGAGAAATCAGCAGAGAAGTCATCCAGGAAAAAAGGAAGCGTGTCTAAGCACGTGAAAGTGTGAAAGAGAAAGCTCTTCTTCCAGAAACTGCACACACTTAAAGGAAAAAGAACAAAAAAAGAAAAAAATAAATCAAGAGATGAGTCAGTCATCAGTAGCATAAGACAAACCTGAACAAAAACCAAGAGCAAAAACATGTAAATACCATTTGACACTCTTCTTATAGATCCGGATCTGATAATATGATGAATCACAAAAACTTCCACCTCCTTTTTATATTAGGATTCAAGAAGACTATACACATCTTCACAAAATGCATTAAGTTGCCCTATAATATACTTGGATTGAAATGAAAATTTGCACTTTGAATATATTTTAAAAACCAGTATGAGAATATTTCCTCACATTTCTCCACAAAATTTCTTCTTTAAATTGTGACAACTAAAGGACACAGAGATTGGGCCTAGAAAAGCATTTTTCTCCTCACGATATTCTGTACACTTTACTCTATTTACACTGAAGAAAAAAGCAGAAGTCTGAAGAAATTAAACGCTTTAGAGTGCTAAAATCAAAACATAAGCAATACAATTTTTTAATTTCAGTATTTTGAAGTACAGAAAGTGGAAACTATGAATATCAAATACAAATTTAAACAAAGCCACTTATCTTCCCCTAGAATAATCAATATGAACTACTTATAGAAACTTACAAATTTAAAGTAAAATCAAAACAAAATAAATACTGTACATACACTTTCCCTGCCTGCAGGCAAAAGAGGATGGGAAATACTGTTATGAATTGAAAAAAATGCTCTTAAAGCTGCAGCATCCCATTTCCCAGCCAAATACTTAACACAGTAGTGCGTTTCTGTAAAAAGGAAGACACACATACACCGATCCCTACTGAGCAGACAAGCTAATATTTTCAGAAACATTAAGAAGGAAAGATAGAAATTAGACTATGAGAGTAGAAAAAGGAGAGGAAAAGACAAATGGGCCAGCAAAACATTACTACAAAACTAGTAAATATAGCCAAGAACTAGCCCCCTTTTTTTTTTTCAAATTCCATGTTTTTTAAAAAAAAAAAAAATTCACCCAAGCATTGGCAGCAATAGACATTTCCCAGCAGAAGTGACAATACATATCAATATAATCTCTTAAAGTGATCCCTTTCATTCCCTTCCCACAGCATGAAATTCTTATGGCTTAATTTATATTAAAAGTAGAAAAAGTCTTTTTTTTTCCAAACAGAAATGCAGCCTACAAAGAATATGCATTTCCTTATCAGTGCTACTTTTATTTCCCATCCACTGCATGACTTATCACTCATAGGCTCCCACAAAGAGGGTTACCAGGGGTTTTTTTGTTGGGTTTATTTTTTGGAAAAATGGATGTTGCAGCTTTTAATCTTGTTTAACGACAAATAGTAAGGCCCTCGGTTCCATTTGTATTTCTTCTGTGAAAGAGTAGCTCTGGGATCACACAACCCCAGAACTACAGACAGCTTTTAATGGTCTGGAAGTATTACGTGAATGACTCTCTGGAAAGACACAAGATTTGGGGTCATGGTGGGAGTATGAAGAGATAGGTAGGCATGTGGAGCCTAAATAGGGCACTAGTTACCAGGTCATTCTAGTTTCAGTTCTGCTTAGTCTCCACAACTACCAAAAAGGGGGCAGGCCAGATTCTCATCAGCTCTGGCTTTGAAATTCTGCAAAAATTTTCAACATTTACAACTTAATGGCCTTGTGAATGAAAGTAGCTTATGCCTTATAGCAAAGCCTAGGGAAAGCTGAAGCGTGGAAAATGTTATAATGACACTGTGCTCTCTCACATCTCTACCAAAGGTAACACAAGCACTTCAATCACCAAAAAAAAAAAAAAAAAATCAAAACCCCCAAAGCCTCCCATGTGATCAGAAAACAACAGTTTTAACTCTCAACATCTAACCCTTTCAAAATTCTCTTGAAGAATGAATTAATGTAGAGTATTACAGGTTGCATAGGTAATCTACCTCAGAGGTCAACAAAGGCTACCCTGTAGCCAGGGTTTATTAGCAAGTATAGTAGGAGAAGAAAAGGGAAAGTTGCTGGAAGAGTCTTTGATATAGTTTCTAGGTGGTCTTTCCATTTTCATGTTTGTTTCTTTTTTTTCCATTGTAGGAATATGAGAACTTAAGAGACTGGGAAAACCCCTACAATATTTCATTTCCTATTGTTCTGTCTACAAAAAAAAATTATGCCAAATCCAAGTTCCCTGACTTTTCAAAAAAGATTATCCTTGAAAACGAACTACCACAGCTGGCTTGATTCTCTGTCGTCCAGCCAGTGTTCCCTACTCCCTCCCTCTTCTACCCCAAGTGAGACAGCAAGGAAGAAAACTGGGGTATTTCTCTCCACTACAACAACACAAGGTTCAGTCCATCTACAGAAAGATTGGTGCAGTAGTGATTTCATCTAGAACACAATAAAAATACCCCTACAAACAAGTACACAAAACAAGTGAGGTTACCACATCCTCTTCATAAGCTACCAGGAGACTTCTTTTTCCCCCTTTGTTGTTTTTCTTTTTTTTTTTTGCCTTTTTTTTCTTTTTTTTTAATACTGCTCATTGTGGCAATTTCTCTTAAATTACTTGTTCTAAGGTGGAACATCAGATTTAAATTCTGCTGGAAGCATGGATTATCCGAAGAAAATGCGAATGAACCTCCGCCTGTTGACAGCTTGTGAAGAGACTATTACATAAATTCATGACAGTGGAGAGCCACTTAGAAAAAAAAAGGTAGAAAGTAGAGTAAAAGGAAGAATAAAACCAAGAAGAAATAATATATATGGGTCCAGCCATATCTATGTTCCAACAGTAAGGTATAGATAAATAATGTGGATGGTCAAAAAAGAGTCTCTGTATAAGCCAGTCACATGTACAAGAAAGCATACTCCATATTTTAAAATTCCTTACTCCAGATTCTATTCTGGCATACTTTTAATTCAGATAAAAATCTGCCTTTAAGGAGAGAGAACTCATTCTTCATTCCACTCTGAATCTGATTGCTGCTCTAAACTGGAATTTTCTATTATTAGAAATTGTTCAGCTAGCAGGAAGGAAACAGTTTGGTTCAATATGCTAAAGCTAAAACAGCTTCCAAAGCCTGGCAGGCATTTGCTCAAGTTAAAACACAGAGAAAATTCATATGGATATATAATTTTAACTAATATTGACAACAATTTCTTTCTCTGACTGACTTTGGTGAGAACGTATTAGAAGATAGTTAAAATATTCTCTTTTAACTATTTCCTTCTGGAAATCATAGCACCTGAGAACCATAACTCCTTATAGTAATTTTCAGCACCCTTAGAGTACCTCTTAGCTTATCTTCTTCTTCTTAGAAATCCTTTGTTACCTCCATTCCCAATATTATAGAGGTTGATAACTTGTTTTAAATTAAACAAGAATAAAAAATTTAAAAGACTGAAAAAATGCTTTTGTGAAACATTAATTAGCAAACAACAAAAAAAGTAAAAAAAGTCACCCATACAAGTCACAAAACAAGCCAGGTCAATATAATGTAAAAGTTGGGCTGCAAAAAACACTCGAAATTTTCAAGCTCCAGATGAAGTAAAGCTGAGAAAGCTACCTGACTTACTTGCAGTTGCATTATATTTTGATGCTTCTCCATTTAGAAACAGGATAGTGCTAACTGGTTTTGATCCTGTAACAATTAAAAACACCTGACATCAGAACTATTTTCATAAATTTCTACAGGCATTCATAATCTAGCCTAAACAAAAATAACTCTGCACAAATACTCTGGAGAGTAAAACTGAGTTTTGCTTTTAAACTACAACAAGAGAAAATTATTCCAGTATAGAATATGGAGGAAGGAAAAACTGGTGTGGAAAGTTAAATCAATTTGATGACTTGGACACTGACACAGGAGTATTTTTACTCTTAAAAACCAAAAAACCCCCTAACCAACCAACAACATTGTTGTCACTAGTCTACTATTTGGCTGGACCCTACAAAATGCCCTTTTTCCAGAATCAAGTAAAGGTATTCCCCTTCATCCCCATCCCTCAAAAGTTAAATATTTAATTTTATATTACAGAAAAATACAAATTTTAAATCAAAATTATTTACAATAATTCAGAAAGGGCATTTGTTATCAGCTCTGTAAGAAGCCTGACACAAATGATCATTCTGATACCAGTAAGCTACTTAAATGCTTATATATGCACCAGTTAAGACTTTTAATTGGCTGTCTCACCCAGCTTTGAAAGCAACACACATTCTCCTGCTTTCCTGACTCTTCAGTAAAATGTGTTTAAAGTACAATAACATTTTAATGCTTCTTCCATGCTACATTAAGTAATATGCCAAATCTTATGACTGCAACGTATATCTTATGAGTTATTTCAGAGTAACTGTTCTGAAGAAACATTTATCCTAACTGATGTCCCCGTTCCTCCAAAAAGATATATTGGGTTTTCCTCCTTTGTACCAACTCTTAAATAACTTGTACAAATACAATTTCAGGGACCTTTTTCACAGAAGAAAATCATCACAGAGAGATCATCAGGAGGAGTAGTATGCACTCAATTTTGGAGGAAAGAGGTGCAGTTTAAAACAAGCTAGCTACTAGACTGACATAAGAAGATTCTTCTGTCTTTAGGAGTCTCTTCTAGTCCATTAAATAAATAAATCTGATAATAAAGAGGACAGGTCAAAAAATAAACAAGCTTGCAGAGAATATGCAACTTGCAAGTCAACAGAAGCCCAGCCAATAGCTTACAAAAAGCAGGAAAAAAAATAATATTCCATATGCCTTAATTTAAAAAATAATTATTAATGCATCTCACCCCTATTTAAGACTATAACCTGAATATCAAATTTAGGAGTCCAGACTAATCACAATTAATGTGGCTCTCCACTGCACCAAACACACATTATCAAAACAATTTAAAACTTTCACATTATTAAATCTAAATTAATAACCCCCACAGAAAAAGTCTTCCAAATAAATAGTTTTTTTAAATGAATTTAAAAGTTGTGAAAATCTATCAGAAATAAATTATTGATAAACCACCTTCATCATCTTCCCCTCATTAATTAGGTCAGAAACTACCAGCAACAAATGATATTCAAGCCCTGATGAGAGACTATTTCTCACAGTCCATGTCTCTCTGAAGATTTCCCCGTTCCCGTATGGTTATTGCTGAGCAGGTGTGGCACAGTGAAAATGCAGCATTGGGTTGGGTTTTTTTTTTTCTTTTTTTCTTTCTCTTTCTCGTTTTTGTTCATCAGGCAGTGTTTTAGATGGTACATGCAAGTCTGCTTCAAGCAGAGGAATAACAGCAGCTCCAGGCTCTGTCGACCTCAGTACTGGTCTGTGTAGGAAAGACAGCAGTAGTAGAAGTAGCAGCTACATTAAACAAAGAAGCGTGCATGGCCATTCCGGTTCAGCTTCAAGATCTTCCCAAGGCGCTGTTTAGCAGTTGCCATTCCTTTCTTTGGACGTTTGCCTGAAAAATGAAATCAAGTGCCTCAATCAGGAACTTCAGAACAAGCTTTAGTTGTTGTAGAACAACGATGAAACCCAGTGTTCAAGCTGAAGCAGGCAAAATTCTCACCCAAATCAGTTTCAAAAACAAACAAACAAGCAGGGAATCAGAATTGGAAAAATAACCAGGAACCGTTTTTTCTAAACTCTGGCTAGCATTCTCATAAATAAAATTATTATATTATTTACAACCCTTTCTAGTCTGTAATAGGCAGTGGATGTAGAAGGAGAGAACTTAAACTGAGCTTCCTGAATTTTACACAAATTATTCCCTTGAGTAAGTTACAGAATATAAACTAGAAACTGAACACTAAATAGTATGCTCATCAGACTGTTTCTGAAGTGTCAGAATTTTTAAACCTTCACTTTGATAAGGAAATCTGATTCAGGTCAGTGTTTCAGAGAATAGTTGTGTCTGTTCCCTGTAATAAATGCATAAGAAATATCCTGTGCAATTGCAACTATGAAAGCTTCATCTGGCCACACAGTCAGTAAGATCTCTCTTCCACCTTCACACATTCTGTGCCAAAATCTAAGTGTCCACAGTATGCTCACTTTGTATTTTTCCTCAAGGTCTAATCCTGTCCTTTACTCAGTTTCTGCATCTAACAGCTCTTTTTCATGTTTACCAGCTCCTCTTCCTAGTCTTTTTCTCCCCCTCCCCTGGCATGAGGATGAAGATAACCATTACCTTTTGTTGCCTGGTTGCTGATAGGGGGTGGGTTTGATGCTGGCCTCTTTGTTGGATGAAGTGGTACAGACAAGGACGTTTCACCATACGGCCTGTCGGGGCTAAGGCTGCCATCACTCAGCTGACATTCTCCTTGAATTAGACTGGAGTCTCGTGTGTATTTGCCATGCTGAAAACTCAAGCTGTTGTTGTGGACTATGCTTCTGTTTTCCTGAACCTTATAATTGGCTTCTGATGTACCCTCTTTCTTGATATATTTTTGAGTTTTATTTGCATCCTAGTATGGAAATGAGAAGAAAAAATGTAGAGGTTACTACCTTCTAGCTACAAGTTCACTCCAGTTTTTCTAATTCTAATTTGCGTCTTTGGAAAAGATATTTCAGTTCCACTACTATCTGAACACTTTACGATTCCATCATAGATACCTCTTAAAAATAACATACAACATAGTCTCTGTGCAATTTTTTCCATATGCATTTAAGGGCAACGCTATAGATTAATTAAATATACCACTCTATAATATGTATAATATATGTATATGTAACCAGGTAATCTGGTTTCAATATTCAGCTGATAAGACAACAAATGCTAAATCAGGAATTAACGAGTACCATGTAGTTACATATTCTTACCAAGCAAACACTTAGAAAGCATGCAGTTAAAAAAACAGTGTTATTTAATAGTTGCAATTTTGAAACTTTAATTGTTCTATTTAATTAATTATTCTAATACTTCTAATACAGACAAGTTTAGAAATACTAAAAAAGTTCAGATTGTCAGAAACACAACCTTTGCTGGATTCCATCTGGATATCAGAAAACAAGAATATTCCTACCTGTTGGCTGTTGAAAGGTTATATCATTTTGGCAGTACCAATTTCCTAAGTAAGTATCTTTATTATAAATACTGTCAACATATTCCACTTGTTCTTAAGCTCTGGTTGGGAATAATAATAATAAAG
This sequence comes from Chiroxiphia lanceolata, assembly GCF_009829145.1. Taxonomy (NCBI): domain Eukaryota; kingdom Metazoa; phylum Chordata; class Aves; order Passeriformes; family Pipridae; genus Chiroxiphia; species Chiroxiphia lanceolata. The sequence goes on from NC_045641.1 coordinate 57,825,836, forward strand.
TGCTTCCCCAGTTAGACTGAATGTAAATTCATGCTTTTTGAATAAAGTATTTTTGATTTTTCAAGATACTGCCCTGAACACCTTCATACTAGCCAGTATGAAAGAAGAGAATTTGAAAGCAAAAAAAACTAAACAACAACAAGGAAAAAAAGCATGACAAAAATATAATACCCAGTTACCAGAACCAGAAGTATCTATCATCAGATATGTAAGTGTGGAAAGACCTGTCTACTGTGCCTTCTGCACTTACACCTTTGTGATCTCTTCTCTTACAAAAATGAGTTCAAAATGTTTAAAGCACTGCTTTACCTGAGGGGTAATCCTTGAAGCTTCATTTAGGTGTCTAGTCCATGCTGAAGTTCCCAAGTCTCTTTCCTCTTCCTTCACAGACCTACCTAAAGAGAAGTTCAACAAGCCTAAATTTTAAAATCAATAACTAAGAATACAAAGGTAATTATACATTTGAGTGACTTTAAAAACAAAACAAGAAAGAAAGGAAAATCCAATGGAAAATATTTCCTGAATACAAGTTAAAATATACAGCTGCTTGGTTCTACACACTAAATTGGGAAAAAAAAAATCTCACAGCATAAATAAACCTAATTAAGGATCAATACACCACAGTAAGAAGGTCAGACAAATATAATCTTCCAAATTTCAAAGCCCTGATGTTGAAGACAGCTTACTTTCTTTGTTAAACTGCAGTTTTCTACCATGGCTTTGTATCATGAGAAGCTCATAGAACGATGGACATTTCGTTTTCAGGTATTATTGACTGTATTTTTTCTAAGCACTGATGTGCTATTCAGGTGCAATATAAGGAAGAACTGTGCTGACAGGCCTATAGAAGAAGTGTCTGCATTGAAAATACATTTACAATACAGTTAACTAGTAAAATTAAGGGTATCCCAAAACACTAATTCAATTTGCATTTGGAGAGACTAAAAGGTTTTATGAAACCTGCTAGCTAATAAGCACAGTTTTGTCTTCACCCGTGTAGTTTGACACATGTACTGGGTCTGGATGGAACAGATTTTTTTCCTAACAGTCCATATAATGCTGTATTGTAAATTTGTGGCTGAGCCAGTGTTCACAACACATCAAACTTCTGACTGTTGCTGAGTAGTGCTTGCACAGTGTCACAACTTTCTCCTTTGCTCCTCTGCTCACTGCAACAAGTAAGGTAGGAGCAGGCAAGAGACTGGGAAGGGACATAGCCAGGACACAGACCTGTATTGGTCACAGGAATACTCCATATCACAGAATAGAAGACATAGAATGTTATGCTTGGCAATAACAACTGGGGTAGAGGAAGAGGCTGGTGGAAAGGCAGTCGAAGGCAGCCCTTGACCAGAGACTGACTGAGCATCAGTTTGCTGGAAGAAGGTAGTGAGTGATTGCCTTTACACCACTTGTTCCTTTTCTCCTTTCTTCATTTACTAAACTGTCTTTATATCAATCCATTAACCTTATCATTTTTGCTATTTCTACTCCCTTCCCCATTCCACAGTGGTGGGGGAGAGAACAAAAGGCTGTGTGGGTGCTTAGCTGCTGGCCTGAGTCAACCCACCACAATCTGAAAACCTGAATCTTATGACTTTCATGAAGTTACAAAGGTGGACAGACACTGTATGTGTCTGTGTGGTTTGCTGGTTAGGCTTGGGTTGGCTTTTTTTTTTCCTGCTGGTTGTGGGTTTGTTTGTTTATTTGTTTGTTTGGTGGGTTTGAACAACCTAGAGCTTCAGTTACCAGAACACAGTCCATGACATCACATTAGGCTTTCTTGTTATCCATGTAAACAAATATCAACATATTATCAGTTCTTTGAATCAGCACCGTGCTTGTTGGTGGGGTTCTATTTGTTTCACATCAGCAAAGCTATAATCCTCTTCCATTTCTCTCTCAAGCAAAGAATGTTCACAAATGATGACTTCGTCTCTGTTCCAATAAGTGATTTTGATTCCTTTGAGGGGATTAGTGTTAATGTTCTCCTGTCTTGCATTCCCAAAATGCATTTAACAGATATTTGCTTTCCACAGACATCAAAATGCCACTGACAAAAAAAATGACCTCTGAATTCTCCTCTTTTAATGCACTGTATTCATAGCAGAATTTCAGGAGTAAAGCCAAATATGCCTTCTGAAGATACATGAAAAATCACCAAGCAGATTCCTAAGGATATCTAAGCAACACACTTGTCATGAAAGCTGCAACCATGAAGGTTCCATCTTTTCTGAAAGGGATTACATTTGGCAAAGCCAAAACTTTGCCAGTCTTATAAGGATGCCGCAAAACTTTCATATGGAAATATTCAGAAGGGGTATTCTGATGACAAGCTAAGTTTGTCCCGGTTTTCAGAAGTAACACTTATTTTTTACTAGAAAAAAACAACAAACAAAACCAAAGAACACAGCTTTAAACGCCAGTCTGATTAAAAACTACTAATATAAAGACTACAAATCTAAAAATGTAAATTTAAGTGCTTATGCTGAGCGCTCTGTCCAAGAGCAGAGAGCAACAGTGTCATTAGTTCAGATACCTACCACATTCTATTGTTTTGTGGCTCTGAGATGGCTGTCTGTCTTTATGCCGACTCCTGGCGTAGCTTCTGTGTTCCTGAAGGGAGGTTCTTTTATTTGTGCAGTCTGTGCTTTGAGTATGACCTGGTAAACATGTAGTATAGTGCAATCCTGCCATAGAAAGCATGCCCTGAATAGCTTCTTCTTCTGTACTTGTCGAGGTAGGACATTCCCTAGAAAAATAAAGGAGTAGTAAGCAGTTCAAAACAGAATCCTCTGAAGGACTGATTTTTACATTGGTATAAGGTAGAACAATAAATACATGTGAAAAGGTCTAACAGTTTATAAAAAATGCCCACAATGTGCTTACTTTTTACTGGGAGTTTCATTTCTGGATGGCTTCTGGGTATTTTGACAAAGGTCTCTGATGACCTTAGATTCCTCTTTGAAATTTGATGTTACTTCCTGCTTCTCTTCATCACCTGAGCTTTCTGACTCCTCTGTGGAGGAATCCTTCTGCTGAAACAAGAGGAAACAGAATGCAGAATCGTCACCAGACCCCCTAAATGGAGACACTACCTTAATTTATGCTAAGTGAATAACTCAAAAGCTTTCAGGTCTAACTTTTTCACATATATAGCATTCAGAATGCAGTTGATTTGAATATAGCAACTGAGATGCTATACATCCAAATTTTGTAATACTGGTGAGGACATGTTTCAGTATAAAAAGCATTTCCAAAATCCATGTTCTTACAAACCACCACAAATATTAAACCATATACAAATCATTGTATTCTCTTTCAAGAGAGCACTAATTCAAGGTAGAGGAAAAAAACCCAGAAGTGTGGTTCCAAGCAGCAGCCAGAACTGATGCATATTACATAGAACGGGACACATTCTGCCCCAAATAACCGCTTCTGGTTCCTGTTCTCACAAATCTAACTTGCAGCAGCACCATCTCTCTAATGAATGACAGAAGCTCTCAGGTAAATCCAGAGCACAGCAGGAACAGAGACACAACAGCTGTTGCCTCTGTTACAGTGGCACAGCCTTCATTTCATGAATGAAAGAGCTTTTCAGCTCCTGCTGAGATTACAGCTTGTACGGGCAGGAGCTTCTCAAAGGTGGAGCAACCATATGTGACTCAATATGCCTTTACATGAAGCAAGGGCTACCATACATATGTTCCATCTTGGTAGTTCAGACTAATCTATTTTCAACAAGTACAGAGAACATCACAGTGTTTTTTTCAAGCCAAGGAATATGCAGGACACTCAATAAGAAAGCATTGAAACTGGAAGATCAGAACCTAGATATGTTCTGATCCTTCGAGACTGACACCACCATCATCAAAACTGGAACTGGCATGAATTAAGTGCATTGCATCACCAAGGGATATTTTTATATAATAGTTTCAATAGTTTCATTCACAAGAGCAGCTTGTTAATCTTTGACACTTAGAAAGTGACACCAATGGGCAATTAAATTATAACTATGATTCAATGTTAGTAATAAAGGCACTGTTTTGCTAAGAACATCTTCAGCACAATGTAACAACATTAAAGGATTTACAGGAGCTACTGAGAGAGTTCATTTTGGATATGTCATTACAAAAGACAAATTCAAACGTGCAGAAAAATTATTCCATTAGATATTAGAAATTAAAAAGCAGAAGAGTATGGGAAGAACTAAGAGAGTAAATAGCATTAATATAAAACATTCACTCATTTACAAAGTCATCCAAAACTGGTTACATTCTCCTGTGAAGATGAGATATATCACTTTTGAGTAATTAATGATTCTGTTTCTTAGAAAAGGAAACCTGCTGAGCCAAAGTTGTTGACAATGCAGCTTAAACCAGAAGAAGCCACATCATGAATTCCTATCACTTATTCCAACATCTAGACAAAGTAATGATGAAAGACAACAAATACCAAAAAAAGATCTTGACCATTATGGGAAAAGTAGGAATATGAAGACTTCTTATAAAGTCTAATAATAGGCTGAAAATTGAACGAAAGACCAAAACATTAGTATTCCAGAAGCATGAAACAAAAATCTGAAGTAATCACTCCACCCTACTGCTAACCAATAAAAACTGAAATTACTAAGTCAGAGCACAATTTGCAAACAAAAAAATACAATTACAATATTTATATATGCATGCGTACATTGTATTAAAATATATGCTTGCAAATATGCACATATTTGCATTTATATTTCATGTAGTTCTAAAGAAATCACTACATTCTAGACACTCAAATGGAAGATTCCCATTTACTTCCATTAGTCTAAAATACCTGGAGAGGATTTAGCTGCTTCATCTTATTTAAAAAAACTGAATACCTGTAAGATTGTTTCCAACTAACCATGTACTAAAATGAAACTCCGTGTGGTAGATACTCATAATTCAAAAGATACAATTTGGACTTTTTACAAAAGAAATAAACAAAGCAACTAGGATCTAACTTTTCTCAGACTGCTCGTTCCAGAGCAGGGTTCATCCCCTGCCAGCCTCACTTCAATGACAATGGAGATCATAAAATTTGGTTCAAGATAGCATATCTTGTAATTTTTCTCAACACTAGAATAAATGAAGAATTAGGCAGAACATTCAGTCTGACATATTAAATTGAACCAGAACTAAATACTCTCTTATTGCGGTTTTAACACAAACTTTGACCATACAAATTTGAAATGTGTGAGCAAAATTATATTTAATAGCTTCATTAACTTTTGTGACTTTTTTTCTAGCTATACCTGTGTAGTGCAATCAGGCTCAGATTCTTCTGAATCAGAAATATCAGAGTACTCTGAGGATCCATTCCTGAGTTCTGATTTCACACTTTCAAAGAACACTGCAGAGAGAAAGATTAAAATATAAGACCCAATATTTATTACATATAATATTTAACTATTATTTTGGAAGTAAAAATCAAGAAACACATATTTAATTTTTAATAGCCTGCAAACAAAAGGACATCCACACACTGATCTGGTTCACAAGACAATTCTGCTTAGAACTATAATGAATTGCCTACTGCTGACCAATAGACTCCTCAAGCAACCGACTGGATGAAGACAGGAAGATACATGAGGTGCAGAAGAAGCATATATTTTTTTCTCTCCCATAGAGCACATACTCCACAGATGGCACCTTGGGCAATTTCTGCTTTTGTGTATAGGGTGGAGTCAGAGAAGTGGCTCTCAAAAAACATTAATCAGAAATAACGTTCAATATTACTTTGCCTTACGCTCTCTGAACCTGCAAAAGCAGCTATAAAGAAACACTAAACATGGAAGACAAAGGATATTAAGTGATTTAAAGGTAAAAAAATTGCATTACTTGCAATTTTACTTCCATGTCACAATTTACTGGCATATTCTGCTTGTTTTGTGCTACTACAGAGCTGCCAATCAAGGTTAAGATGCAGACCTGTTAAATATTAAAGTATTACTGCGATGATACTTGCATTGTCTTTATCATGGAATGACCTGAAAAGGAAGATGAGGAAATACCAACCTTAGACTTGCTTTATGCTAGTACTAAGGTAAAGAACTAATAAGAGAATCAGGTGTCAAAATAGACATCAAAAACATTTGCAATATGACAAAGCAATCAATCAAAGCAGCTAACTAGTCCACATGGTTTACTTTAAGTGCTGAAAGAACTCAAAACATGAAGCAACTGAGCAGTTCTCATAAACCTGTACTCTTAAGAGACAGCATACGTCTCAAAGAACCACAAGTAGGAAACACATTTCTAAGTGTTTGGAATCCACGGCTCGAGGCCAGTGAGCTGCATGTGTACCTGTGTCAAAGATGCTGGCAAATTATCTTGACTAAGTACAAATTTGTTAAAGGTGACAATATGCAGTTTAAGTAGCAGAAGTATTTTGGAGAAAAGCCAAACAGAATAAAAAAAAAATTATGAATATATGTCAAGAAAGTAGTAGCTGAAGAAAGCAACATCACTTTCCAAGTACTTACAGCTTCATACAAAACTGTGCTGAATGAATGAACACAAGAAAAGTTGAAATGTTGGTTTGCTTTCAGTATAGTTTTACATGAAACTACATAAACAATACACAATTCCTCCTAACTCTAATTATGCCAGAACAGAGGATGTATCTGTAACCATATATACACTGGAGTTCTGATAGGGTTTTGCTCCTATTGAAAACTGTGGTAAAGCTCACAAATAGGCATCGAATAAATTTCAAGGGTATTATTGATTTCTAAACACTGCATAATGGTAATTATTTTTAGAGTCAGAAGAAAGCTAAACATGAGACCTGTTACCAGAAAGTGAATAAAATGAACAGCTGGTGCCAAAAGCTAGAGAAGACTAATTAAATTTCAGAAAGTGTTAGAAAGAGGATTATCTAAACACATTAAATGAGCAACATCATTATATATGAAGTCAAGCTAAATAAAGTAATGCTTAACATATGACAATAAAATTAATATTTTAAATTACTGCAGCTCAAAACAACCCAAGGAATTTCTGATGATAACTCAAGCCTTTGGCTCATTTCAAAAAGGCAAACAAATTGTAGGATAAGCAACAGCATGCATGATACAGAAAACATCATTTTACAGCTCAAAGAATTTTTCTTTAGACTACTGCCTTTTCCAAGAAAAGTTATGGCTCTGTATGCTTCCAGAGACTGGGAGGAATACTCCAGAAATCAGGTGAATGGCAGGAGTCATTATCTCTAAGATCAGGCTAAGCTACTGTGAATTTAAAGAAACATCTTAAATCACCTTCCCTTCATCCACACAAAGTATCTTGCCCTATTAAGCACAGCACTTTATCTTTGTCTCTCTGATAACAGTGGGTCACCATTTAAAACCAGGATCTTGGCATGACACACAAAGCTCTGTAGAGGTTGATCTGTTTAAAGGCATCTGTCTGTGGACAGTGCCTCTTGGCCTTAATCCCAGTAAGCCCAAAGGAAGTTGGAAACTGTTATAGAAACAGGTAGTTCCTTTTATGGAATTCTCTGCAGACAATACCTTCCCCTTTCTTTCTCTTCAGACTCTCAGTTAAGGTAAAATAATCAAACATAGGTAATCTTTAATAAGGAAGTCTGAAGACGTTCAATCTTCAACTAAAAATATTAGTGGTAGTCCCGAGTACTCAATTTCTGGAAGAACAATCTCAACATTCACTTCTAGTTCTAAGTACATTTCTTACATTTGGATACCCACTCCCATATTCATTCTGTATCAAATAAGAGCAACAATTTTGAAGAAAATCTACTATTTCTCTGTATGATTTAATCTTTGATTCAAGTGCAAAATTTACTTTAATTTACTTAGTCTGCTTTTAGAAGTGGAAAAACACCAGAGTAAGCTTCACTCAACAAACTGTTTGCCTTGTTGTTTCATGAGTATCCAAGAGAGATCTCTTTCACGTACAGGTTTCTTAATACTGTCCTCTGCAACGTTTGGAAGCATAGTAAAGAGGGATTATAATTTGCTTTGTTAATGAAAATAATTACATATTTTATGCAGGCTGACAGTGGACTCAAATGTTGTTATGAACTGTTGTGCAGGAAACTCAGAGAACTGTAAGTCTCTAGAGGAGTCTTATTATCTTTTAAGTGTTGACTTCAGTTTCCTAGTACATACCCTTTGAGCCCTTCTAAGCTCTACTGTGGAAGGATGTGACTTTTATAATCAAAAAGAGAGCTGAACAGTTATATCAAGGACCAATTTGTCACTGCACACAGAGTGTAGGATTAAAAATAGGCCCTGACAACAGGCATTCAATACTGATACTTTACTGATACACTGTGTGATCATCACTGCTGAACACTTGGCAGGAAGGTTTCAGGCTATAGAAAGACCGAAAAAGAGTAATTCCTAGTGAAAGATGGTTTAAAGCACTGGAAAGTAGGGTTAAAGTTTTTTCACAAATAACCTAAATTCTTTCCCAGTCTTGCAAAAGTTAAAAGTATAAGACTTTATTAATGTTAAATTATGTCTTATCACTTGTATGCAATCAACCTACTCATTATCAATCAACCTACTCATTATCAAAACATACAAAATTTTATGATCAAGTAGGTAATCATCAAATGGAACAGAAAAAGTGAAATACAAGATAGGTTTAAAATTAGCTGCATGTTATGATCCTTCATTCTATACAGTGAAAGATGTGATGAACTTTTCACACTGAAGTGTATTTGAGGAAAAAAAAAAAAAAATCAGCAGTCTTATATTATAAAAGAGACCAAAAGTAACAAATACTCATCCAGAACACTAACCAAACCTCCACTCTGAAAAATGCTGTACACAGTATTCAAGATGGCACTAACGTAAAAAGTGAGTTTTACTTTTCGTCTCTATCCTGTTGGCTTCTGCAGTAGATAGATAATATTTGACAAGTGTTTTGTGTAACTTCTAGTACTACTCCTCTGATTTATTACTTTATCCTCTTTATATTTTGGTAACATTTCAGTCAGACTGATCAATAGTCATTAGACCCTTTTTGAGATCATCAGAATTTTCAACTGATAGGACTTAAAGACAATCTTACTGTTTAGTGGTTTCTGGCCATCTGCATTCCCTTCTCCTTCAAATCCTGAGGGCTGGTCTTCTACCTTAACAGTCGTCTTTTTCGACCTTGTCCTGTCATCTTCATCTTCACTGTCTGCTGTGTAAAGACTGCGATCTGTAAATGGACGTCTCTCATCTCTGTCTCAGTAGTAAAGAAAAATTCACATTAATCTTAGAAACCTGAAGCAATTGTTTTCCTCCCATTATTTACAACATGATCTTGAGATACAACACTAATATTCTCTTATGCTCATCTCTTAATTCAAAATTGTACTTATTCCCATTTTACTCCCCACTATCATTTCCATAAACATATGAAGCTTAACACCAGAATATTTTTAAAGAGAATCACTCTAATAGATGGATATAAAAAACTGTTTCTACTTTGAAGCATTCCCTTCAGTACAGACCCAACCAAGCAACTGAATGAAATTCTGTAACAAAAGAACCTGCAAAGAATCCCCTCTTCACTCCTTAACCCTGGCTCCACTAGGGGACAGCAGACACAGACATTCCTTCTATACTCCTAATATGAATCTTACTGGTAAAAAGAATTCAGAGCTCCACAAATAAAAATGTTACTAACAATTACCATACTCCAGACCATAACGACTACAAAAAAGTGATCCACAACCAATCCTTTATACCTAATTATTCTTCCATTTGACAGCAGGAGGCGAAGATCATTGTCTTTTGTTCGCCACTCAGGTACTGTAGAGGATGGCTGAAAGGGCTTGTTAAATCTCCCATTCAGTTTCGAGCCTGCGATATCCTAAAGAAGTAAAAGCAATGTTGTTTGTTATTTATTCTTATAAATTAAACTGTTTTTTGCTGCACTCCATAAAAGCTTAAACTCAGCACTAGGATGGTTACCACCTGAATAACCAACTGCAGAAAGCTCAGAAAAAACATGTTTGGATGTAAAAAACTTCAGAAGGTGACTGCACCTTCTCCTTTCTTGAATCATCTATACTCTCCTGAAGCATCTGAAACAACTACAACTTTCCTGTAATACTCCTTTTACATTTCCTTTGGAGAAATATCAGTAGAGATGGCCAAGCCAGAAGGTGGGCTTGGAATTGATACGGAAGCTCCAGGATTGGGTATCTGGTCCCTGAAATTAGTATCTCAGAACGAATTTAGAGGACAGTAAAACACCAGTAATGGAAAGTAACCTGCCATAAGCAGAACTTTCTTAGCTCAAAGCAACTTACATTTGACATATACTCTGAAGCAATCAGCAATGCAGTTATGCCCCAAACCAGGAACACGTAAAATAATTTTTTTTTAAATCTCTGTACTGATAGTGAGCATTATATTTCTGCATTGAATGACAAAGACTAATTCTCCTAAACATTTGTTTGCAGCAATGCACTGCATGAGTTAACTATTTGTGGCAAATTTTAAATTCAGCTTCCTGTCTTTGGGGGCTAAAATGAACGTCTCTTGTTCCATGCCTTATGAAGATCAATCTAAAGACCCAAATCAGTATTTCTCCACTATGAAAGTCCATCCTCTCCCAGCTAAATTTGTCAGCATTGCTTATACTCAAAAAGCTACTTATTTGCTTTCATAAAGCTACTTATATCCTTTCTCTTAGTCCTTCTTCCACTTCTGCTGCTGTTCTTTGAAATAATGTCATCAAACCTGAAAAGAGGTATTTTTCAAGAGAGTGCTTTTCACTCATTTGCTCCTTGTAATACAGCCACAGAGTCCACGGCCCCACTATAGAGACCAAAGGCATCCTGAAGCTTACTGGTAGGGAGGCACTGTCACGCAGGAAATAGGAACATGACAAAAAAACAAGGCTAACCAAATTACAGTAACTATTAAGAACTATACAGAACTACTAGAAACAGCTATGTAAAAACACAGAGAAGCAGGCTGGCTCAGAGCCTCACCAAATCAAGGCTTTGCAAGTTCCCTTCTTCAGATAATTGATTCAAAGTAGCACTTGACAGCTACAGCAGACTACAGTAATTCAAAAACTATACTTGAAGTGGGTAGTGGAGTCAGGGCATCCTCTGAACAAAAATTTTGCAGGAACCTCCACAAAAAAAATTATCACAGAAAAGAGATATTCCTATCAGAAAAACTCAAAAGAAATCAAACCCATGTTTCATATGACAAAGAGTCGTAGTCTGTATTCTTATGCATCTTTAAAGTGATTCCTTATCAACAGAGATTAGAAACCTACTCTAGTTTTGTTTTTCTTGCACATAACTTAACACTTGCCTCCTCCCATGGTGACATCTCCAGCCTTTTCAGTACCTCCCTAGTGTGGAGTTCCAGGATGTCCAGATTAGAAGGAGTTTTGGTAGCATGGTCTCGCAGCTTCCTCACCCTTCGTCTGGAGTGGTGAGGGGAAGCTGTTTCATGTGAAGATCGTGAAGTTGGAGACACACCAAGAATTCCCTGAGTTTTAACTAGTTTGCTGTTTTCCTCCTGTAATTAAAAACATATTTTAGAATAGTCTCAGAGAAATTCACATATTTAAGTGCTGCCTCTTGTTTGTCTAATAAATATAAATTATACAAATAATTGTTAGACCTTTTGGAGAAATAGTACATATTTCACTTGGATTTGATGAACAAAGCTTAGTTCTATTGCACCTCTTTCCCATTAGGGGCTTTTATGCTATTCCATAATAGTGGTGCTTAACACCAAAAGCTACCACCAAAACACACGCTTTTGTTCAGGCAGCATCGGGTAGACCTGTATTGTACACAACAGGTCACATCTCAGATCTGTTCTCTCCACATACAAATGTGAGAATTTTCCAAGAATCAATATTCATTAAGGAATAAAGGAGCAAAACAATGGTATGTACAAGCAAACAAAAACAAAAGGAAGGGAAAAGACACCCCCACTGACTATGTAACAAACAGCCACAAAACACATGAGGGAGCAAAAGAGATGACAACTGGACCAAAAACTAACAAACAAGTGGGTAGGAGAAAGGAATATGCACAGAATTTCAAATTGAAGTCTTTAACAACACGTTAACGGTAATTATTTTAAGAATTTATAAGTGAGAACATTTTAGAAACACTGACCTATAAATAATTTCACCATTAAAATTTAAAAATAATTTAAAAAAAGCCATAAACACTCACTATACATTTTCTTTATCTGAAATACCCATAGCTTAGTATTCCCAAGAGTTTTCCTCTTGATCTTCTATTATTAAATGAATGTTTAATAAATTAAAAGGTGAATACGGTCAATCAGAAGCATAACTACTACGGAGTTCCCTGATTCAAAGATTTTTTTCTGCAGCTTTACGTAGGTTGCCTCTGTTCTTACCTCTACAGAACGAATCACTTTAGAGAGCTCTTTGATGAGATGCCCAGGCCTAATGTTGTCTGGAATTTCAAAGGCATGTTCTGTTACAAGCTGCATGCAAAGGGGGAAGAAAAGATACTTAATTAATTTTTTTCAGATAAAAGCAGAAATAACATGAAATAAACAAATCTACAGAGGAAAAAATAAAATAAAAAAATCCAAAATAGATTCATTTCTGTAATAATGACTGCAGACTTCTAGGATGATACACAAACACACACACACAGAATCTTCCAGTCCAAGTTTTAGTAGGCAACAGATATTCCCACAATGGCTCCAAGAATCCAAAGAAGAGGTAATACAAAGCCATACGGACAATCAACTTTTTTTTACCCTCAGTACAGTAATCAGCTTCTTTTTTTCTTCAGCATGGTCAGCATAGAGCCATACTTCAGACATTCATTAGAGTTGTGACCTTCGAAACTAAAGACTTCAAAGCTAAAGACTAAGGGAATTTCACCATGGCAAAAATTTAATCTAAAGAGTAAATCAAGAAAAATCATCAGTAACCAAGACGCAGATTTTTAGACCTCTTCCTGACATCTAATATTTAAAAACTACCTTCTTAGCTTATCTAGAATCTAATAGGTTGGAGAATGCAATTTAAAAAAAAAAAATCAGTCCCTATAACAAAATACAGAAAGCCATAAGAGTTTATGTTCCCTTTAATCCTCTGAAATCGTATCAGAGACAGATTTCACATACACACACACAACCAATCTGAGTAATTCCAAATGCTCTACAGTTAGATCTAGTAAAAAATATGTTTAATATTTTGTATGTAGTTTAAATGTTTAAATCTCAAAACACTTTTAGTTAGAATTAAACAGACAAAACAGCACTCACATAGACCAGAATGACTGACATGAATTCCGCTATCCCTTTAATCAACCATTTAAATGGTAAAACATCCCAAACACTTTCAGTTACCCACATTTCAAAAATGAGATTCAGCAGCAAAATGATTGCTAGAAGCAATTCGATACTGTATGTGCATTTCATTGAACCTGGCTTCCCCTCAATCATTAAAACAAATGCTTTCTCCCCCTCCAAAAAAACCCCAACATGAATGTATAATCATGGTATTCATTTCAGTGCCATTAATTCTACAGGAAAAATTAAATCAGCTGCTATTATCTACCATTCTTCATTCTTTGAATGCATCACCTCCACAGATTCACACTTGAGAACACAGCATCTCTGTCACTAAACTGCATAATTTTCCCAACAAGTTACTGGTCATTTTAGGATCATTCGATCCTTTCTGCTTAAGGACTTCACTCTCCCAAAGGTCTTCCTTTTCATGAAGACTTCAAGAGGAAGTGACTGAGGAATCCTCCTCAAAACTGGTTTAAAAACACTAAAAAGCCTTCCTAATGCAAATGTAGTTTATATCAGAAGCTTGTTATTTTGCCAGTATGATTTATAGTAACTCCTTGAGCAAAGTGAGTTCCACAGGCAAGCTCACTTGTTTGTCACGATAAAAGCTATCTATTTACACCAAAGTTTTCTCAATTAAGCTGCAGCAGAGAGATATGAATACCTTCAGATGCCACGTCTGAAAAATTATCATTATTATTAAATAACTTGTTTTTAAGTTGTCTCTGCATCCTCGTTCTTGGAAAAGAAACATGCAGCCTTTGGGACTGAGGAATTCTCTTTTCCTAGGGAAACCAGTAGCAACAAAACAGCCTAAGTATGCCAGATGTCAACTGCAGGTAAAGAAAACAATGAAAGAAAGCTATGATTCATTCAAGAGCTTCAAGAAATGGTTTTGTAAGTGTCAGAAATACACAAAGGAAAAAGAAACTTGTCTTAAAACAAGAGGTATAGATAAAAAAAATCCTGGTAGGCTAATGAATCCAATCCTCTTTGCAGAGTAGCATGACAATGAGGTATATCAACACTTAAATACGCACAAAAAATAAAAATTAAAATAATAAACCCCACATACCTTCCTCCTCACAAAAAAAAACCAAAAAAAACTGATTTTTTTTTTCCTTCACAACAGTTAGCAATATCTTTTTTAAAAACACAAAACAGTTGACCAAAATAATCTTACTGGTACATGAACCAAACATCTTAAAAACTGACTCTGAGACGTGTTGCTTATGCAAGTTGGAAGGAAGTCAGAGCTCAGACGACTGGGCAGGTCATCATCATTACTGTGTGTATCAGTTAGAATGCAGAATGATGGCCTGCACCAAAGCAATTGGAGGACATACACACTGATGAAAGCCTTGCACAAACAGAATTCAAATCAAGACATGAGAACTAAAATAATTTGAGTAGCACTCAACCTCTGTCCTCAGCATCTTTTAATTTTTGGCAGTTTTTAAACAATGCAGCAATGAAGATACCACTGCCCTGCTGAAGATGAGTTTGAAATCCTCTAGTAAATGTTATATAATTCTCTAAGACAACTTCCATGTCTTGAAAAGACATACTCCATGATATGAATGTGAAGCCTCCTGTAGGCTTGAGAAGTAGGCTTCTCAAGTGAGGAGCAGACATTTGTCATTTCTTTTTCAGAACCTGTCTGAAACCCCCAGTATAAGCAGATCATACAGCACTGTACAAAGCTCCTCCTGTCCTCACCTGCATACAACTACAATCCTATCACACACATGGCCTGCTGCAAAGAAAAGATTAGCTCACATATGAAGCAGTAGCTAGATGAACACAAGGTACAAAACATGACAGCTGGTGGACAGTAGACAGCATTGTGGCTACATCACTGATGCTCTGCAGTTTCCTCACAACTGATGAATCTGTTCAGCTACTGGTTTGGGAATACTCACAGGTCTCATTAGTAATCATTCAGAATGCAGCAAGTGCAATTGATTTTTCTTCCACAGAAAAGTAGAAAACATATCACATTCCACATGCAGTATTAATCAAACTACTTAATGAGCTACTAGACAGTACACAAATGCTACAATACTATACTACAGCAATCTAAAAAAAAGAAATTTCAATCCAATTTCAAATTAAAATAAGGATTTATATAGGCTATGTTTGATCTCAGTTATCAGCAGTCTTATTATCTGGCTTGCTTATTATCCATGCCCCAGATGCAGAAATTGCTTGGATTCACACATGATTTAACAGCTTAGGCACAACATCCTGCAAATACTGCTACACTGCTCACTATCTAACTTTGATCCAGAACAGCACAGACCAAGAGACACTGGAGAACCAACTCAGAGGGTCAGCACAGCTTCATCTGGAATGAGTAATGCTACACAGGCTGGACACCAGCAGATTCCACATAAAATAACCAGTTCTGCATTAGTACCTCACGTTTACTTCCACAGAGCTCGTAATGTTCGATGCAGCATTGTGCAATTATCATACGTGTTGTATAGTAAGTTCTCTTAAAAGTAGGACTTGTGGGCAGAAAGACCAAAGAGATCTCAAAAGAGCCAGTTCAAGTCATCAGGGCCAGCAACAAACTAGAATGAACAAACTCAGTCAGAACCCAACTGCCTGTCAGCACACAGCACTTCCCTGGAGCACCAGTTCCAAGAGGGTCTAATAGCACAGGTACATGAAAAAACACATGGGGTTAGGCCAGATCCAGTTCTGTGCCAAAACAGGTAAGCTTTCCTGGAGAGAACAGCACCAGTAAAGCCAGCATTGATGCCATACTAATGATTTTACAAGAGTCAATCCATGTTCAGCAAGGACAGTATTCAACTGAAGTCAGTATTCCTCAGTCTGAATCTAAATCGACTTTTCAGCAGATGTAGCTGAAATGTGCTTTCCAAATCATTGACTAATACCAGGGCATTCCACCCCTCCACTGCATCAGACTAGGGTTAATTGACTACATAAACACGTTTCTTAGAAAAAAGCCCCACCCTATCATCTTACCCTCTAGCATTCTTATCCCATCCCGAGGTGAACAAGATTCTACCTCTATCAGTTACAATACTTGAGATTATTAATTGGTCTAATAGACTTTATTAGCATTATGGAATACAAAATTGTCATGATGATTCTTCCCCAGATCAGCAGTATATACTCTCCATAGACTTTTTCCGTACTCATTAACAGATAAAAATAATCTTGAACTTTAAAAGGGTACAGATCTTCACTTAGTTCTAAATCAAAACAGAGCTCAACAAAAAACCAAACATAATCAAACATACTTACTTCTTTTTTCATCCATAATTTTAAAGCAGTAAGTAAAGCCTTCACTCCTTGCACTAAATAGCTTGGAGGCTGGAAACCATCTTCCCTCAGTTCTAAAAAGGATACAGCAACCAATTTAGAAACAGTGAAAACAACAGAATGATACCTACCCTTCAGCCAATAAAGTTGCCATTGTGCAACAGCACATTAAAGGAAAAATTGTGCAAGCAAATGAAACATGACATCCTGTATTTATGTGCATACTGTAACAACAACAACAAAAGCCAAATCCAACACTAAAGTGATTCTACATAAAACCTTCTTGTGTGAATTAGGGTTAGTTTACATCATACTCAAGGTCAATTACAAGAAAACCCCAGATCTAAAATACCGAAAGAAATCACTTTTATTTCACTGGAAATATTTTAGTCAAAGGGGACTGGAAGAATGTGGGATGTATTTCTAAATTAGAATTTGTATCACTTATTCCCATACGTACTCTGCAAATGGCTCACACTAGCATACTTCCATTCCCCAAACATTTTCTGTAACCCTTCCAATTATCACAGTTCTCCCTCACACAGTTTACTGCATTTTTCCTCCCAGAATCAAAGGGGACATGAGGTGGAAACCACTCTGCTACAGAAGCTTCTCTTCCTAAGGAAGCTGGTGCTCTCAAGTAATTGCAATTTCTTTTCTCTTTTCCTTCATGGGGGTGAAAAAAGAAGGGAAAAGACAAATACTCCATAAACAGCCAAAAGTAGATTACAATCTCTCCTCATGTTCCTGACAAATATTTCCACTTGTCAATAGCAAATGGATCAACACTAGAACTACTTGGCTCATTTTATTCCCTTAAAAGAATACCCTAATAAAACACTGTTCTTATGGATAATGTATTAGTATGCTGGTAGAAAAAGGGAAGTTCTGTTACTAAACAGCTGTTCATGTCTCAAAGGCCTCCTACTTTTCAAAGGGTATGAGAAGGAGTGGCAGACTTTGAGCTGCAGCAGTAGTCTTCCTGCCCACTAGCTGACTCGGTATGTCTGTGACCCTGTTACCATTTTATAAAAAGAACCAGAAAGATAAGTTGTATTGATTTTGCTTACTGACCTGAATTTCTTATAAAGTACTGCCAACAACCATGCACTCAATAATTTAGAGGCTGGACATCACCATTACCTTACACAACCAAACCGGTGTCATCCCTTGTTTATAAAACAATGGATTCTGACTAGAAAACATCTAATTCATATAAGTCTTCATGCCAAAGCCCAACATAAACTTCACTCTAGCCATGGAAACCTCAATTTTCATTTTTTATAATGGATTTATAGGTCATAGCATTGTTCAGCAACAAACATCTGCTGAGCCAAAGATTAAATGTAACATGAGAATAAATTTCATACTCCTCCCCTAAGTCACAAGAGGCTCCTAGCCTATGAACTCAAGGAGTCGTGGGATAAAAAGGGGAGGGGGAAGAGTGGGGCCAACAGACACAGCTTATAGTTAGCTAGGTGATATAGAAACATACATATTCCACTGCTTTTCCAGCAGGAATACAGTTCCTGTGTCTTCTGATGAGTTTGTAAGCATTAAATATGCAGGACTGAGGCCAATCAAAGCAAGCTTTCAAGACAAAAATACTCTCTTTTTGGAAGGAAAGATTTTCTGCAAGTTTGTTCTATTTGGTAAGATTTCTGAGTTGCTTTAGGTTCACCAGAAACTTTAAATGCTCATTTTGGAAACAAGAGTTGTTCAATGTCTTCATTTGCTGAAAGGAGAATAGATAATTTTCCATAACTTATAACTGTTAGAACATTAGAAAAAGGTTACGTTAGACTTTGATCTCTTTCAAAGAAGAAGCTGAATTCAGCAGCCTCCTCTGAAGGTTGATTTCTGTCCTTTGAAATACATCATATTATTAAAATTAAATAGAGCAGGCAGAGGGCAAGATATTTGAGGAAAAGAAGGTGAAGTCAGACAGACACTCTATCAAGCTCAATTATACATGGGTACAAATATAGCAATTAAAGAATAGATGAGGAAGTGTGGAAAAGAACAGCAAACTCCTAGGAACTGATGCATCTTTCCCACAAAAGCCCTCACAGATACCTTTCCCTTCACAACCAAGAGCAGAGGACAACAGGCAGCGACTGAAAAGGTCAAAGAAAATTGTAGAAGTGCAAGAAAATGTCTCTGTTCAGCTGTGAAGCCACCAAGAAGAAAGCCACAGATACAAGTTGGTGGAATCATTTCACAGAATCACTTGCTCAAAGGAAAGGCTATCAAAGGGTACTTCAAGATCTTAAATGATATGAAAGAAGCCTGAGAGAAAAACTGATGCCATGGAAATAAGTTTCCTATCTTCCTTTAAAAAGTCCTGTGAGATAATGGCACATTAATCCTATTTGGTTGGTAGTACAATTGCAATGTACCAGCATCTCAGATACTCTGCCTTTATAATCTAGAATATTTTCATTGACTGGATACAGCATAAGCATTAGATGAAAAACACTAATAAAATGGTTTAAAAGTTCCAGCAGCAGGCTATGAGGTGTGAGTTACACGCACCACCAAATGCACTAACATTTCTGTCCAGTGCAAGTTACCCTTTATTACCTTTAATCACCTCTTGATTATTGCTACATTTAATCATCAAAGTAGTTTTTAGAAAGATCATTTATGAAAACCAAGAACTGCTGGATCTAGAACTGTCACACTGCAGCACTCACTAAAATCTGGTAAAAAAATGATGTGACTTTCCAAAAAAAGAAGTAATTCAAGTCTAGTTTTTCAGCTTAAAAAGTTTCCTCTGTTCACAGAACAGCAGTGCAATTTTCTTCATTATCTATGAAAAGAAAAAGAATTATGAAAGTAGATACAAGTGCATCTCTTAAAACAAAACAAGAATTACCTTTCAATGTTTCCAGTAAGTTTTTGGCCACAAACCAACAGATGGCTTCAAAGAAAGGAAATTTGAAAAGATCCGGGGTTTTTAGCCTCTTCTCCATTTCATAACACCTGAATAAATGCAAATATTAGAAAACATGAATGTTTTAATTATCAAATTCGTTATTCAACTATGTAATCATTCAAATTGACACAATGTCCAAAATAAAATAAAATAAAATAACCATGGCCATGATAAATAAAAGAAGTCAAGTACCACATAGTTAAACCCCAACAAGACCACAGACAAGATTGAACTCTGGTCTCATTCAGGCTCTGACCTTATCAGGTTTGACTGCGGCACTTCTAAGAATAAAGTTGGACTTCAAAAAACTAGGATACAAACCCAATGTGTGATCTTTTAACAGATGGAATTTTATCAGGATTCCACTGTAATAAATAAAAACAATATGTTTAGAAGACAGCTCTACATCTTGGACAAAAACTAAATACAGCTGCCCTTAGAGCAATGCTGACTTGAGGACGCTCATTTCAACTCAGTGTCGCACACCTGGGCTTGCTTAGTTTTGTTTTACTCACTTATACTAATCTCCAAAGTAGAGGTTTTTTCTTCCATTTTTTTTTTCTTTTATTCACTCAAATTCTTGCATAACCTTCATTTTGCTTTTGAAACTTTGCAGAAGTCAAGTAAGAGAATGTGCTTGATACATTCTAACTGAAAATGCCACTATTGTCTGAGAGCCTGTACCAATTTGATCCTGGTTAAGCACATGAAGAAAAATCTCTATGAAAAGAATATCCTACAGACTGAGGAAAAAGTATAGGAAGAGCTGAGACTAACCTGAGCTGCATGCCAATGTTGAGGTTGTGCAAAAAGTTTCCTCCAAAAGCCATACAATCCTGAGATGTGAGCACAGCGTGAATCCAGCCTGAAATGACAGATTGTGAAACTTAATACATACATATGAATTATTCTAAGACTGTTTTTAAATACATATATAAGTAAAAACGCTGTTCCTGAAAGAAAAAAGCAAACAAATTTGTATTCTGTGCTAGGAACAAGTAATCTAAATTTTAACAACATGTAAACTACAGTGCTTCAGAAATCTAGTGAACTGTAGTTTTCTGAAGGAGTTAAGCTTAAGAAATTTATTACTGGGAGGGGAAAGTATGTAAAGCCAACTTTTCAAGTAAAAACTCCCTCTGAAATTAAAGTAAAAATTCAAGTAAAAGTTTTCATTCCAATCCACAAAGATAAGCAAGTCCAGAGAGAAAAAATATACTGAACAAAAGATAAAGTCATATAAAATAAAACAGAAATTATATGTCTTTCAATATTTACATGTTGCTTACAGTAACCGGGTTGTTTGCACAACATAAAAAAGTCATTTAGCAATACTGACATTTCTCAAGTAGGAATTCAGAAGTGGTTCCATAAATTATTCTAAATACAGTCACTCTAAGCCAAGTGAAACTATGAACAGTTTAAAACCCAGTCTAGACACTCTATAAAAATTTGTCACATAATTGAAATACTGTCCTTGTGAACTGCACTATTCAACATGGTAAAGCATGGCCAATATGATGCTATCGATCTGGCTAATTACTACTGGATAATTTCAACTAAGTACACAGCAAAATGTATGACATGAGCTTCCTGATTAAAAATAGTTACCTTTCAAATTTACACTGTGCAGCTTTAATGTAAATAAACTACAAATAGGCTTTCTGCTTTCAAGATTTTCTTTCTGATTTTGCAATCATACAGATGATCTTTGACAAAAGACGAGTTGGCCAGACATTTGCAGATTAACTCATGGTTTCACCAAAGGTAGGCAAGACATACAAACACAGGAAGTTTACCAGCTTGAGGCAAGACCAGACCAAGTCATAAGCAACTACCCAGTACAAACCACCACTAAATCCATGCTCTAATTCAGTTAATAACAAACAGTTCTACTTGTTTTGGTACCACACATAAAAAGACTTGAAACTTAACAGTTATGCTGACTAAGCAACAGACCTACCATGTAGCCGGGAAGGAAGTTAAATTACTGTTGCATTTAACCCCAGGCAGCAGCAACTTAAGTACATGGTTTCATTTTCACTCATCACAGTAGACAGACACCTCTGACTCTCCAAGGGATATGTGCGTTTCAGTCCTTTAAACACACATCTCCCCAAACATTGACAAAATTGACAACAAAGCCTCCTCACTGTTGCATCAACACCAAGGATTTTTATGGCATACCTGTATCAGCTAAAGGTTTTAATTTTTTTTTTTTTTTTTACAGTTCTACTTGCTATTTTTATGCTGCAATTTTGGTCAAGGTCTATGTAACAAGGAAAGAAAATTCAGTGTAGACCACACAGAATATCTTGAATAATATTTAAATAACTCTAAAGACCCTTCCAGTGCTATTCACCTACATGCAAGATTAATTTTAAATCAGAAGACTACTCTGAACACATTTCAGAGATTATAAAATAATTATGATATCCATTAGCATCAGGGCAAGCAGGAACAGCAAAAGTGGTTTTCAGTAGAGATCAGGGTGGGTTTTTTTCGAAGTCTTTACTCAGTCTTACAGAATTTCCCATTTTCTTAAACACCTGTCTTGAAAACTAGTTTCATTTATTGGTTCTTACACTATACTCCAAAGTATATGAACAAGGATGTGTGTATACACATACCCACATATATGTTTACACACATTTACATTTACAAGTACCATTTTATGTGTATACACATGCAGATACCTGTACACATTAGAAATTATCATGTGATGATATTTTTCTTTATGGTCACATTGCAGTGAGAGCTCAGATTCAGTTGATTACTTTGGGAAGCAGTAACAATTTTCAAAGATCTGTGGGCCACAATAAAGTTCTTCATTCTGTAATTCTGCATTCTTTGTCCATAGATGTGTGAACTCACACTTAAACACAGAGAATTAATGCAATCTCTTGCCAAACATATATGGTTTTAAAAGCTCTGGCTGTTCAGGAATGTTAAGTGCACAGAGAGGTCCTCACCACGGAGTATTTATTCTGCACAAGCTATGAACTAGAACAGTAAACACTGAACCTCACAGGCAGAGAAATGAGACATGGGAAAAATGCAGTAGTCTAGGAAATCCATGAAAGAATAAGGTACTGACTATAATCTTCAAGGTTTATTCCAGAAGTAGAATCATAAACCATTTTCCTGCTCTGTGTATTTAAAGCTTTCTTTCCCCAAAAAAAAGGAGGATAGTACCCAGTATAATTTTTAATAATTAAATAATAAAAAGTATTTATATGGATAATTTGGATAAGTGAAAACACAAAAAACTGGCACTCACTTTTATTGGCAAAATATGGTTTGATTTAGTAAAGACTTGCAAATTTATGCCATCTGGGAGTTTGAATGGGATGGGGTATTTTCTTTGATGGATTTTTCTGTGTGGGGGTTTTGGTTTGTTTTGTTGGTTTAGTTTTGTTTTGTTTTTTTTTTGTTTTTTTTTTAAATAAAGAAGTTTAATTTGATTGGCATTTCTCACGACAAAAACCAAACCAAAAAGAACACCCAACTTGTATTTTTAATCCTCTAGGCTACAGTGTAAGAAGTTTACGTCATGTTTTTGTACTAATTATGCCTAGTAGGTCTTGCAATATTCAAATCTGTAAAAAAAAATTGTATTATAAAATTAAGATAAGAATTCAGTCTGGATACCTACCAAACAGTGAAAAATCTGTGCTCTATTAATTGGAACTATTTCCTTGATAATCAAATTAAACTTTGTCTTCTAATTGGGTAACACTCTTTCATTCCCTGGTAATTGTTATGACTGTCAGGCAAACTTAAAAGCTAATTACTTGTTTTGAAAATGTAGATCTCTAAATTTCTTTTATTATTCTTTCTTATCCAAAATTTTAGGGGATACCAAATGTTGATAACACATTTATTTTATTATATTCTTAATTCCTGTTGATTAAATATGCTAAATAATAAGAGTAAATAATAAGAGTAATAATAAGACTAAAATCTTACCTGTTGGAACAAATAAAGTGTGTCCTTGCTTCACAACACATTTGTAACACTTGTCAACCTTGTCCCCAAAATATACTTCACTCTGGGTAACAGATGAACTCCAAGACTCATAAAGAGCCAAATTTTCATCAGTGGGCTTGATCAAATAGAATATCTTCTCACCCTGTTAAGATAAAATATCAAATAAATAAATTAATGTCCTCTTAGAAGTATTACAACCTCTGAGTCACTCCTAATGAAGTAACAGATTGATCTAAATGGTAAGTATTCCATCTTCCCACTATGGCATGTTTGGGCTTCCCAGTGTCAGTGTTTCACAACTGTAATCCACCAAAAGTTTAGATATAGTACACTAACCAGTTAACATCTTGTGATTTAAAGGAAGCAAACAAACCAACCAAAACTTTTCACTGGAGTGTAAAAAATTCCAGCTTTTATAAAGAATTTATGGATATGCACATACATACAAATGAAAAAAATGCCTCTTCTATGATATATACACAGCAAAGTTTGTGAGAACAATAAAAAGTTGAGTATGTCAACAATTTTCATTTCATTATTTATTCCTACTAAAACCTCACTACATCATCTACCAGTCTACTAAAGTGATCAGTCAATGAATTACAGTCTAGAAGTCACCAGTGGCATGCTACAATAAAAACATAAAAATGCAACACCAAAGATCAGTAATTCACTTTCAAGCTCTTCCCACAGCTCTTCAAGTACAACATTTCACACAGGTGAGAATGTCATAGCAGAAGGCTGCATGCTGAATAAATTTTGTTTCATGTAGTCATAATCACCCAGAAGGTGGTTGGGCACAGGAACAGGCTCCCCAGGGAAGTGGTCACAGCACCAAGCCTGACAGAGTTCAAGAAGTGTCTGGATGATACTCTCAGGCACATGGTGTGACTGCTGGGGATGGTCCTGTGCAGGGCTAAGGGCTGGACTCGATGATCCTTATGGGTCCCTTCCAACTCAGTATATTCTGTGATTCTGTACACCAAGAAGCATTCATACCCAGAGCACATGGTACCAAACTGATGTTCCTCCGAAATCGATATGAAAATCAGTGTAGCTGTCCTGGACACCCATCAAGCAATATTTCTGAACAAAAGGCTTAGGGAAGACAGAATCATCCGGCCAATAATTTTCCACCCACGAAAGCTTTCTGGCAATATCTGGTACTTCCACTAATTCAGACATCCTTTTAAAAAACAAACAAACAAAAAAGAACTGTAAATGTAAACAGGAGTAATCACGTCTCTTTAAATGACAGCTTCCTACAAAGATATTTATTAGTTCATAAGTAATATGTTTCATACCCACATTACATCACAGTAGCTGTCTACATAAAATACACATCCTCCTCTCTTTCCCACTACAGGCACTATATGCTTACACATATTGTTTAGCTTAGTGAAAACCACTTCCTATATTCAGGGAATTGAAGTCAATACTCACTTTGTGTCTGAGAATTCCAGGCTGATCACATTCAATACTTTGGGTCGGTCAGGATTTGTGAAGTATTTAATATAATTATGGAGCTTCATTTTGCTGTCTGCTTGTCTTGCTACATCTATGACATCTATCACTTTGTCACCACCTGTGAAAAACAGGATGACTCTCTTAAGGCTATGACAGATTAAAAAACTTCAGTTGGTTAAGACAAATTTAACTTTTTTCCAGCCTTTATCAAAATATTTCTGCACAAATACTCCACTACTATCAGTATTCTCTTGGATCAGAGACAGATCAGCATAAACCAAATTTATTAGTTTTCTTTAATTACTATAATCAGCTAAGGACAGAAGCGAAAACGCGCTAAAAATAAATCCTCTTTCCTGTGGTTAACCAAAAAGAAAGAGTGGTATAGAATGACTGTATCTCACTTTAAAAAAAAAAAGGGGGCAGGGTGTTATGGCTGCAATTGGAAACACTAGCATGGAAAAAGTCATCAAGGCAGATCTATTCCTCGCTTTTCCTATAAATCATCAGCAACCCCCGACCTTACTTATATATGTGCACAACTTGCAAGCCCAGTCATTTCATTTAATAATTATCACAAGCGTGCTTCATTTCTCATAACAAGGACTGGTTTACACACAGTGTATTTTGAAGTGATACATCTAGAGAACTAGACAAGCAAGAAGCAACCTTTAGCCAGAGAAAGGACTAACAACAATATTATAATAGCAATTGTTTATGTCCATTTAGTTACACAATGGTCAAATTTGACAATTTATTTTGGAATGCTGGAACGTGTCTAAATGTACATGATATATATATATATAATTACTTTAAAACAGTAAATTTATATCACCTTGATAAATTCCAGTTGGAATAGTACTTATTCAATTCTCTTATTTTTAATTTCAATAATAGAAAGGTAAATCTATCACATTCCAACTTTTTCCCTAAACTGGACAACTGGGCAGGTCAAAATGTATGCATAAGGGTGAGATAATCAAGTTTCTATCTGAATAGACAGTAATTCAAAAGAAAATATTCAGAAGTATCAGAATGATAATTAATCTTTAAAGCAGAATGCACATTACTGTTTAACATTGCAACTGTAACAACATTCCATATTCTGATGCCTTTGTAAAATATTGACGGGCAGAAAACCTACTTTCAGCACAACTCGTTACATTGGGAGATCACAAGAACGCAGACAAGGCCATACACAGACTTCTCAACTGTACCATGTGTTACAGGAAATGCCCTGTTGCAATTGGCTCAGTCTCTATTTCTCTGTACTACACACTTACATGAGGCTGAGACAATTACAGACTGTTAAGAGATCTGATAAGAAAGAAATGGTTCTTAGGAAGCTCCAGCTCTCCTGCTAAAGGAAGTCAAGGTAGGAAATTTTCCAGGAAGAAAGATTTAATTCAGACAGGTCAATTTACTAAGTCTAAAACATTAAGTTTTGACATAGTCTAATCAATGACTAAACTTATTAATCCTAAGAGTGATTAATTCAATTCCCATTATACTTTATTGGTTTACAACATGTAGCAGAGAAAGGTCCAGCATTCCATATGTAGCTTGCACTGAAATTAACATATTTGAAAGTCGAGAAAGCTATTGTCCTATCACATATCCAAACAGACACACACTAAAAAAAAAAGCAAAAAGAGAGAAAGAAAAAAACCTCCAAGCCACAGCTTTAATTGTATTCTTTGCTAGTCTTGAATTTACGATAAATATTTAGCACTCTGGAAGCTCTTATAATCATGCAAATATTTATTTTGTTTACAGACAGGATCATTTTAATAAGTTCTCCAGAGTGACTCTTACCTACATAGCGTTCCACATCTAAAACGGAGAAAGTTGGTGGAGGAAGTCTGAGTCCCAGACCATCTAGCTTAGGAACCATAATGGGAACATCAAACCCATGTTTCTCCAGGTATCTTTGTGTCAACTGGCTTCCATGCATTTTCAAAATTACTTCATCAGCACTGGTGGAAAGAAATTATGGAGTATTAGCAGAAAAGCATCCCCCAAGCACTACTGAAAAAGAAGCCTCAGTTTGGGGGAGGATGGATGGGAATGGCTATATTTGAATCCAAGAGCATTGTACCATCCACGGTACATTTATATTAAGCATTTAGCTAAAAGACAAAGAAAACAAACTCAACAAGCAAAGAAACTTTTACTGCACACATAACCTGGAAACTCACAGTCATTCTATACAACGGAAAGGTTGGGGAAAAGGAATTCTCAAAGCATTAAAGTACATGTTGCTAACAACAACCACCACCAGCAGCTCCTCTAAAGAACTATAAATTATCATGGTTCAGTGAGATATCCAATCAAGACCAGGATGAAAGTATAACCACGTTTCTCTACTTTCCTCTAAAGCATGTGAGAATGGATAGACTACCAGCCCATATGAATGTTCTGTGTTATTTGGAATGAAACTGAGAACTATTCATGAACTACAGGAATAGACAGACAATATTCTGACAGTTGAAGCAAAGTAAAGAAAACCAAAAACCAATCAGTCATGCTACTGCCCCCACTTTCCCACGAAAACAACCCCTCAAAACCTCTCACATCACCCTGCAGCAGTCCCAACAGACAACATAAGCTAGTGCAAAACTGAATAGGGGAGGCTACTGCATGAAAAGGTAAATGTACCCATCTGAAACAAGGATGAGTTGTGAGGAATTGTAAAGGAGAAGGAAGTTATCATCAACCTCCATTTTCTGAAGCAGAGAAATGTTAGCTGCCTCCCCTAAGACACACTCTGCAGACAACGTTTCTTTGCTTTTTCCACCAAAAGGTGTAAGAGTCCGTACCTTGGGAAAGAGCGAGCCCGCAGCTGTTTAACGAAGGTCCGTGTTCCAGCCTGCACCGGTCTGGAACCATCATCTGGCTCCGTGTAGTCATGTCTGTGCCAGTTTCTCCTCTTCTTCACTACAAGTTTCAGAAGGGTTAAACTTTGAATTAGTTAAATCAGATGGCTCAGATTAGCAATCATCCCATGAGTGAGACAGACATGCCTCAATCACATTACTATGATGAACAAATCTTATTGTTTTTATCAGGTGACACTCTACCCATTTTCAACAAATGAAATCTGCAGGACACCCGACAGTAATTCTCCCTACTTCTATAGCTCCTTCTACATGAAATCCTCAGTGTACATTATACACAATTCAAGACTCCATATCCAGTGCAACACAAATAAACAGTTGCAGCCTGAAAGTTGTTCAAATCTAAAAAAATCAGCAATGAAACTAGAAATTGAACTTTAATTTCCTAAATTCCTTAGACTTTTTTTAATATATGGAAGAATCACACCTCTTGAATATCCACAGACTTCATTTTATATATTTACACAAAATTAACAAGACCTAATCCCACTATGCTATCTCACCCTACGAGCAAGCCCATATCCAGTCTGATAATATTACTGCTATTCACTACCATATGCTATTTCTTTTATCCACTGCTTATGTCTCCGTAACAGTTTTGGGTGCAAACTGTTTTGGGAAAGAATGACTTTTGCAATACATACAAAACAATCATTGTGCCCCAAAACATACAACTTCAGAGTGATTTGAAGCTTTAATACACTGTTACAGCATATTAATAAGAAACAAAGGATAAATTAAAGTTCGATTACAGTTTTGGGAATCTGAAACTGATAGTTCAATAGCAACAAAACCAAATTTTTAACAGTTCCTTATACTTAAGGGGCCAATGAAATTGAAAAACCAGACATTCTCATAAAAACTGTTGTAGTGATCTCCCCATGACAAATGACAGATACCCAAATGAAAAAAGAAAAATAATATTTTCATAGAATGGTTTTGGTTGGAAGGGACCTTAAAGATCATCTAGTTCCAACCCTGCTGCCATGGGCAGGGACACCTTCTACCACACCAGGTTGCTCAAAGCCCCATTCAGCCTGGCCTCAAACACTTCCAGGATATGGCATCTACACCATCTCTGGGCAACCTGTGCCACCACCCTCACACTAAAGAATTTCTTCTTTATATCTAATATAAATCTACCCTCTTTCAGTTTAAAGCCAGGGGTGACAAGGGGTGACAATGGGTGACCTTGCTATTTCACTAAAGACCTCTGTAAAAAGTTATCTTATTTCTTATAAGCCCCCTTTATATATTTAAAGGTTGTACTATAAAATATTGTAAGCTGTATGCAGCCTCCCCATTTGAATTTTTCTACCTTAAGTGAAGCAGAGGACAAAGTGACCAATATCCTAGTGAACTTAGCGCCTGTCTTCAAATTTTCATTATTTCATGACAAATCATTTCCTAATGGATATCTCATACATTCATCTTCATCAACCAATCATTTTGCATCTTCATTTATGAAGAACACAAGCTTACAGCTTTGAAAGGAAGTCCTTGGTTATATCACCCGTTTGTTAGCAAACTGCTCTCTGGAGCATTTCCTCTCTCTACAAATAAACCTGCATCTGTCACCCTCAAGCTTTCAACAAGCTGAGAACAAATCACCAAAAGGGTGCCCCAGCAAAAAGGATCACCATCTCAATCTTGGAAAGAAACTCCAGGACTGCTGAACTTCCTACCTTTCTATTTACTTGCCAGCCTATCACTTACAACACTAAGAAACATAGTAAGGGTACAGACATTTTAAGGTTGCATTTCAGTTTTTCCTAAAAAAGCCAAACTCTGCTCCACAGCTAGATAGCTGCTAGTGGAGGACTGCCCCAAGGTGATTTACTAACACCAGATTTATAACTTAACCACTAATATTAAGCAGAAATTTAGGTACATATGCTGAGGAAACTCACAAGAGGGAAAAATTACTGTTATTTGTCAACACAGAACGTGTTTTACAGGTGTCTACCAAACAGCTTGTAATGTAAACATGACACCCAAAGAATTGCATTAATAAAAGATTTAACTTTATGGAACAGCTCATTCTTAAGTTCACGTAAGTCATGATGCTCCCAAAAATCTAAAAAAGTGCTAACAATACTGAAAACTGTAATAGGAAGCTACGGATGTAGGAGGAGAGAAAATAGTTTCTAAAAAGAAAAAAATTGGTGCTTCTCCAGAAAAAACCAATTGGTTATATAGGAATAACAGGCATCATATCATCATTACACCTAAGAGTAATTATTCCTACCAATGATCTGTATCCTGCAGACGTGACAACATGTACCCTTTAGAAGACATTTAAGAGAATAATCTGACATTTATAGCTCTTTGCTAAACTGAAAACCAGTGCTGCTTAATGAGCCAACTATCCAAACACTGTAAAACTTCATAAATAATGAAGCCAGGTTTATTAAGTTTTCAAAGCTATTTTCTCAGTCATAAATAATAATACAAGAAATTAGTAGCTAATACTAATTTGCAACAGAGTAGTTTCCCATAAATTCACTGCTGTTACAACAGGTCATTAAAATTGTAAGATGATACAGCTGCTTAAGAGATTTTATAGCACAGAAAGACTTTCTAAAGTCTGTCTTTAAAAATCAGGAACTAAGGTAATTCTTTTACTTGTAGTTGGCAACACATATCATCCTTTCATAACTAAGAGAACACTGAAGAACGGAAAACAATAATGAAAACTTTCTCTGCCTATGTATCTCTTAATTGCAGAGCTTTTCTAACCCCTTAAGACATTATAGTAACTGTTGCAAAAAAAAAATAAATAAATTTAACTGAATGGATCCTAATGCTCAAATTAAAACAAACAAACAAACCCTACATAAGTAGAAATGGACATATAACACCTCCCCTCCCAATCACTCCAAACTAGTGGAAGGAACCAGTGTTCACCCTTGGTGTTCCTGAAAATCGAGGCAAAACTTGCTGTGACAACACTAAAAACACACACACTAAAAGTACAAAGACAGTTGCAGGGAGGGTTAGAAAAAGAAAGGAGTGTGCTGGAAGTTTTCATGAAAAGTAAACAGCTTACTTTTTTTTTTTTTTTTTGTAATTACATTCCTTATACTCTCAAAACAATGGGGCAATAACTGTACCTACTTAGGCAGACACTATTGCCTGCCTTCTCACACTGCTGGACTGTTTGCCTCAGAGACCACCACATGGCAGACTTCAAATGGGGACCATCAAGAGGTGAACAGCCCTACAGTGAGGCCCCAAGTCTTGGAAGTGGTACTTCAGATGATTCCTAGTGACCAAAAAGGCAAGAGAAATTTTTCCATGGGAAGACTGAAAAATTCTAAGGAGCATACAGTAAACCACAGAGTACACTGCTAAGGCCTGGGACATCATCTCATATTGTCAGCTCAGGCCAAGTACAGACATTACTACCACAGACAAAAAAAATACAGGTTGGAGGGTATTTTCAGAATTTGAGAAATCAAAAGACGGATTAAGAAAGTATGTCCTAACAAACACAGCCCTGTTAATATTCACCGCATCTTGTGCTCTCTCAAAGCTCTGGATATTAGAGTCTGGTTGCAGATCTGACTCAAAGCATTCATGCAAATACAGCATTTTCAGACTTCAGGATCACTAAGAAAACTTAGAAAATAACAAAATATAATACGAAGACTCTAAACCAAATAATATTAAAAAAACTCCTCCATAGTATAGTACTAATTTTTTAAATTGTTCTTTTTTAATTGTTTAGGATTTTAGGATTAATTATTTAGCATTTTACATACACAGCTTCTCAATAAAGGTCTTATAAAATGGTTGTTCTTTCAAATCAAGAAAAGGATTTATTCTTTGTTTGAAATGCATGAAGAAACTGATCAGTTAATTTGATCTTTCCATCTAGCTATGCAGTAGCTTTCTTTTAATTATTGGAACTTTTACATAATTAATTTTGTAGGATACTGAAAGTAACCACCCATTTGTACTATAAAGTATGTGTTTCTGGTATATTTTAAGTAATTTTTTTGCGCTACCTTATTTGATTATATGTACTAATGTCTCTTGAAATCATAGATATATTTGCCCTCTTACAAAGCCGAATTTTTGTCTCTTTCAAAACTCTTAGACAAAGTGATTTTAGAATACAAAGCTGTAAATAAAAATGCTTTTTTTACTGACGTACATAATTTCATATGAATGAAGCACTCTGGAACACTGCTGCCACACTTAAAGTCATGAGACTTTATCGGTCTCTCTAAACACTGAAGTAGAGCCCAAACCACAAACGATCATAGATTTGATTTTGACAGCTGAGAACAATTAATAAAATTCCTTGTGAAGACATATTTCATTATATCACCTCTGCTTGGGTTGGTAAGTGACATGTCTGAAGCTTCTATTAAATCTAGATGATCTACACGCTTGAAGCAATATAATTTAATAAGGATAATTTTTACCACAGATTCTTGTCTTCCTGAAAAAACGTTCAAAATAAAAATTGTTCTTATCTCACTGTCAAATTCTGCATTACAAGAAAGGTTATTCACAGGCATCAGGGTGAAGCATACTAGTTCTCCCAAGTCATGGGGTGAAAACAAGTTTCAAATTTACTGATATGATCCCTCTTCTATTCCTCCTTCTAGTCCCTCTATTCCATAGGAAAAAAGAGACAGAAAGGTGGGGAAAGAAATGGCTGTTGTTTGTGTTCTGATTTATAAGAGAAATAAGCAGATTTTTAACTGAAAATTACTACTGGAGTACTAAAAACTACAAGCACATAAAACAGCATTTATCTTACCTTTTAGCAGACTGACCCTGAACCCATATATTACACAAGATATATATCATGCAACATATACTAATTACATCAAAAAATGACACCATCATTTTGTTCATATTCCACAAGACTACCACTGAGGGTGTAGCGGTTTAAAACTTATTTCTAAATGAGAAGTAAATTTAGCTTTGAAAAATATTCTAGATCTTAAGTCACTGTTGACTATAAATCATTATATGGCCTTCAAGGAGAAAAAACCCACCAAACTAAAACACAAACAAATCCACATTAGAAAACACAAATGACCACGGCTGTTTGGAGGTTAAAGGCACGCATTGCATATACGTATTTTTCCAGTCTGAACACAGAAACTTAATTCATTGTTGGAAATATGAAATTCATTTTTAGATTTTTTACAATTCTGTTTCCGTTTGAGAACAGAAGTCATGGGGGAAAATCTACGGAGTTGAATAAAGCAGTATTCTTTCAGTAGTTACAGACAGACAAAAACTATTCCGTTTTCCCACTGCAGATCGCTATAGCAAATTTGTCTACTGAAAGGAGAACCAGAGATGCCTCTTGCTGCTCTGTTTCACACTCTTCTAGCAACTCATTTTGACTTTGGTGGAAACTTGTTGTTTACAAATCAGAGCTGTGTCACTTTCAAGGACATAAACAGAGGGGGGAACAAAAGCAAAAACAAACAAAAAAAAACCAAAAAAAACCAACCAAACACACACTGCTCACAGGATGTTCATATTCTCGGATTTCACTAGAGTGTTGTGGCAAATAGCCTATAATCATCAAGAAAGGTAAGACACCTAATTCCTACATTTTTTCAAAGTTGCCTTCCATGGTATTAGAATTTTGATAATTAAAATGTAGGAACCTTGAAGCCATCTTTTGTATTTTGCTTTTTTTTTTTTTTTAATTACGATTTCCTAATTTTCATTCTCTCACTCTCCGCCAAGTCCAGATTGTTTTCTTCTAGCTCTGTGCACTTTGATTTCTCTAATCTACAGCGGTGGCTTATATTTTATTCTATTTGCATCTCCACATCAGGGAACCTTTCAGGATGGTTTGTTTATTTCGTGGGTTTTTAATCAGCTCAGAGTTAGTCATGTAGAACCAGTACCTTCTAAATAATCAAACTCATCTTGAATATTCTTCTGAACGGTCTTTTTCAATTGTACATGGAGAGAAAACAGTCTGAACGTGTAAAATGAAATCTGAATAAGCCATACTTACTTAGAGAAGGTCCATGGAGAATTGCACAGTTGGGACAATGGTATAGATCAATGTCAACAGCATGGTGCTCCTCTACCCCAACGCAGCTGGAATAATATTTTTTAAATGTTAATGAGAATACATATAAGGTTTATTTTTCAAGCTAAAAATAATTAAATCTTAGGGTTTTATCAAAACATGCTTACTCCACAAAATTATAATGAGATACCAAATTATCTCAACTAGTGGGTTGCCACATAAATTTCGAGTAATAATTTCTTTACCACTGAACAGAGAATGCCATTAAAAAAAAAAAATCATAAAAAGGAAACAAGAATCAAATTTCTATAAAAGTGAGCAAATCCTCAATATATACACACCATTACCTCTCAGCTCCCCAGAAACCTTTGATCCTAATTACAGGAAACAGTTTATGCAATTTTCGTTATAGACACTGAGTTTAAAAAAAATCTGAAGTTTATGTGCTGTCAATTTGTAGAAGATATAATGCAATTTTTTCTTCTTTTTTTTTTTTTTCTGCAGAAAGCACATAACTGACTCCTACACCCCAGACAAATTAATGAAGAACACTTTGGTGTTCTTCATGAAATCGTTACACTAGTACTAGCTTCCTAAATTACACAAGTGACCACACAAATAACTTTGTAGAAGTGTTTTTGGTTTAAAATAGCAACAAGTATTTCAAAGAGCACTTGACAGATGCAGTGTTTTCCCAGCGCACATTTTTTCCCCGATAAAAGTCAAAGTGGGATTAAGATTGAAATCTTTATAATACCACTGACAAAGTATCTACACTGCTGATATCTAAATAACAGAATTTTAAAGACAAAATTAAGTATGTTTTCTTAGAAGCTGAAACAGCAGAGGTTAATGATAGAAAACGTGCTTTTGCACAAAGTTCTCAAGAAAAAAAAAATGTAATCCCTGCTTGCTGGTCGAATCTGAATCCTGGCAGAGTTCTTCATTCTCTGAAAAGTTTATGGACACTTACAAAATTGCTGACTTTACAGTCAATAAGAAGCAAGACTACAACACTGAACATTTGCACCAAAATTAGATATGTTTACTCAGTGCACTCTAGTAACATAAGAACTTGAACAGTACTCCAGTCACGTAACCCATTTCATATCAGAAGTGTAATGACTGCTTAAGCACTGAGGCTTTGAAATGATCCAGCTCCACAAAGTCTTTTCCCTAGCAGCCTAGTGCCAAACTGCTGACACGCTCCAGCAAGTGTCAGTACATGCTGCCAAAACAATACTTGAAGCAGTCTAGCACTGAAAGCACAATGAGCAAATCCAATCTGAAACTGAAGAGCATCCCCCATGCAACTATCAATGAGAAGTACATCACTCTGAATACTCTGTAAACAGATTCAGCTAGTTCTACTTCTCCATGCAGTACATACCACATGAAATTTAGAAATTCCATAGCTTTTTTATATGCACACTATTTTAAAATCCAAATACAAAACTCAGCTGCCATAGTTCATCGCAATTCTTGCAATATTTAGCATCTGCTTTAGGACCACAACTACAGGAATTGTTATTACTTGAAAATCCAGCTGACACATAAACAAAAAGGAAGGCAGAAGCAGTCTTTAAAAATGCATGTCCCATTTCCTTCTCTTGTGTTCTCTCTCTTTTTATAGAATAGCTGAGTGACTCATAATCCTATGTATTATAGGAAAATTGTTTTTAAATGTACATTCTAAAACCCCAAATGAGAAGGCTGGTTTTATACATCCTTAGGAATCTCATTATTTTAGCTAAATTTCTAATTTTTCAACAGCTAAAGATATTTATGTTCCACTGTATCTTGATCAAGTTTGCATTTCATCCTTTTTCTTGCTGTTTATCTGATACATTCATCATCACCTCAATCAGGTTATCTTTCTAACAGTAAGAACTTGGCATAAAAATATAGTAATACCTTCAAGTTTTGACAACTGTTTGTCATGTTCTATTTAAGAATGTTAATTTTATCATCTCTTATAGAATGTTACAGGTAACAGAATTTCTGCTTTATTTTGAGGCTTAGCACTAACCACTTTTCTGACTTGATTAACTCCATAACCTTTCAGGAAGGCACATGGGATTTTGTGTACAGAGACTGGAATGGTACTAAAATAGCTGGAATATCCATTCAATAAGGAATGCAAACATTTTCAGTCTACTATTTATGCTGTAAACTCAGAACTAACTGGAAAGGTGAAACACTAACTGGGCATCATGGAAGTGAATCTCGAAGCAGTTGCCTGACTGAAGCAAATAGAAAACGAGGTGACAGCACCTCCATTGCCAAGGAACAAGCATTGCCAAGGATGCCACAGTGCCCATCAATCACACACAGCAAGTCACTTTTCCTGAGTCCCTTTCTCCAACACACATAGATGACTCTGACATTAATCACTCTGGCTACTAGCAAGCAATCAATTACTGTGGTAAGTGCAACTTCAGACCTCAAGCATCAAAGCAAGGTCACCAAGAGGTAGCAGAGAGCCTGGAAAGCATTAACATACTCAAACACAGCAACACTCCCAATCCACTGATGTTTTTCTGAATGAAATATTATTACCCTTCACCTTGCAATCAACCCAATCCATTTGGGTTGAAATGCCTTTAGTATATATTACCTAGTTTTTAAATTGCTCATCTCCTGCAGGGAAGTGGTAGACTAATTCTCAGGAACAGTGAAATGCTTATAGTATTACAAAATAGAATACAATAATACTAATTAAAAAAACAACTGTATGAGACTATGCAAAAATCCATCCCTAATTCTGTTCATGAAGGTGGAAGGGCTGAACAGGCCCAATATTAGTTGAAATGTTCTGTAAGGAGTAGCAAGGTAGAAAAATTTAGTTAAAAATAGATTCCATGACATCAGTCTGAGTGGTCAGACACTCATAACTTCCCCAAGGTGTCTACTATCAAGGCAGAGCCAGCAAGAGGTAGCAGAAGAATCAGGGAACTTACTAAGTTTTTTCACACACAAGAACATGCCCGTACCTGGCAACTGAAGGAATCTCTTGCTACTAGAAGTTGGAGGAACCCATTCTCCACACTTAAATCTCATTGGAAGGTGAATATTTTTTATTTAGTCTGAACTTTCCATTTGATTATTATATTTGTAGCTATGTAAAAGTAGCAAGTGTAAATCAAAAACAACCAGAAGAGGATGATCTAACATCTCTGACAGGCACCAACGGACCTCTGCTTTTCTCTAAAGGGCAAATAAGGCTTCTTTCACAGGCGGAAAAAAATCCTGCAAAAGCTGGTCTCTACTGTAGTATCGTTATTAATTTAGAATTTAAGAGATGAGTACAGATAATTCAGCATGACAGATTCAACAACTATTTCACAATTATGCTAGAATGT
Source organism: Chiroxiphia lanceolata (assembly GCF_009829145.1). Classification (NCBI taxonomy): domain Eukaryota; kingdom Metazoa; phylum Chordata; class Aves; order Passeriformes; family Pipridae; genus Chiroxiphia; species Chiroxiphia lanceolata. Next base: position 57,863,118 of record NC_045641.1, read on the forward strand.
CTCGTACAAAGAATTTGCAAAAGTCCAAAACATTTAAAGGAAGTATTACGCCTGAAGATAAAACTGCATGGTTGTACACCGTGAGCCACCCAAGGCACCTGGCACATTTCTCCTACAGCAGCGCAACACAAACAAGTATTGGATCCATGTCAGTCACCACACAGGCTGCTGCACCTTCCAAATCTAATACCTGCTTGCTTTCAATCCAGTCTGGCTTTTCTCTTGCCTACTTCTGATGTTATCAAGTACGACCACAACATTTTAAAGATTGCTTAACTGCCTCTGTTGGTAAGACAAAGAATCCCGGTTTAAGAAAAAAATTCAAAGCATTTGATTCAAGGTCTTATTTTCAGTGTCCTTTAAGAGATATGACTACTTGAAAAACTAATTATTTTCTTACTAAATTATTATAATTATCATCATTGTCTTCTTAAGATAAGTACCATATGTACTCTGCCCTCACATAAAATTCCAAGTATAAAAGGGAATGATTACACAAATAGCACTACAAAAGTAAAAAAATGAGTGGTCTGAATGCCCATCTTCCCAGTTTAATTGGCAAGATATTCCAATTAGGAAATTTCTAAGATTCCCTGTACACAAGGCATACTGAAAATATAAATCTTGAAAACTGAGAGGTGTAAGCAATTCTCAATGATCTAATAAAAGGACTGAGAAAAAGGATGAATCACCATCAACAGCAAAGAGTTAATTTGTCGAGATGTTGGGTTATACATGGGGCACAATCCTCTTGGATTCCATCTTCTGTTCCCTTCCCCTATTGCTTCAATTCTATAAGGTCCTTTTTCACCTCTTTGAGTAGCATGTACAAACCAATCTAACAGGCTCATCTTTCCGGATGCACTTCTACATTTTAAGAAGTCTCCCACAACAGCTTCCACTTCTCTGCACACCAGCATGATGCTTTGCATCTATAAGCTTCACAGGACAGGCCATCACAGGCATGTCTGCCCACTTCTTCAACAGATATTGTTGGATAGATATTGGTTTACAACTAGGCATTGATTTACAGCTCAAAATTCAGCCAAAGTGGTTTTTTTAAGTCTCTTATTTCTTATTGGGACACATTAAGTTCAAGCCCCAAGACCTCTCGGTTTTCCACAGTCTGATCTCAACAGTCTGATTTTTTTTGCTGTCATTGTGCAGCAAAAATGCACATTAGTGGCTCTTAGTAGTACATTTGATTAGGCGCAGAACCTCGCACCTTTTCCAAGCTATAAAATTACTTAAAATTACATTTTCCAAGATCCCCTTATATTCTCCCTGAATAAACACTACGGACAATCTTTTTCTTTCTGTACTATCCTGTTTCTGAACAAAAACTCGGCACATCCTCTTCATGTCCACCCTTCCATCAGCACCCACAACCTCTCCTTGCTATGCCTCAGCGAGCACTGCAGGCTTTAGCCGTAAAAGGAGAAAAAAAACACAGGTCTTGACATCCAACAGGAAAAAAAAGAAATCAACAAAAATCCTGGAACAGTGGAAAAATACTAGAGGTATCAGAGCATGTTCCCTGTTACTAGGAATGTGGGGCTATAGACAATTACTTAGGGGCATGTTTCCTATCATCTGACAGAGCAGATTCCCAAAATTGTTTTTCAATTTCCAGTAATCCACAGAACAGCCAAGAAGATATATAGATATTGAATCTCTACTGTATCTTAACAGCAATGAGGAAAGGAACAAGTCACTTCTAGAAGTAGCAAAGATTCATTAGTAACAGGACAGCCTTAATTGTCCAAAAACCAAAGTCACTACCACCAGCTTCTCATAACATTAAACTGAGCAGAGTTGTGGCTGCTGAAAAAAGGTCCCACCCTCCTTCCTCCAACTGTCTGATCATGGGCTTCCATAGTTTCTCTCACCAATGTAAAGTACCAGGGAGCCACATGACAAGTCAGTTCAATAAACTGATCCTAAGGAAAAGAAACTAAGTGCCACTCAACTCACTTTTTCAGATAGGCTTTAGAAACCTTAACAATAAGATTCCTATAAATAAAAAGGTACATGTTACAGTTATATGCAGTCATTTAACAAATATATAGCTTAATATTATTTTAGAGACATTATATATGAAAGAAAATATTGTTATTTCATTTCTACACTATTTTGTCTTTCTAAAAATGTTTGCTAAACCATAGGAAGGAGACAACTGTTTAGCAATCTTATGCTGACAAGATAGCTTTTTAATATCAAATTTATCAAAAATTATCAAATTTCAAATCATCAAGCATTAAAGTATACTGTAAGTAGTAGGCAAGCATTATAACAAACTTTCCATTTTACCTGTAGCAAGGTCTGCAGTTGCTACATTTAGTCCTAATCTGTTTGAGCATAACAAAACCCAAAATACTATTGCACTTGTTGCCAAAATTGATTAGCAAGCTTGCAAATTATGCAAAGAACAGCTTCTCCTATTCCATCCCAAGAACACAAAGATAAGCATGGAATAGGATGCCAGTTTGGCAAATTTTAAGGAACTCTGGTTGGTCATTTACTTCAAGCCTCTGCCTTCCAAGTGGGAGAAGGATGCCAAGTATGCAATATTTACAGGTTTAAACAATGGAAGTTCTAAAGATGTCTCTGCCACAACCAAATAGCCACATCTGCCACTCATTTGGCACAATATTAAAATACTTCATTAGGAATAGAAAGGCAAAGTCATAGTGTGACAATACTGTTGACAGGCTCCATATCATCCCATAGCATCAAAAAAGCTAAAAACTGAAGTTTATTTGAAGAACAGTTTAAAACTTAAAATAAATGTAGTGAGCTTTAAAAACCTGAACCTCAAACTAGCTAGATTTCCCCTCCAAGTCCCCTCTTCAAAATGAATGCAGGTACACCAAAGGAACAAAACTGACCAAAAGAAACCTCAAAGCAACATGAAAAAGTGAAAGGAAACACCAGCTATCTCTTCACCTTGCCATGATAAGCATGGCAACAGTTTTGGAATCACAGCAGGCTTACAAGGATTTACTTTGGCAATTAAACAATTTTAGAGAAATGCCAAACTTCTGTGCAATAGATACAGAACCATACTGCCTTAAAATAAATCACAGAAAAAAATACACGACATAAAAATATTTGACCTTTTGACTTTGCCATATTCACTTTCCAAAACAAAACACCATTTAATGAACATGTATAAATACACCTTAAAAAACAATTTAAAAAATAGAAAAACAGAATAACAGTTATATGTAGCAAACATTCCCCTCTCCCAAAGTTACCAATTTTCTCCAGGGAAAAAAAATTAATAATACATTTTTTACGATTTGCATAGAATATATGCACGTTGGCCCAACAGCACACCTAGTTTTAGTACATATTCACTGACACACATTCCACCAACCAAGTTCTTAAGGACAGAAAAATTACATGTAAGGTCAACTCTCAAAACACCTGAAAATATACTAACTTATTAAATATTGCATCATCCTACAATACAGATAAGAATCCCAAGAATAACAATGCCGTGTGCCACAATATACATAAAACTCTGACCTTTGATTGCACAGAGACATCTGTTCTGATACTTCCAAAGTCCTAAGAGATCACGGTCTACTTCCGATTAACCATCAAATTGCACATTAAAAATGCTAATGTTCATTACATAGGTTTAGACTTCCCTAATGTAATGGAAACCTATTGCTTTTAAATTATGTAATATTTCTCAGAAATGAGGTATTGCAGTAACACACACATGCAGAAAGGTATATGACCTATTTTGAATTCCGAAGAGCCTTCCAAAGATTCAAACTTCCTGCACCTTTCTAAATTAAATTTTGTGTGATAGCGATGCTAATGCTGTCCTTACAGAAGACAGTTTTAATGGCAATACTCAGGCACAATTTTCCATTGAGAAAGAAAATTAGTATACATCATTTCTTTCTCAAGTAACAGTGCTTTTCACTCCCTCAAAGCACAGAGATTAAAATAAATAAAATCTTGTCAAAGAAAGCTCAACTCCACAGAACAGACTCTGAAAACTAGACACCCAAAAGGAAAATTACGGTCAATGGAACAAAGCTATCAAGTTACACAATAAAATATATTCAGCTACAAATACAATAAAACCTTCTACCTACATCTATGATGTAACTGCATATTCAACACAATCATGATGCTATCCAAAATCTCAGGGAAACAACAGGGCGGTGCATTATTTGTAAACTGGCTCTTTCGTTCCACAATTCCAGTCCAGTCTGAAAACAAACTGGTATGTTTTTGAAACTTAACACGTGCTTTTTATCCAAGATCTGGATTTTAAGTACAATGAGTTCAATGTAATGAAATTGCTAGAATGAAGGTAAGAAAGAAAGGGTCATAACCTTTACAAAATACTTTGATAACTCAATATCTGGTATAATCAACATATTCTTACTTCTAATCATCTATAAAAACATGGTGTGGAAAGCTGATTTTCTATACAACAATTTCATGCAACTATTAGGAATTTAAGCAAAATAAAGCAAAATGACTCTTCAACTGAAGACCAAGAACTACATGCTCAGAAAATCCAAATAGCATCACATGCAAAAGTACACACTGAGGTTAAACAACATTTTTGCTACAATGTAAGACTGTTAGAAAGAGACACACAGTCCAGGTTAATTCATAATGGCCTCAACCATCATGTATTAATGTGCAGCAGTTTTATGAGAAGTACTTTTCATAATCACTATTTCTGACAGAACCAACTTAACATTACAGAAGTACCTCTGATGTATTCCTTCTGCTTTGTATCATCTGATAAGCATATACCAAATTTCTCTGTCCTTCCTATGCCAAATGGGATTACTGATTGCAACAAGCTATTTTAAAAGAGTATTTACAATTAATTTTTGTCTCTGTCCTTTTAAAATCATTATTTTAGAGAAATGAAGGTCTGAAGGCGCCTAGACATTTTAGTATAGATTTGGGTAAAACAAGCTGCCTCAAGACAATCAGAAAAATAATATTTAAGAAAACTACAGCAGACTTCGAAACTAAACAGCTTGTCAGTGAGAGCAGAGAAAAAAGCATTTTAAAAGCAGCTGTGACAGCTGAAGGCCTTATTTCAGTGTGAAACCAATGACAGAAACCAGGATGATACCAGCAAGAGAATCAAGACATAAGATTTGTAGGAAAGAAAGAAAAAAATATCCATTGATCTGTCTTGAAGAAATTCTTTTTTAAAACCAACAATCTGTGTAATCCTTTGTATACGAAGCAAAATGCAGTGCTCAGGAATTAGAAACATTCTCTACAGCAGTTCAGATTCATCTTTCTCCATTCATTTTCCCAGAGCGGCCAGACTGACACACCAAAGAGAAGGAGGAACAATAGTCCAATCTGACTTCGGGCACTGTGTCTTAGTGGAGTTGCAACTGCTTGAAGCCTGTTGGAATAAATGAGAGCTATCCTGTCCTTCCCATAACTGATGTAGGAAAGAGGATTAACACTGGATTTCAATTAATTCTAGGAACACTGGAGTCCCAATTTATCTGACCGCGGCCAACATGAATTTCAGTCCGGGTTATAATGCACAGTCTGCAACAGTTCTGTTTCCCTACGAGGAAGTATGGGCCCAATATACACAAAGGAATACACATATTAGTATTTGTTTCAGAGAGAGAAAGCACTCAATTATGTATTTTCATCTCCTCCTCAAGACTCCAAGTCAACAGAAGTTTACCTCTTCCCCTGACATATACCACTACCTAGTAAAACCCCCTGACACATAACTGCATCTTATTTAGGTAATTTGCCTTATTTCAATTTTCAGTCAGGATTATTCTTTTACAATTGTGCTTACAAATAAGAAAAAAAAAAAATCCAAAACTTACAACAAGCAAAAAATAAATATTTTATTATTTAAAATAATTTCTATTATTTAAAATAATACCTTCAAAACCAGAGGTTTTAAAGGCAGAACTGACATTCTGTTTCGATTCTATGAAAAGAAAAATACAAAAAACAAAACAAAAACAAAAACAAACAAACAAACAAAAAAAAACGCCCCACCACCAAACCACAAAATCTTCAACCATTTAAAACAGCTGCCATAGCTGAGAGACATCTTAAACTGAGTGCTTGTGTGTGGTTGTATTCTACTACCCCAAATTGCTACCATTACCTCCTAGTAGAAAAAGAGGAAGAAATAAGCTAAGCTCTACAGAGATAACAAGAAGGTAAAAAAGGGAAGTCAGTATACCAATTCATTAAATTTTCAGTCATTCAGGAATAAAGCAACTATGAAACTTCAATACAGCAAATTAAGGCTATATATTATATGGCTTTTTATATATATAATTACAGAATCAGCATCTCTGGAAGTGTTCAAAAAATGTGTGGATGTGGCACTTGGGGACATGGATTAGATTAACATGGCAGTGTTAATTCAATGGTTAGACTCAATGATCTTATGAGGTCTTTTCTGACCTTAATGATTCCATGATTCAATGATATATAGTCCAGACACATTCGCCCACCTAACTTTTACATTCTTAGTTTTTTGTCCTGAGCTTCTTCAGCTCCAACTTGCCCATAGACTCCTGTTAATTCCCACTAGCCATCCTAATGAAACATTGCACATGATATGGTTAAGATCTACTGGCATCCCAAGTTTTTTGACCACAATCAACAGAAATTTCAGTGCCAGTGCAGTTTCCTGTTAAGTAGAGCAAGGGCCTTTTATAGACAGAACAGACATATTAGTTACTTGTTTCTAAGAGAGAGGACATTGGAAGGGAAAGAAAGAAAAGAGAAATTAACAGAATTAAACACAGAAACATCCTATGAAGAGAAACTGAGGGTCAATCCAAAATGACAAACAAATCCTAGGAAGCCATTACACGATATAGCTTGCATTAATCTAACAGCTTGCACCCACTGGAAGAGGCAGGTTACTCATTCCCTTCCAAGCAAGCACTCCTATTCCCCTTCCCTGCAGTGGCCTTGGTACTTGCCAGGTTACAAGGCAACCTGTTTTCACTCGTTTCTCTGACAGAAAGTAACCTCGCCAGTCTTTTGTCTGTTTATCGAGTTACCTCACAGCACAGCTGGGCAACTGCCAGAGCCAATTCATGGAGAGGGAATGTAGCTATGTAATCTAAAGAGAGGGATAGGACAAGTAGGATTGCTCCTCTTGGCCATGCAAGTCACTATACCTGGTCAGGCCTACCATTGGACTTCATCTTCATTATTCAGTAATACCCAGAACTACTCCGACCTAATAAATAAATTGCCAATAGTTTACCAATTAGATTGCAGGGAACATCCCTGCAATGTGGAAAACTTCCTAGACTTTAATCATATACCCCGCACAACATCAAGGGAGACATTACTAAGTCCAAGAGATGCATGCATTGGCACTAGATGTTATATATGAGCCAAGGTTTTCTTAGCACAACATTTAAGATGGTCTTAGTCTGAATGCCTTTAGGCACCTAGTCCTTCTCTGATGAAGTGCCTAATCAGCTCCTTGAGGTCAGTTATCTGTAGCTCCAGTTACAGGAGCAGCTGATGCAAGTACCAGGCAGATGTCTGACTTTATGTCATGACCGGTATGTTATTTGCTTACAAAACACTCTTTCCAATATCTCGCTAAAGTACAACAGTAACTATAAAACAAGTAATCCTAACAGTTTGGAAGATACATATCTAAACATGGGTTTTCATAAAGCAGGGCAAGATTAGAAGGACAAATTTTCAGCTAGATTCTCACCTTCTAGTTTAAAAGAAACGTGATGAGCATTTTGAAGCAGGAAGATATCTATATGCTCTTATTTAAGGAAATATCACTATCAGGGAAACAACAAGGTTTAATGTTTGGGGTTTATTTTTTAGAGGCTGATCAGAAAAAGAAAACCTCATTAATGGTTCTTTAATACTCACTGACTTGCATACTCACTCACAGCAGTTTCTAAATTCCAGAATTATCTACACCCAAGTCTCACAAAAAAAAAAAAATTATGTAACAAACATCTCTAACACTAGTTTTAGTTCAACCACCTCTTTTTAGGCAATCTGCACTGTAAGCATTTTTAAATTCATCTGGGAATGTTTTGGTATGTCTTCAGTGGTTCCATTTCTGTCTCAACAGCTACAGGTGTTGAATGTTCCTCATCAACGAAGTGCACGGACTGCAGCCTCCTACAGAGAGTATTAGCTGGTTATTCTGGTTGCCTAATGAAGATGAGCTGTTTAGAAAGATCAGGTTGCTTAATAAAGATGAGCTGTTTAAAAAGATCATGAAGCTTGACAAGTACTACCAGTACTGTGTTATTTTATGCAATGCACAGTCTGCAAAGCTTATGACATCCTGAGTAACACTGTCAGTAGACACCATCAGATCTGTCTTGTTCTGAAGTATCTGAAGTGATAAAAAAAGGTTTGGAGGTGAACAACAACAAAGCAAAATGACTTCCTAACCTGAGGGCATTGATTAGGACACTAATGATTGTTTTTAAACTGTGCTCCTTTAATTGCAAAATGATGTCAGGAATAATTTGAAAATATGACTTTCTCCTATCGATACTAGACAATACCATTTTCTGTCTCCCACATTCTAGCACCAGCAACCAGTATTAGCACAACCTTAAAACCACATTGCTGCAAATGCCTTATTCTGGGTTACTGTGTGTCTGGTTTACTACTTTTACAGACTGCAGCTACAGCAAACTTGGCTTCAGCCTCCTTTACACACCTTTTAATTGGCTCCTTACACCAAATACACTTTACCACCCAGCTGGGTTAAAAATTTCTTATCCTGATTAGTTTTAAAGACCTCCTGGAGCCTTCTCCTAAGTAGCCTTAAAAGCCACAGTAGCATTCAGAGTCTCTGCAGCTGTACCTGAAATAAATCTTTTATTGCCTTCAAAATTCAACTTATTAAGTAGTTCTCCTTTAAGAAAAAATTGAAGAAATTTTTAAACTCCTCTGCTTCTCAAATGAGTAATTCCTCCTCCAGCCTACAATATTTTTCAGACATTGCTAAGAACTTTTTAATAAGCTTTTTAGTAAGCTGAATAATTTCTTCATCTTCTAACCACAACACAAAATAATACATGATGGCTCCTAAAGCTTTGAAATACCTTACTTTTATAAGGCAAATAGACTTGCAGTCAATAGCAAGTAGAGACAGATGCTTCATTTCTGAAGAAATCTGAGAGCAAACTGGCTCATCATCTCTAGCTCACCATGCTCGTTTCAAAAGCAGATGGAGTATCTGATTACATTAACTTCTATTTAAGCTATGATACAAGCAAACTGTTTCAGATACACAGATAATGAGTCTAAATATCAGATGTTACATTGGCTGGCTGGCAGAGCTGTAAGTAGAATAAGCTCCTTCAACCAACTAGATAATGCCTATAATTTAGAGATCTTTATTGGATTCTCAGCTGCTTATAGAGGTCCAGAGGGGCATACCGGTCAAAACTGCATCCATGCAGTCCATAACATCTCAGGAAGTTACTTTTACACATTATTCTATCTACAGAAATCTAACTGTTCAATCCTCTTCAGATGGAATTAATGGAGCACAGTAATTTTCAGACCATGTGGAAACTTCAAATAGTGCAGAACAAAAGTAAATAGAATTTTGAGGTTGAGTTACATCAGAACTAAGAATGAATTTTATCTGCATCTATAATTTTTATTCTGGATATAATCTGACATGCTGATTTTAATCTCAAATTCTTAAAAGTTCAGATCCAGGTTACCAAAACTATTTTTGTTCTATCATAAGCTATTTAGAATCATCTATAATATTTGCAAAACCACAAATCTACATCTTATATTCCAGACTTTAGATACAAACACTTTCAAAAGTAATCTTTAATTCAGTCTGTGCTCCTCAGCTCCACAGCTTTTATACGGGGGGAGGAAAAAAAAAGATTTTATCCATGTATCAGTGTATGTATAGTGTATGTACATACAGCTCTTACAGTACCTTCTTCTTTGTAACGGAGAAAACTCTCATAACTCAAACAAGAATGCTCAAAAAAAACATACAAGGAAAGCATGAAGTAGAGGACCTAGTGCAAAAGTCCCCTGAAAAAAATCACAGGAGACATTATGGTTCACTTATTGTGAAAAACACAAAATTAATTCTTTGGGAGAAAACCTCTAACTCAGCCAGCATGTGCCACATTCCCTGGCATCTAAGCCAGAAGGCAAGCACAGCTGCCATACTTTCAAACTACCGGGCACTAAAAAGTAGTTATAAAGGGAAAAGCTTTTGTTTCTCCAAGCAAGATGGCAGCAGCGCTCATTTAGGGTGTGGGAGTTCAAGCCCACACATCTCACGGGAATGTTCACCTCCATGTTACTTTTCGTATAAAGATACTCTTTATCTCCCCCACTTATGACCTCTTACTCTGCAGAAAAGTATCCAAGAATTATATGCCCAGAACAGAATGTAACATGACCCAAACACAAGTGTTTGGTTAAGGCACTCAGACTTTGACAAGATTATCTTGAGTTCTGGTCCCTGCTCTTGACATTACTGAATATACACGTACAGTAAACATGAATTACAGCACAATCTTTTCCAGGTCTTAAGACATACTGATACTTTTTCTTAGTATTCTGATTTAATAGTGCTTCTTACAAGAACATAATAGTCTATGCTGTGACTGTGAATGCACCTGTTTTCCTTTTAAAAAAGGCAGAACTGTCCATTTCTCTAAATATTTCAAGAACCGGCGAGGACTTTAAATTTGCCTAAAACCTGCCAGGCTTTTTGGAAGCTGTTGCTTTTCTAGCTTGAAAGTAATAGTAATGCTTTGCTTTTTGTTACAACCTCCACTAATGTAATCTGAAAGTGCCAAAAAGATTTTTCTTTAATAATTAGCAAAAAGTAGTAAATACTTGACAGGAGAAAAATCCTTTACCACGAGTGTTTTCTAGATAAAGATTTAGAGGTCAATGATCTTTAAAGAGCCTTTAATGAGTTTGACAATTCACTGAATGTGAACTATTAAGCCATTTTCTTACAGTTCAATTATAGAAGAAAAGTTTATTTATCAATTTGTTTAAATTACATAGCACTGGCTATGAAACTAAAATTAAAAATACTAAGAAAAAAAAAATCAAGCTATTTGAAGAGTGAGAATTCTCCAACCTTACAATATAATTTGTAGTACATTAATTCAAATACACTCAGAGTCAGCTTTCTTTAAAAAGACTTTTTTTTTCTTTTAACAATGCAAGCTGTAGAGTTACATAAGACAACCTCAAACTGCACATCTATCTTCAGAAAATGCAATAATTAAAATTGGACTTGATGCAGCTGATTCACATTACATTCCATTCAGAGAAAGTTACTGAAAGTTACATTTTAAATTAATTTTAATCGTCACTTCTTATTTTCTGCACACCATAAAGCAGTTTCCACCTAATCAATAACTCAGCCATGCATTTGTATCAGCAAGCATCACCAAGCCTACCGGCTGCATTAGAACTTGGATCTTCCACACATCACTTCAGAGTGACTGGTCACTGTAATGGACATTTTAGCACAGAGGTTTTTTCAGTCACAAATTAACGTTTGAAATTAACTTCTACTGCAAGAGTGTGAAGTTTTAATATCCCCCAAGTATTCTTTGTTCTGGTAACAGTTTTCTTCTGCATTGTCTTCAGTTTTCTGACACCTTTCCATCCAGCTTTTCACCTAGAGGACTACCTCTTCTTCACTAGGTTGCTTATTCCCTTTGTAGATACCCCACGTGAACAGATGTTTCAATTTTTCAGACACCTGAAAACCAGAAGTCCCATTCAGTTACTTTGTGCCTGGTATGGAATTTTGAAAAGGAAGTATCTACTTACTCCCATCCTCTTGGCATATATTCAGTAAGTTTCCAACAATGATCATCTAGAGATTTACAGTTTTTCTTCTAAACACATGGCAAGCATATTAAGGGACAAAGCACATTTCCTAACAAAAACCCTGTTCCAAAGTATCATGGTGCACAAACTTCATAGAAAGCTGATGAATTTCTCAGAACAATGCCTACATTCACACTAGAAAGATGCCTGTCCAGCTTCCTCAGGTTGGCATTATAAGAAATAGAATTTTACATTGTGTTAACCAACACATTTATATAAAACACATTTATCTGCTACTTCTATGTCCAAATTCTCCATTAGCTGTACCAAAAGAAAAAAAACCCAAACCAACAAAAAAACTAACCAAACCAACAAAAAAACCCACATGCACACCCCAAAAAAAAGAAGAAAAAAGCAAGCTCCACAGAAAAACAGACTATTCAAAGCATTTAACTAATGTGTTATGAAAAGCATGTTATAGTTTACTAGTGTTGCCCTGGAATGGTCTGGAAAACTGCAGACAGAGGCTTTACTGCTTCAGCCTGCTATACGGTCCACAAGCAACTCTCTGGGAATTGTCCACGTAGTTTGCATTGAAAACTGACCTCACATACTACAGGATTTGTTCACTTCCATTCTCAGCACACATGTACCAAAAGCAGTAAGGAATGCATTGCAATTCACTCTTAATCACATGATGTAAATGTACCAGTGCCTGCTTCATGTAAGCTTAGTCCAGACAAACAAGATGTCTGCTCAGAATCATTTCACTCATCATCTGACTATATTTAAAGGTTGAAGCTTTATTTGCCCATGTTTTACCATTTTTTCATGACTTTGTTTCATTTCCTTGTCCTCCTCCACACATAACATCACTGTTTAAGACTGTGTGGCATCAAAGAAAAATGAGCATTAGATACAGTGCAACCCTATCAAAGACAGAGAGATTCAGTCAACTAGAGACCTGCATGGACACTGACATGCTGGGAAGAAAGAAAAAAGGCTCAAGAGCACTAATGTGCAATAAACAAACAGGACTGTAGGCAAATCTTGTATCTATTCCTTAATGTGAGGAATAACCTTTGGGAAAAGACCGCTTGTATGCAAGGCATCTTCATCAGAACTAAGTAAGGACACCTGGCATTAACACGTTAAACACTGCCACCAGTGATATCCTCCTTTCACCAATATACAACACTTGGATCTCTCTTATAGTAATAAATCTATTCAGTATCCAGTACCAGAACTAACCAGGAGTAAAAAGGTTTATTATTCTACAAAGTGGAGGGTTTGTGGTTTTTCATTAGAAAACAGAATTATTTTCACAGTCAAATAAAGGCCAGGAAGATGAATGCATTCTTATTGGTGATGGTAGCTAAGACACCAATTTGAAAAAACAAAGGGAAGTTGGAATTTGCCCTTACTAGTAAAATATAAATGTCAGAATTTGTAGAAGCGCTTAAGATATACACCTTCACTTCAGAAAATTCTGATTTACTCAAATGACACTTCTAACTTTAGTTAATACCTAAATCCTCCAGCTTCATGATGCCTCAAGCACAAGCCAGCTGACCATGCTGGAAGTGTAAGTACAGCCAAGGCATCTGCTTTCACTCAGTTAAATGTTAAATAAGCACTTTTCAGCGAGGACGTTAGTCCAATCACTCAATACTACAGCTGTCCTGTTCGTTCTTAGCAAGAATAAGAACAGCACTCTAAACTCCTCCTGTGATATTCATTCCATCAGAGTAGCACATTTTACCTCAGTGTTAAGAGATGCGAAGGGATGCCCCCAGATGCCCTCGCTGTTCACACAGGAGAGCACAGCATCAGGGGCAGAAAGTTGCTGCTCACCTTTGCCTCACACTGATCTGTCCTCCAGGCAGACAAATACTGTAGTTAGAACTTAACTTGAGATTTAGAGACTACATGTGTACACCTTTTTGCTAACACTCTTTTGGTCCCCTCTTACATAAGCAATAAAGCACAGAGAAACACCTAGGACAGAGTGTTTGGGCTTGAGGCTGTGATATGTCAACACAGCACACCTTCATGAAATAAAAAGGGATAACACCATCCTGAGAGACAGATTGGCAACATTTGCCTGAGCACAGTGTCACACGAGCACAGCTACCTTGCTGTTGATACTGTTCCTAGACAGCTCCACACAGCGCTCCACAGCTCACAGATGCACCCACCAACACCCCCGAAAGCCCTACGTTAACTCACAATACCTCATTTCTCTTCTGCTTGTTCTTGACACCGAGTTTTGTAAGTCAAGCACATGATGTAATCCTTTAGTGGAAAGATCAAAATATTTTTGTTATTGAAACAAAACTAAAAATCTGTACCTTGGGCAAGCCAACTAGAAGTTTTACAAGTACTATTGGGTAATAAGACACAGCACTTTCTTTGGTTGCTCTCCATTTATCTGATCTAGCCTTTGTTTATTGGCAGTCAAACATCAATATCCCAAAAGAAAAATGTCAGTCTCTTCAGAAAATACTGCCTGATAAGTGGCAAGAATGACAGATCAGATCAATCCCATGCCTTCAATATCAAAGATTCCATTTCTCAGAGTCACCTTTCCTTGCACTCACTTCCATGAATACTGATTTAAGAGCCTTTAAGTGAATAAAGTATTAATGTAAATGGAATAAACACAATTAAATTTATGAAATTAATTTCCCAGGCTAGATGGAGTGTCAGCTGACAGTTTCAGATGAAAATAAATAGACTTCATACCACAATATATTAAAAATCTACAACAGTCATTCTCACTCCAGTTGGCTTTTAAGACAGAATGATGTGGGAGGGTTTTTTAAAAAAAGCTTTCTTGCTTTTGTGGCAAACATCAGCATTTATGCCTGCCTGAGCAACAATGAACTCAATATTTTCAAAAAGAAACCAGTTTTGAAGTCTACTTTAGTTAATGCTGAAGTAATGGAGAAAACAGTATTAAATATTAATTCCATTCAAAAGCAGAATTGACCTGAGGAGATGTAACTAGTCACATAAATCCACATTACCACCATACAGCAGACATCTCAAGACTATTCATACTCCATAGACTCTTAGTTCTGTGTATTCACAAGCTAATGTTACAACACATTAGAAAGGACTGACAAATGAAAAATAGCTTAACTATTTTAAAAGCTATATATTTCACTAAAATATCTCTCATACATTGACAATACAGCAATAGCAATGTTGTTAATTGAATTTTCGTACTTGAGCAATGAGACAAAAGGTAAAATTTCAGCGTGTTTATGGTTTTAAGCATGCACATTGTACCTACACAAGTCTTTACTGATTACTCAAGAGTTGTTTTGAAACAATGGTATTCTATTTTACAATGATGTAGGGAAATTACAAATATTTACATGAAGAGTATTAGTTCATCTTCAACTTGTGCAAACTATTATGTCAACAGAATGGAGACACTGTTTTGCATGATCTTTCAAAAGATGATGCAGACAGCGCACAGAAAACTGCACTGAGCATAAAAAAACCTACTAATGAATATGAAAGCTGTCCACAAAAAGAAAAGCTAGAAACCACAAATGAAGAATGAAAACAAAATTAATGTGATTTTGCCCACTGGCAGTTAACAGAGTGATACTCCACTGTAAGGCTTAATCCATTTTACTGCCATTGTGTTACCCTAAGAGAACTCAGCATTATCAACAGATCAAGATAAGCTGAAAATAAAAGAATATATTTCACACTCTGCACTGTAGCACCTAGCAGATATATACAGAAATTAAGTGTACCAAGCAGCAGTCTCCCACTCAGACTTCTCTTACCTCTGTAGTTTGTAGATACAAAATTCACAAAATAGAGCCTTCTGAAAACATTTTGAACACTTCGGTCAAATCGTGTATGTATTAAACATAACAAAAGGAAAGGAAGATACTGAAGTGCTACATAAGCACCAACAAATGACACTTTGGAGTATAAAATCATCATAAATGAACTAGCTAATAAAAAATTCACTACTACACAGTTAAATTACACATAAATACTTAACAGTGCCTTTGTTTGTAAAGTCAAGAATGGTCAAAGGGAAAAATATTGTACCAAAAATATAGGTCAACTATAATATTATAAAAAATTAAAGTATTTTCAATCACTAAATCTGAACACCTGTATCTTTTAACTAACAGGGAAAAGGCAATAATTAATTAGAAATAATTTCTAATAATTAATTAGAAATTAGAACTACTACCATTTAATAACTCACTAGAATCTTGTTGGAGTTCTAATTAAAAAAGCTGCATTATGTACCATTCAGTTCTATTACAGATCTTTATTGGAAATACAGTTTTTCTTGTCCTAATTACTATGTCAGAAAGCATAGTCTAAAACATCTACTGCCTTCTATTCCAGAACAACGAATGAAAAAAATTTACCAAATTACAGATCTAAAGGAAAGAAGCGTTAACTTCCAAAGTATACATACTTCAAATAAAGCCAGTTTTTCAAGAAAACTATAAAGAAAAAAACTTCTACACATAATTCCATATGTTATTATACAGCTTCAAAATTGAAGAAATTTGAATACTTGCAACTCTTCAGTGCTTAGTACAGTAGAATACATCTAACTTTAATATATATTAATAAGTCTTCCCACTTCACAGATGGGAATCAAGAAGTAAAAAAAATGGTTTGCTCAAATGAAGAATATAAAAGGGTTGGAAGCAGACACCCAATTACACAAGTGCTTGTCTAGCAGCCTCATTATAACTAGTTTCTTCTCAGTTTAACCAAAACTGTTTCAGCTTTTGTATTGTTAGAAGAGCTCAAGTCACTTGAAGTTACTTAATTCTTTTGCAGAGGACACACAGCTCATTAGACTTAAGTTTCAGGCTTCCATCTTACTTCTGAGGAAACAAGGCTAAGACAAGGAAAAGTAAGGTTAACAAACACATTAGCTTTCCCTTGAGGTCTCAAACCCTTCCCTGAGATACACCAAATTGCCACCTAAAGAATTTAAGGCATATACACTACAAATGCCAAAAAGTCAGCTCAAGAGCCTCTGGTGACAGTCCAAAGCTTTACTGACCAGACAAGGATTTGTTGATTCAGTTCAGCTCCCTTGTAGTTTCTAACTACAAGGCCTTAGTTTTCTGTAAACAGAAGGTCCACGCCAGAAGGCATTTGCAATAGTCGCTTTGCAGCCTTCACACTTCCTGCCATAAGCATCACCATGCCTTGTCCTTCAAGTCCCTTTAAGACAGATGCAGGAGCTTCTCCTGCCCCTGCAAACAGATGATGCTCTGGAGTTGCACTCCTGCAGCTGCGCTGGAAGTCCTTGACTCCTACAGACCCCGCTAGAGGAGCAGCTGGGTTTGGGCCGAGTCCATCGCATTCAAAGCGGAAACACATATGGTGACTGAGACACAAAAACAAGGTTCCACAAAACTGGGTAAGCTACTGATCCCAAAGTGGGCAGTGAGGAAGAAAAATGAGCAACTCTTCTGTCTTTTCCCACCATCATCTCCAGCAACACAGTCCTCATCAGTGTTTTGCAACACCCTCAGACTCATCCTAACCTTTGATGAGCCCGTTCAGCTCAGTAACTCAACAAAAAGCTAACCCAGCAAGAGAATGGGTTCTGTCAGTTTTGTGAGCAGAGTTGATTTACCAATCAGGCAAGCACTGAACCAGCAAAAGAGGAATTATAGTAGCATGCAGCCAGGAGTGGGACAGCCTCTTTCAACAGCAAAGAGTTGGCGAAGCCCATCGTGCAGAACCTCATGTATAAAGCTCCAAAACAAAGAACCAATTCAGGAAAAATAGTCACTATAGCATGTACATTTCCTTCTTTTCTTAAGGAGAAAGCTTGCCTTCAGAGTATAAACCAGTGCATTCAGAGAGACCTGTAGCATGTAGCCTAACAGCTGTAAGAGGGAACCTTGACTTTAAATTGAGATCATACTAAGGAGTGGCTGAGAAGTTTTATGTTTCTTCAGAGACCAAACGAAGACATGTTCAAATCTACACAATATCAGAAAAACTATGTCCTATGTGAACTTCACTCAGATGTGATTTTGGTGCTGAATTTTTCCTCCATCTGAGGAAAAAAGCCTCAAGGCATTTGCAGTTTAAATAATCATCTTCAAAAGGTACCTGAATCACCTTTCTTTTCAAACGATGTTATTAAATGTTTTTCAATAATGACAAAGCTGCAAAAAATATCAAACACCTAATGGTAAAATACCATCAATGAACTACTCCAGGAAAGGGAAAAGGAAAGTTAATTCTTTCAAGACTACACAGAATACAAAATTAATCCTGAGAGCAAGAGCTATCAATTTTTTTAAAATTCCATATAAATTTAATCAATTTGACTTTGCTTTGCAACAGAAGTGCATGCATACGTACAGTACACACAGGTTAGTGTTGTGTTTCCTTTATTGCCCTCTAACTTGCTCAAATTAAATGCTTATTTCTGTAAACACAAAAAATTACAAAAGAAAAAATATTTATGGCTTCTAAATTTAAGCATCATTTACAGAAAACACTGAAGATGTGAGTTGAGCAAAGCTGGAGGGGCTGTTTTCTGTCTTTTTTTCCCCCTGAGGGGGAAGACATAAGAGTTGACACCATTATCAAATTTTCAGAAAAACTACTAATTTTGAAAAAAAAAAAAAAAAAGGATGCTTTCCCTTCCCGTTCCCCACTATTCTAACTTTGAAGAATAAAACATTTCTTCTGTTTAAAAAAAATAATTTTTTGTCACTGTAAGAAAATACATTAGAAAGGTTGCAGGCATTTCAAAAGGCAGAGGCCATTACTGTAATTGACATCCACACACTTGATAATTTCTTAACCTATTCATCATTGAGACATGTTAGAAGTTCACTGTATTTTTGTTGAGAAACAAAACAACCCCTGGAAAAGGGCTGCTCAGAAGACTTCATAGGGGCACCTGTATTTTTAATTTTCAGTTTACCTGACTGACTTCTCCCTGCTCCTTTACAATCTGTACAGGATACAACCAGTGCAGCAAACCTCCTCAAAAAGCCAACTCTACAGTCATTTACTCCTGAAGCATTACAGACAACACTTGAATTATATGCTTAAACCTCAGTTTGTTGTGACCTGTCTGAAATCTAGTCTACAGAAATAGGTGACATCTATGCAACACACATAAATCTAGTCAAGTACAGATATCACAAACACAAAAAGGACAAAAATTTCAAAGCTGACAATAGGATTTCTGCAAACTTCACAAACATATTTCAAGAACAGAGCTGACTGCAAGATCGGTTTAAAAAAAGATATTCTGTGCATAAGGTTACATATATCACAGCAAAAAAAAACACAAGTGAGAAAAGATGACAGCATGTAGTTACCCTAATAACTGAGGGAGAGCATAAAAAAAAATGAAGAGAGACAGAGAAGTATCATTCTATGATACACATCATTTGAAGATGAAGCCAAGAAATTAAACAGGCTTCAAGAGTTACTGAACAGATCCAAGAAAAAGTTGAACACTTAGAGCAGAATAAAGGACTTTTTATCCTGCATTCTAGCTGGAGTATATCCTAGACAAGTCAGAAAGCGGGAAGCAGCTTAATGTGACATTTTCATTTAAAAAAGATAAAAAGATGGGAAAAACACAAAAATTGTCTAAAGTATAAATGGATTTGCCCATCTGAAAGATTTGACAGTTTGTCACATCTAAGTCTCTGTAATCTCTCCACTCTTGCAAGCTATTCAAGACAGCCACCAAGCCTCAAACGCTGCACAGCACACGTTCCACTCTTTTGTTCAGCAAGGGGTAATTACACAAGACTGTGGCTGGATGCTAGGCATGTTAGGCCTACTGGTAGAGTAACTAAAACCCACAATGTAGGTTCACAGCATTGCCAGGCACAACAAAACATTTGCTTTTACACAAATATTTGCCAGAAGCAATAAAATGCATATTTGATAATACTACTGTATTTGTAAGAGCAAACCAAAATACAGTCATTTCAAGACAGAGTGCAAGAAAGAAACACAGGGGGAAAAAATTCACATAAAATTTAAAGGGACTAAGTAGCAATCTATCAGAACAGGCTTTGTACTGCCTCTACTGTACTGTTCAGACACTCTCTTGACTATACACAGGAAGGCAGCAAAGAGTCCATAATCCAATAATACGTGCTAGGTATCATGCTAGCACTTCACAGCCTTAAGTAAATCTGGGTTTATATATTTCTTAACACAGAAGAAACATCACTCCCATTCCACAGGCCAGGGAAAAAAAAAAATTAAAAAATCAAATCAAGAAAACATGAAACCAAGAAGTTCACCAAAAACTTCAAGATTTGAGAGTGTATATTTTCTTTCACAAGCTATGTAACAGTCTTTAGACACTCTTAAAACAAGGGGAAAGGCACTACCAGAGCAGACCACAGCTGGCAGAGGGCATCGGGTCTCCCAAAAACCTGTCCCTTAGTCACGGGACTGGGTGAGCGTGCAACTAAATCCCAGAGCAGCATGGCTGTTGCCAGTTCCTGCTGGCTCGCTTATTTTTCACTTTTAGGGTTTCAGACTGTCAAAGCTGTTCAGTGCTAGCACAGTTTTTCTACCCATTACATGACAGAGCTCAATCACAGGAACCACTGTGGAACTTTTTGCGGATCAGGATTCAGGAAAGCTACCAAGTGGTCTGTCCCACCTTTGAATCAGGCAATACTTTCCTCCTCATAACAATTCCAAAAACTAATTCACCCGTACCCCAGTAATACTGATGCACAAGGCTGGGATTTAAGTTCAGCCTGCATGGAACCTCAGCAATTGCCAGGACAGACTGAAAGAGCAACTACACAAATGCAGAAAAATACTTTGAAAAAAGAGAACCTGTAACCTCACAAACACCTTCACGGGATGTCTGCACCTTTACTGCAGGCAGTGACCGAGTTTTAACAAACTTGTATTAAGCTGCTGTAACCTGAAAGAGCTGCTGTGGAGTTCACTCCAAACAACAGCACTGGCAAGAGTATTCTTTGGAAAACGAACACAAACCCAGCCCTGCCACACCAAGAGCCACAAAGAACCACAGAAGAGACAAGACCGCGAATGTACCTTGATGGCACAACACAGCTGTGGCTCATGCCGGCACCGAGAAAAAAGCCCTACTAAACTCCACATTCAAAGTTCTGACCATGCTCAGCATCTTATTACTGGCAGTAATCTAGACAAAAATATTAACGAGGAGTTGTTTTCAAGGTATGACAATTCTGCTTTGGCCAGTTTTTATGGTTTACAAATCCCCTTTTCACAGTTTCTATTATACTGCGGTTCGAGCCGGGGGGAAAAACCCGTGTACAAAGAACAAATCAACCCCGGCGTGCGAGTCAACATCTGAAACGCTGAGAGCCTGCCTTTCATCCTAAAAAAACGTGGCGTGAAAACACCCGTGCGCAACAATCACTGTTAAGTAACACCTAGATACGCAACCTACTTTCAGCCAGCGCTTGCCTTTTGCCATTGAGGGGAGGAAGCAAATTTAAAAAAAAAAAAAATTTAAAAAAAATTTAAAAATATATATAAATAAAGGCACAAAACAAGCAGACACCCCCCCCCTCCAACCCCAGCGCCGGGGGGCAGGCCGGGGCGGCGCTGCCGGCCCTGCCCGGCAGGGGGCGCGGCGCGGGCGGCCGGCGCTGTTGTTGTGGCCGCTCGGGGTATTTAAACGCCGCGCTGTCAATCACGGGCCGCCGCGCTCGCCCCGGCGCTCCCCGCACGGCGGGGGCGGCACCGCGCGGCCCCCGCAAGCCCCGGCCCGGCCGAGCGGCCGCCGCCGCCGCGGGCCCGCAACTTGCTCCTTTGTTTAACTGCCCGTGGATCCCCACCGCCGCCTCCTCCTCCTCCTCCTCCTGCCGGGCCTTTTATTATTCGCACGCTCGGGTCGCAAAACACACACACACACACACACACACGCGGCGGCGGCGGCCGCTCGGGACCGGGCTGGAAACGTCAAAGCAGAGAGAGGCGCGGGGCGACCCTTCTCCTCCTACGCTCCCCCCGCCCCGCAAACAAAACGCACGGGCATCCCGGAGCTCGCACCCGGCCGGGGGCAGCCCCGGTGCCCGCACTTCGCCGCCGGGAGACCGCCCTGTCCCGGGAGAGACCCCCCGGGGGCGCGGGGGGACACGCGGCGCCTCCGCACAGCCCGCACAACTTCGGGGTGGCCCCGGCCCCGCATCTGTTGCTCTTTCGTAACCGGTCCCCCCCGCCCGGCCCGGCCCGTCCGCCCCCTCGCAGCCGCGGACCCATGTGCCCGGGGACGGCCGCCCCCGCCGGCACCGGCGCTGTCCGCACCGTGCGGGGAGCGGGACCGGCCGGGCGCCCGCGGGTCCCTCCGTGCTGCCGCCGCGCAGCCATTGTCCCCTCGCCGGGAGGGAGGGGGGGGAGGCGACTGCCACCGCCTGTGCCCGGTGGCCGCCCGGCCGCCCTCCCCGGCCGCTGCCCCGCCGCGCCGCCCGACCCCGGCGCTGCTCCCGGCGCCGTACCTGCCGTGGAACCAGTCCTTGCAGATGTCGCACTCGATCATGAAGCGGCTCACGTCGTAGGGCTCGCGGCACACGCAGTACACGGGGGTCGCGGCGGCGGCCGCCGCTCCGGCCATCTTTAAAGAACTCCCTGACTGAGCCGCCCGCTCCTCCCCGTCCCGTCCCGTCCCCCCCGCCCCGCTCCCTCCGCCGCGGCCGCGGCGGCGCCGCCAATAACAACAGCGCGCGTGCCGGCCCCGCACGCCGCGCGCGCCCCCCGCCGCCGGCAGGCACGCGCACGGGCGGGCGGCTCGGGAGCGAGCGGACAACAGCGCGCGGGGGCGCGCGCACGTGCGTCACCCGGCCCCCGCGGAGGCGGGGGGAGGAGGAGGAGGAGGAGGAGGATGGGGATGGAAGGGGGGGAGGAGGGAACCGCCCCGCCCTCCCCACCCGCCCCGCACGGCGACCGGCCCCGCCGCGCCTGCGCCCCGTCGAACGGAGCGCCCCCCTCTGCCCCGCCCGGTCCCGCCCCGCCCGGCCCGGCCCGAGGGCGGCGGGCATTGAGCGTGCGCGGGGGGAGCGCGATTTCCCCCCCCCCCGCCAGGCGCGCGGGGAGGGGCGTGCACGTGCCGCCCCTACCGGGGGGCGGGGCGAGGGGAGGCACGCGCTGGGCCCCCCCGTTAGCGTCACGCACGCGGGGAGGGGGCGGGGCGGGGTGCCGCGAGGACACGGGCGGGGGGGGCGGGACCAGGCGCGCGCCGCCGCTTCCCCCCCCCCGTTATGTAACGACCGCGGCGGCGGCGCCTGAGGGTCGGGACGTCCTGCCCTGTCCAGCCCTGTCTCCTCCAGTCCTGTCCCCTCTCCTCCCGTCCTGTCCCCCCGGAGCTGGCGCAGGTCGGTCGGAGCAGCTGCCGGGGCCAGCCGGGCTCTGCCGGCCTCGGCACTGGGGCCCGCGCAAGTCCCCCTCGGTTCCGGCTGAATCCTCCTTATGCGAGTTGGGTACCTGAAGGGCCCCGCCGAGGGGCAGAGGGAGCCAATGGCGTACCACTCGCATACTGCAATTTCTGAAAAGTGTTGTCCCCAACTCGTCAGGCACAAACTGAATTCCACACACGGAATGCTGGCGGACATGCACTGGTGCTTTCTCCCGGAGGGACCTCGGGGTAGAGGCACGTCTGATTTTAGGACAGGCCAGTGTTTCCATGCTGCCCAGCTGCGGGTTCCACTCCTTTATTTCTTGTTCAAGCTCTCTGCATACGTTTGTACTTTTGCATCATTATTCCATTTCAAGCCGTCACCCCTTCTTTCAGGACAGAAAAGTAACACCGATGCTTTCACTATGTGTCATGCAGAACAAGAAAGTAGAGCTTAAAAATGGAGTTGGTTTTTTCCTGCAGACTTTCAAGGAGCTATGGAGATTATGTGAGGGAATGGGGACTCGTGTCCTCCACGCTGAACGTAGGAATTTAAAAGCAAAACAATAAATATGTTGAAGTGCATGTTACAGTGATCATAACTGTAATAGACTAACACTGCCTACAGCATTATAATTTTATATCCCATGGCCTTAACCAGTAGCCACAAAAAAAGCAAACGCTGTACATTTGTTTGGCAGGGGAAAGCTCAGAAGTAAATGTTTCCTTTCCAGGCTGTTATTGTGAAGCTTGCTAGTGTTAACGTTTATATAAGACAGCAATATGAGATGATGATTTGGCAGCAAATTGGACAGCAAAAAAATGTAAAACAAATCCAGCATGCAGGCTCTGTGACTGAATGGAGAACGAAATAGAGATATAAAGGAAATGTAAAGGATATCTTCAAGAAACACCAGATTCTCGGACCAAACCCTGACCTATTTAGAAAGTGCATGAGGTTCTGACCTGCAGGACATCGTTAGTGGGTGTTTCAGTACTCTTTTGTTTCCCAACACATCCCAGTATTTCAGCAACTGAAAATGTGGCCACGGACATATCGGTTGTCTAAAACGCTGATGTTAAGTTTCATAGGGGTAAGAAACAGCAGCAAGGTAACAAATGTCAATTTCAGGGTTTCAGGAAATAATACATACCAAGAGGCTTTCTCGGTAGAAATATTGTTTCCCTTTATTAATCTGATTCAAAAGCACACGGAGGAAGTTGCTTTCTGATCATAGAGGCTGCAAGCTCTGGCATAATCAATTACAGGTAATGGAACAACTACCAAGAGGCAACTGTTCCAGTTAAAATTGTTTGTGTTTGTGCAACAGTGTCAGTATATGTAGCCACGCTGGCATCTGAAATGGACAATTCCTTCCTTCCCTCCTCATTTTGGTGTTTCTTAGGTTGTCACATGCCGGGTCTTATCTAGAAGTTGCAGTTACCATCTGGAGCGATGACTTTGTCCAAATTGGCAATAAAAATGCACATGTGTTGTGTTCCAGGAGGTGTCTGCAAACAAGAGAGCCTCGGTAAGGCACACGTTGTGTAGGTTGGGTATTCCTGTAAGAGATGGGGTGAGGCTGCCTAACGTTAGCAACGTGGGAGGAGACCTGGCTTGGCTCAGGGTGAGTCCAGTCCTACTATGGGGTTGGGTGAGGAAGTTTTCACTTGACACGCAAGAAAGCTGCCCACCCATGAGAGTGCAAAGAATGAAGCAGCAGGCTGATCTCAGCACCCTGTGGGTGCTTCCCTTCACAGGCCTTGATTACAGGAAAAAATTTTTTTTTTTTTTTTTTTTTTTTTTTGAAAAAAGGAAGTTGTGATCTTAAGAGTGCAAAGTAAAGCTCATAGTGAGAAGTAAGCAGGCAGGAGCAAAGAAGCCTTTCTTAAGAAATGAGAGTGATCAGTGGAACACACCATCAGTGTCTGTCTGATGTACAGACACTGTCACCCTCCCCCTCGCCCCATGCTCTGGGTTGCACCCAGCCTACCATCCCCTCAGCAGCTGGAGTAAGCCAGTTGATCTTCAAGCTGTGCCCAACCATAATCTTTCCACCCTAAACTCCACCATACGTGCCCTGCCCCACCAAACACAACTTCTAACAAACAGAACTTCCAGCCCCTAAACCCAGCAAGTCCCAGTGGATGCCTCCATCCCCATGCCTGGACTCTAGCCAACACCTTAGAAACACATGGCTGGGGCTGGCAGAGGTGAGTGGCTCTGCAACTCAGAGGTACAGAGATAAAGAGCATCAGGTCTTCAGACACTAAAGTCAAGATCAGGAATTGGGACAATGAGGACTAAAGAGCACCACCTCTTTCCTCCTCAGGGCAAGCCTGAGTGCTCCTACTCAGTAAAGCAGAACGCTTCTGCTAGTGTTTCAAGGAGTGCTGGCTGATAGCTTGTGCTTAAGGCTGGAATTAGGCTGTGGGGTAAAAAGAGCTTAAATTGTAGGATTATTCCTGAATAATGTGGGGATTGTGGAGAAATTATAAGGCCTGGTACCCAGTTCTTGTCATTATGAGATACAGCTGCAAAAGCACTTGAGCCAGTCACATCAAGTGGCTTTCTATGAAGTTTGTAGGGATGGTGGATGTGCTCAGCCTTAAGCTTGGGGTGAAAGATTGCCATGGGTAGGCAGCGGAAGGTAGAGAAAATGCCAGGAATAGGGAGTAAATCTTAGGACTGAGAAACTAGAATGATAGAAAGATGATACAGTTCCCTAGCACTATAATTAATACCTGCTTGTGCATATATGGGCCAGGTATGGCTCACTCTTGTATGGGTCAGTACAGAGTCAGGATCACAGTGGGGTTTGGGTCCTGCTGCTAAGTACAGGTCACATTAGCCAAGGACATTGCTAGGGGTTGAGTGTGAAAATTCTTCTGTGGTAGAAGTTAGCAATCAAATAAACAGAGTGTACAGAATTCATTTCACCCTGCATGCTCTACAGAGCAAATCTATTGTCACATCATCTTCATAGACAACCTTTGCTCTGCAACATCCTCCATCCACTAGTCTGTTATTCTCTAGCCATTCACAAATCTTCAGCAAGGTCCAGGGTGGGCTGAGGGCTGCTATCAGCAGGGAAAAATGGTTTATTGCTGGCTGTAAGATGCTGGGCTATGATTACAGATGAGGGTCTTAGCAAGAAAGCCTTTCTTATCAAGGACGTGACTACCAGCACACTGCACATCAGCAAAGAGGATATGGGAGAAGAGAGCACTCACCATTGCACAATAAAAGCATCCAAAGCCCATGCCTGGCCTTGCATATCTCCCAAAGCACATGCCATATGCTGTACATGGCATAAAGGGAGGATAAAGAAGGAGGAGCAAGGCAGGGAGGTTGCCAGAAGGGAGAAAGGAAGGTTTTCTGGAACTTCTGCCTGAACCACATACAGGTACCCACAAATATGCCTATTTTGTCTCTTGGGAGGAGGGGTGAACTCACAGCCATCAGTCCAAGGATGGTGGCTCTCACCCAGCAGGGCAAGGGTGGTTAAATAAACACCAGAGATGATACTCAGCAGACAGAGAGATGGCCCAGCAGCAACTGAGGCTAGGGAGAATCACAAAGAGAAATCAGATGTTAATGGCCATTTCCAGAATGATGTGAAAAAAATCAGACAAATTATTGGGGAAACATTGGGGTAGAGGTACTTTCCCCATGTTTGGCCATTTCTTCGGTGTATTTTTGCAGATTCTGGCAAAGCACTCATTTTTAAAATTACTTATTTATTTTCACATCAAGAGGCTTAAGACTGCCGAAAAGCAAAGCTCTGGACTGAAAAAGCGTTCCAGTTCTCTGTGTGAAAGTGTCTGAAGCATACCGAGAATTGGCAGTACGATCTTTGCATCTGCAGAGAAAATACTGAGTCATGTTGTCAGCCCACACACATCTAACAAAAATAAAAGCAGACCAATGATTCAAGATTCACCCACTCGTCATTTAAAGAAAACACAAGTCATTCAGTCATGCCTCATGCTTCAGAGACCTTTAGAAAACACCCAGGGCAGGGAACATTCGCCCACGTCGCGCCCACGCACCATTTCGAACCAGAGATGTCATTTGTAACTTGTTCACTTGCAGGTCTGGACAGTGTTTGCTTCAGCATCCTCAGAGGAAGTTGCCGAGACTTAAAGGTTTCTGTTGAAGATATGACACGGTAGCTGCTGCCTCAGCCCTTCTGTTAGCAATGCCGAAATGATGCAACATAGTTGCCCGGCTTGAATCCTTGGAGGAGGCAGGAAAGTGCTGTGTGCTTCATGGCCAGGCAAACTTAAGCCACAGTTTGTATAAGATGCTACTGTGCTCTTCCTTCAGAGGTTAATCCTGTACTGAAGCATTGGCTGTCCTGGTGCTGAGCTCCCGAATTGCTCATTAGACAGGGAGGTATTTGCACAAACATCAAGATTTGGGGAATTACCTAGAAAAAACCCTCTTTTTGCCCCTTCCCACACTGTCTCCTAGCAAGAAAAAGCTGGTTTCCGCGTTTCACAAGGCTGCTGGCAATCTCTCTTCCTCCTTCAGTTCTAAAAGCTGCTTGAAGTATTAACAGCTGAACCTGGATGTGTGGCAGCCAGCCCAGCTCATGACGGAGGGGGAGACGTCACCACACGGAGGACGCACGGATGGAGTTACACAATCTGCGTGATGCTGAAAGCAGCACTGGAAACTTGTCAGGAGCCCAAAGGCCAGAGCTAATTTGTATTTCCTATTGCACAGCATGATTTTAATCAGACTGAAAAGCGCCCAGTTGTGGGTTTTGTGCAGGGTGTTATGAGCAGGGACAAGTTAACAGAGCAACTATGGGCAGGACATGCTCTGAGGACAGTGCAGAGATGAACATTAGATAGGGAAATGAATAGCAGACAAGACTTTTACACCAAATTTTTCAGCATTTCCAATGCTGTGATAGCCTAATACTCTTTATAAGAAGAAAGAAAGAAAAAAAAAGACATCTGCAAAAAGCTTGAGAAAAGCTTATTTGAAAAAGCTCTTCCCAAAGGTTCAGGATATGTCACCAAGTAAAACACAGCATTCAGGAAACCCATCTCACTTGCAACCAATATTTGACAGCAGTGATCTCTGACATAAGCTGCTCTTCAGCTGCAGGCAGGTGTGTGTGAGTTCCTCCTTACAATTAATTTTCTGCCTCATTGAGAGCAGCCAGCACAAAGGACAGGCACAGTCCCCAAGCACCACTGTTTCCAACACAGGTTGCTCTTCAGCAACCCCTTTCCATGCTATGATGGATGGAGAGCAGGAGTTGGGAGCCATTCAGTCACCTTGCCCCACCTGGGCTCACAGCTGTGCCCCTTCCCAGCACACAGCATTGGGGTGCATCCTTGTGAACCACTAGCATGGTGCAGAGAGGGAATGGGTCAGCAGGTTACTAGGAGAGTAAATACACCTTGACATTACTTGATTGGTTTGGTTTGTAGGCCTGGTAGGTTCGCTGGAAACTCAGAGGTGGGTTTGCTGCCTGAGGAGTGCTATAATTGGAGAAAATCCTTCATTTCAGCGTTCCTCTCTTTTCCTGCTGGGAATAAATGCTCCTTTCCCCCTCAGTTCAGTTTTATTCCTTGACAGCTGTGAAAAAGAAAGAAAAAAAAATCAAACCTGGGACCTTTATTTTGCTCTGCAGAGTGAGATGAACTGCATGTCAGGGATATAAAAGGAAGCCTGACAGACAAGCTCATCTGTAGCTTCCTATATTCAGTCTGATAAACTCTATCCCTGGAGCATTTTGCCCACCAGCTAGCCCTTTTCTATTGTAGCCCCTGAAAGCAGCACCCTCTCTGCTCTCATTCCTCCTCCACATGCTCCTTTACCCCCCTCCCCCACACACATTTGTCCCCCCAACTCAAACAGCTCCCCAAGGAGCTCAGGCACCACCGACGTTCAGGGATGAGCAAAAGGGAAGATAGAGTCAGCTGAATATGCAAACAATCCTATTTGCACCCCGGCATGTACAATCCAGGTCTTTGTCAGCATGATGGAGTGCGCTCCATCCAGTTTGTTTTCCTTCTCTGCTACTATTATCCACGCCCTTCCCACAAAGAGCATTATCAAATGCTGTACCTGAATCAGGCTTTTCAAGATAGAAGCTGATTGCTGCCTGGTTGATACCTGTCCACCAGCTGCTTATTTGTTTTGTTTCAAAATTATAGCCAAGCATAAAATGTAGTGTAAAATCTACAGCTGCCATTAAAAAAAAAAAAAAAGAAAAAGAAAAAGAAAAAGGCATCAGAAGCTTTTTCCTGGTGTCACTAAGACACTGGGTGAAAGCTTTTTCAGCTGCACGAGCAGTGAGCAGCCCAGCCCATTGAGACTGGAGGGTGATGCTCTTGCACTCTGAGGGGTTGTGTTTGGGAAGCTGCCTGATGCCTGCCTGCCTTCCCAGCGCAGCTTCACACCGCAGGAACACGCATGGTGTGCAGGTACCAGACGGTCCCACCCCGCACCACCCTGGACAGACGGACACCCCGAGTGGGAAGGACATCGGGGCAAAGGTGCAAAGTGCTTTTTGCGGCTGGAGGCGGCGGTGGCAGCCACCGGAGCAGCACCGGCAGGGCCCCAGGCCTGGCAGACAATAGCTGTCTCCCTGCTCTCTCTCCCTGCCGGCCGCATCCGACGGAGGAGTCTCATGAATCAAGTCAAACACCCAGCGACAGGCTGGAGAAATCCATTAATATGCGGCCGCCGCCGCACGTTGCCAGCCCCCTGCCTCGCGCGCCGCTCACCTGCCTGTCTCACCCCTGGCAGCAGAGCGGGAACAAAGGAGCAGGGAAGGACGGACGGCAGCGACTGCCCCCCGAACGGAGGGAGGCATCGGCTGGAGACAAAGCCCATTTGCCTGCCGCCATGGGTGTGAGGAATGCTCCCGCTCGCCCTATTGTCTGGGGTCCTTTGTGCTCCTCCACCCCCCCAGTCCCCAACCGCATAGGCAGAAATAGTGGGAGCAGGACAGACACGGCTTTGTTGAAGGGAGCCCTCGTATGTGAGAAGTGGCCCTGCTGTACGTGCCCGTCTGGCCCGCGGGCCTGCGCTCCTCCTGCCCCAGAGGGCAGGTAGGGAGCAGGGGCCTGTGGAGCACTGCAGACAGAGCAACAGGGGCACAGGTGTTTCTCCACGCCCATGGGGAGGGAATCCAGCAGCCCCTTCCTGACCACCTCTTGCTCCCTCCAGAGACTGATCCTGTGATGTCTTTGGGAGGTGAGGAATGGTCACCGGGCCCTGCAGAGGGGTTGTGAGGGCTGCCCTAACACCTCCCGACTCTGGTCAAATGCTGGTGAGCCTGGCTAAGCTGCATGAGGGAGCGGATCTGGCAGCACAGACTTTGGGATGCACTGAGCACCCATCGCGCCACCCGTATCCCTCTCAGCCTTAGGAGCAGCACAGACACCTCTGCCAAACTTCCACTGCTTTGTCAAGTGGTGGCTGTGGCACCCTCGTCCGAGCCACGTTGGTGGCTGCAGCATTGCAGCCCCTCAAGTCCTGCGGGGCTGGTGGCAGGACCCAGATTGCCTTGTCTCAGGGCAGAGCTGTAATTGCCAAGCTCTCCCAAAGGGTCAGTCCCCAGCTGCAGCACACTGCTCAGCTCTCCTCCCACTGTCACTCCACACTGCCATTGGAATGACCAGGACAGAGAGAAGGGGAAAGCCAGGTCCCTCCAGTGCGGGGAGGAGGGTGTCCCCATGATTCCCGTGCCCCTGCCCAAAGGACTACAGCACTACCTGGTCCCACAGCAGCTGTAGCTGGACCATATCCAGCGAGAGACCCAAAGAGAGGTACTGCTCACCTGGACTCAGCGCACTGGCTCGTGCCGTCCCTGCCTCGTCTCCCCTCAGCTGTCTCTCAGCTCTCTGCCAGCGCTGCTCACATATCCAATCTTAGCCATGCACAGGAGCACCTGTAAGGTGGGTCTCATTCAAACAATATGGCAAATGGGGCATAAGCAAAGAAAGAAAGGTAAGATCCAAATCCCAGGGAAAAGCTTGTTCCTGAGGAATGACACTTAGGACTACAAAGGAGCCCCCATGTGCCTGCTCCACTGTCAGGACAGCAGTGCTGGGAGCTCTGGCACAGAGAACAACAGAGTCCAGGAACAAGCATAAGGAAACTTACTGTATGGATGCTGCTGATGGAGCCTGAGGGTGTCAATAAGGGACAGGGATGGTGAGGAGGCAACATACTAATAAAGAGTCAATTTCTCAGTTTTGTGCTAGGAAAACTGGTGCTGGTACTAAGGAATCCCAATAAAGAGGAAGACACTACCCAAAGTTCAGTTTCTCTTCCCATTTTTTCATTGTATTTGCTATATTTCAAATAAATTCTAAGTAGTTTTTGCAAAAAAGCTTCTATGGCCACCAACGAGGAGGCCTCCAGACAAACTTTCTTCAGGAATACATTTTTGCTAAAGAAAACTGTAAAATTCCTACTTAAAAAGAAAAAAAAGGTAGAAACCACGACTATAAACAGCATCACTTCCTTCTTTGAGTTTTTCTGCTGCAGAGTGAAGCCTCAGCAGCTCTTGTAAAGTATACTGGTGCTTCATAAGCAGGAATCATATTGAGCTCAGTGGACAAGAGATTTCCAGTAACATCTAAGTTGCAGAAGCAAGGCAGTCTTTCCCAAAGCCATTGAATAAAAGGAGACTGTGAGAGCAGATAAGCAAAAAGCCAGATATAAGCAAAAGGCCTTCATCTTGCAAAAAGTCAAAGAAAGAGGAAAGACCGGAGTTGGGCAGGAGGTCAACAGCAGAGCTCCTGGCCTCTCTGCATGCCTCTTCCATGACATCTCCCTGTTTCCCCAGCAAATGGGGACATGGCACCTCTGCTCCCCAGGCCAGCACCAAGCTGGTGTTCCTGCAGAGTGGCATTCCAGTAGCTGGAGAACTAGCTGCATCAGCCCAGAGCTGAATTAATACAAGAGCTGTTTTGGCATCCAAGCTTGGAGGGGCTGCCTGAGTTAATGAAGCTGATGAGAACAGGAGGGAGTGTAACAAGGTGCTTCTTACCGAGAAGCAGGGAACTTCCCCCAGGCTGCCTTCGGCTCCTGCAGAGTACTTGGGTTAGTTTGTAACTTATTAACACCAACATTGGCTTGATCAAAGTTCAGCACGTGCTTAGTTGCTCTTCTGGAACAGCGGATTTGAAAAGCATATTGCGAGGTTTCCTAGGAATAAAAGAGACATCGAGAGAAGGCATTCCCTGCCCCATCTGCTCAGAGACATCCACTGCACCACTTTGGGTCGTGAGACAGGGTTAATTCACCACCTGGTGCCTGCGGAGCCAGCTCTGCTCAGCTACTGTGCCCATCTCCATCAGGCTCCCTCCTTCTCTTGCAACAAAAGAGTTTTGCACCCCAGCAGCGCCTGAAAGAGTCTCCAGGCTTAGAAGGAAATGCTCTACGAAGAAGGCAGAATTGCACTGCATGTTTTAAGTGTCTCCCCTGCAGCTGGAACTTTAGCTTAATCTAAATTACATCTCTAGTGCCCCAATTTAAAGGGTTCAATCTACGATGTCACTTGGAAAATTAATCGCTTTGCTGCTGGACAAGCGGGGATGGGGAACAGAGTCAGCACTGTACCGCAGCATCAGATGAGAGCAGCAGGGCTGTTTCTCCCAGAAGCAGGAGTTATATGCAGGGGGATTGCTGCAGTTCCCGCAGACAGTCTCTTGTCAGGCCATTAAGCCTACACAAACAAAGCCAGCTCACCTCCAAAAGAAACCAGGAGTTCCCAGGAATGATTTTCTATCCACTGGCTGCTGTGCCTTTCCTTTGGAGGCAGAGAAGGGAAGAGCAACCCTTGCAGACATGGAGCACAGAAAACCTGCCCCACTGGACACAGCAAGGGTAAATTCAGAGGACTCACAAGAAAGACACAGAGGCTCTTATGAACCAAAGCGCTCAGGAAGGTGAGAGCTTGTTGCTGATCAGCCCTGGGAGAGAAGTGCTGACAGATGAAGCTGCAAATGCAGTCTTTCAAAGGTATCACTGGGCAGGATGGCACCAGAAACAAAATCAAAGAAAAGGAGTTGCTGAGCAGGTGGCATGCTTTAAATCCTAGCTGGCCTGGGATCACCACCACTTACCCTGGCGTACGCCTGTTGCAGTGATCAAGTTACCCAGTGAGAAGAGGTTACACAGCAATTACAGCTGCCTCCCCCCCAACAGAGGAGCCAAACATATTCTGCTACCCTCAGCTTCCCCGCAGGCTCACAAGCAAAAGAGCCAAACAGGTTTCATCTGCTATACAGCTACTGCCCAAACCAGCATGGGTAACAGCCTTGGACCTGGTAGCCAAGAGACAAACCTACACTGATTTACAGGACAATGCACAGGTGTGCTTGCTTGCTTATCCAAACCTGCAGGTGTCCGGAGAGCATATAGTTCTGTTGTTTCAAGTGGTTTTATTTATATACTTTATAATGAACAGTATCTGTAGATTATTCCTTGTAAACACCTGTGTTCCATGAAGGTCAGAGTTTAGAACATCCAAGTAAAGTTCCTGGAAACATTCTTCATTTTGGAACATTTTGTTGGAAAGATTAGTGATTTATCAACCACTTCTGGCACCTGTAAAGAACATGCTGCTATTGCTTACACTGACCCACAAAGGACCACTATTTCAGCCCTATTAGAAGTGAGATGTTCATTGCTATTCAGATAGTACCGGTGTCTATTGCCAAACCTGCACAGACACATCACCCACCACCTCTTAATGAAAGACAGGGTCTGGGAGGAATGAAGTTCAGAGCTGATTTCTTTCTGTGTGCTGTTAAAAGACATCACTAAACATTTATGACATTTCCAAGTACTTATTGTCTGGTGGGAGAAAGTATCACTTCTCCCTCATGTTTGCAGAAGAAAATACAATTAGAGAAAGGAACAAAGTTCCACTTCTGCAGCCACTTACCAGAAGAAATGGTGCATTTTGGCCATCACAGTCATTTTTTCCCCCTGCTTATCAGTGATTGAGGAGAAGTAAAGAGAAACCTTGACTGCAAACAGGAACTCAGTCTCTGGGATACAGGCAAAGAGGATGCTGTTAAACATTTCAGGAAACACTAAGGGAAAGATGGGGGCAGCCACATGTTCTGAAAGTTTTGATTTATCCAAGAAAATGAACTGCCTGTTCTAACTAGAAGAGAAATAGCTAGTGAATCCTCTCTCCTGGAGAAGTTTCTCCTACAGTATTCAATACTGTAAAGGGCTGCAGAGGAGGGAACAGTCTTGACTGGATTAATTTACAAGGTAAAAGTGATTTTTTTTCCCCAGGGGGAGTTGAACTAGACTCATGCTCTTGTGCCTCTGGGGTTGATAAAGAGTGTTTGAAACTCTCCTGCTTTCATAAGGAGTGCAGGATCTGCCACAAGAGCACAGGCACTGCTGAGCCCAGGACCACCCCTGAATCTCCCAAGCGGCATCTTTGTGGGAGAAGTTAAATACTTCAGATTCCCTTTTCAACCAGGCTACTTATGCTTTGGATCTGTTTTTGTTAAAGCCTTCTTATTTTAATTAAGAAAGTCCTTGTTGAAAAGCAGTACCCTGTCCCTTTGATTACCATTAACATGTGTCTGCTGAGATCGCCAGCAAGCCTTTGAGATGCAGCAAGGCTGAACTCAGCAGTTCTCAAGGAGTTATAAAACCCCTTTAAACATACTATGGCAGAATGATCATACTCTCAGCAAACTGAGGATCCAAAACAACCCTGAGAAGTTCAGCTTTTGGGTCAACAGCAGCCTCATGAAGCACAGGAAGGGGAGTGCAAAGCTCTGCCCTGGGGAGGAATAACAACAGATATCAGCATGGGCTGGGAACAGACCAGCAGTTGCCTGGCAGAAAAGGAG
Organism: Chiroxiphia lanceolata; assembly: GCF_009829145.1. Classification (NCBI taxonomy): domain Eukaryota; kingdom Metazoa; phylum Chordata; class Aves; order Passeriformes; family Pipridae; genus Chiroxiphia; species Chiroxiphia lanceolata. The sequence continues at coordinate 57,898,228 of NC_045641.1, forward strand.
CTGGGAGTTACAGGCATGACAAGTGGAGTATAAGCAGTGTGCTCTCCTTGCAAACACTAACAGCATAGCGGGCAATGTCAGGGGCAGTGTGGCCAGCAGGCCAAAGGGAGGGGATAATTCAACACCACTAAGGCTGCACTGGGAACAGGGTCGGAATAGCAGGCATTATGAATGTTATGAATCCTAGAGAAGAGTTAGGGCTTCCTGGAATATCTGTTCATTTTTATTATTAGAGGAGAGGAAAGGAGAGAAAATTAAGGAAAAACCCAGAAGTGACAATTTCCTCCCAGTTCTCATGTCTTTATAAGCAGCCCTACATCACATCTCAGATAGGTATCTAAGAAAGAAAGCTTCTCTTTCAAGGAAGAGTTTCTTGTAGGAAGAAGACTTGAGAAAAGCAATCAAACTCCATGTTGTTCAGGGAGCAAGACATTGTTGCCAGTAGCCTTCCTGCCAGCAGGACATCAGGAAAAGACAGAAGGAAAAAAAGAAAAATCAAACACATGTCTAACAGCCTTCCTGCCCTCCCGCAACCCTACCAGCATCATAGCAAGATTTGTTTGAGGTGGCAGTGGTGGTTGTGACAGGGTAAGGTGGAGAAGATCAGATGGGGAAAATACATCTGCACTGAACTGGCTGTGAAATCTTTGATCTCCTTTGGAGAAATGCATTGCTTTTAACCTTCAGGTGCCTGTCCCCAGTGCAAGCCCAGTAGGTAAATATCCACGGACAGTGTTTGTATCAGGAAACCAAGCCAGAAAGGAATTTTATCCACCCAGAACAATCCCCTGCCTGGAGCAGCTGGGACTGTCAGTCAAACACTGACACCACCTAAGGTCTAACCTGCTCATGTACCTACCTGCTTCTCTGTTCTTGCTGGCTGGGGGCTGGTTTTCACCTCTGGAAACAGAGACACCCACCTGTATTGAGCAAAACCCAGTGTTCAACAACAATTATTAAAGGCAACTGCTGCCCAAGCAGCATCAACAAGCATTTGGCTGGCCAGGCCAACAATATTACGAATAAAGTAGGTGAGCCCCCCTGCTCAGTCCAAGGGGAACAGCCCTCAACTCACCAATTTGGGCACTTGCACACAGACTATAAATCTCAGTTGTTTGACTGCTGTTCATGCATTTTTATGCTCTCCTCTCTTCTTGCCTCCCACCCCTCCATGAGCCCGCTGTCCCTGTAACAGAGGACAAGTTTTTTTTTCTGGAGAACATCAACCCTTCTCCACAAGACCTCCCAGGCACCGGAGCTGATGGACAGCAAGACAGCCAAGCCTAATCCCCACATGCTATGTGGTTTTTTTCATCCCATTCTGTTCCTTTTACAGCCTAAGTGTGAGAGACTCAGGCCAGACCTCAGCCTCCATCTGCAGCCTGGGATTATGATCTGAAGCATAATATTTCTTTATGAGCAAATTATCACCGAGACTTCAATGTGCTGTTGGCCTTTTAAAAAACTAAGTGTTTAGTATTTTTATTTCTTTCTGCTTTGCAGTTTATGGCTCCCATAAATCAGGTGACAGGCTGTGGCACAGAGGGCTGATCTGATCTGTGGGAACAAGGAAAGAGGCAGGGGAAGGGAGCACTGACTGATTCATTAACCAAGGGGGATCTCTGTTCCCTGCTGTAAGCACCTCTGTGGGGAAGGCAGGATGCTGCCCACCTGAGGCAATGCTCACACCACAGCAGCACTTTCTTCTCTGACACTGAGTTAAAAAACCTCATTTCTTCTATGCCATACTTCTCTCTCTCCCAGGACTGAGAACAGTGATACATCCACTATCACTCACAAACTGTTTCATTGCTACAGATATTAGACCTACAGGACAGAGGGAGACATGCAGTGCTGACCCACTGCACTGGTAAACCACCCCACACATCTGAAACAATCAAATCTGACCCAGAGCATTCTTGATCTAGAAGTCTTACCTTGTAACAAGTGAAGGATGTTACCATGGTTAAAAGACTACTTCAGAGTCAGAAATTTGCTGCTGAATTCCCAAGTCTCACAAGTAAAAGACTAGATTACCAATGACATTTAATCACTCAGAGATGCACTAAAGACCGTGCCATGAAGCACCCCAGCAAGCAACATTTGGAGAAACCTCCTCCCTACATCTCCATGTTCCCAAATACTAGTAAAATCTGAACTGTAGTCAGCCTATGTCTCACCAAGGAAATAGGATCCACAGACCTTCCTTTCTCCTGCCACCTGTCTCATTCATTTGGACTCCAAATACTTCAGGGCAGACACTTTCCCACAAGTACACATGTGCATGCCTAACACTTTGCTGAGCAGGCCACCATCTTCACAAAGACCTCAACAGACAAATAATAAATAATATTGCAAGGACTTTGTTGGATTGGGGCTCGCAGGGTTCTTCAAGGATCATGGTTTTACTGCTAGCTGTACTGCTTTGTTCACTGATAAGAACTGTTCTTTCTCCTTACATATTCTGTGCTGGTTTGCTAGGGCAGACTTTGCTACAAGTACTTTATCCGCTTGGCAGTGCTAGGTTTATGGTTGCACTTGATGATCTTTAAATCTTCCAACTTAAACAATTCTATGATTCTAAGAGGAAAGGACCACAGGCAGCTTACTGCTGTTTCGAGGGAAAGTCTCTGCAGAACAGGGTGAGAGGACTTCTGCAAGCATGAGCCCTGACATTCCTTCCACTCGTTCACATAAGACCAGGAGGCGACATAACTTCATGCGGCAATACTCCCTTGAATACTCCCACAATTCCAATCCTTCCTTTGGCATTTCCAAAGCAGCAAAAACCACCACCAGGAATTTGAAGTCCTGTAGATGTCTTGCCTACTGCAGCAAAAAATGATGTCCATTGTTGCTCTGCTTTTTGAGGGGCTGCCTGCAGCCCAGCCTCCACCATTGTCCTGTCCTCAACCAGGAGGACTTTACCTGCTGTGAAAGCCTGGATAAGAGGAAGGTGTTGCTGCTATCCCCAGCAGGTACACACCTTCTCAATAGGTGCCAGCAGCTCGGGGCTGTGCACACAGACATCCATCCATCCACCCACCCACCCTCTGGATGCCCATAGACACCAGTATAGCACTGAGCGTAACAACTGGAGCCACGCTGTGAGAGCAGAGACTCCCAATTGGAGAGCACAGGGCGAGACAGAGCCCCCCGCCAGTGGCTCACCCCCATGGCTGGGGCTGTCACTGGAAGTAACAGGATTAGCAGAGAGAAGAGTAAGCTTCCAGGCTGGTAAGAAACAGACAAAGTGAATAAAGAATTCAGGCCACGCTTTTAAGTGAGTTTTGAGAATCAGAGAATCTCTTAAATTATAATGAGATGTCAGTATTAAAAAAAAAAAAAAAAAAAAAAACCAAACCCAAAAACACAACCACCACCACCAAAGGGAAAAAAAGAGTAGCAAGAACCTGCTCTCTCCCAGGAAAACACTCTGCTGCGCAGTGCAATTCCCAAACACAGACACCAGCCTGGCCCTCCCAAAACCCGGTTGTAAAGCTAACAACTCTTGCACTATTGAAGTGCCAGATAAGCCAGGCGACAGCACCAGTGAGACTCCTGGAGCTTCAATACAGTCTGGGTTTTACTCTGCAGGTATCAAGATCTAGGAGTGTTAAGATCAGGGTAAACATTATCAGGAGTTGCTCTGCCCTCCCCCAAGGACAACAGCTGATAATGTTTGGACAGAAGGGCAGACAGGAGACAACAGCACTCCCTCCCTCTAAAAGTCCTGCAAAAGGCTTTGGGAAAGTGCAAAATTCAGTGCGTGCCTCTGAAAGTCACGCAACTGCTTTCAGTGCTGAAAACGTGCATCTTGTTTCCAATGCAGCGTTTTCCCCATTTCACTCTCCAGTCATCACGTTGTGTCACGGCTTCTCGCAGTGATGGACATCTTGCCTCCAGGTGGGTGCAGCAGCCTGGAGACCCTCACCACCCCAGACCACCTCTCCTTGCCACTGAGTGAAGGTGCACGTTAGAACAGGGAAAAAAACCCCGTGAACTAAAGCCAATTAAAAGCACAGAGAAAATGCAGGGAGGCAGGATGTCATTACCAGAGCTGGAATTTGGCCCGGGTGCCATGGAGATGAAACACAGCAGATGGTTAAGGTGTACACGGGAAGCACGCGCGCAGCACCTGACTATAGATTTAAGACCAATTAATACAACAAAAGAGAAATCTTGACAAGGAAGCCAGAGACCTACAAAATGAATAAGTGAACCATGAAAAGAGGAGGCTCTCCCATCCAAAAAAAAAAATAAAAAGGCAGCTGAGTGTACAATACCTACAGAGCCGTGAATAAACTGAAGTTGGAACAGATGGAGGGAGAAACAAACCGCCGTGTGTATTAGTTGGCTCCCAAGTAAAAGAGCCGGTATGGGGAAAGAGCTTCCCCACAATTCAGGGTGAGAACAATAGGCTCTGGTTCTGCAGCAGCCCCTTCCCCAGGTGCTCAATGTCCTTCCTACAGCTTTATTTAAGGCTCACAAGCTGCAGCACTCTCAGATACAAGATCCTAACAAACGACCAGCAAAGCATATCCTTTTAAATAATAAACCATGTTTCTTCTAATTAAAAGAGCCCATGCACAAGGCAGCAGGGACATGAGCCTTCTCCAGCAGCCCCGTCACATGGGAACAGCCCTTGACTACATGACCTTACCTCGTACCCCATCTGAAACGGGATTGGGAATGACAAACAAGGGCTTTCCAATGGATGGCGACTGCCCTGAAGTGGCTGCAGTCCAATGGGTAAACACTCGGTAAACCCCGGCACTACTTGGAGGCACAGAATGACCTTTATCTTTGCAGGTGAGAACGGCTGCACACACAGACATTTCCACTGAATTTTATCTCTCACCTGTAAACTAAAGCCCTGACCAGGTCAGAGATGAGAAAACAAGCAAAGAGGAGATGAGCCAACACGCCATGGGAATGGGAGCAGGGAGAGGTTAGTGTTGTGCAATTAAGCACAACGAGAGAAACCCTTCGCTACAAGGCCATTTAAAATCCCAACCGCAAAGAAGAGGAGGCAATGTCCTACAGAGCACCGGGCGCTGCTGCCCAAGAGACACTCTCGGCCTGACCCGAGGGCAGAGGCACTGTGGGAAGGCTGAGCCCGGGCAGCAGCAGCCGCCCTCTCCTCGGAGTGGGCGCTCAGCTTTCCCTCCAGATCTGCAAACACAGGGCTGTCCCGCCACTGTATCTGCGATGTAAATCCCAAAGATAACAAGCCCAGCTCTGCAGACAACATTTATCACCCACTTTAAAGGCAGGCAGCTCAGGGCTAAGCCCCCTGAGGGGCACCTCAAATCCATGGCAAGCTCAGCCTTGAAGTAACAAGTTTTAAGTCCTGCCTTGAAGCTGATGGGCTGAAACTTTACCGACTTCAAAGTGAGAGCACTTTTGCAGAGCCATGTGCTCCCTAATAGCCCTTCCTTCTGTCTGTGCTCCTTGCAGACCCTGGATGCTCACACATCGGCTGGTTCACTCCCTGTAGCGCTAAGGAGACACCAGCACGTTTCCCCACCACTACGACCGAGTTTACAAAACAATGGCTGAGAGGCAGCACCTGCAGTGAGCCCAAGCACAGGCACAAGCTATAAAACCCCTCCCTCCACCTCTACCCCCACCTGATTCCCTCTGTGACTTTAAGCAAATCACATAACTTTTCCTCTTTAGTTTCTGCACCTGGTAGCGAGTAATATTTACCTATCCCAGAAGGGTGTTGAGAGAATTAGTTAATGTTTGCCCAGCATTTTAAGGGATATTCTGTATTAATTCCTAACCACTGAAAAGACTGATATGTGCAATTAGCTCCAATGGAAGATTTTTGCTCGAGTTGGGCTTTACCACTTCAGAAAAGTAGAAACAAGATGATGTGATATTAATATTTCAAAAAGTGCCTGCAACACAGGCTGTAAAACGCCTTCTCCTTCAACTACTACCAGCCTCCTGCTCCACTACCTGCTCTGTGGAGGTGCACCTGTGCCTGTTAAACATTAAAGCAGCCCAAATCTAACATGGGTCTCTGGGACTGTGCTTCAGAGGGGATCCCTTTGCAGGCCCCCACAGTGGGGAGCTGCCCTCACCTGCAAGATGGCCTTTTGTGGATTAAATGCAGTCGGTGCACCAGGATTGACCTTCTGCTCAGATTTGTCAGTATTGCTTAGCTCTTATTTGAAAGACAGGAGCCAGTTCAGGTTTTCTTGCCCTAATGGCTGTGAGCTGTAGGTAGGACCTGTGCAGCACATTGTCTGTTGGCAGGTGTGCCAGGGGAATACACCAAGCAGGCTCTGCGATGCCACCACTCCAGTTGCGTCCCCTGTGACCTGGTACTGGGCAGAAAGAAAAATTGATAGATAGGAACTGGGCCCCAGCAGCACCTGGCAATCTCAGCTTTACAACCCCAGACACCCAGAGAACATGGGAAAATACATCACTGCACATCCCTCAAATCAACCCACCCACCGCTCAGGCCCTTTACATTCCCAGCGTGGCACCAGCACCACCGCAGCATTGTTGTTCCCTCCCGTGCACTGGGAACCTTGTTTTGGAGGGCAAAGACAAAGAGTTGCCACCTCTGCGTGGCACTGCACCCTCAGGCTCGTTTCTCTCAGCTGTTTCCCACCAAAGCTCGCACTACTGCTGGTATCCCGCATGGGTGTCCACATGGGGTCTCTGCTCTTGTGGACAGTGAGTAGAAATATCAGCAGCTTTCATGGGCTCCTGGGAAAGAAAAAGTGGAACAAAGGACCTGGCTTTGTCCCATGGTGTCTGCAGCTCACTGGGGTAAACAAGCTGCTCCGGGCAGGGCTCTGGGCACAGCAGCCAGCAAGCACCCACTTCCAGCAAACTCTGAGGCCATGGTGGATGTGCCACTGTAGGCTTGTCCTCAAAAGCAGCATGGTAGGGCTGAGCCCCAGGCAGTGAGGAGGGGGAACAGGGGGCTCACAGAGCTCACCGGAAAGTGATTTGGTTTTAACTGCTGGTTTACTGCCTGCCGGCAGAAGTATATGGCTGTATAATAAGGGAAAGGCTGGAGTGGAGGAAGGTGTTTGAAAACCAAGCTAACCCACTCCAGACTCATGAAAGAAAAACACCACCAAAGCAGCCCCTCACTGGCCCCACAGTTTCAGGGAGGGGAAGCAGTTTTTAAGCTTGAGAACAATGGGGCAACCTTCCCCTCCTTTCTTCTGGTAAAGGTGAAAGACCTCCTTGAGGAGGTGTCCATGCTGGGGAAGGCACTGAATGAGAAGCCCCATGCCAATAAAGCATCCCTTTGTGCCTTCAAACGCCACATCTGACACGCTTCCCAACCTCCATCACTCCTGCTCGATAGCAACACCAGCAAATCCCAGACCTCAGCAGCAGCTTGCCATGCAAATCACTGGCCAGAGGCCCTGGCATGTCCATGCTGGCTGGTCCGTGTGCTCCTCGTGCATGGTGGAACAGTTCAGAGGGCTCAATTTTCCTTCCCCCTCTGCCCCCATCACTCCCTGACTCTCCTGCCTTGCCCGATGTCCAGGACAGCAGGCAGAGGCCGAGGCACTGCAGACAGTCTCTGAGCAAAATCAGAAGAGCAGACCGAAACATGACTAATTTCTAACACATCACAGCCTACGAGTCATTTTGTTTGTGAGCCTAAATTGCTCTCTGCTGCTTTCATACTGGCTCGTTTCAAGGGTGAGTAAGCAGACAGTGGCAGACATGACTTTTATTATTCCCAGAGCTTTGAAGTTGTACCATTTCCCTGTGGTTAGCTGGCTGCATCAGCCGTCTGTGGTGGCACATTTCGAAGAACTCAGCAATGATACATAGGTAGCCAGATTGAGCTGAGTTGGAGCTCAGCAAGTTCCATTGGCAGTATTTCATGGTGACTCAGTAGTTGCCCACCCTCTATTATTCATTGTTTTTATCCCATCATTTTATTTCAATATTCTCGACTACTTCCAAGAAGGCCTTTCACAAGCAGAGGTCAAAGGCAACAAAAACAGCTTCAAGCTGTAATTGAAGCCCATTTCTCTTATATTAGCAGTGCGCGAGTTAAAATGGGTTTTGGTATGAATATCCTCAAAGAATAATCAACACTATTTGAAGAGAGAGAAATACAGAAAAACTGTTCAACCTACAACAGTATGATCATTTCATGTATTTATATATGTGTATATATTCATACATATGCAAAAAGATAAACACAGAAACATGCATCTCTTCAACCAGAAAGTGAAACTTCTTGCATTTCTGAATGACTCACTTAAAACAGCTTATTACACAGATATATTTTTATATTTAAAAGCACAGCACTTCCACGCATTTTTGAGAGAATTGTATGTTTTCCTTCTATCCCAGGTTAAACTCCTATGCCATTTTCCTGCTGCTTCAGACTTCCATGTTTCTCATTTCTATTTCTACATTTAACCACTTCTAGTTTGAATAACTGAACATGAAAAAGACTCTTTGCATAGCATGAAGCAGTCCAAACATCAACATCTAAGCAAAAGCACTGGATTGTAATTGTGGAGTTATTTGCACAGATTAGTTCAAATTCTACTTTAATTTCAATGCCAAAATTTAGGGCTTGAGATAAATCAGTCTTCCTCATGAAAGAGGTTGATTGTATTTATGGCTCATTTCAAGAGTCCAAGGGCCCAGGCTGAGATGAAAGGCCAGGGGCAGAGCAGGGCAATGCTCCACATCCAGTGGCAGAGTGGAAGAAGGCAAGGGCTCCGGCAATGGGGAGAGGAACTTTCAGATTCGGTTCCCAGCAGCGCTCAGCCCCTTTGGGTAACCTCAGATGCGTCATTTAGCCTCCCTCTGACTCAGTTCCTCAGTACTGGGGAAATAACACCACTTCTGTATTTCGTAGGAGTTTTGGGCAGATAGACACCTTTTAATTGGTTATCGGAATCCATTCAAGAAACGTAACTGAAATACAGATCAGTTACAATCTATCGTGGGCTGGGAGGAAGGGATGAGACATATGGTACAGACACAGGAGCTTCCTGCCACACTCAAATGGGCTTGATCAAGTAAGCTGAAGCACAGGAGAGATGCAGATGCTGGATTAGGAACCCAATTGGGATCCTGCTCCTTGGGAACTCCTTAAGTCCCTTCAGCGGCTCCACAGGGCCTTCGCCTCCTGGTTGTGAAAGGCCAGCTGAGTGCTTCCCACATCCCTGCCAGGGGCTGCTCAGTCACCCAGGGAGATGAAACATGTCACCTCTCCCTATGAATCTGGTGCACCTCTGCCCCTCTCCTTCATCTCCCCCAAAGGCAGGGGACCCCACCCGAGTTCCCACATCCAAATCTCTGGGCCTTGTCAGACTTTTGAACTGATGTCATATTTTGGCATGTCAGACATCTGCATGACCCAGATTCTTATACCTAACTGTGAAGTGGATGCAAGGGCAGGTTCCGGCCCTGTTACTCTGGCAAGGTCTGATAGCATCTGGGACCCAGGGTGAGTGGAACAGGGCTACCTGGGCCAGTGTGCCTCTCTGCTTTGTGCTCTGCATCTCCATCCTGTAGCACAGGTGTGGCAACCACTGCAGAGGGACCTGCATGGCCAGGAGAGATTTTAAGCCAAGCCTCACAGTCTTGTCCCTGACATGAAGGTTTGCTCCAGGCGCTCTGTGGCTGACCACAACCCCCCTCTCATCCTCAGCACATTTTGGTGGGCAAGCCAGGGGAGGTAACAATACTTCTCTTTTTTCACAGAAGACAAAGCTGCATGAGACACTGATTCCCATGGCAACAAAGGCAGAGAAGAAGTGTCCCAAGATGTGATTTGCTGTCACCATACCCACCTCACGGCAGATAAGGACAAGTGATAGCTCTGAAAGGAACTGTTTCCATGGGACCCTTCCCAATGAGCTCCCGCGATGACAACCCGACCGTCAGCCACAGCTTTCAGCATCAAACAAGTCTGACTGGTAGAGAGCAGCACTGTTTCCTGCAGCAAACACTGCCTGTGTCTCATCCTCTTGTGAGGAACGGGGCCCTCCTCGCTCCCTCAGTGCCTGCCTAACCCCAAACAAGCCATGCTGCTGCTCACTAATCCACTTAACCAGGCAATTATAGTGGGAGAGCAGCCTGCAGGGAGCCACGCTCAACTTCCCAGCTAAACAGCGTCCTGGGTTTCCTTAACCCACGGAGTGGTACCTTAAGCTACGTTGAAAGCTCCTCACAGAGCACACATTTATGCTTTGGTAGCACAGGCTATGTAAGTGCATTTCCTTCCGACACTTTCATTTATCATAATTCTCCCCTGGCAACCCTGCCCCTTCAGTTCCCCAGGGAAAGTTAGTGAATTTATGCAGGAACAAAGTCACCTTGAGCCTTAATCCACACCCTAGCAGAAGGAATACATCTGTCTGTCGGCAATCACATCCACCCACTCTGCAACTGCGTTACAATGCTCACTTTGTTAGCACAGAAAATACCGGCTCCTTCTCCAGTCCTGGAGACAAGCTACCACAAAGGCTGGAGCAAAGAAAACGGACTGGGGACATTAAAAATGGCCCTGCACGTTTGAGGCCGAACAGGCAAATTGAGGTAAAAACTGTGGAATTAGGAAAAAAAGAGCAAATAAAAGAGTTGGCAAACCTAGTTCTTGTCTCTCCCAAACGACTCCCTGCTCCCTTCCTAAGAAGTGAAGGCAGTTGAGAAAATTGCAGTCAATAAAGTTGCAGAAGATAGGCAGAGATCTTCATCCAATGGAGAGCAAAACAGTGGCCAAAGCAGATGGCAAAGTACAGTGGAACCAGACACATAAAGCAATCTGTTTTTTGCCATCTGGGAGCAAAGGCCAGATTCCCTCATAACCAGGCTGGCACCCAGCTTGTTGGGGCCATGGCTCCATGTTGCCCTTCCTCTTTCCGTCAGGGAAACCAGCCCTGATGCAGTCTGAGCACACAGAGCCAAGACAATCTTTAAAAATTGGCCTGGGAGCTCCCGTAGCCCCAGATGGCACCACAGATGAGCACAGAAATAAAGCTCTGTCCAGCAGAGGCTCTCCCAGCCCTGCACACGCACTCACCTGACGTTTCAGAGGCGTGCACTGATTCACAACTCACTCCTGCTGACACATTCCTGCTCTCACAGGCAGGGCTCCCACCTCTGGCTCTGTCCTCACGGAACAGCTCCTTTGCATTCAACAGGAAGAACCGCCGCTGCTTGTTGTCGTCTGCCCTACTTGTTGCCATGCCTTGATAAACAGTCCTGGGATGAACCTGCTTCTGACTGGAAGAAATGAAACATTAATATTCCCAGAAGGGTGCAGGAGTTACAGCAGAGGGCAAGGAGACTGAAGGTGAATGGATAGTTGCGCCAGTCCCGATGAAACTGCCTCTCGGATACTCCCATCCTTCGGGCTGAATAGCACAGTCGGCCGTAGCCCAATTGCTTTGTCATCTCTGGCACTCACTGCCGGCAAACACCAGCTTTTGTCAGCCCAACGTTGCTTTCCTCTGCCACACACCCTGTGGTAGATGAGTGAGTTTCTAGAAACCATTCCCACCTGACAAATGGGAAAAAGAGTAAGGATATGGGTGTCCCAGTATAGGAGTTCTCTGAGCTAGTGTTGGAATCCAGAAGCCCAGAGAAATCAACCCATCCCAAATCCCCAATATTTTGCTTACTGCATTATAAAGAAAGATTTAATTAGCACATGCAAGTAATTTCATCCTTAGCTGTTGTCATTCCATTGGTAAACTGTGGGTTCTACTGCTACTTACATGGCCTACAAGGACAAGGTATATGGGTTTGCTGTCCTTCACAGCTGGGCAAGAACACCAATGGACACAGACTTCATCAACTCACCTAGAGGTCCACCAACTGCCACCTGCTGCATTAAAATCTATTCCCAAACAAGACAGATTGTCCCCAAACAGTTTACCTGAGTTTCCGTAATCTCAGCAGCAGTCTTCCTTCTCCTGGCAGTACTTTTAAACCTAACAAGAGAGCCACAAAGCTTGCTCTCTGCTCCTTGGCTCCAGGAATACATTCTCATTTGCCCATTGCATTTGTTTTCATCAACGCCTTCATGCTGGTGCAGACCTGGTCAAAGGAGACATTCCCTCTGGGATCCAGGTGTAAACAAACATCATCACTAGCACAAGAGAACCAAAGGAAACGTTTGCAGCAATTGCCTAAATTCATCTTTTTATTACTATACATACACATCCAAGGAACTCTCATTTAGGAAAGGCTTTAATAGAATCACAGAATGGCTTGTGCTGGAAGGGACCTTAATGATCCTCTAGTTGCAACCCCTCTGCCATAGGCAGGGACACTTCCACTAGACCAGATTGCTCAGAGCCCCATCCAGCCTGGCCTTGAACACTTCCAGGGATTGGGGATGCTTGTGTGGGTGTGTACATATCACACAGAGCCCCGATTCAGCCCCACACAGCCCCACACAGCGGCCTAAGAGCTTGTATTTACAACCTTCTGCAAGCGGGAGGCTGTTTACTAAAAGGATTAGATAAGGCTTGACAAAGATGCAGGAAGGTGGGCATGCTGTGCCTTAGAAAACTTTTGCAATACAGAACCCAAAACATCCCTGTAGGCACTTCCAGTTAGAAAAGAACCTAGAAAAGAAGAGGAGGGGAGAAATTGCAAACAGGTTTGGCAGAGCTCTTTGGCCACTGCTGCATAGAGAGCAAAATTACAGGAGAGTAATCAAGGAGCACTGTGTCCGAGACATCCCTGAGCAGCCAGTGCTTGTACTGGTGAGATCCGTGGGACTACCTCAAAATACTTTCTCCTTTTATCTTGGGGAAAAAACAACCCTTAAATCACGCTGCTGCTTCTACTCCCACTCTCCTGCAGAAGGGAATGCTGCTCTTCTGGGTTTGGTAAGGACAAGCAGCTCACATACTCTCTAAGGCTGCCCAGCACTTAGAGCAGAAGCCCAATTCTCCCCGCTTTGGAGACCCTGTGGTACTGCCTCCAGGCAGATGTCCACACCATTTGCATTCCAGGCTTCCAAGAAAATCAGGATGCAGCAGCATTGCTTGTAGGGCATCTATTGTAAGGACCTTCCTTGATACAGAAAAGCTCTATGGGGCTGAAGAACATCTTTTCTTTCACAACCAGCTTGGTCAGTCTATCCTGGTGTTCAGTCTAACCACCTCAAGATTAGCTCCTAATGTGTTTCCTTTGCACTCTAAAGTTAAGTAATTCCTAAACTTCGGCTTGCCCAAGCATTCAGTTCTGGAGATCATAGTCACAGTGGTGGTGATGGGGACTGCTATTATCTGCATTTTCAAATACTCAAGCAAAGCTTTACTCCTCAGAGTACTTCCAGAGTAGGCTGGAAAGTTCCTGATGAGTAAGTTGGAAAAAAAGTAACGGTAAAAATATGAACTGTTAGTTTTTTTGAGGAACAGCATCATAGCACCACCAAACTACTAGGGGTTGAGGCACCAGAATGTGCAGGCACTGAAGTTTCTCCAGTGATCCGGTATTGTGCTCAACTCTGAATTTATGGCAAACATAAAACACAAACACAATTACCAAGTTCCCTGCTGTGTCCATTTAAACACAGCTAAGTGTAGGTGTGGATTCGTGTTTAAAGAAACAAGCCACAGGAGAGGAGGCACAGCAGGACCCGCAGCCACATGGCACGTTTAATTCCAAGGGAAGAACACCTGACTTGTACATGCAGATCAACAAAGAAATAAATTAATAAAACCAAGCATGTGTACTGGCTTCTTTAGTTAAGATCATTATGGACATCTGTTAGGGGACTCCCACAAAACCTCCTGTGAGCCTGACCAGGAAGAGTGCCAAACCACAGCATGTGGGAACACGGTCCCGTTTTAGGTTGGGATGAGGGTTCAGTTCAGTTTCAGCATTAGTCAGGGCTCGGGTCTTCATAGCAGTTGAGTGAAAAGCAGCTGTTAAAGCCAGGCCTGTGAGGAGGATGAGAAGCACGCTCTGCAGAACCACACTGGGAAGAGTGGAATAAAACACGTGGAAGAACTAGCCCAGATCAAGTCAAAGTAAGTTTATTCACGTGAGATCAGTTTGGACACAACCAGATTGAAAACCGTTCTCCATCCGAGCACCTTGAGGAAATACACAGAACCAAAAATCCAGCACCACGACGACAACAACAACAATCCCGAAGCCACAGGCACGCCTCCCTAATTGCGGGTGGCCTCAAAGCACCGCCGTGCACTTGGATGCAGTGGCCGGGCCACCCGTGCTTGCGGTGCTCGAATCACATCTGACACTTCTCCAGAGGGGACAGAACTGTTTACAGGAAGCCATTTGTTACAGGGAGCGGCCTCTCCTCCCCCCCCCCGACCCTGGCGACGTCCCTTTCCCACCCCACCTTTCATCAGCAGCTTATCTACTGCCCAGACGGCCAAAAAGCTCATCCAGGTTGGAATTTGAAACCAGAGATTCTCAGACGCCATGGCTGGGGCAAATGGTGCCGCCATCAATTTTAGAACTAAATTTCAGGGAGGTTTCATTCTGTTTGTACAGGGGCTAATGAGTAGCTTGGGATGTGAACACTAACCCCAGGGCATAATTCTGAGAACAGGATGATAGATTCTCAGTCTCCTGCTCTAATTATACAGGCAAAAATTGGAATGGGAATGACAAGAAACGAGAACAGGATTCAGGTCCCACATCAGCTTAATGGCATCATTTTCCCAAGCAGTAAAATTTTTTGAGGGTTAGCAAAAAGATGCAAGAATCACCTCCACTAAGAGAGAAAGAAAGACTCCCTAAAAACGTACAAAATGGAGCAACTGAGTTTCACATTAAGCAAAGCTGCACAGAGACATCACTGCAGAAGCAGCAATCACCAAGCAACTGTTCAGTACTCTAAAACCGTAAGGCACTAATGATATTCCTCTCATTACAATCAATGTATGACTAAAAATTGACATTCATCAATTAAAAAATAAAATAAAATCACTGTACAAGTCAAAAAGGCAACTGTTGCCCTTTAAAAAGTTTCAAATTCTCAGCTCAAAGAATTTTGCTGCCCCCCATCCCAGCATTGCTGACTAGTTGGACATGGTGTTTGGTCAAAAGTTCTGCAGGTTAACACATACCTATTACAGTGAAACATCCAAGGAAGCAGAAAACAATTTGTTGAGAACTTACTCAGCGACCCCTTTAACATCACCAACAAATGTCAGAGGTGTCAGTCGGTCACCCTACCTACTGCAGCACTGCAAAGCACTCCAACACCACCACACTAAGTGCAGCCACATGTTTTTAGTGCTGACTTGCCTCTACCTTTCCCTTCAAGATACATGACTCAAGCTTTCAAATCCTGGAGCTTGAGTTCCCCTAGGCAGCAGTAGGCAGAGTAGCATAGGGGAACACAGCAGCAGTTGCTCATAAATGCTATTCCATGAGTACGCTTCAGTCCCCGTCTGGAAGCCTATGTCCAAGAGCAGTCAGGTCCCTTAAACTCCTTTAATTCCATTCTGGTCCTTCTTTGCTAGAGATGAGCAATTGCCCAAGAAGTATGAAGTCACTAACATCAGTTTCCCTCAGAGGGTCACCTGACAGACCCATTTTGGTCAGTAATGATCAGGTTCAATAAACAAAGCTGTAGTGAAAGTGTCCCATTACTGAACCCTGAAGCCATTCAAGTATCCTTTAGACACAAAGGATCTATTAAGGCTTATTTCAGAGGTCATAGTAAAGTATTGCACACTATTTGTCTGCTTAAATAGTTAAAAAAAATGAAATCTCATTTTTCAGAGATTAGTAATAGTATTAAAAAATGCTAAAAACAAATATAGATGTGACTTCTCCATGTGACTCTACTAGAATATGTAACAATTAATAGCTAGGGATAGCAGAGGTCCATCTGTGCACAGATTTAGCAACAGCAGTTTTTAAACAACAGGACAGTGTAAATTCCAGATAATTACTTTTGCCCTCTCTAAAAGCTTAAGTGATCATAAATTTAACCTACCCATGAACTGCACTGGGTGATTTCACCAGCACAACAGAGCATCAGAATTCATTGCAAGACAGCCTCTCGAAAACCGTCAGTTTTAAACAGCTGACCTTTGGTCAGCACATCCAGAAATAAATAAGAAAGGGTATAGCAGTGAGACCACCTCTCAGAGGAATCAAGTGTGGCTGCTGCCATGGAAGAGTCTGGGACAATCCATCAGTCCCGTGGATTGTCTGGCTTAGGTCAGCAGCTCCATGACACAGGCGGTCTCAGGATGGGTATTCGGTACTTCACTACTGAGCTCGCCAAAGGCGAGTCAATCCAGTCTTGCGGAGCCATTTTGAATTATTCCAGACCTGGAGGATGTAAGAAACAAGTCTCCCAGAGTTTTGATTAGAGTTCCAGCTGTCAGTTCCATACAACAGTCCTTCCAGAGGCAAGCAGAAGTCACTCTGCCAGCAATCGCAGGCGCCGCTCATGCAGAAGCAACCTGATCTCCCTCACTATCAGTGGTGAAATGAACAGGATTGTTGAACTTGTCTGTGAAAAGAAGCATATCCAGGACAATTAGCACAGAGAAACCAGAGCTGCAGCCATCCCATGCCCCAACACACATCCAAGGCCACCCCAAATAGACATAGGCTAAGAGAAGCAATGACAAAATGACACAGCGGATGGAAGGACTGAGCTTGCAGGAAAGCTCATGCAATTTCAGCTGTCATAATCATCTTGCCATAAGGATGAGCTCTTCAGCTCCTCAGTGGCCTTCCTCCTCACCACCTCTGCTGTTTACCAAAGTAGCCTTTTCCTTTGTCAGCACAGATGCAAAGACAATTCCTGGCACTTCCAGCAGGGAAGACCAAGTGAACTGTGCAGCATTCACCACTGTGGAGATGTTAAGGAGGTCAGGGCCTGAACACAATTCTCCCCCAGAGGTGTACCAGGGCAAGGCATTTTCATCTTAGTTTTCAGATCCTCATCACTCCCTCCAATAATCTTCAAGGGCTAACAAGCAGCTTAACTTCAGCTCTCTGAAAATATTAGGAACTACGGATTATGGAGATGAAGAAGGGAAATCTCCTGCCTTGGAAGTCAGTCAGGTGGTATGAGCTTTAGGAAATGCATACAGGTATTTTTAGGCAAGTATTTTAGTGTCTCTGCCACAAGCTCAGTTCCTCTTGGATAACGTGACTTTTAGGGATCCCAAAAGACAACAGTTGATTCAGACACCCTGAGGCAAAGCCACACCACAGACCACATTGAGAACAACATCAGAGGTCACAGGTGCTGCAGAGTCCGTCCCTAAGTCACAACTTTCAGGTTCTCACAAAAACTTTCTATTGCAAATTGAACTTTGATAAAGAATTTTTAAAAAAAATTATTTCTTACCATTAGAATGAAGAAATAGAAAACCCACATCCACCCCAGGTTCTCCTGGATCAAAGACACTAGATACTAAATAGAAATAAAAAAAAAAATCATTCAAACTGGGAAGATAAGGATGACTTTCAGGCATGACACTTTCATTTTCTAGAATCTGTGGGCTGTTAGCACACCACACAGAGCTGATCACAAAACCTTCCAGCTGATCTTTTCCTATCAGAAGAGATGACTCAAGAGAGCAGCCTTTTTCTGTGTAAAACCCACAGTGTTAGTAAAGCAGACACCATCCTGAAGCTTTACAGTAACTCAGAGCAGCGTAAGGACAGAACTGAACTACAGTTTCAAAGGGTGACAAATTGACTCTGCTGAATACAAGGTTTTTGCACAGAACACTGGGACATAAGTGGATGTAAGTACTCTCAGAAGAACTAAAAGCTCTAGAACGGCTTATAAATTACACAGGACACATTTTCAAGAGCTGTGCAACCACTGACTACTTAACCCTCCATCGTAGGCAAGACACTTGAGACTACAGTCTGTTCTGAACTGCACCCTGGTTCAACAAGGCTGCAGAGGCCACACAGGGAAATATATTCCCTATTAGCAGATTTATATTCAGATGCTGCACAAGGGCCTCCCTTCTTCACTACTGGGTATATCAGCACAGAACAGGATCTGAATTTCTAACACGTTCATTGTGCGTTTGCTGTTATTCACACACCCCCGGAATGACATCATGGTTGTCTCTGTTGGAATAAATGCAGTGCTGGAATGGGAGGCAGGTGGAATTTTTCAGAACTAGAGACCCAATTTTTATGATGATGTAAGTCTGAATGGTATGTGTGTGGGAAGACAGAAACACTGTAGACGACGCAAGAAGAACACTGAGTGTAACAGTGCACTTATGTATGTCCACAAAGCACTTGTAGTTTTCCATGTTTAAAGGATCTAAGCAGCATTTATCCTATAAAACAGAGACTGAACAACTGTATTTATCAGGCAATCAATGGCAAGTACAAACCCACATCCCTTTCTAGAAAAGAAACTCACATGCCTTGCCTGCGTCCTTGGTATTTTACCATCACTAGAGGATGCCTGGAATAGAACTGGCTCTGATCTTTCTACTAAATCCTCCCCAAAGCACCACTATGTTCTTCCACATAGCTAACACTTGTATGTGAGAAGAAAGAACATCCCCAGTGGACACACTGTCAGCTTCCTTCTCTGCAACAGTCTAGTCCTCAGACCTCTGGCAGCACACTGACTATTGAAGCAAGTAGTGCTGGATTTACAGGGCGTAAAACACATCCACAGACACAGAGAGGAACTACAAATAAGAGTAAATTTTAAATTACTTCATAAACACTGTAACATTCATAATAGGCCTTCCAGTTTTACTCAGTTGTATAGGTAAACTTTTCTGTAAGCAAATATTTTTTTAAACAAAAAATCCCAAACAAATGTCAAAATATTTTATTTTCACTCTTTGCAAAGCTGGCCTTTAATTGCTTTTTGGAGTTCAGGGTATGAAAGTCTCCAAAATTCATTTGAATTATGAAAGTGCCATAACACTGGCACTATGAATACTTAGTTTAGTTCTTAATTAAACTGCTTCCACTGGAAACCTTGATAAAAGAGACAGGTTCCCTTGGTTGGATCCTAAATAAGTAATTATTTTAAAAAAACAACCCACCTCCCTCTCCCCACACAACTTTGGATTGAGGAATGCACTAACATCTCTTAACCACAACAGACTCTTTGCTTCCTTCCCCAGACCTTGATTTTCCTTTGGTAGCCTCACCTGGCCCACTGCAGCACCGATACTGCCAGTTCCATCCACAATTCCTGTGACTGTTGCCAGAGCCTCACTGCTGCCTTTCACCAGATCCTGGCGCCCCAGGTCAGCAGAAATTGCAGAACTGATCATGTTAGAAGGGCCTCCGATGAAAAATCCTGAGAGTGACAAGAAAACAGCCTTGGTGCAAAACAAACACTCTTAATTCTCAACAGAGCATCTTCAAAATACAAACTTCCTACCACGCAAAGCTCAGGAAAAGAATTAAGTCTAAGGACAGTGCTCACAGACTAACTGCAGGTGAAGTATACGGTCATGGAACACCCTGCATAGTACATCCCCATGCCGCAGTCTCAGTCTCTAAGGGTTCACGGAAGAGATGGAAGGCAAAACAACCCCCACAACAACAGGACAGGGAGTTCCAAAGCAGGAGTGTTTGGAAAGAAAGGCTCTATTCATGTGGGCTAATCTTAATTCCATAACACGGCACAGTATGTCTGGTAGCACAAAAACCTTGTGACCTCTTGCAGTACACAAAGTATTTCAGGTTCTGACAAACGCCCTCAAATTTGAGCTGCAGCTCATGACTCTGCCATATATCCACTTTCTCAGACACCAGATTACTGCTAGGTATTTTACCATAAATCTGTCTCCATCATACTGAGCCAAGGCAGATCCCCTCAGCTCCAAGCCATTATTCTATACCTCCCTCTGTAAAGCAGTTTTCCTAGAGCTGTTTTCCGAAGGTAACAGAAACTGGGCCCCAGCTTTCACTCTTTCTGCAAAACCAGCAGAGATCACAGTACACACAAACACCTTTTACCACCACCTGGCTAGTGTTATTGATTGTTCTGCAATGGATACAGATGTCTACTAGCAGAACAGTGGCTTTTGATAAGATACCTGTAATTGTCATGATCACAGCATTGATAGGTTTGCTGTTTGGAGAACCTGCAAGAGAAAGACAAGGTGAGTGTAAATAAAACAAATGAACTTGAGAAAACCATTCACTTCAGTTCAGAAAGAAGCATGGACACATCTACTTTGAACTGCCTGCTCAGTTCACTACACAGTGACAACAATAACTTCTGTTTGACCAGAGACTTCTACAGAGATGAGTCTTACTGCAAAGGCATTAAGAGGTCAAAGACCCAGAAGTTTCCTGAGAGCACTTTATGGTAGAAAAATCATCTTTGCCACTAAAATTTTGTGGCCTACTTCAGCATCAGATTTGCCTGGCTCTGTATTTCAGCCTGTGTCATGCCTCTTTCTGTGACACACAGCTTGCATTTACCCTCCTTCCTCTATCTCTCTGGGGAAGTCAGACTCAGCTCAAACTCTCTCATCATAAAAGTATTTAGCACTTGAATCAGCCCTTCCACTCATTCTGAATTATCCAAAACACTTTTTTAAATACAGAGATTATACCTGGAGGTAGTGATCCAGCAACTGCCTAATCAATGCTGCACAATAAAGCAAAAAAAATGCAAAACCTCATATCCCAACTCCTCCTTACAAAGCCCTGTTTGAGCATCTACAGGCTTCATTTGTATTTCCACCAGCAGCTGGCTTTCCATTACAGTCCCCTAGTACTTTTCAGATGCTGTTTTCCCTGATATCTCACTGTCAGGCATTACCTGAATTCCTTACTCACTTCAGCTTAGGTGAGTTACCACGTGTAAGGCAAGTTGCAGCCCTCTTCACATATTTCCCAGGCCATTGTAACTACTATATGCAACACACTATGGGCACAAAAAGGTTTCCTGGTTTGGCCGATGGAAATAGAATTATCACACTGCAGGAACTGGATCACCTGTCTGAGATTTCTGTATCTGGCTGGACAGTAGTGCATTTTGAGTTAAGCACAAGGCATGTGGAGTTCTGGCTGCTCTGATATCTAGTAGAAAATTCAAACTTCATCAACAATAATTTCATATTTACTTATAATTCACTTTTGAAAGCAATGAGTTAGCACAAGAGCCTACAAAAACTCCACCAAACTCCACCAAACCCACTCGTTGCTACTCAGTGGCCCTGACTTACTGACCTTACTGCAAGACCACCTGAGTAAGCCCATGTACTTCCAAAACGCACACTGTACTTTTCCTCTCCGACTCCAGCACCTGTTCACAGATCTCAAAGTGCTCTACAGAAGCCTGCCTGTATCACCACCCCACTTTGGAGGAAGACATAAAGAAGTGAAATGACATCCCAGTGAGTTCAATCACTCTGGTACCACAGGATGCTCTGTCTGAACACACAAAACTGTCACACTTAGAAGCTCTTCATGGAGGTTTCATAGAAATTACATCTTCCTGACTCCTTATGCTCTGTTTTCCTGACAGACTCCATTCAATAATGAAACACCAAGAACTATATTTATTACAAAAGAGGCAGAAACTCTCCAATTTCACCACTTAAAGAAGTATAAGAGGTGAAGTCTAAGAGCTTCTTTTGCCCTGTGTAGTGTATATATACCCCAGCACAGATCTGTCCCTAGATTCTCTTTCCTCTTACTATAGGGAAGCACCTGAGATTTCCTGCTTTGCCAGTTGTGGTGTTGACACAATGACAATGCTAAAACACTGACACTGGAGAAGGATCAGTACCGTAATTCACCAGTATAGGGAAATTCAACCACTCAGCTAATTCTTTTCCACCTCATTAACCAGAGAACAGATTTCTTTCTGTGCAGTGCCACACTTCAGCAAAATAAACCAAAAGGCACCACTCTGATCCAGAAGCAGTTTCAAGGCCAGAAAACATAATTAGAACAGGCTGTGCTCTGGTTCTCTCTAAGATGTACTGAATGAACCTCCTATCACTGCGCAGCACAAGCGTACTCACGGCTGTATCCAAATAGAGAGCCTACAGCAAAAAGCAGGCTAATTGCTAGCACTGGGGCTCTCTTCTGTAGCACATCAGAAATCAAGCCCTGGATAGTCCCACCTGCAAAAAAACAAAACAAAACAAAAAAATCACTGTCAGGTTCAGGATGCTGATGCCTTAAATAAAACTCGTTTCACTGAGGGCAGTGGCCTCTTGCCTTCTCACCAATGCATATTCTCTCTAATATCCTGAAAACTATGTCTCCTGGCCTTACTGCCCCAGACAAAAAGACAAATGATAAAACAGGGAAAACTACTCATGCTGCTTTCCTGGGAAAAGCTTGCTTTTTCTGGCACGCAACTAGCCAATGCTCCCGCTTTTCTTTTTCTTCCCCTATAGGACCATCACAGCTCTAGGACCACCACAACTCTGGATTAAGCAAGTTTAACATTGTGGCTGGGTCCTTCAACCGAAAGTGTAAGAAAAGGCTGTTTTTTCTCACAGGAAAAGCACTATCACACAGGGGCCTCATACTTCCTGCTGTTTCACCTTCTTAGGGTAGGTGCAACTGATTCCAACAACTGCCAAAGGCCAACAAAAATCACCTTATGTATCACTGCTACCTCTGTAGGAACTGCTCTGCTGGTAAAAACTAGAATGCTGAGAAAGCCTAACGTAGAAAAGGCCACAGAGGCAAAATTACTGACCTTGAACAGGCCCAAACAAGGATGGCTATTCTAGGAAAGCTAACTGGACAAGGTAATAAAGCAAGAAACTGAGCACAGAGGAGTGGAAGTCTAAACACATATACAGTATGTTCTTTATTCTGGAGGAACAGGGTAAGATTTTACAGCCGGCAGAAACAAGTGCAATTACATTTTATTTCTGAACATAACACAGTTGGTCCCTGCTCTGCCAAGATCTGTGCTGAGTCTGTCCTTAAAAACACAGGACAGAAGGGACAGTTCAGAACTCAGTAAGTCCAGATCTAAATTTCCCTCAAGGGTACTTGTTGGAAAGAAAGCAGCAAGCAGGAGCACCATTTTTGTACACAGCACTTTTCAAGAAGTCCTAGTCAGTAAAGGAAAATGCCAGCTGGGGGTAACGTTCAAAAGTATGATAGTGCCCTTTAATTATATGTAAACTCTTTAGGGGGTCACATACTCTGTGTTTAAGAAAAAAAAAAAGGCCTAGCAGCCACATACATATTTAGAATTTTCACATATTCAGTGAACAGTTGGATCCCACCGAACACGACTGCTCTGGCTGCATTTGCTGTCTTTCAAATGCTAGCAGGGCAACTGCAGGAGGATGTCATTACTTGCTCACTCACCTATGATTCCTCCCACATCATACCAGATTGAGAGCTGGTCAGCTTCTGCTTCTTTCCATCCAAAGTTGTTGCTGAGGTAGAAGGGCAGCCAGAAGAAGAATGAGTAATTCACCAGTTTCAAGCAGGCATAGGCCAAAGAGTACTGGAACAAAAAGAGGGCCAGCGAGCAGTTAGCACTTGAGAAATGCAAACAGTGTTTGATTCTTCTTCACATAAAGCTCTGGATCCAGCTAAAGCTTTCAGAGGGAAGTGCTTCTGCATTTCACGTAAGAAGACAGCATTATAAAAGCTTAATGCTGAACATCAAAGGGAACCCAGGAATACAAAAATCACTGTCAAGAAGTTTGGGTTTTTTTCGCTGAATGCAATGGGTTAAAACACTTTCAGTGTAACCTTGAGAGGAAATGACACCAGGTTTCAAAAATGAAGAAAATTTAATTCACCTTCTCAAGAGAAGGGACATGAAACAAGCTTGAGATTTAGTCATCTGTGCATCATGCTGAGAAAAGTTATGTGAAGTAGTTCCTCTGTACTATCTTGTGCTGCTCAGAAGGCTCATCTGCTTACAGCACCAGAAGAGAAAGCTTCGTTCATGATCCCCAGGCAGGTATTCCAGGACAAGATGAAAGTTTGGCCAAAGTTAAGCACATACTCCCAAACCCAACAGCTGAAACAACCTCCTGCTTTTGGCTGCTGGGCTCAATTTGTCCTTAGCTCCTTGGTCTCTCACCAATCTGACATAGTGTCCTGATTTGGCTGGGCAGTAATCTGACATCAGATAAAACTCACAGACTCAGAAGTGTTCAGGTTGCTGGATTAGGGTGCAGAACATGTCCTCAAAATCCAACGTAGAAAACCAGCCACCTCAGCTGCTGTTATTCTCTTTTGTTCCAGCCAATAAAAAAAGTCACACATCAACTAATGCAGATGGCACCCTAAGAAATTTTGCATAAGGCACTTAGCCACGTTAGGAAGGAAGTGAAAATGGGTTTGCTTTCTTTTGCCATCCCTCAACCAACGGGTTTTAACAACAGAACTGTCATTGTCCTGCACCCAAAACACTGACAATGCACCCGTCCCTTCTAGATTTTCTGTTGCCTCAATCACAACAGCCAACTGCTTTACTCATTAAGGATGCCTGACAACACTACCCATTCTGCTTCGTGACCAAATCCAGGCAGTTCACACTGTACTGCTGAGCCAGCCACCCTGCCCCCTTTCTTGTACTGGTTCTAGCACTCAGGGGAGCCACAGCCCACTGCTGCAGAAAGTTAATATTGTTTTTTAGTGACAGGTTAATTTTTCAGCTGAATCAAATCCATGAATTGGGCAACACTGCTGATGCAGAAGTACAAGTTCTCACACAAGGGACAGGAGAAGGATATGTTGGAAACTGCATCACCAGGCCTTGCTTCCAGCTGTTTATAAAAAGCCTGCATACTTTGCCAGATGTTACATCATGCTGATTCAGGCTTTTCAGGCCAGCTTTCTGCTTTAAGGCAACTCAAAAACCCCAAACCTCAATATCAGCACCACAGAGATGCTCAGCTAACAGTGAGAATCCCACTCCTCAGGGCAAATCTTACCAAGAAAGCATCCTACAGCAACCTTTGCTCGTGGCCTCCCTTCCAAATCCACAGCAGAACAGGCAGGATCTCTGCTGCCCTTTGCTGGCTCATTACATGCCCTCCATGAAGCAGGGGCCCGACGGGAAGAGCAACACACAACTAACATACCTGGACAGTATTATAATCCATGTGCACCAGGACAACAGGCCCAACCCCAAGATGTTAACAGAATAAGAAGAAGGATGTCAACAACTACATATGGTCAACATACTAACAATGACATCATCAAATGCTAACAGCACAAAAAGTCAGCTTTATGTTTAACAAGTAAGTCAGCCTTCACTCAAGAATCTGTGTCCTCACCAGTACTACTCCAGGAAGGCAACAAGCTTGGAAAAATCCAATGGCCTTTGGCTGGTTGTCAGTGTCAGTTGCTTGAATAGAGTAATTCCGGTCATCATCATCTGCATCATCACTACCCATTAAAGGTCTGTTGGCATCTTCTTCCACAACGATGTCTTCATCTGCTCCAAGTTCAGGGAGGCCTAAGTTTTACAAGGGATAAGCAACAGGAAAAACAGACCACAGCCTGTTCACCTTCTCCCCACTCTAAAGCTATGCTCACTTCTTTTAAGTAATTCTACCTTCCAGCAATTCCCTTGCTCTCCCATACCTCCATCCTCCTTTGGCTTAGAAACTCTTCTAGATGGTGTTCTGCAGTGCCGCCAGTTTCTACCCTTTGTCTTCTAACGCTCTTGAAAGTATTGTCTGATCCTGGCGTCCGCTTTGTCTGTTCTGAGTGTCTGGCCATTAGTTGGAAGACACAACAAATTAGTGCATTTCCCCCCTTATTTAGTGGTTGGGATTCTCAGACCCGGCTCCTGCATACCACTTCCCTTGACTGTGGAGGCTGAGCGTACTCAGCTGCTGCCTGTTAATGCCTCCACTGGAGTGGAAGGCCTGGAAACTGCACTGTGCTTCCTGGGATGCAGAGCACTCTTATGAGCACTCTTTATGGTAGCGTTAATGCTACCAACTTCATAGCCTTTGCAGGCAACTGGGAAACCTTCTCCATGGCCCTGTCAAAGCCCAAACATTCTTCTGTTTTCCTGTTACACTTTGACTTGCCTACCACCTTCTCAGAAAAGGACCACATCCGACCCTGGAGCTATTTAACTGGCTGTGGGAGACCTACTTTCCCTTCCTACTGCATGGTTAAGGCTCGCCATATTTTTCTCCTACAACAGTCAGTTATCAGTTTGTCTGCAGCTTCTTTAGGTGCAGAAAAACTGATAATTAGGCACATCCTAATGGAGATGTTAGAGCCAGGCTATTTTATGTTGCTTTAAAAAAATATCCAGACTCTATACACGGGATGCATGGTGGCATTTAGTGTGATCTGGGCGAGTAAAGCATTTGCTCCATTAAATACACTTAAGTGCAACACCATTTTGTAAGAGCCCTGAGGATAAGTACTGTCAGAATGAGCAGTGCTTTTAGTAGTACTACATGGAAAGCTGCAGACCTGCTTTCCATGAGGGGACTGAAACAGTACAGCTCTCTTCTACTTACCCACTTCCTTCGGTGACGTCAGGAGCCCGAAGAACACAATGACTCCTCCAGCAAACTGTACCGAGGCAGTCACCAAGAAAGCATACTGAGGAGAAATAAATAAAAGATTCTTTTTCAAAGCACTTTCAGTCACACAGGCTTCCCTGACTAATGAGGGTTTCTTTCTACATTCCAACCTTGTTAGAGAGCAAACACAGCTACGACAACACAGATTGCATCCACAAAACTTGGAAATGAGTGATCTCTGCGTCTCCTGAACAGATTTGGCCCTATCTAGGCTGAAAGACCACACTGAAACAGCTGTTTTAGTGTACTGAGGCAACAGCAGTGAGGAAGGAGCTGACCAAACACAACCAGAACTCCAGCTATATTGGAAGGACTGCTCAAAGAAGGATCAAACACCAAATTCAGACCAGGTTGTTCAGAGCTTTGTTCAACTGGGTCTTGAAATCCTCCAAAGACAGATCCTCCATGCTCTGTCCCCTTGTTCCAATGCTAAACATACTTCACAGCAAAATAGTTTTCTGAACATCCAGTTGGAATTATCCCCACTTCGCTTTATACCCACTGCGTTTTCCCTTTCTCACAGTGCAACCCAGGAAAAAGTCCGGATCTGATTCCTCAGCAATCTTCCCAGAGGCTTTGGAAGGCTGCTATTGGTACCCTAAGCCTCCTCATCTCCAGAATGACACGCTCAGCTCTGCCAGCCTGTCCCCACAGGTCACACACTGTGAGATGTGCTGGTTCACTTGCACTCCCTGGACTCAAGCCCCTGCCTGCCACAGGCAACACAGCGCGTGCCTGGCCCCTTCCCAGTGACAGCAGCTGTGCCTCCAGTTAAGTGAGAACCTGTGATGGATGACTCTGAAGAGTACTTTAAGCCACGCAAATCAGAAGAGGGTATACTGTGACACCAGAGCTCTTCAATAACATCAGTCCCATCTACAGGGAAGTCTCAGGCTTGTTTCTCCCAACTGGGAAGAGTCACGAAGGAACGGCCTTTCGATTCTGCCTACTGCTTGCCTCCACAGAATTCAGGAAGACAACACTGGACACGTGAGCCTGTTATCTCCCAAAGACAAGATAAGAAACTAGCGTTTCATAACCCAATCAGACATGCAGGTGTAGCTAGAAGCCAGACAGCAATACCTACCTCATAGCCATATTTGAGAACACAGGATGCAAGGAATGCCCCAAGGATATTTCCCACAGATGCACAGGCACTCCAGAGTCCAAAAACAAAACCTCTCCTGAAGAAGGGGAAAAAAAAAATTTGAAACCAGCAATGTGAGGAGAGATGACATTAGGAACAAGACAAAGATAAAACATTAAAGTGAACTTTAACTTATGAATAAAGTTACAGCATTTTCCCAATCCACTTCAAAGAGACTCGAAGTTCATTTAAAACAAAAGCATAACAACTTGGGGGTACCACATGTATGTTCTATTCTGAAACATCTGAGTTACAGCAGAGGTGACCTGGCAACAAGGTTACAGGCTAGAGCTCATCTGCAATGTCCCAAAGTGACAGAGTTGAACCTACAATGAGTCAGTTTCCATTTGATGTCTCCTTAGTGGTAAGGAGACAGAAATAGTTTCCCAGTGGTATGAAAATTCAGATTCAGTCACTCTGCACTATGGGATTTTTGAAGTTTGAATCTGTGCTTTTAACACACACACAAAAAAAGACAAAAAAGGATATAATGTAACAAGTGAGGCATATTTCATCCCACCCAACTTTAATTATGATCTAACAGCTGGCCTTCCTGGTT
This sequence comes from Chiroxiphia lanceolata, assembly GCF_009829145.1. Taxonomy (NCBI): domain Eukaryota; kingdom Metazoa; phylum Chordata; class Aves; order Passeriformes; family Pipridae; genus Chiroxiphia; species Chiroxiphia lanceolata. The sequence goes on from NC_045641.1 coordinate 57,926,420, forward strand.
TGAGAATTTCAGCTCAATCTGTTACTCAGCAGGTCGTGTGAGTCACTAAAGAAAACTTAACTTACCCAGCTTTTCCAAACCAATTTCCCATGACAGCAACCACGCAGGGCCAGCCAGTGGACTGCAGCAAGCCATTCACAACCCAGAGACAGCAGTAGAACCACTTGTTGTAGAAATGCAGCCATTCTGTGAGTGTGCCAAAGAAGAATACCTACAGAGGAGGGGGGGGGGAAATAGAGAAGAAACCCTCAGGCTACCGCTGAAAGCCAGGCAGGAGTGGGGGCCTAAAAAAAGCAACAGCCTTTCACGGAGCCAGTCCCATGCAGGGGCCAGGCCAGAGGCCAGCCTGGCATTGTTTGAGACACAGTGCAGAGTGAAGAGCACCCTCTGCTGAGCCACCACAGCTCCAACTTCAGAGCCCAAACAGCTCCAGAGACAAATGTGCTGTCAGGGCACTTCCTCTCCAAAAGACTTTTGTCTTCCTAAACAGCACAGTTACAACAGGAGAGGAGAAGAAAGAGACAAATACTCTTGGTAACAACACTAAAAATACAGTAGCCTCTTGATCTGCCCTGGTACTGACATCTGATTGCTCGAGGCTCTATGCAAACACAGAACCCCCAGCAGTCATTTATCTTCGCAAAATTTAACACAAATACTACAGCCAGGTCTCAAATTACTAAGAGCTCTAACCCAAACTAGCCAAAATAAACACACATTGTGGGACACTGTGCTTGATGCGCATTTGTGGTCATGTGTTTGCAGAGTGCAATAGGCCACAGTGGGGTTTATAGCCAACTGGGTAAATCAAACACACTCCACACATCTTAGCATTACTTTAACAACCAGAAAACCGCCACGAGATAAAACTGATTCACATTTATGTGCAATGGCTTGAAGCTGAAATACCCTTTTGTTTTAAGGAGACATTCTTTTTTGACACATACCCTCCTAGCAATTATAAAATAAGTAAATGAATGCTTGGTATTGTTAGCATGTCCTTCAAAGAACAAAGATTGTGTTTGAAACACAATAGCAACATGTGTGGGCTAAGAAATTAAGTTATATTAGAAAACAGTCCCCCAAAGTCCAAATACACCAATCTTGAACAAAAGCTGTTCATTAAGTCTCTAGACAGTGCCCCAAAGTTAAGAATTTCCTTCTGACACAGTATCCAGAAATAGATATTTCAGGAAGAGGTGAGTCATCCAGCATAGGTCTGTGCTTCAGACAATGCAGTACATGCATCCAGAACCAAGTTTTACCCACAGGCTTTGAGACCACTGAGGTACAGCTACAGCTCATGAGCAAATTCACATAGAAACAGAGCCTCTTCTCCCCTAAAGTAAAACCCTACCCAGAAAGCCTAAGAGAGATTTTTAAATCCCACTACTATGTCCCAACTTACCACCAGAGCAGAGGAACACATGCCAAAAGACAAAACCCAGCGTAAATTCAGGCGATCTCCAACTATGCCACTGACAAAGAGACCCTAAGAACAAAACACAGCATTAAACAAAGCCAGAAGACTTGCACCTGATATCTGTAAGAATTAAAATGACGTAGAAGGGTTAAACTAATCCAAATGCTGCTGTTATACCAACTTACAGTTTGATTCTAACCACTTTTTCTGCCACCAAAGAAATCCTGCTCATAGCTGTTCATTACATTTCTTGTTTAAAAAATTCATCTGAGAACTCTTGGATAGACAGAACTAGTCCTCCTACCCCCTAGTAACAGGTGTGTAAGAAATTCTGAAGTGACAGTATTTCTCTTGTGATTGTTAAAAAGCATCTTCACGTGGGTGACAGGCATGGGCAGAACTAACAGAAGCTGAAGGAAAAAAAATATGCCTCTGAGCTAAGCTTTTTAATGTGGGTGTGATCTTCCCATTAAGATTCAACCAAAGCTTAGCAGCTTGCATTAGTTTTACTCACCACAGCATAGGAAAACAAAAAGATAGTGTCCAATGTCCCCAGGAAGAGAGTTGCTTCTTCTGCATTTGGAAATAACTGGCTGCTGTTCCAGAGCTACAGAGAGAAAACTTTAACAGGTAAACAGGAAGAGGTGGAGCTCATCCTACTCTATTTCAATGGGAACCCCAACTCTGAAGCAGAACAGCATCTGGCCCCAGCAACCTCTCATTCCTCCAACACTTTAATTATCAAATCAGGAACAATTCTGGTATTATATACTGCAGAAAATGTCCACTCCCAACTTTGTTTCACTTCTAAAAGACAAGCAAACAAACCACCAACAAGAAACGCTCATTCAACCTGGATCAAGGCAAACAACTGGCAAAGCAAACCCTACTTCTAACAAGCACGCAATGTTAGACAGCTTCTTACTCTAAAACACTGATGAGCATCTTAATGAATAATACAATAAAGGCATATTCTGCTTTATGTGCAGCATCTCTTCTGTACTTATCTTGCTGTCTTCACTAAATGAATAATTCCCTTAAAGTATTTGCGGCAGCAGCCATAATAAGAAATGACAGACCACAAACAGTAAAGAAAGAACACAAAAGGAACAAGGGGAAGAAAAAGACTGGTTGGAAACTATTTACAACAAACTCCAGTCACTAATGTTGTTAGTGTTTGTGCTTACTCTGAGTTTCCTTTTTTTTTCAATATGATCAAAAAAGGGAAAAAAAGACTCAATTGTCCCCAAAGAAAGATTAGTGACATAATCTGAAAATAGCAAGATTTGAGGAAAACTGAAAGACTGGAGTTAATCAAAACAAAGTTTTCTTCCCTTCTCACAATGCCCCCATTAGAAAACAAACCAATCCAATCCAAACCTGACCTATGGATGTGCCTTACTTAAATGTCATCAGTTTTAGTTTGATTCTACCTCTCCAGGAGAACATTCTGTACAGACAACACTAATTACACATCCACTCAGTTTAAAAGATGTAACCTAAACTGATACCTAAAGGACTCATTTGACTACTTTTCTTGATCAGACACATGCACTTCAACATCCAGCAAGCACTAAATCATCTATATATATTTAAAAAAAAAAAATCAAAATAGCTTCCAAGACATACTGGTTGTTTGAATGTCAGTTAAAGAACTAAATATAAACACCTTGTGTTTCAATTTGGCATCCCTGAGATGCTCACTCCTTTTAGACACACTATAAAATCCTCAACACAATTCAGGCACAATTTACTGCTTTCACTTATCACAAAAAGTCAGCATGTATCATCCTTCTGTCAAACATTCAAATAACTGATGATTTCTAATACAAACACTCGAGCAATCGGCTTAGAACTCCCTGCTCCAACAGATCTCATGGCCTGTGACCATGCTGTTAATGTTATGATTTCTTTCACTTCTCAAAAGCATCAGGACAAAGCATTACTAAACACAAGAAAGGCTCTAAAAACACCACAGATATGAGCCAGGAGGTAGTTCTTGCATTCCCATTTGTGAGAACCAAGCAGTATACAACTTTCTTTCCTGCAGGCAAACACTGCCAAACCTCCCACTGCTTTCACTGAGTCTAGGATTTTACAGACAAGGGGTACTGGATGTTCAACACTTTTGGAAATCAGACCTTTTAGATGCAAGATAAAATGTCATCCTTCCTATCAATTTAGGACAAGCAGCTAGCCCTCTCAGATAGCTTTCTTCTCTCCTAGTTTGGCTATTCTTTTAACAGGGTGGTAGCAGCACCACTGCCACAGAGAAAGCACAACCAGGATTTCACAGAACTCTCTGGAAGCCCATTAACTGCTTCGGTTTATTGCCTCCAACACTTCCAAGGAAGGGTCCCTCTTTCCCCCTCCTTCATGTTGCTGCCTATTACAGACTCTGCTGGGGTCCTCATTTCCATTGGAACACTGTAACTTCCTGAGGAGTTGCTCTCTGGGGACCACTAGGAAAGATTTCACCATCACCTGATGATCCATAAAACTACAACGCAAACACCTGAAGTTTCTGCTCCCATTCCGAGAAGTGTTCCCGACAGACACCTAGAGGGGCCTCTTGGGCACCACAAGTTCACAAGTTCCAGCACACTGGAAGTTACCCATCTTTCTTTGCACTTCCCTATCCCTCGTGTCCTTACCTCATATGGCCGGAGCTCAGGGGCCGTGCTGTTAAGGCAGGAAGGAGTCCATTGGCTGGAAATGCTGACTTTGACATTACTGAATGTCTTTCTGGAAGCATGGAGCAGGGAATAGCTGCCAGAAAACACACAAGACACAAGTTGGCCAGATCTTCTCTGGAGGTCAAGCGGGAAAGGGTGGGGCATCAAATACAGATACACTGTCTCAGCAGGCAGCATAGCAGAGGACTGGCAGTTTTGGAGATAGCAGTCAGCAGTGGGAACCCCCAAATTATGGGAAGACAGGGATTTCACCCTTCTGCAACAGATTGCTCTTGGCTTGGCACAGCCAGCCTCACCTTTGGTGGCTGGATTCCCCAGGGACATAACACCCTCACCTCTATAACTGCATGAGTTCCAGACTGATTGGTTCTATGAGCTTATAAATTAGTTTTCAAGGCTCACAGCCAAAGGTTAAAGACTATTTCCCTATCTTCATTCTTCTTCTATGATATGCTTTCACTTCCCTAAATTCAGTGAGATGAACACCTCTCTGTGCAGAGATACACTGAACCTACCTGAAGAAGGTCAGCAGGAACACAACAATATGATGGTGGGTGCAACGGGACACAAGGCCTCTGTTTGCAGGCTGCCTCCGTAAGCTTCCAGGCAAAGCCATGTTCCTGGCAGCCCTACCTTTGCTCCTGCCTTGACCACAAGGGCTGGATGGCGATTAGGTCATTTTTCTTCTCACTTAAACAGAAGAAGGTGGGAAGGGAGGAGAAAAGAAAATATATTTGAATTAAAACACATGTATAAAGTACAGTTTTGTTCCCCAAACAGCTGGAATTCAGAAGAAACAACTCCATACCATTCCTTCCCAATTTGTTTCACACCACTGCCTATCTCATCACTTGTACATTCCTTAACATCTTCTATGCCTAAACGTGCCTTTTTATTCCCATTCTCTCAGTACCCTGATGGTCATCTCCCAACCCACTTCTTTTTTGTTTCTCCCCTAGCATATGCCTCTTCAGTGCCCATCACCAAAGGGGTTTCCCCTGGACCTACCAATTCCCAGCATTCCCACGTTAAAAACCATTCTGTACCATTTACACACATGATGAACTACAGTGTGGTCATAAATAAGACAGCTTTCCACTGCTACCTGGCTGGTCATAGACTGGTGATGAAATCATGAGAGCAGCGTTTGGTTGCTGCAGAAGAATGGTTTGGGATCTAACTGCCTTGTTAAGATGTTGTTGAAAGAATATAGCCAAGAGTGGACTTGCACAGATGGAAAAAGGAAAGTAACCGTGAGGACAGTGCTGAAATCCAACAGCAAGACTCCCTGCCTATTTATTCTCAAGCCCAACATTACAGCTCCATCTGTCACTAACTCATTAGTACAGCACATGGCAAGTCATACCTTCCTGTAGGGCACGGGTGACATCTGCCCCAACTTCTACATACCCAGAAATTATCACTACTGAGGGAAGGCTATGATAGATGCACAGTTTCTTCATGCTAGTTTATGTCACACTACTCCACTCCCTGAGCTGTGCTGGCGTGGTCGAGGGACCATTTCTGCTAACTTGAGATTGGCAAACAGCCCCACTGGGCAGTGAGGTGGTGAATCTCTCCCCTCAGCTGCCTTTTGTTTCCTTGGTAGAGATCTTTTTCAGCCAACTTCCCTACCACAGATCAAAAAGCAGCTACACAAAGGCTTGTGTCCATGTGACAGACAGAGCAGTGCAGAGAGAGAGAGATGCTGCACACCAACGCTGCTGCTGAAGGCAGAGCTCAACCCTGTCAGCACTCACTGGCCTGAGACACTGGGACAAATCCACCGGTGGGAACTGCATTTGCAGAAGATGTGCAAACAACACACGTTCTGAAAGCTGAGGAGAGGTAAAATAAAGCACCACACCTGTTCCCCCAAAGGAACTGAACCTGAACTGGTTCCCCCTCAGCACTGAAATAAGACAGAAGATAGTGCCTCTGTATTCTTCTGTATCCACGGGTGCTTTTTGTAATTATTTGCAAACCTGACACAAGACTTTTCAAGTTCAGCTTTATAACCTCACTTGGAGAAATTAGAAGTCACTGCGCAGACACAGTCTCATCCAAATTTTTGCTGCTGAAAATGCTGTATTTCACAGAGACTTTCTGCTCTTCCTTCTAATAGCTTTTAAAGGTTTCATTAAGACATCTTTCACTGCAGGAAGTCTTTGTTTCCTGTCCTCTAAATGATGATGCGAGCCTGACTGACAAAAGGATAACAGCTACTACTGGAGACATGAACCATCATGGAAACTGAAACCTGACCTCCAAACAGGTCACATCTGACCTCCAAAACAGAGTACAGCATGGAGATCCTCTGAGTAATATGGATCCAGCTGTGACCGCTCTGAGACACTGGAGTCATGTTCAACCTACACCACACCTGAATGCCTCCATTCTCATCCAAGACAAATACAGCAAGTCTGTACAAGACCTGCCTCTACACAACCCAGGTGCATTTGAGCCACACTCCCACTGCTCCAGCTAGCACAGAGCACCTTGGTGTGCCAGCACCTCCTTGTAGGGACATGCTTCTAGATTGCTTGGGTTTGCACAGAGGAAGAAAAAAAGCACCTACAGCTGGAGTTGTGGGAAGGCAAGGCTAGCCCAGGAAGAGGTAACTTCACAAGTAGTCTTGATACTCCCCTCCCCCTGAGGTCTCAGACCATTTCTCAGCACCAGTAAATGAAAACTCAGCACCCACACAAGTACCGCACAGTGCTACTCCCTTTCAGGCAGCGTTAACACTGCTCAGGGCTGTCTGCCACACAAGCTGCATGAAGAAGAGAAGGGAAGCCAAAGCACTCCAATTTCCCAGCACCGCAGTCCTTACGGGCCTGTGAACCACACGGTCTGTTGGTCAAACACAAGAGCTCGTTCTTCTTCCTTGCCTCTCCCTACCCTCCCACCAGGCAACAGAAGGTTACAGAGCACTCCTGAGGAAAGCAAACCACTGCCAGTTGTGCAACACTGCAGGGAAAAGTTCCTTCCTCGGGTAATCAGTCTGCAGCCCGGAGCACAAGATTTACAACTCGCTTCATGTCAACAGATGCAAATATAGATCTTATTTGTCCAAGATACTGAGTCTTTTTAAAGCTAAGACCTAGTTTGACCTTAAAGTCACCTATTGTTCTATAGTGTTTATTATTGAAACGATCTGTTTCTCAGAGCTTCTCAGTCTCAGCTAGCTTTCTAGAAGACCTTCTGGCACAGGACACTTTCACAGTATAGAGATGACTGTGAAAGATTTTGTTTTCCCTTTTTCTTCATCCTGTCCTTTCTATATTCAAAACTGGCATTCTCCCTAGGCTAGAAATGCATGCAACTAGGAGGTTAATCCTCAAAAATTAGTTTTCTAAATATTCTGAGAACACCATAGTAAGTTTGTAGTGGAGGGGAAGCAAAAACTAGGCAGCAGGATAACCCACAGAACTCAAGGCAGTGAAGCACAAGCCTTTAAGAAAGGAAGAGGAGCACTTTCAGGGTATTAGGACTACCTTGTCTAACTGTTTTGCACTATTTATCTTCAGCTAGCCAATATTTTGAGTAAGCTTCTGTTAAGCTTTCACCCTTATTTGTTAAGCTTCCCCCTTAGTTCTCTTATCCCTTCACTTAAAGTCACAATAAGACACCTTAAGGTCAAAATAAGACACCTTAAGTTCAAAACAAACTTCCTTAATACTATCTTGCCGTCCCTCAAAGCTGGCAGGAAAGACTAACATTCACGTTCCTGGGACTTACAAAGTGCAAAACAAACGGATTTTTTTCTTAAAAATTAAATAAAATAAATAAATAAATAAACCCAAACTAACAAAACCTCCCACTCTTACGCCATCTTTCCAAACTGACAGAAGCACGGCAGCACAAACCCAAACCCACACAGGGCCCTCCGCCGCCAGCACAAGCAGACCGTCCGCCACCCCGGAGCCCCAGTCAGACGCTGCCTGGGAAGAACAGGGGCTGCCCGAGCACCGGGAGGATGCGAGCACGGTCCGACTGCCGGGCCCCCGCTGGCAGCGCATCTGCAGCGGCGGCAGCGCCCGGAGCCCGGCAGCGCATCCCCCGCGCTCGGCTCGGCCCCGCCGCTGGAGCGGCGGGCGGGGAGGACGCGGCTCCTCCCGCCCCGGTCCCCGCGCAGGTGGCGGAGCGGCCACGTCCTCGGCGGGGCGAGCAGCGGAGCCGAGCGGGCAGCGCAGGGCAGGCACCGGCTCCGCCACCGCCGCTACCCCGCCGCGGCATCGCATCCCCCCGCATCCCCCCCCATCCCATCCCACCGCCCCGGGGAGCTCCCGCCGCCCGCCCGGCCCCGCGTACCGCGCCCGGCGCCCAGCGCTGCCGAAGGAAGTCGGCGGGAGGGAGGCGGCCCTTCCGGGCGGTCCCGCGGAGCGGCGGGAGCTGTAGTCCGGCCCCGGCCGCTGCCGAGGGGCCCTGCCCACCTCCCGTCCAGGGGCGGGCAGCGAGCGGCGCCGGCAGCGTCCCCCGGGCCGGCGGGGCGGGGAAGGGGAGGGCCCGGACTACATCTCCCGCCGGCCCCGGGCCGAGGCGGTACAAAGCGGGCGTACCTGGCCCGGCAGGGCAGCGCCGACAGGTGAGCGGTGGGAAAGGGGCTCCTTCCTCGGGCCCGCGGCTCGTCCTCCCCCCCCTGCCGCCCCTCTCCCGCCGCAGGCCCGCCCGGGAGCCGCGATGCCGTTCCCCAGCTCCGGCGCGGACGATGCCTTCGACTACCTGTTCAAGATCATCCTGATCGGGGACTCCAACGTGGGGAAGACCTGCGTGGTGCACCGCTTCAAGACGGGGCAGTACAACGAGAAGCAGCAGAACACCATCGGCGTCGACTTCACCGTGCGCTCGATGGACATCGACGGCAAGAAAGTAAAGGTCCGTAGCGGGAGCAAGCCCGAGACTCTTGGTGGGCAGCACCTTTGCCGTGTCACCTTTCCCATGCAGGTGCCGGGGAGTGGTGGGATGCAGAGCATCTCCTGCTCGGCCCTAATGAAGGCGGCTGGCAAAAGCTGGCCGCCTTTCTGCCCAGGGGTGTTTACAAGGGGAGCTTTCTCTCAGGAGCATGCCCTGGGGGAGGCACTCACCCTGATTTGGGTACATGCTTGCTCTCGTGACTTCTCTGCATCTACTTGAGGAGAGGGCTCACACTTTGCCTGCAGGGAGTTCTTTGGAAGACTGCTGTATTTTGGAGGGGTTGTCTCTTATCTCTGTCAGAGATGGGGGGGTTTAAGCTGGGACACTGAGGAGAGAAAACCCTCTAGTTTGCAAAGGCTACACTTTGATGTGTGCTTAATTTGAGGGAAGAAGGCTTCCAAGACAGACACCAGAAGAAATGGTTAGCTAGAACTTCCCTCTGCATGCAGATGGAAGTTCAGATGCCTGCCCTTTATATAGATTTGCTCTGCCCAGTCCCGCATCGGGGCTTCTTTGCTCTACTTCCTTTCCTGTTAAAAGCCTGTAATGCTCTACATCTTTTAGTACAGTTGTTGAAACTGGGGTTCTTGGCCTCTTTACAAAGCTGGGTTTACCCTTGCAGCTTTCTCTTTGGTCTGTGTAGATTGACTTTACAGGCTCATAAATGTCTCTTCAGACCCGGAGAAGGCAAAGCCACACTGGTGTAGCAGAGAGAGCTGGGGCAGGTCTGGCTGCCTTCTGGACAAGGGGTTTCAAAAGCGTGGATGCTGCTGGCAAACACCTAGGGAGTGGCATTCACTGGCCTTTACAACTTCTGTCCTTTCTCTTACAGATCCAAGTGTGGGACACAGCTGGCCAAGAACGCTTCCGGACAATAACCCAGTCTTATTACAGGAGTGCCCATGGGGCCATCCTTGCCTATGACCTTACTAGGAGGTCCACATTTGAATCCATTCCTCACTGGATTCATGAAATTGAAAAGTATGGTGCTGCAAACTTGGTCATGATGTTAATTGGTAGGATTTTAATTTTAAATATTGTGTTACGTAGCTTTTTTAACATGAATATAAAATCTCCTTCACTTTCCCCCACTACTACCTGAAGCATCTATAAACTACGCATTAAGAAAGAATGCAGTTCTAATTCCAGAGGATCAGAAAATATATCAGTGTGGCCTAAGCTTTAAAAAAAAAAAAATGAGGAAAGTCATAGCCTGGTCCTGACAGGACCAAACCCACTGCAGACAGCAAACCCTTTTTTTCCTTGTTTCTTTCCTGTTGGAATAATGTAACAAGCTTTGCTGCCAGGCTCGAGGCAGGGACAGCTTTGCTGAGGTTAGAATTGCAGTAAGTCTGACCCTATACTCCTGATGCACAGGAATGTAGCGGCTCAATAATTCAAGACTGAAGGGGAATGCACAGAGCAACACAACTCCTCGTTCTCATCTTTCCTCTCTGTTCTTTTGATATGCATGCGCATTGCTCTGTAATGGGATTCCTATCAGGTAAGACAATAGATGGGGAAATGGCTTTTGCAGGGCATGAAGTAGTCTGCTTACATTTCACTAGAGTTCAGGAAACTTTGCCTCTTGAGGAAGCAATCGCTGAGAACTGGAGCTCGTAGGAAGCAGCGTGGTTCCTTCCTCTTGGTTTCGGGTTGTTATTGCTCTTCCTGTCCCCAAGGAAGAAGCTGCAAATGAGAGAACTGGTGTAGTAAAATGACAGAGGCTTTATTTACATTCCACAGCCTCTGCCTGTTGTGCTGTGGCGCTGTGCTGAGAGCATTGCATGCAGCCACAGCAGCCCAGACTGGCTCTTGAGGATAGGCAGGTTGAGCCCCACGGCACAACAGGCCTGGGACAGAAGCTACTGCTTGTGCTCCCAGCACAGTACTTACTTCGGCTGTGGTGGTTCTTCCTGTTCTTCCTCTGAAGAAACAAACAACAAATTCTGACCCGCTTCTATAACTGCAGTGCTTAGAATTGGGTGGGTGTAAATCACTGAACTTGGCAGGGTTTTTCTAACTAATGTAATGAATCTAAAGAAAAGACTTACCTGTGCGTGGTGGGGGCTGGTGGTGGTTGATGCTGTTTTTTAAAGAGAAAAGTTCTGAAATTGGTAAAAATAAAGCTTTTGTTAAGGATTCAGCTTGGTGCTTTCTTCCAGAGCTGGTGCTGTTTGCTTTACTTACTTTGGCAGAAGTCTTTGTACATTTAATTACATTTGAGCACGTTATACACCCTTCTAGCATGAGGTTAAGGTTAAGAAGTCTAACTTTCCCATCTGGAACTGGAGGAGGAAAGAAGGGAGGGCTCTTTTTAAGAAGGCAAATAACCCTCCAGCTGTTTGTTGGGGGTTGTGGTTTTATTTTGTGGGGTGGGTTGTTTCGTTGTTTTTGTTTAGGTTTTTTCCTTTTAGAAAAATTGAAAGGGACTTAATGGGAGGGGAGTTGGCTTGTATATGCTTCAAATTCAAGATATGAATTTGATGAAGGGCTGTCTTGAAACTATGAATGTAGACTTCAGCCAGGTACTGCATGTACCAGAACTGATAATTCCACATGTGCTGCAACTACTTAAATATACAAAGGTATTTTATCTGAGGCGTTTCACGCTTTCTGATAGACTTTGACTGGAGTGCTGCAAGTAAAAGTTTTAATCTATATATGCAGAAACAAGTCTCTATCTTAAGCATTAAGGTAGCTAGTGTGAATTCTTGTCTTTTTTGACATCATCTTAAAAGATTTTTTAAAGTATTTAACCTAAATGCTACTAAATGTTTAAAACCACTAAAGAATAGAACCAATAGTTGATTCCAAACAATCCTTTGGCACCACTACCTACACCAAATAATCAGATGAACACAGGTTTTTAGTTTTTTCTTGGATTTCAACTAATTTCCTATCCTATGATTAGCTGCAGTTTTGATCCACAGTCTGTGTTTGTGGCTCGGATGTGCTCGCATCTTGTTCTTTCCAGTAACTCTTACACCTAACATAAATCTATTGTTTAACAGAATTTAATTAATCCATTGCATTTAAAGATGAATTTTTGAGAGACTAAGTTATTGAATATCTATTTGCCTTCTTTTAAGGGAACAAATCAGACTCACTGGATAAGCGCCAGGTCCTGTTTGAAGACGCCTGCACGCTGGCAGAGAAGCACGGGCTCTTAGCTGTACTGGAGACATCAGCAAAAGAAGCTCAAAACATAGAAGAGGTGTTCATGTTAATGGCTAAGGAGCTAATAGCCCGAAATACCTTACAGCTTCATGGAGAGAACCCTCCAAACAGCTTCTATCTTGATTCCAAGCCAGTGATTGCCAGTCCAAGTGTGGAGAAGGCCCAGTGCCCCTGCTGAAGAGAAATTTCAGGAAGAGCTTGGAAATTGTCATTCTTCTGAGGCTGTTTGATGCAATTGTATTCAATTGATGAAAGTGTCCTCTCTGGCCTCAAGCCATGTCTCTTGATATCTCTACCTTGGAGTTTGGCTTGTAAGTATTTTCAGAGATCATTGTTGCTGTTGGTAGCACAGATTGCTTTGAACATGGCAATGAGCTGAGAGGACTCAGGAAGCTGCCAGCCCTTGCCTTAATCAAAGAGAACTATAAAAACTATTGCCTTTAATTATAACCTTTGAATGTTTTTCTGGCTGTGTCAGAAGATGAATTTGCACCAGAGCTGTGTGTTTATTTGACCCTTCTGAGCTATGTTGCTGGTTCTAAGTGCAAGCACCTTCCGCTCTGCCCATAGCTGTAAGAAGTCTGACACATGCTGCTTAAACTTTCATTTAGGGGCTGTCCTGATGTCAGGCATGTAGCCACTCATCCCAAGGGCCTTAATAACATTTGTGAAAGAATAACTGGAGACATCCCTGGGGTTACATGGCAGGCAGAACAGGATACACTTCTTCCTGGGGTGAGAAGACTGCCTTTCACTTTGCTCCCTAATTGTCAGAATTGCTTCGAGTACTGGTCTCCATCTTGCTACACAGACTTGCTAGAAGCAAAGCTTCCAGTGAAAGGATGTTTTTTCTTTTCTCCCCACTAACCTCATCATGCTTTTTGATGTGCTGATTTTAACCAAAAGCCTTCTGTAGCTTGTGCAATGGGCCAATGGCAGCTTGAGAGTATGCCTGCAGATTTCCAAGGGAGTGTGAAGGATGGATCCAAGCTCCTGTAAAACTCAGCAAGGGGTAAGATGGTTTAATTAGGTAACCTTGTGTTAGAGCAGTAAGTGAATGGCATGGGGTGCACCAGAAAGCTGCCCTAGGCAAGTATATTTACTACTGCTGTGGGGACTGAACAACGTGGAAGGTTTTGGATTGTTCCTCCCAAATGCAAGCTCTGCTACTCAGGGGTCACTTCTGTATACCTGAACTGAATGAAGGGTTTTGGTTGGGGTTTTTTTTGGTGTGGGCTTGGAGGTTTTTTGGGGTTTTTGAGTTTTGTTTTGGATTTTGTGTTGTTGATGTAGGTTTTTTTCTTCTGTTGTTTTGTTTGCATTTTTTTTTCCCAGTAGATGGAAACAGGGAAGGAGAGGAAGGAAAGAAATATTATACAGAGGAAAGTTCTTTTGACTGCAGTCCTCATGAACCAAAGTGTGTCAGTTACTGTTAAGCTATGAACTGCAACTCAAACTCTGTAATGATAAAATATGATCTGTGTCACATTCAAAGCAGCCCTGGGAAGGCTGGTGTGTTGCTGGCTTACTCGATGGTGGTCTGCCCATGTTTCCTAAACCCTGGAAAAACAGGGAAAATGACGTAGCAAATATTTCTGGAAAATCTTGTCTGAGAAGCACAAAAAATAAAGCAGAATGAATCACTGATTTATAGTCTTGGAAATGCTTCTGATATTATTAATGCTTTCTCTGGCTAAGTTCTTTGCTATCACATGCAAAGAGCAGCTGTGTGTAAACTGAGGGAGGAATCCTTCATGCTAGCCTCTAAGCCTTTTGCCTGCTGTAGAGAAAGCTTCATCTTCAGACATCCTCTTTCTGATGTTTACTTTTTAAATCTTATTTCTTCTTCATTCAGTACTAGCCTAGTAGTTGCATTTCAGTTTGCACATTTAGGCAACAATAAATACCATAACCTTTCCAAGGGGCAAGCAAGCTTCCAAACTACTAGTTTCTACACCTCCTGTCACTACGAAAACAGTAAAATATAAGGTTAATATTCTTTTCTGTTTAAAATCCAAACTACTCCCAGTCATAATCCATCTCTTTTTTTTTTTTGTATCTTCCAGGAGACTGTAATAGAAAAGTATTGTGTTCATCTCACCATGTTACTGGCGGTGTTAACCTTTGCATGGTTCATTGGGTTTACTACCTTAATTAGCAATTAGTGTATGAAGTTATTTTGCTTACCCTCAGTATGGAGATTTCTGGAGGCTGATGTGGTCCTCCCTGACTGCCCAGCACTGCCATGTCACAGGGCTCTTGCCGTTCTCTTCGTCACAGAAAGCTGTGCAACACGGGATCAGGGAGGACAGGCTTGTGACCATGCCTTGAGCTGCACTGTCCCCTTTCCTTTAACAGGTCTAACAGGCTCCCTTCTCCTCCTTCAAGAAACTAGTCTTAAACACCTCCCCATTGTGCAACTAAACCAGAAGCATGACCTCTTCTGGTTGGTTCTGTTTGGCATCTTCCACACGGCCTTTGGGCAGTTACACTGAATGGTTTCTGCAGGGACACTTTTCAAGCTGTCCTCGCCTGAATGAAGAACAAGCTGCAGCAGTTGCTAACAAGCTTCTTCAGAGAGTATACTGGTAATGGTATTATTAATGAGGTAATACGTGAAGCCATAAACTTTAAAAAAAAACCCCTTTACTGTGGCACGTTATTATAGACTGAGAACCACTAGATTAAAATACAAACTCGGTGTAATTTCTGCGGTTCTGCCTTTCCCCATCAGAGAGCAGGTGGGAACACACAGCTGTGACAAGGCAAAGTGGCATTAACTGCTACGGAACATTCCATTAATGGTTTTGTTCCCCAGCATCATATGCAAATTCAGTGTGCTTCCTGACAGCATCATTAATGCATTTGTTCAAAGTATAGCTTGTTTACACCACTATTCTAAAAACCACTACTGTCCCTCGGGTTTCAGTTTTAAGAGCTGCACATTCAGCTTGAAGATGAGCTCATTTGTTAAGTTTTTATCTACTTGCAAGTGTTTCAGTCTTAGCTGTGGCACATTACTTGCACTGCAGCCATGCCAGATAAGATTGAAGCAGGATCTACCCAATGAAATGGGATAATGAAAAAAAAAAAATAGAAGTATTTTAAAATGGAGCAAACTGACACCTCCCAAAAGCTGACTAGTTTGAAAGTCAACATAACAGCAACCCAGTGAAGGGGAAGGCATATGTGGCCTATGTGGTCAGGCTTTGCTTCATATGCAGGAGACAGGCTCTTAATTTCAAAAGCTGAGGTTCTTATCTAATCGTTCTAGTTAATGTTTAAGTATAGTTGGAAAGGAGACAGAGAAAGCAATTTTCAGGTCCTGACAGAGGTGGAGAGCTCTATCCTTGAGCCTTTTTTCAGGAAGGAGATGCATGCCTGTGCTTTTGGACAAGGAATTGAAAGTGAAGCTTCCCCCCCACCAGGTGAGTGCTCAAATGAAAGCGCTTTTAGGAGATGCCCCTTCCAGCTGTGGGCTGCCAACAGGCAGCTTTTTATGGGTCTCAGCTCTAAGAACACCACATTTGGCTGCAGGGGGGGGGCTTAAATAGTCATTGCTCAACGTACTGACTCTCGAAATAATTTTCAAGCACCACTCTCGTGCAATTGTATTAGGAACTGGAACAGGCAATGCTGGGATATGGGAGCCCTTTGAGAATAGTTTTAGACATGCCCAGAACTCTTTTTTCCTAAGAATACTTCACCTTGTAATAGGAATGTCCAGTTTGAGATGGGTTGGACTTTTAAATATTTTTTGAAGTATTTTTCTTATGCTGTTGTTCTAAAAATCAGCACTCAGGTGCCTGCACAACCTCTGTCAATGCAGTCACATCAAGCTGTTGACTCTGGCTTGACAGCAAGTGACAAACAGCACATCTATATATAACAGGGCAGGAGCTTAGCATATTTGGAGTCCTGCATTTCCTTGTTACTGCTATGTCCATGAATATCAGTGCTTATACAGTTTTCTCTGCTAAGTCTAGTTTTGCTAACCCGAAGTGAGGCTCACCACAACTAGTTTAATAATGTCTCGCTAAGCTTGCATTAAACTGACTTTGTAGCTACTTGATCCCTGCAGTGAAGTCCTGTATTGTATCTCAATCCCAGGGGATTACATGTGGGCTCTCTCTCGTTTTAAACTGCTGCAGCACTGATAATTCCAGCTACACAAGTTTTGTTCCAAACATGAGACACCCCATAAGTTTCCTTCTAAGGCAAGGTGAGCTACTTTGTATTTCATTACATCCATCAGGCATCCCCTCAAAGATTACAATCCACCCTGGGCTACAGTCAAGGGCAAGCTGTGCTAGCACCGTTTGAACTGAAGCAGCAGAGGTTGTAACAAGTACTCTTAGCTTGTATCATCCGATTCAGAGCAGTGAGAACGGGCAGCACACACACACTGCGCTTACCACAAGAGGCAAAGTTTTGTATCAAACTAAATGTATATATCCTGGCCTAGGGAGTAAAGTCAAGGCACTTCAAGTGGAGAGCAGGCATCTTTTTCTGAAGATTTTTGTTTTGAAATCAAGACTTTGCTGGTGGAAGGTTATGGAAACTTGATACCTTTTCATCTTGACATTACTCTGATTGGCCTCTTCAGTTTCTGTACCTTAGGTATGTGCTTGAAGAAAACATAGCACAGCCTAAGTTGTCACCCTCCATCTTTTTACATTAAAAGTTTGCCTTAATTCTACTGAGATTACTCCTGTTCTTACAAAGGAAAAACATAACAGCCTACTAACATTATTTCAAAGGCCCTATTATTTTCAGTTGTTCCAGTTTGGGATGGGTGGAGGGTAGAAATCACAATGCTACAGCAAGCTTAAAAACAAACCTTCCACCAGCAAGGTTCAGATACAAGTGGCACACAACAGTACTGCTTGGTGACAAATACATGCAGCTCTTGAACCTGCAGAACAGGAACCACTGCATGATTCAAAGTGAGAGAGCAACAGAAGCTACTTGTCACGATGCACGTGACCACATCAGTCACCTTGCAGCTGGACCCAACGGCCTCCACCAGAGCAAATCATTCATTTGTGTGTCCTCAGCCTCCCCTGTAACACCCACAGAAAGCCGCTTCAGAAGCGGGAGCATCCACCACTGTGCCACATGCACACCCACACAGAGTAAAGCACGCCACATCTCACCCCTTATGAAAAGAACCACATGTGTGTGCTCTGGCTGGTAAGTTTTACCTTTTTCCACCTTACCAGAACATATCTTTGTTAAACTTACATTTGAATGCAGTTTTCCAATAGGATGTAGCAACTTATGTTCACCACGTAGGGGAGGAAGGCTTTTATTTTTTCTGTTTCTCCCTATATCAGTTTTAAGTGTCACTTGCTCAAATTACATTCTTTTTCTCCCTCTGTTAGTTGGCCCTGGAAAAAAAAAACAAACATAACCAAACCAACCAAACAAACCAAAGATGGCTTTAGTTTGTTCAGTTAAAGTTGTCTTATTCATATCCTTCAGCAACTAAATAAGTTTTTACTAGTTTACTTCCAACTTCATGTATTTCTGCAGAAAAATGCTTCTTTCTGAACACACATAGGCTTATAAAAGCATGTGGAGTCAACGGAAGTGGCCTGTAGCAGTCCTTGGGCTTGCTGTGCCAACATCATTACGACAGGAAACTATGGACAGAATATGTACTGCAACTGGGGCTTTGTTCAGGGCAAATAAAAGTAATACAATAGTGCAAAAACTACTTCCAAGAAAGCAAGCCATATCTGTGCTCAGTAATGGCCCTAGATATTCCTTCAACCTTTTCACTGCCTCAGCTGTCTGTGCAGAATGTGTTCCTTACATTACAGGCTCTTTGCTAGAAAAGTTGTAACAATACTAAAATTCCATATTGAGAGTGACACAGTTCTGGAGGAGTTAAGAAAAAGTGACAAATGCCTTTATATTTACAGAAACACACAAAAATAATCAAGTTAAAAACCAGAAGCTTCAAACATAAAAGAACAGACTGACTTCTTGTTTAATTTTTTTGATTTTTTTTATTTGGGAAAAGTGCTTCTTACAAAAGGCAGCTGCAAAACAATACGTTATAGACCTCAGAACAATTTCTCATTCCATTTAAAAGTGAAAGGAGAGGCAGTCTAGGGGACAAGAGCAGCAGGAGAACAGATCACGGGGCATCCACAAGTCAATAAAAAACAGCAATAATGTAATGCAAGGTTAAAATTCCTGTGCCGGGGCTTTGGTGGCAAAGTAATTTCTCAATGCAAATTACAGCCAGAAACTGCATGACTGCCTTTGTAAGCAGTAAGTCACATAAACTGAACAGCTTTACCAGGCAACCTGCCTCACTCAGCTGCAGAGAGCACGTGAACCTCAGAGCAGCTGAGAGGAACAGTGATTTCCTAGCAAAGTTCACGGCTTAAGTGTTTACATGAAGTTCTAAAACTTACAGAGCGATAAAGCTAAAGGGTCCTCTCTGGTGTTCCTCTGACCCCACCTTGGCTAACCGGATTTCTGCTCCTGACAACCCTAACCATACACATGAAATAGAGCTGGTGTATTAGGGAGTGCTGTTTATCAAGTTAAGCGATAGTTAAGATCGTTGCCACAGACTGGGCTGAGACCACTAAACCAGTTTCATGTCCAGTTGGAGGCTAGACTTCATGCACCAAGAGGGGATGAAAGATGGTTTTGTTATTTTTTAACTTACAGAGTCTCCCCATTCTTGGGGTCCAACTCCACATTTATCGGTATATACACATAGAGAGTTCTCCTTTCACAAAGACATTTTCCTTTCATGCTAAACACAGTAAAAACCCAGAACGTTCACACCTGGTTCTGGTTACACAGTAGTAATAGTAATGTGCAAGTAAACAGAGACCAAAATCACAAATGAAGACGTGTACATGAGGGGGCTGGAACGGAGCTGATGCCAGAAAGAGTATTGGTATCTGGCCTGAAATCAGAAGTAATGGTACAAAGACAGAAGAAGGGCCATCAGCCAATTTACATCCCCACTGCATGGCCACTGCTCATTTTTGTATCTGGGCTCTTCAAAATGAGTGTGGAAGTCCTGTAAACACTTTAACCCTGGAACTGGGTGAACTCTGTTGGGTACACAGATGAAGCAACAAACCTAAGCTAACTGTTTGACAGTTAAATTTATTTTTACAAAAACTAACATTTTAAAGATTTATTTCTTGTTATTTGTTTAAACAGAGGAAAAACAACACTCCTGGGGTGGGAGAGGAGGGGATGGGAAGAGACAGACCCTGGGTAAAAGTTATTACAACAGCACCTGGAATTGATCGGCCTGCCTAGGAGAAACACAGGCACTGCCACAACACCACAGGTAATAGCTACTGCCTGAAGCCAAGACAACAGTCCACACTCCACTGACAGGTGCTATAGATCCAAGTCATAATAATCTTCCAGCTCATCATGAAATAAGTCCCACTCGTCCTCGGAATCCGTTAGCTCATCGTCACCTCCTGCTGCCAACAGCATAAGCAACATCTCACCAAGCTCAAAGGTCACCACCTCATCCTCATCGGTTTCAAATGGATCACCATTCTCCCGCTCCTCGATGAACTCCCAGAACCGATTCCTCCGCTGGGCCTGCAAGCGGAACACAAGCATTTCCCCGGGTGACCACATGGTACAAAGTAGGAGCCTTTCCAGAGGCTGGCAACGTTCAGCCCCTGGTGTACTTTCTGACAGGCAAGAAATCACAGTTCTCGTTCAGGGAGATACTGACCTCCAGTAGAATTTACCCTTACACACCCCTATTAATGCTACCCAATATTTCTACTTCAATATGTTGTAAGAAAGTTTTTCAAATTTAGTCTTTTCATCTTGGCCTCCAGCATTCACAAACTTCAGATTACTGATTCCTTCAAATTCACCATTACAGAGGTCTATCAGAAGGGCGGGGGGGGGGGTAAGGAAAAAGTCAACATCTCCCTGTCCTCTTCTCAAGGCAGAAGACATAATGCACCCCCCTCTTGTGCTCTCTGTATGGAAAGGACAAA
This sequence comes from Chiroxiphia lanceolata, assembly GCF_009829145.1. Classification (NCBI taxonomy): domain Eukaryota; kingdom Metazoa; phylum Chordata; class Aves; order Passeriformes; family Pipridae; genus Chiroxiphia; species Chiroxiphia lanceolata. The sequence continues at coordinate 57,946,645 of NC_045641.1, forward strand.
CAAACAGCAGCACTGACCCGGTATCTACTCGATGTTCCCACTTTGGGTCTCTGTGGCTCCTCTTGGCGACCATCAGGATATTCATGCTTATAAAAACAGTTCCCTCCAAATGGACAGCTTCCACGGCCTTCATCAAAGTACCTGCATGGCTTGTTGCTGGAAAGGAAAATATCGCAACCCTTATTGAGTGCAGACCCCAGTCGGGACTTCAGAACTGCATTTACCTGTAGGTCCACAAGGATCTCAGGTACCAGGGGCTGAAGGTATTTTGTCAGTGTAAGGCAAACACACAGAAGTGATGTATTACACAACACATCTGGGCCAATGCATGCAGAGGGACACTGGTGGTTTGCAGTGCACTTGTACTGCCTCATGGCTACACCACCAGCATTTTGTGTATAGAAGGGAAAGACTGAGGTCAAAGAACACGGGAATAGCTTTGGGACTGTGTGGTTGCATGCATCTGTGGGCAGATAGGCAAAGATGCACTTCACACAAGGTGGTGGAAAGGAGGTGTGAGAGGGGCTTTATATCAACACCCTTCTCCATGTGTGCCTTTATCTCTGCAGTCTCAACTTGACAAAAGGCTGCATTGCTCATACCTCATTGCCTCCTTGTATTTCTGAATGAGTTTCTGCTTCTCTTCCTTCTCCTCCACCCAGTACTCACTTGGAATGACAAAGTTAGATGTGATCCGACATTCTGGGCAGGACCTGGGAAATGAACAGACTGTGCTGCAAAATTCCACATTACAGGGCGCTCTCCCTCCTATATAACAAGTCATGGCACATATCCATCTTTAAAGAGGTATTGCACTTGTATACTTGCTGTACGACCTTTTCAATCTACATTCTCTTACACGAGGATAACCTAAACTCTCCAAGAACTCAACGGCAATGGCAGCTTGTCTCAGGAAAGCTTGAAAAAACACTTCACACGGACTCCTTTTTCTTTAGAATTAAATAAATTTATTTTGGTATGATTCCTGTATTTATTTGATTGGAAGTCTCTACTTTTCAGAACAGCCTTAGATGGAGTAATGTTTTGTCAACTAAGTAATGCTCCAGGGCAGTAATAAATTAAGTAGCATACATTCTGAACTGGTTAATCTGTTTTTAGATTCCCGTCTGAGCGTCCAAGACATAAACAGTAACCACTGGACAACATGCTACTAAATAAACAGTTATTTTCTACCACTGAGTTTAGCAAAGTTAAAATGTATTAACCAAATCAGAGTGTAAATGTTATCCCCAACAATTATTTCACTTCCAAACTAAGTTAGTATGGATTAAATGCAGTCTCTGTGCAGTCTGCATCTGGAAGTCTGTTGCAAGTTGTCACAAGTTACTAAGTTCTTCCACAGTAACAAAGCACAATCGAAATGGGAAAGTGCCTCACTTTATAATCTTGCTCTCAAATTGCTTAGCACTCCTCCACTTGCGGATGCACTTGAGACAGTAAGTGTGGCTGCAGTTGGAGAGGATCCCAAAGCGGCGCTCGCTAGGATTAGCTTTCTCATACACCACCTCCATGCATATCCCGCACACCATGTCTTTACTACGCTGGACGGCAAAGGAAAGCTCCATGTCCTTCTCGTGAGCTTCAATGCAAGACTGAAAAGGAGAGACAAAGAAAACGACTACAGAGACAACTGTTCACCTGGTGAGGTCTAAGCAGGTTTTTAAACTCAGTTTTACTCTGCTGTTTTCCATACTGAATGGAGTATGATTAAACTGAAAAAAATCTTTATCCTCAAAATTTGCTCAGACAGGGAACGATCAGTTCAGAGTTCAAATTCCTTTTTCAGACTTTCCTTGTAAACATGAAAAGGCAATCTAAAAGACCATCCAGTTTTACTAGGCAAAGAAAAAAGCTTTAGAATCTTTAAGCAGACTGCTCTCCCAGCACAGATAAGAAAACCCAGCTGCTTTTGAGTAGGGCCATGACAGGAAACAGTCTAGTTTACAACCGGAATTTCATTCACTGCCTGACCTGCACACGCCTTCAAATGGAAGGGATTAGTAACGAGTGATTGAGGAGAGCTAGGAAGCAATAACTTGGAGCTGTTTAACACCAGACAGTTGTTTGCTTACCTTTATGTGCTGAGATCTCTGTGCAGCATCAATTGGATGCAAGACCTGCAGGCCACACATATCACACACATCCCCATGGATGTACACGCAGTTTTCTCCATAACGACACTCTCCTAATGCAGCGTAGGGGCACAGCTCCTTCTTTATCTCCACGTCTGCTTGCTGCTTTTCATATTCTTCCTCAATCACCATTTCCTGCAAGGGTGCTTCAGCACAGAAAGGGGCAGCTGGGAACAGAATGAAAGACAGTAAGCAATACATTCGGATTTAGAGCACCAAGAGTAACAACATTCAAGTTATCCAAAGAGAATAATAAAAACAACCAAGGTTCATTTCAGTCCAAGTTTCATGCACCCTCAATCTGAACTAACAGTTATTTTTCCCACTCTAGAAATTTCAAGACCGATTTCTTCATCCTTCAACCCAAGGCAAGACTAAAGCTATCAAGGCTTCAGTGGTCAGGGTAGATCCACTTACAGGCTAAGTCCACACTAGAAAACTCTGAGTAGTCCTCAGCTTCTTAAATACATTGCTATACATATTCTGGTTCAGCAACAATTAAATAAGGCTACAAATCTCTCTCTGCTTTTAGAATCAATTTCACTTCAGCTAAATTTTTCACATCAGCTAAAGCTAACAGGTTTTGTCCCCAGAAATTACACAGCTAATAAAGGGAGTAATAAAGGTGCATCCAGCATAATAAAATGCTAGTATGGGAACACCACATCAGCAGTTCCTTATGCGCTGGTTAATTAGCACGCTGCTGTTCAGCATGAACAAACTTTCATTTCTAGACTCCCATGCATCTCTAGGAATTACACAGAAGTGGTTTTCATGCCTCTCAAACTAACTCAGTTCTACATATTTGCCAAAAAGCCTATCCTAAACAGATATTGTCTATCACCCAGACAGATGAACCTAAGAAACTGAAGTTCAGGCTATTTTCACTACATTCTAAGCTGGCCATCACTTTTGCAAAACCCTAAGTGAATTCCTGTACCTAATTCTAAATTGAATTGAAATCTGTATTGTTTCTCTTCCCCATTTAGACAGCTGCTGCTTAACACTTCTCCCTGCACCTCCTGAACATACCCTTGTTTGGATCACCACGAGTCAAACAGGCCTTTTGAGATTATTACATAAGCAGGATGATCACTAAATTACAAGATAAAAGCAGTCAGTGTGAAATTGAGGATGTAATAAACATAAAGTATTATTATATTCAGAAAAAACACCAGTAAGAACAGCAGCTGGACTTCATTTACATAACCAGCTGTTACAAGAGTAACAAGTTATCCATGCTGTAAGAAAGCATAACTTTTAGAAGCTGTTCAAGCACTAGATTTGGAGAAGTTATCAGAAACTACCAGAAGCATACTTGAATCAGCTAAAGTGAAGGACAAACTCCTTCTCAAAATGAATCAGAGGCTGCACAATGGCAGTTTTCAACCCCATGGAGCAAAGAGATAAAATAGGCATTTATCAGTCTGTTAGTTTGGGGACATAGGTAAAGAAAAAGCAGGTCCCTGAGACCTCAGAGTTTTAGGGGATCAAGCAAATATTGAAGATTAGCGTAGGAAAAAATTAGCTCTCAAAATAAGATCAAGTCTGCTTCTTGAGCCATGTCTGACTGTAGCAGTCACTCACACTGATCTTGGACCAGTGTGTTCATTAGAAACATGTGTTTCTAAAGCAGCTGTGTAATAGAATAATAAGTCACCTGCCAACCTGCTCACTTTTCAGTCAGAGATTCCCAACCAAAGCATGTTCATTACCTCTTCTTCCCCATGCGTTCTAGTGACCTAACACCAAGAAAAGTAACAAGAAACCATATACTAGGCTCTACCTACTCTTCTGAGTAGCTCAGCATAATATGAAAATAGGTACATACTTCCTGAAATCCCACTTGCCCTCTCCCATTTGAAATCCATGGTCTTCACTTCCAAAAGAAGTAACAAAAAATCACAACTACCATCCAGAATTTATTCCCTCGACTGTTGTATTTGCCAGTGTTTGTTTTAGTTAATGTTGTTACAGATTTTTTTACCTAGTTGAGGGCCATGAAGATGATTAGAGGGATGGAACACCTCTCCTATGAGGAAAGGCTCAGAGAGTTGGGGTTGTTCAGCCTGGAGAAGAGAAGGCTCCGGGGTGACCTTATTGCGGCCTTCCAGTACCTGAAGGGGGCCTACAAGAAAGATGAAGATGGACTTTTTACAAGGGCATGTAATGATAAGACAAGGGGTAATGCTTTCAAACTGAAATTCAACCTGAAAGAAGGTGGGTTTAGATTAGAAATAGGAAGAAACTCTTTACTGTAAGGCTGGAACAGCATGCATATTTTCTGTATCAACTACAGTTTTGCTTCCTCTTTGAAAGCACAATTAGAGACATTCAGAAAACTCCGCTGCCTCCGTAGTTACAAATCCAACATCACTCAGAGTAATATTCGCTCTCTATGATTCTGTCTGCTGTTTCCCAAATCACTGCTCTCCAGTAGGTGGACTCAATCCCCATCTTCTCACTGCCCACTTTCCAGTCAACAGGGGAAGTTTTTCCATGCTAGTGGAAAAACTGGTTTGTTACCTTCAATCCACACACCACCTGCTTCCGCTCTGGGACACACTTTGTAGCATCAAATACATTCATCTTGTAGTACCAGGAAACAGCCACCTAATTCAGTGTTTCTTGTATTTCTGCCTTTCTACTCTTCCTCAATACTCCAGAACATGTAGCAGCAGTAGCTGCAGAACAAATATGGAAATGTGGCACATTTGTACAACGAACAAGTGAATATCCAAAGAACCATTGCCGGCACTGAAGTGAACTTCAAGATACCAGGTTTAGTCTCAAATCAGAGATTCATAGTAGAAGATAAGCATTATAGCCCAAGCTATGCATGGTTAAACTGCCACCCCTGAATGTTCATCATTTGTAAGACAACTTAAAACACACAGGCTTCTGGCTAACCTTGACAAATAAGTTCCAGTTTAAAGTTACTAAGCATCTGTACATTTCTCCAGACATTTGACAAGAATAATCTGTAAGGCTTTACACTGTAGGACATGCTGCATACATCTACCTGATCGCTACAGCAAGGTTCTTCATTTCTGTAGCTTCATAAAGACAGTGGTTTCAGAACAGTAAAGCTTTTTTCAAACACAGCTTTTAACAAGTCACCATGGGAATTAGCATCACGGCACTGTTCAGAACAGAAACGGCTGAGTATGTTTGTACATTAAAATACATCAAATTTGAAAGGATATAAAACAGAATTTGTGACAAGATTCAGAGAAGAGAATGTTATTTAACTTAATCTGGCACAAGTTTCCATGAAAAATGAGCCTGACCCTTAGAAAAAGAAACTGTTTCAGTTAAACTAAGTTGACAGTATAATGAAAAATTCATACACTTCAGGAATTCCAGAGAAAACACCAGCTCTTCCTTAAGGAGTAGGTGTATTTAAAAGATCTCTGGCTGTTCAAACTCGCAATCAATTGATTCCAGTGGAGGGCCACCCAGCCATTAATGAGGCTGAAGCCCAAGAAGAGAGACTGACTCTTGTCAGATGTGCACAGGACAAGCGGCAGAAGGCAAGCTGAGGCAGAGAAAAATCCAATTACATACTAGGAAAGAGGTTTTCCCTGTGAAAGAAGCCAAACACTGCAAAGGATGCCCAGAGCTTATGGCACTTTGAACATCTCCAAGGATAGAGATTCAACTAAAAAAGCCCCTGGCAACCTTGGAGCAGGAAATGAACCAGATGAAATCCAGAGGTTCTTTCTAACCTAAACTATTCTATTCTGGTTGAAAGAATATAAAAAAAAAGGGATCCTCTGTCTCAACAAGCACAGAAGCTGTATCTTTTTTGACTGTAAGGTGACACACTAACAGGTAGCAGTCAAGTTTTTCTTCCTTTGGGATATGCTGAAGTCACACATTCATCAAACAACTCCATAATCAAACATCTCAACAACACCAGCAAACTGTTTGTGTCACTTGGTCATTCCTTTCCTCTTCACTCTCCTCAAACCAGATCACAGCAGGCTTTAAGCAGCACCCTGGAACACTGAGAAGGTAACTGTCGTTTCAGATCTGAGAATCTGAGTAGTGCTGTGGAGAGAAAGTAGCATATAATTTGAGCACTGTATGGCAACTTTGAACTCTTCTGGACACAAGGTGTCCATTTTGAATTCACACAGTAATTTAAGTACTCAGGGTCTTCAGTATTAGAGAGCCAAACTGAAATGATTTTTAAGTAAACACCTTCAGCCTGCTTTTCACTTCAAATTTAAGACTTTGTACTACCTTTCTGCAGGGAAAGCAGTGACAATTACGCTACTCAAACTGTCTGGTCCCGTATGATGAGCTTCTTCAGTCTCATTCTTGTCATGGTCTGTCACAGTAATAGCAAGTTCAGTCTCAGAAAGGTAACTAGAATAATTCATTTTCGGCCTCTGGCCTAACTGCCATGGATGCATGAAAGCAAACATTAGGTTCAATTCATTCCATGGGAATCTGTACCTCCACTGAAAAACCTTTAAAAGATTGCAAAAACACCCTGAAACAAGCCAACTGGCCCAAAACACAAAGGCAGCAGACTATCTTCCCAGAGTAGTGATATTAATTGCATCACCAATATTTTCTTCTCCAATCACATATGCAAACTAAACCTGACAGAAAGAGATCCCCCAAGTCATTCAGAGGCACAGCACAGCAAACACAGTCACGCAGAGACTGTCAAAGTACACCCAGTTTCAGAACAACAGTAATAACTGATGCGGAACGGTCGGTCCAACTTCACATTGGAAAACTCAAGCTCACTTGAAGGGGTTAATAAATATGAATAGCTGTACCCAAAAGCATTAAGATAAATGCACTACATGTGCAATTATTTACAAACTGTTGACCCATGATGGAAATCCACTGCTGTCCCATGATCAGCTTACCACGTCCACAGTACGGCTGCCCAGGGACAAACTCCACGGCGTTCACCCAGTCTTCAGCACCTACTCCTGCAGCTGCCAGATCCGTGTTTTCATCATCTTCTATCTCAGCAATAAATTCTTCAACGGTTTCAGGGAGCGGTGCGAAGTCTGAGGACACTGAGGGATAGATTTCTGCATCTGGATTCACATCTGCCACTTCTTCCTGTATTAGTGGCTTGGTATGTTCATACCTAAAAAGACAAACATCATCACGTCAACTTTTCATAAAAAAGACTTTTGTAGAGCAGACCAACGTACTGGAAATAAACTGATGAAGATGTGAACGTGCTGTTTGGAAGGAGGACCTAGAAATGGCTTGAAAGAGAAAGTCACTGATGACCCTTTATAGAGACATGCTTCCTTCCACTTGTGTAATCTGTCAGCACTGCTTAAGGAAACAGAAGGAACTCATGATTTTAGAGAAAATGGAGCAGCATAACACAATTTTTACTTAATTTACACAGACAGAACTTCAATTATGTCTACAACTGGTCAGATACCTACTGTGCATATGCAGTACTGCTGAATGAGAAAAATTAGTTCATTCAGCTTTACTTCAGAGAACCCCACCAACATAAATGATTCTTTTCCTGTGTCTGAGCATCTTGCGTCACTCAGATTTTACACTGAATTTTAGTACTTATTTCTAATGGCTCTCTCAACTCACTGTGGAAAATGATGCTCAGAACACTTTGATCCCTACCACCCACAAACAGGAAAGCACCATTTCCCTCAAAAATCTGTCTTCTAGCAACCAGTAGACTACACGGGGAAAATAAATTACAAGTGTACCTTTGAAGTCTTGGATATTTGCTGCCTAATTTCAAGGACAATAGGAGGGAATTTTTTGAGATCATACAAAAGTTTTAAGTGACTGTGATTAATTTACCTTTTGTCAGATTGAAAACACTAAAATGTCACAGTTCTTGCACATTAAAGAGATGCTCCCAACCAAATGTCAGCTTTGAAATCCTAATCCTATGAAGCCCAAATTTAAAAGTCAAGCCTTCAGTCCTCTACATCAGTGGCCTCCAAAGTGCACGCACCCTATGAGGTGTGCAAGACAAACCACTGGGGTGCAGGAAGAGAATACTAGAACTTTTTGTAATTCTTTTCCCCCTTTAAAAACCAAAGTATTAATATTTAACATACAGGTTGACAGCAGTGTCCTCACTCAGCCCATATGTCAGAGGATCCCACGTGTGGTATGTACGAGGTGCCCTGCAGGAGAAGCAGGTGTTCCACCACCCAGTGGGGCTGACAGTGGCACCCCCCCTCATTCACTCACTTTCAGCATATTGCAACACATTGCAGTTTGCTTGTGCCCACTTAAATGGATCGACAGATGATATTATCTTCTTTTACCTAAACTAACCCTGACAAAGAGAACAAGTGCCTTGAAAAGATTCCCCCAACTGTGTACTGACGACAGTTCTGATAATGTGAGCAAAAGCAAACAAGAAAATGTCAGAGTTAGCACTTCTACTCCTACTACTGCAAGCTCTTCATCAGCCACTCTACAAAGTAAAAACAATGCCAGGCTATTCAGCTCTGACAAGAACTTGGGGGGAGGGGGAGCACAAAATAAATCAAGATTACCAAGAAGGCAATTTGAAACAAGGATTTACATTCACTATTATTAACAAAGAACCTTGCCCTCAGTGTATACTGTACCTTGAGACATGAGCTAATGATAGCACGAAGCCATCTCAGTTAGCAAGACACCGAAAATCTGAACATCCAGAACATGAGGACAAACCTCTACAATTTTTTCCCACGATGTTTCAAGTCATACCATACTCAACCCAGTGCTTTAGAGAACTTTTCATGAAAGTGTTTAAAAGCCTCTTCTGAGGTTTTCATAACAATGAAAAACAAAAAGCCACATACCACTGGACCACTTGTTCTTCCTACTGTGGTAAAAATGGTTGAAACTACATATGGAAAACAATATGGTGACAAAGTAAAACACGTTCCTTTGTCAGCAAATACTGTTGGGAAACACACAGAAAACACTGCTAGAGATCTGAAGAAACAAGTACAAGAACTAGTGCGAGGAGTTTGTTGTACAGGAAGAAAGAACAGATGTTTCTCACATGTCTCAGCTTATACTTGTTAGATTCTGTTTCAATAATAAAATACATGAAGAAATACTTTTTGTGAGACACCAAAGGAAAGATGTACCAGAAGAGAAACATTTTCAACAGTAAATGACTACTTTAATAAAAATAATGCTTTATGGGAAAACTGTGCAAGTGAAATCACTGAAGGAGCAGCTGCTCTGACCAGAATAAACGATTCCAGGGTAAGGTTCCAGAGATAACACCACACCAGAAATTCATTCACTGCCTCATTCATAGGTAAGATATTGTAGCAAAGAGGGATCCAGAAGCACCCAAGAACTAAAGAACACCATCAATATAGTCAATTTTGTAAAAATAAGACCTTTAAATAGCCAAACGTTTACAACAGTTAAGAGTTGGAGAGCCACCATAAAAATCTTTTCTACCACAGAGATGTTTGCTGATTATCTCACGGTAAAGCAGTTAAAAATTGATGACTCAAGGATGAGTTATGTATGTTTACTTCACAAAGACAAGTGGTCCAAATTTGTGACCTTTTCTGTGATGACAAGTCGCTATTAGTAATAAGCTACTGAGCAGATGTTAAAAAAAAAAAAACCAAACCAAAACCAAATACACTCAAAGTGCCCCTTCAAGGCAAAGACATTCTAAGAACAGGTAACTGCTCTTTGAAAGAAACTCATGCTATGCAGATAACATTTTGAAAATGAAATATTTCCATCACTATGCAATTTTATTGGTAAAAACTATGCAAGTGTGTCAACTCCAAAAAGAACTTACATATCTTGTACACTTAAAGCTTGGAAACAATTCTCTAACATGTTTAGAAATTTTCCAAACTCAGAGGTCCTGTGCATTTTGAACCCATTTGCTAAAAATATAACAATGCAACACCTTCCAGTTAATCTGTAAGAACAGCTGATTGACATCAGGGAAAATGGAAATTTACCGGCTAAATTTATCACACATTAGTAAGTGCAGCCAACAATACACTTCCTTTGGGATCTGCATATCTTTGTGAAAGATCTTTTTCAGTTCTGACAGCCATTAAAACCAAGGACTGAAAAAAACTGAACTTCAAATGGGACCTTCAAATAACTATTACAAAGTGTTAAACTGAGATTTTTAGAAAACAGTGAATCCCACTGAATCAACATCACTGTCAGTAAAAAAATATTATTACTAATAAGGCTTTTAGTGACAGTAACAATAGTTTTGGACTGTTTATAAAATTTTTATTAAATATTGTTTATTTCACCTTTAATACATCTTCTCTTAAATTCTGATTTGTGTGTATGTTTTATAATGTATATAACATTAGCACAACAGCAGATACATATAAACTATAAACATGTATGTTGGTGGGAGCTCAGAAGTTTTTCACTGATGGAGGTATGATCCAAAGCTTGGAGACCATGATCTACATGATCAAGAAAGCAACACTGGCACATAGAAGGCTACAGGGAGGCTTTTGTTGTTCTCTTTCTTATACATACACGAAAGCAAAGCTAACTATGAACTACCATATTAAATCATGATGCAAATATTTAGTCAATCATTAGAAATGCAATAAGACAGAATGTTAAAACTTCTGATAAACTTTAGTAAAATCAATGTATGACGAAACAAACACCCCTAGGTCTTTGTAAAGCTTTGCTCCACAAGGAGAGTATCAGTTTCCTTTCTTCACAGTTGATTTTCTTTTTTAATAATTTCAGGGGTACAGTTTAATTCATACTATGTTTTCATAATGTATGACTATTTTGTACAGGCAGCATTTTAGTACTTACATGACAAACTCCAATTACTTTTCCAAAATGGCAGTTCAAGTATCAGAGTACCAATTCCTCAAGAGATACACAATACTAGGAAAAAAAAATTCTTACCTGTTCAGTTTTTATTGTCACTTAACAAATGTAACTCAGTTTTATCCACTCAACTAAGTCTGAATGTAGTCTCAGATTTCAACTAATCTACTCACGTTATTAATGAACAAATAAGTAAACCCCACATCTTGACAACTATTACTTTTACAAAAACAAGGTCTCACCTTCACTCACTTATTTGCATAGCAAAGCAAACACTGCTACTTAGCAAGAGAACAGAGTAGGTGAAAAGCTACTTTTTTAAACTTCTGAAGTTGCAATGAAAAAGGAGAACACTAAGATTCACTGCCATTCTGTGAGCTCTCTCCTCAGGGATTCAGAGTGAAAGGACTGCTGCAGGAGGGTCAAGAGCATTTCCTTACCTGCAATGATCTCCATAAGCACAGCATCCTCGCTGGTAATACCTGCACACCATGGCAGACTGACTCGTGGAGAGGTCATGGGAGTAGCGGCAGTTGTCTCCTTCCTTGCAAACTCCATGCATGAAGTATCTGCAAGACAAAAGATTACTGTGAATTAAGGAGAAGCACTGAAGTTGCAAACAAAGTATTTGGATGATTTTGTTATTCTATAAATCAAGGCATGCTCAATTAAGAACAGCACTAAAGACTCATGGGACCCTGCTCCAGTATAAACACAAAAATAAGAACATCTGAGAAAAGAGGAAGCCTCAGCTATTCCACTGAATTGCACAGCACATTTAGGGACCTGCCCTTACAAAAGCCTGAAAAAAAACCTGTAAAGCAAACAGTTATCCTGGGCCATGACACAGAGGAAAGAGTCTTGGACAAAGTTTTTACTTGTAGTTCCTGTGTTCTGATACAAGCAAAAACTTTAGAGAATCCCACCACCAAATCAAAGAACCAAAACCAGACACACCCTAAACAAAATGCCTGAGGGTTTAAATCTATTCTGAATTCATAAATAATTCAATCAAAAGTGAATTTCCTCTCCAAGAATGCAAATCATGTTTGTGATGGATAATTACATCTGACAAAACACACGCATTGATTCCTGCAATAGGAGCCAAATAATCAGTTGAAGCACCCTGCTTCAACACTGTGCTGCCTGTCTTGAAAGATTTGGATAGTTTCAAAGCTTTTGAAGAGAGTTTGCTACATTTTAGCATGTCCAGTAGCACAAGCTTAATCTTCAATTCAGCTGTTCAAGAAAACTGAACAGTCGTTTTCAATTTTATTTTTTTTAATTTTAACCTAGAAGACGTAAGTTTCTTGAAACAAAAAGCACTTTAACTATTCAGATTCAGTATGTTCACATCAAAATTACAACTGAAAATACCAGTTCAAGTACATCTTTCCCAATCCACATAAAAGTATTAGCCAAGGAAAAAAAAAAGGAAAAAATTGAAAAAAAAAAAAAAAGTAAAAACCTACATTAGAGGTAGTTATGTTTACCAACACTTCAGTTGAGAAAGAAGCAGTATTGGTCCCCAGACACCAACTAAGTTGCAAACTCTGAACTCATTGGAAATATGAAGACCTCATAAACAAGAAAATTTGTGAGGATTTAGGTTACACACAAAACACAACTTGAAGAAAGACTGAAAAGCAGATTATGCCCTTCTAACCCCATACTGCTGCTGAATGGGGCAGTCCTGCCCTCCTCCTATTGCACTTCCACCATTTTGCACAGCCAGCAGAACCAGGTCCTCCAACCAGCTGACTACACCGCCACACAGCCAGCACAGGAGACAAGGATCATCTTTCAGCAGCCCAAAACAAGATTCAGTCAGCTCTTCATAAAATAGTACATTCAGCTGATATTCCTAAACAGGAAAGGTGACAAGTTGTTGAACTGCAAAAGCATTTCTGCACAACTATTTAGTCCAATATATTTTTAGGAAGTCAGATAAGACCAAGTGAATAATTCACCAGATAACATTTGCAATCCAGTATTAGGGAAGATATTAAAACCTGAGGCTGAGTTTTAAGAGATGCACAACACCAGTGTGTACTCAACGTACTAAGGCTAAAAAAAAATCTGAACTGGTTTTACAGACCACCAGCTGACACTTGCCATCAGGCTGCAATTCACCCTCAAAATCCCCTGCCTGTACACTGTAGTCACGTATTTATTAGGTAAGAAATGTGGCCCTGCATAAAAAATAAGCAGTCCAAGACCAAGATGAAGCTCTGCAGGGTAAAGTGGTAGCACAAACTGCCAGCACACATCAGGAATAGGGTGTTGCAAAAAGAGAACAATACCCAGGCTTGCACTCTCTGCTGTAAAAAAAAACACCCAACACCCCCCACCAACCACCAAACCCACCCCACCCACCCACCAACAAAATATCATAACCCACCCACAAACAAAGTCACTTCAAAAGAAAAAAAAACAACCCAACTACCCATGAACTCACGGAACCAGAACATAACTGGAATTTCTGGCTTGCTTGCTTTTAAGAAATGGGAGTCACACCAACAGGGTAAAAACAATAATTCAGGTTGTTTAGTGTTTGTTCTTTAACAAGTGTTATCTCCACCCTTTGCTGATTTCCACACAGCATTGCTTCCCCCATGTGTTGGGGCAGCAACTTCATAGCCACCCGCTGACTCAGACCAGGAAATGGCTGCAGATGGAACGTGACATTCCTTTCACTGCCCCCATGGTTATTTTTAATCTAGATCAGATCACTGCCCAGCCACACTGCTCCTTAAGCCAACAAAGCCTTGGGACAGCACTACAGCTGAAATAAGTGACTAAGAGAAAGGCACCAGTCTGAAGTGAGGACATCTGATAGAAACTACTTGGTCAACACGACTTATCCTAAGCACATAAGCCTCAAAATTAGACTCTCCCACTGCTTCTCAGACAGAGGAAATGGAGCTCCAAGTCTCTTTCTTTCTTTCTTTCTTTCCCAGTTTAGGTTAGGAAATCCTCTGCAAATACAGACTCTGTATAATTCTGAAAGTTGTCACAATTCATTAGAGAGAAACGGTAGGATATAAGGAAAGAGACTAAACGTAAAACACTCCCAAGTTCAATTTAATTCACACATCACTTTTTAAGGTCTTCAATCCTAAACAGCAAATTCAGCATCATTTGAACAAGAAGGCTGGAGTGGGAGGGGAGAAAAATGTATTTCTCCAAGGATTATACCAACTTCCTCCACAACCCTCCCCCTCACCAAGAGGTAAGATTTTTACTGCAAGGTCACAAAGAATTTAAGACTTTACATATTGAATTGCAGCATTTGGCTAAAACATGCTTTAGTCATGTCAATAAATAAACAAAGTGCATTATTTTGGGGGAAAGGTGACAAAACTTATTTTGGAGAGCATCTTTATACAGACAGATTATTCAATTTAACTCTACACAACAGCAATACCAGCCTCTTCATTCTTGTTATAGCAAAAAAAGCATCCTTAAAACTGAGAGACAGATGAGTTATCTGCCTCACTCAGTGACACATAGAAGGATATCTGAAACTTGCATTTGGTCAGGTAGTCAGAGAACACATGTAATTTCATCTGAAAAAGTAAAATTAGATCAAGATGAGTATATAACTGGATTTTCTCTGAGTCTCTGCGATGCTGTCATCCAAAAAGCAATTATTCTGGCAGCAGTGCTCTCTGCCTTTCCTATTCAAATATACAAGCATAACTTGGTTAAGCTGCATAGGGAACCTGACCACAGAACTCGTCAGAGTCCAAGTCCAGATCATCTCCCCCGTTCAGTTCATTGCCTGACTGTACAAAACACAAGTGACACCAACAAACAGAATAGAAGAATTTTCAACACATGGCTAGTTACAGATGCCTTGATCAAAACAGCATATCCCTATATCAATATGCAATGCTTCTTTCCATAGCTTTTGAAGTTTGCAATGGGTTTCCTTATTCACATGGGGCTTGTTCTTTACTTCATGTTTCTGCTTTCAGGTAATGCTGTTTTGTTTATCAAACTACTGGTTTTGCTAAATTAGAATGTCACACCCAACAGCAAACCTCCTTCAAACCCCAACCCCGTGGCTGTGCCTGGCCAGGGATCCTCAGATAACAGCCAACTGCAGCCATTAGCCTCTTCAGGTGCCATATAGAGACTGGGAATTCCCAGGGAAGAAGGGAGTAAGGAAGAGGCTAAACATGCAGTTCTAGCACAGCACTTGGGCATTCAGCCATATTAGTGGCTGATGATATTCTACTTGAGTCAGTAACCTTCGGAAAAAGGGAAAAAAAGTCGGTCTTAACAGCATTTAGCTCCTTGTCCCTTCTTCTCCATAACCTCCTTCAGCAAGACGTTATCAGGGGATCCAGAATAGAGCAGCAACGGAAGGAATAATACAGGCAGGTTTGTGCCCCACATCTTATCCCTGGTGCTGCACTGAACTAAGGCATTAATTGACTACTGCACATTCTTCGTATGAAAAGACAGATAAATACCTGACCTAGGTTTTCAGAAAGAACAGCAAGGGTACAAACATGTAGACAGCTCTCAAAAGACACCAATTAGTTGCTAAGGGTTTTATTTACATTCAGTTATTAAACAAACAAGTGAAATGTAATCTATTTACATCAACTTGATGACTTTTAGCATGACATCTGGAAAACACAAGCATCTGGAGCAAACAGTGCAAAGACTATGGAAAAACAGGTTTGCTGTACCACTACTCCATAAAACCATGTATCCATCTCAACTGAAGGACTGAGAAACTTGGCAAGGATCACCATTCTTTTCCTTATTTCAAAGACAGCAATAAGAAAAAGATCAGAATATTAAACTAGTTCTGAATAGTTCTGCTATTTATTCCAGATTAAAAATATTATAAATTATTACAAAGCACAAGAGCCTTGAAAACAGCTAAATCACAGAAGTAATATTAGAAAACTATTTTTCATCATATCTTAGGGAATGTGATGCTTTCCTATATTTCACTGTGAGACTACTGAACTTTAGGTGCAAGAAAAGCAGAAGGGTAACATCAGCACAACTGTATGTCTAGGAGAAACTGAAGTCCTTCATCTTAGTCACTGTGTCTCCCACTCTGAGATATTAATCATCCATCCCAAGGATATCACACTGGCACATTAAAACTCATTAGTCAACCTATTTATCATATCAGGTATTCAAAGGAGCAGCAAGCACTTATGCTACTAATTTTAAACCTCCCAGTTCCAGTGGAACAGCAGTATTCCTTTAGCAGCCATGAAGGGCTAACTCATTTATACTGAAGGGACCACTGTCTCCCAGAAGTTTTTCAGGCAGCATTTACTGTCACCCTTACAATGGTTCAAGTAAAAAAGCCTGTGAACAAACAGAATTGTGCAGTGTTACTCAGACAGAAACTGCTGTACCTCCCACACTAAAAATGTGCATTTTGAAACTTAACCCCTTCATATTACTGTTAAATCCTCAAGCTCATTTATAAAATTAAAACAAGATTTAATAATAAGAAACATATCTTCTTGAATATGAATACATCCTACTGAAACCAAACTTAGAAACCCAAAATTCTTATTACATATTCCCAGAAGGCCAAGTCAAAATTGTTAATTTCACTTTAAAGTCTGAGGAAAGCGATTCTGCCTACAACTGGAACAGCCCTGTAAAAATTAATAAAGCCGGCAATGGGATAACTAGCAGGATTAGTCAAAGAGAATAAAGAATGGAGATGTTCATCAGATCGTAGGCCAAGATCTCATTGTTTAAGCTGACATTAAAGCACATTAACCATTACAAAAGAGTAGCTTTACCTTCTTGCTAGTCCAGAGTATTTGTAACTAAGTATATTCCCTAGACAGACTGACTGCACTGCAGGACCTGATGAACTTGACTGCTTCTGTACTATGGCAGTTACTGTCTTCAATAAATCGATCCTGCATCTATACCCATCTATAGCCGTCCCACAAATCCAATTTGGCTAATTCAGCCTTTCAATCTCCAGAAATTACGAGGCAATCTATACAGAAGGAGCACTGACCTTGCCTTGCTCGTAAAGCTGAGCTAAGCACGGGCCGCGGCCGCTTCCTCCTCCCGTTTAAGTGCCCGGCATCAAACATTAACCCGGGGGCTCGCCGGAGGAGCCCTCTGCAGGAGCGCTCCGAGAGCGCTGACAGACGGTGCTTCCCAAAGGGAACCAGTTAGTAGGGCATTAGCCAAAATAAATGTCGAACAGGGACGTTTTAAACAGGGCACACTGAGCAGCACAGTGAAGGGACACAGAGAGCAAGCTCCTGCCAGAGGAGCGGCTCTTCATGCTGCTGCTGCTGCTGCAACATGCAATCGGCACAAATGTAAAAAGAAAATGCAGGACAGATATAGAGCTGAAGCAAGATCTGGAGCATCTTCCCTTCTGCCCAAGAGATGTTCCTTTTTACTTCCAAGTGACTTGGAATGTACTTGCTCAGAAACTTATTCGGGCTAAAAGTAATTTAAAATTATTATTTTTCTTTATTTAAAAATAAAATTGAAAAAAAATCAGGACATACTCCTCGATGTTAATCTTGGATTACCATTTGCTTTCATACAGACTAATATGTCTGCATTCACAAAACTGTTTTAAATTCCTTTCTGCCTGCCAACAGACCAGCAGTGTAGGTTTAAAAATAGTCCATCTGGCAAGCTTTAAAACACGCAGCACGGCTTGCATAACCCCATACAGAAGATTTATCAGAAATACGGTTTAAGGGAAAACGCCGATAGGAAATGACGCAGCACCTCGGTGTGACACGGGCAGCAGCGCTTCTCGCCTCCCGCAGCCTGCCCTGACGTATTCCTGCTCTCCTCTTTAATAACTAATTGTCGCTGCATCAATCGGGAATCCGTTTCCAATTTCAAATGTGGATTGAAACGCACAAGCGCTCGAATTACTTCGCATTTCCTGCTCTGTCGCGCTTTGCGGGACGCGGCCGCAGCACTTCCTTCCCTTTCCTCTCCCATCCTTTCCGGCCGCCCTTCGCGCCGGGCACTGCGGGCCCGTTCGCACACAATGAACCGCAGCCCGCGGCTCCTCGCAAGGCGCCGGCAGCGCCTCCAAACCGCCCCGGGCGCGGCGCGGCCCCAGAAACAAACCCTGTTCCGCGGGTCGGGGCCAGGACCGCACCGCCCCCACCGGCGGGCCCGGAGCCGCGGCCGCGCCGCCTCCCGCGGGAGCCCCGCCCGGGGTCGGTGGCGGGTCCGGTCGGTGCCGGTGCGGCCGCAGCCCCGGCCAGGCCGCGGGGCCCGTTCGCCGGCCGCGGGGGCGCGCGCGGGGCGGGGCGGGGCCGGGAGCGCGCCCCCGCGGGCGGGCGCGCGCCGCGCGTACGTGACCGTGGGGGGGGGGGGGGGGGGGGGGTTAAGGGGACAAGGGGGGGGGAAGCGGCGGCAATGAGGGAAAAGCGACCGCGGGGTGAAAAGAAGGGAAGGGAAGGACAGGGAAGGGAAGGGAAGGACAGGGAAGGGCGGCCGCGCCCGCCCCCCCCCGCCCGCCCCGCCGCGGACACGGCGCGTACCTGCAGGTGACCTGCTTGGTCCAGCCGCCTCCCCCCGGCCCCGCGGAGGGTGGCGGCACGGCCGCGAAGTCGAAGGCGGCGGCCGCCGCTCCCGCAGCCGCCGCGGGCGCGCCCAGAGCCGCGGCCGCCGCACCCGCCGTTGTCTCCAGCGCCGCCACCGCCTCCGCCATTTCTGTTTATCCCGCACGGCGGCGGCAGCGCCGGAAGTTCCGGGAGGGGAGCCTTCCGGCCTGGGAGGCGGAGCGCGCCGAGGCCCCGCCCCCTCCCTCCTGAGCGGCGGTTCCCATTGGCCGAGCGGGGCGCGCGGGCGGGAGCGCGCGGGGCGCGGCGGGGCCGGTGCTGCCCCCGCGCGGCCGCGCAGACCCGCGCGCGCCCCCGCGGCGCCGGCGGGAGCGCCTCCGACGCTGCCCCGCACCCGGGCCTCGTCCCGCCCGGCAGAATCAGCTGGCGCCGGGAAACGGCTTTTTCCCGGGAGCAGCAACACGGAACGGCGACATGGCGCTGGCCGGGAGGTGGGGGAGCAAAACGGGACAGTGGCGCCTCAAAAGCCCACCCGAAAGTCGTCACTGAGCCACCCCGTGCTGCGCTTTTGGGCTGAGAGACATCGCCTCCTCCTGCCGTAATATCTCCCTCACTGGGGATATTCAAGAACCATCTGCACGCAATCCTGTGCCACGTGCTCCAGGACGACCCGGCTGGAGCAGGGAGGTTGGACTGGATGACCCGCGGTGGTCCCTCCCGACCTCACTGGCTCTGTAATAAATCCTGGTTGTGAAACTCCTGCTTGCCTAATCCACATCATGTCCTTGGCTTCTCCCTGACAGGAGTCTTGAGCCAAGCACTAAACACACCCCAAAAAGATAGTGACAAGGAGGGGTGCAGGGGCGAGGTGAAGGGGGAAGTCTGTCCGAGCCAGTGTTACTGGTGTTTTGCCTCCCTACTTAAAAATACATTAAAAAATCAAACATATCCAAGCCATCAGTCACTCTAGAGAATACAGAAATTAAACCTTTGCTCTAAAAATAGGCAGTAGAACACCATCCTAAGATGGCCAGACTTTAGGAAGTGCACTAGACAGGACAGAAGAGGTAAATCTGTTCTCAGGTTGCCTTGAAACAGTGACTTGAGTGCCCTCAAAGGACCTAAGGAATGAGGCAATGTGAATGCTGGCATTTTCTGGTATATGCAGAGTCCAGACCTGGGCAAACACAACTCTGAATTAAAAGGAGGTGAAATATACATATTAATGTTAAGAGACTTCAAACCAGGGTACAGGTATGCATTTAAAAAAAAAAAAAAAGGCTCATTAGAAGCTGAGCTACATAGGATTCAGGTCTGGCCACAGGGATGTCTAGTTTTTGGAATGAACATGATTGTATAAGACCAACCTTTACCCAAGACAAGGAGCACCCAGACAAAGAGCTTGATCCAGGTTCTCTATGCAGCATTGATAGTTGGGAGCAGCAGACTCCTCCTGAGATTATCAATGCCAGAGAGTTTGTAAATTCAATTTCACAAATCTGTATTATGAGAAAGCCTGGATGTTCAGTGGAAAACTAACCCATGAGAATTGGGAAGACCTTTTAAAAAAGTTCATATCAAAAAGAAGAAACTTATTTTCTGCACTCGATTCCATCACAGAGCATTTTTCATACAATGTTCAGCACTGAAACAAAAGTTCAAAAACTGCACCAGGTGTGTGTTCAGTCTTGAATTCTGTCAGAAACAGCAGGAGGAAAAAATACTTCATACTGGGGGGAAAAAAATCAAATACTTTCAAGCCATTAAGATAAACTGGAAAGTTATTTTGGATCCATTAGAATGATTGGGAAAATCCGCTGATGAAAGTGGAAGGATGTCAGAGGTTAAATCACTGAAGAGCAACTTTGTCAGACCTTCATATTGGTTAGATTGTTGCCCTGGCAAGACAGGCAGTTCCAAGCACTGTAATTCTCCCGAAAGTAAAATAAATAAATGGTTAAATGTGTTCTCTGTGATTCTGCATGTCTCTAGTACCTCTTCTAGATTCTGGTGGCCTAGAAGCAACCTTCTACAACAGAGAAACACCGGTAAGCAAATTCCAGCCTAACAACTCTTAACAGACTCTCAGAAAGCAGGTACACAGGGAAAGGAAAATACTGTCCCATGGCAGACCTGACAAAAGTAATGTGGAGCTTCCCATTTCCCTAATGCCTTGGATAGTGAGGGCCCTGAGAGACAAAAGGTTTCAGGAGAGATGGTAACTGGTGTGGGAATCACTCAGGAATGAAAATGTAAGGGTGGCCCGAGGGCCCAGCTCCCAGCAGGCAGCAGGAATTTGCCATGGCAATTTCTTTGTTCCCAGCCACTCCCATTTTACCCAGCAACCTGTTTAATATTAACTTCTACTTCTGAGGCCCAGAGGGGGAAGTACCAGCAGTGAGCTGTGGGTCACTGCAGGCAGACAGGACTGGGAAGCGAGTTACAGGTTGCCCCACAGTTCCTTACAAACCTGTTGTTACTTACAAACCAGCTGTTCTGCAGGGCTTTCTCTCCTTTCTCATCTACACATTGTAGTTCCAACTGCTCCCAAACCATCATCAGCCATGTATCACACTGCAGAAGCTTGCTGGGCACAATTCCAGAACCTAGGATATGCACAAGATCGCAGGAGTGCCCTCAGAGAGCTGAGTGAGCAGCTCCATTTTGCCTCAGAGACATACGGGTTCATCTGGGAAGGCTGAGCTATAAACCCAACAGGCTGATTTTCCACTGGTTTTTAGGAGAAAAATGGCAAATCAAGCAACACATTCTTACCCCTGACTTATCTGACAGGCTGAACTGGGGTGCCCATTGCATAAGATCATCTTGAGATGATGCTGAGAGTTGGAAACTGAGTGACTGGCTTGATTACTAAATCATCTTACCTGATAGCACGTTAACAATGGGATGGCCCAGATAGATTCCTAGAATACTGCAGATTTAATGGAAAATTAAATGATGTCATTATAATTTGTGCATTTTTTCCAAAAATGTTATTTTACCTACACATTTTCTTTACAATACATCTGACTACCCATCCCCCCAGGAAAAAGATACCGTTCACAAAATCTTCAGCATCCATTTATGGCATCTGAGGATGCAATCTATCATTCCTGCAATTAAATTCCTTCCAGACTGGGTAACAGAAGTCAGAGGCGGATTGTCTTTGTAACTCAGCAAGTTTTGTTTGAAGTTTCCTTGAAAGTGTTTAGTTGAAGAGATTGGAAGGACATAGAAAATAAGACACCATTTGTTACTGCTGTGTTAAACAAAAGTTTCAGGAAATCTCTTTTTGAAACGGACAAGTGTAAAGTGCAAGTACTGCTTTAACAACTTGTGTTTTACAATTTCCTGATTAATGGATTGCAGTAAAATCAGTTCCTTGACAATGATTACTTCAGCAATACATTAGCAATTACTTCAGCTAGTTTTATGTTATTCATGGACGCTGCATGGAATCATGTCTGTCTTTTATCTCGTAAATCAATTCCTTCATGGCCGTTTAACTCTCAACTCTGATATTTTCTGCAGAATATAAAACTGAAACATGCACAATACCAGTGCATTACATATCCAAGTATCATGGCTTTTTTATGAGGGGACAAAGATTTATCAGTTTCAAAGTCCTTGTTCAAAGCTGCCCTAGAACTGCTAGAATGGATTGTCTTTACAGGAGGAGGCTACAAGAGTTTTTTGCTGTGAACCCAGCTTGTATTCTTGGTGTCACCAAGTGTCTGCATTGTACAAAATGTGGCCACAACTATCTTTAGACCTACAACTTTCCTCTCTGGGGAGGCCAAGAGCTGGGCAGAGCTCTTACCCTGAGAAGGAAGAGCTTTAACAACTGCGTTTGGCAAGGTTGTGGGGGAGGCATGGATGTGATTCCCCAGCTTTTTAGGCACAGCTACAAAGTGGCTCAGTCTGCAAAGGCATTGCTTTAGTGAGCAATGAATTCACTGATTTAAAAAAATCTAATAGCAAAGGAATCTGAAAAATGAGAAAAGGCTTTTAAAAAAACTAGGGGAAAATCTGGCTCTGTGTGAATGAAAATAATCACAGAAGCCATGAAATGGCCCCCTGCACCCCAGGCAGGGAGCAGTTGTGGAGCTCAGCTGTGCCTGTGGTTAATAATAAATAGACTCTCTTGGCCAGAAGTCCTGGCCTGCGCATCCCCATGTGCTGCCCGCCCCCCTTCCTCTACCTCCTCCCGCGCTGCCCAGGCACCGCTCCAGTACCCACCCAGCCTCCCTGCATGAGACGGACACCCAGAGGTAAGAGACAGGCCAGGCCATTGCTCCGTGAGGGCGGATACACCCGATCGATCACAGGGGACACGATTAGGGTCGGTTTGGAAGAGGGAAGAGAGCTGGTCTGTGCTAGAGCTGCCTGAAACTTGCACTACGAATCTGCAGTTTGGTTGAGAGGCAAAAGGCCATACAGGTCTCACTGCAGAACTTGCCAAGCTTCAAAAACCTTTGAGCCAGCTCAGGCTGAGTGTTGGCTGAGTTTCCAGTGGATATCAGCTCAGCCGTACTGGGTTTCAGGTGGTGACCAGCTGGTTTTTATCCACCAGCCAGCACAGCTTGGGCACTCCTGGCTGTTGTGCTTCAGAGTTTCGGAGGTTGTTAAAATTCAGAGCACAGCTCGAGCAGCTCAACCAATCCTTGGCATAACCTTGTTGCCTTAATGAATTTATTCCAAAGCTGACTTTACCCCAGAGAGCGAGGGCTGTGTAGGCGCACACACAGCAATACCAGAACATTGGCATAAGCCCAGGAACTGCCCAGGCTACTGAGCTTAGCACTGCACAGTTGTATGCATGAAGTAAGAGCTTTTGTCACTTTTTTTTTTTTTGTCATTCCATGATTCCATAAACTTCATTAAGAGAATTTTTAGTCCCTATTAACAGTTTGGAAAGTGGAAAATCTTAGCGTTTCAGTCAGGTATGTATTGTGTCTAGTTGATCTGGTGCCACTTTTCTTATGTAACACAGCCCAAGCTGTCCTGTATAGCTGAAGTCTTTATATTTGGGCAAATATATTCTTCCTGGGTATAAGAATTTTCTATATAACTGTAAAGCCACGCACTGTACTGAGATCAGAGCCATGTTCCGCTAAGTGTATCATGAACACAGTACTGTATTTTACTTAATTTGCCATCTAAATTAACAATAGGTACGAAGGACCAAGGAAGGGAATCCTTTCCTCCTAGTGAAGGGGTGAGGAACAGAGAGACTGAAGGGATATGGTTAAATGCCCAGGGAAAGTATGTGAAGCAGCCAGGCATTGAGTGAAACTGCCCCGAGGCCCGGACCAGACCACTCTCTTTACATTTACAGCTCTCTCCCCCTCTTTCTCTGTTTGGGAATGAATTTAATTAAAGTGAAAAGGAGTTGCTAAGAGACCAGAGGAGTTCTGGAGTTTGTTGCTGGGGCTGAATTGCCACTCTGCTTCCAAGGCATTGCGCTAAGAAGGATGATGTAATGTGAGCCTACATAAAGCACTCCCTGCTCTGGGGAAAGCTGCTTTTTCCTCTTTGCAGTTCCAGTCCAATTTGCCAGTTCTCAGCTCCTTTCTGAAATGCTTATTTTCTTCTAGACACCAACAAAAAACAGATTCATATTTCTATAGCACTACACTGCCTTGTAGATTTCTCCTTGTGACCTTTCATGTTGGAGGTGGCAGTGGCTGAGCCTGAAATCTGTCATGGGCAAGTTGCTTTGGAATTTAAAAAGTTACCTTCTTCAAAATTCTCCCTAGTTTTTTACTTCTCATCCTTTTCTCTGCTCTACCACGCTTTCAGCCCAGCCTTGATAATGGGCCAGGTGACCCCTTGTAACTCCATTTCTTCAGCATAACATTTTGCTTTGACACCCTGGCTCATGCTTGAAACACCAGGAAACTCCAGGCAATCTCCTGGACGAGGGTTGTTTACCTTTCCAAGATCAAGGCAAGAGCTGATATTTTTAGCTTCACAAGGTCACATCATTGCTAAATTATATCTTTCATTTTTACCTGACTTCCATTATCTCAGGACCATCCATATGCACAAGATGATTAGGAAAGTAACCTCCAGCCTGGGAAGACATGTGTCCACCATGGCACGTGGGACCACCCAGGTGAGAAGATTTCTGCATGGTGAGTAGTGTATTCTGAAACAGTTCCTGGGTGGAAAGCATTTTCCTCATCTGAATGCAGCAGAGACCTTGCAGGCAGTCTTCTGGGACCACAGCAAAGAGCAACAATTGCATTGGTGTACGATAGTCTTAAAATATATTGAGTTACTATGGTATCCTTGGTGTTTCCACTTATAAAACATATCCCTGTCTTTGGGCATGGTTGCAGGACTCAGTTCATTCACAATAATGTTCAAGCAATGTTCCTGGAACAAATAACAATGTAACTGCAAAAATGGTGGCAGAGGACCATTCACTGATAGTGATGAGGATTATAATTCGTATTAACAGCAGAGATATTTTGCAAATATTTCACTTACATAAAACACAGCTTCAGTCTTCTTGAAGTTATTTGTAAATTCACCCCAAAGAGCAGCTGAAGAGGGGGATAAATTTGCTGTGATGACAACAATTTGCCTGTTATAGAACAGCTCACTAGTTACTACGAATACACATACAAATAACTCACTTTTCTATGTTTATGCCCAGGTGCTTATGTCAGGATTCATCCCTCCGTCCAGGAAGCCCTGATGGAGGGGAGACCAGTTGTAGCCTTGGAAAGCGCCATCATTACTCATGGCATGGCCTATCCTCTGAATCTGAGGTGCTGGATTTTGATGTTCCTTGTTCAACAAAGTTATAAGAATGAAGCACATACCTGGTGGATCGGTATCAGTATTCTTGGTCCAACCAAAGCCATTGCAAGACCAAATGTAAATGTCAGGTTTTTAGGCATGCAGAATATGAGCTCAAGTGTTAAAACACTTGTATTTGGACTTTTAAGGACACATATGGGCAGCCTAGTTATTAAATTTCTGTCTTCCTTTAAAATATGGCAGCAGATATGTCATCATTTGCTCTAAAAGAGAGCTACCGGCCTTTTCAGTTGCAGACTTTGTACAGACATTGAAAACACTCTGCAGTTTCTTTTTCTGTATCTTTTGTAATGCAAAAAGGATTGAAACACAATAGGGAAATCTGTTCCTTAGCCTACTCAGAGCAGCTACTGTGAGAGTTGCGGGTCCCTCTCCCTGCCTTCTGTACCATGTATGGAAAACCCCCTACCTCTACCTTTTATTTATTGATGTTCAGTAGACTTATGTTTTCTTGAGCTACATTGCACTCTCCCCTCCATCCTTGCTTTCAGAAAGAACAGGAATGTTTTGGTATTGATTTTCCACCTTGCTTTTTACCTGGCCACTATTCTGCCTGACAGTCTGTCTTAGAATGAAGCTCTGAAAACTCAGTTTTGGAGAAGAGGTAGTTTCAGTAGTTAAAGTTTGCCTAGCATATGTCCAAGTAATTCAGAAAGGAAGAAGCTGCTCTTAAAAAGGATAGTGTATGCTAGTCTGCAGCTCTAGAGTACCCTTAGGCAGCAGCTTTTTGGCACTATTGTTACTCTATATCTAACTGCTTGAATTGTGAAAAAATATATTCTGGTCATTTGACCAGGGCTTAAATTAGCTGGGGTTTCTGTGGAGGTCTATGATCTCAGAGAAATAACAAGTAAAAAATACAGAGAGGTCCTATTTTGAAAAGATCCCTGTTTTCAGTAGTCTATTGTACAACCAGGTTTGCTTGTAAACCAAATGATTTTTCTTAAAACTGAAGCACAAAGCTTGGACATTGCTGACCTGAAAATGGGAGCTTTACACTTCTGCAAGCTCAAGTGCAAAGACTTCTGCCACTAGAAAGATACGGAAGAGGAACAGGACTTAGCCCAAGTCACAAGAACTGTAAAACTGAGAGTGATGGCCATCAAACATGGCAGTTTCTTGCCTGATTGTTTGCCTCCCTAATTTGTGATTGTTGTCTTTTCTCTTTTTAGCATGGCCAGAGAGGTGGAAGAAACTGTAAGAGTAAACGGAGCAGTGCCAGCCACTGTAGGTATTTTAAGGGGCCAAATCCATGTGGGACTCACAGACAAGGAACTCGAGTTCTTGGCAAGCAGTAAAAATGCAGTTAAAGTGTCTCGGAGAGATTTTCCTTTTGTCCTCAGCCAGGTACGGTACACAGACTTTCTGTTGTGGTCTTTTCTACATAGCATTAGTATAGTGCTCTCCAGGTTCAAGCCAGGTTGCTTTTAAACCTCTTGAAAATATAATGTAAAGTAGTATCTTACTGGTAAGCTCAAATGTGGTCCTAACTACAGGAAAAATATCACAGAGTAAGGGACTAGCAGCCATGAAATAGGGCTCCTGAAAAGTCATTCTGGATGGGCTGGCAAGCCACGAGCACTTGGCTAAGAATATTCTTATTGACAAGATAAGGCGTTATCACACTGCATGCAAACTGTGTGACACGTAGGCCATTGCGAGCTCAAAGTGACAGCTAAAGGTGACACTAGCTGCCCATGATGACTTCTGGTTGGAACACCCTGGGGAACAAAGGCCTTTGCTATCAGGGCAAGAACAGCTTATGTAGCAGGGATGGTGGATGATTCCTCTTCCTTTTTGCCCAAAAGAATATTTGTATCGGAATTTCACTGGTCAGTTGGTGACAGCAGGCTGTTGTGACATTGCTGCGTGTCAGACCACAACCACTGCTGCCCACATGCTGTATTCTCCATGTCACCCCGGGGCACTGACTGTGACTGGTTGTTCCCTGACAGGGCCTGTCTGGTGGCACTACTGTGTCTGGAACAATGATTGCTGCACACAAAGCAGGAATTCCCGTGTTTGTGACAGGTGGCATAGGAGGTGTCCATCGGGAAGGAGAGAACAGTAGGAACATCAATACATTCTATTTTTCTCTATGTTGCTATTATTTAATTCCATCTTATTCCTTTTCCCCAGTCTGTCCTACAGTAACTGTCTGTTCAGAACAGTAAAGTTATCATTCTTCTTGACCAAACTATGCTTATTTTCTCCCCAGTATCTCCTTTCTAGAAGCCTCAAAATGTTTCTCTTGAGCATAGGCCAATTGTTAAGAGGGTGGGGGTTTCTCTATCTTTTGCATACACGTGGTTATATGGATATTGTTTGCTGGTGCAACAGGAGCTGACTGCACCTCTCCCTCTTTGTAATGGTTGGATAATCTGATACTGGCTACTGAACACAGTGTTGCTGTCAACTTCTCCCAGATGAGGAGAAAGAGAGTCTCACCACAAAAGATGTTTAGGCTCTGGTCTGTATTAGAGGTGTGTAGTCCTCTCTTAAAAAATGTGCCAGTCTTGGCAGTGTAGTCTGTGAATTAAGTAAATTCTCTCTTCTCAGCCATAGGTATTTCTAGCATAGCACAAATGCAGTGCCCTGCCGTATGCCATCCCTTTCAGATGTGATGTGAATTCCAGACCAGGGAGTTTCCTGAGGTCATCAGTGCTCCTGTGGTGCTTTCTTTTTTTTTTTTGCCAGCAATGTCAGTTCTAAACTCAAAATCTCCTTCAGTGATATTCCATCTCCTTGAACTTCATCCTTGCTGTATAACACCTTTTCCTTTCTTTTCTACCAAAGTTTTGCATACTGTTTATCAACGTGATCACGGAACCAAGAGAAACAGTGCAAGGCTGCACCTCTGCCCTCAGCCATGTAACTTCTTTTTGTGGATATCTCTTTCAATTTCAACATGTAAAGGCACAATCTAAACCTGTAATATGTTTGTGGACCTAAGCAGTTAGAAAATCAGACAGTGGCATCCTAGGCAGACACAGCTTTTTAAGAGGGCAGATCACATCAGCTTGGAGTACAACACAATCACCAACAGGATGACTGCTTGTCCCCTGACAGCTATGGATGTGAGTGCTGACTTGACAGAGCTAGGACGAACTCCAGTTGCTGTTGTATCTGCAGGAGCCAAGTCTATCCTTGATATTGGCAGGACACTGGAATATCTGGTAGGTAGCATGGGCAGCGGGGCCTGAAAACAGATAATGTTGTTCTTTGTATACGGAATGCCCAGTGGCGTGAGGGTAGTTATTAAGCCTAAGACTTTTAGAAACTATTACTGAGAGTACATGAAGCCATATTTACAGTTCTGTAGTCTTGGAGCTGTACAAGCACGTGGCTACTCCCTAACATAAATCTATCCATGTCCAAGGGGCTGTTCCAGCAGCTGTTCCAACTGAGGTCAAGGCAGTGCTAACCATGCCCTCTTTCTCTGGCCTTAAACTTGATTTTCTGGGAGAATTCTCCCAGAAACTGATGGATGAGTAAAGATCCATCGAACACTAAATAAAATTGGAATTAAAATGGGAATCCAGATGATTTTCAATAGAGTCACCTTTAAAAGTTTGGTATGTTGGAAACCAGCAGAGCCAGCACTTCAGGTGACAGCCAACATCAATACTTCTCAATTGCAAACGGAACTCATTTATATTCCTGTCAGCTTATGACATATCTTCAGATTACAGGGTGTTACCTTGGACTCAGTGTTGTGCTAATGACAGCTGCATGGCTTTTGATCAGCTCCAAGCACAAGCAAATGACGTGCATGCCTCCTCTCTCAGTAAGCCTGATTTGGTCTAGCCAGTTACCATGTCTGGCTCTTTGCTTTGAAATATGTTGTTGGGAGAATGGAATAGAAGAGGGTGTATAAAAATAACCAAGCCCTGTGCTAAAGAAAGGCAGTTTCTTTCTGGGTAGAAGGAAAAAGTCCCATTCTTTACTTGGGTTCCCTTTCCCTCTGCTGATTACCTGCTCATCTCGCCCCCACTGCTGCAGGAGACTCAGGGTGTCTGCGTGGCTGCCTTTGGAGAATCAAGAGAGTTCCCAGCCTTCTTCTCCCGCCAGAGTGGCTTCCAGGCACCATATCACGTCCGGGATGAAGAGGAGGCAGCTAAACTCATTGGTGTGTTTTAGACAGGAAAGGCCCATGTGAGGTCTTGGAAAAGAGGGACACAAGGATCACTTTGGATGAGGCACTTTCTTTAACTCTGGAGAAAAATATACCCTGAAAAATACACCATCCCACCTCCTCCATTCGTGCTTCAACAGTGCTTTGAAAATGAAGTAGCAAGGAAGTGCAGTCTTTACAGCAAGTAAAACTGTAAGCCAGCTGCAGCCACTTTGGCATGCTCATTCATTTATGTTCTCTTCACACTGGTGAAGTGGAGGGAATGCACATATTAATGTGTTGGCAAAAACAGTTTCTGGACCTTCAGAAATGGAATCAGTTTAAAAAAGACAGAAATCCTTGCCTCATTTGCTGTACAGACAGGGAGATGTGAATTGGTTGGTGGCTGGAGAAGACCCTGATCTTGGGTCGGCTAAGAACCAGAGCTTCAGCTCTGTGGGTTTCTTCACCCTGCACCCACTCTGCTCTATCCTTCTCCTTCAGCACTTGACTTATCCAAGGAGAACCACTAACAATCTGCCCATCCTCTCCCAGACAGTGCTCTGGGGCTGGGCCTGAGCAACGGGGTGCTGATAGCAGTGCCCTGTCCCCAGGAGCGAGCTGCCTCAGGCCAGGTCATCGAAGAGGCCATCCAGCAAGCTCTCAGTGAAGCCAGGTGAGAAGCAACCTCAGCCTCATCCTTTGCTCACCCAGTGGTCCTGAGGCAGTAAAGGAATTCAGGGACAGTGCTACAAGAGCTGTAGCACAGCTTAACCTTGGGCATGGGTGAGCTCACAACATACTTTCAACTGTAGCTTTATCTAACCCAAAGCTTGTTTACAGGACCTTTTTATGGTATGTGGTTACGAAGATAAAGTATCTGCTAGCAACAGTGCTTCTCCTCTGATGCTCATGCAGCTCAGTCCTTCTCATCTGTAGGCATTTTCTTTATATTTGCAGGTCCAAAGGGATCACAGGCAAAGAAGTGACCCCTTTTTTGTTACAGAAGCTCATAGAGTTAACTGATGGGAAATCACTGGACTCCAGTATCCTTTTACTGAATGGGGAGATAAAGGGAAGTACTCCAGTGTCTTTCATATCTCTTCTGATGGTGCTTGGTGGAAAACACTGCCACTTCATTGACAGTCTAGCAAGGGGCAAACATGTCAGTATCTGCAAATAGATGAGAGTTTAGCAGCTGCACCCTGACTTTTCAGGAGCATCCTTACTGTCTTCATCCCCTTTTGCATTAAAAAATGGAGGGCAAAACAGACAGCAGGTGGTCCAGAGCCTAAGGAGATCCCTCATATGTGACCCTCGAGCTTGCCTGCTCTGTGATGGAGTGTCAGGCCACTGTTGCCCATGGTGAGGTTGCACTCTGGGCTGTACATCACACTGCCTCATCCAGCACTTCACGTGAGTGTGGAGTAAGAGAAACTAGGAAGAAAAACACCCCTGTGTGAGCAGGAATCCTCTCACACAGGTAAGAAAAATGCATATCTACTGAGATGCCAGCATAGAATCTAAGAGGGCCAGATTCTCATCCAGGCTCTGCTGCCAGCCCTCTAGGAGACTTGACCAATCAGAGCAGATTAGTAAAGGCATTTTTTGAAATTAGAGCTGTATGCAGACAAAAAGTGGGGCTTTCGAAGCCTCTGATACTCTGCCCCCAGTGCAAATACTAAAAAAATTGCTTATAGTGATTTGGCAAAATCTCAGTAGGTATCTCTTTCTGGAAAGCTGGCCAAGATCCTCTAATGTTTTTAGACTCTCAACTCTAATTTAAGCACTTCACCTTCTCTTTTCTCTGTGAAGCCTTTGCTTCTATTCCCTATCTGTCAAATGGAGAAGACAGGTTTTCTTTCTGTGGATACTGGGGGAGGAAGGTGAAAAAAAATGAAAATATCCGAGTGTTTATGCAGTACTGTAACCCATTATACATGCCCCAAAAGGATTATGGTATGGGGAATCAGTTCTACCAAGCCTCACAGCACATATTTCCTGCTTTCTCCCTCTCTGAGTTCCTACATAAGCTTTTAACAGGTCAATCTTGCTGGTATTTTTTCTTTTCCTCAAAGAAATGCCAAACAGACCTCGCACTGATCCAGAACAATGCCAAAGTGGGCAGCTGCATTGCAGTAGCCCTGAGCAAACTACAGAAAGCCAGAAGGAAGGGGAACCTGCCTCGCCGAGGGGACATGACTGCACCTCAACCAGTGAGTCCTCTGCTGGCCTCCACATGATGCCTCTGTGCTGACAGCACAAGATAAATTTATGTCTATTCCCAAAAGTAAAAAGTGACTCAGCCAGAGACCAAACTTTCTATTTCTCACTGTCAGACATTCTCCCTTTAGTACTTTTTATTCTTCACAGATAAACATCTTCTCCTCCCCCCTCTATCCGCATTTGCTGGGAGTAAACACTGACAGTGGCCTAATCCCATTAAGTCTTAGACCATCAAAGCCATTAAAACTTTAATCACATTTTCACCTTTTACTGTGCCCTTATGTACAGCTTTGACTGTATTGCTCTTAGTGCCAGGGAACTCATGACTACAGGAGCAGACCTGGAAGAGGGTGGAGAAAGATATTTTGAGCTGCAGAGCCGTAAATGTTTATAAGTATCTCTTTTTGTTGGCCTCCTGCTCATGATTGACAAAAATC
This sequence comes from Chiroxiphia lanceolata, assembly GCF_009829145.1. Classification (NCBI taxonomy): domain Eukaryota; kingdom Metazoa; phylum Chordata; class Aves; order Passeriformes; family Pipridae; genus Chiroxiphia; species Chiroxiphia lanceolata. Next base: position 57,978,776 of record NC_045641.1, read on the forward strand.
ACAAGAGTTACAGCACATCCAAACAAGATTCACTATAACCCTAATACTCTATTCACTCTCTTGGACTTTGTGTGTGCCATATAGTTTACAGGAAATCTATTTTAGGTGGTCTTTAGAGAGCTGAAAGATTTTCTAAAACCCATTTGCAATAGGATTTGTCAACATAAAAGAGGGCACTGACTCCAGAGGCAATAACCCAGCATTTGATGGAATGAGAAAAAACAGCTGTATGTCCCCAAAGAATCTGGAAACTTCCTGTTTGTGGAGCTGTACTGCTTATTCTGGCTTTGAAGGACAATAAAAAAGCAATCTGTAAAGTGTCACCGGGTATGGCAATTCCTCCTGGGAGCTTGCAAGAAATGACTGCATTTTTCTGCCCACTTTTTCCCATTTTCTTTGCTTTTTTCCACAATAGTGCTTGAATGTTTCTGAGGTTTGGTATGTCAGAAATTGTTCCAAGAGAGATGGTTTCAAAGGCACTGGCATGACCTGACCCATGTGACTTCTTGCATTATTCTGTCACCTCACAGAGAAACCACCAGCACCCCTGTGTGCACAGAGTCACATCCCACCTGCCACGCTGGGGAAGGCTATCAGCAGGCATAATTCAGAAACCAACATACAGAAGAGATTTTGATTCTTTCTAATTGGGATTGTACCAACCTGTGTCTAGCCATCCAAAATAAGCACTGGCCTTTACACTGTAAATGAGACAGCTTTCAAGAGGGGTGGGAAAAGTGACTAGGAAAAGCAAACATGACTTGGAAACTTTTTCCTCCAGTCCTTCCAACCACTTTTTACCTCTTTCTTCCCTCTTAAAGGTGGTGATTGGAGGTATCAACGTTGACTTTATAGCCAAGGCGCAGAACCCTGACATCCTGGTACTGTACCTATAGCAGTTTTCCTACCACTATTGCATTTCCAGCTACTTTTAAAGGAGTACCTTTAAAAGGGGATTGGGGGGAAGGCATTATCCATGTATGATATCCACATGTCTGTATGCATACACACACACAAGCAGGTCTAGTGCTACATATTTGGTATGTTGTCTAGGTGGGCAATGGAGTGAAATATAGTGACCTACTCTGTCTCCATGCTGAAAGTCACCATCCCTGCCACTCAAGACAGGGACAAAGCAATTCATACAATCTCCACATAGGACTCTGGCCTCTACAGCCTTTGTTAAGGTGCCTTGAGGCTGTTTCTGATGCTGATGCCTCAAGCCCAAAGAGCTCTTCTAGCAGAAGAGGTGCCCAGGGCACTCTCAACTCACGTGTACAAAGAGCAATAGGTAAAGACCCTCACTATGCTGTGTCAGCCCCTAATTCAAGACCCCACAGTGAGGAAATCCCTAGCTAAGAGCCAGCTCTGACTGTCTGGGACTGCCTTAGCTGTGGAAAACAGCATGGATAAGAGCAAGAGTCTCAGTGTAGAGTACTTGTGAAGGATTTGAGTCATACACACACAAAAAAATAAATAAAAAAGGCTTTAAAAAATAGAACATTCGAAATGTTATCAGACCCTTTTCCTCTCAATTTGGTTTGAACAAGAAACAACCAGGAAGCTCAAGTGGAACAGACCTGGGACTCCTCTATGCAAATGGTGGCTGTTTGCATGGCCTGTAAAATTTTTGTTTAGCTGTATGAAGTACTGCAGATTGAGGTGGTGAAACTTGCTCAAAAATTCTCTAGTGTCTCAAATTACCCTATGCTGATTGCCAAGGCAGGAAGCTTTCACCATGAGATGGGGCAGCCTCAGTCAGATAGGGAAAGATGTGATGGGAAAGCTGTCCTTAAGGAAATTGGCTGTTGCATGATACAAAGGCCAAACAGTGTTACAATGGTCAAGGGTGAAATATGCTGTGGCATTGGTTATGAAGGCTTGCAAACCCAAGAGTTTGAGTGTTTCACCTGTGATCTAACCAATACCATACATAGCCCACGCTCAGCTGTCAGGACAAGGAGCAGAGCTATGTCCAAGGGTGGATAGGCATTTCTTGGCATGTCAGACATGAGTGAAAATCCCTGGACCACCTATAGCATGGTGAGAGGGCCAAGGACCACTATAGACCCCACTGGGAACCGTTGACAGGGGAAAAAGGAGATTTTTAGTGTTGCTTGGAAAAGTGAGGTGTTAGCCACCCTTCTGTATAGTAGCAAGCCCTAGAGCTGATGGTCCATCATGACAGCTATCCAAATGCCAAGCTGCAGCAGGATTTGGGAACTGACAGCCAAAATGTTCCTGCTGACAGCTACTGTGCTTAGGCAGAGAGGAAAAGGCTCTCTCAACAGCATTGCTTTGTTTTGACTTTTTAAAGAGATTTTTTCCAAGGGGTTCAGCACCCAGCAAGTCCCACCTTTATGCCCGTTAGATTTGTTGTAGAGCACTGGGTACCACTCGCACCTCATGGCATCTCAGCAGGAAAGCAGCTGTATTCTGTCCTGGTTGTAATTCCCACATGGCTTTCAAGGCTACCCAGAAGCTAAGTGTTTCATATGTAACTATCTGACCTGCTGAGAACGTTGCATAGTTTTGCTCAAAGAAAGGTGCTGGAAGAAGCATTATGGTTATAACTCCCCCAGGACACCCAGAAGTTGAGCAGAGTCTCACTTTTACATTAAGAATTCAAATCTCTTAAGACATTGAAGAGGGTTTCAGAAGCTCACTCAGTTCTCTGAAACACTGCCAGAAAGCATTAGCCCAGCCTTATTTCATATCACTTCAACAAGTCCATTTTCATCTAAGTTCTTTCATCTCAACCAGCTCCACCTGACCACAATGTAGAGGAAATACCCGAGTACCACTCGGAGTTATGACTGAGGTGGCAAAGTGTGATGAGAGTCATTCTTTTTTTTTTCTTCAAAAACTGGCTACTGGTTTCTCTCTCACTGCACCCACCTGCTACTTTAAAGAGAGATCTAGCATCTTCATTTTTTTTTTTAGGCCCTGTAGGGTTGTACAACAGCAGAGCTCACCCACAGGTGGATCCCTGAGCGGGAGGCTGGTATATCTGCTCTTAGGGCAAGGCTTGGCATAAAACCCCAGCAACTCTGCCTCTGGAAGCACAGGGAACTAAAAGAGAGGATCGGCATGCCAGGCAACTAAAGGACTTCATGAGTATTTTCACCATTCCTGCAAGCATCAGTTTTAGAAAACAGATAGTGGAACTACATAAAACACAGTTTGTGTTCATTACTGATGGCAGTGAGCACCCTCTTTTAAGACTGAAACAGTGGCCAGTGTTCAAAGCCATGTTATTCGACTTGCCTAAACAAGCACCCTTGCTTTTTACTTTGGAGTGTTGGGGTTTTTTTTCCTTGGCTGACTATATTACAGATAGTGAGCTTCAGAGTTAAAATAGCCGAGCTCAACATTTTTGAAATCTGCAGCACTCAACAGGACACAGCTGTAGATGAAAATATCCTCATTCCCAGCAGTGCCAGTGGCAATTCCCAGGGAGCATGAGGAAATGTAACCAAGGGGCATTTGTGTTAATGAGAAATGACAAGTAATGGAAAGATGGACAGAGGCCATAAGTTGTTTATATAGAGGCAGTTCTGCTCAGGTGATGTGAACAGTTCAGGGCTTGGAGAACTGCCAGACGGAAAAGTAAAGGTGTCAAGAATTAGCACCAAGTCTTACAAAGCACAGAACTGGGGAGAGTCAGAGCTACAAAAAAGAGCCTGGAGATCAGAGAAGAGTAATAAAGAGCATACTTAGGTGGGAGAGCGGCCTCTTACTGTTGTAGGGCTGGATGCAGGAGAAAGAGTTGTGTGCAAAGGACAGATGTACCGCTTCACGCAGGGGAAGATGAGCCCTTGGGGAGCTTCAGTTATACCCTATGAAGATCACTATGACTGCCAGTGGCAAGCTGCTCCAGAAATGGAAATATGTTGTCAGGATTTTATGAAACAAGAGCTCTAAAACCATTTGATAGTCAGATGAAGCCCAGATTGATCTGAGCACTTACTGATGTAATTCTTCTGGCAGAGGAATTAGGAGATGGGTGAGCGATTGCCTGTGTCTGACACTTGTCTATTTGTGACAGAGAGGCAGAATGGACAGAGGAGTGGAAGGCAGAGCCCAAGAGGAAAGAGAAGTTGATAGCCATACAGTAAAAAAGAAGGGTATTTTTTATGAGAGAGATTGTTTGGGAAGCAAAGGGTGAGTGAAAAAATCTTCAGAATTTCAGATCCTTCCAGGAATAAAGTACAGAGGCAGTACAGGCAAGGTAACAAATATCATTTTAGGTTCAAAGAGGAAAATAAATAAAACCCCCAAACTGTTTAAGGTGGGAGCTAAGTGGCCTGGAAAGCAGCTGCAGAGCCCGTCAGGTCTGGGTCAGCAGCTCTGGAGTCCCAGGCTGTTCCGAGCAGGTCAATTCAGAGTGCTGCTCATAGCAACAGAAACACTCATTAGCGTTCTAGGAGGTCTTAGCAAATAAGACCAAAATAGCAATTCATGGGAGATGAAGTGGATCTCCCCTTCCAGAAAGCAGCCCCTTGCCATTGAGATTGAAGTCTATAGATGGCCACAGAAGTTTGTATTGCCCTCGATCTGTTAGCTGGATGCCCTCTGCTCCCTCTGATTGCTGACCTATATTTCAGCAACATCAACTTCACATGTTGATGGAGACATAGCATCTATGCCAAACAGCCCTCCCAGTTTTACCAACTAACAGCTTTTTCTTCCAGGGTGGTGGGCAAACAAATGCTGGAAGAGTGAGAAGAACCTTTGTGGTGTTTGGAAGAAACTTGGCAGGTGCCTTGTGCTTGGGTTTGCCTGCGGGTGCATGCCAGCTGTGATTCGTCCTTTGGTATTCCTTCAACAGCAGATGTTTAATGTTGTCAAGATTTGGGACACATTAGGCAATATACCAGTGGGCAGACTGCTTGGAAAAGGCAGGGGCTATTCCAAGAAATAAGAGGGGAGGAAGTTGAGATCAGAAAGGAAGGTCCACAAATATGAAGCTAACTAGCATATAGCACCCTGACCCCAATCAAAGTTAATAAGTATCAGCATTCTCCAACGACTACTGAGCAGCCTGGCCCTCAGATTTAATTAGTGCCAGGTTGTAGTCACAATAGAAGTATGTTTTGAGCAAGAATTTGAAAGGAATAAGCTTGTTCAAAGGCGATCAACCACGTACTATGGACAAGGGGGACTGGGGTACAGGAGTTACTGTAGAAGAGAAAGGGCTACAGTCCTTGGCAATAGCAAAAGATCCCACTGTACCTGGTGCTCCACCATAAGAAGCAGTAGACCAGTCTTTGTGTATTGAAATTAACAGGGGCAGATTACAGAAAGATGTTAGGATTATTCCTTCTTTTAGGATTATTCCTGCTTTTAGATGTTTCCCAAATCTTCCTAACCTAAATCTACTGTCACTTCAGATCACTAATGAAGAAGCTTGAGTGGAAAAAAAACCACCCCAAAATATCCATGCCACCCACTGAGGTATAATTTGTAGTAACTTGAAGGGAGAGGATGAAGGGTTTCCCGTGAATCCACTTAGATTCAGTGGTTCTAGTGAGATATCATTGTGGGAACAGCAGTGTGGGAAGGCCAGCAGCAAAAAACACCATGCACAGAAACATTATGGGAAAACCTATATGCCTGTGATAATAAAGGAATTGACGCCAAAAAAGTGCAGGATTTTCTTCCCCCTCCTCTTTTCCTCCACCTCGCAGATGTTCCAAATAATCCAAATTTCAGAGTGCTGGTGCAGCTTCTGCAGAATCACCTCACTCAGCTCCAACCAGTCATTTGCAACAGCTGCAGCTGAATTTTGTCTTGATTATCTTTCTAGGCAAGGACTGATGAGCATTAAATTTTCCAGGAGAGGGCTTTCCTACAGACACCCATCCCATACAGGCTGTCACTGTGTTCACACTAATCTGGTGGCTTTGTTTAATAGCTTTTGTTTCCATTTGCTTTTTAGACTGTTTAAGCCGTCTTGGACAAACTCCTCTCCTTTTATCAGCCGTGGGGAAGGATGAGCATTTACAGTCTGTCCTGCATTACTGCCACCACATGGTATGTTGCACAGCAGTGGCACCTCAAAAACATGGAAGTGATGACAATACGTAGAGGGAAAGGTCTTCTCAACCCTGGCAGGCATCAGAGCCCCTTTCATCAGGCTTAGAGTAGGAATAATTCAATGTTTCTTTAGTTACAGACAACTGGAAAACAAGGAGCCAACCCCATAAACACAGGTTAGATGTATGTAACATTTAGAGTCTGAACCATGGGGTCTAAGTTCAGCTCCAGCAAGTGCTTGCAGAAGATAAAGAGGTGAATCAGGAGGAACCATGAAAAATTCTAGTAAGGGCTAAGCACAGCAACAAATATGTAAACCTTGACCCTGAGGATACACAAAGCAATGCCAAAATCAGCCTGGCTTGGGTAAAGCCCAAGACAGAGGAAAACCTGGAACTAGGATTGCAGGCTGGACACCCCCCAAGCTCAGAGGAGCAGGGTCCTCTACAGAGCTGCAGATACCCCCCTTACCTGTGCCCCAGGGGAATACTTGACTTCAGCAGCAGCTTGTCCATCCAGGTCAGGGAGCCAGGAGCAGCAGGAGCTCCCTGGGACATCAAGGCAGAATATCACCACCCCAGCAGGGAGCAAAAAAAGCCAGGAGGGCAGCCCTAACCTAGGGCATAAGGCAACTCCATAGAGAAGAGGCAGGACTGAAGGCAAGGTAAGGTGGATACAGCCCCCAGGTGAGGCTGGTCAGGATTATTGAGGCTTATGAGTGCTCTCATGACCCTGGTACTCAAACAGAGCCCATAAGGCCTTAGTTCTGGCTACCTTAGCAAATTAACAAGTTGAGCAATGAGAGCTCCATTTTGGTTTATAAAGGCTTCATAGCGGCTGGTCTCTAATCCCTCCTCTACACAGCACAGTTTGTGCCACCAAAGTGAGCAGTCTCCCAAGGAAGGATGGACTTACTGGCCAGCCACCAAGCAATCCTTACTTGTAGCAAAACACATTCCTACCAGTTTTGGAGAGGACCCTTTCCCTGAAACGTCCACCTTCCCTGTCAACTTCTGGGGTGGATGCATTTCTCTGTCCACGTGCTCCTTCCAAGACATGCCCTGAATTCTCTAAGCAGATCATTCACAAGACCCGCAGGGGAAGGACACGTCACAGCTACGTCTGCCCCACTGCTGCAAAATGGCTCCAAGGCTGCTTTTAGAATCTGGCTGGGCAGTTCCTGAGGTGGCCAATGTAACTGCTAGCTGCAGTGTGCCACCAACACATGCCAGCACGTCAGCAGGCCGTCAGAGTGTCACACAAGCTACAGGAGTGGATGACTGGAGCAGACAGGGCTGCAGACCACTCTTCTGTTAGGACAGAGACACAGCCTATGGAACTGCATGGCAGAGACCTGTTACTCTCATTTACTAAGGACTGCTTTAACCTGTGTTGCATTGAAAATATTAAAAAGTAGCTATGTGCCAGCACTGTCTAGACTGAGATACTGCTGAAACGCTGCTTATCCCAAGGAGAGAAGGGCACTGGAAGGGAGAACAGCACGTTGGGCTAGAGATCAGGTGGGCATAGAGAAAGATTGAGCCCAGTGTGGTCAGGGAAGAGAAACATGCTGCATGTGTAACTGTCCTCCCTGTTTCAGGACATGAGCGCTGTCCTTCAGCTGGAGGGGAAGAGCACAGCCACTTACTGTGCTGTGATCACCAGTGCTGGGGAGCTCAGCATTGGCTTGGGAGATATGGACATCCACCAGCAGATCACAGAGCAATACGTACGCACACCACCTGATTTGTAAGCTTTTCTTACGAGAACGAGTGTGGACCTGTGACAAAGGCCACCGGTAAAGCCCGTACCGGGGAGAGCGGGTGTGCAGAGGGACATGGGAGATGCTAGAGTTTAACCCCAGACACGGGCCACTGAGATAGCAGCATGAGAAGCTACCAGAGCCTCTTGTTGCTGCTGACTCAAGTGGAGTTTCTATCGTTTCTGGTCCATAAGTATCACCACTACCATGATCCATGACACGTAGGCCAGAATCCTCTTCATTAACTTGTCCAAGCTAGTCTGTAATTTTTGGTGCCTTAAAGCCAGAAAATAAATCCAATCTGCAGAAATTATATTTCTCCTTATAGAGAAAATAAAATTAAAAAATGGACAGAACACTGGTTAAAGCAAGTTTTCCTCTTCTATCCCCTCCCACCATTCCTGTTGTTTCTACATGCTGAATTGTATCAACAGAAACTGTTGCTCAGCACATCCAACATTCAAAAACAGCAGGGCTAATGGAAGCAGTGATTAAGGACTGATTCAGTGAAAGCCCCTCACTGCACCCTCCTTCCCTACTCATTCTTTTACTGACAGAACAAAAGCCTGTGCTTCAGGACTGACAGCAACATGAAAGTTAAGTGCAATTTACTTACCAGTGGCATCTCCCTGAGGTGGAGCCCTCCTAGGCAAAAATATGGTCATCATTCCCACTTACATCCCCACCCTGCCTCCCCCAAGCCTTGGCACAGAAAATTGTTAGATGACAGATTAATTCTCCTGAGCTCTATGAAACAGCTTTGGCCAGTGGAAATTCTGAACCAGTCTTCTTCTGCAAAGTGCATTCTGGCAGCACTTCTTCCCGCTGGGAAGGACTGGCAGAGACACAGGAGGGATGCTGCACAAGTGCCTGGAGTGCTGGCCTGGCATCCAGACAGTGCTCGTGTAGCCCCAGAGAGCCAAAGGAGAGAACAGCAGCTCCCCACTCTACTGCTCCATTGTCCTCCATCCCTATGGGATTCAGTAGGGCCAAGGAGTAAAATGCTGATGAACAACCTGTCTTAGGAGGCACTGTGCACAGAGGACATCTAAATGACATGCAGAGTGAGAAAAGGTGTAGTGAAGCCAGGCATGGCACAGGGAATCCTGCAGTGGCATTAAACAGCAGCATTCTCTTTCCCTGTAGTGGTCTAGTGAATACCAGCAACTATCTTACTCTGCCAGAGGGGCCCTGCCAGTTGAGTCCAGCACTTGATGGCAGGGAGCAGGGGGAGGAGAAGGGGAAGAGATGAGGCAAATAGAAAAATCCATTTCCCTTGGTGAATTGCTCTTGTAGGTTCATACCTGCACCTAAGGGCTGCAATACAAGTGACAATCCTGCATCAAGTCTAACTAGCAATCATTTTGTCCCTCTGCAATGACTCAAGCTGTCTCTCCTCCGTGTCCTGGATTTTCACTAGGTGTCCCAGTTCAAGGAGAACCTGTGTCAGGCCCCGCTAGTTTGCATTGATGGAAATGTGCCTCTTTCCACTATTCAGTACGTCTGCCAACTAGCTAAAGAGCATCAGCTAGCAGGTAAGGAAAACTTGCCCAGCCCTGGCCCTGTAGCTCCTTACAGGCTGTGTGCCAAGGCATTCTGTGCATCCTGAGCCCCAGCCTCTGCTGCTTGCTGGAGATACCTAGTTACTGTCTGACATGCCTCTTTCTGTACTCTGTTACTTTGTTTTCCAATGGACAAAACATTTCTGATTTCTCTTGAGTTTTCCTCTTTCTGCAGCTAAATCACATTTCCTAAAGTGCAGTTGGTATAGCCCTTGGGCACTGCCAGAAAGCCAAGGGAAGCTGCTCTCATTGTCTTTAATCTCAAGGCAAGTGCCAATTTGAGCACTTCTGCCAGTTTGAGCAGCAATATAGTTTGCTTCTCAGAATAAGTCCTAAGGCACCTTTTGAGAGAATTTCTTTCTCACTTCCCAAAAAATAAATACCCCCCTCCACTGGCTTGCTGGGGACCTTTCACAAGGCTTCCAAAACCTTTGGAGTTACACCTTCATTTTTAAAAGCAAATCCTAAAAGAGGACACAATGATCTTAAAATCTGGCAGAGGCCCCAAAAGCAGCTAAGACAAGTAACAAAACTGAAGTCTGATGGTATCACTCCAGAAGCAGCTGTCTCATTGCTGAGCACTGAAAAGTAGCCCTTGGGAGACCTTGTCACGAGCATGGGGGAAATAGTATTTAAGTTTCTAATAGATTACTTGTGTAACTCAGTTGTGCAGAACACGCTAAGCCTTCTGCACTGCATCCTGCTCTGACGTAGAGATGAGCACTAATTAATTAATTAACTAACCCAATTGCATTGTTGTTTTGAAGTGTGCTATGAGCCAACAGATGAGAACAAGGCCTCTAAGCCGTTCCTCTCAGACAGCTGGAAAGCACTCGCATACATTTCCCCCAACCTGCAAGAGCTGAGAGCAATAAATCGGACCCTTGGGAACCCTGTGCCAGCAGGTATTTAATACTCAGAAGGATCAGCAACACTTTTAGACAACCTACATCCTGGAGAAGAGCATTTTCTGCTCCAGTGCCTATTTTAAGCGAATTGGGTTATAACAGTGGAAATTCTTAAGTACTTTTGGTGTCTTGCACCTTACAGCCATATCTGCATGGATTGCATGGACTGTTGATCTATCAGAGAGCACAGCAGGCCTGGGATGGCTCCTTTTCCGAAACCAGAGATCCCATTTGCCTCACTTCATCAGCTAAGCAGGAGGCAATTTCTGATTTGTAAATGTGTCTCTGAAGCACAGTGCTCTGAAGCATCTGTCCCAACAGTACCATCCTGTGCAGAAATGAAACACCCACCAAAGGCAGGTGGAAATCCAACCAGCATTAAGACAAGGAAGCCTGTGCTTCAAGACAGTGTTTTTGATCTCTACAGACATGTTTGATCCCTTTGGGGGTTGGGTTCCCCAGCATAGAAATATAGTATGGAAGCCTAACACTGAGGAATTCCTTGTTTCCCATAGATTTGAAGAAAAAAAAAATTATCAACCACATCTCAGAAGTGCTCATACCTACTATAGAGGTGCTCGTAAATAGGCTGCCAGCCCACAGAAAGGTCAGTTGAGGACCTTTACAGTTATAATACGGTTTCCTTCCCCACTCTCTGAAGAGCTGCCATCCATGTTGGAGGACGTTGTCCAGACTGCGGTGGCCTTGGCCTGCCCTTTGCTGGCCCACCTGCAGTGTGTGGTGGTGACCCTTGGCACTCACGGCATCCTCCTGTGTGGCAAGAGCCTGGGAGGGAGCATCTTGCTTTGTCCAGGAGGCTCACAAACAGGTAAGGGCACAGCAAACTAACTCTGAGCTCTCAGTTGCTTCTTTTCTTGGACCATATTGCACTGTTTACTATTTCTGGTGGCACGGCAGCAGCCCTAGGAAACATGGCATCAGTGCTGGAAAAATGTATGTGTTTGGGAGGTGGGATACACAGCATCTGAAAGAAAATCAAGTTGTCTGTCCATATACTGCTGGCTCCTAGCAGCGTGTTTATAGTCAGTTAGTTTTTAAATGTGCTTCCATGATATTCATGACTGCGAGCTTTATTTTCAGGAAGCTTCATTAAAATTACTCTCTTCCAAGTGTGAAAAAGATTATTGCTTTTTTTTTCCCTCTTTTCTTTTTTGTCAACCATGCAGGTCTGGCATCACCCACAATCAGGCCTTATCAGCTTTGGCAATTCCCACTAATTTCCCTTCTCTACTCCCACAGACTGCTGCTGCCAGCCTCTGTGCCGCCCACTACCCCACCATCCCCATCAGCAGAGAGGAGATAGTCAATGTCTCAGGAGCTGGTGACAGGTATATTGCTCACTGCTTTGTACTCTCCAACTAAGTGTGGAAGGGCCATAATTGGATTTCTTTGAAATTTTACTGCAAAGGCAAGAACGACATTCTGCTACTAGAGGAAGAGACACTAAAGACATGAGAACAGGGCTGGTTACTGTGATTCCTTGCAAAGCTCGATAAAAATGTCCCCTGAAGCATCTTGGAAGGCTTGCCATCATTAGTTTTGCTTTTCTTTAAGATCCAAGCCTTTCCTGGCAATCTAAGAGTTCTGAATTAGTCTGGGCTGAGCTGCTAAAAGCGTAAACCACCTTACATCAAAGCTGTCTAACTAACTAACAGCTTTACTTCCACACTTCTCCAGTGGAAGTGGAACTGCCACTCAGTAGCAAAAATGGCCCTATAAAAGCATTTCATCAGGTTCTGCATTTGCCTCTGGCAATTTTGAAGCTCTTGCTTCAAAAGAGTCTGCTGTATAATTCACCTGGCTGTTCACACTATGCTGTACATAGGAGTGGGAAATGACAGCTATTTTAGCTAGCCCTGCTGATCAATTCTCAGTCTGTCAGAGTAATATTTTATTATGCTTCCTTTTTAACTTGACAAACATATGTAGCAGCAGGGTTGTTTTTTTTTTCCTTCCTTCTTATGGTGAAATAATTGATTCTGTCCTTTCATTGCCTTGGGCTAGACCAAAAGTCTGTATGTGACAGATATTTCCTTTTCTTTTTCTATGCTTACCTACCAATAACTCACCATCGCAACACTTCTTTTTTTCTATTATCAGTGGCCAGAATGAAAAGGGTTTTTTGTGGGTTTTCTTTCTTTGTTTGTTTTAAACATACAGAGTCCTCATATTTGACTTAGGATCAATCAATCATAACTTCCTGCCAAGCTAGTTAACCCGCTTAGCACCAGGACATGTTCCTTGTGTCCCAGATCACCTCTGAGGTGAACTGACTGCAGCTGCAAGCTGGTCTTCTCTGGGGTTGTTTGGAGCAATAGGTGTAACAGCAGGAAAAGGGGCTGGAGGAACCTCATGGAGTCAGCCTGTCCTAAGGAAAGCTGAGTTTTGCTCATGACCCCAACAGATGTCTCTAGTGTCTGCCAGCCCCTCCAGGGAGCCTCCTTTCTGCACCATTTGCTCAGAACACCAGTACCCCTTACTGCACAACAATTTTTTCTAGAGGCTAATGTAAACTAAACAGGTTCCTTAAGGATTCCTTTCCCTTTTTAAAAAGTTAAATTAAGGGAAGACCAAAGGTGAGATAAAGCATGCCACTGCCAACCACCTCTATTGAGTTATACTGGAGAACCTGGAAGTTTACTTTTCCTTCCAAAGCTATCTGAGAGCTAGGGGCCCAACTCTGCTCCCATTCCTGAGGTAACATTCGTCTGGAAATCCCTCTCCCCAGAGTCCCCAAATCCCTGTGGGGGAATTTTCATAGTCCTCTTGTTTGTCCAGGGTTTGCTTTCCTAATAACCTCAGCTGCTCCCCTGAGCTGCAGAAATTCCTATTCTACAGAGTAAGAGTGCCAAAACAGGCTGGAAATACCAGGACACTGCAGTGACATACACGCCATCTCCACAGCACATGAACTGGTAACATTGCTCAAGCCCAGCCTGTTGGCGCTTTTAAAGGACTATCATAGAATCACAGAATGGTTGGGGTTGGAAGGGACCCTTAGAGGTCATCTAATTTTAACCCCCCTGCAATGAGCAGGCACATCTTCAACTAGGTCAGGTTGCTCAGAGCCCTGTCCAACCTGGCCTTGAACATCTCCAGGGATGGGGCATCCACCACCTATCCGGGCAACCTGTACTTGTTTCACCTTTCTCATTGTAAAGAATTTCTTCCTAATATCTAATTTAAACAATAACACTTCCACAGCTTGGCCCCCGTGAACCCTCACACTTTCGAAGCACTGGTCAGGGGAGAGTGCACACCCAGAAACAGCGATCCAGGGCACTTCTTGCCTTGCTTTGACCCTGTGGCTCTCCCACAAGTCCAGAGATGCTGCCCAAGGAGCTGAGTGTGTGTGCAGGTGGCAGCAGCAGCTGTTGCTCCTTGCATGGGGCTGCCGTGACAACTAACACCGCCTCGCCCGCACACGACATTGCTAGGGGATGCTCCCCCAAATATTTACTCTCAGCCTCTGGAGCTGTTGAGAGATTGAACACTTTATGGAAGTCATAATCTTCTGTGCCTTTGTTATGGATAAAAAGATGTTAAGGTAATTAGCCCGAGTGCAAAAAAAGGGCTCTTTTTCCCTTCCCCATAGATGTGCTTATTAATCCTCCTTGCCATCGTATTTTCCTTTCCTTGCTTCTTCCTCTCAAACGGCATTGTCTTCTCCCTTCTCTTCACTCTCCTTTATCCTTTCCGAGCTTCAGAACATCATTAGAGTAGTTAACTGTGAATAAAGAGTAGTTGTTCCCAGTCTATCACAAACACCACCCTGCACATATCCATGCCTCAACCGAGCCTTCCCCTGCAAGTCAGGCAGATGCCAAAGTCATTCCCTTCTCCTGGTGTCTGCCTCAGTGCCTTGTGGGGACCGAGGATGACAACTGTTGTTGCAAGCACTCACACAGTTTTTACTGGGAAATCTCAAATGGAAACCACAACAATGTTTTCAAAAATCTGAATTTCCAATCTCATTTCAGCTTTGGATTTCTTTTTCCAGCTGTGCCTGTTGTCCCTCTCACATAGGTATGGAAACTTTACCTCTCACCCTATCCAACCCTATAGGGAGAGGAGGGGACATAATGAGACACCAACAAAGAGCAGAGAAGTGACAAAATAATTAGAGAGCAAGGGAAAAGTATATTCTTCCCTTCTTAGACTCCTTCTTTTCTCCTGCCTCACCTGGAAAACTGAGGAGAATAGAAAATGTGATGCAAGAGAAAGTGCCTCAACTTTTGAGATGAGAAGTTGACAATTTCAGCTTCTGTGAGTGTTGGTTTGGATCCAAATGAAAGCGCTTACAAATGAATGGCCACGTTCCCGAGTTCAAAACTGTTCCCCTCTTGTTCAAAACCATCTTTCTTTCTCTCCACAGCTTAATGGCAGGAATCCTTGCAGGGATGCTTGCTAAACATGACACGGACACCTGTGTCCAGATGGGTCTGCTTGCTGCAAGCTTGTCTCTCCGTTCCTATGAGCCCATTTCCCCAGAAATCAGCACTTCCAGTGTCAGCCAGGAGCAAGTCAAGAGCAGGAGCTGGCCAGAGGTGAAGGTATGGAAGATGGACTAGAACGCCACGGCTTTCTCATCTATCACCTCCCTGAAGTCCCAGCATTCCTATTTCCAGGAACGGGACTGTTTTAAGCGTTGAGTTCAAAGGCTGGGTGCTGACCAGAGGATTTAGACTTTAGGTGCACGGTACTTTTTGGGAGGTGAAGTGTTTGTGGAGCGCATTCGGTGAAAACTGATATTGCACTGTTCACATTTATGTTTGTCTGCTGTTGTTAACTGTCCTTCTTTTTAATCTTTAAAAAAATTTTATTTGGTGGGTTACAGTAACCATGGCTTGGTTCTTCTGCCTGTTGACAGTATATCTCACCCACCCCTCATCCCTCCATCTAATGGGAACACTCATCTGCTTTGGGCCTGAGTAAATGCTTAGGGAAGGAGGCCCTGAACCAGGGAAATTCCATGTAAATGAAAATTGGTTTCTGGTCTTTCAGACCTCCTTCTTCCCTGACCTCCAGTCCTTCTAGATTGTCTATTGAGGGAATTTATTCTTCCTCCACCTTGTGTCACTGTTGCCCATTATCATGGTAGCTCCTCAGTCATTGACTCTAGATCTTCAGGACCATGTCTCTTCAGCTGGGCCCACCGGCAACATCCTTTCTATCCAAGAGGTTCCGTGGACCACAACCTGTGGCAAGGTGCAGCTGGCAGGATCATGACATTGTAGGATAACCTCATCAGTCTTCCTCAGCCAGCCAGCCAGCCACACTTTCTTGCTCTGAAGTCCAATGCCCCTGGAAAAAGTAGGCAAGACTAAGCTAAGAGGGGTAACCAGGGAGCAGCTGGTGGCCTTTAAAAGATGACAGACCCTTGTTCCACATGCCTTCCTCTGAACTTGGGGCTTCCTTCCTTCTTTAATCTGGAGTGTCAAGTTTGAAGCAAAAGAGAGCAGAGGGAGCAAGGGCATCTCTCATGGAAGCAATGAGAAAAAGTCATCTACTCTCTCGGTATGTGATGTGCATGGGATGCAGCTGTGGGCACCAACAGGTTAGTGAACACTGAAACTCATTAAAACTAATTTCTAGTAGAGTTGGGTCTTGGTGCTGGCTGGTTCTTGAACAGCTAGTAAGTCTGGAGTACAGACTCACCCTCCATTTCATATAGAGACAACCCATAGTGAGAACTCTTGCTTGAGGAGCAGACCCAGGTGCCTGACACAGCACAAAGCCAACCAAAGCTTGGTCAGGGCAGCTCTAACACCTCTCTCTTGGGTGGGCTCTACTATTTAAGAATGCAATGGACAGAGGCATTAACTGGGTATCCTTCCTCCAGCCAAGACCACTTTCACCAGGCCCATACCAACTCCTTACTTCTGAGCCTGCTGCCTTTCCTTCAGACACACAAACATTGCCAGCAGCCTCGCCTTTACTAAACCTTGCTTACAACTGTGGTTTAGCTAAAAGATTCTGTGCTCCGAAATGGGAGATGCCACACACCCATGTGTGTACCTGGCACTGGACAGGGTGGCCATGGCAGGAGGGTGCTGGGGTGTTTGGGAACACAAGGGAGGGGGACTGGGGCCCATGCAAGCAGCTGGGTTTGTTCGTAAGCAGGGAGGTGGGACACAGCAGGGGCGGGGGAAAAGGGCTGTGCCCCCAAGGTATGTCCCTGCTGTATAAAAATGACTTCAGTTGGATCCAGAGTCGGGGGGAAAACAGCTTCCACCTCTGCTCCAGCCTCCAACAGCCTTGTCCAGGCAGGAGGACCCTGAGCAAAGGCAGGCCCTGAGGATGAATGTCCAGGCACTAACATTTGCTGCGCTCCTCCTGGTGCTGCTCTGCTCAGCCCCAGCACTATCTGGGGCACTGAGGCGCCAGGCCAGCAACCCCAAGAGGCAGCCAGGAGCTGAGGGCCCTGGAGAAGACACTTGGCCACCTGGAGATGGAGGGGACAAGCTGCCTGGGCAGGGCTCACAGGGGAGCCACCCCCCAGCCAGTGCGTGGAAAGCGATGGGAGAGGCACACCCCAGCTCCAGGTCCCCCAGCAAGATCATGGCCAAACCCCAGCTGGGCAGTGGGGTTCAGGTCCCTGCCAGAAAGCCCTGGAGGCTCCCACTGCAGCCCTCCCGCAGCAGGACCCCGAGGCTGAGCCTGCACCTGAAGGACTACGGGAAGTTCAACAGTGACACGGTAAGCACAACCTGTCCTTGGCCCGCGAGTACGAGGGTCTGTGTGGGGGGTTTACAGGGTGGCTGGGGGTGAGTGGAGGTACCAGTCAGGATCAGGCAGGACTGAGGGCAGCAGGAGCGGGTGCCAAGCATGCCATGGCCCTACAAACATCAGGTACAAAGGTGCTTTCAGGCCATTCCTCATAAGCTGCATGTAAAGGTGCCAGTCACAACATGGCCTCACAGCACAGTGTGTGGCTTGTGGTGCTGATGAGGGAGGTGGGCAGTGACACCCCTAAAGCCTCAGCTAGTACCTGTCAAGGCTTAGAGCAGAGCTGATGGCTGTGCACGCAGGTGGTCAGCAGAGCAGGAGAGGAGTGCAAGGCTGGCTGCAGCACCATGTGTTGTCCTCAGAGCTGCAGGGACAGTCCTGCTCCAGCCCCAGCCCCTGCAATGTTCCCCAGCCCCCAAAGTCTCATGTTTACCCCCCCAGAAGCACTACCACAAAGCTCTCTGAGCTCTGCAACGGGGGCACTGTGCCCTGATGCACAGACCTCCTCTGCCCGTGGGAAACCTGCTCCGTGGGCTCAGCACAGCAAATAACCAACTGCTCCGTTATCAAACCCAAACCAACTTTTGGTGACACACAAGTAGACCTTGCCTTAATCAAGAAGTGCTGTGTGATGCTGTGCCAGGTGCCACCCAGCTGGGGCAGGTGACACAGAAGCAAAAGAGCAGAGGCACTGGTGTATGTTTGTGGTGGCCACAAAGCTGCTGAGTGTGCTTTCTGCCAAAAGCAGTAATGAACTGCCCCTGGAACCACTTCCTCAGGTCCCAGCTTCTCCAGCTCCTTATATGAAGCGGCTGCTCTATAGCCTGGTGAGCTATTTGTCCTGCTACTGCAGGATTTACCATTTTAAATGAAAACCAAACACTCATCCCGTTCTATCAAATAATCTTCTGCAACTTTGCTTTTTTTTCTAATGGGAGCTTCTCTGCCCTGCCCTTCTGGGGGAAATGAAGAGGCTCTTCTGAGCTCTTCCCACTCCCAGGCATCGCACTGCTGTCAGCTTGAGTGTGACAGAGCTGATAGACTCTGGCAATCACGGTTCCAGGACTGAGCAGTTCACATCACCCAAAACAACTGACTAACCAGCTGTGGGGCATGTGCACCCCCAAAGGAAACCTTCTGACTTTGCAAGAGGCTGCTTGTCAGGCAGCCCAAGCCTGCACAGAAAGTGTCCCTTCGAGCCTGTGAACAGCACAGGCTCCCTGAGGCCAGGGCTCTTGGCAGCGTGAGCACAGTGATGACACAGCTGGGACTGGGAGGGGGTCCTTGTCTGGGTGCTGGGCACAGCTGGACACTGGCACTGCAGCCACCACTTTCCCTCTCTCTGCAGCACTCCTGCCATATCATCCAGTCCCGGCCCTGCCAGAAGCCCTCTGACTGTGGTGGCTGCCTGGGGCTCTACACCTGCAAGCTGCCTGCTGGCACCTGCAACCTGAAAGCCGTCTCCAGGCAGAGAGGTGAGTTGTAACCTCCTGGGCAACTGGCACCAGGGATACCAACACACAGCCAAGCACAAGCACAGCTCTTTGGCTGCACCTCTCCAAACCCAAATCTGACTGCTCTGTGCAGGGCTGGGTCTGGTCTCTTGACTGCACAGGGCTCTCTGTCTGTCCTGCTGGCACTGGCCACCACCTACTGCATGGTAGATGGGACAATTCCATAAATTTTTGGGAGGGCTGGGATTTGATGGGTACCTTGAGCTCCTGCAGGTTGGCAGCAGCCCATGCTGGAAAACCAAGGAGGGGTACAGGACTCCGGGTTTAGGTAGCAGCTTGGGAGTCAGCAAGTGCAGTCCTGTGAATCACAGGCCCTGCAGAGCTGCTTGTGTTGGTATGTTAGAGCTGCTGAATTAGCCAGGAACTGTCAGGGAGCAGAGATCATAGCTTTTAATGTTTAACCAGTATCCTGGTCCGTATCCTTTTGCAAATCCATACTGCCCCCAGATTGGCCTCTTGCCTCAGCACATTTGTCTGCACCCACATACATAACGTCATGGAACAGAAACTCACCCAAGGATACTAACACAGAGACACCAGCTCTACTACAGGAAACCCCTGCTTGTGGGGTGTACAGTAGGCAAGTTTAAGGTTTTGGGTATGTATAGTACAGGTGTGTGTGTGTTATATATAGTATATAGGGCATACCCAGCATATGTGTGCTCTGTTCACAGTCTTCTCTGGCCACCTGCTGTTGGCAGCCTCCACAGGAGGACACACGGGCCCATGGTCAGATCTAGCACAGATGGTCTTATGGTTTTTCTTTACAGGTGGGTTCCTCCAAAGCATCCAGAGCCCTTAAAGACAAGCTGATCTCGGAGCAACACAGCCTGAAATAAAGCTGAAGAGGTTGTCCTGCAGCTGGAGATCAATACTTTCTGTCTGAGTTTCCCTTTAAATCCTTAATGACACAGTTGTAAATGTTTCTTTCATTGTACTTCTCATGCTGCTGCTTTTTAACCCCCCCCTTGGATTTTGTACACTATGCAGGCTTGATTCCCACTTGCCTGAGAGTTGCCAATAAAAGCACTGAGTGGTCACAGAGCGCTGTGCTGGTAGAGCCCCCTTGAAGCCCCCAAATGAGGCAAAAGGGGCTTTTTCACAACCCTCTTTAATTTAAGATATTAGGATATTGCAGTAAAAGCTGCCAGTATCTCAGCATGCTCACACAAAAGTTCAAGCTGAGCCAAGCACGGGGCATCCCTCCCAGTTCCTTACCACAGCTCCTGCCAAGGAAGGCCAAGTCTCACTGTTGAAAACATCACTTGAGAAGGGAAATGCGGAGTCCCCAGGAGCAGGCTTGGCACTGCAGGACTGTGTAGGAGACCTGCTTCTGAAGGCTGGAGCTGAGCCACAGATCAGCTTTATTTAGCATCTCAGAGCTTTGCAGGCATCCTGGCCACCTTTGCATGTGTGATAGCATCCCAGCTTTGCAAAACCTCACTGTGCTACTATTAAAAACCAAAGCACAGCATTTGATTCACCTTGAATCCCATTGCAGTTCCCTTTGGTGGGCCACCACCGCCTCCTGTGACAAACTAGGCTTGAAGTAGTGCCAACTTTGCTCAGCACACCTGAGGGGCAGCCCCCACACTCTCCCCTGCAGAAGCCTAATCTTGGGGAGAAGTGGGGAGTAAATGCTGCTGGCTTCTCTGAGCCCCTCTATTGTTGGTTCATCTGTCCCTGCACAAAATTTGGGGGGTACAGAGCTGCAGATGCGGCTGACCTGCCTCCTGCCCAGTGTGGCACTACAGCTGTTTGGCATTTTCAGTGCTCACCACAGAACCACAGAGAGGCTGAGGTGGTAAGGGACCTCTGGGGGTCACCTGGGCCATCCACCTGCTGAAGCAGGGCCACCCAGAGCCATTTGCCCAGCCAGTTTGGTCCCCAGAGAGTGGCACATGTCACAGTCAGAACAAGCCTCATTGCACTGCGAGCCAGTGAAGCACCGTCTCTCCCAGAGCTCACCCCTCCACCCACCCAGTTGCCCACGTCTGCCACCACCCATTACTGCCCACTTCTGTCCTTGAGCACCACACAGGAAGAGGAGGCTGCTGTAGGAAACTCTGTAAATGCAGGCTTCAAAAGATTCACAGAGCAGCACTGGTATGGTACAGAGCAGGGGTGAGCTCCTCTGAACCCTGTTGCTGGTCAACAAGGTCCTCTTACCTGGAAAAGCCCACTGACCACAGGGGCATGTGGACCACTTTCAAAACTTCTTGGAGCCCTGGACAGCCCAGTGTAGCACAGCTGCCCATGGCAAAGGTATCTGCATGTGGCTTTCACCCTGCAACCCCCAGGCAGCTGGGAAAGACTGTCCTCCAAAGAGCAGAGGAGACTCAAGGATGCTCCAGATAATCGACTGCTCTCATAAGCAGTGGAAATGTAACAGATTTCACTGGAAAAAAGACCTCACACCACCTCAACTTCCATGAGCCTCCCACCACTCCTCCCCACCAAAAACAACAGAGGAGAGGCAAGCAGGAGACCCTACCTCCTCCCAAACCAGGAGCACAGAAGGCAGCAGCAGGCACTCTGCCCTGCATGTTTCCTACTGTGCTTCCCAGCAGCAACACCCAAAATGTGAGAAGAGAGTCCCTCTGACCTTCGGGAAGTGGGTCTCCAAGGCAAGATCCTGCAGGTGAGCTCCATCTTGGACTCTTCCTGCAAGCGGCCAGGAGAGGGAACGAGGCCACCCAGCCTCTGAGACTCACAGAGAAGCTGAGGGCTTGGCCAAGTTGAGAGTTCAGCTGCTAAATGTCCTCTCTGGCTCATGGCCAGTTCCAAGTGGGCTGGTAGGAAGACACAGCTCACCCCTTTCCCCCCAAACATGATGGATCCGCACACCTTTTACACCACTCGCTTTAATTACACTGCATAAGGAAGACCCCTCCTTGGGCCAGACCCCTGGTACAGCCACCCAGGGAGCTGGCCGGCCCATCAAGTCCTCAGTAGGTTTAGTGGTTCCCCCTCACCCTTCTCCCTTGCTTGGAAGCTCCTCCTGGTCAGTCCACATCACCCCTGCAGCCCTCGGTGTCCTTGCTTTGCAGGGACCTACTTCCATACATCTCTGTTCTTCCCCTCCATGCCTGAGCTTTGCCTGCTCAGTCCCGTGAAAGTCCCGCTTCGGCCTCCTGCAGCACCAGGCAGAGAGGAGGCAGGGCAAGAGTCATTGGTTAATAATTGTTCTAACCTCAATATAAATAGAAAAATACAACAAAACCCAAAGAATTGACTAGCTAAGAGATCCAATCTGCTGGGATGCCTGCAACGTGCTAGTGCAGAGTTCAGAGAGAGTGCTTGGTCCAGTGCATGGTACTGTAGATATCCAGAAGCCTGTCCCGGCAGCCCCACAGCCATCCAACCTTCCTGCAGCACCACATGTCCGTGCGAGTGCGGCCCAGCTGGGTCAGCTTGCCCAAGGCTGTTGGCTCCTGGGAGCAGGCTGAATGGGAATGTTTGATAAGTCTGATTTATTGCTGTTAAATGGTAAAGCTGTTCTCTTCTGTGGAACGAGGATGTGCTTCACTCCTACTTTTTGTGGAGGAATTTCATTTTGCTGCCTGGAGAGACAGAGAAAGGAAAATGGACTCCCCACAGTGACAGGCAAAACAAGTGTCATTCCTCACCACCTCCACCCCGTGCAGAGAACTGGCCCTGCAGCCAGCCCTGGGTCCTTGTCCAGAGCCAGCTGCTCTGCAAAGCTGGAAGCAGGTGCCTGCAGAGCTCTGCCCATCCCCTGGGAGCAGTGCTACAGACTTGGACCCTGCAAACCCCCAGGCACACCCTCCAGAGCCCCTTTGCCCAGCAGTCCTGGAAAGTGAACAAATGACTAAGCTCACTGGACCAGAGCCTGTATGGAGGCAGGGCACTCCAGCCCCTCAGGCACTGCTGTTCCTAAGTGGTCAAGAATGGCCAGGGATGCCACCTGAACACATGATCAAACTCTCTTAGCCACAGTGTCCAATGAATCATCAAGGACTTCTGAACTCTGGCGTCTGGAGCTCTTGTCTAGTTACTCTCACAGTGGAAAATAGATTCAATCTTAGAATACTCCTGGGCGATTCCCACTGCTGATCCCTAAGGGTGAACCCAAAGGCAATGAAGACTGTGTCACTTCCCCCACCAGGACATGCATCCACCACCCCCAAGTCACTGGTTGCTCCATTGCCACCTCAGACCCAGCTGTTTCCTTTAGAAGACACTGATCACTCATGGCTCAGAGCACTGCTCTGCAGGATGCCACACACAGTCACTAGGACAGCCCTGCCACCCTTGGGCACCTTCTCTACTGCCCACCCTGAAGGCAGCAAGAAGCCCAACCCTCCTGAGAAGCCAAGGGTTTTGCTGGTTCCTTACCTAGGCCTTTCAGGAACCTATTGACTCCACTCTGCTCCCCGCTGGGAAGTGTTTCCAGGTACTCCTGAGCCCGTACCTCAAACAGACCTGCAGAAAGAAATAAGTCAACAACTTCTATTTTGCGTCCCTATAAATCAAGCAAGAATGCCCATCTGAAGTGTGTTTACCCACACACTATTCCAAACAACAGGGAACAACTCACCCCACCTCCTCCACCAGCTGAGCCCAGATCTGGGACAGAAACTTTGGTCTGCCCCCTCCCTCCCCACTGCAAGGCTGACTGAGCTTCTGTTCCTTGCTCAGGGAGAGACAAAAACTCTGTTCATTCTGCTATGAACACAGCTAAGTCCAGAGACTGAGATCATCTGGGGAATTGTCATGCAGCATTTACCACACTGCAAAACCTCTTTTACTCAGCCACCTATTCAAGTGTCCCCTGCTTACTGGTGCTTGGGAGGAAGCTGTAAGCCAGCACTGAGCAGCAGCAGGGATAAGAAACTTCACCTGCCAGTAGGGTCCTTGGGACTGTGGGATAACAGCAGTGAAACAACAGAAGCAGCTCTGGGAAGGACATGAGCATCTTCTACTAGTATCTTCTACTAGCCAAAAGAACCATAACTGGCCCATTCTTCCTCTAGACACAGGAAGGGGACATGAGGGACTGCAAGAATAAACATCATTCCAGTAGTATACCCCTTGTGTGACAGTCCTGATGGGAATTTAATGTGGAACAGAAGAAGCACACAAGTGGATGATACTGCAGGGATAAGGGTGACTATAACCCCAATCTCAACAAGAAATACCAAGATCAGGCACAAAGTGCCCCCATTCTCCAGTAGTTGTGCACGTGTCTCACCACACTCCTGTGAGGCAATGCTCCCTGCTTTGGGAAGATAAGGAAATGGAGACAAGGAATCTCCAAGGGCTTGTGAAGGTCACAAAAAGGTGTCAGAAACAAACCATCAGCCTGTGCTAGTGCTTCCCTACCACCTCCCTCACGGTGTTCCTGCAGATACTGCAGCCTCCAGCCATGGTGCTGGGGATGGAGCTGGCGGCTGATGGAGCATCTCCCGGCTCTCACAGGAGCAGAGCAGTTTCCACAGCAGCAGAGCCCAGTCCAAGCTGCTCACCTCTGACCCCCTGCTTCCGCAGCTCCCGCTCCTGAATGAAGCCCCCAAACATCTGTGTCTCCATGAAGACCTCCAGGAAGCGTCGGAGGCTCTTGGAAGAGACAGACTTGCGGAAAGCCTCACGCTGCAGGGTCCGCTCCTCTCGCTCCGTAGGGGTCAGGAAAAGGGAATAGTGGCCCACAATTTCCACAAAGAAACGGACAAAGGCCTCAGACACCACCTCATTCAAAGGGCTGGTCTCTAAGGAGAAAATAAAGAGGCAGTGGTGAGGATAGTGCTGTGAGGATTTGCTAGAAAAATCCCTGGGTAAAAATTCCCTGGCTTTTTTCAGACTCAACCTGAGCAGGAAAAGCTGCTCATGAGAGACAGCATTCTAGAAAGTGCTTGCCACAGAAGCAGACCAAATTGCTACCTACTTTGAAAGTCACCAAGCTTTGTCTGGGTGCTCACACCTCCTTGGTGGGATGGGAGAGAGAATCAGAAGAGTAAAAGTGAGAAAACTCATGGGCCAAGATAAAGACAATTTAACGGATAAAGCTAAAACTGTGCATGCAAGCAAGGCAAAATAATTAATTTATTCACCAGTTCCCATGGGCAGGCAGGTGTTCAGCCATCCCCAGGAAAGCAGGGCTCCGGCACACGTAACGGTGCCTTGGGAAGACAAAACCCCCTATCTCTGAATGTCCCCCCACTTCCTCCTTCTTCCCCCAGCTTTATGTTAAGCATGACTCCACGAACATCACTCCAGATGGAATGTCCCTTTGGAGTCAGCTGTCCTGGCTGTATCCCCTCCCAACTTCTTGTGCACCCCCAGCCCACTCACTGCCAGAAAAGGCTTTGACTCAGCGCAAGCTCTGCTCAGCAATAGCTAAAACATCCCTGAGTTATCAACCCTGTTTCCAACACAAATCCAAAACACAACCCTGTACTAGCTACTGTGGAGAAAACTAACTCTATCTCAGCCAAACCCAGCCATTCTTCAGGCTCCCCTGCAACCAGGAGGTGCCCATAGCTGCCCCAAGAGAGCTGCCTCAGCCCAGTTGCCTGTGAGCCACATGGTCATCTCCGAGTCTGCAGCTCTGTGGATGGACTGTCCCCAGAGGAGCCTGCATCACTCACTGGCCAGCAGCAGAGAGAAGCCTATGGAACCCTCCCTGAAAGAAGTACAGGTGTACAGGAACTGTAAGGGAAGGACAGACAGAAGGGGAAGCTGGGAAGGGATAAGTACTGTTGCTCCTAACACAGAGAACTGCCCCCTGTGCAATGAAATATTTAACATAGCTTAACCAAAATCCTGACCTACCTCTAATATTTGTGGTGTTAAATTTAATACACGCCTAGTTCTCCTCTGAGAAGCAACAGAAGAAAAAGGGGCAGGAAAAGACATGGTTTTAAGCTGTAAGGCACTGTGCTTTACCCTGCTTGCCATTGACAGGGCCCTCCTCCTTGTCGCTCGCCAGCTCATTCCTCTGCTCCAAAATGTGTTCTAGGGCGGCCTGCAGCTTGCGGGGCAGGATGGAGTCCTCATCTTCCATCTGTAAGACAGAGCCACCTCCTCAGGGACTGAGGCCAGGACATAAACAGCTCCTACACTGCCCCCAGCACGGCAGGGGGAGCACTAAAAATGAACCCCGAGAAGAGGGAGAAGGAGTAATATGCTTGTGTGTTCCCAGCACCTCCCAGTGCAAGAAGCACAAGAGGAAGGAGAAAGAGGGGATCTTTTCTTAAATATTCCCCTATTCTGGAGGAATTTCAGGTGTCTGACCCGAGACACCCATCGCTGCACCATCTGTCCACGAGCACTCACCCCACCACAAAGAGGACATATCTGAACAATGCTGGTGTGTGGCCAGGTGAGTAGAGCCCCCTGCTTGGCTCTGCTCAGGCACCAATCATCTTATGGAGGCATAACGAGTTCCCAGAGAGCCAAGGAACTGCCAGTGACTGTGCATGAACTCCTACCAGCCCTGGCTGAGACAGCATGATTTAGCTTAAACCTCCAAAAGAGAGGTGCAAGGTAAAGCACATCCCTGCAGCTGAGGCAGCTGGCAAGCAAGAACTGTGACAAAAGAGCGGCCTTCACCCACACGCTGCTCTCTGCAGCAGGAGGAGCACTCATCCCATTCTACCCATGGGAGCTGAGGCACAGCAGACACTGATTCTGCCAGCACTGCTCAGCGATCTGCCAAGAAGCTCTGGGAAAAAATAGCTTCCTGGCCAGGAGCATATTTGCTCATTTGTACTCTTCCCCTTCCACCTCCCCTTCCCGCTCCTCCTCTCCACAACAAAGGGAAGTAAAAATCAGCAGGCAATCTCACTGCCAGAGCAACATACAGGCTCCCATGTACCAGCTTATGATCCATCCAGTGCAAGACCAGAGTAAGGAACCACAAGCTCCTTGGGCAGAAAGGATTTCAAGAAATCATCCAGGCTCCCTTCCCATGCCAGGCAGAGTATGTGATAGGAGATGGACTGACAGACACAGGTTGGAAGAGCCCATGCTGCTCCCCAGCAGACAGTGCTGAGCCAAGGCTTTCCAGCTGTGCCCTCCACCTTACAGGAGACACTTAAAGAACTACAGTGCTCAAGTGCCACTATTTCTCCTCTTTGAAAAAAACCCCTAGAGACAGAGATAATTCACAATGATTCAGTCCTCAACAGCTGTGGTTTGGGATGCTGGTATTACATACATACACAGCAACCCCTCTAACACTGCCAACCACAAATCCTGCCTCAGTGGGATTTTTTCTCCCTGAGTGGGGAGAAAGCAATCCATCCAGAAGGGTAGGTCAGCAAACACAGATGGAGGCAAGGTATGATGGAAAAAGGGGAGAGAAGGTGAAGGATACAAAATAGCTCTGCTCACCTGTCTCAGAAACCGGTATTTACCAGGTCAACAACAAGGACCTAAGAACAAAAGAGGAAGAATAAAAGGGGGAAGTAATTATTTCTATCATCAAGAGTTTATCTTAATCTGTAATTGCTCTAGAGGAAATGCTTTAGCCCTGCCCCTGCTCCTCCTACCCACCACCACAGCTGGTGGAGGTACTCGGGGTGAGCCAGGAGCGGAGCCCTTGTTGTGGCTTTCTGATGACATTGCTGCAAACTGCAAAGCAGCTTGGACAGCAGGAAGCTGTGATCCAAAGCCTGGCCCACCACTGTTTATCACCACATCATGGTTAGAACTTTATCTTTTCTCCCAGTGTGCTGCACTGCTGTCTCCTGGTTGTGCAGGGAAGGAAATGCCTCCCTGACCATGTTCAGCCTTGCTGCATTCCCTCTTGTGCACCACAAATCCAAATCTTAATTATTTATTGCTTGCATTAGGCACCTGTGTTAACCAGAAGGGCAGCTATCCTGGCCAGTCTACAGCAATCACAGTTCAAGTCTAGCAGACTTTGCACATAGCCCCTGGACAGCACTATGCAGAAACCAATAGAAGCTTTAATAAAGTCATCTCCTAACCACAGCAGCCCCACGGTGGGAGATCCCAGCCCCCCGCCTTCCCAAGCTGTGGACAAGGCAGAGCACAGACCTTTGCTTCCCCAGGGGACTGTCCACTTCCTCCCTCCCCCCATGCTCACAGTAGCCAGAGAACGAGAGCTCAAGAGCTCGGCTCCCTCCTGCTGCCAGCTGCCAAGGCAGGCTCTCCCAGCTTTTCTGGGGCAGAAAACAACTCAGTCCACTGGAAGCAACCTAGAGTAAGGCCACAGTGTGGATGCATGGCTCACCTCCTCCACTGGCAGCTCCTTCAGGCGGGGCAGGGAGCTGGAGAGCAGGCCGATGAGGAAGGGGGTGGGCGAGCACACGATGTCGATCATGGAAGGCGGCAGCACAGGGATGTAGGTGTGCTGCCAGGTGAAGGGGTACAGTAGGGCCACTGTGGCGTGGCAACACTTGGAGAGTGTGCTGGAAGGTAAAACACAGTCAAAGACATTGGCTAGTCAGTCAGGGAATAAGTGGTGCTTCCTAGAAATCAGGGCTCTTTCGACTGTTCCCTGATTGATCTCTCAAATTACTACGGCCTTTCCCAGATTTCTGACCCCATTTTTCAGCTTCAAAAGCAATGAATTCCAAAAGATCATCTCAGCCCATGCACATGTGACAAGAGATGGGTCCCACTGAATGAGAGATCTGCTACTCCAGTGCCCTGATGTGAAATATCAGACAGACATGGCATCTTTTATGCCACTGCCTTTCCTTAGAGAAATGAGTTGATTCTCCCACAGCATACCTCTGTGGCTGTTCCCATAGGAAAGCCACAGCTCTGAATGCACAGGGGCTACACTGCCCAGCACAGACAGCACACAGCTGTGGGGGGCAGAAGGCAGCTCCACCACCACCACAGCAACTGTCTGCTGGGCTGTGCTGGCCCACTTACCTGCTGGCTGTACTTTTGGGCAGATCAGTGCAGCTGGACAACCTGCTGGGACCCCCTGACAAAGCACCTGAGCACCAAGGTCCTCAGGTGTTCCTGCAAGTCATTCCAGCCTTGGCCCACTCCTGCTCCTTGACTGGCTACCTGTGCAGCACATATGCCTTGCCTTTGGGCAACCCTTAGCAGGAGTAATGGCATGCCAAAGTACACTCTTCTATTGGTCCCAATCATACGCCAGAGCGTGAGGGAAGGAGGAAGGCAGTGGTCTCCAGCCAAGGCTATCCAGGCACCCTGCAGCCTGTGGAACCTGCCAAGGCTACCCAGAACCTTGAGAGAGTGAAATCCCATGAGGGGAGCACACAGCCAGCCCATGGCTCATGGCACTGCAGCCTTCCTTCTTGCCCCTTCAAATGCCACCAGCGGCCTGGCTCTAAGTGCCTTTGCTGACAAGAGGGACTGTCCGGAAACCCCATCAGCTCTTTGGCAGGAGACGGGCAGGGTCTCCAGTCAGACACAGCAGAGCTCACCACAGGGCACCAGTTGCTCATCTCTTCTGGGTCTGTAAGCATTTTTATGCATCAAAAGAGGGGGAAGGCTTGCTGCTATAAATCCTGTATGCAATGTCACTTTGTTTTATTCACATCCAGGTCTGAACAGGCTGGAGGAGGGGAGGGAGACTGGTGCAGCCAGGAGGAGTCACGTTGATGAGGAAGGATGCCCAGCTGGCTCCTGTTAGACTCCATAGGAGAATTTACATCCAGCAACCTGGATCTGGCAGCTTATTGCTGACTTGAGAAGGAAAGGGTTTGATGGGTGTGGACTTGAGCTTGCTCTGACAAAGGAAGCCTGTTTTCCCTCCCCACCTCACTCCAGCCAATTTGGTGGATGTGCATCCTTGTGCTGTATTGCTAAGGCACACGGAGCGGAGTGGTGTGGCTGGGGGACACCTGGCTGGCTTTCATCAGGTAAGCTCAGTTTAGCAGAACACAACTGTAGTTGCCAGGACATCAGTGTGACAGTATGAAGCAATCAGGCAGCAAACATAAATAAACACGTGACACTTTTTGGAGACAGGGAGATCCCAAGGGGGAGGCTGGAATCTGCTTAAAGTGAGAATTTTATGTAGGACTGCAACAGGTAGGGAACTGGCATCCGGGAAAGACAGCTGGGATGTGTGCACTGAGAAAGTCTCTTCCCAAAACAGAGACAGTTTCCTCTCCCTGCACTCCCAAAGGCTTGTCTTTTGTTAAGGGGATTCTCTATAAAAACAGAGGAAGACCTTTCAAAGGCTGTGTCATAGACAGGTAGCTTTAAGCCTTTATATGGGAAAAAAATCCTCTCAGTTCCCCATCCTTGTTTAGGAAGGTCTGAGAGTATTCCCCTCCCTTCTCTGCATTCATTCCTGCAGGCTGCCTCTGTGTCACTGCTCTCAAGCTGTGCCTGCCCTCATCAGCAAGCTCTCATAAGCAAGCTCACATGCAAGGTAGATAATGGATCTGAGAGAAGCAAAATGAAAATAATAAGAAAACACAGAGCTAGTAAGAAACAGAAACATTTACAAAAAAACAAACACAAAAAACTCACCGAGAAAAAATGTGGGAATAATATCAGTGGCTGATTTTTGTTGTATCTTTCATACAAGCTAATCTTGAAAGAAACCACAACAAAATTGAATGTGCTATCTTAGAGGTGCACTCCAAGTTAATGAGATCCCTTAAAAACCATCTCCTTCAAGGCTGCACTATTCATATACTAACACATTTCAGGTCATGTTAGCACATATAAAATCAGGAGTTTCTCTTCCCCTCTATTACTGCAGAACGTATTTTCCACTCCTCAATTGCTGACTGATAATAGCTCCAGTAATAGCAGCAGCAGCACAGTGAAAGCTTTCATCACTTATGCACAGCAGTGTGGCATTACCACCACTCACCATTCCTCTTCTTTGAGGAGAGGTTGAATGTGGAAGTATAAGAAGTTTTATCATTGTCACAAATCCTCGATTTTGAAGGTATATCCTTTTTATTCTAAATTTCCTTTCCTTTTTCCTAATTTTCCTGACTAAAAGTGGGAACTGACTGTATAGACAGCATTTGAAAACCAGTGGAAAACATCTCTGATTCCAGGTAGCTCCACAGAGGAACAGTGAGCAGCTGAAGCACATGGTTATTTATGGTATGGTGATGTATTATGGTATGCTGTCTCCTGCTCTATTTATGGTGGCTTGTTCTTCCCTCAGCGCAGCTCTCAAGTCCCAGTGAGTACACATGGTACGTGAGAGATTGAGTGGGAGGAAAGATGGCTGAGGTCCAGTTAGTGGAAGTCAGAGCTGTGTAAGTCTGAAATTGTACACACCAGGCAGTGGGAAGTAAAGATAACTTCCCCTTCCACCCTTCCATCTCTGAATGACTCATCCCCTCTAGGATGAGACCTAGTGATCTCTGCTCTGAAACGCTTCTCACTGTGGAAGACATTTGCAGAGAACAACACTGATAGGGTTGAGGTCTGTGAGGCTCCTTTGAAGGCAGTTCAGAGATGGACACAGAGGAGGTAACACTGAGGTATCACTTCCACATGTGATTCAGTCAGACTTGCTCTGCAGATAGTCTCAGGGAGCTGCAGGTTGCCAGGAGCCCAGAAGAACCTTGGTCTTCTGGAATGACTCAAGCCTAAGCTCTCTCTTTCTCTTGCATATGGCACTGCAACAAACACTAAGAGACTGCTGATTCACACCATGGCTGCTGAGCCTTGCAAAAGAACCAGTGTGATAAATTCCTTTAATGCCAGCTGTGTGACTGTGCTCTTCAGCCAGCAGCAATGGGATTGCAGTGTGCTCTGAGGAGTGCCATGCACCATCCTCAGGCCACACGAATTCAGGGCCAGATGTTCAAACAGGACACAGACACCACTTTTTAAGACTTTTGGTTTTAACAGTGATCTTAAAAATACTGCAGGTCTTTGAAGTACACTTTCGAGATCCTGAGCACACTTTCATGGGTTCATTCAGCCTTCTGCAGGGAACATGGTTGAGCTGCATGTCTGATGTTGCTTGGAGCTGAGACAGAGATGTCACTAGTAGAGAGGCTAAAAAGAACTGAAGTACGCAAAGAACCCTCAGACCCCTCCCTAAAGGGCTGATTTCGACTGACACGCAGATCTCTCCGGCTGAGCACTCCTTTGGTCAGAACAATGACAGCACAGCAGCCTGTGACATTTGTTTGCTCTAACAACAGGCCTTCCCACCACACAGCATCCCATCACAAACCTACCACAGAGCATCCTATGAAGCTGCTGTTTCTTGATAGCCACCTTAAACACAGGTGGCCAATACAGAATCTGAACACAACAGCTGCAACTACATAGAAACCCTTCTTTCTCTTCTGGGAAAAGTTGCTCCAAGACTTGCTTGACTTGCTCTAAAAGACACCTTGACAAGTTGCAACAGCTTCTAAGGAAGGACAATGGCTGTTCAGTTTGGTTGCTTTCCTCCCAAACTTCAGACTGACTACAAGGTTTCTAGTTTCTCACTCCAAAGGCAAGCACCTACAGTAAAAAGTCTCCAAAGCTGAATCCCTCTTTGGGTTTAAGATACTTCATGATTTCTGAAAAACACCACTGAATCAAACAGCCTTGTGTAGTTTAATGCCAAGAAGCCCTGTGGTCCCTGCACTAACCAAACTGCTCAAAATATGCTGGCATTTGGCAATTTAAGATGGTTTGAATAAGTCCTTTCTCTTTATTTTTTTTTAATAAGCTCTGCTACAGTAGTACTCATTTTACAAACACCTTCGGATTTCTGACACTGTGTCACATCTGGATTTACTTATGATGGATTACAGATCTGGTTTACAACATTTAACAGGCGTAGGAGCTTCTAAGCATTGTCCCATGACTTCGTGCAGCATTGCTGCAAATCCCACGAGGAGGGTGCCAAGTTCCACCAGCTGTGGGGACCCTCACTGGCTCCCACCAACGTGGCAGGTTTGTGCAGGTGAAGAAGCAAGTGTTAAGATGATCTGAAGAAACAATGCTATTATCCAACATCAAAACTTAATCCTTGGGTTTCTTCTTCTCCCTAATCACAGTACAAAAAGGAGAAATCTGCGAGGTTGAGATTCGCAGTCCCAGATTTGTTTTTGCAGCACATGGAAAAGGGTTCTTCTTGATGATTAATTACCTTTTGCTGGGGATGACCACATTTAAAGTGTCTACTCTAATTCTTTCAGATCTGCCTTTGATAACAATGACCACTTTGTGTTGTTGACACAGCTGTGGTTTCTGGCAGAGACAGAGTTGATCAGATCCACAACAGGCTTTTGAGATCTGGAAAAAGGAGGCATTGATTTTAAGGCCGTGCAAGTTTTTCTGTTTTAAAAAGCCTTGTGAATCTCACAGATCTCCCGCTCAGGCCAGTAAAAACTGCCCAGCTCTAGGTACCTTGTGACATCAGGACACTTTTGGTTGGAAGATGCCTTCTAAAAGGTTGGCCTACAATGCCTGGAACTGCATGCCAGGCAGCATCCCTTGGAAACAAAAGCAGCTCTCGTGTTGCAGCATCCAACCCGTGCCAGGGCCTCAACTGCCCCAGGACTAAAGTTTACAGTGCAGGAGTGAACAAAAGCTAGGGAAGACTACACAGACCAACACAGTTTTCACAAAGTCATTCTCCTGGGTTGCAAGGCTATGTATACTCCAGTTTCCGTAACAACGGAGGAGAGACACCCCCACACTCGAAAACTAATAAACCAAATTCTTTCCTTTTCCGCTGCCAAGCTGTGGATTGACAGGTCTTTAAACACTCTGTGCTCATTCTAAAGATGGAAAAGACAACATATTTCACTTGCTGTACACTTGTTAGATGCATTTTTTGGCCCAGCTTGAAAACATTTCACAGTTCACGCAGTATTTGGCAAGAGACCTTTCAGCTTTCTTTTCCCACAGACTGATTTTACAGCAATTAAAAGATGTAAATAAATTTCATACATCATTTCTGTGTCACTCATACCCAGACACACCTTTACAAACACAGACAGATAGTTACTGATAGTGTCCACATGAAGAACTGCAAAGATGAATGATAAATGTAATTTATTGCACATCTTTCACCATGTCACCTGCACTCTTCCCGTTAATCCATCTCAGCTGGATTATTTCTAGCATTCCTAACCTCTGAGCAGTTTTCAACAGCTGCTTTTATCGTTTTTTCCTTCTCGTAAGCTATTTCCAAAAAGCGTTTCTTTTTTTTCCTCTGAAACTGGCATTTTCACTCCTAAAGTAAATACTACTTAATATTCATTGAGTTCAATGTGTTCCTGTCCCAGGAAAAGCATCATTTTGACAGAAGATCCTGTATCTACAGCTTTTAAAACATGAACTGTCCACCAATGAGTAGAAGAGACTGTTGATCTTAGCCAAGGCTCACCAATCCAGTCCACTCAAGTCACTGAACTGGATTAAAACACAATAGTTTATTTAATTTTGAGGCTTATTTTCTTTGTTTTCTGCTTTTCACACCTTTACAGTCCTTTGGGATAATTTCCAAGCTTTTGCTCCACAAAAATGAGCCAGAAAAACTTCATATTTTGTTATAGGAAAAGAAAAAGATGTTCCTGAAATTGCTCAGAGCAAGATCTTCTCAGAAACATCAAATATTAAAAGTGTCATAGAGAGCTGGCAAATCTATGGTAAATATTTGAATCTGAGCCCTGTGGTCTAATAGACCCTCGAGCTTTTAAACCCAACAATTCCTTTTTTTCACAGAAGAAAAAGCTGTTTATGATATTATTAGAGATTCTAAAAACAATGATTCTATAGCTCTCTCCCACTTTCTTTTACAGGCCTGTGCAGGTGGACTCATTGTTAAGGACCCTGGATATACTGACAAAGATACAGGGGTGGGAAAAAAATCCATCAAAACCCATCAAAATGCTTTCAATTGGAGATATTCTGTAACACACCCCATGTGTGTTACACACGTGGTGTTGTGCTATCATATAAAGATGTGATAGGAAAAGATCTGGTAAATAAAGGTTCATTCTAAACTGATGCCTTAAAAAAAACCCCAGAAGTTCCCTACTGTTTACTCATACCACCCAGCCCTCATGTTGAGATTACAATGTCATCTATGTCCTTAACAAATTTTCTCAGAATGTAAAATTTTTCCTACAGAGGAGGAGAAAAATATTTGAAAGCCTGTGATCATAAACTCTCACATAAATCATATATGTTACATGAAAATACAGCGTTTGGATGAATTCTCTCATTTTCAATGCAAGTCTGAATGTTCTGCATGAAATGTGTGGCTTAAGCATCCAGAATACTAAGCCTCTATGCATATAATGTATCAGTGATTCTAAAGAAGCAAATCTTCCCCTCTCTGACCCAAGGCAGCTGCTAAAACCTGCAAGTAGCCAGTGCTCTCTAGATGCTACAGCTTCCCTCTCCCCAGCCTTCCTATTCCTGCGATGTGACTGCCTGAGCTCTGCCCACAGAGAGCCCTGGATCTGTGCAGAATGAATTTTTCCCCTTCACTTTCCTGTAGAAGGGGCCTCTCCATTCTTTGCCCCAGTGCTCAGTCCCAGAGCTGCAGGCTGCTGCCTGGAAGTTGTGAAAACAGACAGCTTAGGGGCATTGTACACTCCTGAAACCTGAGCGTGCTCTTAAGTGTCATTACTCATCCAGGCAGCTTTTCTTTCCCCAGCCTTGGCGAGCTTTCCTCCCTGAATCCTCAAGTGCTTCAAGGGCTGGAGAGCTGCCAACCACCAGCTGCACAAGATCTTAAAGAAACCTGGACCCATTTTCATAATTTAGGAGAGCAAACAAATAAATTTTTAAAAAATCAAACTGAGCGGATTCAAAACAGAAGGGGGAAGTCCTCCGCCTCACTTCCCCTCATCGCATCCTTTGCTTTCACCTCCCATAAGAAAAACATCTTTAGAAACCAATATTAAAATACAAGCTGAAAATTTAAGAAGATTTTGTGACATTAGGGAGCAACTCAGAAGGGACAGTTGTCTCTGCCCAAGGCTTGATCCCTTGAACTCCCAGCAACAGCTCAGCAGGGAACACTGCAGCATCATGGAGCAAAAGGAGGGATTTTGCTTCCTTAGCACTGGGATCTGCTCTGAAACTGTCTGGAGGAAGTGGAATTTGGTTCTCCTTGGGAATGAGAAGCAGCACACATTTTGCAAACTGCAAAAATGAAATTATAGTTCATGGCCTAAGTTCCCCATTCCTAGGAAGAACAGCCCTACTCACATCATGGCGAAGTTGGAAAAGAGCAGAGAGGAAAAAGAACAAAGCAGAGAGGTCAATTACTGACTGCAGTCTTCCCAGCCTCCCTTCCTTGGCAGCATTTTCTTTAAGGAAATGCAAGAGGGTACCTGAGCTTGTCTGCGATAAAGATCACCCTCCTTTCCAGCAGCAGGGAGGCAAAGACTCTGCTCAGATGCCGCACGCTGAGGGATGTGAACAAGGACTCAAAATCAACGTGCTCAAGCCTGGAGTCAAGAGGCCGCCGAAGCTCAATGACCTGTTGGGGAGAAAAAGACCACAAGTGAGCTTTTGCTGCCCACCCAGCCTTGGCAAGCAAGGAGCCAACAGGTATTTTCACAGCTAACAGGCCTCACTATCTGTGCTGGCAAACACCACACAGCGTTAAGTCCTCAAACACAGTCTGTCCAAAGACCTCCCATAAATCCTTCTTCCAGATGAAGACGACCCAGAGTCCACTCCAAGAGGCACAGCACGAGATCAACCACAAGTTCTCCCTACTGAACTGAGGACAAGGAGCTCTTCATAAGGAGGAAAACTAGTTTGTGTCCAGCTAGGAGCAGCTTTCAGCCTTTCTGGCATTCAAGCAGGAGAATATCATGGAGCCTTTCAAATCTACAGTCTGATTTTACAGTTACAATTCTTTTTTTTTTTTTTTTTTTTTACTGCAAGAATCTGGATGCTTAACCTACTGACTATAAATTTTTTATATCAGTTACAGAAAAGAGCAGCCTGTGGGTATTTTTCTTTGTTCGTATCTACTTAAATAATGCCTGCCACAGCACCTTAGCACTTCATACTCCTTATCTTATACAGATGCTTATCTAAATTGTTTTTGAAAGCCTCCAACACTACACATTTCATAAATCCCACAAGAAAATTACTCTAATTCTGAACTACCCTCACCAAACCTGCAGCTGAAATATGTCAGCGGCAAATTAGTTCAATTACTTGTTGTTGTCACTCAGAACAATCGGTCACCTTCCTCTCTGTTGAAAGGTTATCACATGTCCTTCTTTGTCCTTTGTTTTCTATATTAAGCAAACAATTTTCTCAAGCTTTGTATTTTCTAGACCACTTAGTAAGCAGAACCACTCTTCTGGGGCTTTCTTCCAGTGGTTGCATTTTCTGGAAAATGGTACTCTGAATAATTTTTCACCGATGCTGGAAAGCAGAAAAATTGCTTTCATTTATTATTGCTTTCATTTATTATTGCTTTCGTTTATTATTCATCACTTGAAATTGCTTTCACAAATGAAGGAGTTTGTCTAAATAATGCCACATTGTTACTTTTGCTCACTTTATGGCCCACTATACCACCAGATCCTTCTCTGAAGTACTGCTGCTCACTCAGTTACTACCCTGTTGTGTTAGACTACTCCTTTCTTCCTCCCAGCATTTTGCACTTGTCCATATTGAAGTTCACACCAAATCTTCAATCTACAGAATCATGGAATCATTTAGGTTGGAAAAGACCTCTAAGATCAGTGAGTCCAACCTTTCACTGATCACCACCTTGTCAACTAGACCATGGCACTAAGTAGCACGTCCAGTCATTTCTTTAACACTTGAACACATTTCTGGAATTTAGGAGGGGTCACTTTGAATTTTAATCCCTTATTCTCCAGTGCGCCTGCAACCCACCCCAATACTGTATTGTATAAATGTGGAGTTTATTCCATCAACCAGATTATTAATGAAACAACAAGGATCCTAGACACCAACCAGCCAAAACATTCTCACAGCCTGACAGTGCACCACTGGGACTCTGCTCCTCGAGTGCACATTTTTAACCAGCTGTGCATGTGCTGTGCAGTAATTTCATTTAGTTGGGACTGTTTTCAGTTGAGTTGAGGAGAATGCCCTCGTGTAGTGCTGTGCTGAAAGCCCTCAAACACAATCTTTATCAACTTGCTCACTTTCCTCCCTCTCACATTTAAGGCATACACGCCCAACACAAAGTGTGTCCAAAACTACATTCGTCTCCCCCCATCCTCCCACAGTCCTTCAGTGCTATGCTCAAAACCCCTCCCCACTGTCTTCACACCACATTGTGTGAGATGCAACCTCCATGCTCTGAAAACACCATTCTGAAAGGCTGCAGCATTAGTCTGGTGTGGTTTCAGGTATTTTTTGACAAGAACCCCATGACCTATTCCATATGAACAGGTGTTCTCTATTAAGGATGCTGGAGCGCCTGCTATGAACCTCTCATGGTCCCAACTTCCAGTCACCAGTCCTGCACTATTTGCTGGCCTGTTTCCCTCTCTCTAGGATGGGGTCTTTACCTCTGTTCCTGAGCCTGGCAAGAAGTTCTTGACTGTAATTGTCCGGCCCAAAGCTGGGAATGGTGCCTCCATGACACTCCTCATGAGAGGCTGCACCAGGGCTGGGGAAATGCCCCGTCTCTTCTCAACCTCATCCAAGATCTGAAATAAAGGTACGAAGACACAAAAACATGAAAATCAGGAGGAGGGAAGTAACACCAGGAATGAAGTGTACCAGCATCTATGTTCTCTCCCTAATCCAGCATCGCCGTGGAGCCTTGAATCATAAGGAAGAAGGTAAAAGGTACAACTGAAGACCCTTAACTTCCTTTAGCAAGAGAAATGCAGCTCCAGCGAGGTCACTGGAAAGCTTACAAACTGTGAACTCCCCACCACACTCAGTCAAGACTCCACCTTTTAATCTCTTTTGCATTCTGATAGTTCTGCTAAAGGAAGAAGGCAAAAGCTAACAATCTAGTCTTCCTATTAACTGCGCTTTTCCTAGGTTCTGGAATTAGCATGTGGTTGCCTTGCTAACAGCATTTCAGGCCTTTTCTTCAGCCATCAGCTTCCCCACTCTTCTGACGTCAGCTTCACTTTTAGGTCCCTCTTGACATACAGCACAAATGTCCTCTCTCTCCCCACTCACCTTGGAGAAGAGGTTGAAGCATCCAAGGCGACTCACAATGCAGTAAACTTCTGGGAGACGCTTCCCTTTCCCACTGGGCTTTCAAGACAAATGCAAACACACACACACAGAAGAAAATCACCAAGAAGATGTCAGAGTAATAACTACTGCAAAGATAGAGTGACCAGTCTCTTAGTTCTGCATCTCACTGGCTGGCTCAGAAACTGGCAGACATGTGACAGTAGGGTGATGATGGCAACCTGGCTCAAACCCTGGTACGCTGGAAACAGTGGGGAGAAATGGGCACAACCACAGTATGATCCCAACCTGCCTAAATTCAATGACAAAGGCAGGGCAGACTGCTCTACAGAAACAACTCTGAGCCTATGGGACCAGCACAGGGTTAGACAACTGTCCAATAGCTATCTAAACCCAAGGAATACAAAGCCTGTCTTCAGCTTAGTGGTGAAACAACCACCCATGGTCATAATATTAAGTGCTGGTGTAAGAAAAATGCAAGAGAGCTATGCCTGGAGTGGAGGATGGTACTCAGAGAGGCACTTTGGCACCGAATAGAAGAGAGCAAAGTTGCTCTGCCGCTGCTCTTTCTTTCCACACTGAAAGAGAAGAGCAGTAGCTTTCCACTTTCCAAAATAGATGCCAGTAACATCAACCCCACGGAAGGCTGCATCTCTAGGAAAAGATAAAAACCCAGGGATAATTACCAGTAGCCTCCTACAGTATCCAAATCGCCTGCTTCCATCTTCCCCCGTCAGGACAAATGAGAACGTTTCACTGCAGAAAAAGAAATCAGAATGACAAGATATCCATTACCCACATTAACAGTCTCTGACATACAAACCCAATAAACCCGAAATATTCCTGCATTTCCAACACACTCCTCTCAGGGCTCTGCCCAATTTTCTACTGTAACAGCTCTTGCATTTAAGTAGGTTGATAGATAAATCTGTTTCTCCTGAATCAGGATGTAAAGTACAGTACTTACCTGGCAAACTGATGGATGGGGGCCCAGTCCTTTGCATCAGGGAAGCAAAACTGGGGAATAGCTTTCAACTGATCTTCTGCCTCTCGCATGAATTTGAACGAGCGCTCAAGCTAGCAGAAGAGAGAGAAGGAATGTTTCCAATTAGTCATGTGGGGATGGAATGACTTCAAATATTTTTCCTGTGACAAATGAAGAGGTGATGACAGAAGCTAAGCTTCTGCCTGGAAGATATTAAAATTTCTGTGATTCTGGCTCACCTAATCTTTAGATATCTTAAGGTACCTCTGTGCCCCCAATTCCACCAAGCCCCGCATCTGCAGCACCTGCCCCTGCTATATTGTGCCTCTAATCTGTGACACAACTTCCAGTAAGTGGAGAGAGAACTGAAGTCTGAGGGGAGCTCTGGTTACATCCCATTTACAAATACGCTGTCACACTGGCTCTGTGTTTCTCCCACTCCTCGTTCCCTATATTGAGATAGCCTATTGACAAAAGCTGTGCCTTCCCTTTAAGAACACGTGTCTTCTCCCAACCATCAGTTTTCTTTAAAGAGAAAAGGGGGAGAAAGGGAATAGCTACATAAAAGTCATAGCCAAGGGCAGGAAAAGATCGAAATCAGCTGCTCTTTCATCATTGAGGGATATCATGACAATTCTATGGTGGTGACTGCAGGGAAGCTGCAGCTTCTCCAGCTGTGCAAGCGCACCAGGCAATCCAAGACACATCAGCCAGACCTTCTCGACAGGTAGCGCACCTTCAGTGGGAACTGCTGGGTAACCTCAGGGACATAGGCAGCCCCAGCCTGCTTCTTGTGCAGCGACACCACGACAAAGTACTCGAAGAGCTGCCTCTCTTGATACTCAATCAAGTCCCGTTCCAAGGTTTGGTACCGCGGGGTTTGCTTCAGGCGAGACTTCACATGCACCAGGCGCTGGCTGTGAGCTACAAAAAATAAAGATTAGACACTGTGACTTCGTCTGGCTCTTTGCACAGAGCATCAACTGAGACTGAGAGATAAACTTGAAATCACCTCACTGCATTTACTTTGTCAATGGCTGAGTAAGATGTGGGAACCATTTGGAAGATGCACTACAAATATCATCAGAGATGGGCCATAATCTTGTGCCATTACCCTAAAGAGCTTTGGCAGCAGAAGGATTTCATGGATAGCTTTTACAGCTGAAGACAACCCAAACTGAGATCCATATGGGACATGATGTAACAGATAATGTCTGGCCATTCATCCTAGCACTCATTTATGCGGTTTTTAAAGCCAGCACAGTTAGGTAATTAATCACCTTTGTTCAGAGAAGGCTGTGGGTAGCAATCCCCACAGTTTTACAAGAACAGCACTTGGGTCAGGCTAGAGCTCTGCTGTCTGAGTAATGCTGGGAACTCCCAGCTTCAATACACCAGCTGGGCTGTAGGTTGACAACAAAAGAACATGAAGAGAGGTGCAAATGAAAAATGCTGGCTCATGCCAGTTCTTCCTGTACCTAAAACTAATCCCTCAGGGCCATGCTTCTACAAGTTCACCCGAGACAAAGGGAAAACAAGAAAAACTGCTAAGCAAGCTGTAACTGCAACACACACATGAGCCATGGGACAATAAACATTCCAGCATGGAAAGTAATGAAAAGCTGCCTGCTGAGAAGAGACCAGATGAGATTCCCTGAGACCATCCCCCTGCTTTGTTTTACAGTTGCATCTCAAATTAAATCTCCATGATGTCTCCCTTACCCCTACTACAAAAGAAAGAAAGAATTAACTACAAGCACAGACTACAGCACATTCTCACAACTATGCTTTTTGTGAAGGCGGGTGGCAATGCAACATTTTGACAGCAAGAACAACCACAGGGATAATGCAGGAACTCCAAAGACATAAGATGTCTGCTTGGGAGACAGGGCTTCCTGAAAGATAGTATATAGACACTTGATCTTTTGTCTGGTAAAGTGCCACTTGTGGACTATTCCAGACTATTCCAGACAGTACAATTTAAAGCAATCTTGAGGTGCCTCTTAAATCAGAAAGTGTAACAAACCCTGGACAGTTAAAGCCTTGGAAAGATGGCTTAGACTCCTTTCTCTTGTCACCTATTATGTTATTTGCTCTAAGGCTGCAAATCTTCAAAAGTTTTCAGAAGTGGTTTCTGTTTCACCAGGGACTTCAAAAGGAGCAGTGTCATAGCAATGCTGAGTGTTTCTGAAAAGCTTGCTCAAGATCTGCATTGTTTATATTCTGTGCAATCTACTAAAGATAGCAGAATTTTACTGCTGTCATCATGGCAGAGTTTGCCTTCAAAGATTTTTCCTTCCCAAGGGTCAGCACTTCTGGCTCTGACACTCAGTCTTATGATTTACTGTGCCTCAGATGATGTACAGTGACTCTCCAAGCAGAGGTAACTGCCTGGTGTGACTGGCCTGTTACATAAAACACACGAAGTTCCAGATACAAGAGACTTCCTAAATCATCTCACTTTCCTCTTTAATAGGAAAGTCAACAGTTCAACAAGGCATAAAGCAAAATACAGGTGTACTTAAAGCAAACAGCAAGTGCCAGAGCTCCTATTCACACTTATGTAGACTTGCACAGCCACTCAGCCCCAGGTATGGATCTGGATATTGTTCAGAGTTCTGTGCTCTTGGATTTGAGGTGACTTAATTCCCAGCTGCAGTTACTGAGAAACACAGGACGATGCATGATTCACTATGGCAACCAGTAACAGAAAAGAGTTTGAGTCTTCCTGGCCACATCTACATTGTCTTTCTCAGCTAAATCTGAACATGGTCTATACTTCACCATATCATGTTTCAAGACAGTTGTGAATGTAATTTCTATGCAATCTGGGCGCAAACTCTGTCTCCCTGCCTCCAGGCAAGCCCAAGAACCTGTCAAAAGGTAGGTGGTGGCAGCAACTTTCAGCTTGATCTTACTAATTTAGCAATACAGATAAAAGACTTCCCAATGCAGACGAGAGCAAGAGCATACAGCAGTTCTTGTGTGGGACGCTGTGTTCATAAAAGAGAGTTCAGTCTGAGGTTTCTTTTCTAAAAGCCTGAAAGAGAGTAAGGACAAGCACTCCTAAACACAGGGCACTGTGGTTGACACAGAGCCCAACAGCTGCTTATGCCTGTCTTTTCAGCTTGGGCACCGACCTCCTATCCAGATCAGGTGTGCTTGTGAGTCAGGAAACTTTAGAATCTGAGGGAGTTTCCATCTTGCATTCTAACTCTAACAGCACTCTGAATTTGCCACACAAATTCCCATAAGATTGTAATGTCCCCAGCATGTCCTGGAGCTGATTACCAGTACAAGAAGGTTTCAGGAGACTAGGATGGAGATTGGTACACCATATAGCTCTACCAGAGTGAAGCAAGCCAGTTCAGGAGAATTTAACTAGCAATAAATTATATAGTGCAATTCTGTTTTCCTTGCCAGCCAGTGTGGCTGGTGGCTTTTCTCCCTTGGTAAACATGTGATGGGTTTCTGAACACCCAGTCCCATACAACACTGCTGCTGTCAGCCTGGTCACTCATTTCTGACTCTGAACTTAGAGAAACCTCAATGACTACGAAACTCAGTGCAAAGAGCTTTGATGGGAGTCGGAACAGATGTTTTGTTTGGGTGCCTACAGCCCTTTTCCCATGGATTTTCTTTTGCAGCATTGAGATATTTGTCTTCTCACCGTGTTCTATGCAGAAACAAGCTCCTTCTTCAAAGGCAGAACACAGATGAGAGACCTCGTCCCAGGAGGTCAGAGCACAGTTTATCAGGAGCCATTTGCTTCCTTCACACATTTGCCTTACCTTTCAGCTTCTCTTCAGTATCACTGTCTGATTCACTGTTTTCATCTGTAACTAGGAAAAAAAGAAAGGGGAAGATGAATTAAATAAAATCTGCTTATAACTGTGTGTTTCTTATCACTGGCATGGGAAAGTCAGGTCTGGCAGCTTCAGAGGGAAGACAGTATAGGTCCCAAGGTTCTTGTTCTTTTCAAGGGTGCACATACCCACGGACATTTAGCTTACCAACCTTGCTATCTTCCCATTCATTCAGGGAAAAAAACACCCAAACACCAAACAAACAACAAAATCAATTTTGCACAGCCATAAAAGTTGCATAAAGAATAAAATGCCAGGGCAGT
Organism: Chiroxiphia lanceolata; assembly: GCF_009829145.1. Taxonomy (NCBI): domain Eukaryota; kingdom Metazoa; phylum Chordata; class Aves; order Passeriformes; family Pipridae; genus Chiroxiphia; species Chiroxiphia lanceolata. The sequence continues at coordinate 58,022,498 of NC_045641.1, forward strand.
GTTTTACCCAAGTCTGTATAAGCACAACACCAAGGTAAAATACTGATTAATATGCAGTAGTTCATGGGACAAGGGACAAAAACAAGAAAAGAAACAAAAAATCCCACTATCAGACTGAATCTGACTCAAGGCCTATATGGTCCAATAACTTATTCTGTCAATGAGAGAGGGGTATAAAAAGTCTGGGATGCTTCCCCTGAAATTTCATATAAACACACCCATCCACCCTGTGGGTGTCTAGTCTTTATAAAATAGGATAAACAGTAAAAATTAATTATGGAAAACAAATAGAACTGGTGGCCACCTTTTGCTGGAAATTGGAGTGTTTTGGAAAGAAACACTGTGTTGGAAAGACCTAATTTTAATTTTTACAGAGATGAGCTGTTTAAAAGTAATTGCTCTGAAGTATCTAAATGCTTTGGGCAAGCTGTTAACTGACAGTGGGAGGCTGAAAGTCTCAATCCTGCTATGATGGCAACGGTCCTACAGTCAACTCTCAAAACCCTGACTCCTAACTGACGCTATTTGTTTATTAGGATGGAGAAGAAATAGGACTGTTTCAAAATCTACTGTCTTCTGTTGGACAGTTCACTGAAGTGACACATTCCTGCAAAATATTTTGATCTCAACAAATCAGACTTTTTGGACAGAACATTACTCTCCAAAGCCTCCAGCCTATTCCAGAAATAAACATCAAAAAGAGGGGACATGTTTGGTGCGACCTATAAGGTTATCATGCAAAGCCATGGAATGAAAATGAAGCAAGAAAACCAAAAAACTTCCATTTTAATAGAAGTCTTAACTGGCAGAGGAACAGTTCTCATCTTAAAAAAAAAGGGTGGAAACCCCAACTCAGTTTGGACTGGAAGAAACGCTAGCAAACGTCACATAAATCACAAAGCCAGCCTAAAGTGTAAGACAAGTCCTCAAAAAGTCTTAGATGTATCATGATTCAAAGTTCCATTACCTTTCCCTGAATTGCTCTCTGTAGACTGCGACAGTCTCTTGACACGTTTCTTTCCCCTCCGAGCCTCATAAATGGCATTGATTTTCAACACAAGCTGCTCAGCAAACACACAAACAAACAAGGTTATTTTCCTCCACAGGCAAGAAAGTAAGTCAGAATTTCATGCAAAGTCCTCTGTTTCCCAACTTTGGCCATATTGAAACTCTTCCCTCGATGGCTCAGAGCTCACCATTACCAGGATCCATCCTGTGCTGCCAGTGGCCACGCTCACTCTGGTACAGAAGTGGGCACAGTAGGAGCCCAAGGTGACAAGCCCCAATGAAAGGCCATGTTTTAGTGTCTTCCACACTGTGTGGTCACATGAGCTTGACAGTGTCCACCTCTTCATACTGTGATCCACGCTCCAAGGACCAGAGGTTCCCTTGGAAACCTGTCCTGGTCTGCAGGTTTGGAAGCAGAAAACTGGCTGGAGGATGACTGAAGAAACCGAGATGGGTGGCAGCCAGCAATGTTGAAGTATTTTATACCAGTGGTTTTCTTTGCAAATCCTTTAATCCCTGGCCTCCCAGCTGACCAGGAGAGAGGATGTTAGTGCTGGGCATAGCTGGGCTCAGTGGCTCATTCAGTGACTCTGGTCTCTGTTCATTCCTGAAGGGAAGGGGAATCGCAGCAGAACCATGCTGGGATTCCCCAAGCAGATCTGCTTCCTTGTCAAGGTCCCAGGCAGGAGCAGGAGTCTACAGCTTTCAGATTTATTTCAGAAAGTCTGTGATCCCTGCACACACGTCCTGAGAGCTCAAGGTAAGACAGGCCCACCACATACTTGGACAGGGAGCTCTGAATCCGAATATTTAAGTGGGAGGCAGGATAATCTGACGTGGAAGTACAGCCTCCACCTAGATGCCCAGCTCAAGCCTCAGGTCGATGTTATCACTGTCACAGCAAACCTCAGTTCTGAGCTTGGTCAGCAAGACTGCTCAGTGGCACAGTCTGGTAAGTAAATCCTTGTGACCTTCTTTTCCATTGACATAGAAGTCACACAGTGTGAAAACACCAATAGAGCTCAAGCACATGCACAGGTGTGTAGGCATACTGGGAAGGAAAACCTGAGACATTTGCAGTCTTTGGCTTATTTCTGAAGGGCTGAGCTATACAGAGAGGGCATTCAAAAATCAGGTATGCAAACACGAACACAGATCTGGCAACCAGGACACAAAGACCATATACAAACATATACCTTTTTCCCCAAATGAAAACTCTAGGTTTGGAAAAAGATCGCCACAGACAAACCCTGGTAGCCTCTGCTTGTCCAGCAAGGACTGTGATAAGCAACTGTGTTTTTATAACTATGTCTTTGAAACATTCAATAGATAGACTGCTGCCAAACCTCATTTGGACTGAATACACATCCTGCCAGATTTGAAAGAAAATAAAATTGAAACAGAGTCATGCTGTATCTAAATATGAAGTAGGAAACACTGCTGCAGAAAATGTTCGTAATTGCAGACAAGTCCTTTTGTCACTCAAATGTCAGTATGTTCATTGCTCACCTCCAATCTCACCTTACCTTGAATTAGAAACAGCCAGCGCATGATTCAGACAGAGCAAAGAACAACAGATTTTGAGGAGGAAACAAACATACAACACACAGACAATTTCTGACTGTCCTATCCAGGAAGCACAGAAGGAAGTATGATGGGGTATGTCTTTTGCAAAAATATTAACTGATTTTTTCCCCCTCTAACATGCTTCAAGTTTTATCCCAAAATTACAATTTTTTTTCCTTATTATTTTATCTCTCCCAAAAATCATGAAGTCTCAGATTGAAAAATAACTTCTTCAAAACTTGCAGACATGTTTGTGTGCCTTCTCCTTCAGGCAGAAAGGGGGTTAAACACAAGTCAACAGCCAGGACAAGAGCAATATTGCAGAGATGGCACACTGGGAACTAAAGAAAACATTGTCTCATACTAACATTCCTGCCTGGAAGAAGCCAAATAAAAAAAGACAAAGACCTGTATTTACCTTGGGAATCTTCCTTCTCCTCTTGCCATTTTGGGAGTCTCCCAAGGAAAAGAAGGTGTCGTCTGGACTGCTGGGGGTTGAGGGAGGGCTGATTTTGGATGGTGACCCAGTCCCATCACGGCTCAGTTTCCTTATGTCTGGTAGTTTGAAACTCCGACGCTCCGAGTTTTGTCGGAAAAAAATGGGTTTGGAAAGCAACTGGAAATGAAGGAGAAGGAATGAATGACCACAGTACCTCATGTACCTTTGCTTCATCGCTAACACTGTCACCACAGTAAATCCAGTGGGGTAGCCACAGCATTCAGTTGTCAAAACAAGAGTGCCCGCAGATTTCTACACATGCAAGAAACCTGGCCTGGCTGGATCATCTTGACCATCTTAACAGCAACTTAACCATCTCATATTCATTCCAAAACCAAACACAACCTCAGGGCTTGGCCAAGAAGCCTTGCTCCAGTGTGAAAAAACATCTCCCAGGACTTGGGTAATCCAGAGGCTGGGATCGTAAACAGGACAAGGCTAACCAACCAACTGACCACAAACATTTGGGATAAGGAGCAGTTAGACAGGAGAAACAGAGAAGCAGTGAGACTGGACAAAATGCACTGACAGTATGGCTGTCTTTGACAGTAAGTAGAATCAAATATTTCAGAGGAGGGTACAAAAAAAAAGCCGTGACAGACAATTATGGACACTGGTTTCCTCCTAAACTCATTAGCAAGTTCAGTGGGAGTACAACAGTAGATATTTCAGTACCAGAGTAAAGTTCTTAAAGCCTCTGATCAAAAACAGCATCAGAGAGGTAGAAAGCTCAGTTCCACATACTCTCCTCACCAGAAAGATGCAAACCACTTCTCACCACAAAGACTGTCAATAAGAACACCTTCTGTCATCTCCTACAGAATATCCCAGAGGTTATAACAAGGTTAAACTGCACTTTTCGTGGGCATGTAGCTGCATTCCCAGAGGATGTATTTATATAGCACTAAGCGTGGGGGAGAGTTATCCAACCTAGTTCTGAACAAGTCACAGCAGCATTGTGACTGTAGCTGAGGCAGCACCATGATCTGCCTCCACCAACAGACACACTCATCAGCTATTAGTCAGACCAATAAATTCACCCAGGTTAGCTCAGGAGTCTCTGGATGGTTTGGCAGAAGACATTCAACTCACAAAAACACTTGCCACCCACAGAGAAGTCACAGGTTAAAATGGGACTGAAGATTCTCATTCTGCACTAGTGATATGAGCCACGACTGAAAGTCTGTGCAGAACCTGTCCCCTCACTCTCTAGGCTGGGCAGGCTCTCCTGCATGATGCACTTGGCAGTTTTAAACACATTAGTTGCCAAGAGAGCTACAGCACTTCTTTCCTGAGTGCTGCAGATCATGGCTTTTAGATGCCAAAGCACTGTAGTGTAACACGATTACTCCCGTTCAGCTCTCTCCTGCTGGGAACCATACCTATGGTGAAAGGCATTCCCATGCAACACTGCAGCCCCCTTTTGATAGCACGTGTGGGAAATCAGGGCACACAGGTGATTATAAAGCTCTCTGAGGGAAATCAACTCCATCCTGACACTCATATACACAGACCCTTGCTGCTCCAGACCTAACTAGAAGCAAGGAGAATGGACTGAGAACCACAGAACAATTTTCACTTTAAAGGGCTGAATTATCCAAAGAAACCTTAGGTGCTGATTAAGCTGGTTGAAAAAGAGCAACACGTCAAGAAACACTGCACATAAAACTTCTAAAAATGTTGGATAATGGCTCTAATAATAGTTGCAACTTGAAAAGCATGGAAAAACCCTTTGGTTAGGAAAGCTGTGTTTAGATCCCTGCTATCCACTCTGAGCTCAGATGTTGCCAAGATGACTTTGCCTGTCACGCTGTCCCTGCTGTTACAGGCTTGGACTATCTAAACAGACAATATAAATCCACCAAAACAGCTTAGGAGGCTGAGAGCAGGGATGGCCTTGGTAAGCCCTGAGCTCTGAGCAAGAGCTGCCAACCAAAGTCTTACTTCTTCTGTTGGTTGCATTGAAAAGGAGAAAAACAGCGCCAGGCTGTGCGCTGGGCTGTGGTGGGAACACTCTTCTAATGTTGGCCCTCTATCCCAGAGACTGGATTGCATTACTTACCAGCAACTCATCTTATCACAGAGAGCAAAAAATGCATCCTAAGGGAGGGGTAACAGAGGCACCTTGGCATCAGCATGGGCAGACACTGAGCCAACACTACTGCAGGGCCCAAGCACTTAAATGCCCTCTTTGAGGGGAGGAAGGTTTTCCCACCCTTACAGGGAAGGCAATCCTGGAGAGAAAAAAAAGTGAAAGCCAGCAAACCATTTGTATAAGGGAAAGACGGGGTTTTCTTTACTTCACTAAAGGACAATCTCACTGCACTCCATGGTAAAAGACAAAGGAAAAAACCCTGACATGATGAAAGTGTCCACTTTTTCCACACAGGACCTGGATTTCACCCAAAATCTACTGCAGTACCTTAGTGGGAGTCCCAGGTACAGAAGAGGTGGGAGATGCTGGGAAGGTCAGGACACATTTCTTCCCCAAACAGCGGCTGTTGGTCTCAATGTCTTCATAAGGGTTTTCCTTTGATGGTGGATCTGCCACAAAAAGCCACAAGCAAGAGATTGTAAGTGCAGAAAATCTTTGAGGTTTGCCATAAAAATCTGTTTGGGGATCTGCTGGCCTTCTCCCACCTCCCACATCAGACATAAAGACCTGTTCTCAAGCATTCCTACAATTGCTTCATTCTCTCCATAGCCCTAGAAGTCCAGCTGCTTGCTGGACAGTGTCCAATCCCTGACACAGGCACATGCAGCCATAGAAACATATCACAGATACTACATATGGAAAAGACCAAGCAAGTCCTCAAGTTCATTTTCCCCTCTCCAGAAGAGCTGTGAGGTTCTCATGCACATTGGTAAATAATTATCTTTCCTTCTTTCCACTCTTCTGCTTAGAATTGCCCAAATAAAAACTCAGAGCTGAAGGCTAGCATAAAGGCTCTCTCTCCTCCGTTTAAGCTTCTTCAGGGGACTTAAACACCCCTAAACTCTCTAAAGTGATGACCTCTGGTCATCACTTACTTGGGGCTGAAGAAATGCACTGCTCTTGGGCTTACTGAAGAAAGATTTAATCCACTCTCTGAACATGGATGTCTATCATACAACACAGGTTTTCAAACACATCTACCAATCATGGGTGCTTCAATCTCACATGCTGCATTTCAGAAAGAAGGAATGGCCATTCAGTACTGAAAATATACTTCAGCTGTCATGTAACTGGGTAGATTGGAGAAAAAAGAACAAGCTTGAGTTCTGCTGCCTGGCCCATCCTCAAACTGCTAGGCATGTCCAATCAACTTCAGTCTAGAATAAAGAGCACTGTTTCCCTCCTTTTGACAAATAAACCTTGTCATTCATCTGCCTGGTACAACTTCCAGTATTCCAGGTAAGCAATGGTGAACAGGTAAAAAGATGGTGCATGAAGGAAATCTGTATGACTTGTTGTGAAATGGAATAATTATCTCAACAGCTGAACCCTCCCTAAATCACATATATGAATGTGTGTGCTTGCATGCCCTTTTGGACACACTGAGGGTCAGCACTAAAGTCCTGTGGCTGAAGTCTTGGCTCGCCCTCCATTGGTGTGATTTTCACATCTTGTTCGTTTTGCGGACTAAACTTGTCTGTGGTCTTGTGAAAAACAGAACTGCAGCTTTTTTTGAGTTATCCCTGTCCACCCCTTTTCCCAAGCTTCCATGGTAACACCACCAGGATCGCAGGAACCAATTAAAGATCACTGACTCCAGGCAAAGCCTAGACATGCAGCAAGAAAACTAAAAAACAAACATACTCTATTAGCTGACAATTACCCATAACTTTGTTTTCTTCTGATCTTTGTAACTGAGAGCTGGAGGGGAGAGGAATTTCAGGCTGGTGTTTGAGTTCCCTGCAAGCTTGGGACACAGGGGTGTTCTTGTGTTTGAATAGACGGATTTGCCTTTACAGCCACTCTGTAATGCTATCCATGTTATTCCAGCTGACAAGGTGACCCTTACTCAGTGGTTTCTGAGACCTCCCATCATGCCCCAACATAACCCCCCCCCAGCAGCTGCTCAGAAACTCCCTGTTCCTTTGGCCCTCCAAATAAAGAGAAGAAAAAAAGCAAACACAGGGTTCTTAGCCCCAGAAATGAGGCCGACAGCTTCAAAAATGTCAAAAAGGATGGATTGGAACTACCTTGTCTGCCATCAGTCCCAAAGGAACACAATTCCCTTCAGAGACCTTTCTCATCAAGTATGATCAGATTTTATCCATATCAAAATAATAGTGCCTGGCCTCTTCCTGAGAAAGAGCAGCTCCTCCCATGCTGAACAACACAGACCACCTTTGTAGGATTTCAGCTGCATGGCAAGAGCTGATGCACTCATTCTTCCCATTCTGCTGAACCCAGCCAAGAGCCTACAGCTACGAAAACTCGTTAAGGCTTTTTCAAGAGGGAGGCTTCTATTCTATGTTCCATCAAAGGCTATTAAAAAACACCATCTAAATTTCAAAGATTGTGGGACTTAGCTTCATAATTGCAATGGCACCTGAAGCCATACACAATCCTATTCCTGAGCTGTGGAACTGACTTCAAGGCTATGTTTCCAGACTGTTCGCGTTATCTCAGCAGTGACAAGCTCACAATGGACAGATCAGAGCTGTGAGAATTAATGGACGGGACAAAAGGCAGGCAGAGGAGAGAAACCAGCAAAAAATAAAAGCTGTTTCCCACATGCCTCAGGTTCATCTTTGAAGCTGATGAGTTTTGAAATATTCTGCCTGTTTTTCTTATTACTTGCCAATAATCTGTGTAAAATGTGTCCTGGTTTACATTCGGATAATAAACACACTTTATTCAGCACCTCAGGTGAATGCTGGTTGACCATAAGTTTCAGTTGTTCAGCATTAGCAGCCAACTCCCCTTCCCTGTCCAAAGTTCCTACCCAGGATGTCCTCATAGACGTTCTCCTCAGATAAAGTGCGTGTGAGGGCCAGCTTGGTCTGCGCGTACCAATCCACCCGGCCGTTCTCAGAGGATGACTGCAGCAAGTCTTCAAACTCATAGGACTTCCTGCACCATTGATGGGAGAGGAGAAGGAGCAGAGCGACACAGTTAACCAACATTTGTAACCAAATTACAGCTAATTCACTTCTCCAACATGCCACGCAGCTGGCAAAGTTATTGAGATGAGAACGTCTCACAGCCTCATCCCATATAAAGCGTGGAAAAGCACTTGGTTTTTTAACAGCCACACAAATAAAGGCAGTTTGGGGATGCCATAGATAAGCTGGGTTGTCATGGCAATAGTACACTGTGAAGATGCAAGTGTTAAGTGACACATCCTGTGACACTGCACAGAACCTGAGGCCATGAGAGATCCCATTTACAGCACAGATCCCACCCTTGACAGGAATACGGGGGGCCCAAAATCAGCAATTTGAGCGGCACAGGAAAACAATATTTGCAGGCAGGATGGTAAAAAAGGTAAAACCAGTTAAGTGTCCCCCATGAACAAACCTAAAGTTTTGATTTCCTTTCTGCAACTGAGCCAGGAATTTTCAGGTGACAGTTTATACAGAGGGCATTAGAAAAGCTGTGTATTTTATGTTCCCCATCCCAAAAATGTGCGGCAATCATGTGGGAGGGAAGAAAAGGTAAGAAAGCACTCCAGAAGAATATATACACGCCAGCTTCAGTTAGAGGAATAGGTTTACTACAAACTGTGAAAATTCTGTGGCAGAACCTAGAGATTATCATTCCAGACCCTGTTCCAGACCAGCTGTGGTCATTTTGTAATTAAATAGATTTTCTGCTAAAAAAAACCAAAACAAAACCCCAGATCCCTCAATCTTGGGCTTGAAGGTTAAGCCATGTAATACAGTGACCATAAAGGCCAAATCTGCTTTGACTTATCCCTTCACAGTTACCCTGAGGAGTTGTGCTGGCCACTCATACATTCTCAGAGAGATGACTAGGTGCTGGTTATGATGGAGATTATGAATGATAGGGGAAGACTTGTCTATCTCAGAGAAAGATGGGAAGGTGGAACTCCACCTTCAAGACCAACACCTTTGTGAAACACAGCCCAAATACCTGTGGTCAGCGTTGTTCTTGTGCTTCCCGCTCCAGAGCCTCCTGCTGACGGCTGATGGGGGAGGAGAGGAGGGTAGAGGAGGGGGAGGAATGGATGGCAGAGGGGGTAAGTTTCTTTTATTCCTGGCTGCTGGTACCCAGTCCTCTTCCCCCTCGTGTTTGAAAGTCCGCCGGGGCTTTGGCAGTGGGTTGATGAAGGGCTTCTTCTCTGGCACCCCCGGCTCTGTGTACACATTCTCCACTGTGCAGTGCTTGGATTTCACATGAGAAGTTCTTATCTCTTCCAGAGTCCCAAAAATTGGCTCACTGATTTCAAGGTCCATGCCAAGAAGCCTTTTGTTGAGCTCAGCCCCACATATGCTCTCATGGCCCTCGGGAGCAGAGTGCCCTTGTGCTGCCTTCTCCTGCAAGCACTGTGGGGAATAGTAAGTACCAGGCAACTGTGGCTGTAGTTCTGCTGAGCCGTCTTTCAAAGCCTGCTCTAGCTTCTTGACCTGACTAAGTACTGAAAGATTCTCTTTCTGGATCTCCCACTTCCCACCCTTCACTTCCTTGCATTTTCCAGGGCTGAACTCCACTTCCTCATCCTTCTGTGCTTCCCCCTTTCGCTCTGCTGCCTGCCCTGTGCCTTTCTGAGTTCCTGCTTTCCGCTCATTCTCTTTGCCTGCCCCTTTGCACTCCAGTTCCCAGTTCACAAGTCTCTTGGCCTCCACCTTCCGAGTCACCAGTGCTTCCCCACTCGTCTTCTCAGGTACACAGGGCATCTTGTGCTCGTCTTTAACTCCTGGTTCATCCTCTCTGCGAGGAGAAGACTGAGTTTCCTTTTTCCCTTCCCATTCCGAAATTTTGTCCTTGATGCTAAAGGACTTATTCCTCAAGCCAATTTTTCCAGGTGACCGTATATTCTGAGTACCTCCTATCTGTCTCCTGATAATTTTATTGTTTTCTTTGACATTCAGATCCACAGATGGGTCACTGATAATCATTTTAGGACTAAGCATGTTCTGCTGAAAGCAGTCTAGCCTTGGATCCAGCATCAAGTTCTCCAAGGCTCCCAGTGGGTTCTTCACCACAGAAGAAACTGGTTCAGCTTCAGGTGTTAATCCCAGGGCAACAGAGGCAACTTCAGAACATCTCTCACTCAAAAATCCACACGAAGGTCTTTCTAATTCCTTCACAGCTGCTGTATTGTTATCTGGAAGCTTGATCCTACATAACAAAGACAAAAAGAGAAGAAACGTTCACCACCATTGCTCACCCTTGGTTAAGTTCATCAGCTCTTCAAGCTTTACTCATGAACCTGATAACAGCAGAGGATGCTCAAACCAAGCACTTGAGAAGGGCTTAGAGGGGAGGATGCTCAGGGAAAGGTCCTTCTAGCCAGAACATAATGCTCTCCTCTCATTACAAATAAGATGGTGTTTGAAATGAAGCTTTGCTCTGCAGCAGCAGTAGGTGGCAAGTGAGAGAGGTCTTTTTTGTACATCAGACGTGCTGATGCCAATGAGAGGTTCACGAACATGCATCTCTGTGTGTGTGTGTGTGCAAAAGTGCAGCAGAGTTTTGGACATCATCAGGCATTGAGCCAAGAAATGCCAAATGGACCACTTGCAAACAGTAGCAAAATTGCCGCTTGTTGAACAGAGGAGAAAACATGACCCAGCTGGCATTCCTCTAGTGCCTGCTCAGAGGATCTCTGTGCATCCATCCAAATGTTCCCCAAACACATACTGATGCACAAAGACTGCACTTTTACCACCATCCCAGGCCACATGTGGGCTTAGGCTCCAATGCACTGAGGCACACTCCCAAAGCCACCAGATTCAACATTCTCAGATTAAACATCTCCACTGTTTGAGTCCAAAGTGCACAAAAAATCCCCAGTATATTTAGTCTAGGGATTTCCCAGTGTGTGATAACACAGTATCAATATTGTGATATTTTATTAATATAGTACAATTCCAGCTGAACGTGCAGTTATTCCAATACAAAATGTTTCTGAACTAAAGCACTTAGCCACATCCTTGAGGTTTGCCTGGGCATGGGAAAGAGCACCAGGACAACTCAAGGTAGTTAGCGGGATGCAAATCCATATCATTAGTCCCATTAGTTCCATTTAATCACAATCCCAACACTGAGATTCCACTAAGGAAATTGCCTCATTCACTTAAAAGTGTCAAGTGTGTCTCTTCCAGAATTTAGCATTCTTGTAAGAGAATCCATGGGGATGCCCGGTGTGCTGGCAGGCCTTGAGCTTTGTCCTGGAGCGAAGCAATGCTGGTAGCCATTGCAGACTCAGTTGTAGTGCAAATTGAGCTCAGGACAGGTTTCTGAGCAGAAATGGGACCTGAGCCAGACCCAGTTCTTCCCCAGCTTCACAGCTATTTAACTCCTGGCTGTCTCAGTGACACCATGCTTTGATTAAGAGCTGGCACCTTGGTCTTTCCTAAGGAGCTGGGTATCACAGCGCCACTGGTGGTTGGACTGCAGAGTAGAAATCAAGGTTGGACACTGGGAAAAGCCTGCAATGGGTGGGGACACTGGGGCTTGTCTGAGGAATCTCCAAGTGTTGATGATTTCAAGTGCAGGCAGGGCAAGCATGGACAGGGATATCATCAGCACAAATGGTCATGCCTTGGGGCAGACCTTTTCTAGCACTGTGAGTCTGGGACATTATAAGTCTGACTGGATGATACAATGCACACCATCACAGCCCGGGATGAGACACTCCATGAGGAGAGAGGGACAGTGCAGAGCAGAGAGAATGTTTCCTTCCTTTGTTTTGCTTTGTGTTAGGGATAATAAACATAAGCAAAGCATCCTGGCACTGAAACATGGAAAAAGCTCTCACCTCTCAATGGACTTGCAGACGGTGCTTCCAGACTTGCTGCTCACATCGGACGCCTTGCTAGCTGTCATCATGTCAGCACACAGCAGGGCAGGAGGTCACCTGCAGACAGACACACAGAAGAAGCATTGCTCTGTGCTCAGCATCCTCTTTTCCTTCTACACAGACACATATATATGCTTCTCCCTGGAATCCAAGAGAGGAGCTGAAGCGAGATATGACAGCTCTGAGGACAACCCAGGTTTGGGTTTCCTCCTCTGTGAAATGGGAAGAGGGGTGATAGCATTACCCCTCAGAAGCTCAGGGAGGAGTTGACAGTTTTTGAGGGCAAAAATTGTCTTTGACTCAGCATCGATTGCTGTACCATGACTTGAATATGGAGCACGTTTTATGAATTCCTTTATTTTTGCCAAAATCTTGGTGGATTTAGATTTTTTTTTCCCCCCTTGCAGAAGACTTAAACAAAAACAATTTTAAAACAACCTGTGTTAAGGCCACATGTCTGAAGTGGTTGCTGTGCACACAATACTGTCACAACATTTGCAGCTTGGGACAGAAAACATTTTAGACTGAGGAGACACTGCACTGCAGCCACGAGTCTTCTCCCTGATGGGTCATGTTAGGCTGCTACTGATTTCATTTCAGAGGACAACTCTTCATGGGGGTAAGATAAATCAGTCACAAAAATGAGTCATTCTGTTTGCCTCTTGATTTCTAGAATTCATGAAGTCACTGTCCTTCTCTTTTGAGTACCATCACTACCCAGCAAATGTAACAGACTCCATCTTCTTTTTATTGAGCTACAGTGTTCTTACTTGTTAAATAAAAAATAGAAAAATTACTCTGTTACTTTGTAGCACCATCTCTCCTCACTTCTCAGGGTACTCTACAGCATGGCAATGACAACAGGCTCACCATCTTGCAGGCAATACTTGGAAAATCTGAAGCCTTTCAGATCTGTCCATGGGGCTGGTCTGACAGAGGCTGCCCCATCATGCCTGGCATTTGACAACAAGACCGGGTGCCTCTTGTCATTAAAAAAAAAAAAAAAAAAAAATCACAGCAGAAGCAGTAAAAAACAAAAGGATCTCTCATTTCCACTGTGTAAGTTTTTGGGCAGAGAAAGGAAAAAAGCAGGGGGTGGGGGGAAATCGGTTTTGTTTGTTCACAGTTTTCTCTCCCTCCCTTTATTCTACACTGGCAACGTTCCTAAGGCAAGGAGTGAACTCTGGGTCAACTCAATGTGTACACACTTGGGGCAGCTCATTGCTAACCATTTAGCAGACTCTCTTTTCCCAGACAATAAACCCCCTTGGCTTCTCTTCCTCATTAGTAACTGGAACAAACACCCACTTCACTTCTAGACACAGAACAGCCTTGCAACACTGTCAGGAATTTTACCAGCCTGAGGAACAAAATCTATTCATCCACCCGTTAACTGTTATGGATTGAAAATAATGAAAAACTAACGATAGTTTGTGGCCCTGGCCAAAGAATGACTCACCCAGGCAGCCAAAGCAGATTCCTGCAAAGCTGCAACAGAGCCTGCTCTGCACTTGGCTTACAACATGCCCAGAGCAGGGATGGTCTGTTCACTCAGCACTCATCTCGTGCCTCGCACAGCGAGGTCAGTGCCCACAGCTCTTTGGCACTGCCTCTAGCAGTGAGGAACACAGCAACACGAGTCAGCACACACACAGCCCCTGTGGCTCTGCTGAAACGTGGAATGATGACTTGGGATGAGCTCTTCATAAGATCACACAATTTCTCCACCAGGAAACTCCATCTCTCGGCCTTTTCCAGCAGCCCCCTAACAAACACTACCTTTAAAAGAAACATCTGGGTACGAGCAAATATGTGCTGGTGCTCAGCACAGTCACATACCTGACTCTTCCTGCAGGAGAGGCCAAAAAGAAGATAATACAGAATAAGAGGTGCATTCGTTTCTTCATTTTTAGTGGATAGGATAGACCCCATTGGTGAGCAGAAGCAAGCCATGAGGCAGCTGCTGAGTGCTGCAAGAGTCTCCTGTGAAAGGAGCACCACCGCAATCAGCAGAACTTGGAACCAAGGCCAGAGGGACATTTGTCCCCTCCAGGCACCACATGTGGCAGGAGTAACCAAAGCAACATATTTGCACTAGACAGATTAAAGAATGGTCCAGGAGCTTCCAAAGCTGTGACAACATCCAGGTACCTACAGACACACCCACCACTTAGGGAACTAAAGTCATCCCTAGGAAATACACAGATGCTGTGTCTTCACAAGGCACACATGGTGTTCTCAGCATCACCTAGGGGATTATTGCAGCACATTAACTGGTTCTGCTCAAAAGAGTAAATATTTATCCAAACACACCAGAAGTCATGAGGGGAAAAAAAATCTGGAATAAAAGAGCAGAAAATAATAAGGTACCTCCCAATCACTCTAACAGTCAGATAATTTGCTTGGGGCTAATCCCAAAAACAAATGAGCTTCAAAGGTAATGGGATCATCTCTCAGGTTAATAAGGTCACCAGAAAGGACTTGTAGGCCTGACCCAGAGGCACTGCCAACACCTCACCAGAGGAAGCTGGGATGGCAGTGACAGAAAATTGCCTCCAGTAGATAGAGAAGATCTACTTTTTGTTTTCCAAGGTTTGGCTGCACAAGGCACCCAGAGCTACCGTGATAGTTCACTGCAAAGGGCAAGGGGAACTCTTGTTCCTCTGGACTCCCCACATCTCTGCTATGATCAGCTACACACCACCCTGACTGTGTGCTGGCTCAGGCTCTCTGTAGCACCTCTGTAGCACCTCTGTGACCTGCTATAGCTCACTAGGAGTTTCTGACAAAGCAGTACATGGAAGGGGTCCAACATGCACACGATCTGGTACAAGGGAGGTGATGAGGTTATGAGGACAGGAGAGAAAGGTGGAGGAAAGTGGGGAAAGAGCACAAGGGAGTGCATGTAGGGATGGGGAAGGGAGACCTACCAGAGGCTGAGAAGTATTATCTGAAATGCTTTGCTTTCCTGACTCATATGCAACGTGACCAGGGCCCTACCAACTGCCTAGAAGAAACAAGCAGGGCTGAGTTCATTTGGCAGGCAACCCAAAAAGGACACACATCAAACTGGTACTTCTTGACCGATTGCTGCTTTCTCTAAAAGCCACACAAAAACTTTCTACCTGCAATGGGAGGCACGGCCCCACAGCAACCCCCAGCCTGGGGCCACTGCTCCTGGCACATATATCCTGGAGCAGGATATAAAGGCCATAAAAGGGGAGAGAAGATACTGAGCCCCATTTGGAGAACCTTGCCACTGCAATTTATTAAGTAATCCCTGCCATTGTTTGGGGGAACAAAGCAGTCATCTGATAGCATTTCAAAATTAAACTGAGAAAGGAAGGACAGGGAAGGAGGCGGGAGGAAAGAGGGAGGGGAGGGAGCTCTCAAACCTGTTGGCCAGACCCTGGGAAGGATGTGAAGTCTCCCAGCAGAAGCCTCTCGGCGTATCTCTCACACGCACCCGGCCTCACAATTCCCAGGGCCATGTGATAGGGGCTTCCTGCTACCAAGTGAAGTGAGACCTACCCTGACCTCTCTCTTCCAAACAGAGTTCCTGCCTGCTTTGTGTTCGCAAAGAGGCGTTTGTTTACTGATCTATCACTGGCATGCAGGAAACAGCCTTGACATGAGCTGTAATCATCTGTCTCCAGCAATAGCTGTTTGGCTTTCTTCTAATTTAAGTTTTCCTCCCCCCCCCCCCCTTCCCCAGTGCCCTCTTCCCCACTTCCGATCAAAACGCTTTTGGAGTACGCACATCTGGTTCGGGGCACTCACTAGATACTACGAGATGCTTCCAAAGGAACTGGTGAACAAAAAAGAGGCACGGTCCCACCCCCAAAGGGCAGACAAACAAAAAAGAGGCACGGTCCCACCCCCAAAGGGCAGACAAGTCTTTCACAGGAATACCCTCAGGGAGAGGAACACGCCAGCTTTGCCCACTGCATTTGGTGCAGCCACCGGACGATGACAAAAGCTAGAGAAGCACCAAGCACACTGTAGTCTGTATCATCAGAAATGTACACAGCCAGCACACAGGTCACATCTGGAGTCTTGCCTCCAAGAAGACCAGGCAGTGATGGCAGTAAGCCTCCCACGCCTCCCTTCTTTGCCATTTTGTTTGTGGGGAATAAACCAAACATACCTCAAAGAACCCTGCGGTTTGGGGACGGGTATTACCATTGCTGCGTGCTGGAGGCCATATCTCAAGGTTTCCTTTGCTCTGTTTACTCTGCACCTCTCATAAAAATTGGATCCAGCTCCATAATTGGATACTAGCCACACTGCTGATGCATATAAACAGTAAGGCTTCACAGCACCAGGAGCGACCTGCAGCTGGTCAAACTCTCCTCCAAGAAGAAAGACAACCCGCTGTGTTTCTCCTTGTTGCCCACAGAAACTGTCTCTCCAGTTACTTTAATGAGTAACTCCAAGCAGCCAGACAAAGCCTAAAAGTAACACCATTCTGCTCCAGAGCTTTACACAACAAAGGATGCAACATACAGACAGCAACAAGGAGACAACAATATATAACATATATATATATAAAGAACAGGAAGGATGCCAAGAAGACAAAACACTAACAGGAAAAACATGAGTAAGGGGAAGCCAACAGTTAAAGCCTTCAAGGCTCCCTCCCCCAGCCCTTGCTCTGTTTTAGAGCCTGTTTTCCTTTGGGGGAAGAAGCAGGCATGAGGATGCGTGCTTGTGCTCACACACACACAGAAGCCATTGCGTGGGCCCCTGCGCACAGCCCCAGCACCAGGCAGCATCCCTGTTCCCAGCACAAACAGCTGCCCTGGCAGCAGTGTAACCTCAGGGAGCGAGCCCCTGCAGAGCAGGGAGGACACCAGCCAAGCAGGAACACAGCTAGAGCTGAGAAGGGCAACAGGACCCAAGAGCAGACTCCCTTGGTGAAACAAGATGCTTACAGTGGGGGAGTCACTGACTCGAGGTGCCCAACGCCAACCCAGCAGCAAGGCAAGGATTTTCCCAAACTTGAGCTCAGGGTGTTTGACCCAAAGCTCCACAACACGTGCCATGAGCCTTCCCTTGCTGACAGCAGCAACAGTTTCTTCTCACAGGACTTTTATGAAGTCCACTTCTTTCCTCTCCCAGTCAGCCCTGCAGATGAGTGTACCCCACGGTCTGGGAGGATGGGCCACCTCCCCAGCTGCAGAGCTTCTCAGTGCACCCAGTGAAAGCATGATTCAGCTTACTCATGAGAAAAAACTTTTTTACCAAGAGAGTGACCGAGAGACTAGAGAGGTTGTGGAGGCTCTGTCCTTGGAGATACCCAAAATCCAACTGGACAATGTCCTGAGCAAGCTGCTCTACGTGACCACACACTGACCATAGGGCTGTACTTTGCTATCTCCAGAGGTACCTTCCCACTTCAGTTACTTTGACATCCTGTGCTGGGCACTGTTAGTTTAGGACAAGGTGGCCTCTTTGCACACACCAATTGTCCTGGCCATGCCAGTCTCCTGTAGGCTGAGACTGAAGACACTAACAGCAGGATTGTTCAGTTCATCACACTTATAATGGTATCCTAATTGTAGACAATCAGGCCCAAATTATTCGTTAAAAGAAAAAAAAGCAGGATAAAATGATGCAAACATATCCATAACGGACCAGTGACTGGGAAGTGACATGCTCCTACAGTATCTTTTACAGTCAGATCCCACACAGCCTCCTACTCCCCTCACCCCACTCTGTCCTAACTTTTCCCTTTGATCTATCATGTCTTACATCACGGAGCTTACAAGGGGGTCAGGAGAATCCCACGTGTCAAAACAAACTGTATTTTCAAAAACCCCGAGTGGAACCGATGTGCCACAACCTCTCTCTTTGTGCACACAGCCCATGTCAGAGGAACAACGCTGCAATGCCAGGAATGCAGAAACCCAGTGCCAGCAGTGCTCAGCCTGCGTGCAGAAAAGCTGTGCTGTGTGTTATGACATGTCTTTAATTTTATGATATAATTTGGTCTACTGACCTTCTCCCTCTCTAAGCACACAGAACAAACCCTGCCTGCTTATATGTCACTAACTTGATTTAAAGGATTACTATGGTTAAAGGGACTGCCCTGCTCCACCCTTGGCTGCCAGCAAGGTGGTCTCAACCCTGCCCTTGGTAAAGGACATGCCTGATCACATCTGATGGTTGCCATTGACTAAGGGTGTGCCTACTTTTTTCCTCTCTTTTTGCTCTTGCTTTATATCAGCTCCAATGTGTGTAAAGCCCTTTCAAGCTAGGATGGGCTTGCAACCTGCCTGGTTCAACTCGCTAAACCTGCAAAGAAGTAAAAGGGAAGAAAGGCAAAAAGTTTTCTGCTCAGACAGAGGGGAATCTGAATCACCTGTCACAAAAAACCTGAAGAGCACTGAAGCACATGGAAGGAATCATAGCATGGTTTGAGTCAAAAGGGACCTTAAAGATCATTTCCAGCCCGTCTGCCAGGGCTGGAAACAAGGCTCTGCTTGGAAAGAAGCTAACCCTCAGCAATGAGAAGAGGGGAGCCAGCAGGACCTGCTGGGGGCAATATTGGAGGGGTCACCCTGGGTCTCAATTGCATCCCTAGGCTACTTCTGTTCTCTAGTAAAGCAGATGGACCCTCGAGAAACTACTCGCACCTCTTGTCCATTACTTCCATCCACCACCCATTTGCTGAAGGTTGTAGGTCAAGCTCCACAGGGATATCACCAGCATCACCTACCTGGCACAGGGAGCTGGAAGAACAGCACATAGGGGACCAAGGTAACTACTGAACATTTTAGCTGTAAAAAATTCTGCTGTCCATGTGCCAGCTGAAAGTTTCTTCCCACAGAGCCTTGGAAAAGTTAAGGTAGAGATGACACAGGAGTGGCAGAGGACAAATTTTGGATCCAAACAGCACTTCTGTTTCAAAGCATAAGATTAGTCTTCACAAAAGAAAAGCCTGATGTACTTTCTAGCACAGGGGAAGCAGCAACAATTTTCTCCCCAGCTTCACCCTTTGAAACAGCTGAAACATTTTGGTTGAAGGCTTTCAAAAAGTAATTCAGCCAGAGCCACTGCTCAGCATGGAAATCTGCAGACTGAAACAAAAATAAAATTTTGACCTGGAGACAGTAATTGAAAACAGGGTCTCACAATGTGAATTGTCTTCTGTTAAAGGTGGGGCTCGTTGCACCCACTGTTATTAAGCTTGTCCCACACTTCCCATTGTCTTACTTTCCCTTTGTTCCTCCCTCTAAACACATAACAAACAGAAAAAAACATCTCAAAGGGTATTTGACATCCCTTTAGTTTCCTTCAGGCAGACACACCCTCAGCTGGAAAACACAGCATTTCCAGGGTTGGGGGTGGGATGTTACATGACCCTGTCAAACAGAACAGCAACACTCTTTTTCTAATTCAGTGTTTCCAAGCACAGATCTAATCCTGCATGTATAGATGTATTTTTATGTATATACATGTATATATGCTATGCGTTCTGGTGGCAAGTATGGTTTGTATTACTGCTTTACAGACACGATGAGTCTTCACTTCTGCAGGTAGCTTAACAAACAGTAAGAAAAAATTCACATGGAAAGGAAGAGAATGATTCAGTATTTTCCAATCTGCTTGCTAAAATGAAGTCTAATTGCAGTGTTTAGAGGAATTACGTGTTTCAGGCAATGTTTTCCACAAGAAAGTCATGAACAAAAGATTTAAAAAAAAAAGAAATTATAGATGAGGAAACCGAGACCCTGAGAGGTGAAAGCAGGAGCAGAGGACATCAACAGCCCTTCTGTGATGGTTCTTAGCATTACTAGATCATCTTGCGTTTTAGATCTTGTGTTAGCGCATGTGTGCACACACGGGGTTGTTCATCCCCTTTCAAGGTGGGATAATATTTACTTTTGCTTTGCAGCCTAATAAATGGAAACTTAGTTACTTGAAGTCAAGGCTGAAGAAGACATTATTGCTGAAGCCTTGCTTGCTGATTACATCAGTGGAGACAGCGATTCATGCCTGTTTTCCTTGGCTTTGAAACTACCCACAGAGAAGACTGTAGTCAATATGGAATAAAACAAAGGAAATAGGGACCAGATTTACACGAGCACACATCTGCCAGCAGAATTGTCTATCAGCCACATGGAGAGACGGGATTCCAGCAGATGCAGTGCAACTGGCTTCAGTCCCCAGCAAAGTCAAAACTAAATTGGTAAATACTCATTTCTACTATTGTAGCTAACTGACGTAGGTACTTTTTCTCCTTTGATAGGAATGCTGAGTTACAAACATACCAGTCCTACTACAACAGTAAATCCCTTCTAATGTAAAAAGAATTGGAAAGAATTCAGAGTTATTATGCTTGTAAGAAAACCAAACATTTGACAGCATAGGAAACAACCTGCCACTAAAAAATAGTGTTCAGCTCATGAACCACACTGGAATTCATTTTCTATGTGGTGAGATAACCTCTGCTATTCTAATAAACAGGACCCAAAGAGGTCCCTTCAAGGAGCAAAGTACTTCCTGGCAGGAAGACAAATTGTCTCACATTCAGAAAGGAAATGAAGAACCTCAACTTCTTCCAAAATAAGTTATCAGCGGGGAGGCAAATGAAGCCTCAGCAAATCTCTCCTTCGATGGCCTTCACCCTGTGCAGGATGCTGACTCCTGCCCCTCCTGATCAGGATTTAGCACACAGTTTCCTGAAGTGTCCATCACCACAACCTTGGGGCACCATCTGCATGCTCCAAGAGACCTTCCTGTACCAGCTCCAAGTCCATGACCCACCACTACAGTCTGTCTCTATTAAGCATCACCTTCTGAGCTCAAGCAAAAGTCACCTGTAGATTTCTTTCTGATTCAGGAGACCCCACTTCCCTCTGTCTTGTTCAACCTCCTCTTTCCTCTCCCCTCACTCTCCCCCGTATCACAAAGGCAGAATCTGTTTATCGCAGGTCTTATTATTTATGGAAATCTTTCAGCCGCAGCACAGCACACCATCCCCTCGCTCAACCTTCCTCAGCAGAGAGCAGGGCCAGGCAGCACGTGAGCCGCCAAAGATTTAGCCATTGTGAGGAGGAAACCCACACAGCTCCAAAGAAGAAAAAAACCTCTGCAAAGAGGGCTTGCATTTATTTATTTTTCCAGGAGGAAAGCTGGTCCCTGTGGGTGTGTGCGTGCATGTGTGCGTGTGTCAGGACAAGAGGAAAAAGGACAGTGGAGCGGAGCTGCCAGGAAACAGTCGGCCATCTGCCCGTGCGGAGAGCAGTTTTTCCTTTTCTTTTGTACTGAGAGGAACGTAGCTGAGAGCCGCCATCCGCCCGTGCTGGGAGGAAATCTGAGCGCCTCTGCTTTGCCAGGGAGAGGAAGCGTGGGGGAGGGAGCCAGCCCGGTCCATGTGGTTAAGCGGTCACTGCACTCACGGCCAATAAAAGCGGGGAAAAAAGCCCTACCGAAACCCCCAAATCCTAAGGAAAAATCTCTCTTCCTCCTCCACCCTTTCACATGCGGTTTGATACTTTCTCCCTCCCAGGGTGATCCCGAGCACAGGAACTGCTGCAGTGGCTCAGCAGAGGAGGGTGTCAGGAGGGCAATGGCCTGGGGAAACAAGCACAGGGGTTTCCCCCTGTGCTGACAGTGGCACCCCGGGCGAGAAAGCAACAAAGACAGAAGATCAACTCACATCAACGTGTTGCTAGTCCGCCCATGCCCTGTCCATAGCCAGGAATTTAACAACCTGAGCACAAAACATGAGGAAGGACTCTTTGCTCCTTAAAGGCTCCTCAACCCCACCGGACAAGAGCAGAGCATGAGGAGCAAGTCTGTTGCTCATAAACCATCTATATGCATTCTCCCCATGGGCTTCAGTACAGCTTCTGACCATAAAACTATGTAACAGAGGAGGAAAAAAGATTTAATCTCCTGGTACTGTCAGGCAAAATTGCTGGCAAGACATCAGGATGGCTTGATGACACATTCTTCTGCCACTTTTGTGGTAGAAAAGCCCCAGGGAAGTAAATAAATAAAACAGAAAAGAGTAAAATTTTCAAAAGTGACTACACGACTTTGAAGCCTAAAACCCATTTTCACAACCAAGGATCAGATTTTTTTTAAACAAACATTCCTACTAGGCTTGCAGTTATACTTGCAATTCCATCTCCTTATTTTAACTCCCAAATAAGTCCCAGCTTTGACTGAACTAGCTCTGTACTGTATTCATGTGGCACTTAGGGACATGATCTAGTGTGGACTTGGCCCTGTTAGGTTAATGGTTGTACTCCATGATCTTAGGGGTCTCTGCCAACCTAAATGATTCTATAGCTATAAAAGCAGCTAACATATTCAAGGAACTGTAAGCACACATTCATTTTTTACTGATTGAAACAGGAGACATGTCTAGGTATGGCTGGGAAAATTGAGAGAATATCTCTCTGCACCTTCCTGCACCTACATACCTTGCAAACTCTGCTCCTTACCAGGTGCCAGATCCAGCTCCACAGAGTTGGCAGAACTTGCTAATGTGGGAGACGTCTGAGAAAACAGCCCACAGTGCTGAAGAAGGCACTTCCAGAAGAACTGATTCATCTAGACATGGTCTAAAGAGCTTCCTCATATCTGGCAGCCCGGAAGACAGACAGACACAGTTGACCCTCTGCACCTGAGCGTGTCCAAGTCAGACCTGAACTGACACCTATGCACCCAGTCCTTTTTCAGAAACATAACTCAGGTTTACACATTCTGTTGTGACTTTTTAATCACTCTGCTTCTCATAAAAACAAAACCACTGGTGTAGCATAATGTGTGACCTGAAGCAAATTCCTTGGCTGTTTCTCTCTTGGTGGGACGAGAGACAAGATGAGAGACAACATAGAGAGTTGATATGAGGAAAAATTTTTTTTCACTATGAGGATAATAGAGCTCTGGAACAGCCCTGCTATCTCCATCACTAGAGGTTTTTTCAAGACCCACCTAAAGCCCTGAGCAAACTGGTCTGAGCTCAGACCTGAACCTCTTTGAGAAGGAGGCTGAATAGAAGCCTCCTGCAAAATCCCTCCCAGCCTGGATTAACCTATGGTAACATATCATTAATTACTGTAAAAGTGAGTAATCACTCTCATTTTCTCTGTGGAAAACAAACAAAAAAATCCCTTTCGAAACACTATTACTAGACATTTTCCTCCCCAAGTGATATTTTTTTGCCTTTCTCCAACTGATCAGCAAGGAAGCAGTAAAAACAAGATATATAATTATGCTATCCCTAACACATTTCCATCATCTTTTGTCCATAATAATTCTGTAGTGCCTAACAAACTTCAACAGCTCAATGGAAGCTATTAGTGGGGCCATGAATCCACAAGTAAGGCCGCCTTGGCAAATACTGATGAGTGCTGTAAATTTTCACTATTAGAAAAGGAAAATATTTTCTTCCCAAATTCATTCAACTTTCAGAGAGATCAAGGTAAATTTTTTTTTTTTAATTTTTTTTCACAACTAACTTAAAAAAACCTCAAACAAACCAAACCAACCAACCAGCCAACTACAAAACAAAAATGAGAAATACTGAAAGCATTTATTTGGGAGATTTGTTTTTTCCTTTTGCTGAAGTGTTCCCTTGAGCTTCTCATGGTAGAAGACCTAGAAACTGGAGAGTTATCAAACAAGCACATATTGTTCACTGCTCTCTTCCAAGGGATGTGCTAAAGCCAATACATACATAAAGGCTTTAATTTCCATTGTTTACTTTGTTTTATACACATCACACTGTTTGATAATGGAGAAAAAGCAGAGCACCCATGTACAATTGTCCCCATCAAGCCCTTATCTCACAACTGAAGCAGAGCTATTTGTACACAAGCTTCCAACCCAGAGAACGTGCATCCAAGTTTTGTATTCCAGGGTAACCACAAGGGCATACTCCACCCAAGATGTTTGGATGTTATCCTGGACTGGGCCCCGATACTGTTTATTGTGCACAGGAAAAACTCATTACTACAAAGCCGCCAGCACTGACTGCATTTCACAAGGGCACATTTTACAGGACCCAGAACAAAGTATCAAAGTAGGAGTCTTCTGGAGTTACACCCTTTGTGAAAGCCCTGTCCCCAAACTATTCAATAAACATCAGCCCCTTTCATCTTAAATGCTCATAAACATGTTGTTTCCAGCCCAATGCGAGGAGAAATCCTAGCTGCACTGAAGGTACTGATGTGACTGCAGTGTTTATGGTGTGGCTTGCACCTCACCCACCACCCTCCTCATTTCTGCTCATCCCCAACACAGGTCTACTTACAGAGACACAAGCAGAGCCCTCCCTGCTCAAGTCCATAAAACCTTCCTGGATGGGACACATCTTACAGGCTCTCACGCGATGTTAAAAGAATAAAAAGGTTTCCTGCAGGGTGAGACATGAGGTCTCCCACAGCAGAGACCAGCACTAGGAGACAGGTGATCTACCTGGTACAACACCCTGATGATATGCAGGTTCCTCTGTGAAATTCCCATCCCCTCTGTCCCAAAAGCATCAGCATTACACACTCAGCTTTAAAGGTCTCGCTCAGGAAAGAGGCTGTCAATAAATGTTTGGGGGTTTATTTCTCCTCGTAAAAGATGGTGATTTTAGCAAATGCACATGTTTAAATACCTTACGAACAGGACAGTTAGATCCCAGAATGCTTTGGGTAAGAAGGGACCTTAAAGAGCATCTAGTTCCACAACCCCTGCCATGGGCAGGGACACCTTTCACTAGACCAGGTTGCTCAAAGTACTATCCAACCTGACCTTGAACACTTCCAGGGAAGGTGCATCCACAACTTCTCTGGGCAATCTGTTCCAGTGCCTCACCAACCTCAGAGTAAAGAATTTCTTCCTAATATCCAATATAAGTCTCCTCTCTGTTAGATTATATTTTTTTTAGATATTCCTCACCAGAACCACATTCTTTATGCCAAGGTAGAAGCTGCACTGTGTTGCTTCAGTTATCCATAGCTGAGCACAATGGATCTTTTGATAACAACTACATTTTCCTTACTGAAAAGAGAATGTCTACAGACATAACTGGCAAACTAAACCTAAACTTGATCATTTAGGGGGAAATTCCCTAAACGTTTTCTTCAATTAGGAGAGGTACGAGAAGAGCTTATGTAATGCTATACTTGATCTGTTTCTTGGTTGGTAAGAAAAATGTTTGGCATTCAAATAGGCATTCTTCTTCCCATCTCTTCTGCATGTAATAACTCAAACATTCAGACTGGATAGCATCTACTTAATAAAAATCTGTCATCCACTTCTCCAAGGGGGTTTACTGCACTCATATTGAAAAGAAAAGTAAGACGGGAGAAACGTCAGCCTTGGAAATAGGTTAGCAAGAAGGTGTCTTTGCTTATATGTCTTCCTAAGCAAAAATATTTTAGAGATGCATAGTGTTTGTAAATACTGTCATCATATAAAACTAATAAATCACTCTTCTTTACTTTTCTCAAAACGAATCTGACTTTTCATGACAGGAAAAAAACAATGATTAAGAAATCTGTCCTATCTCAGGTCATATGTTTGTCAAGACTGACTTTTCCAAATACCATACACTGAGACAAGAGTAAGCAGCTTATATGTTAAGTATACTCCCAGGTACCTCACATTAACATAATTTTCTATGCAGGAACTAAACTGGAACTGTGGTCTGACCCATCTTAGCTAACTCTTGATGTTCCCATGTGAGCTACTCGCAAGAGGTGATGTGTGCTCTAAAAGCATTCTCTATTCCTGAGGTAGGTACCTCACAAACTCTGAACCATACTGTAAGAGTGCCTGTTTCTCTTACCTCACCAGAAACGGACCAGAAACTTATCTGGGCAAGATGCACTCATGTACTGAAATACAGCTGCATGGCCTCAGCAATGCAATTTGCATAAATCACAAACAGGGTTGAGTGTTCCTGGACGAGTAAATTACTTACGGTTTCTGATTAACTGAAATAATTTTTGCCAAATTCAATCTAAATTCAGTATGCCAAAGCTTACAAGAGTCAGATTCTTTATTGTGACATTATTACCTACCAAAATTTAGCTAGACTCTGTGTGTGTGTGCTAAACCTTCCCTTCACAGGGAGTTGAAACACTTTGTTTAGTGTTTACACATACTTTTTGAAGGTAAAAATAGAGGGAAGGGAAGAGGTGGGGCTACCCTCCATGCCACCTTTCCCCAAATAGTTCTTTATACATT
Source organism: Chiroxiphia lanceolata (assembly GCF_009829145.1). Taxonomy (NCBI): domain Eukaryota; kingdom Metazoa; phylum Chordata; class Aves; order Passeriformes; family Pipridae; genus Chiroxiphia; species Chiroxiphia lanceolata. The sequence goes on from NC_045641.1 coordinate 58,048,751, forward strand.
TTTTTTTTTATTCAACCACAAAACTGAAAAAGCAATACCACAAAATTGCCTCCAAAGCACCAAAAAGCCCCAAACCTCATTTCCAGGTCACTGCCCAGCTAGAGTTAATGGAGCAGTGACAGCGATACCATCTTGTTCTTTTGGTGATCTCACCCACATACACCTCACTGCTTCATCACTGTCACCAAGTCATGCTGACTCTGTGAAACAACTGCTTAAGAAAAGGTGCATTACACAATCTTCTGCTTAATTCTGTATTCAAGGATTTTGTGGCAAATCATACCCAAATCTCATCTATTGCAAAACATTGTTTACGAGTTAAAAAAAAAAAAAAAATATGTTACACATGCAACAGAGATAATGAAACAGCAGACCTTCTGAAGAGCTCAGGAAAAAAAGAACAGGGTGGTGATTACCTGTTTCCAGGCCTTTTTGAAAATTTCTTTTTACTTAAAAAAGAAAGAAAAATCAATGTAATCCAAGCTCAGGCTTGATTTTTCAAAGCAGATCTTTCCCAGAAGCCTGAAGTAAAAACAAAACACACCTTATGGCTTTCTACAGCTTCCTGAGGAGAGGAAGTGGAGAGGGAAGTGTTCAGCTCTTCTCCCTGGTACCCTGTGATAGGATGCATGGGGATGGTTTAAAGCGGCAGCAGAGGAGGTTCAGACTGGACATTTGGAAGCACTTCTTTACCAAGAGAGTGGTCAAACACTGGAACAGACTTCCTGGAGAGGTGGTCCATGTCCCATATCTGTCAGTGTTTAAGAGGCATCTGGGCAATGCCCTTAATAAGAGGCTTTAACTTCTGGTCAGCCCTGAAGTGGTCAGGCAGCTGGACCAGATGATCACTGTAGGTTCCTTCCAACTGAAATAGTCTAGTCTATTCATAGTAATGATAATGAAATTTTTAAGGAAGGCTGCCTTGAGCACGAATGACCAGAGGGACCGAGATTGACATATGTGAATATTCTGGTTTGAAGGACAGAAAAGCTACAATTTGTATTCCTGCAGTGGTTGCTGGTCAGCTGAAGTCCTTCACTGCTCTGACACGCCAAGTTTCTGATAATATTTCCAGATTGCTTCAGATCAGAAAAGTAATTTTACCACATGCAAGCAAGCGTTAAACAAGGGGAACATGAAGCAACATATTACACGTTAGAATAAGTTATTAAGAAAAGCCCAAACAACCAAAAACCCACCTCATCAAATTCTGACAACATTTTATGAAATTTTGCCTTTTAGAGTTGATCCTGTTTTTCCTTGAAACATACCCAAAGTTGTCTTTTTCTGGCTAGTGGAGGAATTTTGGAATTTAACAGGTGAAACCTTGGTTTCCCACTGAATTTGTGTAACATAAATCACTCCACAAGGAAAGTTTCCTACTGTGCAAACAAGAGAATACTGATGGGGCAAGGTTTAGCACAGATTGAGCAGCAATAGCTGTCAGTATCCTCCACCATCACAAGTAAAGGATTGTTGTATGTGAGAGGTGACACCATGGCAAAGCTTCAACTTGAAGTCACTCACAAGTAATCTCCAGGGACAGAGACAGAAATCCAATGCAGAAACAGTTACCATGTGTTGGTTTCCCAGTAGGAAACCTCTCAGGCCTCTCTGAGTTTGACAAAGCTGAGAAATGGCAGCCAGCTAGATCAGGGCTTCTTACATCATCTGGAAAAAGCTCAATATCTTACACATTTCTTTACAGTAACAAACTGTCTTGTAGAATTTGACCAGGGATTGCTGCACATGCAGCCTATCATGTCAAGGCAGGGAAAACCAGAGTCTCAGTTACCAGATCCCAAGCTCCCTGAACTCAAGACAAAAGTTCCCATGGATCAGTTGAGTGCAGAGGATGCTCCAGGGTCTGATTTTGGCCAGATGTTGATTTTTAAAGCGCTACATGTGCAGGTGCAGACATCCTTCTCAGTTTTAGTATGGGGCATTTACTTCTCCTTGCTACTAAGCCACTCTGAGCTCTGGATAACCCAAGACTCAACTCTTACCTAAAAAACCCTGTGAAGGTAATGTTCACAGTATGCTTTGCAGCTGAAACATACTTTTTTATGTGGAAAATATATACATCTTCTGCAGGGGCTTACAGTTTTTATGGAGAAGGCTCCAATAGTCTGAAAAGTCTCTGGGAGCTCTTTTTTAATTTAGCAATGTGGTGTGTTGGCTGACACTGGCAAGCAAACTCATATTTATGAAGTGTCCTCTCAGTGCCCTGTGAAATTTGCCATTTCCCTCCATGACAGTCAGTGCTATCTATCATGAGAACATAATCCCCTAGGACAGGAGACCTGAGCCCCTTTGCTGCTCTCCTCTGCAAACAGATGTGTGCACGTTCCCCAGCTCTGAAAGTCACAGCCAGCTTTTGGCAAAGAACTACAGCAGCTGCACATCTGCAGAGGGGAAAAGCTTTCAGCAAAAAATACAGAGGGGGATCTCATCCTCCCCCCGCCTGCAAAGCAAGCTCAGCATTTGTTCCTCTCCAGATGACACCCTGATGGGTTGATTTAATCATTCACATATGCATGCCTATTCACAATGCTTCCAAAATACCAGGGCTGTGACAGCATCTCACCTGAACTGCTCACAGTAACAGGGCTTGTCAGCAAGTGTTTGGCAAGAAGTCTCGAAGGATAAGAAGAAAAAAAAAAAAAATCAATGTTCAAGGACACTGCTAATATAAAATGATTCTACAGAATATGAGTGGGTGAGTGAGAGAGACCACTTGTGATGAGGAGAACACCTAAGCAGGTGCTTAATTTTAAGCCTATGCTCAAACTCCACTATCTTCCATTAGAGTGCATGAAGTCCAGTCCAAAATTCCCCGAGCAGGAATGGTTTACTGCACTGAGAGCCAAAGTGCTCTGATGGGTGGATCTAAGCATGCGCCGTGACCCACATGTCTGTTTAAATGATATGCCAGACTGGGGGGCACAGCACAAAATATTTAAGTGTAGCAGGATCACCGAAACACTTCACCACTTTTATTCCCAAAGGGAAATCTAATTAAAACACAGAGCATCTAGCCATTTGAAATTATTCTGGTTACAAAGAGCAGCAAGTCGTCCCCCCCGAAACAGTCTCTCTAGTGGATTGCCAGAGTACTCAGTAAGTTTCTGGAAACACAACTTATGTGCCTGAACTTGGTCAGGAGCAATCTGCTCTCCAGGATCTGCAGAATCAGGAGTCCTAGGGCCTGGCAGGGTCTCAGCCAGAACTCTTTCATCCACTTCCAAGTGAGGTGGCACCTCTCCCCACTCGAGCTGCCCCTAACCATCACAAGCTCTTGATGTTTTAAGCATCTGGGCCAGATTTTCAGATGACCTCAGAGCAAAGCTTTTCTGACTGTTTCTCCAAGACCAGATTTTCTGCCAGGTAGTCCCCTGCAGATATCTAACCAAGGCAAGACCCTTCCAAGCAAGGTTGGCACCCCATATGCTGAAATGTTCAGCCAATCTGATTACTTACCATGATGCCTAATGAGGAGACGGGCATAGGAAAATAAGAGCTGCCACCATGTCCTTGCAGAACCTATCTTTACACTGGACTTCATTCAGATCAGTAGCTCTCTGCTGTACATATGCTAGAGGGAATGAGAGCAGTGGAACAAACCTCCACCAGCATTAGCAATACTATTTTACAGAGGAGACAAGACTCGCCACAGTTATAGATGCCAGACTTGAAAACAAAGTAGCACTCCTCCAACAGCTCACACAGCGGGCATCTGCCTTATTAGTGGCACAGCACCAGTAGTAGCAAGTCACAAAGCCCACTCCAGACAGCACAGATAGAGCTGAACAGCAGCTGTCTTACCTGTCTGGCTTCCTTCCTTTTGCTTTTTACTCTAATCTTCCACAGTGCATCTCAAAATCGTCTGTGCCCCATACCCACACTCCTAGATGAGATCTTGTCAGCACTGCACATGGAGCCTACTGCATGAAGAGCCCAGGGGATGGCCAGGCCCATCTGTTAGAGGCTTTTCTCTGTGTGGGTTGGTGTTTTTATTTTAACTCCCTCTGCTTCTGGGCCCCTCTTCATCTCTTGCTCCTCCCATCTCCTTCTCTCTGCTCATGAGGACACAGTTTCCATCCTGGCTCTGGGCCAGCACATGTACGGGCAAAGGCAGAGCTCAGGAAAAGCCATCTTCTGCTCTCTTTCATCACATAAACACTGCCAGTTCCCAGCCCAGGAACACAGGGCCAGGCCAGAGCTTTGGCTGCAGTGCAGGGGGACCAAGGACCAGGGACTCCTGTCGAGGCTGAACACGGCAGCCTGGCCACAGTGCAAACCTCCTCTCCTGGCCTTCCTGCTGCTGATGAGCAACTTGAGGCTTTACCACAACCCAGGAGCTGCTCGTTGGATGGCAGACACAGTTCTGTCTCACGTTCAGCAAAGGTCACATGTAACAGCACATAGAGGTAACAGGGAACATTCAAGCCAAATGCTTGTTCACACCAGTGATTAAAAAAGGAGAACCAGAAGACCCCAAGCAAACCTGGCTGTCAGTGTCCCAGCACCGGGATGACGATCCTGCCCAAAACATATACGAAGGCCTCAGAGATGAACTACATCCTAATAAGTTTAATCAGTAAAAACTGACCTTTAATGACCACAAACTGTTGCATCTGGTCTGCTAAATCCTCGGAAGTAACAGTGTGCCAGCTACAGCTGGTTTCCCTAATCTGGGGAAGGGATGACACGCTGAAGCAAAGGAGGAAGGTTATCCCAGCACTCACAGTGTTCATTCCAGCAGGCCATTACTCTTTCAAGCCTCTATCCTTCCAACTATGCTTGAATTCTCTCAGCTGCAGAAAAGACAGAAATTAGGTTCTCAATACATGTTATCTGCATTAAAGAAAGGAGGCCCATTGTTTCAAGCTTCTTGAAAGGAAGATTTCCCATAAGCCCCCTTTTGGGATCTCTGTTGAAAACACACAGCAAATGTTTAGGCAACTTATTTAGCTTAGAGCAGTATAAACCCAGGGGGTTTCAGTACAGGATTACCCTGACCATCCCACCAGGATCATTCCAAGAACACAACCTCTCTTAGCAATTGCAAGGATGACGATACGGTTCAGAACTGCTCCGAGCCACCTCAGCACAGGAGGGACCAGACCATCATAACTGCAGAGCCCCAAAGGCATTGTGCTGGAGGCTCTATGCCCTGAGTTCAGTGAGCTCCTACCTCACTGAAAGACATGAACTGGTGAAGGCTCACATGAGTGGCAGGCAAGGATCCACTGCTTTGATCAGGAAGATTCTGGGGAATTATGACTTTCACCTCATCAGTCCTAAGTCCACAGACACAGAGTACCTTGACCCAATAGGTTGGTGAATCACATAAAGGCTGGGAGAGGTCTTGAATAAGACCAGCCTATAGGACCTTAAGTATTTATGTATGACAGAGATGATGCCCTTTAATGCTTTATTAACAGACTTTGACCTAATTCTCAGCCTGTTCTGTGTCAGGCTTCCACCAAAGGACACAGGCCTCGGCTGAAAATCCAAGCTGGTAGAGGGTCAGAGGCTCCAGGGACTCTAGCTTGTCTCAGGCACCCAACTTCAAGATCACCCAAGATCCCTGTGGAACCTTTCAAAAGCACAGCCTTCACAAAGCCAGGAGCCTGGTGTTCAGTCATATGGTCATCTTCACTAAAACCTGGGTTGAAACCACCACCAAATGCCATGCATATCCTCATGTTTTCAGCCTTTGCTTTCATTTCCAGAAGCTGAAAAAGCTGCTTAGAGATGAAAACCAGAAAAAGAAACCCATAAGCAAGAAAAACATGCTACTGTCCTTTCCACTGTACTTCAGAGCTACAGTCAAGAAAATGTTGTGGGTTAAATGCTGATTACAGATAGTACTCCTCAGATGTGATGTTCTTTGAGCCGTACACAGGCAAAACTGTGCTTGCTCACTTCTCATCAGGACTTGAATGCAACAAGAAATTTCTTTCCAGCTACATCCCACTCCCTTCTTCCCTGTGGAGAGTCTCCTCAATCCTTAAGGAACTGCAATGCAAGTGCATTAAAAGTCCTATTTCAGCATTTCCTTCATAGTAGAGGCCTCTTCCAGCCAGCTCTTGGGATCCTGCCAAGAGACATATCAGCCACTAGTACTTAAATCCTTCCGCTAAAAAATGCTTCCCTAAAGAGCTTATACCCCAGTTCTGGATGCCTAAGAGCTGATCATCACAATTAACCAGCCTCAACAAGAGCTTAAGAGAGGTCCTTCTCCACTCTCATGTACTTAATGGTGCACTACAGAGCCTTTTCTCCCCTTGGTCTGGCCTCCACTTAGCGAGGAGCAGCTTCAGCACAGTTCCAGTCAGGAAACAAATGTCAGGTGCTACAAAAGGAAGGGAGAACCAGCTGCTTTGAATGATGCATTTGGGGGATCCAAAAGAGCATGACACTTATTGGGCACTTCTGAAACACACAGCACCTCTCCACGTAGGGCTCTGTTGCATGAAAGTTTCACTGCCAAATTTCTTTAACTCCAGGCAAGGACTGCACTTGCCTCTCTGCCCCCAGAGCACCCAGCAAAACACAGATTTTAATACCTGTCCATAAGAATTAGTTATTATGGCTGATATTAAGAATAATTCACTGGAAAAGCTCCTCCTGAAAAATACAGCTTACACGGTCTTTATTTATTGTCTCCTGGTCAAAATTAACATTTTTAACATGCAAACTGTCATAGTTTGAAATTGCCCCCCCAGAGAGGCTGGGGGGGTTCAGAGGTGATTGGATTTTGGATTTCTAATGTGGCTCAAACTGCCACAAAATACACCAGGCATGGGAGAAAGACAAGCCTATTTTAAGTGCTTGACAAAAATCTAAATGCCCTTCTTGTTTTGGAGAACAGAAAGCAGACAGAGGTTGTCTCTGCAGACAAAATGTCCTAAAAGATGTTCAAAGGCAGTGAGCTGGGGACACTACTAAAAGCAGAACTTTGGAACACTGCACACACACTTGTGGTCTACAAGGAACACTGTACTTTGGGTCTGAGCTGCTGAACAGGGAGAAACTTCTTGCATGGACTGTCAGGACATGGACATGCCAAAGGCCAACCCGGGCTTCAGTAGGGATCACCCACAGGCAGAGAGTGGTCCCAGCAGAGCCATAAATCTTTAGCCTGCTTTTTACATCTCTGGTCACTCCAGTGCCTTTTGTTTTCAGTCCTTTCTCTTCCGTTTCTCAAACAGGCACCGTATTACCCTGGGAAATCCCATGGCTTTCCTCTCTTTTCCATACTTAGCATGAACTTAATGGTGAACATGAACACACTTAGTGTTTTCAGTTGTTTACAAGTCTGACCCAACATGGTAGCTATCGATTTTCACATGCTGAAATACCATCTGGATTATTTAAAAAAACTCCAAACAACAACCAAACAACCCCCTGCCTCCCAACCCCAACAACCACCAAACCCTACAAACACTATCCCAGTGACAACATTTCAAACACAACAGAAGGGGCTTCCCTCTGGCAGGATGCAATAACAACTCCCTTTTCGGTGGTTCAGAAAATGGAGCCAGTACTTTATTGGACTTCAGTACCACACACCAAGAATGAGTGGTCAGTAAGGTGGCAGCCAACATACAAACCAGCTTTTTAATCCGCCACCAACACCAGTAGCTCCCTTCCTGGTAGCAAATGAAAGCCCCATGGAAATCCCTTTGGCCACCTCTTTATCCTTTCAGCTGAGCTCCACGCTGGAGATGTTCCTTTCCAAAAGCAACAACCCTGTTTAAATGGCAAGAGCAAAGGTGGCTGGGAACACCTTAAGGTCAGGAACAACTCCCATACAATTTGCTGACCTGTTTAGGAAACAAACTATGCTCCTGCAAAGAGCTAAGTGCCCATGCTTAGCACTTATTACCTCCCGCAAGGCTCCAAGCAGTCAGAAAGCCACAATCCCTCCACGACCATCCCTTGTCCAGCACCAAGCATCAAGAGCCTTGATGCTTCTTGGACACTTGTAAAGTCAAAACCTCTGAAAGCATCCCAAATACACCTGGTATGGTTTACCTTCCAGTGTGCATTTGACACCCTGGGACCACAGCAGCAGCCAGCTGTAGCTTCTTCCCTGTTCTCTTCCCAAACACCATTCCCCCTCCACCAACTCCACGCCTAACCCATTAGCACCCATCAGCACCCATCATCCCTGGGTACCACAGCGGGAAGGTAAGCTGGAATTTTTCTCCCCGGGACAGGTGAATATTCTCACGGGTCCCCAGCGGGAGTCAGAAACATCACCCTGATAAGCTACAGGCTGCACCCAAGGGCAGATGTTTCCTCCAGCCGAAGGTAAAGTAAGAGAAAAGGAAGCTATCCAGTGCAAAGAGAGAGAAATGGAGGGCTACCATCAGGGAGGGATTCAGGGATTTGCCAAAACCGAAGAGAACTCTGGCTGTTTCCTCCGGTAGGGCCCGGGCTTCCCCCAAAGAATGTGCTTTGCGTTTCCTCGTCTGTTCTGTGCCGGAGACCGAGACAGGGCTGAGTTCGCTCAGGGGCCCTGTGCTGCGGGGCTGCCGCTGCTCCTCCGCCCCACCGCCCCCGACCCGCCCGAGGCCACTTTCCAGCAGCTCCTCACGTCCTCTCGGCCCTTTTCCCACCGGCCGAGACCCACTCCCGCAGCCAGCCCGGCACTCCCGCACCCGGCGGGATCGGAGGGAGCGGCAGCCTCCCCGTCCCGGCGGGAACGCGGCCGTGCCGGGAGCGCGGGGGCGTTCGGCTCACGGACCCCCGCTTTCCCTCTCTGCCGTCGAACGCGGTACTGGGGGGGGAACAAAAGCCAATCGAGGGGCGGGAGGGAAGACAGAATTAAGAGGCTTTTCTGGAGCCGCACCGACCCCCGCCGCTCCGGCACCTCTGCTCTCCCACCGTCCCGCCCGCCGGTTCCTCCGCGCCCCCCTTACCTTCCTCGGCAGAGCGGGGGGGCCGTGCCCCGGCATGACGGCGGCGGTCCCGGCGCCGGGCTGGCGGCGTGCGGACCCGCGGCTGGGGGCTGCCCGCCCGCCCCCGCCGCCACCGGCCCCGGCCCCGGCCCCGGCCCTGGCCGCCCTCCGGCGGGAGCACCGCCCCATCCCACCCCGTCCCGCCCCGTCCCGCCGCCAGGGCAACCGCGCCCGCCCCCCGCCCCGGGGGGGCGTCCCGTGCTGCTCACTCGGGCAGGGGGATGCCCGGGGGTAACGGGGAGCGCCCAGGGGCAAGGGGGGATGCCCGAGGGTGAAGGGGGGATGCCCGAGGGTGAAGGGGGGATGCCCGGGGGTGAAGGGGGCTGCTCGGAGGGAGGTGAGGGGTCTGCCGGTGTCGAGGCCAGAAATGAAATCCCGAGAGGAGGCGCCCCAGCCGCCTTTCTGGTTGCAAACAGAAGTACCCGAGGGAACGTAGAAAGTCCTTGCTCGCTACCAACTCAGCACCTGTCACTGCCACGGCTTCCCGCGGCTGATCGGGTCACAGACTCATCGCGGGAGAGCAGCTGACCAGGGATGCCCCGAGCCTGCAACACTATCAGCTGATCTGAGGTTGGGTATTAGGGAAAGGTTCTTCACCCAGAGGGTGGCTGCACACTGGAACAGGCTCCCCAGGGAGGTGGTCACAGCACCGAGCCTGACAGAGTTCAAGAAGCGTTTGGACACACGGTGTGACTCTTGGGGCTGTCCTGTGCAGGGGGGCCAGGGCTTGAACTTGCTGATCCCTGTGCGCCCTTTCCAGCTCAGGATATTCTATGGCTCTACGATTCAAAAGGGATGGAGCTGTGAAGGTCCCCAGCCCAAGCGCGGCCCCTTTCCCTCCTGTCCCGCTCCGGTATATCCTGATCCCGAGGGGACGCTCCCGCCGCGGAGGCGACAGCCCAGGCACGCGCCTCACTCACCGCGCGCGAGCCCCCGCCGGGCTCTCGCTCCTGTCCCTTTAAGGGGCGGGGCGCGGCCGCGCTGCCGCGCGCTGATTGGTCGCACGCGCGCCCCCCCGCCCCCGGCAGCCGGTGCGGGCCGCGGGAGCGCGCGCGGTAGTGGCGGGAACGCGCGCGGTGGTGGCGGCTGAGCGCGCGATGGTGGCGGGCGGCGCCGCGCGGCTGCTGCCGCTCCCGCTCCCGCTCCCTCTCCCGCTCCCGCTCCCGCTCCTCCCGCGCGCCGCCGGGGCCAGGATCAGGGTGGCGCTGCCCGGCCGGGCGGCCACGGGGCGCCCCGGGCTGCGCGCCGGGCGCTGGGGCGCCGTGGCCTTGGCCGTGCCCGTGGCCGTGCCCGCCGTGCCCGCCTGGAAGGAGAGGCCGGGGCAGCGGGCGCCGGCGTGGGCGGGGGAGCGCGGCGCGGAGCGGCCGTCCCCGGGGCTGCTGCGGCGCTTGGGGCTGGTGCTGCGGCTCGGGGTACGCGCCTGCGGGCTGGTGCTGCGCTTCGGGCCGCTGCTGCTGCTGTACCCGCTGAGCCGGCTGTGGCCCGGCATGGGCGCTCGGTGGCTGCGGCTGCTGCGCAGGGCGGCCGAGGCCGCCGGCCCCACCTGTATCAAGCTGGGCCAGTGGGCCAGCACTCGCAGGGACCTCTTCTCGGAGGCCTTCTGCGATGAGTTTTCCAAGCTGCACGTCGAGGTGAGCCCGCACCCCTGGGGCCACACCGATATGCTCCTAAGGAAGGCCTTCGGTGAGGACTGGACGGGCATCCTCAAGTTCCCAAGCCGGGAGCCGGTCGGCTCGGGCTGCGTCGCCCAGGTCTATAAAGCCTATGCTGACCTCACTGCTGTTGCCGGCTCCTGGGCCCAGGAGCTGCAGCAACACTCGGAGTTCAGGTCCGCTTTTGAAGCGTGGGAAGTGTCAGGCTTTAGAGGTCTCTTCAAGTGGCTGAGAAGGAGGAAGAGCAAGGAGACACGGGATGAGAGGAGCAGGGAGGAACTGAGCCTAGCAGACTGCTCCCAGGGAAGTGCCATGAGTAGGATGTCCCTTATGGAGCAGATGGCCAAACCACTCCTGAATGCAAATCCTTCATCAGCCAGACATCTCACGCCTGTAGCCATTAAAGTAAGTCGTACACCTGAACAGTAGATGTATGAAAACAGACTGTGCTGGATGGGGTCAATCAGATTTTAATTCCCACAGGGATGAGTGGCTGGCTAGGGCCAGGCAGAGTGAGAGAAGGGATGCTGTCTTCCTTGGTGTCCTTTCTTTTGTTCCAGCCCAGCGCAATCCACAGTTGTGGTGGCCCCAGCTCTTCCCAGCTGGAGAGCCCAAATACCCATGCTGCCTATGGCACTGTTTGACATGGCATATGGGTATTGGGAATGCCTAAAAGGGCCCAGTTTATGTAAAAAAAAATTAATATTAAGTGCACCTTCCAGACAGTGAAACCCCTCCTCTGCTCACATGAAGAAATCTGGAACAGACAGGTTCTTTCCAGCAAAGTTTATTTAAAGAAGCCTTATATTTGAGCAGCTTCTGTTACTAGTCAGGGACAGGGCTGGAGCCTGAGAGTGATGGAAAATGTCTTTGGGTGAGACTGTAGTCTCCGGCGCAGATATATTCCATTTGACAATTATAAAATGTTTTGTTACAACTTAATCCATGTCAAAATGTGAATTCTTCTGGGAACTAGCTGAAGAAGCTGGTTGGCTTCCAATCTAATAGGCTGGGTTCTGTCTACTTGGGATGTATCACTTGAGCTGATTGCAATGGAGTGTTTGGAGAGTTGATCTTGCCACTGCTCATTCTTGTGCAGGTCCTGCACCCTGGGCTGGTCCACCAAGTCCAGATGGATCTGTTTCTCATGAAGATGGGCAGCCGCCTCATTGGACTTCTCCCTGGATTCAAATGGCTCAGTTTGACAGAGATCGTGGAGGAGTTCGAGAAGCTTATGATGCAGCAGGTACATGCCATGCCATGGTCCCCACTTACTGAAACAAAACTGCCCTTTGTCTTGCTACTGGCTGGCTTTAACTGTTCACACTGCTGCATTTTAAAGGGTTAGATGAAGGCTGGCTTGTTCTTATGTTCTTTATTCTAATCAATCACATAATGTTATTGTAGGAAAGCTTATATGCTCACAAAGCAAAAAAGCAAAGCAATGACAAAATTTAACAATCTTTGATTTAAAAATACTTTTTAGACTTTGAAAATCAATCTGAAAACATTCTCATTCTTCCATGTTTTCTAAAGACACGGTCCTGAAATGTTGCTAATATCACACTTACAAAGATTTTGCTACGGGCTTAATTGGGCTTATGTTGCTATTAAAATGAACCATTATCTGCTAATTTCATTTCTGTGTCTAGATTGCAGAGTCTGAAGTCTGTAACAAGCTTTTGAAAGCCTTAATTATTTTCTGCTATTGCAAAAACTCTACATAGTAAATCCACATTGTAAACTGTTGACTGTAGTCAAATGTGACTTGAGGTCATTTAGTTCCAGTTTAGTCTGTCAGAGCTTTTGGTGGATGTGCTGAAGACTGAGGGTTAAGAGAACATCTGATAGGCTCACTGTAGTTTTAATTATCTTTGAAAAAACAAGAAGTATTCCTGGGATATTTCCCATTGTCAGATGAGGGAGGTGAAGGAAGGTTATCCTGCCTCCTTGAGCAGTAGCAGACGGAAAGAGGCCCTCGTGTCAAGACACTGCATCACTGAAGAGCCAGGGCCTGGACTTTGCATAGTGGATTATTTTGTATGTTTTACATTAAATTTCTTCCTGTTATGGCTGCCTCTCTGTTAAGTGAGGCTGGGGCTGCAGTTCATCTACCCTGTCTGCTTGCCTTGCAATCTGGACAGTAAGCTTTGGTTCAGGATCTTGTCGTGTCCTCGAACATAACACAGTCGTGGTCTATTTTGAGACAAAGTGCCTATAGTAAGGCACCTGGATTTCAAAGGTGCTGGGTTGTGGGCCATCCATTACCCAGTCTGTTACTCAGGGAAGCTATAAGCATGTAAAAAGTACCTCTGATTTTGTTTTCATTCTGGCTTTCTGACTAGTTTTGTTGGTATTGAGTTCTGTACGGTCCTTTCCTCATAAAGGATCCTGAAGATCTAACTCTAGCTGAATCTATTTTCCCACCTGCTCTTTCTGTTTCTCCCTTGAGATTGACTTACGCTATGAAGCCAGAAATCTGGAGCGCTTCCGACAAAATTTCCTAGATGTCGATTTTGTGAAGTTTCCAACTCCCCTTTGGCCTTTGGTAACAGCAGATGTTCTAGTGGAAACGTTTGAGGTAAGAATTTCAGGGTCTCAGAGTGGTGGTAGTAGTGAGATGGCCCTGGAGAGAACATGCCAAGGAAGTTTTTTTTTTGAGAAGGGATCAGAGGCAGAAGGATGCTTTTCTCTTATTTGCTTAAGGAGAATTGGTGTCCTTCCTTGGTGTCTCTTCCAGTATTTTTGTTCGTAAGCAATGCATCCCAGAAGACAGGTGGCAGACAACTCCGTCTAGAAGTGGACACTTAGCCTGAAACCAAGCAGACCAACAGTGTCTCCAGCCACCACCATGTGCTTGCCTGTACTTGGCAAACCAAACCACACTCCAAGTCTCTTCTGTGGTGGGTCAAAGCAAGGAGCTCAGCAATCTGACAACTTTCTGATGCTTGCCTTAGTTCCCCTGTGGATGTTCGAGGCATGGACCAAAGCTACTCTCAGCCTTAGTTTTCCTGCATTTGATCCTGGCAAGAGTATTTCTGTCCCAGAAATACTATCCCTCTTTGCAAAGAACAAACCCTTGCTTCTCTCATGTTCTCTATCACACTAGATACAGCCTCTATATGGCAGGTCCTTTTTAGGGCATTGTTGCCACCTCCCCTGAACTCTTGGCACACAGATAAAGGTGTGGCTGAAGATGGGACACAGGGTGTGTTTGACTCCAGCCCTGTCTTTATTTCAGGAGAGTGAGCCCATTTCACAGTACCTGCACGCGGAGATTGCCACAGAGCTGCGGCAGAGACTTGCAAAGATGGGCATGGACATGCTGCTTAAGATGGTAGGCACTTGGCTAAAGCTGGAAGTGAAGGTTGTTTTCCTGCAGAAGCTATTCAGTTGGGATAATAACACAATATGGCTAAAGAGAGAACCCATTTACTTCCCACTTCTCCTACCTGCACCCATGTCCGTAGGGACATGGACTCAAAAGACACTGTTGTGCCTTTGGAGGCAGCCCCTGGATGCCAGGTATCTTGTGGTAACCCAAGACTTGGGGCACTGTGGCACAGCACAGCTCCTGAAGTGGCAGAGGGAGGGTCTGTACTTAGAGTACAATGTCACACAAGGCCTGAGTAAAGCCTGGCCTAGATAGACCACTGCTGTAGAGTCTGACACGGAGCTTCCTCCACTGCAGACGGGCCATCTGCTCGCACGCAGCAGGACCGGCCTGTGCACCTCGGTCAGTGCACTGCTTAGGAAACACACTAATCCATTTAATCAATATTCACATATTGCCCAACTACTGTGTAGTGCAACATAATTGGCAAATACTGTGTGCTCTGCAGAGACTCTGGATGCAACTCAGGGAAAACAGCAATAGCTGATTTCTTTATCAGCTCCTTCTCTAAAACTGCCTTTCTGTAAGGGAGAATTAAATATAGAGTAAAGAAAACAAACCTGGCCAGATGCAGCTTCTGGCTATCTAGTTCTTCTGTGGCTGAAATAATCACAGATGATCTGGAGAGGAGTGTTGAGAGGGTGATACAACTGCCTTGTGAGGAACCATGAGAACTAGCAGGAAAGAGTTGCAAAAGATACTGACAGTACTGAGTGAGTGAGTGGGCTCTATATGTCAGATGAAATGCAGCTGATAACTGCAGCATTGTGCTAGGGTGATGGCAAGCCTCCAGTTCTGACTCCATGGAGTATGACAGGCTCTGAAATAGCTTTTACTACTCAGAAAAGCAATGGTGGAACTAGAATAGTTTTACGCTAATGTTGGTTTCAAGTTTTAGGAGTAAAAAAGAATTAAAGAGCAAAGAAACAACATTATGTCTTTAAGTAAAACAAATACCTGTTTCTTGAGTACTCTGTGCAGTTCTGGTCCCTTGCTGTCCAAGACCCTCCAGTTCAAGGGCTGTAACAGAACTAGAAGAGGTGCAGAGGAAGGCAGACAGGATGATTCCTGGTGTGGAGTGGCTTCTACACTCTAATGGTCAAATAAGTTGGACTCTTAACTCTGGAAAGCAGAGAAATTAGTAGCTTATGCCAGAGATAAATGCAGTCATGAGTGCACAAGAGTGAATATTAGCAGAGGTATTTTTTTCAGGCAACACCTAAAAAAAATGTTTTCACACAATTCTAATTATTTATATGGTAGTTGGACAAATTCATAGGAGAAATCCATGAAATACAATGATGACCTTGGGGCAGGAAGTCCTGCAGTCCCAAGTGGCCAGGAGATTTAGTGGGGAAGTGCTGTTTTGTGCTTGCCCTCTTGCCAGTCCTTTCTGGTGCTAACTGCTAGCAGAGTCAGAGAAGGGCTACGTAGATTTGTTTCCTCTTAGCTTGTTTTCTTTACTTTCCAATACAGTTGTAAGGTGGATTGATGTCCTGGACTAGACAAACTTAACCATTTACTGTAACTCTTGGCACTGAATGGCAACTGGCCTATTCTTACTGCATTTCTCTTTGCTAAGGCCCACTGGTGTGCTCTCAGTTTAGAGTTAATTACCAAAGAGCACCTCCATTCCCAGCTGGGACTCCTGGCTGTCCTACCTGACCTCTAGCAAACACACTGGATTGCTCCACACAGCTCTGCTGACTCCCTGCCGTGTCAGCACAGCTGGTCTCCAGCAGAAGCCGTGTGCTGTGGTGCTGCCAAGGGTAACCCACCGTCATTAGGGATGACTGCAAACAGACCAGGAACAGCCCTCTGCTGTTTGCCTGGGAGTTTTGGTGAGGGCAGGTTTGGTTGGAATGAGCTTCTCTAAGACTCACCTGTCCTCTAGATCTTTGTTGACAACTTTGTCCATGCTGACCTGCACCCCGGGAACATCCTGGTTCAAGGCACGGCCCGTGTGAGCAGCAGCTACAAGGAGCAGACGGCCCTCGTGGACCTGTGTGACACGCTCGTGGTGGAAGTGCAGCCGCCGCTCCGGCAGCTCTGCCTGGTGCTGCTGGATGCGGGGATCGTGGCGGAGCTGCAGAGCGCTGACATGCAGAACTTCCGGGCGGTTTTCACTGCTGTGGTCCAAGGACAGGTGAGGCCTCTGTCGTGGGGCGGGGGAAGGCTGGAGAGTCTGACAACCCAAGTGAGGGTTTTCTCTCTATTTCCCCTTAAAATCCTCCCTAAGAGGGGCAAGGAGACTTGCTAGCATGGAAGCTATACCAAACACAGGGCTAAGACGTTCCCCCACAGCAAGGACGCTGCCAAAGTGGAACAATTTCAGTGGCCCAGGAAACAGAAGGTGCTAAATGGGAAGTATGACTGCCACTCCCTGGTTAGGAGTGATTCTGCTGCAAGTTAGGACTGCCTGGGAGCCACTTGCATTGGAGACCGTTGCAGAATCTGTCAGGTTTTGCTAGAGAAGAGGAGGGAATGGATTAACGTCTTGATCTTCCACATGTTTCCCTTCTTCAGCCTTGCTGCTGGAAAGCCCACGTGCCTTCCTCCATTTTGCTGTTGTGTCAGCAGCTGTAGAGAAGAGCATGGTAGAGGGTCTGACTCAGAGGGCAGGCTCCTGTGTATAAGGAGAACTACTTTATCCTCCTTCCCACTTGAAATACATTTTCAGATGTGCTAGAGAATCTAGTGCTAATGTCTCCTATTCATTCTGAGAACAAACATCTGTGCTCATACTTGCCTGTTGCTGTTTGTCAGCTGCAGGTTGAATGGCTCACCAGCATATCTCAAGAGGGACACATTTTGTCTTGGTCTGTTTAATCTGCCGAAGCAAGCCAAGGAATCCATGCTAAACCATGTATTCAGGCCCATCCTGTGCTGCCAGATATAGTTCTCAGCTACTGAGCAAGAACTGCAAACAATTGGCTGCAAGTCACCAGCGATCAAATCCTGATTCTCCTCTCCAACTTGTTCCTCAGGGGGAGAGAGTGGCAGAGCTGATCCTCCACCACGCCCGCGCCAACCAGTGCCAGGACATCGAGCGGTTCAAGGCTGAGATGGCAGAACTAGTGACCAAAGTCCGGGGGAACACCATTGCCCTGGGGAAGGCAAGTGCACCATGTCTCATTCTCACTTACCTGCAATTCAGTGCAGCTTGGCACTGAAAACTGAAACAAAAGGGTTTTTTTGATCAGTTGTTTGCTTCTTTTTGTATTCCAGCTGCAGGTGGGAAATCTCCTCTCAAATGTCTTCAAACTATTGATGACCCATAAGGTGAGGTTCTGTCACTGTCTGCCTTCAATAACTGGAAGTTTATTTGGGGAGGGAGAACTACCAGGAACATGAAGGGCTAACAAGGAGGGGGACTGACTTCTAAAATGAACTGCTAGGAGAGGAACTGCAGGAATGTAACCAAGTGTTGCAGGCTTGCTGTTTCTCAGCATGTTTCCAGGTATGTCGTTTTTGTTGTGTTTTCTTGGTCTTAGTACTGCATTTAATGGCTGATGTTGTTTACTAAGAGGAATACTGTTGTAACACATAGTTTTTCCTATCTTTTTTTGTAGTCTCTTAGAAGCAGAAAATGAAATCTAATATATATTCCACTTCTATAGCATTGCATGCTTTCTTCCCTGGACCTCGTTCTTGATATGGGGTTATATAACAACACCAAGCCACTTTACTGGTTTGTTAGAGGGCTCAAAGGTGAGAAGTTTCTCACAGAACAGAGATAACAGATAACTACTTATAACTGATTATTTGGGGAACAAGTTTCCGCAGCTGCAAACAACTTTGGAAATCAACAGAGCTGTGGTGGCCTGAACTAGAGGAGATGAAAAAGTTGTCAGCCACTTTGCTCACTGTGCAAAGGGTCCCTCTAAACATTCCTTTCTTAGAGGTTTTTGTCATCAAGCCTCATTAAGTAGGTTTCTAGTGAAATGAAATGTAATTTAGGCCCTTAAAAAGCAAGTCCTCCCAACTTAATGAATTCTTAGTGCCCTGGTATGCTTTGAAACAATCCTGGTACCTGGCTGGGAACTGGGGAGTATTTTATTCACATACAGAGCAGAGAATTATTTCCTCTGACCTATGGGGTGTTTTATGGCCATTCAGGTGAGCTGCCTCTTACACAAGTGCATATATTCAAGTATGTTGGATATTACTGCAGCCATGGTGAGCACTTCTAAGATCCTGCTATTCTTGTATAGAAGAAAAAATAAAATCCATTCCCCTTTTTGTATGAAAAACAAACTCTTGGATTCCCTTAGTGCACTCACCCTGAAACTGTCTCCTTATGTTTGGGCCTGCTGCTGGATTTCAGTGAATTCTGAAACTCCAGCTGGTAGAGTTGCATTAGTTTCAGGTGTACATGCGCCCTCAGCAGCCTCTTCCCTTCCCTCTCAGCTTAGCCAGAGCTGGGACCTTGGTTGAATGGGTACAGAAGAAAATAAGGTCCACTGAGCCCATTTAGTCTCTTGTGGTTCTAGGTGAAGCTCGAGAGCAATTTTGCTTCCATCATCTTTGCCATCATGGTTCTGGAGGGACTAGGTCGTTCACTGGACCCTGAACTGGACATCCTAGAGGCAGCCAAACCACTGCTCATCAAAACTGCAGCTTCTGTCCTCAAATAGACTCCTGTGGCTGCTGCCCTCTCCCTGTGTGGGGTTACCTGTGCTGTCTGTGAGCCAGCAGGAGGGAAGCTGAAGGTGAAGTCACTTGTGCCCTGGGGACATGCTGTGCAATGGTTACTGTCCATTAACGTTGCCTTCAGTCGTTTCAGCTGAGCACCAGGCATGGGATGATCAGATCTATTCCAGAAACCAGAAGACTTTGCACAGTTAGACATTTCTGACTCCTTGCACAATTTTAAGAGCTAATGTGCTCTGGTAGTTTTAAAACTGACATACGTAGCTTAGGTGCACAAGATGACTGCAGCCTGATGAGAAAAGCAGTCTTACTTGTCTAAAAGTCTTCAAAGAGATGTTCATTGATCAAGTCTGTTTTGAAATCTATCAGGTTTAATATTTAATTTACTGACTTACCTGTCACTGTGGTATAAGAAATGATGTTCTAACATCACCTAAGCAACACAAGCTGAAAAAGCCAATAAACCTCTTTGTCTTTTGTACTTTTAACTTCTACCTTTATTGTAGAAGTGTCCCAAGATCCTGCATGTAGTGGTCTGTTCTTAGTCATTTTGGATGATAAAAACAGACCAGTCATTTTTTTTTTCAAACTTCTGTACTTCAGCACATTATTATGGGAGTTTGATTGTAAACAGCAAAATAAAATATTTGCCTAGGCAGAAAAACCTAATTCCATAATAAAAAACAACTTCTGGGAATATTTGTGCTGCTCTTAATTTTTCTGGTTTTGAAGCTTAAAAGTCTTTTTTTTCCCTCTGTGTGCTTCCTTCTATTACCCTCCCCCATGCTAGTGTCACCCTATTTTACTCAAAGACTTAACTGATATGCAGATTCTTGGGGTTTGCTTCCAGTAGCTGCAAAACAAAAAGTCCAAGAATTTTCCTAATGAATCAAAAACATGTTGTGAATGTTTAAAATTAAATAAAGCCAGCAAAAGAGCTAGATTATATGTGGCATTTACAGTCAGTTATTTTAATAGTAGTATTAAAATTATTTTATGGCTGCATTTTAATAGTGAGAAATACAGTCTATGAATGATTGGAAATACTGTGATATTAAATATATTCCCAGATATACCATATGTGAAATGGCAGTAGTGCAGGCTCTCTGCAGTGGTCTGTTCTCAGATGGTTAAGCAATGAAGAGAAAGTACATAAGCAGACAATCTGCTGTTTTATGGTGATTATAAAGTAAAGGTTAATGGCATATAAATGAAGTCTGAAAAATAAGTTTAGGATTGGCTCAATATATTTCACGTACTTTCCTTTAATCACTGCATATTCTACTTCCAACTGCTTAAGGATAGAAACAGCAGTAGAGTTTAGTATCTTTTAAGCTTTAGACTTGTTTCTCTAAGTCTAGTTAGACCTAAAGTCATAAGTAGGCACACCATTGTCCTGACTAGCACATGATTTTATGGAGAACTCAAACAAGAAGAAAAGCAAACAACCCCAAAGAAAATCTCCATGTGCTGCCAGCACCCACTTTCCATCAGTGGGGCATGTGCCCTCTTCCCTTTCCACCTGGCTCAGGATAGAGGTGCCAGGCACAGCCTGGGCCTCATCCATAAGTTATGCACGTCTTGGGCACAACTACCCATGTTCCTGCTGAGCAACTTCCAGCCAACTTTTCCAGAGCCTAAACAGAGTGTAAACCAAATGACAGAATTCCACATCTAATATGCAAAACTGTGCATCACATGCAGTTTCCATAACACACAGTTATATTTTTTCCATGTCAAAGCCCTCACCTGGTATTTAGCCTCATCCTTCCTTTCCCCTTTTCTTTAAAAAAACCCAAAAATCTGAGGATGGCTTATGCATATTATGGATCCTAAAGTTTAAAAATACCCCTTTCAGCTGTTAAGGCTTCTGAATAGTTTGTAAACATCTGGATGAGAGACTTAACTTTGTCTTTTTAGGGGAAAGCTGAAGGCATAGCCTCTCCATTATCCATAGAGGAATGCAGTCTGAGACTTACTGCTAAGAAACTGCTGGCAGGATTTCAAAGGACCTCCCTTTTACAAGTTTTCTTAATTTTACCATTTTTTTTGCTTAAGTAACTACCATTATCACTTGTTCTGTATTCTTGCAAAAGACATACATTTTTGTACTCACACTTTTCTGTTGAGCACTGTGCCACAAAAGGTGCAACATGTTTCTAAGTGTACACAGAATGTCAGGCAACAACATTTAAATTTTGTATCTAGTTTGGTTCCAGGCATTACTTGAAACAAGGTATCACACATATTGTATTTATTTTAGCATAATTCTGTGTAAAACAAGAACATATTTCCACATAGCCCTGAGTGTTCCAGCAAATAAACTGTGCCACATCCATTCTCCTTCCCTAAATACCGATCTGAAAAGAACAGGTACGTTTCTGGTTACCCAGAGCTGATAATAGCCACTATATTTTGTTAACCATCAATTTACCAATTCATTTGTCTTTGTAACATTCTCCTCATTTATTCACAAAGAGCAAAAGGTGTGGTTATTGTAAGCAAGGGCCCTACCTGAAAAGGTATCCAAGTATCTTTCTGACCCGTTTTGGAGACTGCCAGCCTGCCAGTGAGACTGTAGGCCAAACAGAAACCCAAGCCCACCACTGGGTTTGGTGACTCTCCAAAGACAGTTATTTCACAGATCAGACCTTTTTGTCATCACAGTGCCTAGAAAGGGGAGCTTGTCATTAAAAAAAAAAACCAAACAAACAAAAACCCCCACACCACTTTCTATTTTGGGCTTCTAAAAGTCATTCCTCCTCTAAAGGAGTGGCCAACACATCTCAAGCAGTACCTACAACCTGAGAGTAGATGATCTGCACTTACCTGAAGCCCAGGCTGGTGAACCAGAATAGTAACTCCAGAAAGAAAGGCATGTAAAGGACAGAGCAGTGGACATGCACTCTGGCTGCAATGAAAGGGAGATTAAAGACCTCTCCGGGAATTGTAATTCCACTTGTCACAACTGTAGCACACTGAGTCACACCTACAAGACAAAGACCAGGTCTGTGAACTGCTTGAGGGCCTCTCCCCTGCTCTGCAGCTTCCTTACACTAGCAAGGATGCCCGAAGCAGCAAAAGGGACTGTTCTCCGAGGTACTGCTGGAGATCATGGATTTTTTGGTCTTCTTTTTCCATCTTCTGATCTTCGGTCTCCGCTCTGGAACACTCTCACTTTTGCAGCCGGGTGCTGGTTTTGTTGCTTGTCCTGCTCCCGTGGTTCTTGTTCCAACATTTCCTGCCGTGGCTGCATTCTGCTCCTCAGAAACTCCTACATAAAGATATTTACAATTGTACAGTCAGCTTTCATGCCAAATTTCATCCTCAGTTTTCGTCTGTGTCCAGGTCTGGGGCCCCCGACATAAGAAGGACATGGACCTCCTGGAGCAAAACCCAGAGGAGGGTGACAAAGATGCCCAGAGAGCAGGAGCACCTCTGCTATGGAGACAGGCTGAGAGAATTGGGGTTTTTCAGCCTGGAGAAGAGAAGGCCCTGGGGAGACCTTAGAGCACCTTCCAGTGCCTGAAGGGGCTACAAGAGAGCTGGAGAGGGACTTTTTACAAGGGCTTGTAGTGATAGGACAAGGTGGAGTGGCTTTAAACTGAGAGTAAGTTTAGATTAGATATGAGGAAGAAATTCTTTACTGCGAGGCTGGTGAGGCACTGGAACAGGTTGCTCAGAAAAGTTGTGGATGCCCCATCCCTGACAGTGTTCAAGGCCAGGTTGGACAGGGTTCTGAGCAGCCTGGTCTAGTGGAAGATGTCCCTGCCCATGGTAAGGGGTTTGGACCTAGATGATTTTCAAGGTCCCTAATCATACTATGGCTCTATGATTCTAAGTCAGAAATGGGGATAATATATGGATATTCATTCCTTGCATGCAGAAAGACTCCTTTTATGGCAGAGATGGAGAATGTTACTTCCCATCTTTCATCTTTATACACATGTCAAAAAAATGTTATCCTTTTTTAAATCCCTAAATGATATAGTTTTATTGGATATAAAACAGGAGAAAGACAAATACTCCAGATAGTGCCACTGCTGGAAACACAGCACAAGGGAAAATAATTTCTGGAATTGCCCTTACCAGCCTTTCTTTCTCTTGTTCAAAGCTCCTTTCATTGCATTCTGCCTGCAACTCCTCCCTCTGTGAACGCTGTGTCTTTAAGAACTGAAGCCTCTGACTTGCCTTCTTCCCCTCCTCTTGAAAGGAGGATTCCTTCCTGCTCCTCTGAGCCCCAGCAGCCTGGAGCAGTGCCATGTGCTGCAAAGCTCTCTCTTTGTGCTCCAGCTGTTTCTCCAGCCCTTGCAATGTTCTCTGACGCAACTGTTGCCTGTTTCCAAAACAAAATTTCTCAAATTTCTCATAAAGAAAGAGCAATAAAAAAGACAGTGCATGAGACATAAAGCAGATATTCTGGCAATGTGTGCTTAGTTAATATTCCAGGACCCTTTGTTAGGTTGTGAGGGTTAAACCCGTGTCCAAAACAGAGGTAGCAAAACTCCCAAATGGGCTGGTGCCTGATGTCAGCTAACTGCAGTCATCTGTCCATCTGACTACATAAACCTGGTGTGGCCAAGTGTTGTTGGCCCTGAAGACCAGGAATCAAGGAAATAGATTGTGCAGACAGGGCTGTAGGCCTGATCCAGACAACTGGGTGGCTGTGTGCTGCTGGTGGAGCCACTGAGGCAGCAGATGAGAAGGCAAGAAGTGGGTCACGGTGGTAATGCAAGGTCCTGCTCAGCTTAAGTGGACTGTGGGCCAGAGAGCAAGGATTTGAGAGGCCAAAGAACCTTTGGTCTGAGAACAAGGTTGAAGAGAATTTGCCCTTGGAGGTAACACTAAAGGCTACGGGGTCCATGTGTACCCGCTCCCACAAACCTCAAGAATCAACTTTTATTCCCACTAGGGAACCACTGTGACCCCTCTGCAGAGTCTGTCATAAAGCACAATGTGTGATGTTCAGAAACTGAAGGAGAGCACCAAGGAGCTGGTGTTACCAACCTTCCAACATCTACCACAAAAAGCAGTTAAGTTCCCAGGCATCACCTCTGGTTGTCCTTGTGCAGCTGGTGCTGGATGCCATCTGCCTCTTGCTGCTGCTCCCTTTTCAGCTGCCTCTGTTCCTCTTTCCTCCTTTTGTGCTCAGTCTTGGCTCTGTCGAAGCCCATCTCTTTCCATCTCTCCTGAGATGCATCATTAAGGATTGATTTCTAAGAGGAAAAAAGCCAAACCGAACCCTTAATCCCATCAGTGTATTTTTCTAACGCAAACTGTAAACACACAAAACCAGAACAGCTTAGTTCTTATGTCACTCTTGAGGTCTGGGAGCTACACTGGCTCATGAATACTGAAGTTGCTCCCCACCCATGAACACACTGAGGATGATGCTAAAACCTATGGAAAACATTAGGCTTAACCAACCAAGGGGCGCCTGAAAATCCAATGTTCTGGTTGTTCTGGTGTTGAGCCAATGCTTAAAACTGCCCAATCTTTGTGTCAGCTTTGTGTTTGGATGGAAAACCCAGGTTCTGACCACAAATCATATTACATATTCCTCATTAGATTTTATCAGAAAGAGAAATACCTGCCCCCCTCTGGCCAAACACAAAATATTCCCGGAGTTCTCTGCAGGTGTAGCAACTCTTCACCTGTTGTCTGAGATTTCTACTTATGCTCAAGCAGTCTTGATGTGTTCTTCACTAGTGGCTGCATTGTAATGCTGGGCAATGCTGCTAATTTGTGTTTTTAAATGCACTGTGCTGTGCAAGGATATGAAGGAGCACCTACAAGGCTCCTTTTCATAGCCAGAGTGAACTGTTTCTTTCTTTTGTACTCCCTACAGTGCCCTGTATGAGGGAAGGAGCAAGGAAACACCACCAAAACTTCAGACATGCGTTCAAGTTTACATTCCTAGAGCTGTTTAGGGCTGGAACAGAATTTCCACAAAATATTTCCCCCTCCTTCCTCCTATTCCCAGCTGCAGTTAGCATGTTCCTGCTGTTAGCTGCTCCTCTGCAAACACAATGCCACCTCTCCAGCTCTTTCCTGTGGACAACTCTAATACCACAAGCTATAAAACATTACAGGACCTTCAAATAAGGTCCTACCAGTCTCATGTAGCATTTTGATGGGTTTCTCTCAACACATTGATCTGTATGGCTTCCCAGGGGCTGTAAGCAGCTTTGTTCTCCAGTGTATTGCTATTCCTTGCCAAAAAATGTACCTGGTGGGTGTTTGTGTTTAATGACATACAGAGGGAGAGATCAAAGAGAGAATCAAAGGTGTTTTATAGGTGGGAGGTGAAAAAATGGTGTTTTCCAACAGGTAAAGTACTGGCCTAAGGTTTAGGAGACAAAGTTCCACCTCAGCCCTGACAAGCACTCTCTGCTGTGGGATTCAGCTGACTATCTAGACTTTCTCTTTTTTGGTTTCAGTATCTGTAAAAGAGGAATAAGTTTTTTGCTGTCTAGTAGAGCTGGCAGAGAGTTTTATTTAGAAAAGATTAGATCTAAAATAAAAAAACTCTATCAAAAGTGCTGAGTAAAAATACCAGAAGTGCCCTGCCCTGTACAGCATGGATTCCCAAGTGGAATCCTTAAGATTCTATTTATGCATAACCATTATTCTACATAGGCATAATTTTTGTTGCAGCAAAAACCTTTGCAGGAGATCAAAGGAAGGAACATTCTCACACGACATAAACAAATCTCCTGATTCTGAGAGAGCTAAATCCGGCTTGGACCAAATACTTACTGTAATGCTTTTGTGTTTTAGAAGGTTTAGAAGTTTTGTGGATCTCCTAGCCAGCACATTGGTGGTCCTGTGTGGTCTCTGTACACACAGAGCTGATCTGATGGTCAGGCTGTCTTTCTCTAGCGATTGATTCACTTGGTCAAAGAAGCTTTGGCGCCTGAAAGGAACCAAAGCACTGGTTCCCAGGGAAGGGCTCCTTGGGGAATGCTGAACTGGAGCTTCTGCCACTCTGGACTCAAAAAGACCTTGCAAATAAATTAGGGCAAGGACATATGAGAATATAGGAAGCTTATAAAAAGAAAGCAAGTTAAAAGAACAAAAGGTCTTCTCGTATAAAATATATTCAAGTAAGACTTTTATAACATTTTCCTCTGAGGGACAATTTTTAGTCTTCACAAAGCAGGTCCCAGCTTCTTTCCAGAAACAAGCTTGCTATTGCAGTCAGGGAAGAGTTTTGCCTGGTAACACAGGACTTTTGACTGCACTTAGAGCTACTCAGGCTAAGAGATTGTTTACGTGGTATTTCACAGACAGACATGGGCTGCTCTGAGATGAGTAAAAATGATAAATCTCTTGATAGGGCAAAGCCTGAGCTGTACATCCTGTTGAGAGACAGGAGACATTAGCTTGGGCACAACGCTGTACTAACACAGCTTTTGGGTAGCTGAGAACATGAGCAGAGTTTGCTCACACCCTTCTGCTAAAGACAGTGTGGATCTGAGTGGCAGCTGTTGCATGGAACGATGCTGGAACACCAGCTGGGATGAAACGTGCACCCCTGTGTGACTTGTCATTCTCCCTCTACCAGCAGTGTCACAAAGCAACAACAGAGAAAGCTTTAGGCTTTCAGAATCCTCACTTAAATGCCTGCCATTGTCACAAAACTAAAAATGAGAACAGCAACACTTTGATTAAAATTGTCCCTTTTGGATATTAAGGGAACAAAGGGTTACTCAATGACAAGCAATAGTTTTCAGCACTGATAAGAGGAGTGTTCTGCAGAACAGTCCTGGTGAAATCTTTTTGCTACAGACAGTAATAGTTAATGCTACAGATTAATTTGTAAAGTAAAGAAATTTTATAATAAATAGTACTTATACTGGGTGTTATGATAAAGGTTAAGAAAACCCAAAAGCTGCTACTGCAGTAGCTGTAAAAGCCAAAAAAACCCAATTTCCATCTGAAAATTCTTTCACCTTGAGACGATGAACAACTTCTCAAGCTAAAGCACTATTAATACCTACTTATAAATATACTACATAATGATGGCCATAGTCACAGCATGGCATTATGGCATTTCCTTTTGAAGCATCAAGATTTATGGCAACAGATCTTAGACACCATGACCTGCTGCAGTGATATTGTGTGGCAAGTGTTATATTTGGGTAAAAGAGCTACAGTTCCACTACCATGCTCGTGTTTAAAATTAGCTTCAGTTTCAGCATCCTGCTGTCTGCTGTCTGGTTCCTCCTTGTGATCTGTCTCCATTAACCAGCTGTCTGTGTTGACAGCGGTATCAACCATAGCATGAGCCATCTCCCTCTGAGCACCCTAGAAATAACAAGAAAAGCATTCATAATCCAGACCTGATAAGGAAAAGGTTATTTTCATGAACTTGCAGCAGAAGATCCTAAGTTGTAACTGAAGTTTAAGAAAATCAAAAAAGACAAACCATGGGGGAGTTCTTTACTAAAGAAACAACTCTTAGGTAGAGTAATTTCTGATCACTTTGTGGGTTTGTCTACACCTCCAAATGACCTAAAAATGGCAGTACTTATGTTTGGAAGGGTCCAAACTAGTAAGAGAGAGATCAGGCCAGAGGACCTCTGGCTGAAAGACAGTCCTGTTTCTGGCACCTGCCAGAAATCAGGATTCTAACCCTTGCAGAGATAAGCTTGGCAGCAGCTGGTGCACATGAACCTCCTCCTTACTGATCCTCGCCCTGTTCACAAGCACCAAGTCAACTGCTGAGGATAACTTAAGCCTCTTATGGTCTTTGATTGAGAGAGGGGACACATCTAACAGGGTGGAGAAGTACCTTAATAGAATTATGTAAGAGACTGTCTTGGTGTGGAGCAATCCTTACTTTAATCCTTATCCAGTGTCAAGTCTTCTGTCTGACACTTTTTTCTGCCTTTACCTCCTTCATACAGAAGAAGGATGTATAGAAACTGGGCTATGCAACACTTCTTATATTCTGCATCCATGGAAGACATTCTAGAAGCCTGCTCCAGCCAGGGACAATGACAGCTTATAACTCTTTCCCTGGTCAAAGGATCAGGAAGACAGTGCAAAGTCTCTCCATTCTTTAGCAGGCATATATAG
Source organism: Chiroxiphia lanceolata (assembly GCF_009829145.1). NCBI lineage: Eukaryota > Metazoa > Chordata > Aves > Passeriformes > Pipridae > Chiroxiphia > Chiroxiphia lanceolata. Next base: position 58,076,509 of record NC_045641.1, read on the forward strand.
GGGCCAGGCCTAAAACCTCTGGTAATTTTTTGGTACCAAGGGCAGTAAACTTCAGGTAACAAAGCAGATTTATAAAAATAGCAGACCACATGGTGACAGAAAAGCCAGGGTGAAACATTTTTTACCTTCTTAGGTTCTATAAACTCATTGTCCTCTCCCAAACAAGACCAAACGTCTTTTGGAACATTTTCTGTCTCTAATCTCGTCTCTTCCTTTTTCTCTTCCTCTCTGGAAACACTTTCTGAAGATGTAATTCTCAATTCAGACAGTTCCTCTTCTATTTTCTTGCTGAGCAGTTCTTCAGCCAAGCCTGTTCCTGGGATGAAGGCATTTTCCTGCTGCACTTTGCACCCTACAGGCCGTGTGGGTTCCCAGGCTGCCAGGCAGCACCGGGGGAGCGAGGTACACTCCCAGCTGCACTTAGCACATTGATGAGCTGAATACAGACCCCCTGGCCAGCAGTCCAGGTCTGAGTGACCCAGTCTGTAGTGGCCTGAGGCTCTATAACCCGGTGTCACAATGTATGGGTAATGTAAGCTTGAATCTACCACCATCTGCCTGGCTGCTAAAGGCATCTGCAGTTCTAGGATGATGCGTTCGCTTAAGGGCAGAGGAATCTGCAGAGCTTGGTCAGACGACACCTCCTTGGTCTGCCCATTCCAGAAATTCACAAGCACTCCACTTCTGTTGTGTGCTGTGAGTATCAAAAGCAAAAACAAAAAGGCAAATAATGTATTAGCAGCAGAAAGCTGGAGTTAAAAGTAACGACTCGTGTTTCAGATAATTTTGTAACAACTTCTATGTTTTTTTTCTTTATAGGTTTAGAATGTGACCTTCTTTTGAACTTCCTATGAGGAGACAGGAGATAACAAAATTCTCACTTGTCACAGTGAGGCAGGATTTTACCCTGAAATAGCAGGAAACTAGACTAACAGATAATCAGGTGAATACTCAGGAGTGCCAGGAACATTTTTTGCTTTGTGTTGCCCAACCCCCAATATTTTAGGAAGTTTTCACTCACAGAACAAAGCAAACACACATTCTAGGAGCTGCATTAATTCTGACACTGAAGAAGAACAGGCTGCTTAGTGCCAACAACACGAATACAGCGAAGAGAACTCAAGCAGCAGGTGGGGAACTCTCAGGGATGGAAACTGTTCCCTTCCCCGTACAGTGACCAGCCCCCGTGGTGAGTCCAGCGCTACTAAGAAAACCAAAACACCCCGTACCTAAATGTGCCTCCTTGCTCTCCACAACCTTTAGCACAGTGCCGGGGCCAAAACGTTCAGCTCTAGCCTCCCACGGTGCCAAGACCCTGTCTCCTGGAGCGAGACGCCGTCTCCTGGCATCCTCGTAGTGGAGAATGTCGTAGAGAGGCGTTTCCTGCAGGCGGAGCTGTACCTTGCCTTTTCGAGCACGACTTTTGTCAAACTCAATTACAAAGCGTTCCCTGGAGCCCTACAAGAGTAAAACATGCGGTTTGCAAGGCAGACATCTGGGTCCAATTAACGGCCAAACATTAAGTGCTAAGAGGGAAGTGGCAGTAATCCCGGGAAGCAGGACGTGATCTGGAAATGCAGCTTTCCTCTTCTACCAGATTTTTCACTGCACTGTGTCCATATTGGATTCAAAAGTAAATAAAACGCTGGGGCTGACAGCCTTTCTCTTCCTTTGGATTTAGATTTTAGTAAGAACACAATTAGCATGCTAAGGCAGAACTTTACCAGGAAAACCTCCCATAAGAAAATGAGTAGCCAAAAGAAACTGCTGCACATGATGCAGTTCTCTACGTAGCAATCAGAAGGGTAACAAACCAGTAAAATATCATAACTGTCAAAAATTGAAATGTTTTAATTTAAGCCTTCAGCAGTGGGTGTGGGGAAGATCTATTACTGAAATCTCAGCCTTGTCTGCAGATCTGTGAGTGCATTTACACGAATAATACTCTCAGCTCCTACTCCAGTCATGCCACTCGTGCCTGTAACTGTCCCCATCTATTCCACCCCACACTGGAGCTTACAGACATCCTCACCTACAGTAGCATCAAAGTTCAGTTAAATAACCTGCAAACAGCAAAATGAACTGGGTTTTTAAAGAAAGCCTGCAGGGCAGTTTTCCGTCTGGCATCCAAAATCACCCCGCAATTCCCAGAAACATAGATGGGAGAGAATGAGGAAAGCTCTCAGTTTGGTAGAGGAAGTGAACCCTCGAGACAGATATTTTGGATTACTAGTTGCTATTTAGCTAACTGACTTTGCTGCTAGACTGGGCAAAAGTAGACAAGGGACCTGTTCTGTTTGTTTCTGAATAAAACCTTATTATAACTACAAAAATGGATTGATCTCCGGGCTCCTTTTTCTTGCAGGGTTTCTCACAGTAAACAGCCAGTCAGCATCAGGTGATTAGGTAACAGACTAAAAGAGGACGTGGGGAGACAACAGTGGTTGTGAAGTGCACTGTGTCACAGGAGAGCCACCCCACAACAAGGGCATGTGACTGGTGAGGAATGAGGACAGTGGGGAAAAAACCCACAGATGCCCTTATGGCACAGTTCCCAATAAATAGTTACCTTCACCTCTTGGGCAATGTGGCCCAGGTAGTAATAGCCATCAGTTTCTCTCCTTGCCAACACACGAGCCCCCCTCACTAAACTGGATGCCTCTGGGGACGAATCAATGAAATTACTCCTTGCTGAGGATATCAAGGGTGCACAAAGAGGACCTGCTGGGTTCCGTGTGCAAACAGGAAAGCTGTGGAAAACAAAAATACCAGAAGTAATAAAGACCTTGGCAACAGAACTTCTGTAACTTACTGCAATAAAAACAAACTAAATCAATATGGAGCACACCCTTCATCCTGCAATAACTGTCTTTGATTCCCAGCTTTTCCAGTAGCTCATCTACAGATTTTGAACTTACTATGTCATTGGACATCTTGGCAGCAGAGAGCCATGGGAATCTTTATTAGTGTGACAACACTGGACATGTGAGATGGACCTGGAGCTTACCTGGAAGGGGGAAGGAGGAGATGGAAGCAGAAAATGAGCATGATTTGTGAACACTTACATGCTTAAACTGGAATATTGTTCATAAAGTTTACTTTCAGTACATTACTTCTCTCTATAATTCTTCTACCATATCTTGTAGTACTATGCTGCTTATCTGTAAGTTCACCACAAATGGTTTTGATTTTGAGAAATCAATTTTGGAAAGAAGAAATATTAAAAAATAAAACATAAGAACTATAAGATAACCCCCCCTTGTGTTGCACCTGGTTTCTAATCATCTGCTAGGTATGTAGCAGGGGTATCACTGTTTCTTCAGTCATTATGAGATATGCTGTTCAAAGGACAACGTGTCATTCCAAGGACACTATTGTAGGTGTCCATTTTGGCCCATCTCAGATCCTATAACAGTTTTATTCTACTGTCAAGGAGGCACTAGGTGTGCAATTCTTGAATCAGAATAGTTTTACTTTCTTACAATTCTTAAATCGGAATAGTTTTACTTTCTTACTAATCCTTACACCTTTTAGCTAACTGATTTTAGTAAAGAGCTTTGAACCTGGAAAAGACACCCATTTCTCAGGACAAGGCACAGCTTGGAGACAGGCAGCAGAAGAGGGGGAGGGTGGGGGTTCTGGAGCTGCCTCTCCCATCCCTGGGAGCAGGTACTCCTCAGCAATGCAGGCACATCAATCTTGCTGGCTCCCTCCCAGGCCCTCTGCCCCTGGCTCTCCAACAGCAGCGTGTGGGCAGCAGTGGCCACGTGTCCATTGCAGCTGTCCAAGCTCCCCAAGCCAGCAAGAGCTGAAAGGTCAGTGAAAGGACCTGAAGTCAAGGAAGAATGAAGGAGGTGGGGGTTGAGTCTAGGGAGATAAAGTTGCCTCTGCAGGTCAAAGGCAGCAGTGGAGACATCCAGCCTGAGCAAGATGGAAAACATGAAATGTTTGAGAATGGTGACACAGGGAACAACATGCCAGGGACAATGAGGTGAAGGATAAAACAACACCAAAATCTGCGAATCAGGGTCCATTGGCTGTAGGCAAAGCTGTACAGTCACTAGCAAGGAAAATGGAAAACCTAAGTGAGGCGTTTGTTCTTTCTTTGGGACCTTCACCCCGCACCTGTCAGAAACACGTCCTTTCAAGTGCTGGTCTGTAAAGTTCAATGAAATCACTTCACAGGCAAATCTTTCCCTGTAAAAGTAAATGGAGCCAGAGCAAGATATACCCAAATTTGACTCCAAGTGTTGGCAACGATGCCTTTTGCTCAGGGGCTACACAAAGCACTGTCTTTCCTCCCAAGCAGAGATTCAAGGCACAGGTAATATACAACTGGAAGGTTGGATATGCCAACTCGGGATGTCAGGTGCAGCCTGGCACAGAGATGCCAAACCTATTTAAAATCTTTATCCACAGACTCCTTTGTTCACAAGCTGCCAGGTAAAACAAAGTTACTCTTTCAGAGGGTCACAGAAACTCCTCCCCAGTTTGCCTTTGTGAAACGTCATCCAATATTCAGGAGGAACTAACAAGTATGGACCAATCTTACATTAGCAGCATACCTTGTCAGGAGGAGTAGGGGGGAGTCTGATTCCTTGAAAGGACCCCTCTGATAGTCTGGCTACTTTCTCCATTAGTTTTTGCTTCTTTTGGGATCACCTGGATGTCCCAGGAGGCATACCACACGTACTACTGAATGAAACTGGTTCTCCACAAGAAGTTGGCAGAATTCCTCCAACCAGATACACCCACTGGCAGGCTGGTTCTTCCGATGCCACGTTCCCAAGGCACAGGGATCGAACCCAGGCTGCAGCTCCAGGGATGCTGCCGAGTGAGCACTGACCACTGCAACACCTGTGGGAAGGGGAAAAGGGAAAGAAGAACAAAAGCCCCTCACACGCGCAGACCTTCGCTGAGGTGGGACAGGTGGGAATTCCTTATTAGGCGTATCTGTGCTGAAGAGCCCCGGAAATTGCCTCTGCGCTCCCACTGCTAGCCCACGGGGCGGGAAGAGGCTCCGCAGCTGGTGCTCCTTGAGGAACGCTTCAGGCTACATCCCGACACCGAGAGTGAATCCCCGCATCCCGGCCCCGCCAGGGCGGGAGACACCGCGCGCGTGCCCCGTTGCTACGCAACCGCACTCCGCGGGCTGGACCACCACGGGCACCCAGGGATGGACACAGGGCCGCCTGACTCCTTTTAACCCCTTCCTTAGAGACCAGCAGCCGGTGCCGCCTTCTCCCCGAGCCCCCAGAGCGGCGATTTGGCCGGGGAAGTCTCCCCGCTCTTCGACCTCCGTGGGCGACGGCAACTTCTGGGACTCACGGGCAGCCCCCGCTTAGTGCCGCCGCGCCGCTCCCGAGTGCTGGGCAGGGCAGGGCAAGGCAAGGCAGGGCAGGGCAGGTGTGCGGGGACAGCGGTGCGATATCCCTGTGCCCCGCGGAGCCTCCGCGCCCGGCGGGTGTTCCCGAGCCCCGGGATGTCCCCACCCCGCGGTGTCCCCGCCCCGGAAGGCGGCGGCGGCTCCAATCGGCGCGGGTGTTGCTGGGCGGTGCGGGTGACATTGGGCACGGACATGGTGGTGGCGGCGCTGGGCCGGGTGGCGGCGGCGCGGCTGCTGCGGGCCGGGGTGGCCGCGCCGGGGCGGCGGCGGTGAGCGGGGAGGGTTTGGGGGGCGCAGGGGGAGCAGGGTGGGTTTGTGGGGGTGCCGGGGGAGCGGGGCGGGCTCGGGGGGGTGCCGGGGGAGCGGGGCGGGTTTGGGGGGGCGCAGGGGGAGCAGGGCGGGTTTGTGGGGGTGCCGGGGGAGCGGGGCGGGCTCGGGGGGTTGCCGGCGAGGCCTGTACTGAGGCGGGGCCCTACGTGTGCTGCAGCGCGGGCGGCGGCGGGGTGCACATCGCGCCGCGGTACCGGCAGGTCCCGGAGCTGACGCGGGCGCAGGTGATCCGGAGCGAGCTCCTCAGCGGCCTCATGTGGTTCTGGATCTTCTGGCACTTCTGGCACAGTTCGGACATGGTGCTGGTGAGTCCGGCGTGGCGGCGGCGGGGGGGCGAGGGCCGGGGTGGGGCCCCGGCCGCGCTCTGACCGCGCCTCTCTCCCAGGGACACTTCCCGTATCCCGACGCTTCGGCCTGGACGGACGAGGAGCTCGGGATTCCTCCGGACGACGAGGAATAGGCGCGTCCAGCCGCGGGGGCCGGCAGCACACGGGTACGGCTCCCGCCGCCCCCCCCGCACGGCCCCGGGCTGGGCTTTGCCTTCGGAGCTGCGGTGCAGCCCCGGGGCACCGTGCCCGGCTCTGCCTCCTGCGGGCACCGCCAGAGGTGCGCTGCTCTCAGCGAGTATTCGAGCACTGGTGTAGGAATACTGCTGGAAGCGGTTGCCCGATGTGTAAACGTGCCCAGTCTCTGTGGTACAGAGCGCAGGTGTTTGCACTGTTCATCACTGCCTTGTCTCAGGTGCCCGAGTGCTCGAGACCTGCAGTGTAACAACTTGGTTTTTTATGAGTTGTACCTCAGCTGGTACCAGTTCAAAATTATTTTCTTTAAGCTGTTCTGTAGACCCAGCATTACCTAACCTTGAGGGCATGCTCTCTGTGTTTATAGGGAGATCTGTCCAGATGTCCCCTTAAAGGTTTGAGGCTTTTGCTTGTTTCCAGTTCTTTAAGTACCCTGTCTTTTAAACTGTTGTGTCACATATTAGAGCTCTAAAACCAACAGCTTCAACTACTGCCAAAGGCAGCATGGGCACTATTGAGGGGGTCCTTCTACTCTTCATGGTGGGAAAAGGATGGGTGAAAAGGTTCTCAGGATTCTCTTCTGTTACTTTCAGGTCCCTGGAACTAATGAGGCTCTTGGAACCAAAGTTTTGGCTCCTGGGTCCTTATTTCAATAAAACTGTAAACAAAGTCTCAGCTAAATTGTATTTTTTTTTTTTTAGTAGAATTTCTGGAGAATGACCACTATGGCTTCAGAGGTGGGGTACTTGAGTCCACGTGAGCTTCTGTAATGTTTGCTTGATAGAGAATATGCTGGCCCCAAGAAATAAGGTCTGTGAGTGCATAGTAGGTAACAGTCTTATCATTAAAGGTCTGTCAAACAACCAATAAAAGGGTGGAGGGAAGTTGCCACAGAAGTAGGGGAATTTACCCAGAAGAGAACCCAGACCAGCTGGTGCCAGGCTTTCCCCAGGGTGATGGGGAATCGCCCTTGAGTACGTAAAAGTCCAGAATAATCCTTGTGAAGCAAAACCCTTTGCAAAGGTAAAAATGCCTTAGGGCTCAGCCCAGCAGTCAGGGAGGCAGTGGTACAGCTTAAGGAAGCTGAAAGGAGGTGGCATCCCTTGATTTTATTTTTTTCCTTCTCTTTCCCTTCCAGAGTTACATCCTAGAGTAACTCTTTCACTCCCCTTAACTACCTTAGTTGCACCTCTCCAACTTCACGGAGAGGAGGAGTTGAACATGACGCAATAAACAATCTACTTCAGACTTTTCCATGCAGTCAATCTTTATTATAGCAGTATTCTCATATTCACATCAAGTACATAGAACTTTTTGCCTTTCATATAATACAGAGTTCTTTAAATAACTTTACACAGAAATAGTTTTCTTCAATCTGAATTCAGCTATCAAATTTTAATATGTTTTAAGTCTCCATGCTCTCTAACCAAACTGGACAATATTTCCCATTGTACAAATTTACATGAGAAAAACTCCAAAGTACAAATGGAGGGACAACAAAAGTAAAGGGGGAAGGAACAAACAAGAAAAATAAGCTGTATTGGCAATTACAGGGGAAACTTGAGAAGGAACAAAAGGGAGTTGTCATGACCTACGTAACAGGAAACCGAAAATAAACGTTTTGTTACGAATTAAAAAATAAATACAAGTTTCAAAACAATTACTCCATTGTAGATTTTAAAAAGCAGCTATGGAAATCTACTAACACAATTGTTTTTTTTTTTTTTAAGTAACCAGACTGGACCTTCTACTTTGCAGTCATAAGCCCCTTGCAAACCTCTGGTGGTCAAAAAAAAAATACAGCTGAAAGGAATGTGTTAGCACAGAGTTTAAAGTGGTGGGTCAAACATTTCATTGCACTAAGGAACAAACAAACAGAAGAAATTAAATCTGTATATAAATTTCCCTTTCCTCTCCTTACTACATACTTTGCCTCTCATAAACAAGCCTCTGTATTATGAGGTAATGCCATTGTCTTGACTATATATAAAAATAATAAAGTTTAAAGGATATAGATCTGGATATCTATAAACTTTAAACAAGCCAGTCCTCCCTTACTCCCCCATAGGGTCCAACTACTGAGTGCTACACCTTCTGTCATTGCTCAGTGCATCGTGCCTCTCCTGGGAACCCCCAAGAGACCCGTGCCCCTTTCCTAATCTAGGAAAAGCAGCCTGTGCTCAAGTGAGACAGAGAGACAGTGCAAGTAATGCACCACAGATCACACACACCCACACCTGCTCCTGCAGAACAAGGCAGAGTCACAGAAGGCAACAGTGGCCAGCCTGCATGTGTGTTTGGACAGGGGAAAAGGGATCCAATTAGGCATGACAGCTGATTAGTTCTGCAATTGTTCAAGAATAATGTCACCTGCCCAGCCCTGGGAGATGGTCACTACACCCAGAATGAGGTGGGAGGGGAGTTACAACTGGAGGACAAAGGGCCAGGAAGAACATTGCACTTGGAGTCAGGATGACCACGGCGCAGGTGGGCTGGCTCTGGCATCCCAGATTGTGGGAGACCCTGCTCTAGAGGCACAGGTCAGCACTGGATCCCAAAGGGATTTCAAGGGTGGCAAGATGTATGAGGCAGGACTTTCCCCAGTCCCAACAAATGAGATCAGAAGAACAGCAACATTAATTTGGGTTGCCAACACATGCAAGTTGGCCACTGTCAGGTTTTTGTCAATTGAGAAGTGTGGAGAAGGGGGGAGGAAGGGGAGGCAGATAGGACACAAGGCTCATGAAGGAATGATGTGCTTTTTTTTTTTGGTTGATTTTTTCTTGTTTCTTTTTTTTTTTTCCCCCTAAAGGTTCACAGCTTTGAATAAAAAAGCACATTTATTGCACTTACACATTTTAGACAGAGTTAGTTTAAATTATGCCCTCGGAACCCCCCAGCATCCCAAAATAACCCAACACCCAAGTTTGGTCCATTTTCCCCCCCCAGACCCAACATCCGTGCCCAGATGATGGGCTTCATTTCTTCTCCTAATTTTCCACTGAACTCCCACACACTCAGATGGATTTTCTTTTCAACTAGGGTGAATACACAAATGCAACACAGAATAACATTTAGCAAAACAAAACCTGACCACTTCCCAAACCCAAACAAAAAGAAAAAAAATAACAAAAAAAGAAAACATTGTTACTTTTGTGGTTTACTTGCTCAAAAGTAAATGTCACACAAGGCTTATTCTAAAGTACAGCTGCTGCAAACATGACAAACTAGACAAAATGATGGACAGGCCACTGTTGGCTCTTAAGGAGACTGGATGAACAGAACACACTGCTGCTGGATACTATGAAGCAAATACCTAGGTAGTTTAGAAGTTTCTAAACCCTCCCATCAGCTCCCTTCTCTTAGGGAAAGAGTTTCTTTGAGATTTTCTTAAGAAAAAAAACCAAGAAAATAACTACCTCCTCACATGCACTTTTGGTACAGAATCTGGGGTAGGTAGAAGGATTCCAGATAGTTCCTGGAACATGAGTAAAACATTTTTACACTTTCCTTTCTAAAAGGAACAAACCCAAATTAAAATTGGTCTGATATTTCAGATGAACTGTGCATTTGGACATAACTTTATAATTTACAATTATGCCCAAAGTCTTGCCCCAAAGAAAATGAAAAGATCTGAAAAAGCACTAATACCCAAACCATTATTTTGTCCCTCATGGACAAGTAGGTTAAATATGACACTGGTATGTAAGTATCCATTGCCACATAAGTACTGCCAAAAGTCTATGTAATCAGTTTGAAATTTGAACTAATCAAATTCACACATACTGGCTGTCCCTCAGCTGACACAACACCTACCATCTCCCACAGTTAATGTGCAAGAACAGGATGTGATCACTGAAAAGCAACTGCAAGAGGCCCAAGGAAGAACTGAGGAAACCTGCTGATATTCCAGAAAACAAAACTTACTGCACTTTCTGGAACAGGGAACTGACTATATGATATATGTGGACTTTCATTACATGAGTACTAGCCATCACTTTCTCCTCATCTAGCTCTCATTTTTCATCTACCATCTCATTCCAAGATGCTATAACACTGTAACTTTGGGTCTCTTCAGAGCTTTCTATTACTTTTCTTTGACAAGGTCTCCCTGTCTGTGGAGGGAGAGGAGGGCTTGTTTTTAAATTGAATGAACCTCATTTAACTGTTGACAGAGCAGATTTCAAGCAGCAGGTTTACTGTAACTGAATTAGGTATCCTTCAATTCCTACCTTTGAAATGCTAATAGGTATCCTAGGGAATGCTCTGCCCTCCTTGTTCCTTTAGAGAAGTTTACCAACTCGAAACTACCTACCTATAGTGATAGCTATATACAAAACTACTGCAGCAGAAGTAAACCAAAGACACTGCTCTAGTTACAAAGCACCTGGTTTACATTCTGTTGTACTTTTTAAGGTTGCAAAGGCACATGATCATTTGGCAAACTATAAAAACTGTTTTGGGGGTCCCTATGTAAACCCTTTAACAGATGGTCTTAGTAGCTCTCTTTTCTAAAGGAAAGAGATATGCTAGTTTTCATTTGAATTCACTCTCCATGTACTCTATATTCTGCAGCTTTTAAAGTTTCCTCCTTCCACAGGTTCATACTTACTTACTGCTGTCACAGTGCTGATTTAGTAGCTTCTGTATTAGCATCCTTGAAACTTAAGTGCAAAGAAAGAATTTTAACAACTTTGCTCTTCTCTGCTGATAGTTTTATTTACTAGGCAAGAATCTCAGAATATGCTGAGTTGGAAGGGACCCATCAGGATGACTGAATCCAACTCCTGGCCCTGTGTGGGACACCCCAAGAGTCACACCATGTGCCTGAGAGCATTGTCCAAATGCTTCATGAACTCTGTCAGGCTCGGTGCTATGACCACTTCCCTGGGAAGCCTGTTCCAGTGCCCAGCCACTCTGTGGGTGAAGAACCTTTTCCTCATATCCAACCTCAATCTCTCCTGACTCAGCTTCATGCTGTTTCCTCGAGTCCTGTCACTGGTCATGAGAGTGAAGAGATCAGTGCCTGCCCCTCCTCTTCCCTTGTGAGGATATTGAAGACTGTAATGAGCCTTCTCTTCTCCAGGCTGAACAAGCCAAGTGACCTCAGCCACTCCTCATATGGCTTCCCCTCAAGGCCCTTCACCATTTTCATGGCCCTCCTTTGGATATTGCCTTGTAGCCTAATGTCTTTTTTACATTGAGGTGCCCCAAAATGCTCACAGTACTCAAGGAGAGGATGCCCCAGTGCAGAGCAGGACAGGACAATCCCCTCCCTCGCCCAGCTGGTGCTGCTTTGCCTGATGCCCCCCAGGACACAGCTGGCCCTCCTGGCTGCCAGGGCACTGCTGACTCATATTCAATTTGCCATTGACCAGGACCCCCAGGTCCCTTTCTGCAGTGCTGCTCTCCAGCCTCTCATTCCCAGGTCTGGGTGTACATCCAGGGTTGCCCCATCCCAGGTGCAGAATCCGGCACTTGCCCTTGTTAAACTTCACACAGTCGGTATGGAGAAATGAAGCAGTGAAAAAAAGTATTTAAAATGCATATCAAAACAAATACTAAGTACAAACACACAGTAACAAGGCTGCAGCAAACAGAAAGTTTGTTTCATAAACTTCTGTGTAAAATGCGTAACAGAAAAGAATAGCCAGCACCTTCAACTCACCCAACTGCTTTTTAACTTGACTGTACCTAGAAAGCTTTTCTGTCACACTGTGCTATTGGTGATAGATTCTTTCAATAGAGAGAAGACACGCTGTATACAGTACTATGAAGGGTTTGTGCTACACATGCTGTACTCATAGTCAAGAAGGGAATGAAATCTAGAGGCTGCAAAAGTGTGAAATGTCTACATGCTTCTTCCCTAAATGTAGCCCCTCCAGCTATCAAAGCTTCAATTTGAACTTGTTTGTGAGATGTCAGGGGATCTGGCTTCCTTAAACCTTCTGTAAAATGCCGGATGCATTTACATCACCAGGAAAACACAGAAGAAAACCTATTTATGGGTGATCTTCAGTGTACTTCTTCCCCAATTTGGGCATTTGTGGAAAGACATGGTATTTATCAACAGTCAGCATTTTACTCACTTTTATGTCACAAAGGCCAAATTCTCTAATCCAAGTGATGTTGAGAGGCCATGGTAAGATGGCAGTACTTGGCCTCAAACATTCTGCATCATCATCAGCTGCTAGAGCATTCAAGCACAAGGAGAGATAATTTTAGGTAAACATAAAACACAGAAGTAGATTCATTTAATGACCTGCGTGAGTTTAGCAAAAATGAAATGAATGGGTTAATTTATCTGGGGCCATGTGTGACTTAATTCATGCAGAAATTACTTTGAAAGTACCCCAATCTCTGTACTCCTACCATCAGGTTTAAGCTCCACTACACTGTTCCAGTTCCAGCAAATACGACACAGGAAACAATCACGTACTGACAGGGAAGATGTAACAGATAACAGGCCTCGTCTAACTGTATGAAAAAGGAAAGGCAGAGGGGAAGGTCTATGTGTGGTTGATAAAGACATGAATAGCTGGGACTGGATACTGGTACTTTTGCAAATAATTATTAAATACTGGATATTGTAGAGCCTAAAGAAGCTGTGTGACTGATGTTTGCCCCAACATGTGCACACAAAATATGTACTAACATTTCCATACTATGGAATGTCCTTGTTGCTGGGACACCACGAAGAAGCTTAAGGAATTTGGGGTAATGGGGATGAATGTATTGATCATCTCAGTTTACTTCCTTCATCCCACTGCTACACAGGGCACTCATTTCTCGCCTACTCGTTTCCCCATTCACTAAACATCTACAGGGCACCTTTAAGACTGGTTATGATGGCATGCAAGACATCCAGAAAAACTCCTGAAGGAAAAGATAAAACCAAAAATAATCCCAATTATTTACAAACCACATTTCTTCCAAAGTTTTGCATGAACATTATGTGGAACCTCTTACAGACAAACACATATTACTACACTTATCTGGAGGGAAACAAACAAACATGAAAACCAGTAGAAATGCATCCTGAAAGGACTTATCTAAACAGCAGCCAAACAACTTGCACATTCCTCAGGGAAAAAAAATCAAACCGAAACCAGAAACAAAAAAGAAAAACAAAACTACAAAAAAAACCCCAGTTAAAAAAGAAAAAATAAAACAAAACAACCCAGAGATCATGTGTTACTTATAAAGTGCTTTGCATGGACAAGGATAGCAATTTTCCTTGTGCTTTTCCTATGGGCTCAAGAAGCATATTGTAGACTAACGGGTAATGAATCTCCACCAAAGTAAGTTCATTTTAAGCAAAGACAGAACAAAGTTCCTAACAGACAATATCCTGCCAGCATGACTTTGTGGAAGGAAACTTAGGGCTTTTAACAAGCTCTGTGAAACAAATGACTGTTGAACCACCTGTCCATAATTGCTCCATTAACAGTTTCTTCCAAGAGAACAATAATTTCCAGTATGCCTGACATGTACAAATGAGGCCAGAGCCCACAGAAGGGCTGGAGCCAAGCACGGGGTGAAAGGAGAAGCAGTGACTACTTCACCCTCTGGGAGCCTGTATCTGGTGAATGCTCTCACCTGCCTGCTGACACCAGTGGCCCCAGGCTCCCTCCACCTCTTAGGTACTGGCCTCAGATGATCACCAGGGAGAACTCTGACTTTACCAGTCTTCACCACCACTTGCACATTGGCTTCTCCACACTAGAAAGTGGCTATTGCTACTTTTTAAATTGCTGCCAATCTCAATAAGGAAAAAAACCTTACAGCATCTGAAGATCCACGGCAGACAAGAAAAAATTTGTGCTTTTTTTTTTGTTTGTTTTTAAAATGCGTCCTGTACACAAAATCATTTCTATTCATGTACCAACATGAATCACTTCATTCTTGTAGTGACTATTAAGTCATTCACTATTGCTGTCTTGCTAATGTTTGTGGAATTAATATGAATACACAGTATTTCAGTTATAATTCCCACTTCAGATTAGTCCGGTCCCTATAAACCCAGTAAATATTTACTGACAAACATAACAGACTACCAGCAACACCGCAGAACTCCAGGGTATTAAAAGCGCCTTCCACTACCGATGTGCATTTCCCCCTTCACCTGGGAGCAACTTTCTGCAGACAGAAACAGTCCAACTCTCCCCAGGGAGGGAAGGACAGTGTCCTCACCCAATACATCCATCTTTAGCACGGACACCACATTCACACACATTTAAGTCCTTCATTTATTTGTCACGATTTTATTTAACGTCCCCCACCATGTCTAAGCAGGAACGTCCCTGCCAGAGGGGGGGTCAGTTCTCCTGCCTCACCTGCAGTGGTACAGGGCCAAAACAAATCAAATTCTGAAAACTTCTGTCTGAGCTTGAGTTTCTTTCCAACATGGTCTGCCTTGCCTCTGTACAAATAATTTACAGGTAATACCACATACCAGAGAACTCTGCAAACAGCTCACATCACAAGATATTCTACTAGAGGTAAACGATGTGCAGAACTTTATGAGTTGTTTTTTCCCTGACTGGGTAACTTGTCAAAAAGCTACCAACCATTTGAAAACCAGGATTGGAGGACAGGAAAACAAAGCAGTCTAGTGGAGATACCGCCACCTTCATCCTAGTTTGCAAAGTGTACAAAAGGGAAAGACAAATGGAAGGGAAAAGATGACAGAGAGGAAAGCAATGAGAGGAGAAGTAGTCAGCGTGGATCCAGCAAGTACCGTTTTGTTTTGATCTAACAACTTGCCATTAGGACAAGATGCTCCACATTTACACACACACTTATCGGAGGACGTTTAGTTAACAGGATAAAAATCCTCTAAAAAAAGCTCTTCAAAGTACCAAAACATAATTTTTGGAATGTCTAATTCTAGGGGGTTTTGTATTTGTATTCAATTCAACCTGAGAACTTTTTTCCCCGTTTACGAAAACATTACATATTGGTAAGGTACCTGGCATTAACCTGCACCCTCATTTAAAATAAAACTTTTAAAGTAGGTACATACACCATTCACAGTCTGTATCGGGAACTCTACAGACTTCAGATGCTGCAGTAGCATCTTTGATAAATACATTGTATCATATGATACAAAAAAAAATAAAAGAGAGGACAATATCGCTACATTTTTTTTTTTTAAACTTCAGTTTGTTGCTGGACCAACAAAAGAAGGATCTACCTAATCCTTCTAAAAGATGTTGTATATGCACACACCAAGAAAATACGGGAAAAGGAAAAAGGTTAAGGATGGTGGTTGTTGTTTGTTCTTTTTAAGAAGTGGTAAAGTAAATCTGAAAAAAGGTGCAGCAGCATCCCCTTTTCCTTCAGCTGAACCTCTTCGCCTTCAGAATAACATCTTCTCCAGTTCCCAATGCCCCACACTTTTAATTTTAAAAGAAGAAAACCCAATAATATAGGCAGATTGAGGTGTTTGACACTGTAATACAGAGAAAAGGGGATACTGCATTGTCCATAAATCAGTAAGTACACCAGGAAAAAAAAGGATCGGAATGGAGAATGGTTCTTTTAAATTAGCACTCATCAGATTTTCAGCCTCTGATGGTTACACTGTTAGAGGGAGAAAGCCGACCGGCAGACCATCCAAAGCAAGTCTCCTAAGTTGCAGCAGCAGTTCCATCCCCTCATGCCCGAGCACCACAGTCAAACCACGAGCGCCCTCTCCTCTCTCCTGGGAATGATGCCAACAGCACAGGCAGCCACTGCGGGTCTCCGAATGCACGTGGTGGTTTGTGTTGAAGGAGAAACACTGGCAGCAGAGGACTCTGGTTCCCAAAAAGGTACTTTTTCCCATTGTGTTGGACTGGCAGTTCCATTCTGCTCCACTTTTAAGCTTATGGATATCTTTTCTAAATTATTTTAGGTTTTGCGGAGCAGAATGGAGTTTTGATGTTAAGAAACTGTAGGAACACAAGACTTAAATAACAGAGTGGGTGCTGCCATGGTGCTGTGGCTACTTGAACGCTGCAAATTCTCCTGTAGAGGGAGGACAAGAGCTTGGTTTAAAAAGGTGATTTCAGTTACTAGGCAGTCAGAGATTTTCT
Organism: Chiroxiphia lanceolata; assembly: GCF_009829145.1. Classification (NCBI taxonomy): domain Eukaryota; kingdom Metazoa; phylum Chordata; class Aves; order Passeriformes; family Pipridae; genus Chiroxiphia; species Chiroxiphia lanceolata. The sequence continues at coordinate 58,092,825 of NC_045641.1, forward strand.
CTAGACTAGCTGAACATCAGGTTGAATACAAAAGATGTTAAAAAATGCAGACTGTTAAAATTAAAGCACAAGAGAATACATAGTGAGAGAACATTGAATACAGACCCAGCATATTTAACCAACATAGAATTTCTTGAAAGCAAGCTGTACCCATTCTTCCCAAGAACTGTGAGAGTTCAAGCAAAGTCTAAATCATCATGCATTTGAAAAAAAAATGTGTCAGCTTGATTTTACTTTAAACTCCTTATTGCACATATATCCTCCTGAGAAGCAACAATTTCCATAAATGCGTCTGACTGCAAACTAGTTTCTATTCTGGTGTAAAATTGGTTTAATAACAAAGAACTGTTTGACACACCCATTAACCTTCAAAGACTATATACAGTAAAGTGCCTGAATATAAAATCAGTATTAAAGAACGCTACAATCTGGTTTAGAGACCAACATAGCAACCTAGTGAGAGAAAAACAAGAATGGGGCGACTATCTACTCAATCCCAGACCAGAAATTAGGCCTCACTAGCAGAGAGCACAACAAATAAAGCAACCACATGCTTCCTTCAGAATTACTGAATAAAAAATAATTAAATGCAGTGCTTTCACATGTGATGACCTCCTGAAATTCTACATAATTTATTCAGTGTCACCATACTGTGAGATAGACTGGTAGTCCCATTTCTGAAAGGAACTATGGCACAGAGTAAAATCGCTGCCCAAAGTCTTTAAGGAGTTTTCCAGAAGATTGAATAGAAGCTGTATCTGACATACTAACCCTCTCAATCTTATGATTTAGCAAAAAGAATTTCCTGCCACCCACAAAGAAATTGCATTCTATAGGATTTTTAGTGAGGGGTGTCCAACTATGCATAATCAAAAGGACTCAGGAGGAAGAGAAAAAGGAGCAGACATGTAATTTTCCTGTGTTGGGTTTTATATGAATTTTGGGTTAGTTTATGTCACTTTCTTGACAGCACTTCTCAGAGCTTTTCTAATAATGAAGGAGTGATAAGTTCTGTTCAAGAGAAGCGTGCTGAATGCCACTACATCCAAACAACTGCTCCCTATCTTGGTGTCCTTCCATCTTTTCAAGAGCAACCGTGTTGCTGGTTTTGTTTTGTCTTAAGATTCTTATTCTGAATATTGGAAACGAAACAGAAACATCCCTGCAAACAAAATTTTAGGCTTACCGTGGAATGTCTTGTTCTATAAAGAAGAGAACCAAAAGACTCATCAGCAGTCTGCATGAGGAGGGGGAAGAAAAGGCATCTAAAAGGCCTGGGAGGAGCAGCTGATCCAGTTCTAAGGGAACTTGAAGAAAGCAGGGAGAGCTCTCTGTGTGTCCTAAGAAATGAGAAGGGACTACACCCAAGGTCTAAAGTAAAGGGGCTGGCACAGGAGGCAGTGACAGACCTGAGGCTCTATGTGTCTTTATAGACTGTGGTGGCACGTTTAAGTTACAACAACAAAGGAATAAAAGCTTCACGATGGATCTAATTGCCTATTTTACAAGTTCCAGATAAAACAGATAAAACTCTTGCTCTAAAATACTCTAAGTATTTGATCCTTTTTTCTTGCTGCTTTCTGCTACATTTCACTGATCTCTCAACTCTCTTCACAGTATCTTCTAGAAACATCTCAAGTTTTGTATATTTTGTCTTTTAAGAGAAGGACAAAAAAATCATCAAGTATTGCCTGTGAGGCCAATTTTTAAGAATGACATTCATGCCTAGCTACACCTTCAAAACATGCTCTACTTAATTTATTTTTCATTCTGCCTTTCTAAATTGCTGATTAAAGACCAATTTATAAACAAGAGATGGCTCCCTCATTACTCATCTTGTCCTTCTGCCCACTTCCAGTAATAATTTAGATTTTAATAGTCATATAGGGATTTCAGAAGATAAAAAATGAACCTTCAATTGGAAAAGGGCAATGGAAAAACAGGATCAGAAGTCAAGAAGTATTTCAGACAATATGGTAGCTTTAAAAAGGTAGTTTTCAGACTTTGCTGCCATTTAAATAAAACCTTAGCAAACACATTTTCTTTGACAAGCTAAAGCTAAATGTTGCCTTTCAAAATTCTGGTGTTAATCTGATCTCAAATCAATAGCAGACCAAAAAAAAGTAACGTGTTCATCTAATAACAGGATTACGTTGATTGAACATGTATAAAATGTGGATGCCAGCAGCAGCTTTCCCTAGATGAGGAATGTAGATGGCTACACCTATCCACCTACAGGAATCCTTCATCTAGGTGTCAATAGGACCTTCTGAGGAGTAGCTGAAGTACTCTATGTCACCCTTTCTATTCTGAAGATGTAAAATATCTGTAGCTGGTTCTTTTAGCTTCCAGAAGAAACCCCACCTGAAAACAGGGGAAGAGAACCCAGGCAAACTCTTCCTGAGGCTAAGATGCATACAGATAAATGAAGTAACATGAAATGTGAATTCATCATTTTCTAGCAGGCCAGGAAGGTCTTGCCTGAGAACAACGAAGACAGCTTTAGGAACACGACCCAGTGTGCCCTGTCCTGATTCTGCCCTGCTAAGTCTTTGGACACAGTCCTGCAATGGGCAATGCTAACCCAACTGAGACTATTGAGGTCCCACTCTATCTCTTGACCTGGGCTGTAGAGCAGTGACCTGCCCATTGTGCCACACCAGCACTATGTGTCCTTAAAGTAAGACAGTTCGAGGAGCTGATGTAGGAAATGCTACCTCAGGCTGTTGGGCAAGGAGAGTTTTCTAACCAGTTTTTGGAGAGCTGCTTTGTTCATGGTGGGGGAAACCCACACAACTGCACAGAACAGACTCATGGAATTGGAGAGAATCTGCCAGAGCAAGGGTAAGGAGGTAAGCCATGGCTGATCCAAATGAGATCAGTTTACCATGAAGCTATGAAACCACATACTAAGCCACTTGTTAAAAACCCCAGACATTTATATTCAGTGTGAGCCAGACATCTGAGATGCTTCTGAGCAAGCAGAACTTCAGATACTTGCTTTGACTGGTAACAAAGAAATTCCTTTCCAAAGGATGGATAGCATCTGAAAACATACACTTCTTACAAAGCCCTTTCAAGTTAGCTGCTACAGTCCTTTCATGCTTGTATTATGCAGAGTGAGCGCAAACTATTTTAAATGCACACTTTCAAAAACTCTGTTCTAAAAAGATGATCAAGATCTTTCATGTTGCCTCCAAACAATGTAATACAAGGGCATGTTTTGAGTGAACCTGCTGCCCCTGATTCCTGGAGGGATTCAAGATGCAGCTACCATTCTCTGCTCTCACAGATTTCTAAGTTACCTGGACTCAAGAGGTTACTCAGGTATATACACAACACTGTAACTGTCCTCCTTATGCTGGGGTAGATGCCCTGTTTCCCCAAAGAATCATAAGGAGAATAATGGTTCCCTTCCAGGCCGGTGCCAGCCTTATCTACTGAAGTAGAGAGTAACTGACTTATCAAAGAGAAACATCAGATTCCAACACCTTGTCTGGATTACATTCACAGACACAGGAAAAGTATGACAAAGAGGTAATTTTCTGTTGGATTTTGTGCTGATCTTTTGTATGGATACCATCCACGGGGTTAAATAAAAATTTGGAACATCTTCTACAAGGTATCAAGACAGATTTTGTTTCTATACCGAGATGTAGGAAAGTAAATTAAAAAAGAAGCTCACCTACTATAAACTACTCCTCCAGAAAAACCCAAGATCCTACGACCTGTTTTCTGGACCAATAGGTATCTGTTTCTGAACAACATAGCTGAGTTGCACCTTTGAGAACTCTGAGCCAAACCCACAGATGTAGTTATCATTTTCATCCTACAGATGTTCCCAAATCTCACTGAAGCAGCAATTACAAATTACAGAATGCTCTAAATGCCTTTATGTCAGATAAAGTTAATGATCCACAAAACCCAGCCTCCTTTTAGGCTTCATAAAATGTTTAGTGAGAAGCTAAGATCACGTTATGGCCGTGGACCTCAAACGGTGCTTGACATGTAAGAACAGGTGACACGGGAAGAATGCACTGACCATGCAGCAGGAAATGGGGCCAAGTGTGTCTAAGGATAGCAGCATTTTTCCCCCATAACTGTAGTTCCTAGAGCACAGACGAACAATCTTAACAACAAGGAGGATAACACTACTCCAAGGAGTAACTTGTTTGAAGTGATATGGCAGATCTGAAAAAGAGTAAGCCTGGGCAGGGCAGTGATGATGGTTCTGCACTCTCTGCAACTCCCCATGTAGTCAAGACTTTTCTGTGTGGAATGCCACATTTCTAGATTCTGTAGGACACCCAGTAGCATCCTCTTGCTCTGAGATGGAAATTGTAGCCTGTACTGAATACCCCAAAGCTTAGGAAGCATTCCTCCTCATTGTCTAGAATAAATATATAAAATAAAGAGTGAGAGAGGAAAACACTTAAGTCCTGTTTTCATTTTAAGATAAGCCTGCCAAAATGAGGTAAAGCTACCAGAAAGATGGGAAACAGATTTTCTAAAACAGTAACAACTTTCATCCTATATAACTATTTCCATAGAGGGAGATTTCAACACTTAAATTTTCTTGACTAAGAAAATGAGAAAAATTGTTCCAACAGCAGAAGCCAAAAAGCCTATTAGAATCCAGCCACAAAATGCAGAAATTGCCTATATCTCTTCCAGTTCTCTACATCTGCTTCCCATTTTAAAAGGCTCAGTTGTCAGACATCAGAAAGCTAAGCTTTTTGGAATTCCTGATCTATTTAAAAAAGTTATTGGTAGCAACTTCTTCATGAGTATGTAAATCAGAAGCCACTAGGAACACTCTTGGCCCCTGAAGTCCTAACAAGAGCAGCAATAGCTTATTCTGATGCAAGAATCTGTGAAAAGTAACAGCTTAGCTGTTTAAACCAAGTAAAACCATGTAATTCACCTCAAAATATGCAAGAACACTGTCAGTACATCTTGTTTTCATATCTGACAACAAAGACTGATATAACCTGAACCACTCCTCTGATTTACCTACTCCAGAGGAATGCTCCAGAAAAAAATACAAAGTGAGCTGGCAGGATTTTGGTAAGGTGTCTAGCTTTCTCAGTCAGACATCTAGTCTAGCTGACTCCCTTCCAGTCAAACTAGCAGCTTCTATATGGAAGTGAAAAAATCAATTTGTCATGTTCAGTGGTATTCTTAACAATATTAAAATAAAACCTTTCATCTTAACAGAATTCATGATTTCCATGAAAACAACTGCTTTTTCAAATCTTCTTTTCCTATTATGGGTGTTAAGCAGCATTTTTTTCAAAGTATTTGGTCATGCTTGAGGTTTAAAATGTTTTTCTAAATTTTGAAATCCATGCTAATTGAAGGATACAGGCACCACTACCAGTAATAGTCTTGCAGTTTGGCAAAAGCAGATTCAGAATTTCTTCTGTGTTGCATTGTAATAGAACATTTTGATATGGTCTAAACTATAGCAGGTCAGAGTATTTAGGGGGGAAAAAAATTAAAAAATAACAACCCATGTCACCACTCTTCTGCAGGAATAGATGTTTTCTAAACAGGACTATTTTAAATTGCAACTTTCAAAATAAGAGCCACACGTAATTCAGGGCTTTCTCTGGATTCTGTGTTGTATCTGCTCACTTCTGCTGACCACAAGAAGTTTTGACTGTGTTCAGCCTTGAAGCTCAGTGTATTTTTCCAGTTGTTTCCCACATATGAACAGCATTACTAAATGAAGAATCTAAAGCTTATTGCTCAAATATAATGACCTCAACTGAAGTAAAAAAAAATAAAACCAAAACAACACACCACCATAGCTTGTGTAATTAAAACCAAATACACTCCTGAGTAACTAATTCCAATCAATAAACTAGGCAAAACTGACACCCCATGACCTCAAGAAGACCTTGCTTGTTTTGAAGTGACTTTTCCCACGTCTCTTACGGGACATTACAATTCCTCTCGTGCCAGCTGTTCCAACACAGACTTTGTGCTTGGGACATTCAATGCCCAGTGTTGGGAAGTGAGTCTTCGTTCCCTCAGTAAACCTTAAAAACACAGCTGGTACACGAGCTGCACTCCCAGGAACACCCCAGCACACAGACACACAGGCACACGCTTTCACATTTCTTTTCAGTGCACTGGAAACCCACCGTATCCCCCTGCTTGGATGGGTGTTTTTGGAGAAGCACAAGCATACAGACTAAAATCCTCTGTCTGGAAGCCAGCCCGGTTTAATGAGGGCTCAGATGCACTGCGGTGAATTTTTGGCAATGACCGGGCCAGAAGCTCAATGGAGGCAAGAATCTAAAACAGGTAGAAAATAAACAATCAAACCTGTTGTTCCAAAGCTGAAACTCTTTCTTAAAACCAAAGGCACAACATTAATTAACTACAGAAAAATATTTAAATTAAAACAGAATTTTTAAAATATTGATTACTGCATTGCATGCTTGATGTTTGTATCCTGCAAAAGTTGGAAAGGACAGCTTGGGAATTTCCCCCTTTATAAAGGCATACTAATTTCCCTCTGTAAGCACAGTGTATACAGTTGCTTTTTATTTGGCTCCTTGTCCAAGCACCAGTACCTGTACCTGCCATTGCTGCAAACAAACCCAGCTTTGGCAGCAGTTTGCTCAATACCATTTACCAAAAAGTCAGCAGGGGGAGCTCCTTATTTTTTGAAAATTATTTGGTTACATTCAAAGCAGAAAAAAAGCAGATTCCCACTCCCCTCCTCCAAGCTTTTAGAACCCAAACCTTCCTCAGCAGGCATGATAAAAATCAAGTTTTGTGGCAAAACTATCAGTTTCCCTTCATAAAGCTTGGGGGAGAGCAAGAAGAGGGGGTATAAAGATTTCTGAGCACATATACGAAGTTCTAATTTGTGTCTAACTATAATTATCAATTTCACTATCTCCCAGTTGAAACTTTCTCCAACATATAAATGCTTTTCCAAATACACAGGTCATTTTACTACCTGTGTTTTGAAATTAACATAAGCATTTCTAATTAAACAGCTCTAACCAGGTACTGAGCCAGTGCTCTTATGAAGTCATGCTGTAACACTAATAAAAAAAATTTGGAACCAGCCAGTGAGTTCACAACTTTGAATTCTAAAGTCTGTTGAGAGTTAAAGAGGAGCATCTCTCACCTGTGGAAAAAGGGGTCTCTCATCTCTCTTCTTTTTTAAGCATTCTGCCATTAGTCTCTTCATAGCTTTTGGACAGTTGCTCCGTACTTTGCTGAGGTCTGGAGATAGATATCCTCGTCCCACCATAAAAATTATCTTTATTAAAGGGGAAAAAAAGATGAAAGAGGAAGATGATGAGTCCATAAAACAAACAGTAAAAAAAGGCGAACATTTTGCAAGAACATTTTAGTTCCAGCAGAAAGTTTTCTGCTCCCAGGAAACATTATCTGGTATTGAAATTGCCAGATTTCTTAGAGCAATGCTAACCTATTCAGTACAGAGAAAAAATTAGATCTTTCCTCCTCCTCCTCCTTGGAGAGATTTCTGTGAAACCTGAACACTAGTAAATGGTTACCATTTATAGCAATAACCATCCAAGGAACGGTTCTTCAGTGTCAAAAACTGTGACAAAAACAAGAATAAGCAACTTTGGCAGGAACAGAATGTCTAAAAATAAATATTCTGTAAAAGGAAATATTCTGTTTTATAAATCAACAGCAAGTTCACGCGGAAAGGTATTTTAAGAAATACATGGACTTTGGATATTAAAACCCTTCAGCTTTTAAGAATAAATTCTGCCATATACTTTTCCAACACAAAAGTTCATCCTTGACATCTGATCACCCTCCCCATCCCCAAGAAAACCACAAAAGAAAAAGAGGTACTGTCTCTCCTCTGTAGAAGAGGAGACAGACAGGTTTTGTATTTTTACAGTAATTCTTTGTACATGGAAGGCTTATATTTCACCTAAGGATAAAACTTCAGCATAAACCAAAGTAAACTGATAGGAAGCAGGAAAACAAAACATAAATATGGTTAATGGTCTCTTGTATACATAAAAAACCCACATCAAACATCATCATGTCAAGCCAAAGTCAAATGCAATGTGGTTTGAGTACTGCAGTTGCACTGACACTAAAAAGCCCTTCCAAACTAGCTAATCAAAGATCCATTCATGCTGCAGCAGGTAATCACTGCCTTTTCTGAACACTCAGGCAGACTCAGCAGGTGTGTCATACCTTCTATCTAATGAAGTGTAACTATTTCATATCTTGACACTGGGGAAAGAAAACCATCAGAAAACCCTCACATCTCAAGCATGCCATTCGTGTTATTTATACTAACACAGTCCTGGTCCTTTTTCAGCTTTCTGCTTCAGTCACATCTGTGTTGGCATCAAGGAGGAATATAAAACTCCCATATGGTTTCTTCAGAAATCCCGATGTGCTAGAGCAGCATTTCATAGTAGACTTATGTACCCTGTCCCTTACCTCTGCTGCAATGAGACTTACCATGATCTGTGTTCATATTTTCTAAATAATTGCACAAGCTGAAATTATTCAAAAATTCATTATTTATGTTTCAAATACTCTCTTTGCAAATAACATAGGGATTAAACTTTTACTTTGAACTAGAGAAAAGAGATTATCCCTACAAGAACAGTCTAGAAAAATCTATTATGGTGAGAGGAACACTCTGAGGTGTAACAAGAATGATGCTTTGCTCACTAAGAATCTTAGTTGTGTCATAGTAGCTGAATATTTACAACTTTGGAGACAACAGACAAGGAGTGGCAAAACTCAAGACATTAGATCACATTGTATATGGTGGCTTCACTTGCATTTTAAAATTTGTTTCAGCACTTAATTGTAAGCACCTACATCACTGGGTTCATCTTTCAAATCTCAAAAGGTAAAGACAAGACAATGTTAAATACAGTTTTTAGAAGGCTGGATCCATCTGGCCAGGAATCCAGACATCTCCCTTCTTTAAAAAGGCAAAAACAAAATTATAAAAAAAAAAAAAATTAAAAAGAAGGAGTCACTCCAAATTTGATGAATTGGGATGATCTGTTCTGGCAGATATGGAAGCAGCCTTATAAAATGGCATTCACAGATGAACGTTGCTATGGTTGCAGTTCTCAAGTACTGACAGTGAAAAAACAAGAGATGAGGACACAGAAGCAACAAATACATCACTGCTTAGACACAGAATAGTTCACACCAAAGATCTTGATGCATAGATACTATTTTCAGATTAGACAGAAATAATGAATCAGGTATGCTTTCCCAAAGCACCTAACCCATGGAGATATATTACAGGCATGTGGTACCATTAAGACTTAAGGAATACTTGTTCACAATTAAGTAATCTTCTTACAGGATTCACACACTCTGGAAAGTCATATACTCCATCAAGCAGGGTTTGAGAAACGCTGATTTCCTGAAATTCAGTTAGATGGTGCACGCATTTCTCAAGATCGAAATGAATACAAAACATTTCGTGAGATGACTTGTTCTGTTTTGTCCTGTAGCTGCACTATTATTCCATGCAAGTGGAGTGGGGGGGGGTGGGGAGGAAATAAAGAGGAATAACGGAACACACGTATAGAGGATCATTTCGCCTTTGCAGAACTACTCTAGACTAGTATTAAGTAACCTGCTCTCTCCCTAGTGAGTATCCTGGCAACCAGTTCAGAAGCTGAGAATCTATACTTAAAGTAAAAAAGAACACAAAAAATACCTCAAGAGAAGTAAGTAAATTGGTGCTACGTGGCTGAGGCAGATCTAGAAAACGCAGAAATGTCATCTCACAACATCAGAATAGGAAATATCAATCATACAACACATCAGAAAGTGCACTACCCAAGGTTGAACTGATCTCTGTTTCAGGCCACAGCTGACTGAAGTCAATCCCTTCCCTTACCTGGTCCCTGTTGTTGATGTTTGAGTATGGTAACTGTCCAGTCATCAATTCATAAAGAACAATCCCAAATGCATACACATCCGACTGAAAGCTATATGGGTTTTTATCTTGCATCCTAATAACTTCTGGTGCCTGTATCATAAAAGGGAAGAATTAGTTTTCATTTCTCTATATCACACTGCATCTCACATACCAGGAACAAAACATGGACTTTTCCAGAGTACAAGTGCAAGGCCCACTCTTCACAGGTTACTGGGTGCTAATACAGAGTGGGTGCTGACATGAATCTCATAACCCATTGCTTCATTTTAGTTTGGTGATCTCTTTATTCCTCTATGACAGAACAAAACTACCTTGGCCAGGCTGAGAAGACATTTGGAAACTAGGATTATAACAACACTGAGAATAATGCCAACTAACAGAGCTTTAAGTTTTTCCAGGGAGAAAAGGAGAAACTGGAGTTGTACAGGAGTTGTACTATGGAATAACCATGCTTGAATTCTTAAAACTTAAGAGCATCTTACTTTCAGCTGAGCTAGTTCCTCTACTCCTTTGCAGGATGTTTTGCATGGCTTTTCTCACCTTCTCCTCAACATTGGATTAATTATACCCTTTTTCCTTAGCCACCATTTTCTTTTCAGTTTAAACCTCAGAATAAAGGATAAAGACACTAAAGTTTTTTTGCTGACTACTGGAAAACATATGCTTAAAGTACAGTTGAAAAGTATTCATTTAGTACTTCATATTACTGCTTGTCTTTTCCAGCTTAAGACAGCATGTGTATATCAGTGTGCTGGAGGAATAGTGTAGAAATTTTGGCCAAAGGCAAATAAATTTGTTGAAACAAACTCATCACTTCCCCTTTACATACCATCCATAGAATAGATCCAGACAACTGTTCAAACTGTTGGGATCCACTCCATCGTGATTTCACTGTAGCTAGACCAAAATCACCTATTTTTACTGTGAGGTCTTCATGAAGAAATATATCTAAGGAGGAAACGTTAAGGGAAAACAGACAAGCAATGCTGGGCCAGTGCTGAACAGACCACGGCCAGGTGGTTTTCTTGAAGTGCCAAGTACTTTCTTGAAATGCCAAGTATGAGGAAAGCTGAAAATATTTCATGAGTGAACTGGCACAATCTTTCATTACATGTAGGAACCAAAGGATGCAAAAAAATCCCGAAACCTCCTATGTTATTGCAATGAAATCAACAGACACCGTAGGCATCCCTTATTTTGCTGTTACTGCTATTACCCCTTTTATTATTGATAATACCCCTATTACTCAGTGAAATTTCTACTTGGCAAATATTTATACATGAACAGTTTTTCATATCATTAAGTTAATCTCTGGCAGAAAAAAAAAAGGAACCAGGAATGCTGTCACATTCCAGAATTACATCTCTGGGAAAGGATACTATTACTCTTGAGGTCTCTGTGGATGATTGACTTGGCATGCAAATAACTGAAAAAGGAATATCATAGATTAGGTGGGTTAAATAATATTTCACTAATCAGCAACTCAAAATTCACTGTATTACTGAAACACAAATTCTGTAGATATTCAAACTGCAAGGTAGTAAAACTTCAGTTACCAATGACAGTTTCTGCAACATTCACAGGAAAAACAAGCCAAAAGCATAATAAAGCTTAGATTTCCAGCTCAAATCTGATTCTGCTGCTGAATGAAATAACAATTATGCTCCAACTTCTGCTTTTCAACTCTAACTCAATATTCACAATAAAAACAACTTCAGTAGTTTTTTCACATTCAGTGCTGAAAGTTCTGCCTCCCAGCCTTAATGGTGACTGTCAAGACCCTTTGCAGGCTAGTCACAGCTTTAGGTAAGGTGTTTCTAAATGTGCTTCCCAGTGTCAGTGTGTACTCAGGTATGCTGACTGCTTTTAAGCACAAGAGTGGAAAAAAGATCCCTTGCAGACTGGATAAATAGATGGCAGGGAACACAGAGGAGAGTACTCGCCCCACAGCACAGATACAGCCTAAATTAGGCAACCAGTCTCCCATGGCTCTTTGTTTAGTCAATGAGATTGGCACGGAACTCCTGGAAAAGCCCCAATTTCTGTCTCTGCTTTGAATCATGCTCATAAAACAGTTTCTGCATCTCCACTACCTACAGATGGGGCCTGGGGAGATGAGCAGGCTAACAGAAGGCTAAGGCTGGTTGCTGCAAACACCTCCCCACCTCTTGACTGAAAATGTAATAGAATACTTAGTAGAAAAATGGTACAATGAACTGCAATCATCATAGTGGTTTTTCAGCTGGAGGGTGATTTCTCTGATCTTACAGTAGTGCTCTGATTTTGACAGAAAACATTGGGCTAGTTTTGTAAATTCTAACTCAACAGTCCTCTATGGGAGTAAAGATTATTTACAATCCTTAGAACTAAATAGGTATGTTTTCTCCAAATATTGAAATCTGTTATTTAAAGAGCTATGATACTTAAAAAAAAAAAGGAAAAAAACCCCTGATTCTTTTTGCTAACAGGGCTTGGCTGTCTGCCTTGTGCATATCTTATGGAATTCTGTCCTCTTATTCACAGGGTGTTTCTTTTTAAACTATGCTCTACCTCCTACCATACGATTATCTGCATTATGAAGTTTGTAAAGACTCTACTACTTAAGACTGTATTTTCCTATGTTCTGAAAAAAGCACACAAAGTCTATTTTACTCATCAGACTAATAAACACTTCACCAAACGCTTTGATGATCGAGACAGGACCCTGGGCTCGGCAAAGTGAGCAGATAACCAGCCTTATTTGCCAATGTCAGCCACAGTGGAAAGGGGATAAGAAAACTTTGCCCCAGAGCTCGTTTTCAGACAAGTGATACGATACTTACTCCATGCCTTGTGCAGTCTGTCGTGCAATATCAATTAGCTTGATCATTTCAAATTTGGTCTCAATGATGTGTAGATGGTGATACAAGCTGGACCCTTCACACCATTGTGTAACAATAGCCAACTGGGGTTTTGTTGAATAACCCATGAAAAGCAGGATATTCACATGTCGTGTTTTCCTGTTTAAAAACGAATAAAAATGAATAGGAAATCAGGCAAAACCCAGGCAGGTCTATCACAGTTGACATATATATTTCCAAACAGAAGTTGAGTCAATCTCAAGTTTTACTAAGGTGACACGGTAATCTCTTCCTAAATTCAGTTTAATGAATTATTCCAGACATTAGCCTTTCTGATCATAATAACATGGAATAACTACTCTGAGGTAAGCACGGCCTCCCCCAGGCAAGCACCTTAGCACAGGACTGCTCAGAAGATACTGTTTCCACCAGGTCCCCATGGATGGAAATGCTTTGCAGGCAGGTCTGCTTCTGTGTGATCTTAGTCCAGCCACGATATGTTGCTGCCCATAAGGAAGACATCCAAAATGAAGTTCCAGTCTCAGAGGCTTCCAGAAAGGACAACTTTTTTGTTTGTATACCATCAACACACCTCCTTGACAAGTCTTCAGTTTTACTTAGGGCTTTTTTTGAATTTGTACTCTCTATGAAGCCAGCATAAAAGAAAGGATGGAAACAGGTATGAAAACTGTTCCTCAGCAAGGTTATGATACGAACTTGTTTCCAAACAGCATTTTGGAGAAACTAGAGTTCACCACAGAGATTTGACCAGATTAAATCAAACCTATTCCAAAGATGGAGCAACTCCATACAGAAAAAATTCCCAATGAACAATGCAAAAACAATTATCTCGCTGGATATCCCAGTAGATTCAAGGCCTGAAAGAATCCACTGTGAAATCTGAAATGTTCTCCTCATCCTCCAGGACAAGTCAATCATGTTCTTACTGCCATCAAACAGACAGGAAGAACTACATACCTCTAAACATATCAACAAGATTTTACAAAGATGAGGCCCTAAGAATTATGGAGTATTTCCTAGCTTTCCCAGGGGCTGAGGAAAAATAAAGGCAATCTTCTTCCAACACAGCTTGGTATAGTAGAAGGCAGTCAGCTCTCTGCTGGTGAAACCTGACAGATCAAGCTTAAAAGCTGTGGTAGCTTCTTAAGTCTTTGCTGTGGTGGAAGATGGCAGACTCTTATTATGTTTTCTTATGTTAAAACACTAACATGGGAGGCCAGAGTGTGAACCTTTGTCCTTGCAGAAATGCAGACCAGGACAGTTCTACGCTATGTGACTGTGCCTTTTTCAGGTTCACGGATTTGTTGAGTGCTGCTGAGAGTAACTGCTGAGGGAACAAAAAATATGCAGTTTCTTGCAAATCTGGCAAAAAATCCTTGCAAAAAATGATGATGCATAATGGAAAAGGCAAAACAACGGGTAAATCTGCCTTGTCTGGGTCAAAGGATAGAACAACTGACTACGTAAACGCTGAAACCATCACCAACCAAAAAGGTTGGACTCCAGCTATGGGAGTGCTGGCACAAATCTGGACTAACTATGAAATATAAGATTTTTCATTTCATGAAGTTCTGTCAAAATTATGTAAAAAAAAGAAATATCCAAAGCACAAAATCTGGACTAGCTATGAAAAACAAGATTTTTGATTTCACGAAGTTCTGTCAAAATTATGTCAAAAAAATGAAGAGATATCCAAAGTACCATACCACAGAAATGCCTCTACTTCCACAGCTAAGAGCTTAGAGTTTTTGGAACTAACATTTGCCTTGAGAAAAAGGCTGACCATCCCCTTTTCAGCATGTAACTTATCAGGGATGTTTCTGTAGCACAGGCACCCAGCTCAACACATCAGGTTTCCAGAGGCAAAAACCTTCTTGCTATTTTGTTTTTAAAATAGAATTAGGCTCGACAATGCTCAAGATTGTACTTGGATGCAATGTTCTTTCCCAATAAATATTCTATCATACTATGTTGATGGATCCTCTTTTAAGAGCAGAACCCAAAACAAATACCTCCCCTGAGAAACCACAAACGGTAGACACGAGAAAAGGAAATCAAGAAGTGATTTTATGAGAAATACAATTGAAAAAAACCTCAAAGAGAAATTAATGCTACCGAACAGAAACTATTAAACAACAGATAATGTGAGCAGTGCTGCAGCTGAAACCCAACAATTGGCGTGCTCTCCTTCAATCTCAAAATGTGAATGTGTGGAAAGAAAGGCCTACAGCCCACACTTAGGCTTCACTGTGCCCTGGGGGCAGTATAATAGCAAAAACCAGTCCTGTCTTGAGTGTTTTGACATACACATATTGACAACACAGGTGTGCAGACAAACACATACAGGGGGAGGGAAGAACTAGCAGTGGATACAAAGAAATAGTTATTTTTTCTGCCTGAAGTATCATCACGGAGGAGTAAGACCAACGTGTTCTAATGGAAATCTAAAATTCAGTGATTAATGAGGCACAAATTTACACGTGTTATTTTATGCCATTAAAAATAATCTTACCTGAGCACTCCTACTTCATTTTTGAAAGCCTGTAACTGCTGAGGTGTGGGTGCTGTAACATTCAACATCTTCACTGCCACATCACCTTTAAAACAGCAATTTTTAGTAAGTGCCACTGATACATATTCCTCTACTGAGAAAATGCTACATAGAGCATGAAAAATACTGAGGTTCCCTGTTTTCTAGCTTTCATGAAATAAATCACTACAATATTAAAGTAAGTAAATACGTTAATACAGTGAAATGTAAAACCACTGTTCTTACTTTACTCTGAGGAATCCTATCCAAGCCAAAGCTATTAAAATACACAATTGAAATCCTCATTCGTCAAGATGGATACTTCGACCTAATAACTAGGTTTCATCTTTACTCTCATAATGCATTAATTCAGAATAACATGGAAGAGTTGAGCCTCTAAACAATATGAAGTCCTTACGCTACTTACTAATTTCCAAATCATATTTACTGCCCTTCAGTGGACTCTCCCTATTACGTTCCAGCTGGGTGACCCCTGGCAGGCAGCGTGACTTGCTGAAGAATAAGTGTGTGTCATGATGGCCACATACCATGCCACTTTCCTTTGTAGACTGTCCCAAATGATCCAGATCCTATTCTTTGTCCAACTGTGATCTGTCCATCTGGTATCTCCCAATCGTCACTTGAATCCCGTCGACCAAGAGTTTTCTTTATATATACGCAAAAACAATAAAGAGTAAAACAAACAAAGAAACAAAGAAAAAAATAAGTGCATTAATGTCTGTAAAAGCAGCTCCTTTGTTAAAGATTTGGTATCACCATTTCATATAATTAAAGTCCTAAAAAACCTTTTTTTTTCAGGTAGCGTTTTTGACTTTTTAAATCAGCCATAAACAAAACCTCAGGACACAGCTAAACCAAATTAATTCCTGGTATGAAACATTTGCCACAGCTTTCTGGCAGCATTAAAACCAGAAAATATTAAGAAACTCTTACCAAAAAGAAAGTCATACTTATTTTTCAATTCTTATTCAATCACAATGTTAAATTGTGAATTTAAAAAATGCAGATATTTTTATGCATTGCTACATAAAAATTTGTTACATAAATTTGTTACTTTCAAAGTTTATGAATCATGGTCGGAAAAGTTAAGCTGTTATGTGAAGGGAAACTGGCATTACAATATGAAGCACACCAAACATTTGGGTGCAAGGGAGTAAAAGTGAGTCTGGTCAATTATTTAAGTGATTTATATCTCAGTCCCACAATTACTTATTGGTTCAAAGTGGTTTAAAAGTGGTTCTCTCACTCCATTATTTGCTGGTTTAAAGTCCTTGATCATTGCCATAGTCATCTTCAAAGTAATTCAGGTGGCTTGGATGAAAGAAGAGTGAGAGGAACACGATTGTGTAGTATTTCTATACTACAAATATCCCACACTACAAATAAAAATGGCTGATTTTCCTTACCATTCTATTTCTGTCTTCTGAGGATGAGGATGATTTCCTTTCCCGCTGGGGTCCTGGTGATTTCTGTAACGCTTTCACATTGGTTAGTGACCCAGGTAAAGAGGCGGGAGGTGTTGCAGACAAACCTGTGGTTGAGCCTAAATTTCAGAAACAGGATAATTTTATCTATAAGAATCCAGTTTACAAGAATGCACTGATATCAGGTGCAAGAACTGTGTTTAAGATGCAGTATCTCCAAACATCAATGCAAATGTTAAGAGGGAACAAACATATCCTAGGAATATTGTTCTAACACTAGATTAGCACTCTAGTCTCAGATTTCAGGAAGAGACAAGTCTATAGCAAACATCCCTGTATAGATAGTCCCCAGTCTCTTGTTCATGAATTATCAGAAGGACAGTGTCTTTTTAAGTAAGAAAAAAATATTTTAAAATGTATTTTTTTAATTCCATCGGTTCCTTCGAGTAGAAAAGTAGTAGCATTTTAGTTAGCAGCATCTACCTCAGAGATTTCTTGTACCTAAGCTTTTAGAAACCCAACAAATAGCTGAAATACTGTACTTTGGAACCAAGACAGATTAAATGCAAATAATTGAAATGTTTTCTAGTTGAGTCTCCAAGTGCCACCTGAAAACCATTTGGCTGTTTTAAAGCTATCTGTTAGCAGAGAGCTCTTATTTAAAAATAAATATTAGACTGTAGAAAGGATTAAAAAAGAACAAGTACTTTAGTTAGCTATTTGAAGCATATTCTATGAAACACAAAAAGAACAGTATGTCTGTAGCCTGTATGTTATCTAAACAAATCTGTGCAGGAAAATGTCACTAAGAGAGCTCTTTCAGAGCCCCAATGGCCCTTGACAAATAGAGCACTTCAGCTAGACACTGCTTTTTAAAATACACCACAATTATTCGTAACAAGGTTATGCTGACCCTTTCAATGCAAAGGACATGAAATAGGGTCAACTGTTAATTAAATTCATGCTGCTCTGCTAAACAATGTATGTCATTGTACAAGACCTCTAACATTACAATGCTTTCTCTCACATTAGTGCTCTGGAAAGCGGTGGAAGACAATACTCCTCTTCATATTCTTTCAGCAACCCCCTTCTTAACCAAGAAGTGCCTCCTAATATCAACTTGAGTTCAAAAACTGACTTTGTGGCTTTTAAAACTGTTGCTCAAGTTCAGTCATTCAGTGCATGCTAAATTATCAGACTAAACACCACTGTCCTCACTGAGCTAAAATCTATAAATTTAAAAGTGGAAGCACAAAATAATGACATACAAACACATAAAAAATGGGACACAGCATCTGTAAACTCTGTCCCATATGCTAAAGTAACAATAACGATGCATATTGGGCATCCTAACTACAATTATAATCAGCTGGAAGTCCATCCTAACAAGATCTGAAGGAAGGACTTATGTTTATGTTACAGCCACTATACTGTCATAAATTTATTATATAATTCATCATACATACATGGAATTAAATGTACGAGGTTTCCAGAACATAAGCAATTTTCCAAAAGTTTACTGGGTTACAGACTTTCTCTGCAACAGCAAAGTTCTACTAGAATGCATTTTCTTTTGAGGTAACTAAAGTCTCCTGCTTGATTTTAATACCACAGTATAGAAACACTAGCACAATATTCACCCTTCACCAAAAATGCTTACAGCACATGGCAGAACATTGTAGTTAATCTGTTCATAATAATACCAGATGGCCTGTTTTCCAAGTTATTAGAGTAGAATACTTCAGATAATGTTGGACTTAAGTCAATAGCTTGGACTCTGAAGCTGTACGTAACATATTCCATTCTGTAGCCAGTTTGCTTGTTGGGAACACCTGTCTTCTTACAAAGACTTCTGGAAGAACTTTACAAGTTCATAAGGTGAACTGCTCTTGATATATTCTGAAACAAAAGTCTTTGAAACAGCCAAGTTGGTAGCATTTGAAAACCACACTACATGCACTGAACTGACCATTTCTACACGTATACGTATAGACACAAGAATTTACATTTCATGCTGTTACTCAGTAGTTGGTTTCTTCAGCATATAAAATCCCACAGAGTTTTATCGGGATTTTGTGCAATACAACAGATCCATTGACAGCTTAAGGCCTGAATAACCCCCAGGGTCAATGACGTGAAAATCTGTGTTTTTTACATAGTAAAGGACACAAATACTGTTTCAGTGGAAATCTGCTAACTAAATAAAAACTACATGGTCTAAACCATCTAGGACCCCAATGTGATGTCAACAGCACATTCTCAAAATGAAGTATTTGTCGAAAGTTGACATAACACATTACTTGAAAACCTTGCGACCTAACAAGATATCAATGGAAATGTTTGTAATTCACATTTAATTTCCTAGATTATTTCTCAAAACAAAGAATATCAAATATAGAAAACTGTTATAGCACTGAACTGACTTAAACTGAACAGTCAAGGAAATTCTAAGTTAAGGACATAATTTTATCTTTGAAATCACTGCAGTGCAATCCAAGGACCTTTGGTTAGAAAAATTATGCTAAGGTCCACAGAAAAACCTCAACTATGAAATTCCTTGCTTTTGAAGATTTAAGTCAGACTTTATTTATAGTCATTTTCAAGCGTGTAAAGGTGAAAGTGAGTATGTGTGAAAAGCACATTCAAAGCATTCCAGCCAGGCCAAGCAAAAAACAGAGGTGTTTTGATAAACTCACACACTTACATACACACGGTGTGAGGGTGAGGCACAAACAGCATCTGTGGTTTTACTTATTTTGTTTGGGTGAAAACAAGAAAGAAGAGCCCAACTACCTCTGAACACTGGGCCAGGCTCAAAATCAAACACTATTTCACTGGGGACAGAATGAAGGAGGGGACTGGGAGTCCGGGATTGGTATTTCCGAAGACAGCGCATCAGCTGGTTCAAAGGGGCTGTTAGAGAGAAAGAGACGGGCAGGCAGAGACAGAAAGACAGACACATAGAAGAAATGAAAGAAGTCATGGGAAATAACTAGGATGCTTTGACTCCTATTCATAGATTGCTTCTGAACTTCGAAGGAAAAAAAAAAGTCAATTACTAATAACACTGTTTCAGGACCGGGAATAGCCAATTGTTTTCAGATGCCAAACAGACAGTTTATGATCAAAAGTTAAAACCAACATGATTGCACAACATTTAAATGCTGGACAAAATGGGCAAAACTGTGGAGAGCCACACCTATCAACACATACAAAACTACCTAAAACTGGTAACTTTCAATTAGTAAGCTTGCAGGTTTAAAGGAAATTTCTTTTTCAAAAGTGTTCTGTTGCTGGCATAATTAAAGACAGCTCCATCAAACACAATGCAGTAGGCAGGTAGCATTCTACCAAATACCAGATTTGCATGGGACAAAGAAAGTCAGTGACAGTCCACAAAACAAAATCTTAGAGATCAGGAAAGAGTGCACTAAGGTAATTCAGACCTAACTTATGGCTGAAGCAAGTTATAATTAGTAGGAGACAACTGTGTTACTGCTTTAGAGTTGGAAAAACTGTCATATGCCTGCCCTACTTACTACTTTTTTATTTCTAATAGTTCTATTTTATTATTATATTCATAGGAATATAATACAGCACATAAGAAGCCCTACCTGGACTTCAGAAGCCAGTGGGAGAAGTGACTTAACAGGCCTGTGCTCAACATGTGGAGGAAAATAAACTTTCTGGTACTAGTTCTGACTTAACTGTGAATTAGGGCTGTGCATTACTGAAGGAAACACAAAAAACCCTGGCTTTAGTAAAAGGTCCTAAGAACCTGCTTCCAAGAGTAGCACAGGCATGCAGTACAGCAAAGCAGCAACTTCAGCGGGGCAGAGGGGGAGAAGAACTGGAGTATTTCACACTGCTTTAGGATGCAGCAGTTCATATGGAAGGCCCGTCTACCACGGCGATGGTTTTCAATA